>NC_085930.1:181142500-182392500 GCF_028885625.2 Pongo pygmaeus | reverse complement strand
TCATACCATATGCATTACACATTCCAGTTGCATCAAAGACCAAAATGTGAAAGGTAAAAATTTAAAACACTTATTAGAATATCCTAATAATCTTTGAGTTGGGAAGCTTTTGTACACAAGACAAAAACTACAAGCTATAGGGAAAAATAAATTGATACATTTGACAACATTAAAATTAAAGAAAAAACTGTCCATCAAAATATTTTTTAATTGATGTTTCAGGAATTTATTCCTATGTTAAAAAAATACTCCAAAATTTAGGAGCTAGCTTAAAAACAGCAATCATTTTATTTACTCACAGATATGCAATGTGGGCTGGGCTCAGCTGAGCCTTCTGCTGGTATTGTCAGTGGTCATTCATGTGGCTGCAATCTTCTGCTGGGTTGGTGAGGGCTGGATCAGTTGGGTTGCTGACATGGCTGGCCTGCTCTATCTCTTCAAGTGATTCTGGGTGTCAGCCCACTATATGACTTCTTTACATGGTCTGTCTAGCAGAGGTTTCTTCCACGGTGGCTCAGGACTCTCAAGTACGAAAGTCAAATATGCCAGGTCTTCTTGAGACAGAACTTGCACAAAACTTGCACAACTTCTTCTCTCTTGGATTCTACCAGGTAAAGCAACTCATAATTGATATATCATTTTAGACCCTCAAGACTGACAAAAAGTAAAAAAGTCTTACCAAGTGTTAGTGATGGTGTGGAGACTGCTGGTGGAAGTGTAAATTGTTACAAGAGGTTTTAGAGGTTGACCAGCCAACATTTTATAAAATTTTAAAACCACATAGTTCCAAAACTAACAATTTCACTGTTATGTGATATGACCTAGAAAAGTCTTATGTACATACACAAGGAGACAAATACAAAAATGTTCATAGTAGCTTTGTTTGCAATAGAATAACTAGAAAACTAAGTCTATTAATGTGAGAATGGACAAACTGTGGTAAAGTCATGCAATGGAATAGTATACAGCAATGAAAATAAAGTTGAACCACAAATATTAATATGGGAAAAATAATCAAAAACAAAATGTTAGGTAAAAAAAGTAAGTTGCCAGGATAGATAGATATATATATAGTATGATACTAAAATATGCAAAATGATACTATATATTATTTAGCAATACACATTTAAGTGGTAAAAGTATGAAAATATATAGGAGGTTAAACAACAAATTAAAAATAGTGGTTACCTTGAGGCATGATCTGATGCAATGAAATTATCATACCATGCATGAAAGAGCTTCATCTGTATTTTTAATGCTTTCTTTGTTAGACTGCATAGTAGATGCAGAAGTCTTTTAAAAAATATTTTTGTAAGTGTGAAGTATATCATAATATAAATAAGCAAAATAAATAAAACACCATGAAGAAAAGTATTGAACATTATAGCCTACGGTGATCACATGGCTTACTTAGAGCTTAGAAAGATAGATCTTAGAAGAATCAGTAGAAAGTTATTCCAGAATAAATGGGAGAAAATGTAGTCACTAGTCATAAATCTTTGCCTATATCTACTAAACTGCCAGAGGCTCTTCTCAAAGAAGACGATCATACAGCTCACTAAAGGGGTCTTTTCCTCTAGGATTATGCACCATCTTTATTAAAACAATCTTCTGTGCGTGATGAAATTAAATTAACAGCCTAAGTTAGGTCTTGCCTATTCCATCTAAGACGAACCTGGTTTATAGCAACATGAATATTTATAAAATATGTTATCTCATTATCAGACAAAAAGATATGTGTGCAAAGATATCAATTATCTTCTCTCCAAAACTGTAGAATAGAAATGTTTCCAAGCTAGAATATAAAGTTATTTCTCCCTTAGAAAATACCCTGTGGAGCACGCATGCATTCATTTTCTTCATTCCACTTTAGGAATGTTTGATACAATGAAGAATCTGCCGTATAATGAGACAATGTGTTCAAAGTAAATACAGATACAGCCAGTAGAATTGTCTGTTTCTGGATCATGTGTAAGAGCATGTGTTCTTTGTGTTTAGAGAGAATGTGTGATGAAAAATATGTAATTACGCTCTAGGGCCAGGGCACGGTGACTCACACCTGTAATTCTTGCACTTTGGGAAGCCAAGGAAGGAGTACTGATTGAAGCCAGAAGTTCAAGAATAGCCTGGGAAACGTAGTGAGACCTCGTCTCTCCCAAAAAAGAAAAAGAAAAACTAGTCCAGCATGGTGGCACACACCTGTAATCCCAGCTATTTGGAAGGCTGAGGAAGGAGGATTTTTGTGCCCAGGAGTTCAAGGTTACAGTGAGCCATGATTGCACCACTGAACTCCAGCCTGATCCACAGAGCAAGATCTGGTCTCAAAAATATATATATATATATATTTCATATATATATGAAAGAAAAAATATATAATTATGTTTTAGAAAGTAAATTTTATTTTTTTATTTTTTATTTTTCATTTTTGAGATGGAATCTCTCTCTGTCGCCAGGCTGGAGTGCAGAGGCGCGATCTAGGCTCACTGCAACCTCCACCTCCCAGGTTCAAGAGATTCTCCTGCCTCAGCCTCCCAAGTAGCTGGGACTACAGGCATGTGCCACCACGCCTGGCTAATTTTTGTATTTTTAGTAGAGACGGGGTTTCACCATGTTGGCCAGGATGGTCTCGAGCTCTTGACCTCATGATCCGCCTGCCTTGGCCTCTGAATCTGCCCGCCTCTGCCTCCCAAAGTGCTGGGATTACAGGCGTGAGCCACTGCGACCGGCCTAGAAGGTGAATTTTATTTACATTGAAGTGATGATCTAATACATAATTCCTACCATCTGTTCTCACACATACATACACATCAATATAGTTTTACCAATAAATCTGATAGTAAAGCCACACATTTAAAAAAACAAACTTGTGAGTGTGAATGCATGTACGTTAGATGGAAAGAGGAGAAATACGAACTGTCTTCTTTGATCAAACCTACAGAATTATGTGTGACAAGATAATTTCAACATATCATTCTTCTTAAAACTACTTAGGAGATAAGCAATTTAAAAGCAACCTAAACAATTAACTCCTACTCATTCTTCAAAATGGAATGCCAGTAAAACTTCCTTGGAAAGCTTTCCCCGGAACCTCCTTTCTAGCAGCTGAATTAGGCACCTCTGTCAGTGGCCCCCAGGATCTCTTCCACTATGGCACTGACCGTAGTTCTCCATACTATCCTTGTTGTGTCTCTCTCCTTGTTAGAAGATCAACACCTGGAGTGTGATCTTTTTCAGGGTCCTCAACCTAGTACCATGTCGGGCACCTCATATTCACTTAACAAATATTCAATAATCTAAATTTTTTCTGACATATATTCTGGATGTGCATCCCTACAAATATCAATCTAAGGCTCTATTCTAATCCAGACAAAAAGTTTTTCAGGCAAGGTGTGGGGAAAAAAAAATGCTGCTTTTTCAGCAACATGCTACCACTTTATGTTTTTATTTTCCTCTCTTTCTGCAGTAGAGTATTCTGTGTCATAACCAGAGACAACAGTCCTCTAATAGAAATAGCAGTTACTTTCCTACTTTCCAGAACATTGTGTTTAAAATATACTTTAAATGAAGTTCGTGAAAGATGCCAGTGATATAAGCTTACTTTAATGCATTTCTTAGCAACAAAGATAGCACTTCATTCAACTTGCATTAAAATTTTATCTTGGATAATATTTAATATATTTTCATAATATGCCTGGGTTCTTGTCACAGCATGTATAAGATATATGCAAGAGCTCTCCTTCTCACAAAACTGGAATAAAGGATTGAATTATGTATTGGACAAAAAGAAGTGACAGATGGTATTATAGATCACGCTGAAACACTGGTATTTATACAATAAGCATTAAATACATTTCTCTAGATAAATGAGGTTATTTGCAGGTATGACGCACCTAACCCTGAAATAATGGTTTATTTTAGGTTTGAGTGCATCACACGGCTTATTTTAGAGGCTGCATCTGTCAGAATAAAACTGATGTGATCCAGAAATTAAAAAGATATCAAAAAAGAACTCCAAGCATACCTAGAAATGTGTGAATATAAAGAGAACATAAAACTGAAGGTTAGATTTCCTCGGTGGTGGAAGAGGAATAAAATTAATAATTGAGCTTCAAAGGGAACTGAGGAAAAAGAAGTTAAGATCATGATGAATGTTACTTAAAAAACATTGCATGGATAAAGAACTGCAGCCAAGTACAAAAAAGTCTAAATGACAGTTGAGAACTTACAGCAATCCATGCAATCAATATGATTTCCTTTAATTATTAGAGACCAAAATAAATCTTTTGAGTATGTAAAAGATGGATTCTACGAACAAAATTCAAAATCACTTCTCTTTTCAGTTTGTATTTTGAAAACTCATCCTTAAGAAAAGCTGAGGGAAATAAAAGTAATCTTTTCATTATAAATTTTATTATCCAACTTATTTCTCACGTCTGCTTTTAATTATTTCTCTTCATGGAGAAAGTAAATTATTTTTTCAAAAAATATATTTTATTCAGCACCTAGCAGTGATGTCCCTCAATTTAAACCAATGACCAACTCACTTTTTTTCTGAAACCGCCAATATTTTACTTGAAAATTTATTGTTTATACACCTTAACAGAAAAATATTACATTATAAAGAAAAACAACACTTTGGTCAATGACACTCCACATATGCAACAGTGGTCTCATAAGATTATAATTGCTTCTTGACATCTTGATGATCCTAATTCTGTATAGACCTAGGCTCATGTGTGCCTCTTTGCCTTACTTAGTAACAAAAAAGTTTAAACAGTAAAATTAAATAGAAAATTTAAAAGTTTTGAATACAGCCTATAGAGTAAGGATATCAAGAAAGAAGATACTTTTGTTGTATAGTTGTACAATGTGTTTAAGTGCTATTATGAGTCAAAAACTTTAAGATAATTTAAAAGTTTATAGAATAAAAAGGTTACAGTAAACTAAGCTTATTATTAAATAAAATATTTTCTATAAATTTAGTGTCGCCTAAGTGTACATGTGTATAAAGGCTATATTAGTGTACAGTTAGGTCTGAGGCCTTCACACTCACTTACCACCCACTCACTGATTCACCCAGAGCAACTTCTGGTCCTGTATGCTCCATTCACAGTAAGTGCCCTATGCAGGTGTACCGTTTTTAATCTTTTATACCATATTTTACTGTACATTTTCTATGTTTAGATACACAAATACTTGCCATTGTCTTACAACTGCCTACAGTGTTCAGTGTAGTAACATGCTGTACAGGTTTATAGTCTAGGAGCAATAGGCTAAGCCATCTAGCCCAGGTATGCAGTAGGCTATACCACCTAGGTCTGCATGAGAAAACGTATGATATTTGCAAAATAATGAAATCACCTAATGACACATTTCTCAGGATGTATCCCTATTATTGACATATAACTATAATATTTTCTATCATATTCTCTAAGATTTCTGGATTGTAGGAACAATTTCTTCAATGTAATGCTCATTTTGGAGGCTGATCTGGGGCCTCCCCTGACACCCCTATGCAGCTATGCTCTTGACCCTATTTCCAAGTATAGAGTGGGACATTCTGTCATTTATCAATCACTTACTGGTACATAACATTACCCACTCTTTTTTAAAAAGTAAAATACTAAGTTGAAATCAAAGTGCTTACTTGCACTTGAGAAAATTTCTGGTAACACAATACATAAGTCCCACTATTTCCTTTTAAATATTCATTTAAGCGTGAATATGAAATATGTTTACATATGCATTGATGATATCATCTTTAGAACAAAAATGATTATATAAAAATCAACTTACATGTTGCCAAAGAACAAAAAGTCTTTCATGTTTTCTGCCTGGTTATCCTGTCTAAATACAGGAATACCTCATCTTATTGCATTCTGCTTTATTGCACTTTGCAGATATTGCGTGTTTTACAAATGGAAGGTTTATGGCAACCCTGCATTCAGCAAGTCTATTGGGGGCATTTTTTCAACACCATGTATTCACTTTGTGTTTCTTTATCCCATTTTGTAATTCTTGCAATATTTCAAACTTTTTAAAATGATTATATCTGTTATGGTAGTCCATAATCAGTGGTCTATGATCATTGAATTTTGATGTTACTGTTATGTTTTGGAGCACCACAAATTGCACCATTATGAGAGAGCAGACTTAACTGATAAAAGTTGTGTGTGTTCTGATTCCTCCACTGATCATTCCCTTCCTCTTTTCCGCTCTTGGGCCTCCCTATTCCATGAGATATAACAATATCGAAATTAGGCCCATTAATAACCCTACAATGATCTCTAAGTGTTCAAGTGAAAAAAAGAGTCACATGTCTCACTTTAAATCAAAAGCTAGAAATGATTAAGCTTAGTGAAGAAGTCATGTTGAAAGCTGAGACAGACCAAAAGCTAGTCCTCTTGTGCCAGTTAACTAAGTTGTGAACGCAAAGGAAAAGTTCTTAAAGGAAATTTAGTGTTAGGCCAGTGAATACACAAATGATTAAAAAAAGGAAAACAACTTTATTGCTGATATGGAGAAAGTTTTAGTGGTATGAAGAGAAGATCAAACCTGCCACAACATTCCCTTAAGCCAAAGCCTAATCCAGAGCGAGGTCCTAACTCTCTTTAATCCTATGCAGGCTGAGGTGGGCAAGGAAGCTGCAGAAGAAAAATTGGAAACTAGTAGAGGTTGGTTCATGCGGCTAAAAAAGAGAAACAATCTCCATAACATAAAAGTGCAAGGTGAAGCAGCAAGTAGTGCTGTAAAAGCTGCAGCAAGTTACCCAGAAGATCTAGCTAAGATCATGAATAAAGGTGGCTACACTGAATAACAGACTTTCAACAAATATGAAACTGACTTCTATTGGAAAAAGATGCCATCTAGGACTTTCATAGCTGGAGAGGAGAAGTCAATGCTTGGCTTCAAAGCTTCAAAGGATAGACTGACTATCTTGCTGGGGGCTAATGCAGCTGGTGACTTTAAGTCAAAGCCAATGCTCAGTTAACTTCCAAAAAGCCTAGGGCCTTTAAGAATTATGCTGAATCTACTGTATTTGTGCTCTATAAATGGAATAAGAAAACCTGAGTGATAACACGTTTGTTTACAGCATGGTTTACAGAATATATTAAGCCTACTACTGAGACCTAACACTCAGAAAAAAACCCCTTCAAAATATTATTGTTAATTTACAGTGCACCTAGACACTTAAGAGCTCTGATGGGGTTGCACAAGGTTAATGTTGTTTCCATGTCTGCTCACACAATATCCATTTTGCAGCCCACGGATCATGAAGTAATTTCAACTTTCAAACCTTACTGTTTTTTGTATTTTATTATTTTTGTATAAACAGGGTCTCACTATGTTGCCCAGGATGCTCTCAAATTCCTTGGCTCAAATGTTCCTCCTACCTTGGCCTCCAAAGTATTGGGATTACAGGCATAAGCCACTGCTTCTGGCCAAGTCTCATTATTTAAGAAGTACAATTCATTACGCTATGGGGGTGTCATAGATAGTGATTTGTCTGATGGACCTGGAAAAAGTAAATTGAAAACCTTCTGGAAAGAATTCATCTTTCTGGATGCCAATAAGAACATTTGTGATTCATGGGAGGAGGATAAAATGTCAACCTTAACAAGAGTTTGGAAAAAGTTGATTCAAACCCTCATGGATTATTTTCAGAAGTTCAAGACTTTCAAGGAGGAAGTAACTGCAAATCTGGTAAAAATAGCAAGAGAACTAGAATTAAAAGTGGAGCCTGAAGATGGGAATGAATTGCTGCAATCTCATGATAAAACTTGGATGAGTGAGGAGTTGCTTCTTATGGATGAGCAAAGAAAGCGGATTCTTGAAATGGAATCTGCTCCTAGTAAAGATGCTTTGAACATTGTTGAAATGACAACAAAGGAATTAGAATATTCCATAAACATGGAATTTTGAAAGAAGTTCCACTGTGGGTAAAATGCTATCAAATAGCGTCACATGCTACAGAGAAATCTTTTCTGAAAAGAAGAGTCAATCAATACAGCAAACTTCACTGTTATTTTAAGAAATTGCCATAGCCACCTCAAGTTTAGCGACCACCACCCTGATCCATCAGCAGCCATCAACACCACCAACATTGAGGCAAGACCCTCCACCATCAAAAAGATTAGGACTCCCTGAAGGCTCAGATGATCAATAGCAATTTTTATCAATAAAGTCTTTTAATTTAGGTATGCACATTTTTCAGAAATAATGCTATTGCATGCTTAATAGACTACAGTGTAGTGTAAATATAACTTTTATATGCACTGGGATACCAAAACTCTGTGATTTGCTTTATTGTGATTTTGCTTTATTTTGTTGGTCTGGAATAAAACCCATAATATCTCTAAAGAATCCCTACATATAATGGTAAAAGCTATTCCTGGATGCCAGGAACAAGTCTACAATAAAGAGATGGAAAAATAATGAACATACAATAAAATCTATTCATATTCAACTTTGAAAAAAGATTATTATCCAGATGTGGTGGCACATGCCTGCAGTCCCAGCTATTTGGGGGGCTGAGGTGGAGGAATCACTTGAGCCCAGGAGTTAAAGGCCAGCCTGGGAAACATAGTGAGACCACCCCCATCTCTAAAAAAAAATTAATCCATTGATCAACCTTCCTTATTTTAACATGCTTGTATTCTTGCTCATGATCTCCTACATAAATAACTGAAAATCATAGCTATATGCACATAGAATTATTTTCCACTTCTAATATGTAACATTTTTCTACTCTGAATAAAAATGAAGACGCATTAATTCCGTTGAGCAAAAATCTACTTCAAAAGAATTTTTTCTCTGTTGAAAAGCTATTATATGTTCTGTTCTAAAAGGAAGAAAAAAAGCACATTACATGAAAACAGTGCATGGTTCAAAGCAGGTAAAATTCTGTTGGAAGCCTACTAGAATAATTGAAGTGGGACCAATTACACATGATATTGATGATTATAAAACAGTCAGTAATTAAATATGAAGGAGATAATAGTTCTGGAAAACTTCAATAGCAATATAGACTGAGGCAGAGGTAAGTGGGAAGGAAAATTACGAACCACAAAACATCCATCCCTAAATTTTTAAGGTATATACACATGTCTGATATTGCTGTCAGATATGATTAATTTAGATTACTTAACATTTTTAAGAAGTGGATATTTTACATTCTGATTGCTCTTTAAAAGTCAGTACTGGGCCTACATAACAGCAATTCTTATAATAGTGATTCTCAAAATGTAGTCCCTGGACCAGCAGCATCAGCTTCAACTGGGAACTTGTTAGAAATGGAGAATCTTTGACCTCTTCCCAGATCTACTGAGGCAAAAATGCTGGGGGTGGGGCCAAGCAATCTGTATTTTAAAAAGTTTGCTAGATTATTTGGATGCATGTGAAGCTTGAGAACCACTGATCTATGGCAGCAAGGCAGAGCTGTGTTTTGTTTTTAAAAAAAGAAGTGTTGAGTTTTGTTCTTTTTGCTTAGTATTGTCTTGTCTATACGGGCTCTTTTTTGGTTCCATATGAAATGTTTTTGTATTTATTTCTCTAAAGTATTTTATTTATGTCTCTAAAGTATTTATTTCTCTAAAGTGTTGAGGTGATGATAGACTTTCTTCTTTAGTCTGTTAACAGGGGAAACCATTATGATATTGTGATTTATAATAGCATATTTATATTTGTTCTTAATCCCTATTTCCTGGCACACAACTTTGAAAAGAAAGAATTCCCAACATGATTATTGTCTTTTTTGCATGCTAATGAGATGACTGGTAGCTAGGGGCTCCTGGATAGCCTCAGGATGGAGGCTGGTTGCCAGGAAAACCAACCACCTTATTAGAAGGTTGTAACTTTCACCCCCACCCACTTGCCAGGTTGAGTTGATCACCAATGGCCAATGATGTAATCAATCATGCCTGTGTAATGAAATTTCCCTAAAAACTCAGAAGAATAGGATTTAGAGAGTTTCTGGATTGCTGAACACATGAGGTGCCTGGATGGTGGAGTGCCTGGAGAGGGCATGGAAGCTCTGTTTCCTTTCCCACATGCCTTGCTTTTTGCTTTTCCTCCATCTGTCTGTTCATCTGTATCCTTTACTAGCAAAGTGTTAAACTTAAGTAAAGTGTTTCCCTGAATCCAGTGAGCTGCTGTAGCAATAATCAAACCCAAAGAGTGGATTGTGAAAACACCAACTTAGAATGATTGGTCAGAAATGTTAGAGTTGATAGCTAGTCAGACACGAACAGAGCAGGAAAGGACTCCCCCCGAAACCCACACACACACACCAGGAATGTCAGGTAACCATCAGATGATGATCAGGTAATTATTAAACTGCCTCTCTAAAATAATAATCTGTTGCAGCCAGAGCCAAGGAAAGGCAGTTTTCAATAGCTAGAAAACCCTGAAGCTGGTGATCAGCAGCTTCCTGAAAAGATCTCAAGAGTTGGGCAAGTGGGCTCAAGCATGTTCAGTAAGAGGCAAAATGATGGAGTCTAACTGTGTATGACCTTCCAGAAGCATTCGGCTGGTAAGGGAAGAATGCCTTGAGTGAGCATGTGTAGAAGTCCAGTAATCACACTGCATGTGCTTCCCCTCCCAAGCACTGGCTAGCGACTGTGCATGCGGACAGTCCACCCCAAGGGAAGAATCAGGGGAGAAGGGATGCTAGATCCTGGAAATATGCCAACGTATAAAATCCCAAGTTAAAAGGTAAAGCCATGCACTTGATCTCTCAAGTCACCTGCTTGGGCCTCTTCCAAGTGTACTTTATTTCCTTTCATTCCTGCTCTAAAACTTTTTAATAAACTTTCACTCCTGCTCGGTCTCTCCTGCTTTATGCTCCCCAAAGTCCTTCATCTGAGGAGGCAAGAATTGAGGTTGCTGCAGACTCGTACATGTAACAGAAGCATGGGTCGCAGTGTGAGGCTTGTGATTGGCATCCGAAGTGTGGCAAAGTCTTTCGAGACTGAGCTCTTAATCTGTGGGATCTGACACTATTTCCAGGCAGATAGTGTCAGAATCGAATTGAATTATAGGGCACCCAACTGGTATCTATTGGAGACTTGCTTGGTGTGTGGAGAAAATCTTCCACACATCTGGCCACAGAAGTGTTCTGTGCTGTACCGAGTAAACACAAGACAGCAGGAAAGACATCTTTTTTTTTGTATCTCTCAGAATCATTTTATTATATTCTACAATTAAACTATCTTTTCATACCTACTTGATAATTTGAATGATTTTCTGGGTTGGTTTGCTAATATTTTATTTAGAATTTGCCATATATGTTATTAAGTGAATTATCCTACAATTTTTCTTTATTTTCTAGTTTTATTATCAAGTTTATGTATTAGGAAACTTTTCCATTTTTTCTTTTCTCTAAAATAATTTTTATAAGATAGGGATCACTGGCTGGGCTTGATGGCTCATGCCTATAATCCCAGCACTTTGCGAGGCTGAGGCAGGCAGATTACTTGAGGTCAGGAGTTCAAGACCAGCCTGGCCAACATGGTGAAACTCCATTTCAGAAAGAAAGAAAGAAAGAAAAAGAAAGAAAGAAAGAAGAAGAAAAAGAAAGAAAGAGGCTCACCAATTTTTAAAAATTATAAAAACTTCCTATGGATAGAAATTAAGCGATGTAATTATTTGGATACATAATTTAATTTTTCATTACTATATAATGTATCTGTGAATTTGCCTTCTACTAAAACTTATTTATAATCCCCAAATAAATACTCCGAGTGTTTTTGCAGTATTCAAAAAAATATGCAGAGCAGTGAAAAATTTCAGTATCCCAACACGCATGGTCCCACCTGAGGTCAAGCAAAGTGAATCTCTGCCTTCATGTTTTAGCTGTCACACTGTAAACAAGTGTCCTTTTTGTAGACTATTTAGTGCCACATTTTTCTCATTTTTATGCTTTTGGTTGATTATTTTGATACTTAAAATGACCCCTAAGTGTAGTACTGAAGTTCTGTCTAGTGTTCCCAAGCATGAGAAGGCTGTGATGTGCTTAATGGAGAAAATGTATTTAGTCCAGACATGTTACAGTGTGGTTGGCTCTGAGTTCGATGCTAATTAATCAACAATATATATTAAATAACAGTGTCTTTAAACAGAAATACATGTAAAACAAGATATATATTGATCAGGTGGTAAAAATGTGACCAGAGGCTCACCAAAACCTATCCTTTTATTTCTACCAGAACAATGGTTTGTATTTGCTAATTCAATGTTTGTGGTGCCTTACTAAACCATAACTACTAAAAATAATGACAATTGACTGCATTTTAAACTACTAATTCAATTTATTTAATGATTATAGGTCCAGTAGGTTTTTCCTTTCTTTGTGAATCATTTTTCTTAATTTAAATTTACTTTGAAAATTGTTCATTTCCATAAATGTTTTTGCCACTGTAGAGATTTTTAAAATTTCTGCAATATCTGTGTTCATGTCCTTTTTTCCCTTCCTAAAATTGTCCAGTTTTGCTCTTTCTCTTTTTTCATTGATAAATCTTACCAGGCCTATTCTGTTTTAAATCTTTTGATGGTTTTGTAAAACCTTTCCATTTTCCTTTTCTTTCATATTTTATTAACATCTCTTTTACCTCATTCCTTCTACTGATTTAGCTCCTCATCATTTTCAATTTCCCAAGCTTGTAGATTAAATATTGTGTCTCTTTGTGTTTTCTAATATATAAATTTAAATATAAAAATTGTCAAGTTTTTATTTTACAAATATTTTATTTCCCATTTCATTTAATTCTAATGACGGGCTCAGAACATGCTAATCTAGATGTGGCACTTTAGGATACTATTTTAAGCTAAAAATTTTTGAGAAAACAGCAGAAGTAAAAGGGTCTCTCTGACCTTCTCCCACCCTTCTCCCCTGAAGCAGACCAAAAAACCTAGAAAGAATTTTCTAACCTCTCCCTGAAGTAGGGCATAAGACCTTCACGTGAAAGATGACCACCATCTAACCAGAGGAAAGGAACATCTTTATTTCTAAAGACAATGGAGCACAGAAAATAATCTGAACAAATAGGCATTACTAAGTTCCCTTCATTTATTACCATTAGATCACACTCTGTTTGTTCAACCATATTTTTCCATGACTGCTCACTCTTCATCAAACTTAAGCATAAAAATACACAGGTTTCTACTTCTTTGGGTCTTCATTTTCTAATGAAGGCTCCTGTATCACATAAAATTTACATTAAATAAATTTGTATATAACTTTGTAATTAAATATATTTGTATGTATGTCTTGTTAATCTGTCTTTTGTTATATGTGCCTTCACTATGAACCTTCTAATAGGTGACAAAAAAAACTTTCTTTCCCTACAATAATTATTTGTAATTCACAGTATAATTTTTTTGGTTTAGAAATTTTTACCAAACTGCTGAGTTTTCGTTTGCTTTACATTCCAAAAATATAGGCATTGCAATTTTCTTCTTTCTCCAATTTCCAAATTTACTACATTGAGGTTATAAAACAAAGAATGAAAAATTATAATTTTGCACATACTTATTTGGGGTTATATTATGTGGTCATTTTGATAATGCTCTATGTGTGCTGGAAATGAGTGAACATTTTCTATGAATGCAAGGTTCTCTATATTCATCAAATCCAACTTATTAAATATATTCTTTAAATTTTTATTATCCCTAAGAATTCTTTTTGTCTGTTTTATCATTCGTTGTCAAAAAGAAGTATTTTAAAATCACCCATTAAGATTTAGAATTTATTCATGATCTTCCTATTTCTGTTAATTATATATCTTTTACCCTGAGGTTAGGTTTTAAAGTACATAAGTTTTCAGGATCTTTATATCTTTGTGATGTATTGTTCCTGTTTATTAATAAGAAATTATCCTTTTTGCTCCTAGTGATGGTTTAAGAAAAATCTTACCATTAATACTCCTCCTGCCTTTGGTTAGCTTTTGTCTAAAGTAGGTGCTACCTTCAAGTTCTAAAATGGCAGTATAAGAGAAAACTGGCTTTACTACGCTCCATAGAAAACTGAAAACAATTATACAGTGCTAAGATTATCACCAGCAATATACCAGAACTCAAATATGAAGATAAGACAGTTCCCGAGACCACAGAGAAGTGGAAAAAGTCTAAGCCAACAGAAAGAGACTCAGACTTCCATATTCACAACAATTTTCCTGCAATCCACCTGACAATCACAACAATCTTCCTGCAATCCACCTGACACTAAGTGCAGAGGCAATTTCCTTTCAATTCATAGTTTCTACACTGGAAAAAGTGAGATTGAGGTGGACAAGCAGCATTCCAGGTTCTACACTGGAAAAAGTGAGATTGAGGTGGACAAGCAACATTTCGGCTTCCCTGGCAGAAGATACATTCATGCCTCAATCCACAGGAAACACTGGCAGTGTCTAGAGGGAAGAATATCCTTGAGGATAGCCAGGGACAAAGGGTGGGACTGTCATTCCTAGCTCCAAAAACAGTGTGCTATAATTCAGTCAAAGATGATGCCAAAACAGAGTGGCTGTTCAGCAGCACCATATAGTAGGAGGTTTGTTACACAAGTCTCCAGGGCATGGACCCCTAATCAGCCTACTCACACTTCTGGGATATCTCCTTTGGGACCTCCCCAGTTTGGGATGGGTAGCACTTTGACTATTTGCTAGAACAAAATCAAGCCTGGGCTTAAGGCACCATTTAGTGCCAAAAAGTAGGCGGCCACCTAGCGGCGGAAATAAAAGAAAAAAGAATATCAACAGGCAAAATGTGAAGAATCTTTAAGCAAATATATCCCCCCAAAGTCAAAACAAGTCAGACAGAGAAGACTGGAATAAATAACTAATCCTTCAATGCAAAGACATAGCTGTACTTCCACAAAAAAAAAAAAAAACAAAAACAAAAAAACAGCAAACAAGGAACCATGGCCTCCTCAAATGGACAAAACAAGGAACTAGCGACTGACACTAACAAAGCAGTGACATGTGAACTCTCTTATCAAGAATTAAAAACAGCAGTTTTAAAGAAACTCAGTGATCTCTAAACACAGAAAAGCAATTCAGAAACATATCAAGAAATTAAATACGTATGCTGAACTTAAGAACTCATTAGAGGTTCTCAATAGAAGAATCTATCAAGCAGAGGAAAGAATCAGTGAGATAAAAGAAAGGTTATTTCAAAATACTCAGAGGAGAGAAGATGAAAAAAAATGAAGATTTCCTAAGAGATATAGAAAATTACCTCAAAAGACCAAATCCAAGAATTATTTGTGTTCAAGATAGAGTTGAGCAAAAGGAAAGGATACAAAACTTGTTCAAAGATGTGATAAACTAAAATAAAAAGTTTCAAAACTTGGGAGAGAGTTAAATATCCAGGTACAGGAAGGTCAGAAAACAACAAAGAGATTTAATCCAAATAAGACCACCCCAAGGTATTTAATAGTAAAACACTCAAAGGTAAGGACAAAGAGAGGATTCTAAAAGCAGCAAGTGAAAAGAAGCAAATAACATACAAAAGAGCTCCAATTCATCTGGCCACAAACACAATAAAAATCATTACAGGTCATGAGGGAATGGGACAACATTTTCAAAATGCTGAAAGAAAAAAAAAACTGCCATCCAAGAATACTGTCTCCAGCAAAGCTATCCTTCAAAAAAGGAGAG
Organism: Pongo pygmaeus; assembly: GCF_028885625.2. NCBI lineage: Eukaryota > Metazoa > Chordata > Mammalia > Primates > Hominidae > Pongo > Pongo pygmaeus. The sequence continues at coordinate 182,376,847 of NC_085930.1, read as the reverse complement.
ATAAAATCTTTCTCAGAAAAACAAAAGCTGAGAGAATTCACCACCACCAGACTCATTTTACAAGAAATGCTAAAGGGAGTTCTTCATTCTGAAAGTAAAAAAGTGCTAATACGCAAAATAAAACATTCAAAGGTATAAAACCCATTGGCAAAATTAAGCACCCAGATAAAACGAAAATACTCTAATATTGTAATTGTGGCATTCAATCCAGTCATAATTCTAGTATGAAGCCCAAAAAACAAATCTATCAAAAACAATCATAGCTACACCCACCTGTTAAGAGATAGGCAAAATTAAAATATGTAAATTAAGACAACATAAAGTCAAAATGAGGAAGGGATGCAGTTAAAGTGTTAAAGGTTTTCCTTTTTTTTCTTTCTTTGTTTCCATTTTTTTATTTTGAGCTAAGATAAGTTGTTATCTGCTTAAGATAACTTGTTATATCTATATGATGTTTTTTGTAATCCTCATGATAACCACAATGCAAAAATCTACAATGGATTCATTAAAAATGAAAAGCAATAAATTGAAACATACTGTCGGAGAAAAATCACTTAACCACAAAAGAAGATAGTAGGAAAGGAAGAGAGAAGAAACAAAACAACCCAGAAAACAAGCAACAATGTGGCAGTAGTAATTCTTTACTTATCATAATGGCAATGAAAGTAAATGGACTTATTCTCCAGTTAAAAAGCATAGAGTGGCTGAATGGATTAAAACAAACAAATAAGACCTATCTATGTGCTGCCTACAAGAAACCAACTTTACTTATAAAGACACACATAGACAGAAAGTAAAGGGGTGGAAAAAGATATTCTATGCCAATGGAAACCCAAAAAAGCAGGAGTAACCATACTTATATCAAATGATGAGGCTACAAATCAGAACTGCAAAAATGAGACCAAGAAGGTCACTATTTAACGATAAATGAATGAATTCAGGAAAATGATGTAACAATTATAACTATCTATGCATACAATACCAAGTATATAAAACAAACATTAATAAACTTAGAGGGAGAGATAGGCTGCAATCCAATAATAGTAAGGAACTTCGACACCACATTCTCCCTAATAGGCAGATCATCCAGACAGATAATGAACAAAGAAACATTGGCATTAAATTACACACTAGATCTAATAGGACCAACTGACATTTACAGAACATTTCACTCAGCTGCTGCAGAATACACATTCTTTTCATCAGCACATGGAACATTCTTCAGAATAGATCATGTTTTAATCCACAAAATGAGTCTCAACAGATTTTAAAAAATAGAAATCATTTATAGTTTTTTTTTTGACCAAAGCGAAATAAAACTAGAACTCAATAACCAGTAAAACTTCAGAAACCACACAAACACATGGAAATTAAACAATATGCTCCTGAATAACCAATGGGCAAAAATGAAATTAAGAAGAAAATTTTAAAATTTCTTAACATGAATGAAAATGGAAACACTACATACCAAAATCTATGGGATACATCAAAGGTAACATGAAAAGGCAAGTTTATTGCAATAAACACCTATATCAAAAAAGTAAAAAGACCTGGAATAAGCAATCTACTGAAACAGCTCAAGGAACTAGAAAAGCAGGAACAATCCAAACACAAAATTAGTAGAAGGATAAAATAGTAATAAAGATTAGAGCAGAAATAAAATGGTAATAAAAATACAGATGAAATGAAAAGTTGGTTTTTTGAAAAGTTACACAAAATCAATAAATCTTCAGCTAGACTAAGAAAAAAAGAGAAAAGATACAAATAAATAAAATCAGAAATGAAAATGCAGACCTAACAACTGAGAACACAGAAATATAAAGAAACATTAGAGCCTATTACCATAAACTTAAACAAATTGGACAATTTCGAAAAAAAAAATGGATAAATTCCTAGATATATACAATTTTCCAAGATTTAACCATGAAGAAATACAAAACCTCAACAAACCAATACTGAGTAATAAGATCAAAGCTGTAATAAAAAAAATTCCCATCAAAGAAAAGCCCAGAACCTGGTGCCTTCACTGCTGCATTCTACCAAATATTTTGCAATTGGGCAATAAAAAGAACAAAAAGGCATCCAAATTGGAAAGAAAGAAGTCAAATTAGCCTTTTTCACAGATGACATAATCTCACATTTAGAAAAACCTAAAGACTCTACCAAGAAACTCTCTGAACTGATAAATTCAGTAAGTTGCAGGATGCAAAACCAACTTACAAAAATCAGTGGCATTTATATAAGCCAACAATGAAATATCTGAAAAAGATGTCATGAGAGCAATCCCATTTACAATAGTTAAAAACAATATAAACTACCTAGGGATCGATTTAACCAAAGAAGTGACAGACTTGAGAAGGAAAATTATTATAAAACACTGATAAGATAAATTGAAGAAGAAGGAGGCAGAACAAGATGTCCAAAAAGTAGCCGCCACTGAACGTCTTCCCCAGACGAACACCAAATTAACAACTATCTACACAAAAAAAAGTCTTCATCTAAACCAAAAATCAGGTGAAAGATAACAGTATCTGGTTTTAAATTCATTCACTGAAAGAATGAAGGAGAGAAAAGACAGTCTTAAATTTCTGTTGCCACCCTCCCCATCACCCTGCTGCAGCCACGTGGCACAGAGTATCTGTGCACTTGAGGGAGGGAAGCAAAGTGATTGTGGAACTTCACATTGGAACTCAGTGCTCCCCTGTCGCAGCAAAAATAACACTGGGTAGAACTCAATAAACACCCACAAAAGGAGCATTTAAGCCAGCCCTAGCCAGAGGGGAATCATCCATCTTAGCTCTCTGAATTTGAGTGCCAGCAAGCCTCACTACCTTGGGCTAAGCTGTTCTGGGATCCTAAATAAACTAGAAAGTCAGTCTAGGCCACAAGGACTGCAACTGCTAGGCAAGCTGTAATGCTGTGCTGGGCTTCCAGCCAGTGGACTTGAGGGGCACGTGACCTAGTGAGACACCAGCTGGAGGGGCCAACGGAATGCTTGTCCCAACCTTCCCCCAACCCCAGGCAGCACAGCTCACAGCTCTGAAAGAGAATTCTTCCTTCCACTGGGGAAGAAGAGAGGGAAGAGTAAAGAGAAGTTCCACTTGCGACTTGGATACCGTCTCAGCCACAGTAAAATAGGATACCAGAGAGATTTGTGAGACCGCATTTCAGACCCTAGATCTGGATGAAATTCCTAGCACACCCTGGGCCAGAAGAGAACCCACTACCTTAAAGGGAAGGACCCAGTCCTGGTAGGAGTAGTCACCTACTGACTAAAAAGCCCCTGGTCCTTGAATTATCAGCCACAGTAGCCAGGTAGTACATGCCATGGGCCGTGAACAAGAATCTGAAACATGCTATCTACAAGTGTGACTCATCATATTTCCAGATGTAGTGGCTATAATGAGAGACTCTTTCTGCATAAGTAAAAAGTGTTTTTGTCTTTAACCATAGGTACCAGCTCTGACAGAGTGGGGTAGAACATAAAGTGGGCTTGTGTGGTCTCTGATTTAAGGACTTGGCTCTTGGATGACATTTTTGGACCTGACCTGGGCTAGAAGGGAGCCCAGTTCCCTGAAGGGTGAGTCCCAGGCCTGGCAGCATTCACCAAGAGCTGACTAAAACACCCATGGCCTTTGAGTGAACATCAGTGGTGGCCTGGCAGTAGCCCCCATGATCCTATGGTGGTGTGGCCATGGAGAGAAACTCCTCTGCCTGTGGAAAAAGCAAGGAAGAGTAGGAAGAACTTTGTTTTGTGGTTTGAGTGCCAGCTCATCTGCAGTAGAATAGAGCACCAGGTAGATTCCTAAGGTTTCTGACTCCAGGCCCTGGCTCCTGGCGGGCATTTCTGGGCCTTTCTACGACCTGGGAGAACTTGTCACCTTGAAGGGAAGGACATAAGGCTGGCTGGCTTTGTCACCTGCTAATTTTAGAGCCTTAGATCCTTGAGCAAACATGGGCAGTAGTCAGATAGTGGTTACAGCAGGACTTGGTCAAGATCCAGTGTTGTGCTGGCTTCAGGCCTGACCCAGCACAGTCCCAGTGGCAGTGGCCACTTGGGTGCTTGTGTCACCCCTCCCCCAGCTCCAGATAGCTCAATACAGAAAGAGAGAGAGACTCCCTTTGTCTGGGAGAAAGTAAGGGAATAGAACAAGATTCTCTTTTTGGTAATCCAGATAATTCTTTATGATCTTATTTAAGACCACAAAGGTGATACCTCTATAGGTCTGAAACAGCCATAGCATTACTGGGCTTGGGGTGCTCCCTAATGCAGATATGGCTGCAGTGACCAAAAACTGCAATAATCACAACATCCAAGTCCCTTTGAGTACCTGGAAAGCCTTCCGAAGATGGATGGGTACAAACAAGCCAAGACTGTGAATACCACAATAAATACCTAACTCTTCAATGCCTGACACCAGAAAACATCTGCAAGCATCAAGACCATCCAGAAAAACAAGACTTCACTAAATGAACTGAATAAGGCAGCAAGGACCAACCCAGAGAGACAGAGATATGTGACCTTTCAGACAGAGAACTCAAAATAGCTGTTTTGAGAAAACACAGTGAAATTAAAAATAACACAAAGAAAGAATTCAAAATTCTATCAGATACATTTAACAAAGAGATTGAATTAAAAATCAAGCAGAAAGTCTAGAGTTCAAAAATGCAATCAACATACTGAAAGAGGCATCAGAGTCTCTTAACAGTGGAATTGATCAAGCAAGGGAAATAATTGTTGAGCTTGAAGACAGGCTATTTGAAAATGCACTGCCAGAGAAGACAAAAGAAAAAAGAATGAAAAAAGAAAAAACAAAAACGAAGCAATGTTGAGAGTTGGGAACTTGGTAGATAGAGGCAGGGCTGACATGCAACTTCCATTTGGATGGATGGAACAGTGTGTGGAGACCCATGCTGTGCACTTTTGCTCCAGGAACCACTGCAGGAGCATACCAGGAAAACTGTAAGAATTCACAGATTCTTTAAATAAAAAAGCAGCAAGCCACTGCAAATTCCATGAGACAGGCAAAAAATGTGAGTTCCTAAAGTGTAAGAGGGGGAAAACCTGCCTCTGAACACATGTCCCCGCTGGAAACCCAAAAATCCAGATTACAGGAGAAGGATTTAACGTTACCTAGAGCTGAAATGAATTTAGAATAAAATATAAAACTAGAAGCAGCAGTGGAAGAAGCCTTGTAGGCACAGCCATTCTCCAGCTCAAGCCCAGGGAAGCCATCCCTGACTAAGTCTCATGGGGGCACTCGGAAAAGGCAGCTGGTGCAATCTGGGAGGGGTCACAAGGTGAAAGAAACTTCCAACTGAACTTTGTAATAATTTTGACTGGGTAAAACTCTTTTGAGCATAATTTGGGGGTGAATGGGAACTGCTCCAGAAAGAAGAGCAAGAGTAGTGGCAGACAGTGTGGGCAGACAGGAAGGGGCATGGCCTGAAAGCCATGTTTGCTTTCTCAGCAGGAAAACTTATAGCCTGGGCTAGGTCTTAGTCCTGCACACAGGCTGCCTGGATATAAACTCAGCTCTGTTAGTGGGGCATGGCAGGAGCAAGACCAGCCTCACCAACTGCATGGGAGCTGGGTGAGGCCCATTGCTACTGGCTTTTCCCCAATTCCCTGGGGACAGAGGCAGCCATAATCCCCCCTGGAACCTCATTGGCCTGAGAACTATGCCTCCATGCCACACAGTGGCCACAGAAAGGTCTGCCCAAGGAGTGTCTAAGATCAGACCTGCCTAACCCTGCCCTTACCTGATGGTATTTCTCTACCTGCTCTAGTAGCCAATCACAAAAGACATAAACTCTTGGGAGCTTTATGACCCCCCCCCCCATTGCCTGAGAAATCCAAATACTTATCCTGGCCAACTTGGGGCAGCTTATATCCCCCTTCCACTGTTACAGCTAGTGCTCCCTTAAAAGTGCCACCTTGGCCAGGCATGGTAGCTCACGCCTGTAATCCCAGCACTTTTGGAAGCCAAGGTGGGGTGGATCACAAGGTCAAGAGATCAAGACCATCCTGGCCAACATTGTGAAACCCCATCTCTACTAAAAATACAAAAATTAGCTGAGTGTGGTGGCGCGCACCTGTAGTCCCAGTTACTCGGGAGGCTGAGGCAGGAAAATCATTTAAACCCAGGAGGCAGAGGTTGCAGTGAGCCGAAATTGCACCACTGCACTCCAGCCTGGCAACAGAGAGAGACTCTCTCTCTCAAAAAAAAAGTGCCACCTCCTGACTGGAGGCCAACCAACTCAGGACATGACAGCAACTCATGACAGAATAACCCTGCTCCAAGGAAGGAGAAAACAACAGCTAATTCCACTGCCTGCAACATCCTGGCTAACTGGTGGCCTTGAATCTGTCCACATGACAACTTCACTGCTAACATAACCAGCATTCAAGAAAGCCAGCACACTAAACATATCTACAATCAAGGACTCTCAGAGAGTTCACTTCACTCCCCTGCCACCTCCACCAGAGCAGGTGCTGGTATCCATGGCTGGGAGACCTGAAGATGGATTAAATTACATGGCCTTTAGCAGACATTCCCCAGCACCAGCTCGGAGCCTGGTAACCCTGTTAGGTGGCTAGATCCAGAAGAGCAACAACCATCACTGCAATCTGGCTCACAGGAAGCCCTATCCCTAGGGGAAAGAGTGCACCACATCAAGGGACTACCCATGGGACAAAAGAATCTGAACAGCAGCCTTGAGTTATAGATTTTCCACTGACATAGTCTACCTAAATGAGAAGGAATCAGAAAAGTAATTCTGTTAATATGACAAAGGAAGGTTCTATAAAGACCCCCAAAAGACCACTTTAGCTCCCCAGCAATGTATCAAACTAAGAAGAAATATCTGAATTGCAAGGTAAAGAATTCAGAAGGTTGATTATTAAGCTACTCAAGGAGATACCAGAGAAAGGTGAAAGCTAACTTTAAAAAGGAAAAAAAAAATACTTGAATGTATTGGGTGAAAACTGCTCCAGAGAAATAGATATCATAAAGAAAAAAACCATCACAACTTCTGGAAATGAAAGACACACTTAAAGAAATACAAATCCACTGGAAAGTTTCAACAATAGAATCAAACAAGTAGAAGATAGAACTTCAGAGTTCAAAAACAAGGCTTTTGAGTTAACCCAATTATACAAAGACAAAAACAAAAGAATCTTAAAAAAAAAAACTCTCAAAAAAATTGGGTATTATGTTAAATGGCCAGACCTAAGAATAATTGGTGTTCTTGAGGAAGAAGAGAAATCTAAAAGTTTGGAAAACATATTTGAGGGAATAATTAAAGAAAATTTCCCTGGCTTGCTAGAGACCTAGATATCAACGTACAATAAGCTCAAAGAACACCTGGGAAATTCATTGGTACAAGATCATCACCTAGGCACATAGTCATCAGGTTATCTAAAGTCAAGATGAAGGAAAGAATCATAAGAGCTGTGAGACAAAAATCACTTGATAACCTATAAAGGAAAACCTATTAGATTAACAGCAAATTTCTCAGCAGAAACCCTACAACCAGAAGGGATTGGGTTCCTATCTTTAGCCTCCTCAAACACAACAATTAGCAGCCAAGAATTTTGTATCCAGCAAAACTAGGCTTTGTATATGAAGGAGAGATAAAGTCTTTCAGACAAACAAATTCTCAGAGAATTTGCCACTACCAAGCCAGCACTATAAGAACTGGTAAAAGGAGTTCTAAATCTTGAAACAAAACCTTGAAATACAACAAAATATAACCTTCTTAAAGCATAAATCTCACAGGGCCTATAGAACAATAATACAAAGAAAAAATAAAAAACAAGGTATTCAGGCAACAACTAGCACAATGAATAAAACAGCACCTCACATCTCAACACTAATGTTGAATGTAAATGGCCTAAATGCTCCACTTAGATACAGAATGGCAGCAGGGATAAAAATCTACCAACCAAGTATCTGCTGTCTTCATGGACAAAGCCTGCAGAGTCAGAACCTGACAAGCCAGCACACACCTGAAAGTAGATGTTGAGAATGAGGTATATTGAGATATACTAATTAGGATATTGAAAATGGTGGCAGAGACTGAGTACTGTCCCTGAATTTCCATTTTCTTCTTCTTCCTTCATGAATTAGAACTACCCTCACCACAAATGGCCATAAAGCTAGAAACTACTCACATTCTTTGACAACTAGGTCTGGCCAGTGGGGTGTGCTTGTAAGTGATGTGCGCAACTTCTGAGGCATGACAAGAGAAGGAAGTTGCTTCACTTCCTCCTTTCTCCTTTTTGTAAACTGGAAATAGGCATGTGGCTAGCTTTGCGCTTACTTCAACCATATGTACATGGACATTTCCCTAGGATTATCTGAAGAACAAAAAGGACAAATCGAGTAGCTGTACAGCCTCATGAAGCAAAACTACACTATTACCTTGGACCATTTACAAACTCAGATTTTCATTAGAGATTAACAAAAGAAACCTTCTATCCTTTCTAAGCCAGTTATTTTGTATTATTGAGGCATCCAAATCACTATGCTTTTCTTTTGGCCAATTCTTGGATGGGCCTGGAAGTTGGGAGACAGGTGATGCAGAAGAAAGAAGTCTGTTATGAAAAAATTAATATGCATAACCGGTAAATGGAAGGCATTAAACCAGGTATCCAGGTATCGGACTTGAAATACTGTATACGAGACATCCCAAAGAGGCTGGAGCAAGCTTTCAAGAACATTAGCAGAAAAAAAAAAGTTGTCATGGGAACAAAACAAAGAATGAGAGAAAGGTGGGACAGAGAGAAAACCATCAATAATATTAGAGCGCAAAGGGCTCATTTTAATCAATAATCAGTCACAAGGTATGTTGATGAGTTGGCCAGAGTTAAAAGCGGAGGAGACACCAAACATTTTTTATCTCATTATCTCCCTTATAAATGTCTTAAATTTTCAAACAGAAATTAATTTCCATTTCTGGTGTCATTTTGATTAACTTGCTCATAGAAAAGCAGGAAGAACAAAGATGATTTTATATAATTTGTTGGAATTACTTATAAATTTAATAAATCTTAAATCTATGTTTCTTTAAAATATTGTATAAGTAGCCCTTGCTTCACACAGTCGTGTGGCATCATAAAAATGATCATGCAAGCTGAAACTGTGCAAACCATCTTAACAACCAATGAGAAAAATTGCAATTGTCTGCGGCCTTTTAAAATCTTTATCAAAACATTGAAAACTCTTTTCCTATTAGTTATAAATGTATAGGGAAATAAAAATAGTGAACCCAATATGTATTTAATACACAGTAATTTAAAACATTAGAAACATGATTTCTTTTCTTGTAAAAACTTATCGAGAATAGTTCAAAACAGTGCTTGCCTTCCTCTCATTTCTAATTCTTCGTATGAATCAAGCACCTTTGTTATGCCTTGGCAAATTGTCATATTCCTTTCCAACTTTGAATCAGCTTCCAAAATTTTATGCTTTGTGCTTTCCATGTCATGAAACATCTTTAAGTGTGGCTTTAATGTGAAGTTGTTATTGCCAGTGTCAATTCTTCTGGAACATATTTATCCTTTAATCATGGCCACTTTCCCTATTATGTTGGTAAGTTCACCTCTTGCTTTGCTCCAGCTGTATATCTAGTGTTTCAAACAATGGCCTTATCAACATTTCCACATCAGCTATTTCTTCTGTAACTCCATTTACATTATCCTCACATTTCAATATTTTCACTTTTGTTTCTTTGCTGCACATTCATCTTTGTGAGCCAATTTCCTCTTTATCCATTTTTATAAAATGCCACATGGTTTCATCAACTAGAGACAAATACAACAAAACACTTTGCTGTTTGTGAGTGAACCAAGTAACAGTAGTGCAGTAACTATTAATCACCCAATTTTGGAAGAAGTGATGTGGTTGGTCATATATCACGATGAACATCATCTTTTATTTGCATTTTGATTTGTGAACTGAAGAGCTAGCAGCCAAGTTTGTACCTTATGCAATTACTTGCAGTTAATATACAATGACAATTGAAATTTTAACCATGTTTTTGAGGGACAGACACTATTTAACTAACTGGTAACTGTGATTTATGTATGTCTGAACAATGCAAAGTGCTACCTGTATTTGTCGTTCTCATTCTACAATATATGCATGCTACAAAATTTAAGAAATACAAAATGTGTATAATAAAAAGTAATTTCCTTCTACCTCAGTCTCTCAGCCACTCACCACTCAAATAATTTCTCCAAGTACATTTTCTAGAAGCATCCTTCACATAGGCAAACAAACATATCTGTGTGTGTGTATAATAGCATAATATATACACATAATAGCATTTTTATTGTTCTAAACCTACCTTTTTATTACTTATCTTTGAATTCCACATAAGTACTTATCTTATTCTCACCTTTCATATAGTTGCATATAATAAATAGTTTATATGTTATCTTGAAGAGATAAATTATAATTTGACCAATTGCTTAATGATAAATATTTATATATTCTCCATTTTAAAATCAAAATTTTTTTTTTTTTGAGACGGAGTCTCGCTCTGTCACCCAGGCTGGAGTGCAGTGGCGCGATCTTGGCTCACTGCAAGCTCCGCCTCCTGGGTTCACGCCATTCTCCTGCCTCAGCCTCCCGAGTAGCTGGGACTACAGGCTCCCGCCACTATGCCCGGCTAATTTTTTGTATTTTCAGTAGAGACGGGGTTTCATCGTGTTAGCCAGGATGGTCGCGATCTCCTGACCTCGTGATCCACCCGCCTTGGCCTCCCAAAGTGCTGGGATTACAGGCGTGAGCCACTGCGCCCAGCCTAAAATCAAAATTTAACAATAATAGGCCAGGTATGGTGGTTCATGCCAGTAATTCCAGCACTTTGAGAGGCCAAGGCAAGAGGATCTTGTGATGCCAGAAGATCAAGCCAAGACTGGGCGACATAGTGAGACCCTAACTCTACAAAAAATTTTAAAAATTACCTGGGTGTGGTAGTCCTAGCTACTCAGGAGGCTGAGGCAGGAGAATCCTAACCGATAGAATTAGATAGGAAGCCAAGGAATTATTGATTGGTAATAATCCACATTCAATATTCAATATTGAACATAAATACATTTGATTACTATCCTAGTCTGAGATAGATAGATAGATAGATAGATAGATAGATAGATAGATATTAGATGACAGATAGATAGATAGATATTCAGATTAGCCCATAAATTATGGCAGTTGTTTTCCTCGCTAGGCTTCTTATACTCACATCATTGATGTTCTTTGCTCTTATTTCTCTGTAGTGAGCCTTCATACTTGATGTTAAATCCTCCTTGACTTTTGGGAATGGGAAGTCACCACCCTTGGTCAGCTGCCTGACACCTTTCTGTGACTGCAACATTATACGTGATCTTCCTCACCTCAGACAGTTTGGCGGATACCCTCCTTTCCTTCAATGCCACTCTCTCCCCATAAATCAGCAAGCAGCAGAAATGTGTGACAAAAAATTATGTTTTCCCTAAAGCCCAACTGAACCAAATTTCTGTTGCATTTAATTGCCACTGTATTTTTTAAATCCAGAATCTCTTGTCTGTTTCAATCAGCTATGCCATCAAGCTGCCTGTCAACCTATCTTCAGTGGGATATTCATATTATTTCTCATGAAGATTTCTTTACATAAATATTTTCTTTCCTAATTTTGCACCACATTTTTCTCCTTACTTCTTTTTTAAACCCTGTTTCTTAAACTGAAAATCCCATTCTACTTTGGCACATTAAAAACAATTCAACAAATGTTGCGCTCATTCATGTATGTTTTCTGTTTTTACACAAGAATAGAGAACTGGCAGAGGAAGTGAACCTCTGTTGATCTGCACTTGATACTGGTACCATCAATGCCTTCCTCAGAGTGCACCTTCCCATCTGCAAGCCTCACTGTAGGCCAGCAGCTAGGAAGATACTAAATTATTTCATTGCATGCCACTTTTATGCTCATTCTTTATCTGGTGAAACTGTACAATGACTGTTCAATGACTGTTCTGTTCTTTTTCAGTGTAAATGTCTAAAAATATTGTCATTGGATTTATTGATATTGTGGAGTTTTTGTTGTTGTTGTTTTGTTTGTCTTCTGTACTCTGCAGTGATTTCTCATCATGTCTGGGTATTTGATTTTCCTGAAAGAGAAAACAATCCCTGAAGAAAAATAATTCCTAGTTCAGAATTTTCCCACGTTAAACTTTTGCAAAAACTTGATAAGAGTTATGTATAATTTGGTCTATACTTAGTGTTTATATGATTATAGTAAAGACTTTTCCAACTTAAGAGTATGTATAAAGAGCAACTAAATATCTGCATAAACAAAAATTCAACTTAACAGATGTTTCATCAGCTTGTCACTAAACATACACATGATTACATGAATTATTTTACATCACTCAACACATTTATTCAGTTTCCACTCCTTGCCTAACACTTCAGTTAGGCACTTCAGGAATACAGAACTGTAAGATTCCTTTTTTTCAAGTGTCGAGCTTCTTAGTCAGTGTGACATAAATGAACATACTGTAACCAACTAGAGAATAGCATTTATTTTTGGACATCTATATAAGGAGGATTTTCATTATAAGGAAGCAAAAACTGTAATTCAGTTGCACAAAGTCTGTCATTTACCAATTTTAGGGCTAATGTGTCTTCCAATATGAAAACATGAAATGTAGTATAAAGTGCCAGTCTTCTTTGTCATTTTTCTACAATACTTTCACATAATTAGTGCCCTATAAACACTGAATAAATGAAAAACTAATTGAATATATATGACGATTTAGATGTCATTGTACTAATGTTCTATAAGAATTTACATAACTGTCATTCACAAAATCTGTTTTAAATGTATGAATTAAAGTTTTACATTTATCTTTGTTTTGAGCCATTCAATTAAGAACAGTAAAATAGATCCCTAATTTAAATATTGTTTAGAATTAGTTGTATCATAATAAAAAGAGTGGCCTTATCTTATACCTAACTCAGTGAATTCAACTTAGTAAAACGTGTCTTAAACTAGTCCTGAAAGTTCAATAAAAGTTATTCTTAGATAGAAATACAAGGAAAGAGATTTTCTGGATCTCTTATGAACCCTCATTATTTACATGTGTAAATGTATGAAAGCTCCAATCCTTGGAGAATTTATGTATCCTAGCTAAAGCTAAGAATGTTGAGAGAAAAACAAAGGTACATTCTTTAAACTTTCAAACTACGAAATGTAATTCGTTTGTATCATTAGAAGTCATTCATTCATTTGTGAGCCTTAAGTAACTTCAGAACTTATGATGCTAGTAATAATTATAAGAATGTAAAACCAAACTCTTTCTAGCAAAATACAGATAAATATTGAAAAGTGGACAAGATTCTATTTGTGTTCTGACAAAAAGTAAGGCGAAGTGTGGCTTAGACTGCAAGGGCGAATTTCCAGGTTTCAGAGCTTTATAGAAATGAACTTCAAACACAAAAAGAAGTCCTGTTTTTAATGGAAGAAAATGTGCTATGTTATTGCCATAGTGTCTGCATGGAGCTACTGAACAGGAACACTTTTTTTCATTCATACAATGACTTCTAATTAAAACCTAATAAAATGTAAAGCAGAACCTGAAATGTTTTCAAGCTGTGACTTGATGATTAGCTTCAGGGATGATGTTAAGAAGATTCCTAGATGGGTCAGGCATTAGACTTCTAGGATGATTTCCAAGGGCCTGTGGTAATTTGGTAGCCCCCCCCCCCCACTTTTCATTAAAGTAATATTTTTATAACTTGAAAATATTTTAATTTGGACAGTATCACTTAGTTTTTCAGTGAATGAATAGTCTGATCCAGTCAGAAAAGTCAGGTACCTTCATACTTAGAAAATGCGTTCTTGGTTACAAATTGTACTCTTCATTCAGAAAACAGCCTTCAAATATGTTCAGTTAAGATACATCCACAAACACTCGTCTACATTATTGAAAAGAAAACCCAAAGCACATGTTGCATCAGTAGTGGCATCTTCACACATTAGACAGTTCATTCATAATTTGGGAAATACCTATTTAAAAACTAGACCCCAAATTTTCAGCCCCCAGAGAATTTTTATTCTAGTTAGTATTGAAAGTCAAAAAAGATTTTAAAAAACAAGTAAATAAATAACACAGCATGTTAAAACATGGCAGTGCTGTGGGAAACAAAAATAGAGCTTGTTAAGAGGGCCAATGTGTTGTGGGGAGTGAGTTGCAATTCTAAATGGGAGATCAAAATAAATTTCATTGAAAGGATAACATTTAAATAAATACTTGTAGAGGAAAGAGTTAACCATGCAAATATATTGGAGAGTATGTTCCAGACAGAAAGAAGACCCAACCCAAAGGACCTGAGGCAGAAGCCCACCTGGCATGTTCAAAGACCACAAGAAAGCCAGTGTTACTGGAACAAAGGGAGAAAAATAAATGATTGATTCTGAAATGTGGTGAATTCAGAGACGCAGCAAGAAACCAGGCTATGTAGGGTATTGTAAGCCATTGAAAGTACCACTGGTTTTACTCTAAAACCAAAATGAAACCATCATAAGATTTTGAGAAAGGGGATGACTTGATCTAACTTACTTTTTAATGGGTCTGGCTGGTCACTGTGTGTCGAACAAGGTCATTAAAATATCAATTAGTGGACATCAATAATAATTAAATTCAAAGGCTGACACCAAGCCCTAATTCTAGTTGATCTCTTTACATCACTAATCACATTTGAACATTGTCTGGGTACTGGAAAGACCCATGTGGCAAACTCAAACAGCATAGGCAATTAATGGGCATGCATTAAAGGAACTATTTACAAAGATGTGGACAAGGTTAAATGAAACTAAGAGTCAACCATGAAATCATCCAAAGTTAGAAATAGCAGGGAGCTGTTACAACCCCTGGGTCAGAAGGGCAAGGTGAATGAATGGTGGTTGTCATAACTTAGGAGTAATTTCTGTAGCTGTAGGAGAGGATACTACAAGAGTTATGTCTCTAAGTAGGGTGCTGGAGCAATGAGCATCAAAGCTCTTAAGTGCAGATTTGTTCCAATGCTGTTGATATGTTGCAGAATAATTTGAGTATAACCAAATTTGATGTTTTCTTATGCACAAATTCACATGTAGGAGATACTAGGTGAACCGACAAAATTGCGATTTGAACCACACTGGATAGGAATACACAAAACACACACATACATTCACCTCAAATATCTCCCAGCTACCTCAGTTCATTGAGTGTGTTATGATCCACATCCATTCACATCTGGTGTTACAAATTTTCTTCCAATTTCAGATGACATTTTTTCTACCACTTCATAGTACCTCACAATCTGCAACCTTTCTAATAACCACAAGCATACTTCAAGTGCTCTTCAAGGTAAAGTACCATATTTATTGTCATATTTATGAGTATTCTTAAGCATTTAACAAGTACAAAACTGTTCTGCAGCTTTTATTAGGTTCCCATCTTTGTGTGTATGTGTGTCACTGACAAAGTTTTTGAATGTTGTGCCCCTAATATCATCTTCCCATAACTCTGTGATTTTAATTGCATTATTTTACACACTGTGGTAATTTTTAGGAATTCATATGTCCTGGTAGAGTGAAACTAACTGTAAATACCAAGTCCTCAATCACATTTCTCTTTCCAGTTTCTGCTCATGCCTCTTATGTAATGCCCAAAACCAACAGGAAGCCAGAGCAAAGAATCCCACTGTTGTACTTCACAAAGGGCAACCTCCTGGACATACTGCAAGGTGGAAAAGGGTGGAGAGCGGGTTTGAAAATGCAATGTGAAAGAATGCAGCACAGAAACACTTTTTAGTTTAAAATCCTCTCCTTTGATTGCTAGCACCTAGCTACTCAAAATGTGGTCCAAGGATCAACAGCATTAGCATCTCCCGAGAGCATGTTAGAATAGCAGACTGTTGGGCCTTTCCACAGAACTACTAAATCAAAGTTTGCTTTTCAAAAAAAATCCCTCAAGTGATTCGTATACACATTAAAGTTGAAGAAGCACTGTTCTCAAATCTTAGTTTATTGTCTCTTCTCTTATCTCTTACCTCCTTGGCAACTGTCTTGCTGTATCTTTTCCTAATGCCTCTTTCTCTTCTTCCTCTACAAAAGTTTCAAAGTTGTGATAGACCACAACTGGCCTGTAACCTGAAGAAATTTCAATGGTGGGTGAACTTTGGCTTCAAAAAGATCATTCCCAACCTGGTAGCTAGCTCCAAGGATACTACACAGAAGTAAAATATCATCTGGTCCCAAGAAACCAGGTGAAAATCATTAGAGTCAAGCTTAACTAATTCATGCCGACTCAAACAGAAAATACTGTGTCAATTTGCATGAAAAATAAAATAAAATGCTTAAGCCAATCATAATAAAAAATTGACACTTGTTAATAAATATAGATTTATTTTACCTTTATAAAATAGTGAGGCCTAAGAAACTTAGTTGGCTACAAATTCTTGATTAGTTAAATTCAGTAAATAACTTAATCTTTATGCTTTACTTTCCACACCTGCCAACTGAAAGAACTGTAATCTTCACGCTCCCTGTCCCCCCCCCATCAGTTCTCCCAGAATATTCTCCCCATTACTATTCTCAAGTCCTTAGAATTGTCTTTGACTCAATTCGTTTTATTGATCTCACTTTTGGAAGCCAAATAATCACTGAATCTTAACAACTCTTTTTTTTCTCAATGCCCCATATCTTTTTCATTTTTTCTATTCTTATTTCTAAATTTCTGGGTAATATCCTTATTACCACTTACCCTGGGATACACAGACAACCTCCTATGTCATCTTTCTAAATTTGTTTTCTTACATCAGTTAGTTCTACTCCAACTTCCAGGAGATCATCATTGCCTCCAGAGTAAATTAAAATTTATGACTGTCCCCAGTCTAAAATTTATGACTGTCCCCAGTCTAAAATTTACAATTCGTGATAATTTGGTCCCAAACTGGCATTCCAAATTTATATTGGAATCTGCATGATAGCCTTAGCAGCTCCATCTCCAACCACAGATGAGGTGACAGTCTCTATAGTTGCATTCCTTACTATATATATAAACACATTGGAGAATCCCTAACTTCTGCCTATGGCATGCCCATCTAAATTCTGCTCTCCAAAGAGACCAGCCCAGAAAACCATGTCCAAAGTACCTGGTTGGTCACTTCTGGGCTGGTCTCTTTGACTTTTATTAGTTTTTGTTCTTGATGCTAGTTTTTGAGACATCCCTTGATTCTGTGTTTCATAGTCATAGGTCATATCTTTCTTCCTTCAGGGCTCAATCTGGGAAAACTTCAGCTCATGTCAGTGTACCTGGACCCTTTTTTTGGTTGAGAGATGGTTGTACAAATCTTATTTCTAGTTCATTCTAATTCTCTAGTTCTCTAACCAAAATAGTTTCTGGAACGTTTTATCCCCCCATGAAGTAAATATGCTCTCCTTTTATCTCCAAATGTACAAATTGTATCCACTCTTCAAGAACCAGCTGGAATCCACTTTCTGCATAGGGATTCAATTCCACACCACTTCTGCCACACCAGCCAACCCTCCTTTCTTCACTTCCAGGTATTTTTGTTTTCTGTATTATTATTTATTTTCAGTTAAGATTCCTATGGTTTAATAATATTGGGCACACTTTTTCTGATTGCTTAACTCATGTTTATGCCTTACCTCCCTAACAGGGCCAGGGACAAAGTCTAATTTTCTTTACATGCCTTAGAAGTTTTTCTTGTACTCTACAATATTTGTTGATTGAAGCCATAACAAGTACTCTCATTTTTTTAATGGAAGAAGAGGCTTTTTCTTAATGGAAAACATTTGGTAGGTTCTGGACACTGTGAAGGTGCCATGCAAATACTACAAATGCTATCCACATGCTGACAGATTAACAATGCTTTTAAAAGTCACCGTTAAGGATGCAATTCAAGTCTACTTACCATTAAGTTTCAATCCCCCACCAATTTCCTTTTCCAGTGGCCATTCTATTCTCAGTTACATTGTCTCTGTAATACTATTTAACTTTAACCATTAGAGAACAGGTTAAAATGGATCCATAACTAAATTGATCTCAAAAAGCTATTAATGCTGATTTTTATTACAATGCTTTCTATATTAATATATATTATGTGTTCATCGCCTGTTTGAAACATTATTCCACTGTATTAAACATACATGTAGACACATGTATATCTTACATGCATAAATATTTAATTTTATGTACTTGTGTAAATAGAAAGCTATTTGCTTTTAATATGTTGTGGTAAGTTTATATGTAAGAAAAGTTACAACAGAGCTTCCAATATTAATAAACATAGAATGGTCAGTAAATTTAAGTGAGTGGTCAAATAGGATAGCAAGGGAAAGCCATTGCTGTACTCTCAAGTACTTGCAGTTTAGAAGGCTGGATATGTACAGAGACTATTGTGTATGGCACCTCCCCACTCCCTCTCTCTCTTGCTCCCATTTTCACCATGTGACAAACCTCCTCACCTTCACCTTCTTCCATGTTTGTAAGCTTTCTGAGGCCTCCCTAGAAGTCAAGCAAATGTCAATACCCTGCTTCCTGTAAAGCCTGCAGACCTGTGGGCCAATCAAACTTCTTTTCTGTATAAACTACCCAGTCTCATATATTTCTTTACAGCAATGGAAGAATGGCAGAAATTTGGTACTGAGGAGGGCATTGCTATAAAGATACCTGAGAATGTGAAAGCAGCTTTGGAACTGGGTAATGGGCAGAGCTTGGAAGAGTTCAGAGGGCTCAGAAGAAGACAGAAAAGTTTGGAACTTTTTAGAGACTGGTTAAATACTCGTGACTAAAATGCTGATAGTGATATGGATGGTGAAGTCCCAGCTGCCAAGGTCTCAGATGGAAATGAGGAACTTATTGGGAACCAAAGCAAAGGTCACCAGTGGTATGCATTAGTAAAGCATTTGGCTGCATTCTGTTCATGCCCTGGGGATCTGTGGAAGTTTTTGAACTTCAAAGTGATGATTTAGAGTATCTAGCAGAAGAAATTTCTTAGCAGCAAAGTGTTCAAGATGTGGCTTGACTCCTTCTAACAGTTTATGCTCATATGTGGGAATAAAGAAATGACCTAAAGTTGGAAGTTATATTTAAAAGAGAAGCAGAGCATAAAAATTTGGAAAATCTGCTGTAAGAATTTGCAAAATTGTTGGGAGAGGAATTTAAGTAGGCTGCAAAGCAACCTATTGCTAGAGAAATTTGCATAATTGAAAAAGAGCCAAGTGCTCTTATCCAAGACAATGGGGAAAAGGCCTCAATGGCATTTCAGAGATCTTCCCCTCAGCCACTCCCATCACAGGCCCCCAGGCCTAGGAAGAAGGAATGGTTTTGTTGAGCAGGCCCAGGGCCTTACTGCCCTGTGCAGCCTGGGACATTGCTTCCCATATCCTGGCTGCTCCAACTCCAGCGAGGGCTCAAATAGGCCCAAGTACAGCTTCAACTGCTACTTTGGAAAATGCAAGATATAAGCCTTGGCAGCTTCCACATGGTATTAAGCCTGCAGGTGCATAGAATGCAAGTGTTAAGGAGGCTTAGCCTCCACTTAGATTTCAGAGGATGTATGTGAAAGTCTGGGTGTCCAGGTAGAAGCCTGTTACAGGGGCAAAGCCCTCACAGAGAACCTCTACTAGGGCAGTGAGGAGGGGAAATACGGGGTCAGAGCCCCCACACGTTCTCACTGTGGTACTGCCTAGTGGAGCTGTGGAAAGGGGGCTGCCACCCTCCAGATCCCAGAATAGTAGAACTACCAGCAGCTTGCACCCCACACCTGGAAAAGCCACAGGTACTGAACAAACTATGAGAGCAGCCATAGGGGCTGAACCTTGCAATGCCACAGGGGCTGAGATTCCTAAAGCCTTGGGAGCCTACCCCTTGCATCAGTGTGCCCTGGATATGGGACACAGAATCAAAGGAGATTATTTTGGAGCTTTAAGCTTTAATGACTCCCTTGTTGGGTTTAAAATTTATACAGGGCCTGTAGACTCTCTCTTTTGTCTGATTTCTCCCTTTTGGAATGGAAATGTTTATGCAGTGCCCATACCCCCACTGTATCTTGGAAGTAATTAACTTGTTTATTTTATAGGGTTATAAGTAGAAGGGATTTACCTTGTCTCAGATAAGACTTTGGACTTTGGACTTTTGATTTAATGTTAAAATGAGTTAAGACTTCGAGGGGACTATTGAGAAGGGATGATTGTATTTTGCAATGTGAGAAAGACATGAGATTTAGAGGATCCAGAGGTTGAATGATATGGTGTGGATATTTATCCCTAGCCAAATCTCATGTTGAATTGTAATCCCCAATGCTGAAGGTGGGGCCTAGTGGGAAGTGTTTGGGTTATGAGAGTGGACCCCTCATGGCACGGTGATGCCTTCACAATGGTGAGTAATTTCTCATGAGATTTGGTCATTTAAAAAGTGTGTAGCATCTCCCCCCTCACTCTCTCTCCTTTGCTCACATTTTCACCATGTGACATGCCTACTCCGACTTCACCTTCTAGAAGCCAAGCAGATGCCAGCACCATACTTCTTGTAAAGCCTGTAGAACTGTGAGCCAATTAAGCCTATTTTCTTTATAAATTACCCAGACTCATCTATGTATTGATAGCAATGCAAGAATGACCTGATACAAAGACCTGAAAAAAATCACTAAGAAAAATTTATTTTCCACATGGCCAACTAAATCTCAGCAAAAAATATTTAATACTTCTAATAATGAAAGAAAGAAAGAGAAAGAAAGAAAGAAGGGAAGGAGGGAAGGAAGGAGAAAGAAAGGAAAAAAGGAAGGAAAGAAGGAAGGAAGGAAGAAGGAAGGAAGGAAGGGAGGAAGGAAGGAAGGAAGGAAGGAAAAAGAAAGAAAGAAAGAAAGGAAGAAGGAAAAGGAAGAAAGAAAGAGAAAGAAAGTACAAGAAAGAAAAAGAACTGAAGGACATGAGAACAATTTTTTTCGTAATTATTACACCAGAAAAAAAAATTGAAATATGGTAGTATTCAATACTGGTGAGACGAATATCCCGCATAGAGTGACAAAGACTTTCTCCTTGATTAAACTTTAGTCAGGCTTCTCTAAACCATCTCTGGACTAAGACTGGATCTGCAACCCCTCAAGCCCTATCACACCCCTGTGCTTGCCAAACCTGCATTGCCTAGTTTCAGCAAGAATCCTGCTCTCACTCAGAACCCCAAGTAAGCATCTTTGAAGTCTTTGTCTTTACTCCTCCTGACTGGTTGATCAGGACTCCATTGCCGGGTCCATCTCCTAAACCAGTGCTCCAGAGGACAGTCCATTTAAGCACAGTAAGGACAGATTTTGATTCTTAAGATTCTCAGTATGCCCTCTGAAGCTATATTAGAATCCCAGGCTTAAAATTATCTGTTTGAGCAATAATATTCTTAGATGGAAGTTTTCTCACCTTCTTGTTTCTAGTGGAGATGAATTTATAGACTCCTGGCCTGGAATTTTCTCCTGGATCTTCATGAGGCCTTTCTGTTAGAAGCTGAGTTAGAGTTCCAAGCAAACAAAGCTGAGTTAGAGTCCTCAGCTTCTGTTTTCAAGGTCCTATTAGTTAAGAACACGGGAGCTTTTAAGTCAGACTTCTCTCCCTTCTTGAAGTCCTGCCAACTATATGCTCCCCGACTATGATACTAGCTCTTTCCTTTCTCGTTGGCATGATTTTATTAAGGGTAATTTGAAACTTTAGTGATCTCTTTCGGAAATATAAGATCCCTCCAAACTGGCTTCTCTAAGACCACTTCTTTCCCATCTGTTTCTCTTTCTTTCTTTTACTATTTTTGATTTTCCTTCAGTTACTTGAATCTTTTAATATGTCTCTCTTCAATCCTCCACCTCCTCTATCCCTCTGTCTATCCCTGCCAGACTTTTCCCTGTCTACATCAGCCCCTCAACTCCCTATAGTCACAATAACTTTAGCCCTCTACCCTCATCAGGTGTTTCAAAAGATTCAAGAATACCCAAAAGGAACCACCTGAGGCTGAAAAGGGAATAGAAAGTCTGATAGAAAACAGATTGGATATTTTATCCACTCAGATGGGATGCAGATACATCAGACAGTTATTTAATGTCCCTGAGTCACTTATCTAAAATTTAGTACACAAATCTATAAGATTACATATCAGGGTAAAATGAAAAGTCTTAAAAGTCACCTGCACAAATATTGGTAAAAAGTGTTAGCCTGCATATTGAGTAGGTAAACTTATTTCATCTGCCAGAAACACAACTGAGATAAAAAAATAAAGTGTAGATAAACCAGTGATATGGTTTGGATGCTTTATCCCCTCAAAATCTCATGTTAAAATGTGACCTCCAATGTTGGTGGCAGGCCTAATGGGAGGTGTTTCGGTCACGGGGTTGGATCCCTCATGAATGGCTTGGTGTCATCTTCACAGTAATAAGTTTTCTATGAGTTCACACAAGACCTGGTTGCTTAAAGGAGCCTGAAACTTCCTTCTTTCTCTCTTTCTCCCCATCTTGCCATGTGATATGCCAGGTCCCACTTCATTTTCTGCCATTATTGTAACCTTCCTGAGTTCCTGAGGCCTCACCAGAAGCAGGTGCTGGTGCCATACTTGTATATCCTGCAGAACTGTGAGCCAACATAAACTTCAGTATAAATTATCCAGTCTTAGGTATTCTTTTATAGTAATTACAAATGGACTAACACAGAAAATTGGTACTGAGGAATAGGGCATTACTATAAAAATGCCTGAAAATGTGGAAACGGCTTTGGAACTGGGTAATGGAGAGAGGCTGGAAGAGTTTGGAGGGCTCAGAAAAAGATAGGAAGATAAGGGAAATTTTGGAACTTCTTAGAGATTTGTTAAATGGTTGTGACCAAAATACAGATGTAAATATGGACAGTGAAGGCCAGGATGACAAAGTCTCAGATGGAAATGAGGAAGTTACTGGGAAATGGACCAAAGACCACCCTTATTACACCTCAGCAGAGAACTTGGCTGCATTGTGTCCATGTCCTGTGGGTCTGTGGAGGTATAAACTTAAGAGTGATCACTTAAGGTATCTGGAAGCAAAAATTTCTAAGCAGCAAAGTGTTCAAGATGCAGCCTGGGTGCTTCTGATAGCCTACGATCAGATACAGGAGCAAAGTAATGACTTAAAGTCAGAATTTATGAATAAAAAGGAAGCAGAGTTTAAAAGTTTGGAAAGCTCACAGCCTGGCCATGTTGTAGAGAAGGGAAGAGCATTTGCAGGAGAGAAGCTGAAGCTGGCTTCTAGGCAACCACTTGCTAGAGAGATTAGCCTGATGAAATGGGAAACAAGTGCTAATAGCCAAGACAATGGGGAAAAGGCCTTAAAGAGGCATTTCAGAGACTTCCCAGGCAGCCCCTCCCATCACAGTCCCAGAGGTTTAGGAGCAAAGTATGGTTTCTGGGGCCAGACCTGTCCCATTGCCCTGCTCAGACTCAGGACGCTGCTCCCCACATTCCAGCTGTTCTATCTACAGCCACAGCTCAAAGGGCCCCAGGTACAGCTCAGGCCACCAGTCCAGAGGGTGCAAGCTATAAGCCTTGGTAACTTCCATGTGGTGCTAAGCCTTAAGGTGCACAGAATGCAGGCATAAAGAAGGCTTGGAAGCTTCACCCTAGATTTCAGAAGATGTATGGGAAAGCCCAGGTGTCCAGGCAGAAGCCTTCTGCAGAGGAAGAGCCTCTACTAGGGCAATACAAAGAGCTCCCTAACAGGACACTGCCCAAGGGAGCTATGGGAAGGTGGCTACCACCTTCCAAACCCCAGAATGGTAGACTCACCAGCAGCTTGTGCCCTGTGCCTTGAAAAAATGCAGGCACTCAACTCCAACCCATGAGTTGGTTGGGGGCTGCTGTGGGGTCTGCACCCTGCAAAAAAACAAAAACAAACAAACAAACAAAAAAACACAACCAGTGAGTTTGTGTTGCTGTTTTTACCTGCTTTAGTGTTCTATTTTCTGGATTTAAGTTCTGCAAAGTGGCAGAACTGTCCAAGGCCTTGGGAGCCCACCCCTTGCACCAGTGTGCCCTGGTTGTGGGACATGGAGTCAAAGGAGATTATTTTGGAGCTTTAAGATTAAATAACTGCCGTGCTGGGTTTCAGAATTGTATAGGGCTTGTTGCCTCTTTTTTGTTGGCTGATTTCTCTCTTTGGAATGGAAATGTTTACCTAATGCCTGTATCACTATTGCATCTTGGAAGTCAATTTAGATGGTTTTTTATTTAGCTCAAAATAGCTCAGAAGTCGGAGGAACTTGCCTTGAGTCTCAGATGAGACTTTGAACTTTGGACTTTGGAGTGATGCTGGAATGATTTAAGATTTTTGGGGACTATTGGAAAGAGATTATTATATTTTGAAATGATACGGTTTGGATGTTTTGTCCTCTCCAAATTTCATGTTGAAATGCGACCTCCAATGTTGAAGGTGGGCCTAGTGGGAGGTGTCTGGGTCAGGGGGACAGATCCCTCATGAATGGTTTGATGTCATCTTCATTGTAATGAGTAAATTCTCAGTCTTTGAGTTCATATGAGATCTAGTTGTTTAAGAGAGCCTGAAACTTCCTTCTCTCTCTTGTTCCCTCTCTTGCTGTGTGGTATGCTGGCTTCCCTTTTAATTTCTGCCATGGTTGTAACCTCCCTGAGGCCTCACCAGAAGCAGGTGCTGGTGCCATGCTTGTATATCCTGCAGAACTGTGAGCCAAATAAACTACTTTTCATTATAAATTACTCAGTCTCAGATGTTCCTTTATAGCAATGCAAATGGACTGACACAAAAAACTGGTACCAAGAAGTTGCTATAAAGATATCTGAAAACATGGAAGCTGCTTTGAAACTGGGTAACAGACAGAGGTTGGAAGAGTTTTAATTACTCATATTAAGTATACCTTAATAGCAACACAAAATGAACTAACACAACCAGTGAGTTTGTATTGCTGTTTTTACCCGCTTTAGTGTTCTATTTTCTGGATTTAAGGATCCCTTCTCCCCTTTCTCTTATCTATAATTCATAACAATGTATTAGATTATACTTTTGTACACAGAAATGAACCATTTGTTTTTTTCTCCCTTTTTGACCCCTCCAGAATTCAGAAACTCTTATTTAACTTGTGCAAATAACAATACTCTTATTTTCATGGCAATATAGTAGTTTGAATAAGTTCAATAAGTCTCCATCCTTCCTGTAACAGGACATAGTTGGAAAAAATGATTACATAACCAAGACTTTGACTGGAATGTTACAGTTGGAAATAATGCATAGAATCGGATGTGATCAGTTTTAAGGGATAAAGGTTGATTTTCTGGAGCCAACGCTTACAAAGTCCTCTTGGGAAAGTCAGCCTGGTAATTGAGTTATGGAGTTTTTGGCCTTACAGATAAGTAAGGAAAATGACTTCCTGGGAAGCTCAGGAATCAGGATATTCTGGGGACCTCAAGAAAGAAAGGAATTAACACAAGTCTGTAGGTACTGCAGGTAAAATCTGATGGTGAATTAGCTTAACTTTGTAGCTTTGAGAGTTATTAAAAGTTGAATCTGAAATTTTTAATACAAATGATATGGTTTGACTCTGTATCTCCACTCAAATCTCACACTGAATTGTAATCCTCTGGTGTTGGAGGTGGGGCCTGGGGGAAGGTGATTGGATCATGTGGGTGGTTTCTAGTGGTTTAGCACCGTCCCCCTAGTGCTCTCTCATGATAATAGTTCTTATGAGATCTGGTTGTTTAAAAGTGTGTAGCACTTCCTCCTTCATTCTCTCTCTCCTCTGCCCCAGCAAGACATGCTCGCTTCCCTATGGCCCTTCTGCCACGATTATAAGTTTCACAAGGCCTCCTAAAGCACGTTTCCTGTACAGCCCATAGAACTGTGAGTCAATTAAACCTCTTCTCTTCATAAATTACCCAGTCTCAGGTATTTATTTATAGCAATGTGAGAATGAAATAAAACACAAAGATTCCAGCAAAGCAAATTTTTTAAAAGTCTATGTAATCAATTACTATTCTTGCACACTTATGTAAATAATCAGGCCAAAACTAATGAGGCCAGACTTATCTTGTAAATAAGAATCAAAAGTGCAGTGATTGTGGAGAGAAAAGTTATGCTTTAATTACACACTATAGCATACCTGCAGGAGTTATTAGATACTAGCTATATTCACTGTCTTTGAGGTTTTTGTTATCTATCTATAAACTGGCCTGGATTCTGCCATCTTGCACATTTGTCAGTCCTTACCAAATTTTCAATTCTTTTAGTTTCCTCTAATATCTCGCCACAACTCTCCAAACTAACATTCCCAATTTTTCTTCCACTCTCATGACTTGGAGTCACAGGCAACTAAAACCTGGATGCCAAGATCTTTTTAGAGATTTTTGGTTGTCTTGTATCTACAAAGTCCTACAAACTGAAGCTGAACAATGGGCAATGTTCACAACTGGAGTTTCTTCAGTGTGGCCACTCAGGATGCTTCACCCAACAACTAGAAATTCTCTCAATTGGCTTCCCCAAATTGGCTTATGCAATTATGGTGGCTGAGAAGTCCAGGGTCTTCAGTTGGCAAGTCGAAGACCCAGGGGATCTGATTACATAATTCCAGTCTGAGTTGAAAGACCTGAAGACAGTGGTATAAGTTCTAGTTCAAGTTTGAAGACCTGAAAACCAGAAGAACCAAAGATGTAAGTTCCAGACCATGTCCAAGTACAAAGGCAGAAGACTGATATTCCAGCTTGAGATGTGAAGAAAGAATGTATTTTTTCTTACTCAAATTGTTATTTCATTCAGAGCTTCAATAGATTATATGAGGCCCAGTCTCACTGGGGATATTGCCACTGGGTAGGGAAATCTGCTTTACTCAATCAACCAGTCTGTGTTAATATCATCCGTAAATACCCTCACAGGCACACACAAATATAATATACAGCCTCCCTCCCAGCTGCCTTCATGGGCTGGCGTTGAGTGCCTGGCCTTTCCAGGTGTACAGTGCAAGTCGTCAGTGGATCTACCATTCTGGGGTCTGGAGGATGGTGGCCCTCTTCTCACAGCTCTACTAGGCAGTGCCCCAGTAAGGACTCTGTGTGGGGGCTCCAACCCCACACACATTGCCCTTCTGCACTGCCCTAGCAGAGGTTCTCCATAAGGACCACAAACCCGCAGCAAACTTCTGCCTGAGTATCCAGGCATTTCCACACATCTTCTGAAATCTAGGTGGTGGTTCCCAAACCCCATTTCTTGACTTCTGTGCACTCACAGGCTCAACACCACGTGAAAGCTGCCAAGGCTTGGGGCTTGCACACTCTGAAGCCATGGCCTGAGCTCTACGTTGGCTCCTTTCAGCCACAGATGAAGTGGCTGGGACACAGGGCACCAAGTCCCTAGACTGCACACAGTATGGAGAACCTGGGCCCATCCCACAAAACCACTTTTTTCTCCTAGGCCTCCGGACCTGTGATGGGAGGGGCTGCTGTGAAGACCTCTGACGTGCTCTGGAGACAGTTTTCCTATTGTCTTGGGGATTAACATTTGGCTCCTCATTACTTATGCAAATTTCTGCAGCTGGCTTGAATTTCTCCACAGAAAATGGGATTTTCTTTTCTATCACACTATCATACTGCAAATTTTCCAAACATTTATGCTTTGCTTCCCTTATAAAACGGAATATCTTTAACAGCACCCAAGTCACTTGTTGAATGCTTTGCTGCTTAGAAATTTCCTTCCACCAGATACCCTAAATCATCTCTCTTAAGTTCAAAGTTCCACAGATCTCTAGGGCAGGGACAAAATCTGCCCATCTCTTTGCTAAAACATAGCAGGAGTCACTTTTACTCCACTTCCCAACAAGTTCCTCATCTCCATCTGAGACCATCTCAGCCTGGATTTCATTGTCCATATTATTATCAGCATTTTGGTCAAAGCCATTCAACAAGTCTGTAGGGAGTTCCAAACTTTCCCACATTTTCCTGTCTTCTGAGCCCTCCAAATTGTTCCAACCTTGGCCTGTTACTCAGTTCCAAAGTTACTTCTACATTTTTGGGTATCTTTTCAGGAGCACCCCACTCCTGGTACCAGTTTACTATATTAGTTTTCATGCTGCTGATAAAGACATACCCAAGACTAGACAATTCATAAAAGAAAAAGGTTTAATGGACTTACAGTTTCCCATGGAGGGGGAGGCCTCACAATCATGGTGGAAGGCAAGGAGAAGCAATTCACATCTTACATGAATGGCAGCAGGCAAAAGAAAGAGAGCTTGTGCAGGGAAACTCTCATTTTCAAAACCATCAGATCTCACGTGACTCATCTACCATCACAAGAACGGCACAAGAAAGACCTGCCCCCATGATTCAACCATCTCCCACTGGGTCCCTCCCACAGCACGTGGGAATTCAAGATGAGATTTGGATGGGGACACAGCTAAACCATATCAGTTGAGAACCTACATGTTTTGGGAAAATGAAAAAAAATAAGGATTCATCTATCACTTTTGAAATAAAATTCAAACTTCTCCTTGTCAGGGAGGTTTTCTATCTACAGTAAATCTGAATCTATTACAGCTCTTATCATTTCCTCCCTCCCTTTCTTCCCTCCTCCCTCTCTTTCTTTCACCCTCCCTTCCTTCCTTAGTTGCCCTACCTATTAGGATGTAAACTTGTGCTTACCTTATAAATCACTACATCTATAGTACCCAGAAGAATATTTGGTGCATAGTTGCCACTCAATACTTTTAAAAAAAAAAAAGACCACTTTGCATTGAATCAATAACGTTTTTTAATGCTTGTTGGTGAAACAAAGCTCACAATTGAACTCAAAGTTCCTTTACCTATGCTTTGTGGAGAATCGTCATCCTTCACTGGGGAAATTAGCACATTTAGTGGGTAATAGTAGGGTATTTAGAACCAAGGTTTCTAGCTACAACCCAGATTCACGATTTATTGTTATGTGAATCCCTTATCTATAACATAAGGATGATGACAATAATATCAGCCTCACTTGGTTATCAGAGGATTAAGCAGCTGACATTTAGAATGCATTTCATAAATGTCAGTGTCCTGCCCTATCCCCCTTGAGTAGGAAAAAATTAACTTCCACTTTCTAATCCTGTGTATGTGCAAAATATGAGTGTTCTGTTTTTTCCTTTGTTTGCCAAAGAGGGTCCTGGGTTTACCTGCTCATTCTTGGATCTTCCCAGCTCTCTAAGAACTTTTCTGCAATTGCCAGTTTCCTTTTTTGAATTTCAGCACTGCAGAATTGGAAGAAAATGTTAAGACATGGAAAAGTGATAGCTTTGCTGGTAGATTGTATAAGAAAACACAGTGGGAGTATACTGGAACAATATTCTTCAATTAGCAGTGATGGAGGATGAGGACAAACTGGCTTAAGCATAATTAAGTTGGAGGGGCATTTTGTATTTAGGGACAGGGAAGGAGAGAAAAGGAGGACATAGAAAGTCATGGATGAGGGAAAGAATCGTCTAAGCTAACACCAAACATAGCTGATATTTATTAGGTGCTTACCATGAGCCAGCTCAATCTTACTTATTCCTCATAACAGTTCTGTAAGTACCTTAAAGATTTAAGGTTTTAGAGAATTGGAGACAACCTGAAACTTGTATAAACTTTCTGTAAAATATGACTCCATTTCTTATATTTTTGTAGAGAAATGAAGAAACAATGAAACCTTTGTTTAGGTTAGCATCTCTGAAAGAAAAATAACTCTGAGATCGACCCACATGGGTCACAGCTTCAGAAGATGGCACATGTAATCAATGCTGCATAGGTTTCTATTCCTTAGTATTAGCTATAAATACACCAGACCTTCTCTTTGCTACTCAATATTGAAAATTTCTTTATCAGAGTGAAAGGTCTAATTATAAAAACCTCTAAAGACAAAAACATCCACAAGACTGTATCATGTAAATTCTAAGAATTAAATCTTGGTCATTCTCTGTGATGGGTACAAAGATTAAAGCAAACAGAAAAAAAAGAAAGGTCAGTTTTCTTCTCAGTAACTTGGAAATATAATTATTAAACCTAATGGAAAACCCTACATTTTAAGAGGAAAAAACCCCACAAAATTGTAATTCCATTTTTATTTCAAATTATTAATTTTTAAAAATCTGCCATTGGAATTAGTTTTTATACTACTTCTTTTTTATTAGATTTTCTTTGATTCTAAAGAAGACTATTAATTGTAATTATTTTCCTTTAGGAGTATTGTGTCCTGACAATAGTGTCGGTAACTGGGTTTGTAATTCTGTTAACAAACTGATGTATACTCATTTCTGAGACTCAAAAGAATATACTCTTAAAAATTTACTTGTAAATTGTCTAGTGACAGATTCATTTGTGCTTTGACTACATGCAGGTTGCCTTGTTTACAAGCTTTATTTTCTTTCTTTTCTTTAACTGAAAGAGTAAAAAGCCCTAGGAATTTTCAGGGGACAACTAAACTTCAGCCCCATATGTTATCTTATTATGTTTGGCTTTTAAGTGTGTTTAATTTTCATTTTCACTGCAAAGGCAAACTTCTATCTCCTTTGATCTTTAAAACCATATTTCTGGATAATTTTAATTCATATAAGCATAAAAACACCCTTTTATTGCACCATTTTCAGGATATTGTGTATCTTTCTACCAGTTGTCTTCAAAATAATAACAAAACAAAAGCACAGATTTGCATAACATTCACGGTTTCAAATCAATTTCACACACCTTGTCGCATTTTCTCCTTCCAAAGCTTTATGAGGTATGGAAGCTGGTATTATTTTCCACACTTTATAGGTAATGAAATTCAGGTACAGAGTTTAACATACTTGCCCAAGGGCATAGATCTAATAAATGATAAACCAGGACTACAACCCAGGACTTCTCTTTCCTGGTCCACAAAATAATGAATCATGTGTGTTTTTGGAAGCCTTAATTTCTATTCTAGCTAAGCTTTTACTATTAGATCGGACCAAATATTTATCCCTTATTATTATGACTAACAGTATATTTTCATGATGAGTCAAACTCAGCCTCAATTTTCTTTTTTGTAAAAAGCAGATAATGACACACTCTAATTCATTCAGTTGTTGTGAGAATGAAATGAGTTAATAAAAGTAATGGAGCTCTCCACGTGAACCAACCTCATTAAAATCCTGGCTCTGTCACACTAACTATGCAAGCCTGGGCGATTTCACTTTCCTGAACCTGTAAAATAAGAATACACTAGCTCACAGATTCTTGATGGGATTAACTGAGATAATATATGCAAAGCTCCAGTACAGTTTAAGCATCAGATAAATGGTAACTGCTACTGCTGCTCTTGTTTTCCTAAGTATGAGTCATTGTCAAAACCACCACTTGTTTTATTTTACTTTGCTTGTTACTAAATCTCATGATTCAGAATTTCACTCCATCAATCACTTCATTGATCAACATACTTTGGTCACTTTGAGCATAGCTGTCCACCAGATATAAAAGCACTTTACCTCTTTTCACCCATTTTTCCCCATCTTTCTCATTGGATATGATGAAAGATTTTTCAGAGGGCTTAATAAAAATAAACCAATTTATTTGCCTTATTCATTGGATTCCCACAGCACTTAGATTGTGCCTCTGTAATAGGATTACTCATGGTGAGTTTCTGTTTTTACTTCTATATTACTTCTCAATATCAGATGAGAGGAAGCTGAGTGGCACTGTGGATCCAGCCAGCAGTGTCCCATGGAACAGGGTTTTGCCCAGAATTTCATGACCTTGTGCCCATGCTAGCAGCTTGGAGAACTAAGGGTCAGTGACCAGAGGCAGCATACTGTCTGAAGATGGGTGACCTAACACAAATAGTATAAAGTGAAATGGCAAAGTTCAAGATGTTAATCTAAGTAGTTCAAGAACTGATGAATCAGGAATTGGTAGAATGTGCACTGATGAATGAGAAAATTCAAAGTTCGTGAAAGAAAAGTAAAACTGGAAAAATACTCTAAGCTAGAATCCAGGCCGTATCTGATTAGATGTTTTATGTATCTGCTGAAGGCAGTTATAAGAAATGACGTAAAGAAGAGAATAGCTCCATATCCCACTCATTCTGGTTTTCCCTCTGCTAGACATGAAATGAAAAGCCTCACAGCCATGTCAGGCCCACCTGCTGCTACCTTTTAGCCCATCACAGAAGAGTTGTCATGGAAAGTCTTTTCTTTCCAGAGTATTAACAAAATTATTCCCATCTGGTGAAGCCTTGAGTCTCCTTTTGTGTATTAATGAGAAAAGGACACAGATTCTTCAGTCTCCACATACTCCAATGAGAAAATCCTATAACTAGGGTAAAATTCCCATGGTGGGTAAGTTTTCTGCTTGTACATTCTATTGTTGTTACTGTTTTCTTTTTTTACTTTTTACTTTGAGTTACAAACTTTCATTCGCAAACTCTTGTCAATGATTTCTTCTGCTCCCTTGCCTACATGGCTTACTTCTGCCAACCTGTCTAGGAACAATTCATTGTTTCAATGAAAGAATATTTACCAAAGATTTCCTTTTGCCCTTTCCTCTAGCATGGAAATGAACTTGCACTTGCAGCATACCTAGCCAATGATCATCCAAAGCAAAAATACATGCGTAACACATAAGCTATACATCACAGGAACAGATGCCATCATGCTCAAATTTAATGGCTCTCAGGGGTAATTCTTTAGCTCCTTTGATATATTTCTCCCTATAAATTGCTGTGGGAATTGCCTCTTTGCAGCTTCTATTCCCAGAGGGAAGAGCCACTTATTACTTACTTAAGACCTATCTTCTCCTACTTGTTAACCTGCAAACCTGCTATAGAAGGTCTGCTTTAAACAAGATTTCAACCCTGTCTCTACTCGCTCACCCTCAGAATATACACAATGGAACCTTACAATAGAATTCACTCTCTCTCATGGGCATTTTGTCTGCACAGTAACATATTTTTTGTTGTTTTCTTGCTTTGGTAGCATTTCCTGCTTCTCCTATGTCATATGGAATTTGGGACTGGAAAAAACTGTCAGCATAAGAATAAATAGGCTAGAGTTTTCTTGGGAAATTGCAAAGGAGAAATAGGTATGATGAAAGAACCTTATGTGTATTAGAATATAAAGTAGAAAGAATGGTGCTAAAAGTAACTGCAAGGTTTTAAGTCAGAGAGACCAAGAGGACACAGCCCACATAATATTAAGACTTTAGACTATGCTGAACATATTTGAATATTATTTTAGTCACCACAAAACTCTGAAGTCCCTAACACTAGCTGACAATACAGTGTTGTATGTAAGAACATCCAGAAGTCTCACCCAGTGGACATTCAAAATGAGCGACCTAACCCACTGTAATTTTTCTAAGAGTATTTGGATTACTTTTTTTGTTCATTTAAAATTATGTCATGCAACCAAAAGAATCATGAGAGCTACCAACTTATCAGTTGGTCTGTTAATTAATTTATATAAAATCTACAATCTCTGACTCTCAGTGGTACCATGAAGGACATTTCCAGACCATGGGCAGCAAAATCACCACTGTTAATTTTTACAATTGTCTTCTAATTCTCCCTGACCTTCAGCTTTCTCCTGTGTGTTTTGTGTATCTTCCATTTCTATCTCAGATGCTAAAAACAACTCATATTGTATAGTTTGAAGACTTTTATTATTTTAAAAATTAGAATATTTCCCCTTATTGTTTGACTTTTTAAAGTAAAAAGCACCAGCATTTGCTTTATATTTTCTATTATCCTTCTCTCTTCTTCTTTTCTCTCTTTCTCTTCCCATCTATCTTGGTCAATTTTCTGCTGCTATAACAGAATAAGTAATTTATTTAAAAAAAAAAAACCAGAAGTTTATTTAGCTCATTGCTCTGGAGGCTGGGAAGTCCAAGAGCATAGCACCAGCATCTGGTGAGGGTCATCCTGTGGCAGAACAGTGGAAGGGAGAAGTGAGCAAGTGAGACAGAGAGAAATATGAGGCCAAACTTATCCTTTACCAAGAGCCCACACCCACATCAACTAACCCACTCCCATAACAGCATTAATTCTAATGCAAAAATTAGGCATTTTGCTTTGGATAATCATTGGCTATGTATGCAGCAAATGCAAGTTCATTTCCATGCTAGAGGAAAAGGCAAAAGGAAACCTTTGGCAATTGTTGTTTTAACAAAACATTGAATCGTATCTAGACAGATGGGCAGAAGTAAGCCAGGTAGGCATGGAAGCAGAAGAAATCATTGACAAGAGTTTGCGAATGAAAGTTTATAATTCAAAGTAAAAAGTGAAAAATAAAACAGTAATAATAATAGAATGCAAAAGATCTAATCACCTCTTAAAATCCACACCTCCCCATACCATTACATAGGCAATTAAATTTCAACATGTATTTTGGAGGAGATGTTTAAACTATAGTATCATTCATCTTTACCCCCCCCCCTTCCACTACCTACTACCCTGGCACAAACAGACAATGATGTGTTCTCAACCACAAACATCCAATGCAAGAATTCCAGCATTTCTCAGCCTTACCATCTCCAAAGCAGAAATGCTCACTTTCCTTTTGGAAACTCGTAGTAAATAGAAAGAAAAGATGAACTTTTAGCTAAAGCTACAATTAACTGACTGTCCTTGCCAAAAATAAATGTTTTATTAAATATTACCATAAAATCTATTTCCATAAATAAAGGAAAGCAACCATTTTCATATTTAAATAATCTTCTTATTACCCAAAACTAATGCTGGGTAATGCTATTAAGTAGCTATCATCTTATTGTGTGCTTGTTCTGTGTCAAGCATTGTGTTAAGCAAAATATACTGTTTTGTTTAATTCTCACTATAGTTCATTGAGATCAGTGTTAATAGTATTACCGTAGGTTTTAAAATGAGAAAATTGAGATTTCAGATGGCTAAAGTTGACCAAAGTAAAAAAAAAATAGTAAAAATGTAAAATTGAAATTCAGATGAGATGTGTTCTAATGCTTCTAGAACTTTTTAAAGAGCTTTCAAAACATATTTTCAGGCAAAGATGAGAACAAAATTATTGACTAAATGGAATAATGGACTTCTTTGCCAAACCCTAATTTACACATGGAGCATGTATCTACCCCTTTACTTCTCAAAGTGTTCCATGAAAATAAAAACAAAAAAATTATTAATTTGGGTATATTTTAAAGCAAATTTTGAACATATTTCACCTATTAAATAATTACATAAGTATATCTACAACATACAGATATTTATTGTGTAATACTATTATCATACCACAGGAAATTAGTAATGACTCTATAAATAAAATAACCAGTTCATATTCAATATTTTGGAAACAGGAGGAAGACTCCTACTCCTAATATTTACAGGAGAGGACTAGAGACCAAATGAGACTCACATACTATAATTAAATATTTAAAATTTTACATGAAATATTTAACCATTAAACATCTAAATATTTGAAATCTAAAATCTAGCTAAATTATTAAATAAATGATGTTTAGTCTTCTAACTCAAAAAACCTACGTTTACAGAATAACAAAACTTAAAAATATGTGTACAGCTATGGCTTTTACACAACTGTAATTTTAAAAAAATGTTGACAATGACTACATTTAATTATTACTACATGTGTTAATGTTCCCTGGTTAGCTGGTAATGTTTTGATGTATACTTAAATACAGATAAATATAATTCATAAGTTACTACATATTATTACATAATTTTTTTAAATTTCACTTCAAGAGAAACACTGATTTTTATCATTATAATTATGGCATAACATAGTTTTTGTTCTATTAATGGAAATGATTTAAATAATTTAAAACAATGTATTTTCAAAAGTATAAAAAATGGATTATATTTTATCAAATGTCAAATTTTTTAATTAAAATTATTTTCATGTTTCCTAAACCAGTTATTTTTTATAAAACATTGTAAGTCAACTATCAAAATAATAAAAATATATATTAAAATTAATGAATATTAAAATTCATCTTAACATCTAATATTTATATTTTTTTGAAAATTTAATTAAATCATTATTTTTTAATGAAACCACTATTCTCAGTTCTTTCATTCAATGCTCTTCTCATTGCCAGTGTGAAAACATAGTGTTACACTTCACCTAAATTACCTCTATATCTACATATATACAAGTTTCAAAGTAAGTATGAGTGATTTCTTACTGTAAAAATTATTTAGCCATCACATGCAACTGTTGCAAATATCACATTATTTTATTAATGCCTCCAGAACCAAAAGTTAGAACAGGAAAATAAACAAAATAAAGGACTGTCATTACTACTGAGAAATAATACTTCAGTATACTGCAAAGCCTATGGCAGTCATAGTAACTGTAAGGAACTTCATTTGATGAGTCAATTAATGTGTCTTTTTTCCCAATGAGAAAAGACATTTCTGCCTCTCTGCTATAAAGCAGTGTAAATCTCTCACGTTGATGAAGGCATAATCTTCAAACCTTCACCACATTTTGAAAGTCTCCTGTGATTTCTACAACATAAGTCTAAAGAGATGAAGCTTTTTCTTGGGGCCCTAATAGAGTTAGCCACAAGAATAGATGTTTAAGACTATAGGTCATGTTGTGCCAGTGCTGAATGGCAGCTCTCAAGTGTCCAAAGTATTCTTTTTTTGATCTTTTTTTTTGTATACGTCTTCTATATTTGTGTATGTTTGTACTATACAGAAATATCTAACTTGCTGGCCCAAGGAAGGAGGTTCTATTGTCCAGGTCTAGAATTTAGGTGTCATTGCTTATTTTCAACATCAAAGGAGCATTTGTTGAAGAAGCCAATTCCAAAAGCTTGGATGTCTCTCCATATTGTTTCAAGTTTAACCTAATCAAGACTTCCATACATGATTTACTTTTGTTTTGCAATTATATACAGTATCTCTAACCCCATCTGTGCTTAGCTAACCTAGAAGTGTAAATCAGCTGTGCAGTAGAGTGTCCACTGGGTCCCATCCAACACTGGACAATCAAACTGTAATGTACTCATGATATTAAAAAAAAAAGAAAAGAAAGAAATCAGCTCATCGTTATATCTATGCAATTTTATTTTTCATTATACCAAGACTACTCATCAATATAAAAACAATAAAAGAGATTCTAGAAATGGGAATTACCCTGAAGATTTTGCAAGAAAATAGTTAAAAATAAAAATAAAATACAATGAAGACACTCATTCTTTATTCCAAGAATGGGAGATTTGTATGCACCAAAGGAAAATAAATATGTGTCAAAATGCTACTTAATCCTTGTCCAGGCAGAATTCAATCAGGGCAAGGTGCCTGATCAAATTACCATGATGATCTATTGAAGTTATGTCTATATATATGACAATTCCCACAACAGAAATAAAAACAGGCTATCAATATATGTAAGAGTATATGAATGTTGAATGGGAGAAACAAGTTACAAAACTGTCGATTCTGTTTCAGTCTAGATTATAGAAATGTAACACAGAAAGTTTTATGTAGATAGACTGTTAAAAGGTATGTATATATATTAATATAAAAACATGCACAACTGTGCTTGAGTATGTTTGGCTAAGTATACTAGAAATCTTATGTAAACAATCTGGATTGTATTCAAGTAACAGTGAAAGTAATTAAACAGATAACGGCACTGATTAAAAAGAAAATACTACAATAAGTAAATATATGAAGTTTGGAAATAAAAAGATTAGTAACATAATTACATTGTTCAATCTCTGAAAAAGTGTGGCCATGAATATGAAAGAAGTCTTAATTTGTAAAGTTCAAATAAGAGCAATAAATTAAATTACAAGTGTTCCCTAAGTAACAAAAATATTTCTTAGAAGTTAGAGAAGTAGGAAATAGAATGAAGGGAAAAAAAATCTTTTGTGGAATGAGTCAGTGACAATTAGGGCCCTATATACACCACCACCAGTTCAGAGCACCAAAATATTTCTGCCAAATGTTTCCAAATTTGAATTTCAAGAAACCAGAAGGAGAGCATGAGTCATTGTGATGCCCTGCTCCAGTATCCTTCATGTTTGAAGTACTATAAGACCCAGTTTGCTAAACTCAGAGAACAAAAACCATCTAATTCCCTATAAGCATTTTCCAGTGAGAAGAGGGAGTTGTAATTGTTTGACTTCTATGTTCTCGGTATCATTTGCACCTATGCAAGAGATCTCATGCATAATAGAGGCACTTCAAATCAATAATAATAATAATAAATAGAGTTTATTTTCTAATTAAATGAGAAAGTTACAAAAGACTGTCACTCCCACCTTAATGATAAAAACAACAAAAATCCAGATAAAATGCAAAAATTATAGCTCTTAAAACTAACTAAAACATTAAAGAAATAATGAGACCTAAGCAAAGTGTTAATCAGGAAGTGCCAGGTCCTTCATAGAAGAGAAGAGACACAGGCCTGCTGAGGAAGAAATATGCCATTAGAGTGACATGAGGGAAGAAAAAATATGTTAGATATCAGACACAGATTTTACGAATTGTTAACAGCCATATGTAGGTTGGCATGGTAGACTTGAATTTAGAAGAAACCCACCCACAAACCAAATCTGCACCCATCTGTCAACTGTTGCTCATGAGTATTCACCAAATGTAGGGAGTAATACACCAAAACTAGGGAGGGTGTCAAAGAATGAGAGCTAAGAGATAGCCCCATTTAAATGTCCATGGCCTCTGTCAAGTGCAAATCTTCTTCAGAGGAGGTTGTGTTAGGCAGGTATATTAGTCCTTTTTCATGCTGTTGATAAAGACTGGGCAATTTACAAAAAAAAGAAAAAAAGGTTTAACAGACTTACAGTTCCACATGGCTTGGGAGGCCTCACAATCATGGCAGAAGATATGGAGGAGCAAGTCACATCTTACATGGATGGTGGCAGGCAAAGAGAGGGCTTGTGCAGGGAAACTCCCATTTTTAAAACCATCAGATCTTGTGAGATTTATTCTCAATCACGAGAGCACCACAGGAAAGATCTGCCCCCAGGATACAACCATCTCCCACCAGGTCCCTCCCATAACACGTGGGAATTATGAGACCTACAAGATGATATTTGGGTGGGGACAGAGAGCCAAACCATATCATTCTGTCCCTGGCCTATCCCAAATCTCATGTCTTCTCATTTCAAAACCAATCATGCCTTCCCAACAGTCCTCCAAAGCCTTAACTCATTTCAGCATTAACTCAAAAGTCCACAGTCCAAAGTCTTGGATTTGGTAAATATAGC
The DNA here is from genome assembly GCF_028885625.2 of Pongo pygmaeus. Lineage (NCBI taxonomy): Eukaryota > Metazoa > Chordata > Mammalia > Primates > Hominidae > Pongo > Pongo pygmaeus. The sequence goes on along the minus strand of NC_085930.1, from coordinate 182,337,582 downwards.
CATTCCAAATGGGAGAAGTTGGCCAAAACAAAGGGGCTAGTCAAATCTTAAAGTCAAATCTTGACAGCCCCAGCAGGGCAGTCAAATCTTAAAGCTCCAAAATGATCTCCTTTGACTCCCATGTTTCACACCCAGGTCATGCTGATGCAAGAGGTGGGTTCCCATGGCCTTGGGCAGCTCCACCCCTGTGGCTTTGCAGGGTATAGCCTCACACCTGGCTGCCCTCACAGGCTGGCATTGAATGTCTGTGGCATTGAATGTCAGGTGCATGGTGCAAGCTGTCAGTGGATTTACCATTCTGGGGTCTAGAGGATGGTGGCCCTCTTCTCACAGCTCCACTAAGCAGTGCCTCAGTAGGGACTCTGTGTGGGTGCTCCAACCCCACACTGCCCTTTCGCACTGCCCTGGCAGAGGTTATCCATGAGGGCCCTGCCCTGCAGCAAACTTCTGCCTGGGCATCCAGGCATTTCCATACATCTTCTGAAATCTAGTCAGAGGTTCCCAAACCTCAATTCCTGACTTCTGTGCACTCACAGTCTCAACACCACATGGAAGCTGCCAAGACTTGGGGCTTGCACCCTCTGAAGCCACCACCCAAGCTCTACATTGGCCCCTTTCAGCCATGGCTGGAGCAGCTGGGTCACAGGGCACCAAGTCCCTAGGCTGCACACAGCATGGGACCCTGGGCCCACCCCATGAAACCACTTTTTCCTCCTAGGCCTCCAGGCCTGTGATGGAAGGGGCTGCGGTGAAGACCTTTGACATGCCCTGTAAACATTTTCCCCATTGTCTTGGGGATTAACATTTGGCTGCTCATTACTTGTGCAAATTTCTGCAGCCAGCTTGAATTCTCCTCAGAAAATGAGATTTTCTTTTCTATCGCATTGTCAGGCTGCAAATTTTCCAAACTTTTATGCTCTGCTTCCCTTTTAAAACTGAATGCCTTTAACAGCACCCAAGTCACATCTTGAACGCCTTGCTGCTTAGGAATTTTTTCCGCCAGATACCCTAAATCATTTCTCTCACATTCAAATTTCCACAAATCTCTAGGGCAGGGGCAAAACGCCACCAGTCTCTCTGCTAAAACTTAACAAGAATTACCTTTGCTCCAGTTCCCAACAAGTTCCTCCTCTCCATTTGAGATCACCTCAGCCTGAATTTCATTGTCTATATCATTATCAGCATTTTGGTCAAAGTCATTCAACAAGTCTCTAGGAAGTTCCAATCTTTCCTACATTTTCCTGTCTTCTTCTGAGCCCTCCAAATTGTTCCAACCTCTGCCTGTTACCCACTTCCAAAGTCACTTTCACATTTTCAGGTATTGATTGTTTCAGCAGCTCCCCACTCTACTGGTACCAATTTACTATATTCGTTCATTTTCATGCTGCTGAGGAAGATACACCTGAGACTGGGTAATTTACAAAACAGAGGTTTAATGGACTTGTAGGTCCACACAGCTGGGGAGGCCTCACAATCGTGACAGAAGGCAAGGAGGAACAAGTCACATCTTACATGAATGGTGGCAGGCAAAGAGAGAGCTTGTGCAGGGAAACTCCCATTTTTAAAACCATCGGATCTCATGAGACTTATTCACTATCAAGAGAACACTAAAGACCCCCCCCACCCCCATTACTCAACCATCTCCCACTGGGTTCCTCTCACAACATGTGAGAATTATGGGAGCTACAAGATGAGGTTTTGGTGGGGACACAGAGCCAAACCATATCAGCAGGGAAGCAAATGCAGAGAAATACATCATCTAAGGAAGGTTAGAGGGGTTGAAGAGATCACACACAAACAGACTCATGCACACACATACACACACACACACACACACACACCCCATTACAATTTGGCTCTCAATTACTAAAGACAGAAGGCTAATTAGGAAAGCTAAAGGTAAATCTCTTCAAAGTGTTCTGTATCTTTATAGAGCATAGAGTCACAGCCCTACAAAGACTGGGAGATAGATAACAGGTCTGAAAGAGACCTTCTAAGGTGCAGAAAGCACTGGGTATGTCTGAAAGTCAAAACAATGCTTCAGGACCCACAAAACTGACAAACAGGCTGTAAACTAGAGACATATCCCACAGTTGCAAAAGCTGTTGGTTCAGCTTTGAAGTATAGGCAGATCTCTTGAGTATTGGTAGTGCTCTGATCCCAAGCCCTACAGAAGGAATAGTCCTGATTCAATTCTCCAAACATTTGAAGATAGCAGAAAACTAAATTAAGCTAATGTTGAAATAAAGCACAAACCCAAATCAACTACAGTATATTGACCCAACCTTTGCTCTCATGGCCTGATTAAAACTGTGCCTGCCTCTGCTTAGAAGCAAATGTTACTTCCTTCAGTTTCTACTATCCTTTTTTTTTACAAAATGTTTCACAAAAAAAGAAAGATTACAAGCAAACAAAATGCAAAATATATGAACAATGAACAAGAGAGAAAATAGTCAATAGAAGCAAATCTAGAGATAGCACAAATGTTGGAATTATCAAACAAAGAAGTTAAAATAACCACGATAAAAATCTTAAAGAATAAAGTAAAAATGGTGCATAAGAAGTAGGAAGATTGGAAATTTCAGCAAACACATGATAACTGTATAAAGATCTAAAGAGAAATGTTGCATGTGGAAGGCTGATGTGGGTAGATCACCTGAGGTCAGGAGTTCCATACCAGCCTGGGCAACATGGTAAAAACCCGTCTCTACTAAAAATACAAAATTAGCCAGGCATGGCTGCAGGTGCCTGTAATCCCAGCTACTCAGGAGGCTGAGGCAGAAGAATCACTTGAACCCAGGAGATGGAGCTGTAGTGAGCCAAGATCGTGCCACTGCACTGCAGCCTCAGCAACAAGAGTGAAACTCCGTCTCAAAAGAAAAAAAAAAAAAAAAGAAAGAATGCTGCATGTAAAAAGTTATTGATTGAAAATTATAAATTCATTGAATGAACTTATAGCAGACTGGAAAAAGCAGAAGACAGTATCAGTGAATGTGAGGGCTGATCAATAAAAAGAAAAGTATCCAAATGAAACAAAGAGGAAAAGAAACAAGTAAAATTAGAAATTAAAAAGAAAAAAAAATCTGACCAGAGAAAGTAAATAGATATAATTATTTAAAAATTAGTGTGTGTGTAGGTATAATATCTGTATAATAATTTCTGAATTTATTTAAAGCAATATAAACATGAACTGTAGAAAGCAAAAATATAAACAATGTTTTATGGAGTTGTAAAATAGTAGCAGAAAAAATAGAAAACAACAAGAGCACACAGAGCAGAATGAAGATAAAGGAAATTATGTTGATGCAAGATACATGAAGAAATATATTATTCATGTGTGCTAGCTTAATAATACCTAGTGTAATATCTAGAAGCACTATCTAAAATAATATGAAAAGTTATAGCTGAAAATACATGCATGAGATAAAATGCAATCCTAAAAATGTATGCAATACACTCAAGATAAAAAACAAGAAAAGAGGGGGAAAAATCAAGAAACGTAACACATCAATAATTGCATTACATACAAACAAAATAAATACTCCAAATAAAGAATGTCAGGTTAGATTTTAAAAATTCAAGATGAAACTATGTTTAAAGGAAATTATTTGAAAACAAAAGCATGAGTAAACTGAAAGATAAAAGATGTGAAAAAATACCATGATAACACTAAGCATAAGAAATTTGAAGTGGCTATATTAATATAACTAGACTTTGAGGAAAAGTATCAAGACAAATTTTATAATGATAAAATCATCAATTTTAACATAAAATAACAATGATAAATATACATGCAACTAATAACAAGCTTTGAAATATGTGAATCAAAAATTGTTAGAACTAAAGACAAAAACACAAAAATGTGTGATCGTAATTGGAAATTTTTAAGACATCTTATCAATAATTGATTTTTTAAGGACAAAAGAATGAGTAAAGATTTGTATGATTTGAACAACATTAATAACCAGCTGAATCTAACTGATATTTATAGAACATCACACCCAATCACTGTAAATTATGCATTCTTTTTAAGTGCGCATGGGACATTCTTCTAGATCAGCATTTTTCAACTGGAGGCAATTTTGCCTCCCTGAAAACATTTGGTAATGTCTCAAGACATTTTTTGATTATCGCAACTATAGGGGAGAAACTGAGATCTAGCAGAGACTCTGCTAACTATCCTAAAATATACAGAATAACTCCCACAACAAAGTAATATCCAGTCAAATATGTCTACGCGAAGTTTGAGAAACCATGACCTACATAGATGAAGTCTCAATAAATACCAAAGGATGTAAATCAGAGTATACACTCTAGACATAATAATATTAAAATTGAAGTAACATTAGTTATGTAGAAAATCCTCAAGTTTTTGGAAACAAACCAAAATACTTCCAATAATCCATGAGTCAAAGAAGAAATCAAAGGTAAATTTCAATAAATATTTGAACTGAATGATAAGGAAAACAAAGTATAAAATATGTGGAATATAGATAAAGCAGTTCTTACAGAGAAGCTTATAGCTTTAAATGAAGAAAGGCAAGTAAAATCAATGTTCCAATTTCTCCACTTAGGAAACCAGAAAAACAGTAAGCTAATGAAAACCAAAGTAAGTAAATGAACTAAAAATAATAAAAATAGGGGAAGAAATAGATACAATATAAAATAGAAATATTAGAGAAAAATGAACAAATAAATTGGTTCTTAGGAAAATTTTATAAACATCAGAAATGAAGAGAGGGAGCATCAGTGTAGATTCTTATAGACAATAATAAAGATAATATGGGAGTACTTTTGTGTGAAGTATGTGACCTACTTCACACACAAAAAAAGACAAAGGGATGCTAAAAGAGCAATTATATTGTCCCCTAATATATACTGACTTAAAGAATATATATTTTCTTCCTCATGTATCAGTAACCATAGGTAATTGAATGCTAGTAGGACAACTCAATGATGTTGGGGCTTTTTCTTTCATCTTATTTCACAACCTCTGTATTTTGGTCCTTGGGTGCATTGTTAAAGATGACTTCCCACCACATCCACACTCCAGCCTCAGGGAAGAGAAAAAGAAGGTAAAGGGAAAGAGGTTGGGGGGATTTCATTTTATTCTATCACTTCTGCCCACATCACATGCGGAGAACATAGTCACGTTGTCATCCCTAGCTGCAAGAGAAGTTGCAAACGTGTCTAGCCAAAACTTGTTACTCTAGAAAGAGGTAATTGGTATGGGGATGAAAGGGCTGGAACAGCTGCAGCTTGTATCACAGCAAGTCTGCAAAGCAAATTAGATTTGGGTTCTGTACAAAAATTGAGAATAAAGTGAATTCCCTATAATGAATAACAAAACGAGAAAGCTAAAATATTTTACTGAAAAGGAAAAGGCAAATTATAATATACACATTTAAAATTTATATTTCATTGACCCTAGAAATCTATTAATTAGATGATGCACTATTACAACCACTAAGAAAAAAAAGTTCCTAATTAAACTATGGCATATGCTTTCCTATTATTTAGAATTTTTATTTTATACTCTTTGCAATAACTCTTCTAGATTATGTATGCATTTTAGCACATATCACACTGCTCTCTTTCTTTTCTATGTATACAATAACTGTATTATTGCTGAATCATAATGTACTCTTCCTGATATTTTAAATGGCAATTAAACTCAATGTATGTAGTACTGGCAATGTGCATCATTCCATTGAAATGATGATATTACAAGCAGCTATGGTCAAGTTTTCACATGAGCAGATCATTACCACTGCCTGGCCAACAATGATTATAAGATGCATTCCAAACTCAGAGATGTTCTAATGTTAAAAACAAAAAGCACATCTTCAAATGAATGAAATGGAAGAATTATAACATACTATACGTACCCCCTCCCATCTTCGCTCTCCCCACCTCCGCTCATTTTTGTTAGCTGTTTCTTTCTGAGCAGCACAGAAAAGTGATCATGCCACCTTCCTTTAAAGAGTTGAAATTCACTTTTGCTTTGCAGTCAATATCTACATAATTGTGATTTTGTATATGCTGATCATTGTTTCTATTTCTAGATGTCATCTATAAGTATACCAAGAAAGATGAATAATATAGTAACAAAATGGAAGGTAAATAATAATACCCATGACAGTACAAATATAATAATATGGTAATCAGCATTTGAGAATTAGAGGGGACAAGGAGAGATTACATAAGGCCACTAAATCCATCAACTTACATCATGAAAATGCAAGTAATGTTGTCTAACATTGACACACCAATGAAATAGAGGCTTAATATATTAAATGAATTTCAAATTTAATTAAGAGAACTAAAAGCAACAGCATGACTAGAAGAGATGCGAGGACAGGGATGGGGGGAAGAAAAAGTGTAGAAAAGATTATATTTTTAAATATTCTTTTTCATCCTTTTTTAAGACTGATTATTTTTAATGATCACTTATTGTTTGCTCATTTTATATGCAATTTTTCTTTACAAATTCCACAGATGCTTAACTTGTACACTTTTCCAGACAATTCCAATAACTAAAGTCCTTGGTAATATCTCTCCATTACTCTCTGTGGTTGCCTGTTTCCTTTGTTGTTATTGTTTTTATTTTAATTATGTGTTCAAATATTTTATCTAATTTTTTCAGAGGAAGAGCCTAAAAGCCCAAATTGGGTATACTTTTCAGGGGCATTACTGACCTTGAACTTCTCTAACCCTACATAAGAAACTCTTCTTAGCTGCTACACTGCAGTGAACCCCAGGCTTGGTCTCCTGTTCCCAGGAATCAGCTGTCATTTATCTTAGGGTAAGCTTTCTGCCTACAGGCTTTAGTTTATTTTATCTCTGGAATTGCCTCTTATTTTCCATGACTCCAGTGATTCTAATAAACTGAAAAGTATACTTTAGCTTAAATTTTGTTGTATTATAGTAGGAGCATCCTTTATAGTATTCAGTCAGTTGTCCTGGTAGAGGTAGAAGAATATGTAACACTATAATAATGTATTAGTTGTCTATTGCTATCTAGCAACTTATTCCGAAACTCAATGACAAAACAACAAACATTTATTAGCTCATAGTTTCTTTGGGGGTTAAGCATCCTGGAATGTCTTAGCTGGGTGCCTCTGGCCCAGGGTCTCTCACAAGGCTTCAATCAAGGTGTTGGCTGAAAATTGGGTCATTTCATGTCTGGATTTAGGGATGGTACACTTCCAAGCTCACTCACTCATTGAAGTCTTTTTTTAAACTACTGACCAGAGTCACCAATTCCTTGTCACACGGACGTCACAAAATGTGCTATCTTCCCTCAGAACAAACCAGCCATAGAGCAAGAGAGGATGAGATGAAAGCCACAATCTTTTTGTAATTTAATCTCAAAAGTGACACCCCATTACTTTGACCATAGTTTATTCATTAGGAGAGAGTCTGCAAGTCCATCCTACCCTCCAGGGAAACAGCTTACAGAAGGGCTACAAGGCAGGGATTATTGGGGACCATCTTATAAGCTGTCTACCACAAGGACAAAAATAAATAATTTTTAAGGGAGTAAATTTGGTATTTAAACAAATCACTTTCCACTATTATAGATACATCTTTCTTTGAGTCTTTATTATTATTTTACTCAATTAAGTATATTTAGGAAGTATTTCTACATTATACTTTTTACCTTAACATCTAAATAAATAAATATCTACCCTCACTGGCTTTGTTCATTTATTTATCTTCTAACATAGCTATTGCAGTTTTCTCAGAACTGGTCTTCAGTGAATCTCTTCTATCTAGTTTACCTTGTATACATTTTACATTATCTTTCCTTCATAAACGATATGTTGATCATACAATTCCTCTGCCATAAAGTTTTCTTTGGCTCCTTGTTTCTAACTTCTCCTTTATTTCCGCAAGCCATTCTACTTGACCAACCTAGGGGGTATGTGTTTCTCCAGAGAGCATTTTCTGCTTAAACAAGTCGGATTCTTTTGACTTCTCGGCCTTTACTCTGGTTATTTTCATGCTTTCTTGGCTTTCCCTGTGTCTAACTTTCTAAAAAGTACTTTCATAATCCCTCAGTCTAGTTCCAGGATCATGTCTTCTACCTAGGCCTGCTTCCTAGCTAATAGGGTAATGTTTTATTACCTGTAATTTTCATTTGACAGTTAATCACATGCTATTTTGTGACAGCTCTTATAGGAATACAGCCTTCAACTCTCACTAATATTTAATACAAATGTAATGTTTCTTCAGCAACATTATTAGTACCTCAAAAGCAGAAAATGGTTTTCCAGAATATTCAAATCACTCACCATGCACCTAGCATATAGATGTCACTCAGAAAACTATGTGAAAGATTGACTTCCACAGAAATAAAATCAGAAGTTTTGCCTTTAAATCCACACCTACAACCTTCTGAGGTCTAACTTAATCTATCAATGAATCTTTTCATATATTCCAATAAAATAAAACTTTTTATTAAGTATTCAAATATTTGCAAAATTTGTATCATAACTAAAACACCAGTTAAAATCTTCAATGAATAAATATTAATAATAACTATTGGGCAAAAGATTTGAGTAGATATTTCTCAAAAGAAAACACAAATGGCAAACAGGCATATGAAAATGTGCTCACCATCACTGATCATCAGAGAAATGCAAATCAAAACTACAATCATCTCATCCCAGTTAAAACAGCTTATATCCAAAAGGCGGGCAATAAGACAGGCAAGGATGTGGCGAAAAGGGAACCCTCATACACTGTTGGTGGGAATGTAAATTAGTACAACCAATATGGAAAACAGTTTCAAGGTTGCTCAAAAAATTAAAAAATTGAGCTATCATATGATACAGCAATCTCACTGCTATATATACGCACAAGAGAAAGAAAATCAGTATATCAAAAAGATATCTGCACTCCCATATTTGTTGCAGCACTATTCTCAGTAGTGAAGATTTGGAAGCAACCTAAATGTACACCGACAGATGAATGAACAAAGAAAATGTGGTACATATACACAATAATACTATTCAGCCATAAAAAAAGAATGAGATCCTGTCATTTGCAACAACATGGATGGAACTGGAGATCATTATATTAAGTGAAATAAGCCAGGCACAGAAAGACAAGTATCACATGTTCTCACTTATTTGTGAGATCTAAACATCAAAACAACTGAACTCTTGGAGATAGAGAGTAGAAGGATAGTTATCCGCATAGGAAGGCTGGGAAGGATAGTGAAGGGGTTGGGGAGAGGTGGGGGTGGTTAACAGTTACAAAATAATTAGTTACAAAGAATGAATAAAACCTAGTGTTTGATAGCATAACAGGGTGACTATAGTCAGTAATAATTTAATTGTACATTTTAAAATAGCTTAAAAAGTAGAATTGGATTGTGTGTAACACAGAGGATAACTACTTGAGTGGATGGATATCCCATTTTCCATGGACAGTTTATTATGTATTGCATGCCTGTATCAAAATGTCTCATGTACCTCATAAGTGTATACACCTACTATGTACACAATAAATTAAAAACTTAAAAAAAGATAACTGTGTTGCAAAGTTCACATGGAATTAGAAAGAAGCTTTATGAAAATCAAACTTAATGACCAACCTTTGTGATCTTAGTTTTCATAACTGTGAATGTCTAATTATCTAAGTGCATTCCTAAAGATATGAGGGAACAAATGAGAGGGCTACTCATAAAGGATGAGGAATATAAGTAGGAAAATAACCATAAAGTATACTAAATTATTTAAGAATCTTAAAAATGGAAACTATAATTTAATCCTGTTTTCACTCATAAAGCAAAGTTCAGGGGAAAAGTTTGGCAGTCACATTCTCTTTGCTGCACGGGAAGCCAGGGTTACAGGCAGTGGATGGTTGCATGTTACCTTGTTGGAGGATAACCCAGTATAAGGCAATAGAAAAGAAAATAATAGGTTAGCCATACTTCAACTTTAAAGATCCCTTTTGAAGAGATCTTCATGCTAAATCTAGAAAGCTTTCAATCTTATTTCTGTTACAAATTACGCTTGAACAAGTCACAGCAGGACACCCAGGATCTCAAGTACTTTAAGAAAACAGAGGAACATCACAACGAGCAAAACTGAAGATTTCTCTTTTTCAAACACCATCTAGTTTTGAAAAACGCTAAATCTTACTAGGTTACAATGTGTTAGGTGAGGTGTCCAAGGGCAGAGAATGACTCAGTGGCAAAGCTAAGAATAAAACATGGGCTTTACACCCTAGAAAACTTTTATTTAAAATAAAAACTTCAAAACTTCAAACCTATGTGTAACTGGAAATGTTCTTATGAATTTCCAAGTGTTTCACTGAAAAGTTCCCTTCCCTTCTTTTCTCTCCTCTCTTCCTCTCTTTTTAAATGTAAAATAATCATTTGCAAAAATGGTATGCTAAGTAAAATGCAATTAACCCCACAATATAAAAGACTTAAAGAGAGCTGGAAGAAGAAGAAATAACAGTAGGAAGGAAGAATTAAATGAAATTAACATTTGTATTTTATGCTACAGGAAGGGATTTCTTTTAGAGGACCTTGTAATGTAGTACAAAGTGTGTAATTTCTAAGATTAGAAAATATGAGTTCAAATCCCTATACTGTCCTATGAGATCTGGGAAAGTGACTTAGTTTAAACTTCAAGGTCCTTATCTGTAATATAGATTATTGGGTAGCCCAAAACAGATGTTATATCTCTAAACTTCAAAGTCTACATAATTATTAAGTCATGTTCGGCCCCCAAGATTTTACATTATTTTCTCCTAATGTGTGAAAGGACAGGGGCTAGCTCCAGGCAAAACTGTAGAATAGCCCAAATTAAATCTCATCACTCCTCCTTTTTCCAGGTTTCTCCCTTTTCGTTATTTTTTTTTTCATTTTTTAGAGTTTAATGTCATGTATATGAGTTTTTCTTGGTAAGATTTTACATATAGTAGAAGCACAATCTTTATTTTATTTATTATTATTATTTTATATATATATTTTATTATACTGTAAATTCTAGGGTACATGTGCACAACGTGCAGGTTTGTTACATATGTATACATGTGCCATGTTGGTGCGCTGCACCCATTAACTCGTCGTTTACAAAATGCTCATCATCCTTTTCATTATTTCTTATACATGTTTGCCAATATCTCCTCCCTCTACAACAGATGCAAATTTCCTTTCCCCTTCTACCACCTTCTCCTTTTTCTATGCCCAAGCAAGATGAGGAGGTGTCCATACCTGCATATGTGTTCCCCTGCACAGACATATAAGAATGAAAGCTTATAGAAGAACTTAAGATCCTCCTCTCTTCTGGTAGCATTTTGTCAATGGGCTCCAAAAGACATCCCCTCAGAATACCCCAGAAAGTTTACTACTATGATACAGATTATGAATCATATAAAACAGAACAGAAGACACATCACAGCAGAACAGGAGATATTTTGGGAAAGTCAAAATTATTGCAGCACCAGTCACAGAATAAGACACCAACTACTAGCATATGCCCTACGTCTACTTTCTATTTTATTTTTTAACTGCTTAAAAATAATTTCCGGTCACATGGTTATATTTGTAAAGCTCTAACTGACCTTAAAGGAGTTCAACATTAGAACCATGAAGGCATTTATGAAACAGTGTTGCCCAACATGAGCAGTAGCCATTTTTAAATATGGACCTTCAAGTGGCATTCAATAGCAATTTGAATTAAAATATAATTCAGCTAGATTTACATTTATGGTTTGAATGACTGGCAAGCTATATTTCACTTTTTTGTCCTACAAACATTCTAAATGTGTGAAAACAATGTTTTCTGCAATATGAAGGAAAAACTAAGTGGAAATGTCAAAAGTAGCCCATTATAATATGAGTGGCTTGTCCTAGTGATGCTCTCAGATTTAAGCAATGTAGATCCTCTACTTTTAAAAACTAACAGTTGATGTAAATTAGTTCAACCATTGTGGAAGACAGTGTGGAGTTCCTCAAGGATCTAAAATGAGAAGTACCATTTGACCCAGTATATACCTAAAGGATTATAAATCATTCTGCTATAAAGACACATGCACACGTATGTTTATTGCAGCACTGTTCACAATAGCAAAGACTTGGAATGAACCCAAATGCCCATCGATGTTAGACTGGATAAAGAAAATGTGGCACATATACACCATGGAATACTATGCAGCCATAAAAAAGAATGCATTCATCTATTTGCAGGACATGGGTGAAGCTGGAAATCACCCATTCTTAGCAAACTAACACAGGAACAGAAAACCAAACACCTTATGTTCTTACTCATAAGTGGGAGTTGAACAATGAGAATATATGCACGCAGGGAGGGGAACATCACACACTGAGGGGCCTGTCAGTAGGTAGGGGGCAAAGGGAGGGATAGCATTAGGAGAAATACCTAACGTAGATGACGGGTTGATGGGTGCAGCAAACCACCATGGCACATGTGTACCTATGTAACAAACATGCACATTTTGCACATGTATCCCAGAACTTAAAGTATAATAAAAAATTAACAGTTGAAATATTTTTTAATAGTAATTATACACCCCAACTAAGACTTCTATACTGTTCCTGTACAAGAGATTTCATAGTAACCTGGAATATGCATAATTGTGACTTTAGTGAAACTATTTCAGAGGTGGATTGCTATTAAAATATTTTAATATTGTCAATATGCTTCTTTTCTATTTTTCATGTGCCATATGTAACCCTATTTTTGTCCAACTCCATACGTCCCAATAAATATTTATGCTCACAACTAAAATCTGTAGATGATAAAATTCAAGTTACATATGATTTATAATTTGTTTGCTGACTTTCAATATTTATTTTGTATAAACTTTAAAACTCCATTTCCCATTTCTTGAAATATGCACCCCTTTGTTATGAAAATGCTACAACTCTTTCCTCCTAAAAGATGTTTATGTGTAATAAATTCCCTTGGACATTATGGGAATTTTCATTTTTATGTAGGAGTCCACCATTTTTCTACAGTCATGTAATGTTTCAAACATGATGAATTGTCATAATTTATAACTAGTTTATTCCTAGTTTTACAGATTTCTTAAGAAAGTCTTGGCAAACACCTGTCTTTGCAAACCACAATTCCTATGTGAGTGTTTTAAGACGTGAAGTTCCTCTTCTCCATGTGCCTCAATTCCCACGGCCCTCAATCCTTCGTTCTCAGTTCTCCATGTCTTTTAGTCCTCTGTCCTCATTTGAGTATGTGAAGTTCCTCTTCCCTGTGTCCCCTCAAATCTGCCTGTCTGGCCAGGAACACTTTGCCATTTGTCACACTGCCTGCCACACCCCAGCATTAGATAAATTTCACTGCCTGTCTTCTTAGCCCCTACATCAGTGCTTCTGGGCTCTAATGGAGAAAATCACACAACTGCTTGGATTGATTTCAATTCCAGTTTATGGCTTCCACATTTACTGGGCACTCACAAATGTCTGGCAAACTTCCTGTGTTTCTCTAGGCAGCCCTCTCTCCCAGTCTCAAATTGGCAATTTCAAATGTTCTCCCTTTCCTCACACCTCCCACTCCATCTCCTAATCTGTCGTTCTCAACACTAGGCCTCTCCTATTCAGAGAGAGAGAGAGAGAGAGAGCCTTAAACTGCACTATTTTTCCTGAGAGGTGCTGGCCCCACCTTTGTCTGGGACCACAGCTCTCCCTTCCTCAGAGGACTTGGTCTCACACTCATGCCCTTCCCTTCCTGCTTCTTTAGCACTCTTCTGCTTAATGTTTTCTTCCCACCAGCACTTACCCTATCCAAGTCTTACTGATATTAAAATGAATGTTCTTGACCTTTCCTGTACTAGTTACTTCCACTTACTCTCCTCCCACACATTTGTCAATTTCTTGCATCTCACACCATCCCCAAACTACTAAAACCGTCTGTATCCAGCCACCAAGATCTCCTTTTATTGAATCCAATAAAATGCTTCTTAATTCTATTCTTGATCTTTCGAGTCCACATGATATTTTTTATTTGTCTCTCTTCTTTGTTAAAATTCTCCCTCTTTGTGTCTTCTATGACACTAAGCTCTCCTGATTTTCTTCCCTCGGTGTTCCATGCTCTTTCTGGGTCTCCAATCAAGTGATTCTGCCTATTCTTTTAAGGCGGACAGGCAGAAGCTCCACTCTTAGCATGCTTCTCTTCTTAATGTTAAACATTTTCTGTGGATGATTTAATCCACTTCCAAGACTCACCACCTATATGCTGATAACCTCCAGAATTATAGCCTAGATGTCTCTGCTGAAACTCAGACCCATGTATACAACTGCTCATGAGATTTTTTTAACTGAGGCATGTAATAAAGTCCTAAAATTCATATGGTGAAAGCATAACTCATCAGGTACTCATCTGGCCTGTTGCAAACCCATCTATTCTCTCACGGTTCTCTGTGAATTTCTCTGGCTTGGTAAATTACATCCCCAATTCTCCCAGTTTCTCAAGACGCAAATATGTACATATGTATGTACAAATTGAGATCTATAGTATAGAGATGTTATTTTTATTTTTCTAAAATCGTTTTACATTAAACACAAAATTGTATAATTTTTCTTCTCAGTAAACCATGAATCTGTCCATTTCTCTCTATGCCCACTACTGCTTGCCAAATTCATGCAACCATATCACTCTCCTAGATTACTGGTACAGCTTTTAAGCTTGTCTCCCTGCCTCCAATGTGGCCCTCCTTCCATACTGAACACTGCAGCCAGAGTGAATTTTTTTTTTTTTTTTTTTGAAATGGAGTCTCGCACTGTCACCCAGTCTGGTGTGCAATGGTGCGATCTCGGCTCGCTGCAACCTCCACCACCCAGGTTCAAGCAATTCTCCTGCCTCAGCCTCTGAGTAGCTAGGATTACAGGTGCCCGCCACCATGCCTGGCTAATTTTTTGTATTTTTAGTAGAGACGGGGTTTCACAATGTTGGCCAGGCTGGTCTTGAACACCTGACTTCGTGATCCACCTGCCTCGGACCCCCAAAGTGCTGGGATTACAGCCGTGAGCCGCCCCGCCCGACCCAGAGTGATCATTTTAAAACCCAAATCTTTGTAAGTACTCCAATATCTTCCTATCATACTCAGCAATTTCTAACCTCCTGAGCATGACATTCAATTCCATCACAGTCTATTCCCCCTGCATCCCATCCCTTGCCACTGCTGGCTTTTTTTGCCCACTATCCCAGGTAGTTGAACTCCCTGAAATCCCCTGTAAGTGCTGTGTTCTCTTTCTTCTCAAACCTTAGCACATGTTGATAACTCTATCTAGAATGCTAGTGTCTGCCTACTCAGCCTGCCCTCTTCCTCTGTGTAACTCTCCTACTATTTCTCCAGTCTTAATTCAGAGGTTACCACCACAGGAAACCTTTCTGCTGCATCCCCCCGCCGTAGGTTCGTTGCTCTCCACAGTAGTCCTTCAGTGCCCTGTGCTTTCTCTCTTAATTAACATATATACTGCATCATGAGTTTGTATTAAGTTGAATTTTTTTTCCTTTCACTAGCATCATGACAAGGCTGAAGTAAGTGCTAAGTAAACAGTCTCAAATGAATGAAAACGCAGTCATCCCACAAACAGGTATTTGTTATCCAAGAGTTTATACATTATGCATGGTTCATTTTCAAAGAAATGTGGAAGAGAAGGAAACATGTATGTCCTCCTTAGATAAATGAGTATATTCATTTGAAATGAGAGAATTAAAATATGTGATAATCTCTCAAGCATATGGGGCAGACAAGGTGTATATGGACCCTGGATGTGCATTACCCAGGCAAATAAGTTGTTCTTTTGTACCCAGGCAAGTCAAGAGTTTAGGCATCTCTTGCTTGCCATCGGTAATAAGGCCCACTGGACCCATGGGTTGACAAGGGAAATGTCAGCAGTTGCAATACACCAGTATATGGCTTATGTTATCTAGTTCATAGGCTTTATTTACTAAATGATACATGACCAATCATTTTTTCAAGCAGCTGAAGATTAAAACATACTGAGAACAGCACCCTAATTAAATGTTACACTTATTACTAAAACTTTAAAATTCTTCTATTAGTTTTATTTCTCCATTTTAATACACAAACTACAAAGTTATTCAATTCAACTCCTAAGGCAGACACAATTTTAGCATTTTTCTGTCTTAAGTAAAAAGCCTCACAGGCTTCTCTTTCATCCTTTTCTTCTTCTGGTAACCTACCTTTTATATCTATAACTCTATGTAGCATCTTCAGGTCTATTCAAGGATTCACCTGATGACTTCTTATGTCAGTATTAAAATGTCACACAATTTTTTAAATCATAGAAGTGATATTGCAACCTGTGCAAAAAAAGAAAAACTAACACCTTTTCTATCCCATGCTGCATGGGTAGCAAACTACCCAGCCTCTGTCTTTATAAACTGATGTTCTATTTTTCACTAAGATGCCCTACTTGCTCAGCTCAACCTGTTGAGATAGAATAGGTTATCTACTGTTATTTAGGGTTGCCAGATAAAATACCGGATACTAAGTTAAATACGAATTTCAGGTAAATAATGTATAGTTTTGATATAAATGTGTCTCCGATATTGCTTGGGACATACTTATACTAAAGATTATTCATTGTTTATCTAAAATTCAAATTTAAATGGTCATTCTATAATTTTATGTGTTAAATCTGGCAATCCTATCTGTGTGGGTGATTGTCAGGAAGTATCATCTCAAAAATCACTTTCTACTTTCTAACCAGCCACATCCTACCCACTCCCACCCCTGTTTCATCTTTACCTGAAAAGCCCTGCTATGCAAGCTTCCATTCAGAGATGCAACAAGAAAGTGCTTAGCTGTCCAAGTTCAAGCTCAGCCTCCTCATTTTCTATTGAGAGAACAAGGTTCAGAGTTCAGTGGCCTGAACAAGACCACATGGTGATGGGATAGTGAAACTGGGAAGGGTGCCACTTTTGTTATTGTTGCCACTGCTGTTAGCTACAAGCCCAGCATTCTATCCACTACCTGAAGGTTGTAGACTGTAAAAAACAGTGTAATTTTTTTTTTTCAATATGCCATTGACAAAATGCAGCTAAGCTTGGTTGGGTAGGAGACGGCTATTGATCCTTCCTCAGAAAGCCTAAAAGTCATATTAATATCTACTTAATTGAATGCATTCAATATAATGTGAAGCAAATGAATGGCTAACCCAGGAATAAGGATATGGGTATAGATCTGCAGCAAGAGGATGTGAAAAAGAGAGTTAGTAGCTGAAGATGTCTACATATCCATGGAAACAGAAAAGCGCCTGGGGACCTGAATGAGTTCCCCTCAGTACTATATGGAAGTCTATATCCCAGTGATAGGCTATGTGTGGCACACCTGATACTCATCAGTGTAAAGACATATCTGAAAACAATCAATATAAAGTAATACACACACATCAGAACACATTAAACCCACTTACGCTTGAAGACAACTGTTTTTGTGGAGTCAAAATCTGAACCTATTCTCCACAAGAGCTCTCATTCCACTCCTCTAGCATGGCAAAAGTAAAACATCCATCTATATGACATCTGTTATGTTTTCAAAATGCTCAATATAATTTTAATACTGTAAAATCACAAGCATGAGATTCTCAAGATCACACTCTGTGATTATTAATTTTATGTGTCAGCTTGACTGGGACATGGAATGCCCAGATATTTGGTTAAACATTATTCTGGGTGTGTCTGTGAGGATGTTTCTGGATAAGATTAACATTTGAACCAGTAGACTGATTAAAGTAGATTGCCCTGCCAAAGGTGGGCTGGCATCATTCAATCTGTTGAAGGCCTGAATAGAAAAAGAAAAAAAATTGCTGAGAAAGAAAGAATTTCCTCCTGCTTGCTTGCCTTTGAGCATCAGTTTTCTACTGCCTTTAGATTGGAACTGAAATATATGCCATTGACTCTCCTGGTTCTCATGCTTTCAGACTGCAGACCTTAGCCTCCATAGTTACATAAGCCAATTTCTTATAATAAATGTATCTATTTCTATCTGTCTATCTATTGATCTAACCTGTATATCTAGTCTTTGGTTGGTTCTGTTTATCTGGAGAGCACTGATTAATACAACCTCCCCCTTCAGCTCCTGAAGGATTCAGTCATCAAATAAATGAATGAAGTTTATATTCTGAATGGATCAAGGCCTCAGCATGGATGAAGATCAGGATCTGTCTATTGTCTGTCCTGAGAGTGAGCTTAAAACAGGTGGCTTTTCTGAGACACAAAGTAAAAATTTAGCAGACAGCGGTGTGCTTAGGAACAAGAAGGAATACCAGGCCTACATTGTGCTGGTGACTACAGCTGATGTGATAGAAACAGGCACATGAGAAAGGTGGTGTCCATAATCAGAGGAACCTAGTGACTATGCCAACTGTAGAATCTGACTTGGAACTAGCCAACCAAAAGAGGATTCAGTACACTTATAAATATAATAAATAAAATTAAAGACAAACAGAAATAGATTAGGGGCAGTGGATAGGGACATCTAAGACTGAAGCCAGAGATTTCTGCAAAGAAAGATACATAATGATGTGCTGGAACCAGCTCTTACTAGTTTCTGAGAGCTGACTGTGTACCTCTCTTCCCAACTCCATCTACAGTGACCTCATGTTGATAACTTGAAAGTGAAAATGACCAGAGTAGGAGTATTTATACATGGAAGTTCACAAAGGCTACATATCAGTATTATTTTTTGTTTTTGAGAGCTAGTTTACAAGCACGGCACTGTTCACTGCCTAAAATCTAGTGAAGGAAACATGACAGGGGACAGTGCAGGACCAACAGGCCAGGCCTAGGATGCTTTCAAAGAAGGTGTACATGTAGATACGTTCCTTGGAGTAGGAGAGGCAGACCCAGAAGTAGAATTGTAAAGAAGGATCTGACATAATTTCCCCAGACCTAGAAGCCCTACCTATCCAAATTTAACTCAGAATAGGTATCTGGGAAGTTTATCTCAAATTACTTTGAGGCAGAGGAAAGGAAGAAAGTGTGACCTTTAAGTAATATTCAGAAATCAATGCTAAAACATGTCCATTTTTATTTTTATTTTGTTTGCTTCCTGAATTTTCTTTTGAAAAATACAAATGCTGTATTTGCTGTTCTAGGAAATATTATTTCGAAAGTTTAGTAAGTATAGCCCAAATGAGGTTGCCACAGGTAGTGGAGGAAAAATAGCAAAAAGAATGTAAAGTTAAACTCAGCTTGCTTCTAAATAGAAACTAATAGCTATCTGACAAAATACAGCTATACCTGAAATTTGCAAAACTGCATCCAGAGGCTCTATGGGACATGCACACACTAGTGAAGATCCCAAATGTAATAATGAAGGCTTCAGACTGCATCCTCAGGGATAGCCCCTGATTTTGTTCAATAATATCAGAATTGCCCATTAATTTGCTTTTTCTGTAACTCTAAGACAGGAACAAATGTTGAACCATCCGTGTTTGCATGAGTAAGAAAATAATTGCTTTAGCACTTTAGCAGGAGGTAATTATCTAAGCTTACTCCAAAGAAAAGGAAATTTCTTGCATTTTCTGTGCCAGTTTTGCCAGTCCTGATAAAGACCTCTGATTATGAAATTGCTCTGTATGTGCATTCACATACAGAGCATTCAGCTCTTTGGCTTAGATAAGAAACCATTTCATTTACTATTCCAAATGTAACAGCCATTTACAGGATATTTAAAAGAATGTTTAGGGATAACATCAGAAATAAGTATGTATATATTTGTGTGTGTGTTGATTTTTCTACTTTGAGCTTATGTAAAAGCCTTTTTGATATTTCTTTAAAAAATTCACACTTAAGTCACAATTCAAGAGAATACTCATTTAAAAAGTGTGTATAGATATAGTATTTTAAACAAGAAAATCATATTAGTCATCAATTAATTCAAAGCCTAAATGCTACAGATGAAGAAACAGCTGGTTTGCTCATGAAGAGCTCAACTCTAATCTTCTGGCTCTGAATACGGTGTTCTTTCTAGTACTATAATACGTTCCTTCCCTGAAAAGAAATGGCAACCTAAAACCTATTGACTGAGGTGTGTAAAACACTGACTATGGAGATATTTAAAAATTCAGGTGAAGTGGGAGCAAAGCAGGTTAACTGAAAGCCAAACACGATGATACCTGTATAATCCTGTCTCCTATTTTCAGCAACCTAAGAGAACCTCAGCTGGTAATCTCAATTAGGATCATCTGCAGAAACCTCTATTCCTTCCCTACATTCATGCTGAGTAACTTTGACTAAGTAATCACAGCTGGCAAATACACGACAGGGCACTTTCTAAAATCCCTTCTTCCTATAAAATGTTCATGTCTAACCCCATGGCCACTTTCCCATTTATCTGTTTGAGTATTTTACTATTCACTGGCTCACCAGGTAACTCTGTTACCTGTGTTAAAAATGCTAGGGAGTCTGTACTGTATTTGCCTGGCATTTGCAATAAAATGTCTTACTCTTTTTTGGTGCATGAGAGGTCTTTATACACACCAACATAGTGTTGTACCTGTATTTTTATAGGTACAATCTTGCTTTAAATTTCTTGTCCTTAATATTATTTCATGCTTTCTGGGACAATGACCCTTGATGCATTACATTATTGTATTAATTGTTTTGATGATTAAAAACAAAGCAAGTTCAGAAGGTTTTCATTCTGACATCATTTATTCTGTTTCTAGTTTATACTGACCTGTGTCTGAAAACTACTTGTGATTATAAAAATTAAATCAATATGAAGAAGTTACTGCATCTGATTATGCCAGTGTAGCTCTGCACAATTCCCAAAGATGCCATTCACACCATACTGGATGTGGATGGCTCCCCCTCAAGTATGTACAATCTGCATGGCCATACACAGTGGTGTCATCACCTATGGGGCTCATTTTCCTATCATTACTTATAGAGCATAAGAGCAAATTTCATGTAAAAGTTTAACACTCTGCAGCAGCTACTTACCTGCTTCCTTTTTGTCCCATTTTGCAACTCCTCTCCCGAGTCTCAAATATATAGACCCATACCTAACAAAACTTCAACTACTTGATCTGTGGGGACAGAGGGAAAATTGTCCGCTCAAGACTATCAAAAGTAGGAATCTCTTAAGTAGGAAGATACGATTTCAAAATCCCCATTCAATTACTTGAACATGTTATTTATGGACTCTAAGCCTCATTTTCTTCGGTGGTAATATAATGGTAGTAGAATCTCAGTTTTTTCACTCAGTTACGGCAATGATATAATTAAATCAAAAAGAAGTCAGCACAGTTTCTGCCATATGCAGGGGCTCGAGAGATATTAAAGGACCCTGAAGGAATTCCTGTGATAGCCCTGAGATTTAGCTCAAACATTGACTTAAGGACCACCATTCACTCTGTTAACCAAAAGGACTCAAGCATAGCAGGCTGTCCACTCATGGAAAAATCAATGTCAAAACAAGGAAACTGGAAAAAAAACACATACAAACACATCACAGTAAAAGAAATATAAATTAACACGTAATTTAGGGAACACAAATGTAAACAACAAAAAAATTTCTTACCTATTAAATTAACAAAAATAAAAAATATTGATGTTAAGAAAGTTAAAATGAAATACTATCACACACCACTACCAGGACTATTAATAGGCATCATTTTTTGGTAAAGCAATGTGACAGCAGAACACAGGACCATTAAAAAGTTAATGCTCGTTGACTTAGGAATTCTATTTATAGGAATAATCCTAAAGAACCCAGAGATGCACATAAAAAGGTATGCATAAAAATAAACATACATGGAAAAATTGGAAAAAACCCTTATATCTCTAACAAAATAATGGTGCATCCATCCAATACAATATAATGCAGAAACTAAAATAATTTTTAGCAGAATGTTAAATGACATGCAACAAAAATGTACCCTACCTAGTGTTGAGTGAGGAAGGCAAAGTAGATTTCTAATTTATGCAAAATGGCAGGGTGGGCTTTCAGGGAAAGTATTCCTGGTATAGCACACCTACAAATGCTGTATAAAATAGAAAAATATCACTTTAATGCATAGCTGAGCTTGTAGGAAATTAAGGGAATTAATTAATCAGAAACTAGAAAAGAGGAGTAAAGACAAATCCACTGAGGTAGGTGAGCACTTGAACCTACATTTTCCTGGGTACTTGCTACTGTGTCCAGAGATTGTGTTCTACTAGGCCACAGATGCTACAGTCAAGAGACAAAGCCTGGGGTGCTAGGAGGGATCAGAGGTAGACAAGAGACTTCTGCGTTACCTAAAGGATATCATTTCCAGAGACTGATTCAAATATAAAGGTATCTTGCAAATAAAACTGTCAGGCCTCTGAGCCAAAGCTAAGCCATTATATCCCCTGTGACCTGCATGTACACATCCAGATGGCCGGCTCCTGCCTTAACTGATGACATTCCACCACAAAAGAAGTGAAAATGGCCTGTTCCTGCCTTAACTGATGACATTACCTTGTGAAATTCCTTTTCCTGGCTCATCCTGGCTCAAAAGCTCTCCCACTGAGCACCTTGTGACCCACCCCCCCACCCCTGCCAGCCAGAGAACAACCCCTGCCTTTGACTGTAATTCTCCTTTACCTACCCAAATCCTATAAAACGGCCCCACCCCTATCTCCCTTCACTGACTCTCTTTTCGGACTCAGCCCGCCTGCACCCAGGTGAAATAAACAGCCTTGTTGCTCACACAAAGCCTGTTTGGTGGTCTCTTCACACGGACACACGTGAAATTTGGTGCCGTGACTCGGATTGGGGGACCTCCCTTGGGAGATCAATCCCCTGTCCTCCTGCTCTTTGTTCCGTGAGAAAGATCCACCTACAACCTCTGGTCCTCAGACCAACCAGCCCAAGGAACATCTCACCAATTTTAAATCTGGTAAGCGGCCTCTGTTTACTCTCTTCTCCAACCTCTCTCACTATCCCTCAACCTCTTTCTCCTTTCAGTCTTGGCGCCACACTTCAATCTCTCCCTTCTCTTAATTTCAGTTCCTTTCCTTTTCTGGTAGAGACAAAGGAGATGTGTTTTATCCGTGAACCCAAAACTCCAGCGCTGGTCATGGACTCAGGAAGACAGTTTTCCCTTGGTGTTTAATCACATGGGGACACCTGCCTGATTATTCACCCATGTTTCAGAGGTGTTTGACCACTCTGGGACGCCTGCCTTGGTCCTTCACCCTTAGCGGCAAGTATCACTTTTCTGAGGGGCAAGAACCTCCTGACCCCATCTGTCTGTGTCTCTACCCCTTCTCCACTTTCCTGGAGGGCAAGCACCCACTACTCCTTCTCTCCATGTCTCTACCCCTTATCTGCTTTTCTGGGAGGAAAGAACCCCCTGACTCCTTCTCTCCATGTCTCTACCCCTTCTCCACTTTCCTGGGGGCAAGCACCCCCAACCCCTTCTCTCCATGTCTCTGTCTTTTCTCTGGGCTTGCCTCCTTCACTATGGGCAGCCTTCCACCCTCCATTCCACCTTCTCCTGTGTTCTCAAGAACTTAAAACCTCTTCAACTCAACCTGACCTAAAACCTAAATGCCTTATTTTCTTCTACAATGCCGCTTGACCCCAAAACAAACTCAACAGTGGTTCCAAATATCCAGAAAACTGCACTTTTGATTTTTCCATCCTACAAGATCTAGATAATTCTTGTTGTAAAATAGGCAAATGGTCTGAGATGCCTGACGTCCAGGCATTCTTTGACACATTATTCCCTCCCTAGTCTCTGTTCCCAATGCGACTCATCCCAAATCCTCCTCCTTTCCCTCCCGCCTGTCCTCTCAGTCTCAACTCCAAGCGTCCCTGAGTCTTTCTAATCTTCCTTTTCTACAGACCCATCTGACCTCTCCCTTCCTCCCTAGGCTGCCCCTCGCCAGGCCAAGCCAGGTCCCAATTCTTCCTCAGCCTCTGCTCCCCAACCCTATAATCCTTTTATAACTTCCCCTCCTCACACCTGGTCTAGCTTACAGTTTCGTTCCAAGACAGCCCTCCCCAACCTGCCCAGCAATTTCCTCTTAAAAAGGTGGCTGGAGCTAAAGGCATAGTCAAGGTTAATGCTCCTTTTTCTTTATCCGACCTCTCCCAAATCAGTTAGCATTTAGGCTCTTTTTCATCAAATATGAAAAACCCAGCCCAGTTCATGGCCCATTTAGCAGCAACCCTGAGACGCTTTAAAGTGCTAGACCCTAAAAGGTCAAAAGGCCGACTTATTCTCAATATACATTTTATTACCCAATCTGCTCCCAGCATTAAATAAAGCTCCAAAAATTAAATTCCATCCCTCAAACCCCACAACAGGACTTAATTAAGCTCGCTTTCAAGGTGTACAATAATAGAGTAGAGGCAGCCAAGTAGCAACATATTCCTGAGTTGCAATTTCTTGCCTCCACTGTGAGACAAACCCCAGCCACATCTCTAGCACACAAGAACTCCAAACGCCTGAACTGCAGCTGCCAGGGGTTCCTCTAGAACCTCCTCCCCCAGGAGCTTGCTACAAGTGCCAGAAATCTGGCCACCGGGCCAAGGAATGCCTGCAACCCGGGATTCCTCCTAAGCCGTGTCCGATCTGTGCAGGACCCCACTGGAAATCGGACTGTCCAACTCACCTGGCAGCCACTCTCAGAGCCCATGGAACTCTGGCCCAAGGCTCTCTGACTCCTTCCCAGACCTTCTTGGCTTAGCGGCTGAAGACTGACACTGACCAATTGCCTCAGAAGCTTCCTGGACCATCACAGATGCTTTAGGTAACTCTCACAGTGGAGGGTAAGTCCGTCCCCTTCTTAATCAATATGAAGGCTACCCATTCCACATTACCTTCTTTTCAAGGGCCTGTTTCCTTTGCCTCCATAACTGTTGTGGGTATTGACTGCCAGGCTTCTAAACCTCTTAAAACTCCCCAACTCTAGTGCCAACTTAGACAATACTCTTTTAAGCACTCCTTTTAGTTATCCCCACCTGCCCAGTTCCCTTATTAGGCTGAGATATTTTAACTAAATTATCTGCTTCCCTGACTAGTCCTGGGCTACAGCTATACCTCACTGCCGCCTTTTCCCCCAGTTCAAAGCCTCTTTCACATCCTCATCTTGTATCCCCCTACCTTAGCCCACAAGTATAGGATACCTCTACTCCCTCCTTGGTGACTGATCACGCACCCCTTACCATCTCATTAAAACCTAATCACCCTTACCCTGCTCAATGCCAATATCCCATCCCGCAGCATGTTTTAAAAGGATTAAAGCCTGTTATCACTCGCCTGCTACAGCATGGCCTTTTAAAGTATAAACTCTCCTTACAATTCCCCCATTTTACCTGTCCTAAAACCAGACAAGACTTACAGGTTAGTTCAGGATCTGTGCCTTGTCAACCAAATTGTTTTGCCTATCCACCCTGTAGTGCCAAACCCATATACTCTCCTATCCTCAGTACCTCCCTCCACAACGAATTATTCTGTTCTGGATCTCAAACATGCTTTCTTTACTATTCCTTTGCACCCTTCATCCCAGCCTCTCTTCGCTTTCACTTGGACTGACCCTGACACCCATTAGGCTTAGCAAATTACCTAGGCTGTACTGCCACAAGGCTTCACAGACAGCTCCCATTACTTCAGTCAAGCACAAATTTCTTCCCCATCTGTTACCTATCTTGACATAAGTTTCATAAAAACACATGTGCTCTCCCTGCCAATCATGTCCGACTGATCTCTCAAACCCCAACACCTCCTACAAAATAACAGCTCCTTTCCTTCCTAGGCATGGTTGGATACTTTCGACTTTAGATACCTGGTTTTGCCATCCTAACAAAACCATTACATAAACTCACAAAAGAAAACCTAGCTGACCCCATAGATCCTAAATCCTTTCCCCATTCCTCTTTCTGTTCCTTGAAGACAGCTTTAGAGACTGCCCCCACCCTACCTCTCCCTGACTCATCCCAACCCTTTTCATTACACACAGCCAAAGTGCAGGGCTGTACAGTCGGAATTCTTACACAAGGACCAGTACCGTGCCCTGTAGCCTTTTTGTCCAAACAACTTGACCTTACTGTTTTGCCTAGCCCTCAAGTCTGCGTGCGGCGGCCGCCACCGCCCTAATACTTTTAGAGGCCCTTAAAATCACAAACTATGCTCAACTCACTCTCTACAGCTCTCATAACTTCCAAAATCTATTTTCTTCCTCACACCTGACACATATACTTTCTGCTCCCCAGCTCCTTCAGCTGTACTCACTCTGTTGAGTCTCCCACAATTACCATTGTTCCTGACCCAGACTTCAATCCGGCCTCCCACATTATTCCTGATACCACACCTGACCCTCATGACTGTATCTCTCTGATCCACCTGACATTCATTCCATTTCCCCATATTCTTACATGTTCCTAACCCTGAACACACTTGGTTTATTGACGACAGTTCCACCAGGCCTAATCGCTACTCACCAGCAAAGGCAGGCTATGCTATAGTATCTTCCACATCTATCATTGAGGCTACTGCTCTGCCCTGCTCCACTACCTCTCAGCAAGCCGAACTCATTGCCTTAAGTCAAGCCCTCACTCTTGCAAAAGGACTACATGTCAGTATTTATACTGACTCTAAATATGCCTTCCATATCCTGCACCACCATGCAAGAGGTTTCCTCACTACACAAGGGTCCTCTATCATTAATGCCTCTTTAATAAAAACACTTCTCAAAGCCACTTTACTTCCAAAGGAAGCTAAAGTCATTCACTGCAAAGGCCATCAAAGGGCATCAGATCCCATCCCTCAGGACAATGCCTATGCTGATAAGATAGCTAAAAAAGCAGCTAGCGTTCCAACTTACATCCTTCACTTTCAGTTTTTCTCCTTCTCATCTGGCTACTCCCACCTACTCCCCCGCTGAAACTTCCACCTATCAATCTCTTCCACACAAGGCAAATGGTTCTTAGACCAAGGAAAATATCTCCTTCCAGCCTCACAGGCCCATTCTATTCTGTCATCATTTCATAACCTCTTCCATGTGAGTTACAAGCCACTAGCCTGTCTCTTAGAAGCTCTCATTTCCTTTCCATCATAGAAATCTATCCTCAAGGAAATCACTTCTCAGTGTTCCATCTGCTATTCTACTACTCCTCAGGGATTATTCAGGCCCCCTCCCTTCCCTACACATCAAGCTTGGGGATTTTCCGCCGCGCCCGCCCACCCCCAGACTGGCAAATTGACTTTACTCACATGCCTCGAGTCAGGAAACTAAAATACCTCTTGGTCTGAGTAGACACTTTCACTGGATGGGTACAGGCCTTTCCCACAGGGTCTGAGAAGGCCACCACAGTCATTTCTTCCCTTCTGTCAGACATAATTCCTCGGTTTGGACTTCCCATCTCTATACAGTCCGATAACAGACCGGCCTTTACTAGTCAAATCACCCAAGCAGTTTCTCAGGCTTTTGGTATTCAGTGGAACGTTCATATCCCTTACCGTCTTCAATCTTCAGGAAAGGTAGAACGGACTAATGGTCTTTTAAAGACACACCTCACCAAGCTCAGCCACCAACTTAAAAAGGACTGGACAGCACTTTTACCTCTTTCCCTTCTCATAATTCAGGCCTGTCCTCGGAACGCTACAAGGTACAGCCCATTTAAGCTCCTGTAGAGATGCTTCTTTTTATTAGGCCCCAGCTTCATTCCAGACACCAGACCAACTTGAACTGCACCCCAAAAAACTTGTCATCCCTACTATCTTCTGTCTAGTCATACTCCTATTCACTGTTCTCAACTACTCATAAATGCCCTGCTCTTTTTTACACTGCCGGTTTTCACTGTTTCTCCAAGCCATCACAGCTGATATCTCCTGGTGCTAACCCCAAACCACCAGTCTTAACTCCCTCTTAAAGTAAATAAATAATCTTTGCTGGCAGGGCTATGCTGAACCTCCTTAGGCACTCTCTAATTAGATGTCCTAGGTCCTCCCAATTCTTAGTCCTTTAATACCTGTTTTTCTCCTTGTCTTATTCCGTTTAGTTTTTCAATTCATACAAAACCATATCCAGGCCATCACCAATAATTCTATACAACAAATGTTTCTTCTAACAACCCCACAATATCACCCCTTACCACAAAATCTTCCTTCAGCTTAATCTCTCCCATTCTAGGTTCCCACGCCACCCCTAATCCCGCTTGAAGCAGCCCTGAGAAACATCGCCCATTATCTCTCCATACCACCCCAAAAAAATTTCCACCATCCCAACACTTTACCACTATTTCATTTCATTTTTCTTATTAATATAAGAAGACAGGAATGTCAGGCCTCTGGGCCAAAGCTAAGCCATCATATCCCCTGTGACCTGCACGTACACATCCAGATGGCCGGTTCCTGCCTTAACTGATGACATTCCACCACAAAACAAGTGAAAAGGCCTGTTCCTGCCTTAACTGATGACATTACCTTGTGAAATTCCTTTTCCTGGCTCATCCTGGCTCAAAAGCTCCCTCACTGAGCACCTTGTGACCCCCACCCCTGCCAGCCAGAGAACAACCCCCCCACTTTGACTGTAATTTTCCTTTACCTACCCAAATCTTATAAAATGGCCCCACCCCTATCTCCCTTCGCTGAATCTCTTTTCGGACGCAGCCCGCCTGTACCCAGGTGAAATAAACAGCCTTGTTGCTCACACAAAGCCTGTTTGGTGGGCTCCTCACACAGACACAGGTGAAAAAAATTAATGGAATGATTTACTGTCTCAGCAAGAATAGAAAGAAATGAGGAAAGGAGAGAAGGAAGGAGGGAAGGAAGGAACGAAGGGATATTTTCTTGTGTATTCCTAATCATAAGCCTACATTTAGGTAGACTTAAAAAGGGAGTGCTAGGTATGTGACCTAACACCCCAAATCAAAAATTGACTTTCACCTTGTCCAGATAAATGCCACAGGAAGAAAGAATCCTAAATATGCATGTACCTAATAACATTATATGCTATGTGTATGTTTGTAGAACTATATTTAAAATGGCAGAACTACAAGAACAAATACATAATTCTATTATCACAGTAGAAGATTTGAGTGTATCTCTGTGATTGATAGATTAAACAGAACAAAAAATATTGTTAATGATACAGAAGATTTGAATAACACAATTGACAAGCTTGATTTAATGGGCGTATACAGAATTCTGCACTGAGTAACTGCAAAATTCACATTTTAGACATATATGAAACATTTGCAAAAATTAACCCTGTATTATACTGCAAATTAAATCTTAATAAATTTCAAAGGACTGGTATCCTGTTGACCACATTCTCTAACTCAGTGGTTCTCAAATTCGCATTCATTAAAATAACAGGAAAGACTTGTGTTAAAATCCAAATTACTCCACCCCATCCACAAAGATTCTGATATGGTAGGTCTGGAATTGAGGCCAAGAATTTGCATTTTTAACAGGTTTTCTATTGTATTGGTTCCCTAGGACTGCCCTTAACAAAATATCACAAACTGGGTGGCTGAAAACAACAGACACAGAAAACAACAGAAATATATTTTCTCACATTCTGGAGGTTAGACGTTTGAAATCAAGGTGTTGGCAATGCTCTGTCTAAAGGTTATAGGAGAGTCTGTTCAATGCCCTTCTCTTAGCTTCTGGTATTGCCAGCAATCCTTGGCATGCCTTGGCTTTTTAACACATCAGTAAGCTGGGCATGGTGGCTAATCCCTATAATACCAGCACTTTGGGAAGTAGAGGTGGGTAGATCTCTTGAGTCCAGGAGCTCGAGACCAGCCTGGGCAACAAGGCAAAACCCTGTCTCTACAAAAAATACAAAAATTAGTTGAGTGTAGTTCTCTGCACCTGTGGTTCCAGTTACTCAGGAGGCCGAGATGGAGAGAATTGCTTGAGCTAGGATGTCAAGGCTATAGTGAGCTGTGATTATGCCACTCCACTCCAGTCTGAGCAACAGAGTGAAACTCTCAGAAAAAAAGAAAACAAAATTCTAATTACTCCAGTCTCTGTCTCTATCATCACATGGTATTGTCCTTGTGTGCCTCTGTGTCTCTTCTCTTCTTATAATTATATTAGTCATATTGAATTAGGGCCTATCCTAATCAAGTATGGCATCATCTTAATTTGATTGTACTAAAGACCAGTTTCCAAATAAGGTCACATGCATTCACAGGTACCTGAGGTTAGGACTCCAGCATATATTTTGGGGGAACATAATTCAATTCACAACAGGTAATCTTGTCGCTGCTAGTTCTGGAACCATACTTTAGGGACCACTGCATTAAACAAAATGAAATTAAGTCAGATGTCAATAATTGAAAGCTTTTATTTTATAAAGCCAATATGTTAAGAACTTAAAAACATTCCTCCAAGTAAGAAATCACAATGAAAACGAGAAAATACTTATAATTGAATAATTATAGTACTACATATCTACATTCATATATGTAGCTAAACCAATACTAAGAGGGAAATTTGTAATTTTAATATTTATATTGGAAAATAAAAATAGTCAAAATAAATGGGCAAAGAATTAGAAGGAAGGAGTAGAAATAAAAGGAGAAATAAATAAAATAGCAAGGTGCGTCTTTCAAGACTAATAAAATAGAAAATAAAACAACCATTTGACAGCATTTACCAAGGAAAAAAGAGAGAAAAAAATATTAGGAATGAAAAGACAACTGAATTACAAATACGGTAAAGATTAAAAGGTAAAAAGAACATAATAAAAAACAGATTTTTAAATGTAAGTAATGTCAAAAATAGTAGAGAATAATTTAATAAAAATAGCTCAAAAGGAAATAAAATCCTGAATGTCCATTAAAGGTAGGTTTATCCTGAGAGTAAAAAGCTGGGTCAAAATTAAAAATTCAACCAGTATAATACATCATATTTATAAGTAAAAGAAGAAAAATCATGTAATCATATCAATCGGTGCAGAAAAAGCATTAGACAAAATCTAACACCCAATCATGATAAAAACTCTCAGAAAAAAAAAAAGCAATAGAGGGGAAACTTCCTTAACTTGATAAAGAGAATCTACGGTAAACCTACAGCTAACATCATACTTAATGGTGAAAGGCTGAAACTTTCCCCTTAAAATGTGGAACAGGGCAAGAATGTCTGCTCTCATCTCTTCTATTTGATATCATACTATGGATTTTGGTAAGTACAATCAGGCAAGGAAAACAAATATAAGGTATACAGATTGGAAAAGGGGAGATTAAATTAACTCTATGCACAGATAACATGATTGCCTATGCAGAAAATTCCAAGAATCTTCTTTAAAAAAAAGATACCTAGAACTGAGTCTAGCAAGATCACAGAATATAACATCAATATATAAAAATCAGCTACATTTCTATATAATAGCAGTGAATATGTGGAAATAAAAATTTTTTAAAGAGTAAAATTTACAAAAGCATCAAAACGTGAAATGTTTAGAAATAAATCTTATTAAATATGTGCAAAGGCTGCATACTGAAAACTACAAAAATCAAAGGTCTAATTAAACACATAGATACAAACACATATCATCTTATTATGTTTTGTTCAATGGCACTTCTTCGCAGATACTGCATTTTTTACAAATTTACAAATCCTCAAGCAAGTCTATAGGTGCCATTTTTCCAATAGCATGTGCTCACTTCAGGTCTTTGTGTTAAATTTTGGTAATTCTTGCAATATTTTAATTCTTTCATTATTATTATCTATTATAGCAATATGTGGTCAGCGATTTTTGTTGCTACTTTTGTCACTGTTTTAGGGTGCCACTAACTGCATCCCTATAAGATGGTGAACTTAATTGATAAATGGTTGTGTGTGTTCTGACTGCTCCATCGACCAGCCATTGCCCCATCCCTCTCCCTCTCTTCAGGCTTCCCTATTGCTTGAGACAAAACATAGTGAAATTGGGCCAAATAATAACCTGAGAGTGGCCTCTAAATTGTCCAAGTGAAAAAAAGAATCCCAGATCTCTTACTTTATTTTATTTTTTACAATTTTTTAATATTTATGGGTGCATAGTAGGTGTATATATTTATGTGGTGCATGACATGGTTTGATAAGGCATGCAATATGAAATAAGCACATCATAGAGAATGGGGTACCCATCCCCTCAGGCATTCATCCCTTGAGTTACAAACAATCTAATTACATTATTTAAGTTAATTTAAAATATACAATTATTATTGGCTATATTCACCCTATTGTGCTATTAAATAGTAAGTCTTATTCATTATTTCTATTTTTTGTACCCATTAACCATGCCCACATCCCCCACCAAATTCCTATGACCCTTCCCAGACTCTGGTAACCACCCTTCTACTCTCTGTGTCCATGAGTTCAATTGATTTGATTTTTAGATCCCACAAATAAGTAAGAACATGCAATGTTTGTCTTTCCGTACCTGGCTTATTTCACTTAATACAATGACCTCCAATTCCATTCACGTTGTTGCAAATGACTGGATCTCATTCTTCTTTATGGCTGAATAGTACTCCATTATGTCTATGTACCACATTTTTGTTATCCATTCATCTGTTAATGGACACTTACATTGCTTCCAAATCTTAGCTATTGTCAACAGTGCTGCAACAAACATAGGAGTGCAGATATCTCTTCAATATAATGATTTGCTTTCTTTTGGGTATATACACCCAGCAGTGGGATTGCTGGATTATATGATAGCTCTATTTTTAGTTTTTTGAGGAACCTCCAAACTGTTCTCTATAGAGGTTGTACTAATTTACATTCCCATGAACAGTGTACAAGGGTTCCGCTTTTCTCCATATCCTCACCAGCATTTGTTATTGCTCTGCTTTTGGATGTAAGCCATATTAACTGGGGTGAGATGATATTTCATTGTAGTTTTGATTTGCATTTCTTGGATGATCAGTAATGCTAAACACCTTTTATATGCCTGTTTTCCATTTGTATGTCTTCTTTTGATAAATGTCTATTCAAATCTTTTTCCCATTTTTTGACAGGACTGTTAGATTTTTTAGAGTTGTTTGAGCTCCTTATGTATTCTGGTTATGAATCCCTTGTCAGATGCATAGTTTGCAAATATTTTTTCCCACTCTGTGGGTTGTCGCTTCACTTTGTTGACTGTGCCCTTTGCTGTGCAGAAGCTTTTTAACTTGATGTGATCCCATTTGTCCATGTTTGCTTTGATTGCCTTTGCTTGTTGGGTATTGCTCAAGAAGTCTTTACCCAGGCCAATATCCTGGAGATTTTCCCCATTGTTTTCTTATCAGAGTTTCATAGTTTGTGGTCTTCAATTTAAGTCTTTAATTCATTTTGATTTTATTTTTGTACATGGCAAGAGATATGAGTCTAGTTTCATTATTTTGCATATGGATGTCTAGTTTTCCCAGAACCATTTATTGAAGAGACTGTCCTTTCCCCAGACTGTCCCATTTTTTGGTACCTTTGTCAAAAATCAGCTCACTGTAGGTGTGTGAATTTGTTTCTGGGTTCTCTACTCTGTTGCATTGGTCTAAGTGTCTGTTTTTATGCTGGTAGTTTTATGCTAGCTGGTTATTATAGCTTTGTAGTATAATTTAAAGTCAGGTAATGTGATTCTTCCAGTTTTGTTATTTTTGCTTAGGATAGCTTTGGCTATTCTGGATCTTTTGTGGTTCCATATAAATTTTAGGATAGTTTTTTGCTATTTCTGTGAAGAATGTCATTGGTATTTTGATAGGGATTGCATTGAATCTGAAGATTGCTTTGGGTAGTATGAACATTTTAGCAATATTGATTCTTCTGATTAATGAACATGGAATGTTTTTCCTTTATTTGTTGTTCTCTTTAATTTAGTTCATCGGTGTTTTATAGTTTTCATTATGGAGATCTTTCACGTCTTTGGTTAATTCCTAGGTATTTAATTTTATGTGTGGCTATTGTTAAATGGAATGACTTTTTAAATTTCTTTTTCACATTGTTCACTGTTGGCATATTTAAATGCTACTGATGGTATGTTGATTTTGTATTCTGCAACTTTACTGAATTTATTGATCAGTTCTAATAGTTTTCTTGTGGAGTCTTTAGGTTTTTCTAAATGTAAGATTATATCACCTTCAAACAAGGATAATTTGACTTCTTCCACATCTAATTTGGATGCCCTTTATATCTGTCTCTTGTCTGGTTGCTCTAGCTAGGACTTCTATTCACTATGTGGAATAACAGTGATGACAATGGACATCCCTGTCATGTTCCAGATCTTAGAAGAAAGGCTTTCAGTATGATACTGGCTCTGGGGCTGTTGTATATGGTTTTTATTATTGTCGAGGTATGTTCCTTCTATCCCCAGTATTTTTAAGGAAATAATCAAGGGATGTTGAATTTTATCAAATGCATTTTCAGCATCAATTGAAATGATCATATAGTTTTTATCCTTCATTCTGTTGATATGATATATCACATTGATTGATTTGTGTATGTTGAATCATCCTTGCATCCCAGGGATAAATCCCACTTGGTCATAATGAATGATCTTTATAAAGTATTGTTGAATTTGGTTTGCCAGTATTTTGTTGAGGATTTTTGCATCAATATTCTTCAGAGATATTGGTCTGTAGTTTTTTGTTGTTGTTGTTGTGTCTTTGTCTGCTTTTGGTATCAGGGTAATACTGGCTTCATAGAATGAGTTTGAAAGTAGTTCCTCTATTTTTCAGAATAGTTTGAGTAGGATTTGGTATTAGTTCTTCTTTAAATGTTTGGTTGAATTCAGCAGTGAGACCATTGTGTTCCAGGCTTTTCTTTACTGAGATACTTTTTATTACACCTTCAATCGTGTTCTTATTGGTCTGTTCAGGTTTGGATTTCTTCCTGATTCAGTCTTGGTAATTGTATGTATCTAGGAATTTGTCTATTTCTTCTAATTTTTCAATTTATTGACATACAGTTGCTCATAGTAGCCACTAATAATCCTTGGAATTTCTGCAGTATCTGTTGTAATGTGTCCTTTTTCATTTCTGATTTTATTTATTGGGTTCTTCTCTCTCTCTTTTTTCTTTTTAGTTTGGCTAAACATTTGTCAATGTTGTTTAACTCTTTAAATAACTACTTTGTTTTTTTAATCTTTTGGGTTTTTTTTAAATTTCATTTTCATTTATTTCTGTTCTTTATTATTTTTCTTCTGCTAATTTTGGGTTTGGTTTGCTCTTGCTCTTCTAATTCTTTAAGATACATCATTAGATTGCTTATTTGAAGTTTTTCCTTTTTTCAATTTAGGCATTCATAGCTATAAACTTCCCTCTGAGTACTACTTTTTCTTTATTCCAAAGGTTTTACATCCATATTTGTCAGAGGCATTTCGTATTTTGTTTTTCCATTATCATTTGTTTCAAGAAATTTGTAAATTTTCTTCTTAGTGTCTCCATTGACCAACTGGTCATTCAGGAGCATACTATTTATTTTCTATGTGTTTTTATAGTCTCCAAGATTCACCTTGTTATTACTTTCTAGTTTTATTTCATTGTGGTCAGAGAAGATGCTTGCTATTATTTCAACTTTTTTGAATGTTTTATGACTTGTCTTGCATCCTAACATATGGCCTATCCTTGAGAATGATCCACGTGCTGACAAAAAGAATGTGTATTCCATAGCTCTTGGATGAAATCTTCTGTAAATATCTATAAGATCTATTTGGTCTAGAGTGCAGATTAAGTCTGATGTTTCTTTGCTCATGTTCTCTGTCTAGAAGATCTGTCTAATGCTCAAAGTGGAGTGTTGAAGTCTCCAGCTCTTATTGTATCAGGGCCTCTTATTGTATCTCTCTAACAATATTTCCTTTATATATAGAGGGGCTCCAGTGTTGGGTGCATATATTTAAAATTGTTTTATCCTCTTGCTGAATTGTTGCTGTCGTCATTACATGGTGACCTGCTTTGTCTTGTCTTATAGTTTTCGTCTTGAACTCTATTTAGTCTTATATAAGTGTAGTGACTCCTACTCTTTTCTGATTTCCATTGACATGGATTATCTTTTTCTATATCATTATTTTCAATCTATGAGTGTCTTTATAGGTGAAGTGTGTTTCTTGTAGGCAACAGATCAACGGGTTTTGTTTTTCATCCATTCAGCCAGTCTATGTCTTTTGATCTAAGAATTTAGTCTTCCTTCTTTCTTTCATTCCTGTCTTTTTCTAGTGAAGATAATTTTCTCCAATGATATAATATAATTTAGTATCTTGCTTTTTATTTTTTGTGTATGCATTGTGTGTTTCTTTGGTTTAAGGTTACCATGATGCTTGCAAATACTATCTTATAACCCATTATTTTAATCTGATAACAACTTAACAGTGTTTGTGTAAACAAATAACCAAAAAGAACACTAATAAAAATTCTATGCCTTAACTTAATCCCCCTACTTTTAAACTTTTTTAAATTTCTATTTATGTCTTATTGTATTGACTATATCTTGAAAAGTTGTTATAATTATCATTGTTAATTGGCTCATCATTTAGTCTTTCTACTTAGGATAAGACTAGCTTACACATCACAGTTATAGTGCTATAATAGTCTGTGTTTTTCTGTGTACTTACTATTACCAGTGAGTTTTGTAAATGCCTCCAGATGATTATTTATTGCTCATTAATGTCATTTTTTTCATACTGAAGTATTCTCTTTAGCATTTCTGAGACTTGCTGGCTTCAGGTGAGACTCTACACATTACCAGCTATTGTGGCTACAGGGCAAAACTCCTTCTGCTTGAGAAAAGCAGAGGGAAAGTAAAGGGGGGTTTGTCTTGAACCTTAGGTACCGGCATGGCCACAGGGTGGTAGAGCAACAAGCAGGCTCTTAGGGTCCCCAATTCTGAGACATGATTCTTGGATGGTATTTCTGGACCCTCCCTGGGCCACAGGGGAGCCCCTACTCTGAATGGGGAGTCCCAGGCCAGGAAAAAATCATGACAAGCTTACTTAAGAGACTTTGGCCTGAAGGGAACATCTGCAGTAGTCTGGGGGTATTCCTTGCAGTCTGGGCTGGTTGTGGCTATGGGGTGAGGCTCCTGTGCCTTTGGGAAGGGTAGGGAAGAGCAGAAAGGACCCAAAGGATCTTCAGTTAGCAGGTGATGAATGCTGCCAGAACTGAGTCCTTTCCTTCAATGCAGTGGGTTCCCTTCTTTCCCAGGGTGTGTCTAGAAACTTTGTCTGAGACCTCAGGCCCATAAAGAGGGCCTCACAACTCTGACTGGCACCCTATCCTGCTGTGGCTTGGCTGGTATCCTGGATATAAGACACAGTCCTCCCCACTCTTCTCTCTCCTCTCCTCAAGTGAAAGATAGGGGTCTGTTTTGGATCTGTGAGCTGTGCAGCCTGAAGATAGAAGAGGGAAGATGCCGGCACTCCCTTGGCTGCCCCAGCTGGTGTCTCAGTATGTCGTATGCCCCCTCAGTCCACTGTTCTGAGCCTAGTTCAGCACTAGGACTCACCTAAGAGTTGTGGTTCTTATGGTGTAGACTGCCTTTCAAGTTAACTTAGAGACACAGAGTGCTGTAGCCCTCAGTGGTGAGGTTTGCAGTCGCTTAAGTTTGAACCACTACTGAGATCAGTGATTCTTCTCTGGCTAGGGCTAGTTTCAATGCTCCCTCCATGGGCAGACATCAGCTGAGTTTTGTCTGGTTTTCCTTTCCGCTCTAACAGGACAGCACTGAGCTCATTGCCTCACAATTGCTGTGTTCTCCCTCTCCCAGCACCCAGAAATGAGCTCTCTGTACCACACAGCTGCATGGGGTTGGAGAGGGGCAATGTCGATGATTCGGGACTGTTAAGTCTCTTCAGTGTCTCTTTCAGCGATATGAAGTTAAAACCAGGTACTATGAGTGCTTACTGAATTTTTGGTTCTTTTGAAGGTGTTTTTTCTGCATTGACAGTTGTTAACTTGATGTCCTTGCAGGGGCATGATTGATGGAGCTTTCTATTTTGCCATCTTGCTCCACCCTCTCTCAGATTTCTCATTTTTTAAAATCAAAAACTATACGTGACTTAACTTAGTGAAAAAGGCATGTTGAAAACTGAAATAGGCTGAAATTTAGGTAACATTGTGCCAAACAGGTAGGCCAAGTTGTGAATGCAAAGGAACACATCAATGATAAGAAAGTGAAACAGTCTAATTATTGATATGGAGAAATTTTAGTGATGTAGAAAGAAGATCAAGACACCTACAACATTCCCTTAAGCAAAAACCTAATCCAGAGCCAAGGTCCTATTAAACCTCTTTAATTCTATGAAGCCTGAGAGAGGTGAAGAAGCTAAAGAAGAAAAGTTGGAACCTAGAAGAGGTTGGCTCATGAGACTGAAGGAAAGAAACCATCTTCATAACGTAAAAGTGCAAGGTGAGGCAGCAAGTGCTGTAAAAGCTGCACCAAGTTATCCAGAAGATCTAGCTAAGATCATTAATGAATATGGCTACACTAAACAAGAGATTTTCAATGTATACATATAGCCTTCTATTAGAAGAAGATGTCATCTAAGACTTTTATAACCAGAGAGGAGAAGTCAATGCCTGGCTTCAAAGCTTCAAAGGACAAGCTGACTCTCCTGTTAGGGGCTAATACAGCTGGTGACTTTAAGTTGAAGCTGATGCTCAGTTACCACTGTGAAAATTCCCTAGAATTTTCAGCCCTTAAGAATTATGCTAGATCCACTCTGCTTGTGCTCTATAAATGGAAAACCTAAGCCTGAATGATAGCATATGTGTTTAAAACATGCTTTGTTGAACATTTTAAGTCTACTGCTCAGAAAAATATAGTTCTTTTGAGATATTACTGCTCATTGACAATGCACCTAGTCACCCAAGAGCTCTAATGGGAATGTACAAGGAGATTAATGTTGTTTTCATGCCTGCTAACACAATATCCATTCTGGATCAAGAAGTCATTTAGATTTTCCAGTCTTATTATTAAAGAAGTGCATTTTGAAAGGCTGTAGCTGCCATAGATAGTGACTCCCTTGGTGGATCTGGACAACTAAATTGAAAACCTTCTGTAAATGATTGACTAGTCTAAGCGCCATTAGGAATATTTGCAATTCATGGGAGGAGGCCAAAGTATCAACATTAACTACGGGGGTTTGGAAGAAGTTGATGCCAATTCTCATGAATGACTTTCAGGGGTTCAAGACTTCAGTGGAGAAGTTAACTGCAGATATGTTAGAAATAGAAAAGATCTAGAATTAGAAGTGGAGCTTGAAGACGTGACTGAATTGCTGCAATCCCATGATAAAACTTGAATGGATAAGGAGTTGCTTCTTATGGATGAACAAAGAAAGTAGTTTCTTGAGATAGAGTCTCTTCTTAGGGAAGATGCTTTGAACATTGTTGAAAGGACAACAAAAGATTTTGAATATTCCATAAACTTATTTGATAAAGCAGATGCAGAGTTTGAGAGGATTGACTCCAATTTTGAAATAAGTTCTATTGTGGGTAAAATACTATCAAACAGCATCACATGCTGCAGAGAAATCTTCTGTGAAAAAAATTATCAATGCAACAAACTTCACTGTCATATTTTAAGAAATTACCACAGTCAACTCAACCATCAGCAATCACCATCCTGATCAATCAGTAGCCATTAACATTGAGGCTAGACTCTAAATCAGCAATAAGATTGTAACTCACTGAAATCTCAAATGATTGTCAGCATTTTTTAGCAATAATGTATTTTTAAATAAGGAATGTATTTTTTAGACATAATTCTATTGCACACTTAATAGACTACAGTACAGTGTAAACATAATTTTTATGTGCAGTTTTTGGTTTTGGGAAACCAAAAACTTTATGTGACTCACTTTATCACAATATTCACTTTATTGTAGTGGTCGGGAACCAAACCCACAATATCTCTGATACATGACTGTATGCAGTGATAATGGATTGGAAGACTCATTTGCTAAAATGTCAGTTTTTCCTGAATTGTTCTATAGATTGCAACAATTCCAATCAAAATTGTAACAAGACATTTTTGATAAAAATCAACAAGCTGATTCTAGAATTTACATGGAAAAACAAAGAAAATAGAATATACAAAATACTTTTGGAAAAGAAGAACAAAGTTTAAGGATATGTACTATCTGAAATTAGAACTTTATAAAGCTATAGTAACCAAGACAGTGTGATATTGAAGAAAAAGCAAACATATAGATCAATAGAACAGACTAGAGAGTACAGAAATAGACTTGTGCATTGATTTTTCAACAAAGGTACAAAGGCCATTCAATGGAAAAAGGATGGTCTTTTCAACAAATAGTGCAGGAACAATTGGACCTCTATTTGCAAAAATAAATTAACCTCAACTCATAACTTGCACCCCACACAAAAATTAAGTCATCAATGATTATATCCTAAATGTAAAACCTAAAAACTAGGAAGCTCTCAAATGAAAACTTAGGAGAAAAATCTTTGTGACTTGGGGTTAGGAAAAGATTTCTTAGACATAAAATCAAAGACACAACCCATAAAAAAGGTAAATGAAATGTATCAAAGTTAAGACCTACTCCTTGAAAGATGTGGCTAAGAGAATAAAGAGAACAAAGAGAATAAAGACAAGCACAGACTGGAAAAACATACTTAAAACACAAATCTGATAAAGGGCTTACATTTAGAATAAAAGAAGTCACAAAACTAAGTAATAAAACAATCCATTTATTTAAAATGAGCAAAAGATTGGGCCAGGCACTTCAACAAAGAAGATATAAATGGCAAATAAGCACATGAAAATATACTCAATGTCATTAGTTATTAGGGAAATGCAAATTAAAACCACAAGGAGATGCCCAAAGGAAATATTATTTTTTAAATGGAAAGAAAATCTGACAATACCAAGTGCTGGTGAGAATGTGAGAGTAATTGGAAATCTCATGTATTGCTGCTGGGAAAGCAAAATGGTACAGAAATTTTGGAAAATAATTTGGCAGTCTCTTATGAAGTTAAACCCCATATGGCCCAGCAATCTGATCCCTAGGTATTTAAGTAAAGTAAAACTTAAATTTACACAAACATACGTATACAAATATTTATAGAAGCTTTACTCATGACCACCCCCAAATATTCCTCAACTGGTGAATAGATAAACTGTGGTATATGCACACAAATAGAACATTACTCAGCAATAAACAGGACTGAACTCCTGATAAACACCACAGCAATGTGAATCTCATATGTAATATGCTGAATGAAAGAAGTCTGATTCAAAAGGCTACATGCTATGTAATTCCATTTATTTGACCTTTGGAAAAGATAACACTAAAGGGATAAAAAATACATCAGTAGACGCCAGGGTCTGGAAATGGTCCGCTGAGTTGACTACAGAGACATAGTGTTATTTTTATGGGTGAAAATAATGTTTTAAATCTTGATTGTGTGGCACTTATGATCAAAACTTGCAGAACTGTTTACCAGGTTAAAAAAATTTTTTAAGGAAGCAGAAGTTTGAAGGCAGGATGGAGATACATCAGTGAGAGGTAGTAGGGAGATTATGACTACTGCAGAGGGATTGAAAAGCCTGTTATCACACAGCAGAGGCTTCATGCACCTCATCTCAATCAATCCTTACACCTTACCTTGAAATGTAGTTTACCCATTTTTTTCAGAGAGGTAGGAGAGAGTGGGAGTGGGAAAGTGTGAATAAGACAAATTTTTCCCCAAGAACTGAAATTTAGTCATCATATTTAGTTTACTTTGTAAAAGATAGATTATACTACTATAATCAATGGTAGCATAGAGTAGTAAAACCATAACTGGACTATTTTTATTATGTTCAAAAACAGAAAAAACTAAACTGTAGTGTTAGAAACCCCAATAGTCACTACCTATGGTGAATGAAATGGAATGGAAATTAGAAGGGGTTTCTGGGGTGCTAAGAATTTATTTTTTTATTGAGGTGGTGGTTATTCTGATGGGTTCACGTTGTGATAATTTATTCAACACACTGCAGTTCATTCATTTTTCTGGATATATGTCATATTTCAATAAAAAGTGATGCATGTATGATTTGTTAAGCTATAAAGGAAAGCAAGGGATGTTTGTCATACAAGTCACAACAGTGGCTAGGAGAAAGATGCAGTCCTTAGGGGTACATAGATTTCTTTAAATGTATCAATAATGTGCTGCCTAAAATGCATAGAAGGTAAAGCGCGTTTATGTTTAAATATACATAATTACATATATAACATAACATGTTATATAATATCATATAATACATAATGTTAGTATAATATATGATATATTTGATATATAATATACATTTATATATTCTAGATAATATACATATTTTACTCTAAAACATACATAGGTAGGAGCTTATGAGATCTCATAAACGGTTTTAGAGTAAAATATTTAAAATAATTTTCTTTAAAAAAAGAATAAATACAAAACTCTATAAAATGTATGTATAAAGTCTATATTGTATCTGTGTAGTTTTGTGTGAAAAAGACAGAATGGTATGTTTTTTTTAATCTATTCATAGTAAAGAGACTGCAAAGATATACATTAAAATGTTCTCAGTGCTTCTCTTTAGAATACAGATAATTTTTATTTTATGTACATCTTTCTGTATCTTCCAGATTATTTTATTGATCATATTGCTTTTAGAATCTGAATGGAAAAATATAAATAACCTTGTTTTTATTATTGGAAACATCAAGTGCAACTCAAGAGGAAAGACTAGGGAGGTGCCAGTGACCCGCGCCACTTGTGGGCGCGATGGGCCGCGTGGCACGGGACGTTTCAAGTCCGGGCGTCCCCGCGAGCAAGCAGCCTGACCAGGCCTCGCAGTGGGACGTTAGGAACCAGGTGTTGGCAGATGCTGTGGCTGGGAGGAGTCCAGAGCCTCGCCCCGTCCCCGCGGGGCTGAGCCACAACTGCTTAGGTAGGAGGAGAATCATTCAGGTCTGCCCAGTTAAAGCTTTTCTCGTTCAGTGGCTGGGTGGAAAGGAAGGGAGATGACCCTCAGGTGAAGCTGGAGTAAGTTGAGAAAACAGGAGCGCCTTTCTTCCTGCCCTCCCGAGGAATGAGGAATGTTGCTTATAAAAAGCCCTAATAAGTAACGAACAAATCATCTCCTGCAGGCAGTTAGAAGACAGGTAGTCCCAAAGTGGTTCCCTGTCCGCTGCACCGGGTCACCCTATCCTTCCCCACTCTGGTGAGAAAGTAAAGACTAAGATCCCACTTGGTTTCCCAATAACAGATTTTTTGTTTGGTTTTGCTTTATTCTAATATATATTCCCTAATAAAGTGTATAGTTTGAGGACATCTTCTAGTCAAGTGGGAGATGATGGCTGCTAATTCAGAGTTCACATTTTATCATTTGTGATATGGGTTGTTGTCTCCTTAACCTATAATATTACTGTGGATTGAAGACTTTGAACGTCAAGGAGTAGGATATTAGGGAGAGAAACAATCCAAGCTCCCTGTAAGACATAGACCATGTCATCATTTCTGTATCCTAACATCATGCCTGGCGTAAAATGCATGCTCTGAAATGTTTGCTGT
This sequence comes from Pongo pygmaeus, assembly GCF_028885625.2. Taxonomy (NCBI): domain Eukaryota; kingdom Metazoa; phylum Chordata; class Mammalia; order Primates; family Hominidae; genus Pongo; species Pongo pygmaeus. The sequence continues at coordinate 182,294,100 of NC_085930.1, read as the reverse complement.
ATGAATGAGTAAATGAATGAATGAATGTCTTTCACAAGGACCTTGCTGTTCAAAGGTTGTTCAGCACAAGCAATTAAAAACAGGTTCAAGCTTTGTTTAAAATTTGCATTTTGGACTTATTACCCATAAAATATTAATAGATGTCAGTAAAGTTCTCTGTTTTTGAAGCATCGGGGAAGTGTTTACCATTTTTAGTAAGCCTTAGTTTGAAATAAATGCATAAAAACTTTGTATTGTGTTTTTGTTTAACCCTTTATGATTAAATTTAATGGACTAGCAGTATTATAACAGAAACTACCCTAATTTCATTAAGTTGTTCATCCTCTGAACAGTGAAACTAGCACCTTGGAAATTGATTATGACTAAAAGAAAGCAACAAATGAGCATGAACTATGAGATACAGAACCTTAAAATGATCTCCAGGCATAAACCCACAGTTAATCCTTACTGCAGGAGTTTGTTTGTTTGTTTGTTTGTTTTGAGACAGAGTCTTGCTCTGTCACTCACGCTGGAGTGCCGTGGTGCCTTCTTGACTCACTGCAACCTTTGCCTCCTGGGTCCAAGTGATTCTCCTGCCTCAGCCTCCTGAGTAGCTGGGATTGCAAGCGCGTACCACCACACCCAGCTAATTTTGTATTTTTAGTAGAGACACGATTTTGCCATCTTGGCCAGGCTCGTCTCAAACTCCTGACCTCTAGTGATATACCCACCTCAGTATCCCAAAGTGCTTGGATTACAGGCGTGGGCCACTCCGCCCGGCTATTCTTTCTAATTAAGACACAGTGACTGTGTGACTATTCCTCTACATAGAATTTGACTGCATGTTGTGTTTTTGTTGTTGTTCCTTTTATGTGACACATCAGTTTGAAATAAATGAATAGGTACCCCAACAATTGTAGGCCATAGTAACAAAAGCAATGCAAACACCATATGCTCAAGGGTTTTTAAATCCTTTTACATCAGAAAGCCTGGAGTATTGTCTTTCAACTAGTGTAGAATATATTGAGTCATCTTGGAAAGTAACGTTCAAGTTGTAACATTTTGCACTCACGAAGAGCTTGCTGAGTTTTTCAGGGATGTTATAAAATAAAATAGTACAGCAGTCTAGCTTAAAGATAGCAAAATAAAGACTGTAATTTATCATAGTTCTAGCTAAATTTCAAAATATATGCAATGAATGAGCATAAGCCATCTAACAGAAAGAGCATTTTTCTAATTGTCTAATTTTTTTAAAAATTGCTGAACCATAATAACAGCAATAACAAAAATGATGATAATGATAGAACAATAGTTAACATTTATTGAGCGGTTACTATTTTCAGGCAATCTTCCTATATTACTCTTCTCAACAATTACATGAGGCAGATATTATCATTAACTCCATTTTGTGAATAAGAAAGCAGAACCCAGTGGCTATGACTGATATCAGGATTCCAAATCTCTATATGATGGGGAAAATTATTGTAAAATTACTGGAAGGTGAAGATTCAGCTTTAGCTTTACATTTTAGAAAGCCTCCAGGAGTAAATGTATTTACATACCATATGATGTGATATACATTTATGTACACTTACATACATCTATTCTGAAATGTGCAGAATTCATCTATTTGAACCATTAATATTTCATGATTTAGGCAACTTTGAAAGGTAATTGAGTTGATTTGACACAGGATAGGTGTTAGAAAGCGTCTCTTTAACCTTTATGAGTAGAAACTGAAGCTGAATTCACACTGTCATGTAGAATTGCACAAGAAGTGGAAAATTGATATGGTTTTAAATAGGCCATTTAAAAGGAAATGTTTCAGGAAGACTTGTATTATAATTACTGAATAGAAATCAGCTCCTGATTTCAATTTCTTTTCATAGACAAATTAGTTATTCTGTCTTGCTGTTTATTTTAGATTTACCTAAATAAGTTGTGCATGTGCTTTTCAAAACTAAGCATTATTATATAGAATCAAAGTTAAGGAAGATTAATATCTTACAGAGGAAGGGAATTGTATATAACTCTGAGCCGATGTTTTTAAAATGTTTGAAAACATAGAGTTGAAAATACTGGCCTCACTTTTCTTCAGGGACCTTTAGCTCATTACTTATTAGGAAGATAGCTCTACGTCTTAGCTTAAAAGTTACTGGCATTCAACCTGGTCTGTATTTCTCCTCCAGAATAACTTTCCTTAGGAAATTCCACATGGTGGGTGTTCATCTGATTTCACATGCATGAATGCTTCAGTGCTCTCCCACCGGTTCTCAATTAAATTCCTATTAGCCAGCATAACTCAGGCAGAAGAATTCAATGCTGTCTTGAACGATCACCGAAGTTATAGCTTGAGAAGACATTGCATTATCACCCCCCACCAAGAAAAAAAGTATGCATTTAACTTGTTAGAAATCAGCTCAATTTTGTTAACTTGAAGATGTAAGGAGCAAAAACATGATGTAAATCACTTCTCATTCCTGTTGAACAGACATTTGGAAACCTAAGTTTAAGGTGAAGAAAGAAAGGATTGCAGTAGTCCTCTCTAACATACATTCCCAGACCTAATACATCTGGTCTCTTCTTTAGGGAGATATGTGTGTGTGTGTGTGTGTGTGTGTGTGTGTGTGTGTGTGTGTGTGTGTGTGTGCGTGTTGAGAGTCCACGGGATCCCCCTCAGAGAAGGAGATAATGGAGGAATAAACACATAGAAGGCTTCTGAACCTTCTTAGGTATTGGGGCCAAGGCTTAATTAAAGGCTTTCAAAAGTTCCTATCTCTCAGTTAACTTCCTCACCCTTTATATTTACTGATATAGTTAACAGTGAAGAAGCATCATGTTAAATATGAGAGTCATCAGATTGAAAGAAAAGACTTGAAATACATTGAAATTGACACCATTTATGAATGTAGAAAAGGAGGAAGTTTTAGTGTTCATAGAAGGTTTATCTTCTGCAGCTGCCATTTCTTTTCCTGTTTTCCTCCCATAGATCCTGCCTTCCATGGACCTTTCTGTGACCTCTGTCTGTTGTTATAGAATTTGTCTAACATCATGGTCTTCTGATTTTGTTCTTTCTTATCTTTCAATAGCAGGTGATCATTTCTGTCCTCCAGCCATCTTTCTACCATCCTAATTTGCAATATTTTTTATTCTTCCAGATCTTTCACATCCACAATATTCCTTCAAGATAATGGGATGGGGTTGGGATATAATGGGCGGGAGGTGCCATTTGAAAAGAATCCCTCAGAGCCTGATTCATGTCTTCCTCTAGGCTTGAGAGTGCTGCTTCTTTCTGGGACATTCCCACCTGGAGGTGTTGCTCTAAACTGGTATAGGCTGATTTAGATGTACAGTGATGACAGAGGCAGATTTATTTTGATAGCAGAACTCATCAGGCGAGCTCTTTAGGCCCAATTTCTACTAATGTTGAAATGTGGAAATGTAGAGAGGGATTATTTAAACTTTCTCATCAAATACAATTCAGTAGTGTTTTTAAATGGGTTCTTTGGGTACGTTTTTCCTCTCAAGTGGTCACCATTTTTCTCTGCTTCCCGAGAGAGGACAGGGAAAGCTTATTCATCTACTTGGCGGCTGCACAGGGAAAGGGTCTTGAGTCACTGTTTTCTCTGGTCCCACTGGCCTCTCTTGAGACCCTTCTTCCCACCTTCTCCTAGGACTGGGTGTTGACTGAGGTAAGGCTGAGCCTGAGGTCATTGGTCTGGTCATTAGGTCACCCTATTTTCCAATTAATATAACAAACAACTGCAGCGAGTTTGGGTCAGACAGCAAGCACAGAGGCTTTATTCCTCCCTCTGCCATAGCTAAATTTAAAAAATTATGACAGTAATGAGTAGGAAAAAATAGAATGAATGAATGAATAAGACCTAGTATCTGACAGCACAAGAGGGTGACTACAGTCAATAATAATTTAACTGTACATTTTAAAATAACTAAAAGAATACAATTGGATTGTTTGTAACACAAAGGATAAATCCTTGAGGGGATGGATACCCTATTCTCCATGATGTGATTATTACACGTTGCATCCCTATGTCAAAGCATCTCACGTACCCCATAAATATATACACCATGTACCCATAAATAATAAAAATAAAAAATTATTTTTAAAAAGATAGCATAAAAATAAAAGTAAAAAATAATAATTATGACAACGAAAGCAAGCAACTACTACATGTTCAGTGCTGTTTGCCCTGGTTTTTGGAACCTTCAGAAATGTAATCAGGGAATCCCTTTCAGTCTATCTACCATACACACAGTCTGATAATTTCCAAGCCACTAACATGAACCGCATTTCATTTGTTTTGTGTGGTTTTACCCTCCTGGAGAATTTTGAAGAAAACACCTCCTAACTATCAAATCCTTACCCTGCCTTCTTGCTTATATTCTTAGACAATGCAAAGACTGTAGGTAAGGGAGTAGGGGGCATGTGTTTAGGCAAAACTTGCCTTAGGAAAACTCAGAGTCTTTGTATGTAAAATTTCAAGCTGTCTTGACCTGTAATTTTCTTAATGTAAACTTTTTATCAATGCATAACATACATTTGGTAAAAGGCACAAATGAAGACAGATTTAATCAAACGAACACATTGGTGTAACCAGCTCTCAGAGCCAGAAATGATGGTACCAGTAAGCCCAGGAGCTCCCCCTGTTCCATTCGGGTTACTACTCACCGTCTCAAGGGCAACCACAAATCTAACATCTAACACCACAAATTAGTTTTGCCTAAATTTGCTCTTTATTTAAATGAACCATACAATATGTATTCTTTTGTATCTGGCTTCTTTCACGCCATGTTTTATTTGTGAGATTCTTCCATGTGGTTGCTTGTAGTTGTAGTTCCTTTATTCTCACTGCTAATAATATTTTTCCGTTGTATAAATATACCACAATATTTTTATCTTTTCTATGATTCATGGGCATTTGGAATGTTTTCAATGTTATTATGTTATTACTTTGTTGTGAATAGTGCTACTGTGAACATTCTTGTATGCATTTCTGCTGGGTATATAGGAAAAAAAATCTGCCAGTACAGGATATAGGAGGAAGCAGATGCTGCCAAACAGCTTTCCAAATTGGTTGTACCATCTTACATTTATATCTGCTTTGTGTAAAAGCTCCACTTATGCCATATACTTGCCAATACTAGGTATTGTCTGTCTTCTTAATTTTAGGCTTCTGGTGGATTTGCTGTGGTATCAACCTGTGGTTTCACTTTGCATTCCATTGATGACTAATGGGAGTTAATAACTCTTTCAAGAGTTTACTGACCATTTGGAGATCATCTTTTGTGATATGTCTATTAAAATGTTTAGCCCACTTCTTTACTGGGTCTTTTTCTTCTGTCTTCTTTCATAGAAGTCCTTTATATATTCTGGATATAAGTCCACATCAAATATATGTACTACAGATATTTTCTTTTATTCCATGAATTGTCATTTCATTTTTAAAGATGTGTTCTGATGAACAAAAATCATTATGTATAATATAATCCAATTTTTTACTTTTATGTTCTGTTCAAGAAATCCTTGCCTATCCAAGTCATAAAATCATCCATTTTCTTTTAAAAGCATTAATGTTGTTGTTTTTTTACATTTACTTTTGCAATGCATTTTGAATTGATTTTTGTGCATTATGTAAGATAGGTATCAAAATTTATTTGCTGCATTTGATTTAGGCCAGCACCATTTATTTAAAAAGCCATCATTCTAGTTTTTGACTTATTCTGTTTTCTGTTGCTATAGCAGAATACCTGAGACTGGGTAATTTATTTTAAAAAGAAGTTTATTTGGCTTACAATTCTGGAGGCTGGGAAGTCTAGGAAACATGGCACCAGCATCTGCTGTTTCTGGTGAGGAACTCATGCTGCATTACCATGTGGCAAAGAAGCAAAGAGGAAGCAGAAATGCAAAAGGAAGACCAAACATGAGAGGCAGCCTCGCTTTACAACGGCTTACTTTTTTTTTTTTTTTTTTTTTTTTTTGTGGCAGAGTCTTGCTCTGTTACCCAGGCCGGAGTGCAGTGGTGCAATCTTAGCTCACTGCAACCTCCTCCTCCCGGGTTCAAGTGATCCTCCTGCCTTAGCCTCTTGAGTAGCTGGGATTACAAGAACTTACTCCCTAACTCACTCAGCATTAATCTATTCATGACTCAAACACCTCCCACTAGACCTCACCTCCCCACCCTGCTGCATCAAGGTGAAAATCAGGCTTCCAACACATGAACTTTTAGGGGACATGCTTAAGCCACAGCACCCCCTTGCATGCCAGGGTCACTCTTGTCATAAATTAAATGAACATTTATATGTAAGTCTACTACTGGACTTTTTTATTCTTTTCAGGTGGTGTAATTTATCCTTGCATCAAAGTCATGCTGCCTTCCTTACTATAGCTTTATTTATAGTAATTCTCAATATCCGGCCAAGTCTGTCAGCTTTGTTCTTCTTCAAGATTAACATGGCTATTCTTGGCCCTTTTTTTTTTCCATATAAAATGTGAAATTTGTTGTGGCTTGACTTATGAGTGAGCTATGGTTAATTTTGGTAAAAGTTGCAGGTACACTTGAAAAGAATGTACATTCTGATGTTCTTTGTTGCAGGATTTGACATATGTCTATTAAGCCAAGTTTGTGGCTTATGTTACACAGAGCTCCTATGTTCTTGAAAGTTTTTTCTTTCCTTTTTCCTTTCTTTTTTTTTTGTCTGAAATTCCATCAGCCATTGACAGAGGTGTGTTACAATTTCCCACTATAATTGGAGATTTGTCAATTTCTCCTTTTATTCATCAATTTTTTATATTTTATGTACTTAAAAGCCATGTTATTCACTGAAGACAGATTTAAATTTTTCTGTCTTCTCCTTGTATAGTTCCCTGTGCATCCTTAGGGATGAGGGGACGTGAACAAGTAAGTAACTTGGAAGCTCAGAGGAGGTCCTACAAGGCTAAGATTCAGATCTCTGAGAAGAGAGTGTGGCGGGGGAAGTCATTAAGATAAGGTTCGCTTGTCTCAGAACTAGGAAAGCAGCATGGCTGTGGCGATGAAGAAATTTGACAAAAGAATACCTGCTGACTGTGCGGGCCACCACCGCATCGGTAAAGGCTGCCTAGACCCCTACAAACAGAAACATTTGCTGCCGGCAGAAACAGAAAATTCCAAGAAGGAAATGTCCCTTCTTCCCCTTTCAGCTTTGCAGTGTTTCTCCAGTACCCTCTATCGGCAGAGCCTAACTTTCAACCAGCTGGAAAAATAAAAATGTAGTCTGCAGATTTCAGTTCCAGTATCACAATACAGAGTGATGGGTGGGTATGGAGCCGAGTAACAATAAATTAATAACTAACATACCTTCTGTATTTCTAGTAATGCTTCTTTCCATAAACTCCACTTTGTCCGATTATTAGTTGAGCTATCCCTTATCTTGGTTGATGTTTGCATGCTATATCTTTCTTGATGGTTTTATTTTCAACTTCTCTGTGTTCTCATATTTAAGGTGTAGCTTTCCTAAGCACTGTAGAGTTGGGAGTAGTAATTTTTTCCTGGGAGAACATCTTGGTCTCTGAGTTGGGGGTAGTAATTTTTTCCTGTGAGAAATCTTGGTCTCTGAATTAGAATATTGAGTTCTTTTAAATCTGAAGTAATTGCTGATAGATTTTGGTTTATGTCTACCACATTGCTATCTGTTTTTATTTGGTCCCTTTTATTTCTCTGCTTTTTGGGGTTAATCCAAAAATATTTTAATTTTTTGTTACATAAATTTGTTAATTATATAATAGTTTATATTTTATATTCCCCAGCTTCTACCTTAGAAATTAAACATGAATCCTTGACTTCTTCCACTCTAATACAAATGATTATTTTTACCAAACTCCTAATAATTTTGTAACATTAGAATACTTGAACTCTGTTTACACTCTCACATCTTTTGCATCATTGTTGCCATTCTTTTTAATTCTGCCTAGGTTTTAAATCCTGTAGAGACATTTCTATTATTGCCTTATGCAGTCAAGTGACAACAGTCAATATTTACTTCTATGTGTATATTCTTACATATTTACTTTTACTATTACTCTTTAATTCCTCCTGGAATTCTCTTTTGCTTTTGCTTCATTCTCCGTGTTCCTTCTAGGGATCCAACTATACTGTGTTAAGACCTTTTCACTATGTTTCACATGTTTCCAAAGGTTTTTTAAATAATATTTTTCATTATTTTACTTCTCTGCTTAAATTTAGATATATTCTATTGCTGTTTCTTGAGTTTACTAAATCTGTCTTCTGCTGTATCTAATGTGTTGTTTAATCCATCTAATGAGTTCATTTCCGATAGTATATTTCTCAACTCTAGAATTTGCTATTCTTTTTATAGAATCTAATACTCTGGTAAAGTTCCTTATCATTTCTCACTCTCTTGTCATAAATATATTAATTAGAGTTGTTTTAAAATTCCTTACCTAGCTCTAATATCTTGATCAGCCATGGGTAGGTTTCTAGTGTTTACTTTTTCGTTTGTTTTTTTTAATTGTTATCTTGAGAGGTTTTATTTTTGCATACTTAATGATTTTCCATTAAGTGCTGAATAGTGTGTATAGAAAATTATAGAAGATCCCAATGATGTATCTTCCTCCATAATGGATGTATCCTTCCTTTCACTAGGCAGATAACGTGGCAGTTCATCTTAATTTAATCAGGGACTGTTTCATATTAAGGCTGAGCTGCAACCCTCGAAAAAGTCTACCTCTAGTATACCCCGGTTCTCAAGAGTTTCAGCTGAACGTGTGGTGTTTCTCCAAAGCCCTTTCTCCTGTGGATCTCTGTCTCGTAAGACTGCAAAAATTTTATTTTCCTTTCAGAGGCTTTCCACTTTGCCATCCTGCCCCATGAATGCCCAGAAATTGGCATTCTTTTCTGAGTGGTAAAAGAGCTTGGTGTTTGAGGCTTGCCACATATTTACCCAAAGCTTACAGGTTTCCACATTACCCACCAGTGACCCTCCCTCAGTGAAATATTGAGATGCTCACACTCTTCCCCATGCCTACGATTAGCAAATGCCCCCAGAAGTTGCCCCTGTCAAAGTCAGGTCACTTTGACGAGGGAGTTGTACCCTCTTCATAGCCTTCTTAGCTATATTCAAACAAATGATTTGGTCTTTTATTCTGCTTTTCTATTAGTTCTCAACAGAAGTTCTGATCTACTACTCCATCCCACCCATAAGCAGAGTATAACGTGTAACTGTTTGAACGATATATTTTGTTAGGTTCCATTTGTTAAAATAGTACATTTTAAAGTATGTCTTTGTTTTAAAGTTTTGCACAAACCAAAATATTTTTTTCCAAGCAGTTCTTTGACTTTATGGTTTTCTTTGGCTGAGATCAACTGGGGAAATATCAGTGGATGATTAATATGCAATCAGTCCTCAAATATTTCTATAGTCCTTAAACCTGTAAATCTTCATTAAATGTAATTGAAACATGATTGAAAAAGTAAAAAATTATATTTCTAAACTATTTTGACATTTCCTCTATCTCAATTCTGAAGTTAATTTTTCTCACAGACAAATGCATTTCCACAAAATAAGTATCGTGACTTACCCTAGAAAAAGATTCAGAAGAAATATTCAAATAATAGTACTAAAACGCTATACAAGTAAGAAATTATTATTATTTTTTACCTAGGATAAGTATATACAAATTCCAAATGGTTACATCTGAAAGCACTTCATAATTATATTATCTTTAGTATAATGTCAAAGCAAGAATCTTGCAAAGAACTAGGTGAGCCCTACTTTTGGCTCAGCTGTTTATGATGGGAAGTGGCTTGACATGCATATGTAGATAAACAGATCATTTTTTACTATCTTTGTCTCTACTAGGTTCTGTAATAAGTGCCATACAACATTGTGCTATTTATCCTCAGGCAAATCATATGGAAAAATCTCAACCAACGGTTTCTCAAGTGTTAAAAATAAGCATTTATTCTGCAACTTGTAAAAGGAAGGACAGTGTAGGGGTTAAGTTAAAATGCACTGTAAACAATTATAAAATATTAAAATGACAATGGTGAAAGCTGTATTATATGAGATGTTTGGGGATTATAGAATTTCTTTTTTTTTTTTTTTTTTCTTTTTGAGACAGAGTCTCACTGTGTCGCCAGGCTGGAGTGCAGTGGCACAATCTCGGCTCACTGCAACCTCCGACTCTCAGGTTCAAGTGATTCTCCTGCCTCAGCCTCCCAAGTAGCTGAGACTACAGGCACACACCACCATGCCCAGCTAATTTTTGTATTTTTAGTAGAGATGGGGTTTCACCATGTTGGCCAGGATGGTCTTGATATCTTAACCTCGTGATCCGCCGCCTCGACCCCCCAAAGTGCTGGGATTACAGGCATGAGCCACCGCGCCCGGCCGATTATAGGATTTCTATGTTCATCTTTACCTGTCTCCATTCTACTCCAAAAGATACTTTACAGTGATATGTAATGATCTAAGACAAAAATAAACATCCAGTTCAACCTCCGCAAATAATTAAGGAGGAGTCTCATCTTCATGCCTCAGGTTCTATTTGCGAGGTGATGGAAAATACTATTCATTCATTACCCATAGTATACCCATTCCAGTGGATCATGCGTTATTTGCTTGGTGTATGATAACACTGGAAGGTAGGTCAGCCATCCCTGTTTGTGATAGGTGTTCCCCAGTTGTACAGACTGTTCTTCAGGACACAAAATCCTCAGGGAACAAATGTCTTGACTCAATTTTCATATAAATATTAATTGCTAACTTACTATTTTTAAGAAGAAAAATTATACAGATGTGTGTTTATGTATAAACAGTTTCACAATGTAAAACAAGTCATCAATAATTAAACATTATTAGTATGTTTTATGTATAAATATTATATATAAGTATATATAAAATACAGTGAATACATAGAAATCTGTACATGCAGTAGAATATATAGAGAGCACAATATTTAACACCATAATAGCTGTCCTCTGCAGAGAGCTTACTGTGGGCCAGATGATGCATTAGTTCTTAACACACGTTATTTTGTCAATCTTTCAATCATCTCTATGAGGAATTAGTTAGTATTCATGTTTTTTGGGTAAGGAAACCAAGATACATCAAAGTTAAGTAACCTGGCTGAAAGTTTCTTCAGCAAAGAAAAGACAGAGTTAGGATTTGAACTTATATCTCTCCAAATCCAAAATTCATGTCCTGTCTTCCATGCTACTTTGGTTCTTGAGTTTGGAACATCCTCCCAAGAAAGATGGATAACATCTCTGATCTGTTGCTCCTGAGTTCCTGTGAAGCACAATCCATTTTATTTATCTTTGTAATTCCCCAGGAATTAGCCCTGTATTTTTACCCAGCAGGAACTCAACAAGAGTTTGTTGACTAAATGGATGAGTGAATGTCTACCAATAATTCATTCTTATAAACTTATTTTTCAAGAGAGTAGCCATTTAGACTTTAAAGTGTTTCTTTAGCATCAACAGCTAATGCAGCCTCTGTCTTTCTGGCAGACTGCTTCATCCGTGGAAGCCCAGGTACCAGTGTTACCTAAGCAAACTAAAGCATATGAGGGGCCAACATGATTCACCAGACCACCAATATCAGTATCCTCTGGAGTAAGCTAATCATGAATATGCTTATGTCACCAGAAAAGTAGCATTACCAAAAAAGTAATTTTCTGGGAAAACTTGCTCTAGCATTTAGTATTTCAAAAGAAGCATGAAAGTAATGATAATAATATCTGACCCTTGTTAAACACTTTTAAAATTCATTTTATGACAGTATTGTTTTTTACTAATACTTTTCAATTCAAGTGGTGGGAGTTGGAGTAGGAAAGTCAGGAGGTGGAGCATATGCCATAACCATTTGCACGATGTGAACCTCTGGTGTTTTCAATACAGCCCTCTTCTGCTTACTAAACATGCAAATTCCTATGCATTACCCCAGACATGCTGAATCAAAATCTGTGGGCCCTGGAACCTAGAAGACTTCAGGGGATTCTGATGCATACTAAAGTAGTATCTCCCACTAAACTATGAACTTTTTGTGAGTACAGGCATCCCAGTACTGACACAGGTTGTGACAGAGTTGTTGCTTAGTAAATCATAAATGAATGATTGAATTAATTAATACATTCTTAAGAAAAAAAGGGATATTTAAAGTCAGCACTGTATGATCCACCCTTATTCTGCCTACTTTATGCCATGAGTTTGTGCTTCTAACTGCTGAGGACATTGTGTTTTTAACAAATAAATTTTGATTTACTTTATGGATGGATATAATGGAGCCCAGAACCAGAGCCTGTAGACCAACTTCAGTCCTGCCATTGCCACTAAATAGGGATGTGCCGCCTCTCTAGCCCTCATCATTAGAGTAAAGGTGTTAGAACAGACTTGCCCTGTGATTCCTTTCCAATGCTAAAAATTTATTTTTATATTTAAAAATATTTGTACTTTGATGGTGACTAGCCCTCCATCTGAGTACTCTTATGATGTCATGAGTTAGGAAAGGAAAAAGTCACCATTTTGCAATCATCATAGTTTAGATTGGTTCAGGCAAGAATCATCAGTGGATGCTAAATTGAGGGAGGAAATTTTGATGAGGAAGCAGGAAATTTCGTGGTCTCAAAGTGTCTTCCTACAGACTGCATGTAAGTTGCAAGTGGAAAAGTCTGTAACTATGCTCTGGAAAAACTAGGTAACCTCTTGACCAGGTGATCAGAATTGACATCACCAAAGAAAAGCAAGCGGACGTTGTGTGCCTCCAAATGTGATACCCTGAGAAACACACAACATCATTCATTCTGTAGTATTCTGGCTGAGGCCACTTAACCTGAATCTAATCATGAGGAAGTATCAGAAAAATCCAAATTGAGGTAGATTCTGTAAAATAGCTGCTTGTACTCTTCAAAATTGGCAATGTCAAGGAAGATAGAAAAAAGCTGAATAAAGAACTATTCCAGAGTAAAAGAGACTAAAGAGATGTGACAACTACACACAATACATTATCTTGGAGAAAAAATAAATCCTAACAGGACATTATTGAGACAACTGACAAAATAGGCAAAATAGGGATAGGGACTGTAGATTAGACAATAGTTCGTATCAATGTTAACATCCTGGATTTGATAACTGTATTATGCTACAGTAACGAAATATCCTCAGTCTTAGGAAATGTGCACTGAAGCTTTAAGGGATAATGAGGCTTGATGTATACAACTTACTTTCAAACAGCTTAGCAAAAGTAATATAAATGTTTTTATGTGTGTGCCTATACATTTCTGCATGTGTGCGCACACACACACACACACACACACAGGGAAAGATAATTACAAATGTGATCGAGCGGTTTAAAATTGGTAAAGCACAATTTTGAGTTCTTGATATTCGTACAACTTTTCTGTAAACTTAAAATTATTTTAAATAAAAACTTGTGAATTTTTTAAAAGATGCACTTCCCACTTCTCAGTAGCTTTAACTTTAAAACATGTTTGAGAATAATTAACTAAATTGAAGGGTAGTTCAAAAGAAGAAATCTTCATATTACTGTTGATTAATTTTACGGATCTCTGCAAACAAAGCACTGAACTGTCCAACATATGTTTCTTCATTTGGAAATTGTGACAACAATTTACCTTGTGTATTGTGGTGGGATGCAGTGGAGTAAGGTAGACAGAATTCTGAATGAGCTGCAAGATGTGGTTAAAAGCACTGATTTATTATGTGACTATAAACAGGTCATTTTACCTGCATAAGACTCCATTTCTTCTTCTGCAAAATAAACAGATCAGAGTATTTTGAAAGATTCTTCATCTCTATACTTCTACAATACTGAGTTTAAGAAACCACATGTGAAAGTCTAAGAATTAAGAACTTTATAAAAAGAATTAAAGAGTTGACCAAAATTAAATGAAATTATTTTTTCTTTACACATCTATACAGCCTCTTACGTAAATAGAAACTTGGATCACTTTTACAGGAAGACAGAGCAGTGTTTGCAAAGAAAGAGAACGAGATTCAAACTTTGTCTCAGGATGCTCGTGAATTTGGCAAGCTGATTGCATTTATGTTTTAAGAAGAAATGTAGCCAAAGGTCTCTAAAGTACGCTGAAACATTACTTCCTCTACTTCCATATTCCGCCACAGCAAATGAGTTGTTGTTTTTACAAATTGTGTTAAGGATTTTGAAGAAATACATCTGAGTCCTCATGGACCACACTTATAAGGATAGCAAGTTGTACAATTATCATTTCTCCAAAAAAGACTGATTTTTCTGAAGGTTCTGGTTCTGAATAAGCCATGCTGTATGTCAACAAAGAATAAGAGAAATTATTTACTCCCTAACAAAGACTACAATAAAAAAGACCAGGGTAGGTACATCATAAATATTGTTGACATAGAGTAACAAACAACAAAAATAAGAAAAAAGAATCAGGATGCTACAGCACCTAGAGAAGCTTTCCATTTTGAAGCCAAGTTGTAAAAAGCTAACTTACATTTAGGTGATTGCCTAATTTTCAGCTTTTGTAAAGTGATGCAACAACAACAACAAAAAGATACTTTTGAATGTTTCATTAATTGTGTAATAAGATACCATCATCAATTTTTCCAGTCAACAAATATTTACTGTGTGTTGAGCACATTCTGAGTATATAGCAGTGAACTAAGTATACAAAGTGCAGTCTCTCACATTCTGGTGGGGGAATATAAATATGAATGAAATGCAGACAAGTAAATACCACTATGATGAGTGGCATGGAGAGGTGTAAAATACATACACAACTTGGTAGGGCTGATTACTCTAGTTCATCAGAGAAGGCTTATTTGCGAACAAATATTTAAGCTATGATCTGAATAACATAAAAAACACAGTGGAAAGAATATTCTAGCCCAACCAGTGCAAAGGCTCTGAGTTGGGAATGAACTTATCAAATTAGCAGAACAGAAGGAATGCCAGGTGACTGGAACATAGTAGACCAAGGGGGAAAGATACGTGATGAGTTTTCAAAGGAGGCAGAGGCATCAGAGATTGTATTCGATTCTAGGTGTTACGGGCAGCCATTAAAAGGCCTTTAGTAAGAATGATGTGGGATCTTATTTTCATTTAGAAGGATGACTTGGGTTGCTGTGTGAGGAGCACCTGCAATAATCTAGAGAGGAGATCATGGGCCCTGGAGGAGGGTATTGATCATACACATGGAAAGAGGCAGACCTTGGAAGGAAAGTCAACAGGACCAAATGATGGATTGTAGGATAGGGATTAAGTGACAGAGAGGAATAAAGGATAACTTGTAAAGCTCTATCTTGGCCAACTGGGGGGATATGGTTGGCATGCACTGGGATGGGAAGACTGAGACAGGGACAATTTTAGGGAATGGGAATTAAGAGATCTGCAGGTATTGTTAAGATGTATATTTGGTACTGTTAAGATGTATTAGATAATTTAAGATGTATATTAGATGTCACATGGACAGAGGAGTATACAATTTTGATGTTTTAGGAGGATATAAGGACTAGAGTTGTAACACGGGTAGTTAGGTGTGTATGATGGTATTTGAAGCCATAGAACTGGACAAAATCACCTGAGGAGAGAATGTAGCTGGAGAAAAGAAGGGGCTCCATGTGGGCTCTTGGTGGAAGAGAAAAGGAACAGCCAATCCAGGATATCGAGAATGAGTGGTGAGTGACGTAATTGGAAAATTGGAAGAGCATGGTGTCATACAAAGTGAGAAGAAAGTGTTCCATTAATCAGAGAGTATCAGCTGTGAAGACTGCTGTTATGAGATCTGGCAGATATGAGCCTAGGGATGACCACCAAATTTGGAAATATGAAAGTCAAGGGAGTTTTTTATTGTTGTTTTTCTTAAAAGAAAATGGCTGCTACATCAGCACAGGCATCAACAGGATGAGTCCAATAACAAAAGAAGAAGAGGTGACATGGAAAGATGACAATTGCAGCAGCAAAGTCATTGAGAGGATGGAGGGATAGGGTCCAAACAAAGGGAATTAACCTTGGAAAGAGCCGAGGCATTTTCATTCATGGAGCTGCTTGTGGAATTACCAAACCTCTTCTCTTACTAAGTGCAGCTTCTCTTACATAAATCATCTGATTTGATTCTCACATGATTCTCATGTATCCGATCATTCCCAATTTTCAGAGAAGGAAAAGAGAGTAAGTTTAGGGAGGTTGTATTATTTGTCCTACAACATGCAGTTAATAAATAATAAAAGAGAATTCAAACCTTTCTTGCAGTTCCAAACTGAATGCCCTTTCCACTACTTAATATCATGATAAAGTCTCCCTTCTAATGCTCCCTCTGACCCAACATGACAAACGTTCACAGTGTTTGAGATACGAAGAAGTACAGTTGCTTTGATGCCGTTTTCCTCATTTGGTGGCTTAGTGATCAGCAAATGGCTTGGCAATTTTAAGTTTGAATCCCTGGAATCCATTCATGTAGAAGTTTTATGTCCACATCATTTTTTTCCTGCATCTAATGATGGCTACAATATAGCAGGGCCATAATTACATTTGCAGATACAGATCTTTAAAAACACTAAAAATCTAATACCAGGCCGGAAGTGGTGACTCATGTCTGTAATCCCAGTACTTTGGGAGGCTGAGGCAGGTGGATCACCTGAGGTCAGGAGTTCAAGATCAGCCTGGCCAACATGGTGAAATCCTGCATCTATTAAAAATACAAAAATCAGCTGGGCATGGTGGTTGGCACCTGTAATCCCAGATACTCGGGAGGCTGAGGCAAGAGAATCACTTGAACCGGGGAGGCAGAGGTTGCAGGGAGCTGAGATCACACCATTGCACTCCAGCCTGGGTGACAAGAGGGAAACTCTGTCTCAAAAAAAACAAAAAAACAAAAAAAATCTAATACCTTTCTTAACAAATTTGGTTCACATATTCAAGTTAACTTATAAATTGCTAGTTTGTTTTGTTATCATTTTAGAGGGAGTCTCACCCAGTAAAACAGCAGTAAAGTCAAATATCTTGTTATTAAGTTAAAAAAAAAAACTTTTAAAGTAAGGAAAGTACAAATCCCAATCAACTGGGGGTGCAATGCAGAGGACTATATTTTCCTATTATCTAAAAAGCATGGAATTTGACATGCTGGGTTCAAGTCAGGTTTGGTAAATTCTCCTGGTAATGTCTTTCAAGTTGTTTAACCTCTTGGTTTCTTTATTATGAAAATATGGCTAAAAATATTTATGCAAAAGAGTTGTTGTCAGAAACAAATGGATTAATCCAGTGAGATGACTTCATAAACTGAGAGTACCTGTTGGTTGTTATTATTATGGATATAACACTGGACGGTTTGTTTTATTTTGCATTTCTTAAAAAACATTGTAGGGCAAATTTCCCTCTACCTTCTAATAATAACGTACCATTTCTTGAGGGTTCTCAGATAAAAGAGAAGAGCAACTGCTTGCGTAGGGACACTTGTCCCTCTTCTCAAAAGCTTTCCCAAATATCTTGAAACTGCATCAGTCCCATGTTCTTACAGAAGTATGTCCATTATTGCTACCATATACTGTAGAATACAGTACCTCAGCCACACATTCATTCTAATAACAAGGGTCTCTTATTGAGGGTCTCTTATGTTCCAGGCTCTGAAGAAACTACATATCAATATAGAAAAAGTATTGTGATACATTTCTGCCTCTCCAGCAGTTCACAGTCTAGTAAAACAACATCTCTTTTCATCCTCCACCTCCACTCCTAGCTAAGAGCACTACAATGCCAAGACCCTTGTCTCGGTCATCTTTAGTTTCTCTCATATTACCTAGCACAGCACCTTGCTCATAGTAGGTACTCTATAAATGATTATTGGATTGAAGAAATATTTTGTAGTGTGTTTTTTAAAACATTTAAAAGAACTGGTAGACTAACAAGCAAGGTGTTTTTTTCTCATAATGTCTCACTGGTTACATTTAACAGCAAGTTAAAATTAGATCTTTTTTTTTTAAAGAAAGAAAACCATAGCAACTGTGATGTCGAATGTTTCAGAGAGCACATTTTTAAGGATTCTCTTTTGCTGAATTGCCCATGTTTGAGCTGCCTATTTCAACCAAAAATTTAATAAATAAGCTGTGGTACTAATAGCCATGTAAACCACTGATTGAATCTATGAAGCAATAGAAACTCCCACGTAGAACAGAACACTTGATGAAATACTTGAAGAAAAAAACATAAATGTGTTGAAAATCCACTGAAGGAATTTAAAATGGTTACCCACTGGAAATGATTGAACATTAACTTCCCTTTGTTCCTTGTATTTATTAAAAAACCTTGGAGATTGTTCCAATGTTGCATGTCAGTATTTGCTAACCAATTTTTAAAGGCATATTTCCATGAGGAAATCAATTTTACAGTGCTGTCTTCTAAATTAAAGAATGAGCATTTTTATAGAATGTTACCAACAAATACTTCTTTGACATACATAATGATGGTCTAATAGTTTTCTCTTTAAGTATTTTTATTGAAGTAATGATTAAAGTGTAGCTCAGTGTCTCAGGAACACTGACTAATGTCATTTTAATCAACTTGACTACTTAAAAAAAGTAAAGAGGTTGATAGTTTAAATCTAGTTGGTACATGATTCACTTGAACTATCAAAGAAGAAAATGTACTTCACGCGAGACCAAATTTAAAACAAAAAATAAATCCAGAAATATTTCTCAGAAACAACTTTTTCAAAGTTATAGTCCATACCTTTTTAAAAAAATCCAATTTTGTTTCTCTTAAATAAGAATGTGTAAATTAGCTGTTGATTCACAGCATTCATATTGATCAACATCTATTGAATGCCTACTCTATGCAAAGCACTGAACTAATGTCAAGAAGAGTAAAGTATATTTCTGCTTTTAGGGAGCTTATTGGAAGAAAAAAGTCATTCAGGAATAACTGCGATATAAAAAATAAAAAATAAGTGCTATAAATGCCATCGATATTATTCTGAGGAGGTAAAAATTGATAACTCCTTGGTAGGTTTGGACAGGTAGAATGAGGTGAGAATAGGAAGACGGGGAATTCTTAGTTGACAGACTGAAAATGAACATCTTTTGGAATAAACAAGATGTTCAGCTTGACTTCAGAGTAGTTTATAGGAGAAGTGCTAAATAAGGCTGAAAACACACATTGAGCGAGGTGGTAAAAGGCCTCAAATTCCAGATTATTTAAATAGAGTTTTATAATTTTTAAAGAAGCCATAAGCAGCAGTTCCATAACTCTTCTGTACATGTGTGACAATTTTTATTAAAAAAAAAAAAGGCTGTACAGCTGAAATAAAGTCATCCGATTTTCAACCAGCACTGAAAAATAATGGTTGGATTTGGCCATGCTTTTTCAGCCTGCGCATTTAAGACACTTTCAGACATTCAGGTATTTATTCTGAATTTGGGAGGGAACCTGAATTAGTTTCTTATATATATTGGGAATAATTGATCTTTCAGATGTCTGAAAGCTAAACATTTGCTTAGATACTTATTCCCTCTGAGTGCTCTATGTACACCCTATATACTTTTTCCCCCTGTTATTTTTTCTTGTATAAAACTGCACTGAAGACCCAAATGATGATTTCTATAGAGCAGTTTAAAGACTAATGCAGAAGTACTCAGAATCCTATTTCTTAAAAACAATAAAACCTTCCTTCTTGCAGAAAGAAAAAGGCTCGGGGTGAGGGACATCTGGGAAGAGAATTGGAGTGGGAGGAGTTGGGAGGAAAATAGGCAGAGGAAAGGAGCACAGGATGGAGGGAAATGGAGAGAGGGAGGCAGAGAGAGAGAATAATTATGCTCTAGAAGAAATGGCTATAAAGATAACTTTATGCATTTATATGTGTTAAAGAGATGTGAAATAAATACAGCAGAGATAGGTAATGCTGCTGTAGATGCTAAAAATGTTACTAATGACAATCAACTACAGATATTCTGGTACATTTTAGCCTCTGGTGCTTGAAGTAGAGAGAGTTTCAATAAGATAAGATACCTGGGAGGTATCATGAAAATGTTGGAACTGCTCACAAACCGATGTTGCCTGTTTATATTTTTAACAGCCTACTGTGGATTAAAATGAACCAGAAACCCTTAAAATCAGGTATTTTGAGCTTTAAACAAGAGCTGCATCTCTGCTACCAGAAGAAACTTAATGATATAGATGCATATCTGGAGTGTTCATTCAACAGAGATCTTAACTGAAGGACTAAAGTTTATTTTTACTCAATCCAAATCATATGTAGATGTGGCACAAGAGCAAACAAAAAATAAAGTGATGGCCAAGACAGTTTTCCCCATGCCGCTGTTGCTAATGAGTAGCCACATTAGCAGTCCAAAAGATGTTGGATGCCAGCAATGTTTCTTTCTTTTTTTTCTCTTTTCTTTTTCTTTTTTTTTTTTTTTTTTTTTTTTTTTTGAGATGGAATTTCGCTCTTGTTGCCTAGGCTGGAGTGCAATGACACGATCTTGGCGCACTGCAACCTCTGCCTCCCGGGTTCAAGTGATTCTCCTGCCTCAGCCTCGAGAGTAGCTGGGACTACAGGCATGTGTCACCACACCCAGCTAATTTTGTATTTTTAGTAGAGATAGGGTTTCACCATGTTGGTCAGGCTGGTTTTGAACTCTTGACCTCAGATGATCCAACCGCCTCGGCCTCCCAAAGTGCTAGGATTACAGGGGTGAGCCATCGCGCCTGGCCAGCAACATTTCTAAGAGAGGAAAAGGAAACAGGGTCTTGCCCAAAGTGAAGCTGTTGGTGGGGCCTGTGATTCACAGTTATGCCGATCTTCAATACTAAACACAACACAGGCTGGTTAAAATTTCAAACTTAAATGTTTTATCCTATAGAAACACAACTCTACTGTGTCATTATAAATCATTGGGGAAATATTCTAGGATTTAGCTTTTACAAATTAATATACAAGATAGCTATTATTAGAAATATTGGAATTCAATCATTCGTATGAGATAACAAAGACCATCACAGTAGATCCTTTGATGTGTCCATGTATGACCTTAAACCTTTTCTGATGACATATGTGTCCAGTGGTACAGAGGGGGAAAGTACTTCAAAGGTTAGAGCCATAGGAACAGTTATGGTTCTTCCTTTACCTAAAAATCTAATGGGTCACAGTTCAGGATGCTTTTTGTTTATTTGTTTACTTTAAGTTCTGGGATACATGTGCAGAACGTGCAGGTTTGTTACATAGGTATACATGTGCCATGGTGGTTTCCTGCAGCTATCAACCCGTCATCTAGGTTTTAAGCCCTGCATGCATTAGTTATTTGTCCTAATGCTCTCCCTCCCCTTTCCCCACACCCCCCGACAGGCCCTAGTAGGTGATGTTCCCCTCCCTGTGTTCATGTGTTCTCATTGTTCAGTTCCCACTTATGAGTGAGAATATGCAGTGCTTGGTTTTAAGGGTCTTCTTTGGCAAACTACTGTCTTCCAAACAAACAAATGAAGACAATCAACAACATTAATAAGTTTTGAGTCGTGATTCATGATTTTTATCTTGAGTCGGACACTGACCTTGAAGATAAAAGGAAGCACAAGTGTTAGCTTTTATCTCATTGTTATCTTATTATATGCAGCCCTCCTTTCTTGTTATTTTCTCCTATCTTTGTGGTCTAATCTATGTCTATTAGCTATACTAAAGAACCTCATGTTATAGAGGAAGTATCTCAGGCTAGGAGTTGTTGGGTGGCAGTCCTAGGAAGGTAATAGCAATGCGAATGGGTAGGTTTTGCTAATGACCAACCAATGTGACCTTGGAGAAGCAACTTAATCCCTCTATCCCTTAGTTTCTTTGCAAAATGTGGTCCCTGTTCCTATTTACTCCACAAAGTTGTTTCCAGAATAGAATGTGATAGGTGAAAAGAAAGAGTCCTAAAAGATAGGAATCAACCATACTAAATAATTATTATATCTTAGAACACTTGATATTTTGAAACAAATCTAGAAGCACATAGCATGCAGAATCTTGGAATCAAAAGACTGTTATTTGTATATTTTGAGCATTAATGTTTTATAAAAATACCTCGTCTTTATGTAATGTACATTGTTGATACCATTACTACAAATATACTAATACAGTAGACTAAAGATAAGTCTATGGCTCACATTTCTGTAAGATTGAAGGTCATGTTCTTCTTCTTTAAAGCCTGTTGTGAACAATAGTTGTCTATGAGCTTTTTAAACTTGAGATTTTCATTAGTAATAAAAGAAACAAGTTTAGGAAAGATTGTGCTCACATTTTTGGAAGCTTTTCAATGGAAGCAGCTGGGGTTTCTTTAGACTCCCAAGTCTATTATTCAGGTGAGTAGTGTATTTTATAATGAGTTCTAGACCACCTGCCTTTCTGAGGAAATTAATATTGAGATAGATTTACTTTGGCTTTTCTTGTCTCAGTGGCTATGTATAAAATTTTCCTATTCAATGAGTTTGGATACCCCATTAAAGTATTCATTCGATGTTGTTCAGCCATAGAGGATTATTTTTTAAAACAATGTCTAGATGTGTTTACAACAAGTTCTTATCTTGGTGAGTTTTGAGACTGACACATATACTCCTCTATTAAAATAGTCAGTAGATTATGTAAACACAGTTTTACTTACAAGATAACAAATACTAATAATGAATGAAATAGTGTTTAAAATGAATTTGACTATAGTCTAAACCACTGGAACTCAAAATATTGCCTTAATTACTTTCCTTTTTCTCCCCCCTGCAGGAGTTTTGGGCAGGATCGATGGATGCAGGAAGCAGTAGGAGTTTGGAGAATGCAGTGAATAGGATCTATCATGATCAGCTTGTTCCAAAGATAAACACAAGCAAGAAAATGTCCACCTTAGCGCACCCACCTAACATCCTGGAAATGTCACAAGAGATTAAGAAAAACTGTGGAGGTAAACAGGTAGAAATCACACTTGAAAGAATAAAAATGACAAAGAGCATCAAAGAAAAACAAAGCAATGATTTAGAGAAAGCAGCCTTTAAACGGAAGGCAGAAGGTGAAGAAAAGCCAACTAGAAAGAAAGAGGCAAAGATAATAGAACTTGACAATCAGTTAATCACCATGCCTCTGCCTCACATCCCCTTAAAGAACATAATGGATGTGGAAATGAAGTTGGTCTACATTGATGAAGTGGGTGTTCGCTATGAGTTTGTAGAGTCCTTCATGTCTACTGGGAGTCAGCCAACATGCCGAGCTGCTGAAATAGCAGACCCTTTGAGTGTACATAATTTCAGCTTTCTGCCTCAGATTGACAAATGGCTTCAGGTAGCCTTAAAGGATGCCAGCTCTTGCTATAGACAAAAGAAATACGCCTTGGCAGCAGGACAGTTCAGAACAGCACTTGAGGTATGGGGTTAAAGAAAATATAGATTGGTGACAGGAAGCTATGAAATGGAAAGTTGCAATTACATTGAGGGGTTCTGGCCATACTGTAATAAACAGTGATCATGAGGTGAGGATATGTAATGATATTAGGATTTTGCAGTTCCCAGTTTACATAAAGCAAATAAACAAGCTATGCCTGCAAATTAATATGCCTGTGTGCACTTGATATATAGAAATAACCCCAAAAGCATATCTCATGCTTTTTACAAACCCTGAAGTGAATGGTGATATATTTTTAAAATGCAGTTGCTTTCATCATTTAGATGCCGTAAAGTTTTAGTACAATGGTGGTGGGTAGAATATAGATTCTGTAGAAATAGGCAGTTAATGAGTATATGAATTGTCCGCTTTTGATATGTAGTATCCTCATGATTAAACATAACCATCTTTACTTTTTAGCATGTGCTCATAATTTATACGTGATACTTACTACAAACAAAATAACACCATTTTACTTTACCATCAAACTTTATTTTGCTCCCCATTCTAGTGATCTTTATGAATAATTATCTTCCTATCTGTAAACAGGTAAGTTTGTGAATACCTTGGCATAAAAAATAGCCCATGGACTAGAATAAACTTCAGAATCACTACTAAAACACAAAATAGGTAGTAGGAAAATTATACTAGCTCATGACATACTGTACCTATAGAAGGACCAAACTGTATGCACCATTGGCCTTGCTATATTGATGAGTGCATACTTCGTATTTTATTTTACAAAACTATCTTACAAAAAACATTTCAGTGCATACTATATACGCCTGCTGGGCACTGGAGCTATTTAAAAAGAAATGAATGAAGACATGGTTCCTTCCCTCTAACCATCTGGTGAGGAAGACAAACCAGTAAACACTTAAATAAAGACGCCATAAAGTCCTGGCATGGTGACTCACACCTGTAGTCCCAGCACTTTGGGAAGCCAAGGTGAAAGGATTGCTTGAGGACAGAAATTCCAGACCAGCCTAGGTAACATAGTAAGACCCCATCTCTACAAAATGTAAAAATTAGCTAGGCATAGTGGCACACATCTGTACTACTAGCTACCTCAGGAGGCTGAGGTGAAAGAATCTCTTGAGCCCAAGAGGTCGAGAGTGCAGTGAGCTATAATTACACCACTGCATTCCAGGCTGGGCAACAGAGTAAGACACTGTCTCAAAAAAAAAAAAAAAAAGAAAAAAAAAATGCCCACAAGAGCAATTGAGCATGGGCAATGAGAGTGAGCAGGAGTCAAATGTGAGATGTTGTCGTGAAAGTGGTGAAATGTACAGAGTAAAGTATTATTTTCATTGTTACTTGCAGGTTAAAATGACTACAACTACAATGAATTATTAATAGGTGACACCAGACAATACTGCCCCTAAATATTTAAAAAGGTGCTACGTACAAAAACAGACCTGAGTAGATATGAAGTAATTAGGCAGCACACAAATAGATGCATCTATAAATATTTCTGTTCTCATAAAGGGTCATCTACACAAATAAGGGAAGTGTGATGCACTATGTAAACTTCTAAACTATCTAATAAGTGCTAGAAAAATCCATATTATCCACAAACCACCAAAAGAACCCTCTGTTCTTTTGAACAGTCTTTTGAGCTAAAGCTCTGCAGCCTTCGTCTAGGAAAAGAACGCTAATGAAAGACTCTACGAAGAATACCAGGCCGTTTGGCCAGGGCCATCTTCAGCTGAAATTTATTTTCCTGGTGCAGGGAGGGTTAAAGGTATAATTTTATAGATAAAGAAAAATAATCATTTTGGCAAGAAAAAAGAAAGGCATCTTTTCTTAACTACTGTAAAAGCTTCAAATTAAGTCTAGGTAAAAGCAAAAGACACCTGCGTTAAATGAAAGAAAATACCCAGTTTTCCATAAAACCCAGTGTTCAAAATTATAAAATTTGAATCAGGTTTTGTTAATCCTAAAATAAAATTGTACTGCATAATGCTTGTGTTTCTCTCTCTCTCCTTCCCCGCTACCTGTTTTTTTTCTCTCTCCTGTTCTCCTTCTCTCTCCCAGGGTTTTAAGGAAAGTTTTGGATGCTGACACTAATTACTGATAATTAACAAAAATAATTATTTTGAAACCAAAACTTAGCTTAGACATCTGGCCTAGCTTTTGTCTAATTATCTAGGGAGCTAACTTTGAAATCTTAGCTAGAATGTCTCAAAAAAACAAAGCTACTGGGAATAGAAAAGATTTGTAGCCTTTTCAGCCTTTCTTTTCTTTTCCCGAATTTAACTTCTAAATTTAACATTATTAATACTGAGTGCTCTCACATATCATTTAAAGCATCTCTCCCTTTTCCTTAAGTGCTAACATGGCTTTGAATAAGATAGGATGGACGACAGAAGCTAAGGCACAATGATGATGATCACACTTGATAGATGCAGCAGCATGTATTTGAGCATGGATACATTAGGGTTAGGTTTGGCTGCAAAATAAGTGTTTGAAGGAAGGTAGAAGTTTATTTCTCTCATACATAAATGTTGGTAGCCAAGGGCTGGTATGATATGATGGTCAGGGTGCCAGATTATATCTCCTTTCCTAAGAAGTCGCCTTGACTTCAGGATCCAAAATAACCATTCCTGCTGGTGTCATCAAATACACATTCTAGCCAGCCAAAAATGAGAAAAAGGAAAGAGAGAGACACACAGTGTCTCCACGAGCACACTATTTTCATTTTTTTTCCCCATTAACCAAAATTTAATCATGTGGCCGCACATACCTGCAAGGGAGGCTGAAAAATATGGTCTTTATTCCAGATGGCTCTAACATTCAGAAGTTCTATTACTGAGAAAGAAGGAGAAAATAAGTATTGAAGGATAAGTAGCATCTCTCCCATAGAAGGCTTGCTATGAGGGAAGTGTTATGAGACTCTTTTTTTTTTTTTTTTTTTTGAGATGAAGTCTTGCTCTGTTGCCCAGGCTGGAGTGCAGTGGTACAATCTCAGCTCACTGCAACCTCTGCCTCCCGGGTTCAAGCGATTCTCCTGACTCAGCCTCCCGAGCAGCTGGGATTACAGGCACCTACCACCACGCCCGGCTACGTTTTGTATTTTTAGTAGAGACAGGGTTTCACCGTGTTGACCAGGCTGGTCTTGAACTCCTGACATCAGGTGATCCACCCGCCTCGGCCTCCCAAAGTGCTGGGATTACAGGCATGAGCCACTGCGCCCAGCAGAGGCATTTAGAATGGTTGCCAAATATGTGGTACAAAGTCAGCTGTAAGAGCGTGTAGAGGACTGGTTTTGGTTAAAGGTGAGGCCACAAAAAAGAAACAGAAAAGTAAGAACTGAGCAAAGGCCCTGGAGGCATTTAAATATTTATTAAGTGACATAATAACTTCCAATGCATCTAATAAACCCATTAGGAATGTTTTGTTTATGTGTTAGTTTCGTTTGTGTTCTTGACAAAGTACTAACTCCTTTTATTTTCATAACATAGTCACTAGATAGGTAAATTTATGATAACATTTTATAATGATTAAGGTCAAATGGTATGCAATGATTCAGAAGACAACAGTTTAACTTTCAAAAACCTGTCAACTTTAGTCTTTCAGGATTTTGTAACATAGCAGGCATTTATGTAAACATGCTTAATGAAATAACTTATTTTTGCATGCTTTCGTTTTACTGTATAAAGGTGAACCAGTTATGTGGGTAAAATTGGTCCTTAGCTCTATGACCACCTAGTCAATCTTTCTCAAGTTTTATTAAAAACAGTCATCATATGCTCTTATGTTTGTACTCACACCAGAAGCTAAACCAATAAGGGCAAAAGGTGTAAGCTGAAGATAAAAACACAAATTCATATTATTTTGTATTGTCATGCCTAGCTACTATTCACTGCAATTTTTAAAAGACAGCTATACAAATTTCCCCACTACAAAAACAGTAGGGATTCTATTTAAAAAAGTATGACTGCCTCATGTAGTTGTATTTGCATATTAGGCGATACATACTACCATGTGATAAATTGCTTGGCTGTCAACAAAAAGTAGGAAGAGATTAATAAATTAGGAATACATAAAGGACAGAAGATGTAGTAATCATATTTTTTGTCACTTATTGGAACAACACTCAAAGAAATTATCAAAGGTTTTTCTAACTTCATAGCATGCAACTTAAACAACACCACCACTTCAATCTTAATCATAGGATCCTAATAATTAAGAGGCTTCCACCTTCTGAATTAGAACAAATCTATATGTATCCTTTAAGATTCACAGCTTCAAACAATCCCATTAAACCCATCAAAGAAGACAGAACAAGACCCATCCATTACCAACCAGAACTTTCAATTCCTCCGATTTCATCATGCAGCAGCCCCTTGAGGTGCTAATCTTTTTTAATATCTTGGCGCTCCAGTCGCTGGTGTGTGAAGTTAAAGTAATAACTCACATTTATGGAGTTCTTTGTATGTGTCAGGTACTATATTTTACATTCTGGGATGATTTACATTCATTATTCCATTTTATTCTCACAACAATCCAATGAGATAGTACTGTTATTATTATTGTGTTACTAATGAGAAAACCAAGGATGGACAGGTTAAGTAACTTGCTCAAGGATCAAAAGCCAGAGGTGGTGGAGTCAGGATCCGGTTATCTGGTTTCAGGGCTCACCAGTGTGCCTCTGCTACTCTAAGTGTGAGTTGGTTGGAAATACAAAATTCCAGACCTTGCCAGACCTGCAGAATCAGAACCTGCATTTTAACAAATTCCAGATGGTCCTTGTGCATACTGCAGTTTGAGGAGCACTACACTCTGTGATTTTGCCCTCCAATTAACACTTTGTAGTTTGGTCCCTACCTTTTATAATTTAAAATGTTGTATGTCCAACATTGATTTTATAGGAAAGAATTTCCTCTTAAGTAGGTGTTTCTATAACAATAGTTCAGGATTTTTGCATTTCAAGGATCCATAAAAAAATGTTTTAAGTGTGTGTAGGGGGAGAGTGGGTTGGCATTGCATTTGTATTGTACAAGAACATTACAAAAATTACCATCTATTACCACCATTGAATCATCAAATATGGAGCAGTTTTACCCATGAAAGTTAGAAGGAAAGATAAAAAGAAACAGAAAGGTCATACTCTCGAAATGAAGGATATTTTAAAAATAGTTATATTTTAATTTTATGAAAAGCTATGTTGTCTCTATTTTTTATTTTCCCTTGGATCGGTACAACATTGGTCTGAGAATCAGCTTTTGGGAATCACTGTTCTAGAACACATTCTTTATGGTAAATGTTAGGTATCCAACATGATTGAATCCACACCAGGACCTTCTTATGAGATTACTTCCAAGATAATGGAATTTGGTATAAGACAGGTCCATTTTGGAGCCCATTCAAGGGGGTTTATTTAATGAAGTAGAAAAGATATCTCATTATAGGGCAGCCTCACCTATAATTGCTCTGCTGAGAATAACCCTAGCAACTCTCTAGAGCACAAAAATGTGGATATCTCAAAAAGCTTAATTTAAATAAATTCTAGCACAGGTATTTCTTTGGTGCCACATAATCAGAAATTTGGGAGTTCACCAAATTCTCTGAGTGCCTGAGCTGTCTCATTGCAATCTGTGGATTTGCATATGAATCCAGTATGCATTTCTTAAACTCCTGCTGGGTTCCAGGCATTTTGTTATTGTTGTTGATTTTTGATTTGAGATGGAGTCTCGCTCTGTCACCCAGGCTGGAGTGCAGTGGTGCGATCTCGGCTCACTGCAAGCTCTGCCTTCTGGGTTCAAGCAATTCTCCTGCCTTAGCCTCCTGAGTAGCTGGGATTACAGGTGCATGCCACCACGCCTGGCTAATTTTTGTATTTTTAGTAGAGACAGGGTTTCACGTTCCAGACACTTTTACTCATACAATCATTGCAATAACCCTCTCTAAGATGGATATTATCACCCCATTTTGCAGAAAAACTGATGCTCTAAAAAAATTAAATAACTTACTTAAAGTGTCATGGCTAGTCTGTGGCAGGGCTGAGATGGAATTCAGGTCCCCTGATTTCACATCTGGACTTCTTTACACTCCTGCTTTTCATACTGTAATGTGCATAAAAATTCTATAGTAATCTTGTTAAAAATGCAGATTCAGATGCATTATGTTTGTAGCGGGACACCAGATGCCTCATTTCAAATAAGTTCCCAAATGATGTTCATAATGCTGGTCCAGGGACAACTCTGAGAAGGATTTATACCAAACCACTAGTAGGTTGTCAAGTGACTGCCATTGCCTCTCTAGTAAATTAGCAGTAAGCAGTAGCTCACGTAGTCCTAAGTGGCTGCAGGGGTCCAGAGCTGTGATGGGCAGGGCACTGAATTTGGAGTCAGATTATCTGTGTTTGATGCTGCGTTGATGCTATGTGACTTTGAGCAACTTTCTTAGCCGCTTAGAATGCCATTAAGTAGAAATATAGATAATAAGGTGCTTTCACATAGAATATCAAGAATTGTTTATTGAAAAACATAATGAAATCTAAATTCATGTACAAGTTGTCACCGTACTTCTCAAGTACCTCATTTCCCAGTATGGTATGTGTTTAATTTAAAGCTTAACATTCCAAAGGATTTTGCCAAACTATGTGTTTACCAACATTGTTTAACATCCATAGCCCAAACTCTTTGATTAACATTAACAATTTCTAGTCTTCTTTTAATTACATTTAAAATTTAACCAAAGCAAGGGACAAAGTAATGCATCGTGTTCTACTCTATTTTCCCTTGAGAAGCAGTGATCTAAACCAAACACTATTTTGAACTACTAACTGCCTCTCACACAAATATAAGCCTTCACTTAAATGCACAAATTGTTATTCTAGAGATAGCCCATTGTTTCTTAGTTGTCAAGTATAAACTGACTGTGGACTCTTCATGTTCAAGATTAGACATTTCAGATTTTAACTTGATTGTCGTCATCTTTGTTCCATACAGGAACACCATAACTAATAAGTATTTAATGGTTTAAAAAAATCTGGAAAATGCTAGCAAATATACATGGTAGGAAAATATGAAATGAATTTCCCTTTTAACCCCAAAAAATAAGATAAAAGTATTATTACATACATTTGTATAATTAATGTGTTTAATTATACCTTATAATAATTAAACACTGATTAAATAATACAAATCTCTAGAAAATTAAAATTTGCCGTTATAAGAAAAAAGTATGCTAGTACCACTAGCATTTACCAGCTATTTTAACCTGGCATAATGCTAGATGCTGGAAATACAAATATAAATAAAATACAGTTTCTGCCCTCAAGGATCCAAAGTGTAGAGACAAGGAATTGGGCCTTGCTTGCCTGAATTCCAAGACTTCATTTACATTTTAGGGTAATGTATTTTTATTTTTTGTTTAGTGTGTTATTGTTTATATTTTAAAAGATTTTTTTTCTGAAATGTGATCTTTAAGTGGACATTTAGAAAGATATCCAACATATTTTAGTGTAATTTATTTACCTTCAATGGTTATCATCCCAACCCCGATGGAATAAAAAACAAATTAGAAGATTTAAGATACATAGACGAGAGTAGATTATTGATTAAAGGAATAAAATATTTTTCAGGCTTAGTATTATTAAAAAGCGATAAGAAATAGGAGATATATCTGAGGCAATTACTCAATTTGATGGGCCACTCTTCCTTACTATTGAGGCTTTTTATCCACATGGTCCTGGCTGTGCTGCATACCCACCGTCTGACTCATCTGACTCATGCTAAGTCCCCCTCCCTTTCCCACACAAAAGCAACCACTGACACAGCAGGGGAAGAGCCACAATTCCTATTTGTATGCAGCCCCCATAACATGGGAGAAGTTGTGAAGAGGGATTTGGAGAGAATCAAAAGGACAGGAAGAGTGGAAGGGGGGCCAAATGAGGGTCGGGAGGTAGGCACTGACCATCTCGGGGAGAACAGTGTTTTCCCATTACTTAGATGGTAGTAGAGTACGGAAGAGGGGTTTAGTAGGAGAATTTTCAATAAATACGCCTACACTATAATTTGTATCACTTTACAAATGAAAGGAGGATCACATTCCATTAAAAAAATTATGAACATCGTAGGTTCTTGATACAGTCATGCGTAGCTAACAATAGAGATACATTCTGAGAAATGTGTCATTAGGCAATTTTGTCATTGTGCAAACACAATAGACTGCACTTACACTAGCCTAGATGGCATAGTCAACTACACACCTACGCTATATAGTAGAGCCTACTGCTTCTAGGCTACAAAGCATGTTATTGTACGGGGTGCTGTAGGCAATTGTAACACAATAGTATTTGTGTATCTAATCATAGAAAAGATATAGTGAAAATAAGGTATGAAAAATAAAAAATGGTACAGCTGTATAGGGCTGCTCTGTTATAATCTGATGGGACTACTGTCATATTTACAGTCTGTCAATGACCAAAACATCATTATGCAGCACATGACTGTATAATTACAATCACCTGGGGAGCTATTAGATATACATAGATGCCCAAACCCACTCTTAAAGAGTCCAATACAATTATCTGGGGTCCAGGCAATGATCATTCCTGGAACATTGGTATTTTTACAATCCCAGGTTGACTATGGAGCAGCTTAACATTGAGAACCACTAGCATTGAAAATACTAATCACTTCCTTCTCTTTTAAAATCACAATAGGTTTTAATCCATATGTGACTTTTAAAAGAGAATTAAATAAACTTACAAAGCTATTTAAAAATATTATATAAAAATGTAAATTGTCATGAAAATTTACTCTGAAAATTTATACTGAAAATAATCTCATATTCATTTAAAAAGCAAATTAACTTACTTAATGACTACTTTTCTATTAATACTAAAAAATATATTGATACTGAACTTGGGCCAGTGGTTACATAGTATATGTCTCTGAAACTTTAAATTCATCCCACAAGTGAAAACTTCACCAAAAAAAATGAACAATTAATCCATAGGAAGCTGAGGAAGATCTTTTTCATCAGTGGGATTATTTCCATAGTTTACAGGTGGTCATTATGTGTTTGATTCAAATGACAGTAAATGTTAATGAAATTTTTACATATAGTTAATTCTGTCATTCTTCTGAATCAAAACCTAACCAATTGTCATGAAGTCTTACACAACCCTAAATTGTAATCAATTTGAAGACCGGGGATGACACCCAGAAAGATTTAAGTCAGATGATTCTGACTTAAGTATTGGATCATGTTGCAAAACATTTCTTCCACTATCCGACTTTCCAAATGTGTGTAAGTCTACTGAAACCAAATAGACTTAAAAACAGCAATTCCATCTCTTTCCTCTGTTACGCACCCCATTCCAGCCTTCCTACAAATACAACTTCATAGTTAAACAGACTCTGAAATAGTGAGTAGATGAGATCCACTTTAATATGTTCACAAAAATGTAATGCAGAGTGAAGTTGCAATTGCTTTTTCAATTCAGATTATCTAGAAAAATATTAAAGGAAAATTTAGTTTCAACTTCTACTAAATTATGCAACTCTTCTTTTGCCTCATTTGACATTCACTAAAATAGAGAAGACTTTGTTTCCGCCTAAGAGATGATTCTGTTTCTATCAGAGAATAGGATGTAGCTACTTAGGGAGTAAAAAAATAAAAAATAGAGAGAGAGAGATTTTCATCACACTCAGTGTGGTTCCCTTGTTTTGTAGGAATTGTTATGAATACCTAGAACATTGGATTCATATATACTTGAATGCCATTACCAAAATATATTTCATATCTATAAATAAATATCTTCTAGAGTGTTTGGGTGGATGATGATGATAGTGATTATATTCACCTATGAATAATTGATCATTGATTTTACAGAGCAAATTACACCAAGAAATCAACCACAGTTTATTAAGTCACTACAATGTCACTATAAGAGTGACATTGGGGTAAGAGGATGTGATATGACAAGGCTTTGGTTTTCAAGGAATTTGAGTCAGGTTTTAGAAAGAAGTCTTATAATGGTAAGACAATTAGAAATCTATTAAGTGTTCAGTGATGGGCAATGGCTGTACAGAACAAAGGCTTAGCATGAAAAAGTTCAATGGAGTCTATGATATATACAATATGAACACAAACTGTGTGGCAGGCACTTTATCTATATTAACCTATCTAATTCTCACAACCAACAAGTGGGTTGGAAACTCTTATTATCCTTAGTAAAGATACACAGATTAAAATACATGAAGTACCAATGGAAAAGATAGGATTTTGGAGTGAACCTCAAAACATAAATAGCTAAATGTAAAAGTAGGGAGGGAGACGGGAAGGAAGATGGGTATGATGTGTGAAACATTACTAGAAGGATGGTGAACTTGATGAAAGAAGGATAAAACAGAAGTGCAGCAAAGTGATGAGCAAGCCAGAGAAAGACATTATCATAAAATAAGGGTGGATAGATAGAGTGAGATTCTGGAGGATCTAAACCAGGAAGAGGACATTGGAATTTGTGTTGAAGGCAATAGGCGAGTTCTTGGGCAGGAAAGTTATGACAAATGGATCCATTGGGAATCAACAAAGGACATAAAAAATATTTATTGAGTAGTTACTACATTAGCAACATTGTGCTGGTTACTACAGGAGCTACAGGGAAGCATAGGATTTCAACCCCACAATCATAGCTCTTTATTTATTCTTTAGTTACATCTAAAATATAGTAGACATTTTATTTGCCATAATCCACGTGTTGATTTTAGGGGAAAACAGCTAGAGGGGTAAAGGTATGAGAGAATATAAAGAGAAAACACCAGGGTAAAATAGGAAGGAATTGGGTGTTGCTAGGATAGTAAATGCAGGGAAGAACAAATAGGGAGAAATAAAGCTGAAAAAGCTGGCAGGTTGTCAGGGTCCATGCATGCCTTCTGAGATTTTATGCAGCAGGCAACAAAACACCTTCAGAAAGTATCAACATGGGGAATGATGAAGTCTAATTTTTAATTTTGCTTTATTACTCCAGTGTATATATAGAGAAAATATAGTATTCAGTCTCTGTGTTATTACCCATTGCTAGGTTGTAAAATCAATTTAATGGATTGCAATCAGCATTATGTTTAATTGAAATCATAGAAAGGAATGGAATAGAATAAAAATTCAATACAATAAAAAAATCAGAGTTCATTGAACATTGGAAGGTAAGTTTTACTTTGTAAAAACTTTGTTACATATCCAGATATATCTCTATCTATCTATAAATAGAAATATAAACACAGAGGAAAAGAGAGAGAGAAAGGAAAGAAGGAAGGAAGGAAGGGAGGAAGGGAGAGAGGGAGGGATGGAGAGAGGGAGGGAGGGAGGAAAAGAGGGAGGGAGGGAGGGAAGGAGGGAAGAAAATTTGCAGAGTTAGTGAATGCAACTTTGGATATATTGCATGTGAAGGCTGCTGGCAAGCCCAGTTGGAGCAGCACATTTGTTAGCTGGAAACATGCTGGAAGCACAGGGGAAAGTTCATGACCAAAGGCAGACATTGAGGAGTCATCAGTACCTGAAGCCACCTGAAGAGTAAAAGGAAAATAAGGATGAGGAAAGAATTTTGGAGAAGTGTGAATAATTCAGAAATGACTATCTCTGAGATTAAGAAATTAATTGAGAGAAAACTGTAATATGTTACTCCTCACGGACTCGAGGTTTTGAGGAAATTGCTAGTTACAGAGTTTCTAGAAGTAGCAGTAAGAGTAAAGAATAACCTGTTTGACTGTCAAGGGTCTTTGGAGAGAACAATTTTAATGGTTATCACTGCAACCCAACCAGGAAGCCTCCTTTCTCAAGAATGGGTCTGAACACCCTCTAGTTTAACAAGCCCAGGGATGAAATAGTTTTGACCTGAAAAGTTGGACTAACTATGTTAACTATGTGTTCAGGATGCCAACTGAAACATAGCAAGCATAATTTTTACTGCAAAATTTTATGTATTGGCACAATTAGACTTTGCACTCATTATATAGTGGAGCATATGATGTAGTTTCAATGACTCATGTTAAAAGAATAGACCACCATCTGAAATTAAAAGCTGACTTTATTGTTTGTAATCCAGGGAAAACTGGTCTTGTAGGGCACAGCCTTTCTGAACAAAGCCAACTTCCAGAAGCAAAATTAAGTTTGGAAAAAGAAGTGGACAGCATGACCTATAGAATTGCTTTAAAAGGAAAATAGAAATGGGACAGTAGCCTAAGGGAAATGCAAAATGATGGGCTGATTTTCAAATTATTTCAGAATATGAACCCTGGCCATTATTATACTGAATGAGTCCATAGAGAGAGGGAATAAGTCAAGGAAAATATGATTGAAAGGGTGAAATCTCTAAGGATGTTTAAAAGGATGGGGGTCTGGAGACCGATGGAAAGATAAATGATATAGCTTGGATGTCCCCTCCAAATCTCATGCAGAGACGTAATCCTCTGTGCTGGAGTTGGGAACTGGTGGGAGGTGTTTGGGTCATGGCTTGGTGTTGTCCTCAAGATACTGATTTCTCAAGAGATCTGGTTATTTAAAAATTTGTGGCACCTCCCCCTGACTTGCTCCTGCACTCACCATGTGATGTGTCTGTTCCTGCTTCACTTTCCATCATGATTAAAAGCAACCTGAGACCTCACCAGAAGTAGATTCCACCACCATATTTCCTGTAAATCCTGTAGAACTGTAAGCCAACTAAATCTTTTTTTCTTTGTAAATTACCCAACTTTATGTATTTCTTTATGGCAATGCAAGAATGGCCTAACACAGAAATTGGTACTGAGAAGTTGGGCACTGCTATAAAGATAACTGAAATTGTGGAAGCAACTTTGGAACTGGGTAATGAGCAGAGGTTTAAAGAGTTTGGGAGGGCTCTGAAGAAGAAAGGAAGATGAGGGAAACTTTGGAACTTCTTAGAAACTGGTTAAATAATTGTAACCAAAATGTTAATAGTGATATGGACAGTGAAGTCCAGCCTGATGAAGTCTCAGATGGAAATGAGGAACTTTTTGGGAATTGGTGCAAAGGTCACCCTTGTTATGCCTTAGCAAAGAACTTGGCTGCATATCTGTGGAAGTTTGAACTTAAGAGTGACGACCTAGGGTATCTAGCAGAAGAAATTTCTAAGCAGCAAAGCATTCAAGATATGGCCTGGCGGCTTCTAACAGCCTGTAGTCAGATGCAGGAGCAGATAAATGACTTAAAGTTGCACTCTATATTTAGAAGGGAAGCAGAGTATAAAAGTGAAAAATTTGCAGCTTGGCCCCGTGGCAGAGAAAGAAAAAGCATTGTCAGGAAAGGAATTCAAGCAGGCTGCAGAGCAACCACTTGTTAGAAAGATTTGCGTGACTAAAATGTAGCTAGGTGCTGATAGCCAAGAAAATGGGGGAAAGGCCTCAAAAACTTATCAGAGATCTTTGTAGCAGCCCCTCCTATCACAGGCCCTGAGGCCCTGGAGGAAATAATGGTTTCATGTTCTAGAGCCAGTGCCCCACTGCCATGCACAGCCTCAGGACACTTTTCCCTGCATCCAGGCCATTCCAGCTCCAGCTGTGGCTCAAAAGCCCTCAGGTACAGCTTGGGCTGCCACTCCAGAGGGTTGGAGCCATAAGCCTTGGTGGTTTTGACATGGTGTTAAACCTGTGGGTGTGCACAGTGCAAGAGTGAAGAAAGCTTGGCAGCCTCTGCCCAGATTTCAGAGGATGTATGGAAAAGCCTGGGTGTCCAGGCAGAAGTCTGCTGCAGGGACAGAGCCCCCACAGAGATGCTCTGCTAGGGCAGTGCAGAGGGGAAATGTGGGGTTGGACCCCCCACACAGAATTCCTACTGGGTCACTGCCTAGTGGAGCTATGGAAAGGGGGCCACCACCTTCTAGACCCCAGAACAATAGCACCACCAGCAGCTTGTGCCTGACACATGGAAAAGCCTCGTGCACTCAACTGTAATCCATGAGAGCAGCCACAGGGGCTTAACCCATCAAAGCCCCAGGAATAGAGCTTCCTAAGGCCCTGGGAGCCCACCCTTTATATTGGGATTGCCATGGTTGTGAGACATGGAGGCAAAGGAGATTATTTTGGAGCTTTTTTAAGATTTAGTTACTTCCTTCTGGGTTTCAGACATGCATGGGGCCTGTAGCCCTTTTCTTCTGGCTGATTTCTCCCTTTTATTTGAGATACTTACCCAGTGTCTGTACCTCCATTGTATCTCGGGAGTAAATAACTTGTTTATATTTTACAGGCTCATATTGGAAGGAACTCACTCCCAAACGAGATTTTGGACTTTTGACTTGGGACTTGGGACTTCTGATTTAATTCTGAAATGAGTTAAGACTTTGAGGGATTATTGGGAAGACATTATTATGTTTTTTTAATGTGATAAGAACATGAGATTTGTGGGGGCAGAGGTGGAATGATACAATTTGGCTGTCTCCTCCAAATCTCATGTTGAGATGTAATCCCTAAAGTTGGAAGTGGGGCCTGGGGGGAGGTGTTTAGGTCTTGGAAGAGGATCCCTCAAGGATTGGTGCTGTCCTCACAATAGTGAGTGAGTTCTCATGAGATCTCGTTGCTTAAAAGTTTGTGGCACCTTCCCCTACCCCTGTTTCCCCCACCAACTGCTCTGGCTCTTGCTATGTGACATACCTGCTCCTGCTTAGCCTTCCACCATAAGTAAGAGCACCCTGAGGCCTCACCAGAAGCAGATACCAGCATCATGCTCCCTGTAAAGCCTGTAGAACCATAAGCCAATTAAACGTCTTTTCTTTATAAATTACCCACCCTTGGGTATTTCTTTATAACAATGCAAGAATGACCTAACACAACAATATTTGAACATATAAGAACCTATACCATCGAGATAGGAAGAGTTCTTTGGGTAGAAAATAAGTTGAGAAAATTCTTAGCTTAAATGTGTTTTAATTGAATTGAAAGCAAATGAGGAATTTGAGATTCGAAACCCAAGATTAGACAGACTACAGAGAGAAATTTTATAGGAGGTGAATAGGAATAAGGGGAAGGGTTCAGGACCTCTCTAAGGAAAGGGATCATGAATCTACCTGAAAATAAACTGCAGTTATATGATTTTGTCTAATGTGTCTCTGAGAATCCAAAAGTTTTTATTGACTCAGACTTGAGGTTTTGATGAGAAGAATGAGAAGGGAGAACCATTAATTGTGATTAATGATGACAGGGTGGTTACAATGGTGGATTGTGGGTCTGTGCTGGGTAGGAGAGGACAGAAGAAAGCATCCAGTGAAGAGAACGCATAGTGGTTCAGGGACTAAAGATGAAAGGAAAGATGTTGGAGGATATGGGAGTAAAAGAGATGAAAGGCTTGGAGGTTTGGCCCAGGAGTAGTACTCTTGGATCTAGAGTATAGGTTTTGAGAGGTTAAGCAATTTCATGGGATTGGGTTGCTAAGCTAGAGAGGAGTTGAGGAGATAAAAATGTGAAAGGCCAGGATGTTAGAAGATTCATTCACAGCCAGATATCTGAACTCACTCAGATGATGTCAGGACAAAGAGCAAAGATGACGATAATCCAGGTGTCAAGTCTTAGTAAATGAGGGAAAATAATTGGAAGTCTGGTAGGTGACAGGGTTAGCGACAGTAGAATATATAGATGACATAGTGTTCTGTAATATTGTACTGAGGGACAGGAAAGACAAAAACCTCCACGTGACAGAGACTGTAGGGGATGTGGGCTCCTTTGAGAACCCAGCTTAAGTTGAAAACGGTGGAGAGAATATTCAAACCTTTGATTAGGGTATGGAGTAATTTGTTTACATTGCCCTGTACATGAGAGTGAGCAGCAGTGAGAGGAGAGATTTCCAGCACAATTGGAATGAGGCTTTTGGAGTGTTTCATTCAAAGAGGAGGTGAAACATGCTTGGGGCAGCAAGTATTATCCCCCCTACAATTCCAATTGGTCAATGATCTAGGCCAGGTGAGGTCAATATGTAATCCACTTCCACTGGAAGTCTTCTTCAAAGCTCAGCAAGCCCTAGCCTGAAGGAAATAAAGAAAGGAGTCTTTCATACCTAGTAAAGTGTAAGGGTAATTTTCTTCTTTTAGTTACTTGTACCTCTCCTGCATCATTTTTCCTATGTACATGCCTCACTAATAGAAAACCTGTGAGGTTTATTAGAATTATGTAAACTGCTATGAAGATAAATTGCTTTTGTAATACACCTTTAAAGTTAGCAAGGTTGTTTGTATATTTTGACATGTTCATTTATATTTATTGAATTTTTGTCTTGTTTTTGATATTTGAAACATTACTAAATAATTGTTTATGACCACTTCAGAGGAAACATACCAGTACATATAGTGGTAAGCACATCTTTTTAATGGAGTAGCTACCCTTATTTACCTTGTGTTTTTAAAATTAATTGTAAAAATTGATAAACAAGAATTTACTCTGTGTGTATGTGTGTGTGTGTGTGCTGTTTATGTGATCTGTGCTTTTAATACACTCTATTTTGGATGTTTCCTAGAACTGGCTTTGAGATAAGGATGATAATTATTTGTTGGCATGTACAGTTTTAAACACACAAATAAATATTTTAAAATGCCAAGCAGAATGATGAAAAGTGAAAACTAATGAAACAATGTTCACACTTTCTGATGCCTTTATAGTGTGTCAGTGTTGAAAGCTGGTAGCTTCACACCAGCTGGTTTTCTTGTTTTTATTTCAATTATTTTATAATTTTAAAACTTCATTCAGCAATGGACCAAAAAAATATACCCAAGCTGGTTTAAAGTAGCTCAGCCCTAATACTAGCCTCAAATTATAAATGAACTGAATATCCTATTACTTATTTGGGTTATGAAAACAGCAATCAAGTATCCACTTAAGCAAAAGAAGTCAGTGAAATATTGTGCTGTGATATTTGAGGCAACAGGAGACCACTGCTGACACTAAGGGGCCTGCTCAGCATTTCTGGCTCCCATAGAGAGGTATCCTCACAGATACTTTAAAACTGAGTTATTGTATATTTCTCTCAGCTTTAGTGGCATGAACACTGGGAGTGCATTCTAAAACAGGTCCCAGACTGCTGTTTGTGGGCTGATTAATTTAGGCACAGTTCTTCAAAGAAGCATTCAGAGAACACCAACTTCTATGTGGGGACTTCCATTTAAGGAATCACACAGTTGCTGCCCACTGCCACTTGTTAATTTAGGCTGTGAAAGGAGAAATATGAAAAGATTAAAATGAATCCCAGAGGCTTAGCTGAAGCTAGAGAGGGGCGTAGGTGCCTGTGATGGAATTTTGACCTCTCCATAAGTGCATGCTGATGACAGGAACAAGCACAGTGGGATTCTCGGGTAAATAATCAGCTCACCCCCACACAACATGACTATCACAAGATGTGCTGTGCCACTTGTTGCTTTTGTTTTATCCATTTTAAATTACTCTTTCATTTTTTGAATAGGTAATATATTTACACAGTTCAAAATTCGAGGTAGAAAATTGTATAGAGTAATGGCTCCTTTCTATCCCTATTCTCCAACCACAAAATTTCCCTCCAAATGGGCAACTGTTGTTCATCTTTTAAGTTAATAAATATAAACAATATAATAGTACAGTAGTCTACCTTTATCCTCAGGAGATACATACCAAGACCCCCAGGGGATTCCTGAAACTGTGGATAGTACCAAATTCTATATATACTATGTTTTTTCTTATACATACATACCTAGGATAAACTGTAATTTATAAGTTAGACACAAGAGATTAACAACAATAGCTAACAATTAAAACAATATGCTGTAATAAAAGTTATGTGAATATGGTCTCTCTGTCTCTCCTTCTCCATCTCTCTTTCTCTCTCTCTCACTCTCTCTCTCTTTCTATCTCTTTCTCTCAAAATATCCTGTGGTACTGTACTCATCCTTCTTGTGATGATGTGAGAATGCTTGTGTGATGAGATTAAGTGAGGTGAATGACCTAGGCACTGTGAAGTATCGTTATGCTACTATTGACCTTCTGATGCTACGTCAGAAGGAGGATTATCTACTTCAGGTGATCCTGAGTCATCAAGCCATGACAAAGCCAATGGTTGGATATGAGAAGCAGACAGTGTTGATGGTTGGGGATCCTCGATAGTTGAAGGTTTTTGGTTTTTTGTTTGTTTAGTTGGTTGGTTGGTTTATTTTTACTAAATCCTTTTGAAAGAACATTGTAATCTGACATTATTATCTCTTTCTTTTTAACTCATCAAAATGTTGCTGCAGAGGTTGTAATCCTTTAGTGATCATATGGGTGGCTTTAATGCTGCATTCTATCAGAAAATAGTATTCCATAATTTTTTCCTTTAATATCTGTGCCATTAGAAGCACCATGGCATATTTTGGTAAGTGCACGTTGCTGGTTCTACTTCAGTTTCTTCTTCTTCACAGTCTTCTGTCTATAAATGACTCAACAAGCTCTTCTAATTCTTCATTTTTTAACACTTATCAGTGGTCTTCAATATGCTCTTCTACTTCTTCATCATGCATGTTGGCAAATCTTTCCCTATCACCTTGTCTTGCTGCATAAATGATTTTCCTAACTTCCATTTATCCCCAAGAGGCCTTTAAAATCATTCACAGCTTTACTCTGTAAGTTCTTCCAGAAGGCATTTATGATTTCTGGTTTTAACTTATCCATTGCAGCTTTGGTAGATGTTATTGCACCAGTAATAGTAAATGATTTACAGCATGACATTGTCCAGATTAGGGTCTACATCAATTGCTGATTAAGTGAGATAAAATACCAGGTGAGTGCACGTGGCCTTGATGAACTGGATGATGCCCTGGTGAAGGGGCTGAAAGAACGAGGTGGTATATGGAGTTAAAAATACAGCTCAACATTTTCATTTTAGTGGCAAACAGATTCAGGATGGCTGGGTACATTGTCTATTATTAATAGGACTTTAAACTCCAACTCTTCTTTTTCCAAGTTTTTTTTTCACTTCTGGGATGAAAGATTGGTGGAATTATTCCATAAACAAGATGGCTGTCACCCACACTTTCTGATTATGTTGCCAGAACAGTGGCAGATAATTTTTGTTTTCCTTTTTTAATAGTATGTGGGTTCTTCTCTCTGTTCACTGTGCCTGGCTTTACAATATGCCCTGCAGCATTGCTACATAGTACCAAAATTAATCTGTCCTTCCATGTTTTATGCCCTTGTGCTTCCTTTGCACTTTGACAAATGCAGGTTCTACTGGATATTTTCTTCCAGAAGACCCAGGTTTCACACAATTGAAGACTGGCTTTGTTGAATGGTATCCTTTGTCTTTAATAAACTTTTTCAACTCTGCTGGAAGTAGAGCAACAGCTTCTTCACTGGCAGAGGTAGCCTCTCCAGTAATCTTTATAATTTTCAGTTCAAACATATTCCTGAATCTGTGTAGCCATCCCTTACTTGCAGTAAATGGCTTGGTGTCATTCATTTCAGGAAATCCCTTGCTGAAACCTTTGTACAGACTCAATGTTTGCTGACGCAACATGTTGCCGTCAGAACACGTTTTCTGTTCATGCCTTCCACCCACAAATGTAATGCCTTTTTCATTTTAATTAAGCACGTATCATGAACTATGGCCATAACTTTTGCAGTTTGAGGTGCTACAGCAAAACTAATACAAATTTCCTTTTCCTTCTTCACAATTTTATGGATAGATTTGTTCTTACCGTAGATCTCAGCAACCTCAGTATATGACTTTTTTTCTTTCTTAAGTTGAGAACTTTCACCTTTTGACTTAAAGGAAGTACTTTATGGCTTCTCTTTGGCATACCTGAATTGTCAGCATCACTACTCTTGCAGTTCGAGCCCATTAAGTAAGTAAAATAAGGGTTACTTCAACACAAGCTCTGTATGCCTGGACAGTCAATCTGATAACCAAGAAGGCTACTAAGTGACTATGTGTGGGTGGCATCTAGAGCATGGATATGTGAGACAAAAGGATGATTCACATTCCAGGAATGATAAGGCAAAACGGTATGAGATTTCATTACACACAATAGTGTGCAATTTAAAATTTATAAATGTTTATTTCTAGAATCTTCCACTTAATATTTTTGGACTGCAGTTGACCATGGGTAACTGAAACTGCAAAACCGTGGGTAAGAAGG
Source organism: Pongo pygmaeus (assembly GCF_028885625.2). Lineage (NCBI taxonomy): Eukaryota > Metazoa > Chordata > Mammalia > Primates > Hominidae > Pongo > Pongo pygmaeus. The sequence continues at coordinate 182,250,619 of NC_085930.1, read as the reverse complement.
TACTACTGTATATGATATTCTTTCTAAAACTTGATTTCTTTCTGCTTAAAAATAAGTGTTAGTGGTTATACTCTATCAATATATAATAAATTTCTTCCTTTTCATGATTGTATAATATTCCATCATGCTAAGGATACATATTCCCTATTAATAAACATTTGAGTTGTTTCTGGTGTTTTGCCCCTAGAAATAGTGTTGCGATAAATCACCTTGTACACATGTCATTTTGCATGAATACAGATATATCTGCTGGATACATTGCCTAAATTCAAATGAAAGAGGTTGCATATGGAAATTCAATAAATATTGCTAAATTACACCCCCATCAGCTGTGTATTAGAAGGTCTATTTTCCTTTATTCTCACCAGTTTATCCACTTTATTCTTTCCTTTATTCTACACTGGTTAGTGTATTACTAATATTTTTTATCCTTTCCCAAAATAATAGGTTTAGACAATCAGAGTATAAGACAAATCTGCATTTCTCTTATTATGAATTGAGCAGCTTTTTCTACATTTCAGAGTCATTTGCACTTGCTTTTCTGTGTATTTCCATTTCTATGTCTATTATTTCACCCCAGTTTTCTAATGGGTTTCTAAGTGGTTTTAAGTTCAAAACAATTTCAAAAAGTCCCTTTTGGGCAAGTAAGTTTTCCCCTATGTAATTCTGGTAATTGTTTGTAGAGTAGTAGAAAATGACTTCCCCTTTAAATTTCTGTTTAGTTACAAACTTGCATTAGAACCCGATTACCATCCTATGATAGTGCCAGCGCTGACCCAAATGCCCATTTCTTAAGGTAACTGTCTCTAAACTAAAGCACATGTTCGTATTTTCAAGAAATGGGATAGTAGTTTAGCAATAACATTTATTTAAAAATATTTTTAGTCTATAAAACTCAGAAAGCTCTTTATTAGTAGTAAGGTTCTTATATAAAAGCATCATTTCTTTTATATAGGGAGACTGTAAAATCTATAAGGGTTCCTTTGGCAATTTAGGAATTATTACTAGAGCTTATAACCTTTTAGATTTTGATATAGTTTCTAATGCACCAAGTCTAATGTCATTTCTCTTAAAAATGCTTAGAGGAGAAGTAAATATGACAGAAGTTAATAGCTAGTATATTTCACCTAAAATATTCTCCAATAATACATTATATGAGTAGCATGTGGTAGCACAGTTCTATTAATTCTGGGTGAATGTTTTCTTGTTAAATTTTGTTTAAAGTGCTACATTTTAATTTGTCTCTGATATAAACCATTGATTTCAAATAGGAAAATAATTTGAGTCTTCCTATTATGTATTTACTCTATAGCAAGAAATATAAAGACTGTCAATAATGGTTTAGCCAAATATGATACCCAACTTGGAATTCTCTCTGACTGGTGGCAATGATTGATAGAAGGGATATATTTCTTCCATGACATCAGAAAACCTATGCTGAACTTTGAGTACAGAATATCTCTGGTAATACTGTAAAAAAATGGAAATTTATAGATAGCTGACATATACATAGGTAGATATTTACATTGTTTTCATTTATTCTTCACCTCTAAGAGGTAAAGAAGAAAAGAAACTTGACTTTCATAGCCAACAAAAAATTAATAGTTTTTTTATTATTGTCTGGAAGTCCCTTTTATTCAGATGTTTGGAGTTATAGTTTTAACTCTGGTTTGCTTTTTTGTTTTTTGCTTCTTTGTTTGTGTACTTAAGTTAGCATTCATTAAGTGTTTAGTTTATGCCAGCACTTTATTTACCACACTCCTTCAATTCCTACAATAACCCAAAGAAGTAGGTCGACCATTAGCCTCATTTTGCAAATGAGGAAACCAAGGCTCTAAGAAGCCAGATAACTTGATAAAGATCACCCTACTAGTAAGTAGCAAAGCTAGAGCTTGAACCAAGCATATCTGTTTCCAAATATGTAGTAACTATGACCACTATATAACAATGCCTATTTAGCAGTAGAGCCCTTTACAAATAAAATTTTACATAGAACCATGGCTGATATTCAAAATATTTTATAATCAACATAGCCAAATCACTGAGTAGCCATAAAAAAAGACACACATTAACGTGAACAGGTGCTTACAACCAGGTGCTGAATATAATAAGCTCAATAAATTTAGGAAGATAAAATGGAGCTGCTCTGAGGCTGACTGGAGATGGCCAGGGCTTAGCCCTATGGCCTGCCCATCACAATCTTTCAGAAGAAGGTCCTCCTGTCTCCATTATCCCTCCCAACCTTCACTTCATGGAAACCACGATTTGACAGTAAAAGAAAAAAAAAAAAAAACTCCCATAACACCTTATTTCCATCAATCCATGATCTAATAGAATAGCTTACATGCTCTGCATTTGTCTTCTTCGTGAATACCTGAAGATAAAGATACAGATTAATCCAAAAACCTTTAAGATATCTTTTGACTAGACCTGCCCTGATTCTAAATTTTCTAGTATTATTTCCTAGGGAAATCTCTCCTTGTACATTTTGGCAAACACCTGCTGGGAAATATATATCTATCCTTTATGGTCATTTACTGAATCTTCACAACTATATGCTTGAAATTCACATTTGGCTCAAAATTACTTTCCTCTTTAAAGCATTACATAAACAGTATAATGTCCAACAGGGAATTTGGCTTTAAATATTTGTAATTCATTTATTTAAATAGCTACCAGGCAAACTATACAGTGGGATGGTGACCCTTGGATGTTGTTCTTATGGTGATAAAATTGGACAAAATATACAGAAAAGAATGCAGAACAAGCCCAGCAATTATGAAAATTCAAATATTTGTGCTTTGGTTCATCAGTGATTAAGCCAGATTGCACTTTTAATTATTTTTCAGAAGGTACTTGTGGTGTGTTACTACACAAAGAAAACATAACTGAAATAAGAGTTAAAGGGATGCAAAAAAAAAGAAAAAGGAATTGAATAGAGAAGGAACAGAGAGAGCAGGACAGGAAAGAGGAAAATGAAGTAAATCAGAAAGACTGCTCTGTGCTCCATAGCACTCCACATAAGCACAAAATGGTATTCTGTGCTTACTAGGAGCTAAGATGAAAAGAGAAACGGAATTTATTTAGCTAGCTCCCATTTACTCATTTACAGGAATACTGACCCATGAGAAGAAATAGTCTTTTTATTACTACTGAGCTGTAAAAGAATTTTGTTACAGGGGAATTGCATAAGGAGTGACAGTATCAATACCTTTTGAGGTTATCTATTTTGGCATATAAATATACTTTTAGAAGCACGCTATATACAAAAGCGATGGCCCAATTTCTGTCTCAAATAAATAACTTCTGCAGGCTTATTTTACAAGTTCTTGGGGTGTTTGCATGATGAATATGATTTTAATCCTTATAGTATCATCATATACATAGTAATCTTTTGGAAGTTTTTATTTCTTCATTCAATGTCATTCAAAACTTTTTTATTGTGTGCCTCTTCTGTGCCAGGCATTGGGTTAAACTCTGGGGATATAATCCAAAGCAGACATGTTCTCTCCTTTCCAGAAGACTATAGTTCAGAAATGAGAATGCAATGGAAATAAGATGTGTAAACATGCTGCAGTAAAGGAAGAACAATGTACTGTGACAGTACATGGCATCTGACAGAGTCTAGAGCTGTGCTTCCCACAATTTCTATTTCATTAATCAGTACCATTTTTTAAAATAAGAGTCGACATGGCTTGTCATATTTTGTTAGCAAAGAAAGACAATTTTTTAAATAGAAACTACTATCTTCTAACAACACCATTTCATTTAAAGAACACTTTAAATTAAAAATGTAAGAAGAACATAGTCTTAGAATTGGGGATAGACTTTCACCCAAAACAGAAAGAGGTAACTGTCAATCATAACTTGAAACATATATATATATATGTTTTAGGTGAATAAAAATTACAATAAAACCATATTTTAATTGCAATTTTGTGGAAAGTGCTACAAAAAGGAAATACAGTACAATGATAGAGAATAACAGGAGGGGACTACTTTAGAAAAAGAAGACAGGAACTCTCAGAAAAGGCAGAATATTTAAGCTGAAATCCAAATGATAAGCATAAACCAAATAGGCAATGAGAAAAGAAACAAAACCTTTTTTGTCTGAAATGTTTAACACTGTCTCCTCTGTATTCATCTTCTGTAATTAACTAGAAATTTCTAACAAGTTACCACAAATTTAGTGGCTAAAACAATACGGTTTATTATCTTACAGTCCAAAAGGGGTCTCACTGGGCTAAAATCAAGGTGTTTGCAGGGTTAAATTCCTTGGGTAGACTCTAGGGGAGAATCTGGGTTTTGGCTTTTTCCAGCTTCTAGGGACCATCTATAATCTTTGGCTGTTGGACCCTTCCTCCGTCTTCAAAGCCAGCAGTATAGCATTTTCAATTATCTCTCTAACTTTGACACTGACTCTTCTGTATCTCTATTTCACATTCAAAGAACTTTTGTGATTATATTGAGCCCACTCCAATAATCTAAGATAATCTGTTTATCTGATTAGCAACCTTAATTCTATGTGCAGCTTTAATTCTCCTTTGCCATGTTGCATAACATAGCCACAGGTTCCAGGGAGTAGGGTATAGACATCTTCGAGGAGACATTATTCTGCCTACCATAGCCTCTGGCTAATACAGAACACTTTGTGCTAAATTGCTTTCTTCTCAACTACTGGCTTGTCAAGAACTGTGAAGACTATGAGATATTACTTGACTTGCAAGCTGACAAAGTAGCTGCCAGAGTTCATGGATGGCAGTATTTAAGAGATAGAAACTCCTGGGTCACAAAGAATATTATTGCTGATGGCACCACAAGCAGTATGAGCCTCAGCATATTTGCATCAATTCTGCTTATCCCCAAATCTCACAGGGCTGATCCAGATGGGTCCTGATGAATGGTTGCACACAAGAAGGACTGTGCAGGAGAGGAACTTCGAGCTTAGGTAACCCAGATCTTTTATAGTGGGCAGTAAGCATGCATGTCCTTTTTTACAGAGGGAGACACTACGTGCCTCTTCCCAGGCTATTCTCTATATAAATATTCTTGAAAAGATAATCTAGAACAAAGGGTGGTTACTGTCTTGTTGACAAGACATGCAAACACTATAAAAACCCATGGAAAATTATGCTGCATCTTTATTTTATAAATAACCTGGCCTATAGTTTCTCAAATGTAGGGGCTAGTTCCTTCAAAATCATTTGAAAATCAATTGGTTTTATATGAAAAGATTTGATTTCCTCTCTTCAAATACCATTTTTCCACCTTCTTGTTCAATTCAACCTTCATTTATTAATACATTTCATTTAAACATTTTTCTAGCACTTAGAAAAATGTCTTGCTACTGTTCCATATTACTCTCTTATCATTAGACAATTCTATACGAAAATATGTTGACTTTTTGGCTACAAAAGACAGCTTGACCTCACTTTACAATGAGGAAACAAATATTAGCAAATTCATTAATTAGGGTCCTGATACAAACAGATAATTATGAAGAAAAACCAACAGCCAATATTAACTTGATGTAAATGTCAGTAAGAAGTGGAAAGCAGACAAAATAATTTCTACACATTAAATCTAAACCTATTAGAAGAGCAAGTAATGACTGCAGCAAGTTAAAAAAAATAGTCAAATAAATAAATGATTATATTTGACATTAAAAGTATAAACATTCATGAATTTACTAATAGGTCTATTCTCTCTTCTCACTGACATTAGTCTACTAAGTTAAAGCTACTGCTTACATATGTTTTTTAGTTTTAAGGACAAAGAAGTTTACAAGAAAAACATTAAGCTATCTAATGATTAAAAAGCAGCTAGGTCAGAAGAAAAAAGAAATATGCCCTATCATCTTTGTGCAGAAGTGATGGTGGTAGACATATATCAGAAAGACATATTCTTTGAGCAACTTTTTTTTTTCCCAGAAGCTGTAATATGTAAGGTGAGTTGTCAATGTCCTCCCACCTAATAGTCCTGAAACCAACATTAAGATGTCAGATCAAGGGAAAGTTAGCAGTCTTTATTCAAAAAAGAGAGGTGCCCAGAAGCAAACTAAATTGTATTTATACTCTACATGTGTAGTGATTACATACAATCTTGCCACTCTTCTGGTCCCATTCATGGCTCAGAAAAACTGAAGTAAAGCACCGTCTCTACTTTTACCATATCCTTGTGTTATCACAGATCATTGGTCCTATGTTAAATTTATCCATTTGAATATACTGGCAAAGAAGCACTTAGGAGTTGCCAAGGAGCATGACAAACTGCAGCAGCTTTTCTTGACAGGTAAAATGCTACCGCAATTCAGTGGAAGGCATTTAGGAACTGCAATCAGAAAACCTGCATTTTCAATCTGGCTCCCCCTCAGCGATGTCTGTGAGCTTTAAGCTTCAATTTCCTCATTTGCAAAAAAAGGATAAAAATATGTTACCCTATTTCTGATCTCAGGGTGATGCAGTATTTGTGGAAGCACCAAACTCATAAATGTAAGACTTTAGCATCATTCCATTCTTGCATTGCTGTAAAGAAATACCTGAGACTGGGTAATTTATTAGAAAAGAGGTTTAATTGGCTCACAGTTCTGCAGGCTGTACAGGAAGCATACCAGGCATTGGCTTCTGGGGAAGCCTCTGGAAGCTTACAATCATTGCAGAAGGTGAAGGGGGATCAGGCATATCACATGACAAAAGCAGGAATAGGGTGGGGTGAGGGAGGTGCTACATACTTTTAAACAGTCTCATGACAAGCCACTCACTATCATGAGAACAGTGCCAAGAGGAAAGGTGCTAAACCATCCATGAGAAATCTGACCTCATGATCCAATCACCTCTCACCAAGCCCTACTTTCAACATTGGGATTTACATTTCAGTATGACAGCTGGATAGGGACACATCCAAACTATATCAACATTTTTTCTGGGATTTCATCCTCCTTGTTTTATTTTGTTTCAGAATTTTCTTTGAGGTAGTTCTTTAGCACCTGTTAAAAGCAGGCTTTTTAGTAGAAAATAGTATCCAGTTGAAAAACAAGAAGTGTGATTATAATCCACAATTTACAACCTGCTCAAGTCAGAATTCCTGAGCAGTTGTCATAATCTCAGCCATGGCTTAGGCCCCGTCTTCCAGTAAGGGCCCATGTGCTGAGTCCTGGAGGAGCAGTGCTTCTGCAGTTTAACAGCACCTTCCCGTTTCCTCCTGCCTGGTGTTCCAATCCCTTCCTTCATCCCCATTATTTCCAATTCAGTGCTTTTCTCACTCCGCATCTCAACAAGGTTCACCATAAGAAACCCTTTACAAGGTACAGCTCCTTGTCTTCGTCTTTCACATTCCTGACACAATCCACCACCACCATGTCTTCAGGTCCCCTCAAGTCACAGGCTCCCCTTTTCAGGGCCTCCTCTGGTTCGTTTTCCTGCAGAAGCTAATGGGTCCTTATCCGTATCTTCACTGACTGCTGTCACTGATAACAGGCAATCATGAGCTCCATTACAGCTGTTAACTCCTCACAGTCACTGCCTCATCCACTTCCCAGTTATTTCCTGAAGTTTTCTTTCAGGTACCAATTTCCTCAGCCATCCTCAGATAAGAACATTTGTATAGTGAAGCTATAATAAACTTGCAGAAGCCATTTGATGTGTCCTCCTGCCTCGGGAGGAGAAGGAAGTGCACCACAGGGGATGCATGTCTTCACATCAGTGTTTCCTCTACCTTCCATTCACAACCAGAAGAGAATTACTACTCTGAAACAAGTTCTTCCCCTAGGCCCAAACCAATTCTCTATGGACGTATTCTGAGCCATATTTTCCCTCTTTGATCTCTGGAGAACTTATCTCTTATTTAGGCATGAGAAATCGGGGATCTCAAAGTTCAAGGGTCACCTGGTCCAACTACACATCTGCTTTATAAAATACCACCCCTGCCAGTGGGTCATACAGCAGGAAAGGGAATTCAGTTCATTCCGGGGTGGTCCATTCATCCTTGGACAGCTTTGACTAGGAGAAATGTTTAACCTGAATTCACCAAAATCTGCCTTCCAGAATATTCCATCCTCTGTTTATAATCCTAGCCATCACAACAGCTTCAGTGTTCAATACCATCTTATTTCTTCCCCAGCCCTTGCACATGCTCCTACAACACAGTAGGCTTTTAAGAAACATTTGTTGAGTGAGTAAATGAATGTTTATATTCTCGCCTATGGGAAGGCACTTTGTACCTAGGACATCCACAAAATATAATCTGAGTTTTCTCCAGACTAGAAGTCCTTAGCTCCTTTACTCATTTTTCATAAGGTAAGTTTCAAATTTAATACCTATACAGTTCCTTTCCTCTGATTTTTTTCCAGCATGTCTAAATCCATCTTGGTAAACACCCAAAAAAATTAAACATACACAAAAAAATATACATTTATATATATACAAATCTATATAATCATAAGTGTGTATAAAATTCAAATACACACATATATGTATAAAAATTCTGTATAAAATGTTTCTAAATAAAGCTACATCAAGGTATACAGCATGAGTAAACAAAAACAAATTAAAATAAGTATCATTAACTTATAAAACTATGCTTTGGCGACCAGATGCAGTGGCTTACACCTGTAATCCCAGCACTTTGGGAGGCCAAGGTGGTCGGATCATGAGGTCAAGAGATAGAGAGCATCCTGGCCAACATGGTGAAACCCCGTCTCTACTAAAACTACAAAAATTAGCTGGGCATGGTGGTGCACACCTGTAGTACCAGCTACTTGGGAGGCTGAGGCAGGAGAATTGCTTGAACCTGGGAGGTGGAGGTTGCAGTGAGCTGAGATCACACCACTGCAGTTCAGCCTGGCAACAGTGCAAGACTCCATCTCAAAAAAAAAAAAAAAAAAAAAAGAAAGAAAGAAAAAAATGCTAATCATCAGATTCTCCAAGATCAAATTGGAGGAAAAAAATGTTAAGGGCAACCAGAAAGAAAGGTCAAGTCACCTACAATGGGAAGCCCATCAGACTAAAAGCAGACCTCTCAGTGGAAACCCTACAAGCCAGAAGAGATTGGGGGCCAATATTCAACATTCTTAAAGCAAAGAATTTCCATCCCAGAATTTCATATCCAACCAAACTAAGCTTCATAAGGGAAGAGAAATAAAATCCTTTTCAGACAAGCAAATGCTGAGGAAATTCATCACCACCAGACCTCCCTTGCAATAGCTCCTGAAGGAAGCACTAAATATGGAAAGGAAAAACCAGTACCAGCCACTACAAAAACACAATGAAGTACACAGACCAATGACACGATGAAGCAACTACGTTAACAAGTCTGCAAAATAAGTAGCTAGCATCAAGATGACTGGATCAAATTCACACATAGCAATATTAACCTTAAATGTAAATGGGCTAAATGTGTCAATTAAAAGACACAGAATGGCAAGCTGAATAGAATTAAGACCCATCAGTGTGCTGTAATCAGGAGACCCATCTCACATACAAAGACACACATAGGCTCAAAATAAAGGGATGGAGGAAACTTTACCAAGCAAATGGAATGCAGAAAAAAGCAGGGGTTGCAACCCTAGTTTCTGATGAAATAGACTTCAAACCAACAAAGATCAAAAAAGACAAAGATGGGCATTACATTAATGTAATGGGTTCAATTCAACAACAAAAGCTAACTATTTTAAATATATATGCACCTAATACAGGAACACCCGGATTCATAAAACAAGTTCTTAGAGACCTACAATGAGACTTAGAGACCCACACAGTAATAGTAGTAGACTTCAACACCCCACTGTCAATATTAGACAGATCATCAAGACAGAAAATTAACAATGATATTCAGGACTTGAACTCAGCTCTGGATAAAGGGGACCTGGCAGATATCTACAGAACTCTCCACTCAAAAACAACAGAATATACATTCTTCTTGGCTCCACATGGCATTTACTCTAAAATTGATCACATTATTGGAAATAAAACACTCCTCAGCCAATGCAAAAGAACTGAAATCATAAGTCTCTTAGACCACAGCACAATCAAATTAGAACTCAAGATTAAGAAACTCACTCAAAACCATGCAACTACATGGAAATTGAACAACCTGATCCTGAATGACTTCTTAAATAATGAAATTAAGGCAGAAATTAAGAATTTCTTTGAAACTAATGAGAACAAAGAGACAGTGTACCAAAATCTCTGGGACACAGCTAAAGCAGCGTTAAGAGGGAAATTTATAACACTAAACGCCCACATCAAAAAGCTAGAGAGGTCTCAAATTGACATCCTAACATTGCAACTAACAGAACTAAAGAACCAAGAGCAAACAAACCATAAAGCTAGCAGAATACAAGAAATAACCAAAATCAGAGCAGAACTGAAGGATATAGAGACATGAAAAACCCTTCAAAAAATTTATGAATCCAGGAGGTGGCTTTTTGAAAAAAATAATAGAATAGATAGACCACTAGCTACACTAATTAAGAAGAAACAAGAGAAGAATCAAATAGACACCATAGAAAACCATAAAAGGGATATCACCACTGACCCCAAAGAAATACAAACAATTGTCAGAGAGAATACTATAAACACCTCTAACCAAATAAACTGGAAAGTCTAGAAGAAGAAATGGATAAATTCCTAGATACATACACCCACCCAAGATTGTACCACGAAGAAGTTGAATCCCTGAATAGACAAATAACAACTTTTGAAATTGAGGCAGTAATAGTCTACCAAGCAAAAAAAAGCCCAGGACAAGGCAGATTTACAGCTGAATTCTACCAGAGGTACCAAGAGGAGTTGGTACCATTTTTTCTGAAATTATTCCAAACAATTGAAAAGGAGGGACTCCTTCCTAACTCATTTTATGAGGCCAGCATCACCCTGATACCAAAACCTGGCAGAGATAAAAAAAAAAAAAAAAGTAAGAAAGAAAATTTCAAGGTCAATATTTCTGATAAACATCAATCCAAAAATCCTCAATAAAATCTTGGCAAACTGAATCCAGCAGCACATCAAAAAGCTTATTTACCACGATCAAGTTGGCATTATCCCTGGGATGCAAGGCTGGTTCAACACACGCAAATCAATAAACGTAATTCATCACATAAACAGAACTAAAGACAAAAACCATATGATTATCTCAATAGATGCAGAAAAGGTATTCGATAAAATTCAACATCTCTTTACGTTAAAAAATCTCAATAAACTAGGTGTTCAAGGAACATACCTCAAATAATAAGAGCCATTTTTGACAAACTTACAGCAAATATCACACTGAATGGGCAAAAGCTGGAAGCATTACCCTTGAAAACCGGCACAAGACAAGGATGCCCTCTCTCAACACTCCTATTCAACAAGGTATTGGAAGTTCTGGCCAGGGCAATCAGGCAAGAGAAAAAAAATAATAAAGCATATTTAAATAGGAAGAGAGGAACTCAAATTGTCTCTGTTTACAGATGACATGATTTTATAATTAGAAAACCCCATCATCTCAATCCAAAAATTCCTTAAACTGATAAGAAACTTCAGCAAAGTCTCAGGATACTAATCAATGTGCAAAAATCACAAGCATTCCTATACACCAAAAACAGAGAGCCAAATCATGAATGCACTCCCATTTGCAATTGCTACAAAGAGAATAAAATACCTACAAATACAGCTAACAAGGGAAGTGAAGGACCTCTTCAAGGAGAACTACAAACCACTCCTCAAGAAAATCAGGACACAAACAAATGGAAAAACATCCTATGCTCATGGATAGAAAGAATCAATACCATGAAAATGGCCATACTGCACAAAGTAATTTATAGATTCAATGTTATTTTCATTAAACTACCATTGACGTTCTTCACAGAATTAGAAAAAACTATTTTAAAATTCATATGGAGCCAAAAAATAGCCCACATAACCAAGACAATCCCAAGCAAAAAGAACAAAGTTGGAGGCATCACGCTATCCAACTTCAAACTATACTACAAGGCTACAGTAGCCAAAACAGCATGGTACTGGTACAAAAACAGACACATAGACCAATGGAGCAGAATAGAGAACTCAGAAATAAAACCACATTTGTACAACCATCTGATCATCAACAAACCTGACAAAAACAAGCAATGGAGAAAGGATTCCTTATTTAATAAATGATGCTGGGAGAACTGGCTAGCCATATGCAGAAAATTGAAACTGGACCCTTTCCTTACACCTTACACAAAAATTAACTGAAGATGGATTAAAGACTTAAATGTGAAACCCAAAACTATGAAAACTCTAGTAGAAAATCTAGGCAATACCATTCAGGACATAGAGACAGGCAAAGATCTCATGACAAAAACATCAAAAGCAATTGCACTAAAAGCAAAACTTGACAAATGGTATCTAATTAAACTAAAGAGTTTCTGCACAGCAAAAGAAACTATCATCAGAGCAAACAACCTACAGAATGGGAGAAAATTTTTGCCATCTATGCATCTGACAAAGGTCTAATATCCAGAATCTACAAGGAATTTCAACAAATTTACAAGAAAAAAACAAACAACTCTATTAAAAAATGGGCAAAGAACGTGAACAGACAGTTCTCAAAAGAAGACATTTATGAGGCCAACAAACAAACGATAAAAAGCTCGACATCGCTGATCATTAGAGAAATGCAAATCAAAACCACAATGAGATACTATCTCATGACAGAATGATAATTATTAAAAAGTTAAGAAACAATAGATGCTAGCAAGGCTGTGGAGAAATGGGAACACTTACACTATTGGTGGGAATGTAAATTAGTTCAGCCATTGTAAAAGACAGTGTAGCGATTCCTTGAAGACCTAGAACCAGAAATACCATTTGACCCAGCAATTCCATTACTGGGTAGACACCCAAAGGAATATAAATCATTCTATTATAAAGATATATGCATGCATATTTAGGTTGATTCCAAGTCTTTGCTATTGTGAATACTTCATTGCAGCGCTATTCACAATAGCAAAGACATGGAATCAATCCAAATGCCCATCAATGATTGACTGGATAAAGAAAATGTGGTACATATATGTGATGGAATACTATGCAGTCATAAAAAGGAATGAGATCATGTCCTTTGCAGGGACATGGATGGAGCTGGAAGCCATTATTCTCAGCAAACTAATGCAGGAATAGAAAACCAAACACTGCATGTTTTCACTTATAAGTTGGAGCTGAACAATGTGAACACATAGACACAGGGAAGGGAACAACACACACTGGGGCCTTTCGGAGAGAGCAGGAAGAAGGAGAGCATCGGAAAAATAGCTAATGCTGGACTTAACACCTAGGAGATGGGATGATCTGTGCAGCAAACCACCAGGGCACACGTTTACCTATGTGACAAACCTACATATCCTGCACATGTACCTCAGAACTTAAAATAAAATAAAATAAATAATAAAGTTAAGTATATGGTCTATCTTTTGCATTGTACATTTTTCACTTAAAATTAGATCGTGCAAAATTTTCATATTATCATTCATCTTTACTATTATTATTTCATTGGCTTAATAGCACTCTATCAGTGTGATGTAACTATTTCCCAATTCCTGGTGATTTAAAATGTTTCAGTTTTCTGTCTTAGAAATGTTGTTAAGAATATTAACACAAGTATCAATTTCTTCCTAAATATCTTGCCAAATTTTAGAATCTTTCCTTCTTTCTATTATCATTTAAAATAATTTTTCATTTTCTATGTGGATGAGTTTTGTTTATATGTATGCTATTTATTTCCAATGTTATAACAGTGTAGTAAAAAAAAAAGCCTATAAAACTTTGACTTTTAATTAAAATTATTCATTAAGCCCTAACACATAATTTTTATAAATGTTGCATATGTACTTTAAAAGATACAACCCCATTTTTAAATGACTAGCATTTATTTTATTTTATAAATATTTATAAATACCTAATTGATGTCAGGCACTGTGCTGGGGACTGGTGATACAAAAGTGAAAAAGGCAGATCCTTGCCCATATGGGGCTTAAAGTCTAGCTAGGAGTAAAGAAGTATAAAAAAAAAACTGGGATGACTGTGATGATTGGACAGTCCGAGGCACTAGTACCCTTAGATCCAAGCATAAAAGGACCTCTGCTCTTATCCCAGGTTTCAGAGAACCTCATCCAGGCCTGCCTTGAGCTGTGTTCCTCTCTTCTAGGCAAAGAGAGAGGCACAGGGGGTGAGGGGATATCTGTGGGTATCCTGGCATGCACATCTGGAGCCCACAACCCCCATTAGACCCACTTCTGGAGGCCAGGGATACCCGAATTCCCTGCTCAAACAATACAAACCTGCTCCCACAGGCAGAAGAGATCCACCCTCCTGAAGATTGACTTTGTTTTTTGTGCGTCCACCAATGGGTGACTATTTAGGGGAGATAGTGAACAGTTTAAATGCTTGGTCTGGGTTGTCCAGGCACATACAGGAAAAGCCCCTTTCTGAAGTTCTGGATAGAGGCAGAAGCGGGAAGGAAGGGTAAGGGGTGACAGACAGGACAAGCAGCTGGAAGCCATTTCTTCCCACAGTCATGTTCCTGCACAGAACTCCAAGGATTCTGAGAATTCTAATTTGAACCTAGTTTTCCAGGTGGTTTTGAGGATATATTTGTCAAGGTAGGAGGATAGAACATACTTTGTTTAATGGTTTGTTAGCTTGATTTGTAGTTTTAAAATATTTAGACATGTGGGATGTGGGCCTTCCTTTGAATTCTTACCCCAGGCCCTGCAAATGTTGGGGTACGCCTGGTACAAGGTGCTATGGGGACACCTAAAAGAAAGATCTAAACTTATGTGAGGGAGTCATAGAAAGCCTCTCAAAGTAAGTCATGGTTCAGTAGAATAGGTTCAGCCACAGAATATTCTACTTACGTAATCTACATTTATAGTCTAAAGATGGAAAATCACGTGCTCATCTTAATAAGTGTCAAAAATGCATTCGATGAAATTCAAGAAACAGTTGCATTCATATTAACTTAATATTCTAGAATAACCATATGATTACCATAATAAATGATATCTGCATGAGGCTAAATCCTGACTTCATACTTAATGGTGAATACTAGCAGTTCCCTTTAAATTTAACCAAAGACAAAGATGGAAATATTTAACATGGGTGTTAAATTTCTAACCAGTTCATTTTGGTGGATGTTAATTTCTTTTTTCCTTTTCTGGTAATCTCATGAACAGTTTTATGTGAGAAGATCTGTGTTTTCATTTACTCCACCACATTTTTAAAGTTCTTTACCTTGTTCTGGTCTTTTGTCACTGTTGTTGCTGGTCTAGAGTCCCTTTTTAAGACACGAGTTTCATAAAATTGCCCCCTGCTTGTTAAAATACACATTCGTTTATCACAAATTCTCCTCTTTAACGATTCAATGGAAGTCTCAGTTTTGTTCATTATCATTTTGTATTTGTTTGGTCAACCATTGCCTGGAGCTGGTGCTTAGACCAGGAAGCGACTCATTCTCCCAAATGGTTCTTGTGTCTTGGTTATTGATCTACATCAGCTGGAGGCAAGTAGCATTCCCCACACCATCCAGTCTTGATGCATAATCCGGAACTTGGCATAGGAATAGAGTGGTGGTGGAAGCTCTGACCTGGCTGACTATGAGGAACAAGTGGTTAATCTAATATAAACAAGTCATATGGCATTTTTAATTTGAGTATGAATACAAGTCTATTTTAAAGTTGTTTGCCTGGTCACTGCCAGGCATCTCTGTTAGCTACTGGGTTTTCAGATTCTGTCTGTCACAAATTTCTAAGCTAGAAATCTACAGATAAGATTTTGATATTTTGATATTAGGGTTCAAAGGATTATTATTAAACAATGCCCAGAGAGAGACAGGCCATCTTTATGAAGCAGCAGTTTGGGTGTTGCCTTCTGATTCTGTTTCAAATTTTACAACAGAGCACTTGCAGGCTGGGATGCTGCTGCTTCTCACAGTGTACGTTCAGAGAAAGTATCTCTTTCCAAGCCTGTATATCATTCTTTTCTTCTCAAACAATTCAGGACAGGTGATAATTTTTTGGACATCAAACATATGTATGCAGAACTCTCCTACATTATGCAAAAGGCAGGACTTTCAGATGTGTGCTTTTGGTGCTCCCTGCTTTTATAAAATGTTGGTCCTCCCTGCATTTTATAAGTTAATAAATCAGAGAATTCATTCAGAATGTGTCTAATGGTGCCCTATTCACTTAAACTCAAAACCTTGGCAAGATTAGAAATTGCCTAAAACTAGTTCTTCCATTAGTCATCAAGTATAATTTTGACAATGAAAGTGATCTCTGAGATCACCCCAACCATAAAATTCCCCACAGCGGCTTCCTCATACTGCTCCACTGGGCCTCACTTTCCCATCATCCTCATCCCTCCTCTCTCCGCCATCACACCCCCAGCTCTGTCTCACAAAGAACAACCAAATAGCAGGTGAAAGGCACTAAGATGACTTCACCCAGCATTCTGGAGTTTCAACATGAAAAACCTGTCCTTGGTTTCTCCACCTCTAAGGGAAATACTCTGTTCAGCCCTGCAGTTTGCTCGTTTGCTTTCTGACTCTTTTCAGTCTTTGCCTAGTCCCTAACTACTCAACCCTCTGAGCAATTTGTCTATTCTTTTTTGATTCCTCCCTTCTGAAAGATACTTCAGTGGATTCTGATAAAAGGAACCTTAGTCTGGGCCTAAGGAATCTTTTACTTTATGGCAGTGCCAAAATACAAGGGGTATGTTCTGTCCTCTCCTAGACTTCTGTTCTAGAAAATCAATTCTCACTAAACACCACACACTGAGTAATCAAGAAGAAAGAAATTAAAACCACAAATAATTCCATGATCCAGAGAAAAACATTGTTGGTACTTTAGGATATAGTGTGGTAGGGGGCATATTTATGCTGAACAATTATTTATCTAAAATTCAATTTAACTAGGCATTGCGTATTTTTATTTGCTTAATCTGGCAACTCTATTACAGCTCTTATCCCAGCAGGCTGGTTTTCCTTTACATATATCCTCACTAGTAATTCCACATTTTTAAAAATAAAAAAAAACAGTAAAAGAGTATTTCAGAAATAAGTTTGCTCAGGAAATTTATAACATTTTGTCACCCATGCACTGGGATGGAAAATTTTATCTCTTCCCTTTGTTGATTTGTAGTATGTTAAAGAAAATTAGAGTGATTTTAGTTTACAGGTTTGTGTTGTTGATTAGGAGTTAAAGCTTCAATATGTGCTAACTGGCTAACTGGTGCATACCACTTCAGTTCATTCTGAGTACTAAGTGATGATAAAATATTTTTATTCAGAAGTAAATAAAAAATAAAGTTGCCAAAGTAAAATCTTATGGGGGAGATAAATTCACATGAAAAAGATATAATAATAACATTACTTTTATTTCCATAATGCATTTAAAAAGTAAGAAATACAATTTATGTAACCCTCTGCAAAAGGGAAAAAATGTTATTTTAGCAATAATCATAGGATTTTTTGGAAGGAGATTGGATATTCTTTTGTTTTATTAATTTCTAATTTTTTCACTTATTTTAACAGAAGATTTCATCTTGCCCATGGTTTTTCTTATTTATGTTCACCATAACATTGTCAACAATGCACTCCTTGAACCTAGCAGTGATTTCAAGTCATAATGATGACTGCATATAAGATATTTGTGACTTGTCAAGCTCACAAGAAATACAGGGAATTGTACCTGAACAATTGCCCTATCTATATCAACTCACTGTCAGTCTTTGGACAGTAACATATTTCACACAGTAACTTTATAAATTTGGGCACCTAGAGAAATTCCTTAACTAAAACATTTTCAGGGTGATTTGACAGATGACATTGACAATAAACACATTTTTAGGCCTAACGTGTAGACAAAGTTTCAAAAATGGGTTTGTACTGCAAACTTTTTCAAGTCCTTTTAATTAGTGTACCATAATGGATGAAAAATAATGGCATGAAAATTTCCTTCTACTTGTCTGCAGACCTGTTTTCTTCTATTCCTCATTGCCAAAGACTAATATAGAAAGCAGTCATAAAAGTTGGGCAACAGAAAATTGTCTGCATCTGCTCACTGGATGTTTTCAGAAAGTGCCGTGGCATCAAGGGCTCACCAAGAGCTGAAGGAAGGTCTGAAATACTAATTAGGGAAAAAACAATTCTCATTCATCTGGCTTGTTCTGATATCACTTCTTGGCAGTAAAAAGAGACTAAAACAATGTGCAAATGTGACGGTTGGGAAGTCAAGTTAGAGTGGAAACTTGATATCATTTCTCCTTTCTGGTCACCCGTTGTTTACGGTGTTTTGAATATTATTTTAGGTATTGAAAACGATTTTGCATGGTCAGAATCACACTATGATGTGGCAGCAACTAAAATCAAAATCAATGCATGTTCAATCAATTCAGTTCAGTCTTTGACTATATTTAACCAACAGATACATTTTTAGCCAAGAAATTCCCCATTCTAAAAATATGATGCTTTTAACTCTTTGTTTTTTCAATACATTTGTTCTCTTAACATTGCCATTGACCATTAAGAGTCAGATTCCTATAGAGAGATGTAGAAATTTCCTGTCTAAGAGCCAGTATTGCACTGACAGTACGTTAGTGGCCAGTACTTAAATACTACGGTATTTAAGAATGCAGTAGTTAAGAGCATACCCTCTGGGCTCTGAGCTATGTGAGTTTAAATCCAAGCTCGGTCATTTACTAAAGCGTTGTGATGATGAAGTTATTTAAACTCCTTAAATCCAATTTTTTTTATCTATAAAATGAAAATAATATAAGTAACTATCTCCTATTGTAATACAAGTAAAGGGCTTAGCACAATTCATCACATATGTAAATAATAAATAATTGCTATTGTCATTACTATAAAATATTGTTTATATTATAGCATGACTCACTATAGAGGTGCTATAATTATCACATTTCCTCATGGGTTTTCTTCCCTCGCATATGACTAGCCAAAATATTAAGGTAGAAATATTTCTTTTCTTCATACATTTTCTCCCAGGGCTGCCTCTCAGTAGCAAACAGGCAAACAGGAGATTGGAAGTGACGTCTCCATGTTAACCTATATTTTCTAAGCAAGGTCAGTACAGAAATTCACTTCCTATATGTCTGGGTGAATCTTTCTCTTTCTTTCAGAATGGAAAACATTTTCACAGAGCCTTTAGGAGACTCTGATATAAGGGTATTAGTTGGTGAGAGAGAAAGTAATCGTTCTCTTCTTTGTGCACTTGGACTGAGCCGTGAAAGTAAGTTATCACCCGTTCTCACATTCCTTGAAATCCTGATTAGTTCTCTAGCAAAAGTACTTCTTTCTGTTATATCTCACCACCGGTTCTGGGAAGCAGCATGCCTGCTTTTACACTGAAACTTCAAAGGTGTGCTTTAAATAAAGTTTTATCCTCCTATGGAGGAATGACTTGCATGTACTATAGAAACTTAGTTTTCTCTGCATAAATCCATAAATAATGCTTGAAATTCCCTTTCAGGAATTCTGATCCCTTTATTATTGCTTTTATACCTCTTTTCTCCTAAAGTATTTAAATTTGAAAGCAATAGTTTTTTTTCTAGACTCCCACCGCCTTCTACCATTTTTCAGGCGAAGAAGAAAGTCTAACTTACGAACTGTACACTTGGAATCAGAAAACAAACTTTGTGAAAAAAAATTCAGAAAAAAGTGTAGAAAGATACAGAAAAGCACTGAATTTGAAATTAGAAGAATTATTTTTTGTTTCTTCCTTAGCTATTTATGAGCCGTATGATATTGAACAGATCATTAGATCTCTCTAAATCTAGTGTTATTACCCACAATATGGGAGTCTGGCCACCCAAATTGCTTCTTGGAGCCTCAGCAAAGAGAAAATAATATCATGTATGTAGAGATGTTGGATCAATTCCAAAGCTCCATTCATATATTTTTAGCAGTGTGGGATTAACAATTCGCATGCTCTTCAGAAACTCTCTAAAGGTTCTGAGGATTTGCTGCCTGTTATAATCAGAGAGCATGTACTTCCCGGCCAAGCAGGAAGGATCAGAGTTCACTACAGCCAGAACATCCTGAACCACATAATCCTTCCATTAACTTTAGGGTACAGTGGTAAAAGGGGATTTATGCAAAAACATACTGACATTTTTCCTGAAAGATTAGTGAATAATTTTCCTTTATCCTATTTTTAAGAGCAAACTATTTAAAAAGTCACAATATTGACTAATATATTCCCCTCATCTACATAATATAATACCTTTTTCAAAATTTTTATTATCCCTGAGTGGCTATAAAATCTCAACTGTTTAAAATAATTTTTTTAAACTTATAGCATTCAATAAAAATTTTAGATGTGAAAGATATTTTCTACTGAGATAAAACTGTCCCAACTTCATGGATGCTTTTTAAAAAAAGTCTTACTCACTATAGCATAGCCTCAAAGTGTTAATTTAAACATGCATTCTTAGAGGAAAAATATACATTTGTGTGCTGATTAAAAAAAAAAAAAAAGTTTTATACTAACCAGGATTTCAGACCTGGTGTAACGGCGTGGATTAAATGAGCTCAGAACTACATTTTTCCTAGACCTAGAAGTATAATTCTCTTGGCATTCACAAACGTCAATTTCTAGTATTCTTTAAATATGCACATAAACACCTCTGAAATACTTAAAAAGAAAATTTTAAAAGATAGCGAGACATGCCTGATTTCGTGAACTTAAAAGTAACATGGGTAACATATAAATAGAAATACACCATACTAGTACATATAAATAATATATTGTCTTGTGATAAGATGTGCTAAACCTGCTTCTTCCTTCTTGTTTACTTTTTATTTTTTACCATTATGAGTACATGATTGTTGCACATATTTACAAGGTACATATGACATTTGTAATGATCAAATCGGGGGTAATTAATGATCACATCATAGGGGTATTCATCACTTCAAGCATTTGTCATTTCTTTGTGTTAGGGATATTACAATTCTGCTCTTTCAGTAATTCTGAAATATACAATAAAGTATTGTTAATTATAGTCATCCCATTGTGCTACCAAACACTACATCTTATTTATTCTATCTAACTATATTCTTGCATGCACTAACCATCCCTCTTTATCCTTCCATCCCCACTACCCACACCAGCCTCTGGTAACCATCATTCTACTGTATATCTCCATGAGTTCAATTTTTCTTTAGCTTCAACATATTAGTGAGGACCTGTGATATTTGTCTTTCTGTGCCTGTCTTATTTCACTTAACATAATGTCCTCCTGTTCCATCCCTGTTACTGCAAGTGACAGGATTTCATTTTTTATGGCTGAGTAATATTCTATTGCGTATATGTACCACATTTTCTTTATCCATTAATCCATTGATAGAACTTAGATTGATTCCATATCTTGGCTATTATGAATAGTGCTGTAATAAACATGGCAGTGCTATAATAAACATGGAAGTATATCTCTTTGATATACTGATTTCCTTTCTATTAGGTATCTATCCAGCAGTGGGATTGCTAGGTCATATGGTAGTTTTACTTTTAGTTGTTTGAGGAACCTCCATACTATTCTTCATAGTGATTTTACTAATTTACATTCTCACCAACTGTGTACGAGGGTTTCCCTTTTTACACATCCATCCTCAGCAGAATCTGTCATTGACTGTATTTTTAATAAAAGCTATTTTATTTTCTCATTTTATTTTTAAAAATTTCCTCTTCTACATTTTACTTTTTTATCTTTTTTATTTCTCCATGAAGGCCTATTTTTTTAAAATTTCAACTTTTATTTTAGATTCAGGGTGTACATGTGCAGGTTTGTATATCGCATGATGCTGAGGTTTAGGATACAAACGGTCTCATCATCTAAATAGCATAGTACTCAAAAGTTAGTTTTTCTTTTTTTTCTTTTCTTTTCTTTTTTTTTTTTTTTTTTTTTGAGATGGAGTCTCGCTCTGTCACCTGGAGTGCTGTGGTGCAATCTTGGCTCACTGCAATCTCTGCTTCCCGGGTTCCAGCGATTCTCCTGCCTCAGCC
This sequence comes from Pongo pygmaeus, assembly GCF_028885625.2. NCBI lineage: Eukaryota > Metazoa > Chordata > Mammalia > Primates > Hominidae > Pongo > Pongo pygmaeus. The sequence continues at coordinate 182,228,580 of NC_085930.1, read as the reverse complement.
TCCCAGGTAGCTGAGATTACAGGCATACGCCACTATGCCCGGCTAATTTGTGTATTTTTAGTAGAGACAGGATTTCACCATGTTTTCCAGGCTGGTCTTGAATTCCTGATCTCAGGTGATCCACCCACCTCAGCCTCTAGTTAGTTTTTCAACCCTTGTCCCTTTCCCTCCTTCTCCCATCTATCAGTCCCCAGTGTCTATGGTTGCCATCTGTATTAGTCTGTTTTCACACTTCTGATAAAGATATACCTGAGACTGGGTAATTTATAAAGAAAAAGAGGCCTAGTGGACTCACAGTTCCATGTGGCTGGGGGAAGGGAGGCTCACAATCATGGTGGAAGGCAAAAGGCACGTCTTACACGGTGGCAGACAAGAAAGAATGAGAGAACCAAGCAAAAGTGATTTCCCATTATAAAACCATCAGATCTCATGAGACTTATTCACTACCACGAGAACAGTATGGAGAAAATCGCCCCCCATGATTCAATTATCTCCCACCAGGTCCCTCCCACATGTGGGAATTATGGGAGCTACAACTCAAGATGAGATTTGGATGGGGACACAGCCAAACCATATCATTTCACCCCTAGCCCCTCCCAAATCTCATGTCCTCACATTTGAAAACCAATCATGCCTTCCCAAGAGTCCCCCAAAGTCTTAACTCATTTCAGTATTAACTCAAAAGTCCACAGTCCAAAGTCTTATCTGAGACAAGGCAAGCCCCTTCCACCTATGAGCCTGTAAAATCAAAAGCAAGTTAGTTACTTCCCAGATACAATGAGAGTATAGGCATTGGATAAATACACCCATTCCAAGTGGAAGAAATTGGCCAAAACAATGGGGCTAAAGGCCCCATGCAAGTCCAAAATCCAGCAGGGCAGTCAAATCTTAAAGCTCCAAAATGATCTCCTTTGACTCCATGTCTCTTATCCAGGTCACACTGATGCAAGAGGTGGGTTCCCATGGTCTTGGGTAGCTCCGCCCCTGTGGCTTTGCAGGGTAAAGCTTCCCTCCCAGCTGCTTTCATGGGCTGGAGTTGAGTGTCTGCAGCTTTTCCGGGAGCACGGTGCAAGCTATCAGTGGATCTAGCATTCTGGGGTCTGGAGGATGGTGGCCCACTTCTCACAGCTCCACTAGGTGGTGCCCCAGTAGGGACTCTGTGTGGGGGTTTCAACTCCATATTTCCCTTCTGCACTGCCCTAGCAGAGGTTCTCCATGAGGGCCCTGCCCTGCATCAAACTTCTGCCTGGACATCCAGGCATTTCCATACATCCTCTGAAATCTAGGCAGAGGTCCCCAAACCTCAATTCTTGACTTCTGTGCAACCCACAGGCTCAACACCATGTGGAAGCTGCCATGGCTTGGGCTTGCACCCTCTGAAGCCACAGCCTGAGCTGCACCTTGGCACCTTTTAGCCGTGGGTGGAGCAGCTAAGTCCCTAGGCTGCACACAGCAGGGTGTCCCTGGGCCCAGCCCATAAAACCATTTTTCCTCCTAGGCCTTCAGGCCTGTGATGGGAGAGGCTGCCATGAAAGTCTCTGACCTGCCCTGGAGACATTTTTCCCATTGTCTTGACCATTAACATTTGGCTGCTCGTTACTTATGCAAATTTCTGCAGGCAGCTTGAATTTCTCCTCAGAAAAAAGGTTTTTCTTTGTGCATTGTCAGGCTGCAAATTTTCAGAATTTTTATGCTCTTTCCCTTTTAAAACTGAAGGTTTTTAACAGCACCCAAGTCACCTCTTGAATGCTTTGCTGCTTAGAAATGTCTTCTACCAGATACCCTAAATCATCTCCTTCAAGTTCAAAGTTCCACATATCTCTAGAGTAGGGGCAAAATGGCAAAATGCTGCCAGTCTCTTTGTTAAAACATAGCAAGAGTCACCTTTACTCCAGTTCACAACAATTTCCTCATCTCCATCTGAGACCACAACAGCCTAGATTTCATTGTCCATAACATTATCAGCATTTTGGTCAAAGCCATTCAGTAAGTCTCTAGGAAGTTCCAAACTTTCTCACATTTTCTAGTCTTCCTCTGAGTCCTCCAAACCATTCCAACCCCTGACTGTTACCCAGTACTAAAGTCACTTCCACATCTTCGGGTATCTTTACAGCAGTTCCCCATGCCCAGTGCCAATTTACTGTATTAGTCCATTTTCATGCTGCTGATAAATACATACCTGAGACTGGGTAATTTATAAAGAAAAAGAGATCTAGTAGACTCACAGTTCCACATGTCTGGGGGGGCCTCACAAGCATGGTGGGAGGCAGAAGCCATGTCTTATATGGTGGCAGACAAGAGAGAATGAGAGAACCAAGTGAAAGGCGTTCCCCTTATAAACCCATCAGATCTCATAAGACTTATTCACTACCACGAAAACAGTATGGGGAAAACCGCCCCCATGATTCAATTATCTCACACTGGGTCTCTTCTGCAACGTATGGGAATTATGGGAGCTAAAATTCAAGATGAGATTTGGGTGGGGACACAGCCAAACCATGTCACCACCTTTGTATTCATGAGTACCCAATGTTTAGCTCACACTTATTAGTGGGAATAGGTAGTATTTGGTTTTCTGTTCCTGCATTAATTCACTTATGATAACGGCCTCCAGCTGCATCAAGCCTGCTGCAAAGGACATGATTTTGTTCTTTTTTATGACTGCATTATATTCCATGACATACATGTGCCACATTTTCTTTATCCAATCCTCTGTTTACGGGCACCTAGGTTTATTCCATGTCTTTGCTATTGTGAACAGCACAGGGATGGATGTGTGAATGCATATGTCTTTTCTGTAGAATGATTCATTTTCTTTTGGATACATACCCAGTAATGGGATTGCTGGGTCAAATGGTAGTTCTGTTTTAAATTAGTTGAGAAATCTCCAAACTGCTTTCCACAATGGATGGATTAATTTACACTCCCACCAACAGCGTATGTGTTCCCTTTTCTCCATGGCCTCACCAGCATCTGTTGTTTTTTGACTTTTTAAAAATTGCCATTCTCACCAGTGTGAGATGGCATTTCATTAAGGTTTCTATTTGCATTTCTCTGATGATTAGTGATGTTGAGCATTCTTTCATGTTTTTTGGCCAGATAAAAGCCATTTTAAATGGGATGTAATGATATCTCACTGTTGTTTTAATTCACTTTTTTTTAATCTGATGATTAGTGATGTTGAGCATGTTTTCTTATACCTGTTGGCAATTTGCATGTCTTCTTTTGAAATATGTCTCAGATCTTTTGCCCATTTTTTAATCAGAATATTTGTTTTCTTCCTATCAAGTTGTTTGATCTCCTTATATATTCTGGTTTTTAATTACTTGTAAGATGGGTAGTCTGCAAATATTTTCTCCCATCCTGTGGGTTGTCCCTTCACTTTGTTGCTTTTTTTCCTTTGTTGTGCAGATATTTTTTAGCATGATGTGATCCCGTTTGCCCATTTTTCCTTTGGTTACCTGTGTTTTTGAGGTCTTACTCAGTCTTTGTCCAGACTAATGTCCTGGAGTATTTCCCCAGTGTTTTCTTCTAATCGTTTAATGGTGTCAGGTCTTATATTAAAGTCTGTAATCCATTTTGAGTTAATTTTTGTATATGTCAAGAGATAGAGGTCTAATTTCATTCTTTTGCATATGGATATCCAGTTTTCTCAGCACTATTTATTGAAGAGACCATCCTTTACCCAATGTGTGTTCTTAGCACTTTGTCTAAAATGAGTTGACTGTAAATGCATGGATTTATTTCTGAGTTCTCTATTCTGTTCCATTGGTCTATATGTCTGCTTTTATGTCAACATCATATCGTTTTGGTCACTATAGCTTTGTAGTATAATTTGAAGTCAGGTAACATGATGTCTCCAGCTTTGTTGTTTTTTCTCAGGATAGCTTTGGCTATTCTGGGTCTTTCGTGACTCCATATAAATTTTAGAATTGTTTTTTATATTTCTGTTAAGAATGTCATTTCTATTTTGACAGGAATTCCATTAAATCTGTAGATTGCTTTGGGTAGTATGGACATTTTAACCATATTGGTTGTTCCAAACCATGAACATGGAACATCTTTCCAGCGTTTTGTGTCCTCTTCAATTTCTTTCATCAATGTTTTATAGTTTTCATTGTAGAAATCTTTTACTTCTTTGGTTAATTCCTAGATGTTTTATTTTATTTGTAACTATTTCAAATGGGATTACTTTCTTGGTTTCTTTTTCAGATTGTTTGCTGTGGCATATAGAAATGCTTCTGACTTTTGTAAGATGATTTCGTATCCTGCAATTTTGCTGAATTTGCTTATCAGTTCTAACAGTTTTTTGGTGGCATCTTTAGATTTTTCTAAATGTAAGATTGTATCACACGCAACTAAAGCAGTTTGATGTCTTCCTTTCCAATTTGGATGCCCTTTGTTCCTTTCTGTTGTTTATTTGCTCTGACTAGGGCTTCTAGTACTATGTTGAATAAAAGTGGTGAAAGTAGGCATTTTTTTTTTTTTTTGAGACAGAGTCTTGTTCTGTTGCCCAAGCTGGAATGCATTGACATGATCTTAGCTCACTGCAACTTTTGCCTCCTGGGTTCAAGCGATTCTCATGCCTCAGCCTCCTGAGTGGCTGGGATTACAGGTGTGAGCCACCACACCTGCCTAATTTTTGTATTTTTAGTAGAGACGGGGTTTCACCATATTGGACAGGCTGGTCTTGAACTTCTGGCCTCAAGTGATCCGCCCACGTTGGCCTCCCAAAGTGCTGGGATTACAGGTGTAAGCCACTACACCTGGCTGAAAGTGGGTATCTTTGTCATGTTTCAGGTCTTAGAGGAAAGGTGTTCAGTTTCATACTGAAAGTCCCCTTTCAATATGATAGTAACTGTGGATATTATATAAATGGCTTTTATCAAGTTGAGGCATGTGCCCTCTACACCCATTTTTTTTCGTCTTTTTATCATGAAGGGAACGTTGAATTTTATCAAATGCTGTTACTAGCATCTATTGAAATAATCATATAGTTTTTGTTCTTTATTAAGTTGACATGGTGTATTACATTTATTGATGTGTGTATGTTGAACTCTCCTTGCATCACTGGGATAAATTCTACTTGATCATAATGAATGATCTTTTTAATGTGTTGTTGAATTTGGTTTGCAAGTATTTTGTTGAGGATTTTTGTATCTATGTCCATCAGAGATATTGGCCTGTAGTATTCTTTTTTGGTTATCTCTTTTTCTGGTTTTGGTATCAGAGTGATACTGACCTCATAGAATAAGTCTGGAAGTATTTCCTCCTCCTCAATTTTTTAGAATAGTTCGAGTAGGAATGGTATTAATTCTTCTTTGTATATTTGGTAGAATTCAGCAGTGAAGTCATAAGGTCCTGGGCTTTTCTTTGATGATAGACTTTTTATTATTGCTTCTATTTCATTACTTGTTATTGGTCTATTCAGGTTTTGGATTTCTCCATGGTTCAATCTTGGCATGTTGCATGTGTCTAGAAATTTATCTGTTTCTTCTAGTTTTTCCAATTTATTGATGTATAGTTGCTTATAATAGTCTCTAATGATCCTTTGAATTTCTGTGCTATCAGTTGTAATGTCTCCTTTTTTGTCTCCAGTTTTATTTGGCTCTTCTTTCTTTTTTTCTTAGTCTTCCTAAAAGTTTGTTAATTTTGTTTATCTTTTAAGAAGATACTTTTCATTTCATTATGTGTTTTTGTTTTTAGTCTCAATTTCACTTATTTCTGCTATGAACTGTATTTCTTTCTTTCTTTCTTTTTTTCTTTCTTTTTTTTTTTTTTACTGATTTGGGGTTTGGTTTGCTCTTACTTTTCTAGTACTTAACAATATATCATTAGGTTGTTCATTTGAAGTTTTTCTACTTTTTCGATGTAGGCATTTATTGCTATAAACTTCCCTCTTGGCACTGTTTTTGCTGTATTGCATAGGTTTTAGTATGCTGTGTTTCCATTTTCATTTGTTTCAAGAAATTTTTCAATTTTCGTTTAAGTTTCTTGAAAACCCCCTGGTCATTCAGGAGCATATTGTTTAATTTCCATTTGTTTGTATTGTTTGTCTCTGCTAGTATATTTTAACTTCTTGCTTTTTATTCTTTGTGTATCTGTTATAGGTTTTGTTTTGTGGTTACCATTATGATTGCAAATAACATCTTATAACCAATTATTTTAAACTGATAACTCTGATTACAAGGAAAAGAAAAAACAAGCAAATAGAAAACTACAAACTTCTACACTTTAACCCTTTTCTCCCACTTTTTGACTTTTTGTTGTCTCTATTCATATATTTTATACTTCTATATCTAAATAGTAGTTGTAGTTACTATTTTTGATAGTCTTTGTCTTTTAGTCTTCCTACTAAAGATATGAGTGGTTTAAACATTGCTATTACAGCGTTAGAGTATTCTGTTTGTTTGTATACTTACTATTACTAGTGAGTTTTATACCTTCAGATGATTTCTTGTTATTCATTAACATAATTTTATTTAAAGTTGAAGAACTTTCTTTAGCACTTCTTTTAAGACCAGCCTAGTGTTAATGAAGTCCCTCAGCTTTTGTTTGTCTCCTTCATGTTTGAAGGATAATTTTGCTGGATGTAATATTCTATGTTGAAAGTCATTTTCCTTCGGTATTTTGAATGTCATTCCACTCTCTCTTGGCTTATAAGGATTCCACTGAGAAATCTGCTGCTAGGCATATCACAATTATTTTCATTTTCATTTGTTTCTTTTATCTTGCTGCTTTTTGGATTCCTTCTTTATCCTTGAGCTTTGAGAGTTTGATTACTATATACCATAGTCTTATTTCTGTTGGATCTGCTTGTCGTTCTTTGACTTTCTTGTACCTGGACATTCATAACTTTCTATAGGTTTGGAAAGTTCTCTGTTATTATTCCTTCAAATTAATTTTTACTCCTATCTCTCTCTCTACATCTTCTTCAAGGCCAGTAACTCTTAGATTTGTCCTTTTTAGGCTTTCTTCTTTTTTTTTCTTCCCAACTTTCATTTTAGGTTCAGGGGGTATATGTGCAGTTTTATTACATGGGTAAATTGCATGTCAAGGGGCTTTAGTGTACAAATAACTTTGTCACCCATGTAATTAGAATAGTGCCCAATAGGTAGTTTTTCAATCCTCACTCTCCTCCCATTCTCCATCTTCAAGTAGGCCCTAGTTTCTATTGTCCCCTTTATTGTGTCCATGTGTACTCAATGTTTAGCTCCTACTTATAAGTGAGAATATGTGGTATTTGTTTTCTGTTCCCACATTAATTCGCTTAGCATAATGGCCTCCAACATCATCCATGTTGCTGCAAAGGATTATTTTTTATGGTTATGTAGTATTCCATGGTGTATAGGTATCACATTTTCTTTGTTCAGTCCACTGTTATTGGGCATCGAGGTTGATTTCATGTCTTTTTGGAGGTTATTTTCTAGATCTTGTAGGTCTGCTTCATTCATTTTTATTCTTTTTTCTTTTTCTCCTCTGATTGTATATTTTAATATAGACTGCCTTTGAGCTCACTAAATCTTTCTTCTGCTTGATCAATTTTGGTATTGAGAAACTCTAATGCATTTATCAGTTTGTCAATTGAATTTTTCAGCTCCAGAATTTCTGTTTAATTTCTTATTATTTAAAAATCTTTGTTTCTCTAATGAAATTCTGAATTCCTTTCCTGTGTTATCTTAAAGTTCATTTATCTTGTTCAAGACAGCTGCTTTGAATTTTCTGTCTGAAAGTTTACATATCTCTGTCACTCCGGGAGTGGCCACTGGTGCCTTATTTAGACCTTTTGATGAGGTCATGTTTTCCTAAATGTTCTTGCTGCTTATCGATGTTTGTTTATGCCTGGGCATTAAAGAGTTAGGTATTTTTCTAGTCTCTGTAGTATGGGCTTGTTTGTGTCTATCCTTCTTGAGAGGGTTTTTTATGAATTCAAAAGGGATTAAGCATTGTGACTTAAGCCTGTGGTCACTGCAGCCATTTCAGCACTACGTAGTGCCCTAAGCCCAGGACTACTGTGACTCTTGCAGAGTTAAATACCCAGTTTTAGTGGACTTGAGTAAGATAAGGAAGAATTCCCTGGCTTACTAGGAAATGTCTTTTGCTCCCTTCCTTCTCTTTCCCCCAGTCAGGAGTCTCTCCATGCTGGGCTGCCTGGAGTTGGGGGAGGGTTGACACAGGTACTCCTGAGGCCATCATAGCTGACACTGTGCGAGGTCACATCTGAAGTCTTGCAGACAAGAACAATACTGGGACTCACCCAAGGCCTGCAACCACTACTGCCTGGTTGCTGTTGATGTTTATTCAAAGCCCAAAACCACATTAGTCAGCAGATGTTGAATTCTGTCAGGATGGATCCATGCCATGAAGCCAGCAGTTCCCCTTCTGGCCCAGGGTACATCTAGAAATGCTATCCAGCACCAAATGCCTGGAATTTTGTGCTTCAGAAATCTGGTGCTCTATTTTACTGTGGCTGAGCTGGTACCGAAATTGTGAGGCATAGTCCACTGCACTCTTCTTCCTCCTTCCCCCAAGTAGAAGGAGTACTGCCTGCAGTTAGGGGAGTGGAGATGCAGGCACTCCCTTGACTACCATGGCCAGTGTCTCACAGCTGCATGCACCCCAAGTACACTGCCTCTGGGATCAGTGCAACACCATGGCTTGCCCTAGAATGGCGGTCCTTGTAGCCTGACTACCATGCAAATTCATTTCTGGCCCCAGGCCACTTTAGTCAGCTGGTAAATAAAACAGCTGGAACTCAGGCTCCTCATACTGGGTCAGGGAATTCCCCTTTGGCCCAGGGCTGATCTAATACTCCAGCAGATTTCTGCCCTATGTTGTGTTCTGTTGTGACAGGGCAGCACTGAGTTTCAATGCAAAGTCCCACACTCACTTTACTCTCCCTCCCCCAAGCACACAGATTCTTTCTCAGTGCTGCTCTGCCTAGGGTTGGAGGAGGAGTGGTGTAGGCAATGCAAGACTTTCTTTTCTGCCCTCTTTAATACTGCTCTCCATGATACTGTGTTCAAACCAGGTGTTTGTGGTTGCTCACCTAATTTTTTTTGGTTCTTAGGAAAGTGATTTCCTGTGTGGGTAGTTGTTAAATTTGGTGTTATTGTTGGGGAACAATCGCAAAAGTCTTCTATTTGGCCATCTTGCTCTGCTGCCTATCTCCCTTAAATTCTTTTTAGAAATAACTGATCTCAAAATTGGGATATTAACCAGATGCCAGTACCATTTGAACTAAGAAGCAAGAGAGATGGAAGTTGCCTTAAGAGAGCATTTCCCACCATGAATTCCACAAAACTATAGGTCCTCAAGATGTTCTTTAAAAAAAAAAAAAAAAAAAAGAAGTGTTTCTTGAAGGAAGGGGATTCTGTTGTCAAATAAGTTTGTGGACTGTTGTATGCCATATATTTCTCTTAAATATCTGCAATATGTATCAGTAGGTTAAATGGTTTTAGTAGCCCTACAATGAAGCATGTCACAAGCTTATTTGATCTGAGAAACTTTGTTAACATAATAACTCCTTAACATCCCGTAGAACAGACAGTTTCAGAACAGTTCTTTTTTTCCTGAAAGAAATTGTGGTACTAGAAGAAAAGGAAGAACAGTAGTTGTAGAGACCCACTTGTGTCATAACTCACACTGTACACCTTCACATGAGTTGCAGATGAGAAATTTAGAAAAGAAATTCTTAGAGAAATAAATGTATTTCTCTGCTTGTAATAGACGAAATTATCAATCCCAATTTTTCATCATTCCCCTTCCTGCCAAGTCATCACATTCTGTATCTACACTCTGGCAGTATTCTTGGGTCTTGACTTTGGGCTTGGCTATAACCAGTGGGATGTTAATGGACCTGAAATAAGCAAAGCTTTTAATATGCTTGCACAGCTGTCTTACTCTCCCATATTCCTGCATTTTCCATGAGAAGAACATGTCTCATGAAAAGCATACATCTGCTGTTTTAAGTCCTAGTTAACTTAGAGTTAACTCTATTCTAGAGCTAGGCTTGGCTGAACACAGCTGAGATTGCCCACCCTTAGTCCAACCTGCAGATGTGTGGACAAGATTACATATTATTGTTGTCAATGAGTTTTTGAGTGGTTTGTTTTGCAGTATTTTCATGACAATTGCTAAATAATGTACAGGGAGTTTGTGCCAAAATAATTAATACTGCTATAAATGTACATGAAAGCTGGGATTAAAATCAAGTGATGTATCATGAGCATTGAACTTGCGGATTATTGGTTTTTTTGAATTCCCCTCAATTTTTTTTTTTTGTTTTCGGTGTGCGTGTGTATGATGGAGTTTCGCTCTGTTGCTCAGGCTGGAGTGCAGTGGTGTGATCTCAGCTCACTGCAACCTCTGCCTCCCAGGTTCAAGTAATTCTCCTGCCTCAGCCTCCCGAGTAGCTGGGATTACAGGTGCGTGCCACCATGCCCAGCTAATTTTTTTGTATTTTTAGTAGAGACAGTGTTTCACCATGTTGGCCAGGCTGGTCTAAAACTCCTGACCTCAGGTGATCTGCCTGCCTCAGCCTCCCAAGTGCTGGGATTACAGGCATGAGCCACTGCACCCAGCCTCACTTTCATCTTCTGTATGTCACCTTCCTTTTTCTATCCAAAAATCTTCTTCCACCCAGTGGCTGCACTGGAGTCTCTGAGTCTGCTCCAGCTTGGGAGGCTGCCCAATTCACGAATCATGCATTACTCCATTAAACTTTGCAAAATTTCATTCAGCTGAAGTTTTTCTTTTATAAGCATATAACTTTTTAATATCTAATTTGCCTTAGTTTGGTTATTCCAACATTTCTAAGCAAAATATACACTCCCAGACAGCCCAATTTTCCCCATTTACATTTAAGCAAAATGACGTTATGAAAAACATTTAATTAATGGAAATGTAAATTGGAAAAATCTGTAGTAAATCTGTAGTTTATATATTAAGGCAAAAGGCCTCATAAAAACTCAGTTATTATCCAATGTCCTAAAAATATTAACTTTTGTCTTACTACTGTTCAGCAAAAAAATAGACTAGAAACTCCCCTGCCTAGTGAGCTGGCGGTTCTGGCATGATAGACGTTGGCTGACCAGGCTGCTCACTGCTACTAACCAAGGCCTTCATCACTGGACCCAGACCAGGACCCCTGTGATCTTGATAAGAACCGTGCCCCTTTTCTCTCTGTAAAACCTCCACCATCTCTTCTTTTTCTCACTCTGACCAACCATATAGTCCTTCTTCTTTCCATTTTTGCATGTTCTAGCCTTCTCTGCTTCTTAAATTAGTGAACTACCTATTTCATTTATAAAATAGGTGATTGCAAGACACAAGTGATTAATGCAAGTAAAAGTGCCTTAAATGATTGCTCGATACATGTTGACCTATCTCTTTTCCTGCATATCCTATATTCTATTATTTCCTCAATGCTAGTCTAGTGATATATAGATATAGATGACATGGATATAGATATAGATAGTATATAGACAAATATAGACATGGATAAATTGGTCATAAATTAAGAAAGCAATATTAATAATAGCTGTTGGAATACATATTTGTCCCTCTAAGACAGTGGTCCCCAATCGTGGCCTGCTAGGAACAGGGCTGCACAGCAGGAGGTGACTGGAGGGCCAGCGAGCATTACTACCTGAGCTCTGCCTCCTGTCAGATCAGCGGGGGCATTAGAGTCTCATAGGAGCACAAACCCTATTGTGAACTGTACATGCGAGGGATCTAGCTAAGTTGTGAGCTCTTTATGAGAATCTAACTAATGCCTGATAATCTGAGGAAGAACTGTTTTGTCCCGAAACCATCCACCCTCCAACCTGTCCACGCAAAAAACATCTTCCACGAAACCAGTCCCTGGTGCCAAAAACATTGAGAACCACTGCTCTAATATTTAATTGTGACTAACATTGATGGCCAGTTGAGAAGCAGTATTTTATACTACCTAGAGGACATAGGATCTAAATGAGACAGCAAACCTGAATTTCAATCATAGCTCTAACACTTATTGTCTGAAAAGTTAGTCAGACTTATCTCATCAGAAAATTTGGAGTTATAATATTAAATAAGATTTAATAAGATACCATCTATATATTTAATGGGATACAATATATAAAGAGCTTAAGTCAATGCTAATTACATAGTCAGCACTCAATAAATGCTAGCTATTAGTCAAAGTACAAGAGCTGAGTTTGCGTGTGATAATGTATTTATTTTACAATACAAATAACTACCTTAAAATAAACACACTACTAACATTTTAATTTTAAAGTCATTACTTTTATGAGTTAAAATGCAAAGCAAGAAGGGAAGGTTTATTATTTTAATTTATCTCGCTCCTGCCATATTTCCAATCTGCTTTTCACATTAGGTAACTGGAATTTAGGGGTATCTCTGAAACAAAAACTCTGAAGGTTAATCTGTATCATCTACATGCTTCAGAGCATAAGCAAATTACTAGCTGGTCAGATCAAGGTGAAACGCAGTGAAATGAACCCACTGTGGCCACACCTCTATTTTAAGGCTACCTGGCAAAAAAAAAAAAAAAAATGTTGAAGCACAGCTATTTTAACAAATAGGAGTAGGAGTGATTAATTACTTTTTACTGTCATTCAATAGCTTGTCACTCAGGGAGTAACCTCATTTTGCATAAATTTAATAGAGATCACATCATGGCCTGCTTGGCTGAAAAGCATTGCTCCTGAAACTCTGATAGTACTTTTAAGTCCACTGATGTGTGAATATAATTCTTCACATCTCTTAGCCCTACATACTCTGTCACTCCCAGGGAGACACTTTAGTAGATCTATGTGGTACCATGTGGAAAGTTACAAGTGATGAGCTTGCTGATTCATTCCTCTTTCATGTAACAAAATGATAGAAAATGTAAAACCAATGGGTGTTATTCTACAGTGTAGAGCTTCTTTCCACCCTGTTAAGGGAGTACAAAAAGATATTTATTAAAATTGAAAACTATTAATTGCAAAATCCTTGATGTCTTGAACATTTAGTTTGATATCTGAAAAGAAATTTTAAAGATCCCATTAAGGAATCTGCAGGTTAGGATGGTGGCTAATTGTTGTGCATAATTCTCATCCTTCCATGTACATTAACCCACGGGAAGAGATTTTTAAAAAGTACAATAACTATGAAAATCTATGAAGCACCAAGTGAAATTTCTGAAAACCAAATCCCCAAGAAAAAAGTAGATTGTTACCTATATCCGTTGCATCCCCAAATCAGAGACACAGGACCCTTGCAACTAGAGTGCCAACAGTATCTGCTCCCTTCTGCTCAAGGACTTATATCTGAGGCTCTCAGTGCTATTTTATCCCCTAGTTAGTATCTCTCTCTGTATATCCATGTACAAATGTTAATCTCATTTATCATGTCCAAGGTGGAAATGGACAAGTGTGGTATACTTCACTTTGAGATATGATGTTGATAAGAAGAGGTGGTGAAATAAAGAGTAGTGAACTCTGGTGACTGAAGTCTGGGATTCTTTTTCCCCTTTCAATTCTAGCAAAGGAAGTTCTATATGTAAAAGGTCTAACAGCACTGAGGTGAGTTGCAGGAGAAACCAGAAAAACCACCAACTCAATCTATTAGCAATCATTTGGCTTGGATAAATCTCTTATTATACAAAGATAGACCTTTGAATAGATGCTACATAGTGAAAAAAATGGAAGCATTAAACTCAACTGGAACCCAGAAACCATATTTCCAAAAGAAAATCATTGAGAGTTATAAAGAAAAAGTCTACTGAATTTCAAACAGAGGTGCTACATAGTAAGATTTAAAAAGTAGTGAGTAGCTTAAGACAACTAGCATGATACAGAGAACCTTCCATTTAACAAATCAATTCTAGCATCTGCTATCAATGGGGGCAAATCACTAGATCTTTTAGCACAGATTTTTATACCTGTAAAATAAGGCAATAGTAAGTGTTTTCCTGACTTCATGGAAATTCTGAGAAATTAAGTAAAATTTTGCAAATGAAAATATCTTAGAAATTGTAAAAATTCTTTAGTAATGGAATCTTTAATATTGTTTATTTTTAAAGCTTATCCTCCACATTTACAATTTGATCTTATCTCATATTGGTTCTTTGCTTATTGCATCTAATTTAAAATTCATTATGTAACTTAATTTTTTTATAATTTTCATTTTTCCTCTAATTCCCTAATTTAAATTACTTTTTCAAAATAACTAAAAGAATACTGACTTTTAAAATTATTTTTTATATTTTGATTCAAGAGAACATCCTTAGGATTCAGTGTTGGACCTTCTCGCTTCTCCATCTTTGGCTTTGTTTCTTTTTTGGGGGATGGAGTTTCGCTGTTGTCACCTGGGCTGGAGTGCAATGGCGCAACCTCAGCTCACAGCAACTTCTGCCTCCCAGGTTCCAGCAATTCTCCTGCCTCAGCCTCCCAAGTAGTTGAGATTACAGGTGCCCGCAACCATGCCCGGTTAATTTTTATATTTTTAGTAGAGACCGGGTTTCACCATGTTGGCCAGGCTGGTCTCAAACTCCTGACCTCAGGTGATCCACCCACCTCAGCCTCCCAAAGTGCTGGGATTACAGGCATGAGCCACCGTGCCCAGCCGGCTCTGTATTTTCTACATTAGCTTCATTCTCAGACAGACTTTCCTCCACATAACAAACGAGAGTCATTCAAAATGCTGGGCTTCTGTGCAGGTGTAATATCTGTACGCCGGAAAAAAAAAAAAAAGAAGAAGCTACCAAATGGGATAGAGACATTTACCCAGAGGAGTTCATTTATGTGGGATGGGAAAAGAAATGCATAACATGTCCAAACCCCGTGCTTCCATGGCTGAACTCACAGAAATTAACAACAAAAAAAATACAGTAAAAACATAAAATACAAATCATAAAGGAACTAAGCAGATAATCCATAAATGATTAAATATAAATGAGTAACAAATATGCAAAAAAGGTCTAATCTTACAAGTAACTAAGAAAAGTAGGTGGTAAAGTTTTTAAAAATAATAGCCCAAGATTTCTTAACTAACTCTTGGTAAAAAAGGTAGAAATAAAAGCTGTGAATTTTTTCCTAAGTAAAGTAAAGAAGCATACAACGAATTTATATATAAGAAAAAGTAAGATAAATGAGCTAAGTATTCAACTAAAGACATTAGCATACTATCACATTGGAGATGAAGAGAAAAAGAAAATAACCAAAAAAAAGACATTAGTAAAAGAAGTAAGAAAACAAAAACCTAAGGAAAGCAAAAAAGGAAAAAAAAAAAAAAAGCCAAGATAAAAGCCAAAACCAATGAATTAGAAAGCAGAATACAAGACTTAATCAATTAATCTAAGAGTTTGTTGTTTTTAGAGAAAACACAATAATCAAACCTTCCGCAATTCTAGTTAAGAAATACAGTAAACAAAACTACAAAGTGCTAAGAATGAGCCCCAGGGGATGACAGCACTCGCACACAGGCATTCGGAATGTTCTAAGAATATAATGTTCTCTACTGTAAGGACAGATTTTAAAATGTGAATAAAACCTATGATTTTCTAGAAAAATATAAATTAACAAAATTAATGCAAAATGTGGAAAACCTGAACAGAATGATTAAAAAGAAAAAAAAAGAGGTGAATGGAGCTGGGCTTAGACTTTTTCAACTATTTTAGAATGTTTCAGAGTATTTAGAAAGATGGCAATCTTTCCAATCTTTCCAGTTTGTTTTATAAAGCTAGCATAAGCCTGATAACAAAACATAACCTTATAATAAATGACACATTTTTAAAAATTAATTATATATTTACTAAATAAAAGTAAGTGAACAAATTTAGAACAGCCTAATTTAAAAGGAATAAAATTTATGAGCAAACAATATACCCATACCCGTGGCTGATAAACACAGGTGACTGAGCTAGTAATTGATTTTGAGGTGAGGTGCCATTTTTGTCCATCTAATTATCAAAGAAGAAATAGAGTAAAACACTGCTAATATCTAGTGTAGGTACTAGTATACAGAAACAAGAACTTTTACCTTGTTGTAAAAGTGTAAACCTTTTCTGGAGGGCACTTTTCTGATGTATATTCTAAAGTATTAATATTTTCTGGATTCAATTGTATACTCCTGACTCAGCAACTCCAATATGTAAGCATACATTATAACAGTTGGAATATAACAATTTGAAAATGATCAAACCTGTGGGCAAGATGTATACACACGGCTGTTCATTGTACATTATGTATGATGCTGAGACTTTTCAATGGCACTAGAAAAATTTCTCATTAGGGAAACCATTAAATGGAGATCTAATAAAATTATGCAGCCACTTATAATAATGATATATATATTTATTAACATGAAATAGTTCATGATATATTCAGAGAAGCAAGTAGATTACATAGTAGTATGGATAACAATACCATCTCTGTAAATGGATGGATAGAGATAGATAGAAATTCATATAGATAGAGCCACACTATAGATATAGATATATCCATGATAGTATCTAATGGTGGTCCCTTTTTAATAATAGAATTTTGAGGTTTTTTTCTTTATACTTTCTGAATTATCTAAATTCCTAACAGGTTGCTAGAGTTTTTTTCTCTGTCTGTCGTGAAGAACTAGTTCTACCTTGTCGTATTTCTGTCCCAATCTGTTGTGGACCAATACTTTGTTAAATATAGGAAAAATGAAGTAAAAATAAGACACAAAAATACAAATTCTATTTTTTTATTATGAGATTTAATAGATGTAAAGTTTTTCTGTTGATTTGCTATAAAAGTTTATAAACGCTTACTCTGTTTCTGTACTTAATGTGGATCTGTAGTTCTTGGAATGGCACTGTGTGGCTCTGGTCCGTGATTAAACGCACAGACTCTAGGGCCAGATGTTTGGGGAGAATCCCACTTACTAACTTAGCAGTATTTAAATGTTTGCATTTATTATCACTAGCATTGGCTTATAAAATGAACTATAAAGTAAATAATGAAAATAAAGTGAATAATACAGCCAACAATCTTGAAACACTCTCCTGAAAGAGGTGAAAAAAATCAGAAAGCCTAATAGGAATAATAGCGGTGAAAGATGCAGCTTAAGAATTATTTTCTTAAGAAAGAAAACACTATAGGCCAGGTACGGTGGCTCACGCCTGTAATCCTAGCACTTTGGGAGGCCGAGACGGGAGGATCAAGAGGTCAGGCGATCGAGACCATCCTGGCTAACACGGTGAAACCCCATCTTTACTAAAAATTACCAAAAAAATTACACGGGAGTGGTGGCAGGCACCTGTAGTCCCAGCTACTCGGGAGGCTGAGGCAGGAGAACGGCGTGAATCCAGGAGGTGGAGCTTGCAGTGAGCCAAGATCTCGCCACTGCACTCCAGCCTGGGCCACAGAGCAAAACTCTGTCTCAAAAAAAAAAGAGAAAAGAAAACACGATAGTTGAAATGGTACCAATAATCAGAGATGTAACTGAAGAAAACTTTTCTAAGTTAGAAAAATAAATACATGAGTATGCAAACACAGAAGTTATATTTTTTCAAATACATGAAAATAGAACATATGTGGACTCACGGTAGTAGTAATTTTGAGTTATAAAAAGAAAAAAAATACTACACATTTGGGGGAAAGGAAGAAACTTCAACATAAGAAGTTATTTTAAATTATGCCTGGTTTCATTTAAAAAGCATTATTTTTTTTCTTGTCTGCATGGGAAATACCATAATGTAAATGGCGATCTATGTATTTACAGAAAAAATGATTATGCCCCAAAAAATGTATACTCAACCACATTTCTTTTTCTTTTTTTGAGACAAGAGTCTCACTCTATTGCTCCAGGCTGGAGTACAACGGCACAATCTCGGTTTACTGCAACCTCTGCCTCCTGGGTTCAAGAGATTCTCCTGCCTCAGCCTCCCTAGTAGTTGGGGTTACAGGGGCCCGCCACCACTTCCAGCTAATTTTTGGTATTTTTAGTAGAGACGGGGTTTTACTATGTTGGCCAAGCTGGTCTCGAATTCCTGACCTCAGGTGATCCACCTGCCTCGGCCTCCCAAAGTGCTGGGATTACAGGTGTGAGCCACTGCGCCCGGCATTTTTTACATGTCAGCAACATACATTCTCAACTATTCATGAGCTTAGGAAAGTTACCATCCACATTTGCTCTTTTTGAAAAAAATTACTTGGAAATAAGGGCTAACAAACTAAAAGATCATTAAGAAAAACAAAAACAAAAATGACAAAGTCGTTATACAAAAGGACTTGCCAATTTCCTTCTACGAATATCACTAAACACAATCCTCATTTTAGAGCAAACGTCCTAAAACAACAGACATAATAATGAAGATGTGGAGGGGCTGATGTATCCTTCTATAATGGCTTGTGAATGCAACTTCAAAACAAACCTCATTATGAGTTGTTATTCCTTATTATAGAAATCTATCTATAATTTAACACAGTAAAACCTTATGGAAAATTCCTTCCTTTAGATATGATTTATCCTCTTACCCAAAACCCCAGTTAAACATGATTAAAATTGTCCTGAATAAAAATAAAGGAAGGAATAAAATTAAATACATCTAATTTTTAACATTATTATTTTTAATTAAATTTTACTTTAAGATAATTGTAGATTCATAGGCAGTTGTAATACAGAGAGATCTCATGTACCGTTTATGCAGTTTCTCCCAGAGGGAATATCTTGCAAAACTAGAATATTAACACCAAGGCAATCCACCAATCTTAAGATTTCTCATTTTACTTGCACTTTCACTCTTGTATATGTGTGTGTATTATGTCTGTGCAATTTTATGACATGTAAATATTCATATCCACCTACCAAATTCAAGATACATTACAGTTCCCTCACTACAGGATTCATTTTTGTTGACTTTTATAAACACAACACCTATGCAGTCCCTAGTTCTTCATTATCAATAATCCGTTCTCAATTCCTATAATTGTGTCACGTAATCATATTGTATGTAACAGTTTGAGATCAGATTTTTTTCCTCAGCATATTCCCTAGAGATTCATTCAAGTCATTGCATGGATCACTAGTTGGTGCCTTCTCACTGCAAAGTAGTGGTCTTAGTATGGATGTACCAGTTTTTTTAATCATTCATCCATTGAAGGACATCTAGATCACTTTCAGTTTGGAGCTATTATAAATGAAGTTGCTATGAACATTCTTGTACAGATTTTTGTGTGAATATAAGAATTTCTCTGGAATAAGTGCCCAGGAGTGCAACTATTGAGTTTCTCCATATTGTCTTCTCTAGTGACTGTACAATTTCACACTACTATCAGCAACGTAGGACGGAGCAATCCATTTTCTCAACATTCTCAGTTTTTGGTGTTGCCACTATTGTTTTATTTTAGCCATTGTGTAGGTGTGCAGTGATACCTCATTGTAGTTTCAATTTGCATTTCTCTAATGAATAACGTCAAACATTTTTATGTGCTTATTTGCCATATGTATGAAATGGTTGTTCGTGTCTTTTGTTCACTTTCAAATTAGATTATTTTGGGTTTTTTTACCATTGAGTTTTTATTCCATTATAGTCAGAGAACATGCTCTGAATTATTTCAGTTTTCTCATCGTGTTGAGGTTTGTTTTCTAGCCCAGGATATGGTCTATATTGGTGAATTTTCTATGGGCATGTAAGAAAAATGTGTATTCTGCTAGTGAGTGGAATGTTTTACATATGTGTTTTCTTTCTTTTTTCTTTATTCTTAAAAAAAAGGACACATGTGCAGAACGTACAGGTTTGTTGCATACGTATACGTGTGTCATGGTGGTTTGCTGCACCTATTGCCATGTCCTCTAAGTTCCCTCCCCTCAAACCCCACCCCCCAATAGGCCCTGGTGTGTGTTGTTCCCCTCTTGGTGTCCATGAGTTCTCAGTGTTCGACTCCCATTTATGAGTGACAATATGTGGTGTTTAGTTTTCTGTTCCTGTGTTAGTTTGCTGAGGGTGATGACTTCCAGCTTCATCCATGTCCCTGAAAAGGACATGATCTCATTCCTTTTTATGGTTGCATAGTGTTCCATGGTGTATATGTACCACATTTTCTTTATCCAGTCTATCATTGATGGGCATTTGGGTTGGTTCCACGTCTTTGCTATTGTAAATTGTGCTATAATAAACATACGTGTGCAAGTGTCTTTATAGTACAATAATTTATATTCCTTTGGGTATATACCCAGTAATGGGGTTGCTGGGTCTTGTGTTTTTTATTCATATATATAATGTATATATGTATGTATGTCAGTTACATCCTGTTGGATGATTGTGTTGCTCAGATCTATCTTTACTTGTTTTCTTTCTAATATTTCAGTCATTTGCTGAGGGGGAATATTGAAATCTTCAACTATAATTGTAACATGTAATAATATAATTATAATTAACATGCTTTTATTGTCCAATTTAAAAAAAGCAGAGCATATGAAAAAGCAGTGTAAAAATTATGTTGATATATCTTCTATTATGACACAAAAACACAAAATGTATAGAAAGAAATATGGCAAAAGTTAATGGCAATTATATATATGGTGATAGGGTTATGGATAACTTTCTCCCCATCTTTAGATTTTTTTATAATTTCCAAAAACCTTAAAAATTACCAACTGATGATTATATATATCCTTATTTGTAGACATTTGATGACTCAAATAATGCCAGCCTTGTCCAGATTTATTGTTCTTCTAAATTGTCAGGGATCACTGAAAATTTTATTCCAGTGATACAGTGAGGAAACACTCATCAGACAGAATTTCAATAAGGGAGAAACTATCAGCAATATTAATCTGGATAATGATGATCCTAATTTAAGAAAAATGTGTGGTTGCATTTTTAAGAATGTGGCTTACCATATATTATTTAATATTATTTCTGCAACTAATGTGGTTTATGTTATTTGTATCTGTTTTTAAACAAACCTTGAAATCCCTTTGTGCACAATCTCTAAAAGTTAGATATTTATTTCTTAAAAGAACTTTGAGAAGCCTTATTAAAATTTGAGCTTATGATTCCAATCTAGTACTGACATTTCCTTTTACTATTGTTATTATTATTATTTGAGACTGAATCTCAGTCTGTCGCCCAGGCTGGAGTGCAGTGGTATGATCTTGGCTCACTGCAAACTTTGCCTCCCGGGTTCAAGCGACTCTCCTGCCTCATCCTCCCTAGTAGCTGGGAATACAAGTACCCGCCACCATGCCTGGTTAATTTTTGTATTTTTAGTACAGACGGGGTTTCGCCATGTTGGCCAGGCTGGTCTCAAACTCCTGACCTCAGGTGATCCGCCTGCCTCGGTCTCTGAAAGTGCAGGTATTACAGGCATGAGCCACTGAGCCAGGCCTGAAATTTCATTTTTAACATCTAGGTTCTTATCAAAACAACAGCTATACTCATAAGAATTTAGACTGCATTTTTCCTTAAATATTTACTTTTAATTTGTCCATACTGTATTCAAAAATATTTTAAGGTTTCTTTTGAAATAAAAAGTTAACTCCTAACTTAATTTTTCCTACTTAAAAGTCTTCTCAGTGATATACTATTTCAGGTAATTTAAAAGTTTTTATTCCTTATCTCCATGACTTATTTCACCAAAGATTTAAATTATACATTTCTGGACAAACACCCTTTGTTTTAAGGTGAGCAAAGTCATCCTTTCTAGATTTAAATAAATTCACACCACACTAAATTTCTTCATCTTCTGGAGAATTAACTGCTCAATCTATATAAATGTCCATATGGAAATTTTAAAATTTAGTAAAATATCTGAAATGTGTTTCACGGTTCTGATGCCAACATTTTGTCTACATGTACCCATAACTCTACCTTTAACTTTAACACATTGTTTTAACTGTTCGCATTATTGCAAAGCTTAATTCAAAGATGTACTACTTTGGAAGAGAATAAATAAAGCAATCTTCGATACAGTAAGTAAAGTTGTCAATCTTACAATACTTGATTGGTAAAGCAAGAATTCAACAAACATACATAAAGCCTACCCAGCAGGCTGCCTATTTTCTGATTTTAACGTGAATTGAAAAATTATCCTTGTCTTTCACTGCTGTCTTTCAGCTTGGTTTCATGAAGTATTCTCATTAGTGCGTTAAGATAGATCATTTTTATTTCTTTTCTTGCCTTGAATCTTATACAAGTAGAGACTTTTCACTTTCTCTCAGTGTTCATAGACAGTCTTTACTATTATGAAATCTGAAGGTGGCTTCCTCCTGCCTGCCATGAAGAACCTGAATGTCCTCATGGAAACTACTCACTGAATGACTTCCACATTATCCCATAAAAAGTGTGTGGGGCGCGGTGGCTCACGCCTGTAATCCCAGCGCTTTGGGAGACCTAGGCAGATGGATAACCTGAGGTCACGAGCTCAAGACCAGACTGGCCAACATGGTGAAACCCCGTCTCTACTGAAAATACAAAATTAGCTGGATGTGGTGGCACACGCCTGTAGTCCTAGTTACTTGGGAGGCTGAGACGGGAGAATCGCTTGAACCCGGGAGGTGGAGGCTGCAGTGAGCCGAGATGGCGCCATTACACTCCAGCCTGAGCAAGACAGAGTGAGACTCTGTCTCAAGAAAAAAAAAGTGTGCCTAAAAAGAGGCTCTTCCACATCATCACATCAGAGAGAAACAAGGATAGGAAGGGGCAAATGACCACATACAATGTATATTTTGTTTCTTTTTTAAGATTTTATGTGAAGAGGAGATTTGAGTAAGATTTGAGGAAACAAAGGCTGATTTCATTTAAAGACAAAATTAATTGAGCCAAGCGCCGTGGCTCCTGCCTGTAATCCCAGCACTTTGGGAGACTGAGGCGAGCAGATTACTTGAGGTTAGAAGTTCGAGACCCAGCCTGGCCAACATGGTGAAACCCCATCTGTACTGAAAATACAAAAATTGGCCGGGCGCGGTGGCTCACGCCTGTAATCCCAGCACTTTGGAGGCCAAGGTGGGTAGATCACAAAGTCAGAAGACCGAGGTCATCCTGGCTAACACGGTGAAACCCCGTCTCTACTAAAAATACAAAAATTAGCCGGGCGTGGTGGCACTTGCCTGTAATCCCAGCTACTTGGGAGGCTGAGGCAGGAGAATTGCTTGAACCCGGGAGGCAGAGGTTGCTGTGAGGAGAGATTGCGCCACTGCACTCCAGCCTGGGAGACAGAGCCAGACTCCGTCTTAAAAGAAAAAAAAAAGATAAAATTAATTGAGAAGATCTGGAATGTTAATATAAGATATGGATAAATAAAACTACATACTTTCTACTAATTTTGTTTTCTATTTATTTGTGTTTTATAGTCATGTCATACAAAAATCTTTCTTTTGTGGAAAACTCTGTTTAGGTATTTCTGGATCCTGTGGGATCAGATTGGCAGAAGAAAGGAGATGCTGTCGCAAATTGCCATCTTCAAACTATCATGCTTTCTAAAATTATGTTTTAAAGCCTGTTTACAGCCACACTGACACTTCTGAGGTCAGATTCTCTAGAATAATTACTAAATCTGGGTTAAATGTTTTATCTATTTTATTACCAACTTTATCAGGTGACCTTCATGAAGCATCCAAACTTAGCATTGACTGAGGTCATTTCCAGTGTATCTTCCACAAATAGTCTTTGCTAATTTTTTTCAAAATAATTGAGATTAGCGTTTTATGTATTCTGAGAGCCTTTAGAAAACATGAGTAAAAGTTGACACTTTTCCAAAAAATTATTTGTGTGTGGAACCCTTATATTTTATCATGTGCATATTATTACTACCAGAAAAGGGGTAATAGCTTAAATATCTAAAGATTTATTATAATTAATAATAAAAAGATTTACATGTCAATAGAAATAGGCAAGGAATAGGAAAGGGGAATTTATACAGAGCTAAAAATAAACAAGATTTATGAAAAAATCCTAATCAATTCAAATTAAAATGTAAAGAGAGCAAACAACTTTGTCTGGCAGATAGTAGATGCTCAGTAAGTATTTTTTACTAAATGAAGAAAATAACATATTTCATTCATCTAACTGACAAAGGGTTTTAAGAATAATATGAATCTCCAGGATTAATAAGATACCCAAGCAAAAGAAAACAACATTAGGTAACTACCAATTCAGACTGTGGATACTGAACATCTAGATTCTAGATTTATTTTTTAGCCTTTAGTCTTTTTTAGCCTTTGCTAAGAAAGTAAATGCATTTTAGAACAGAATATAGCCACAGTCAAATAACAAACTGCATTTTAAAAATGACAATAGCATTAACATAAATGGCAAAACCATCTCAAGACTTAACCTATAAAAGAAAATTTTATTTTAAACTATGTCATTTAAGCAAACAGGATTTAGAATACAATAAATTTTATACTAAAGGATATATAAATAAGTATTAACTGCAAATATTACTATCTCTGGCAAGAAAATTTCCCCCAGTATATGCATAGATGGAAGTAGAAAAGAGCAAAAAGGCGATATCCTGAATAAGGTCACTGAACATAGATAGGACTTATTTTCCATCAGCCTTAATTTCAAGGAACAGTAGAAAACTCTGAGGGGAAGAAAAAGTGCTGATCTTCCCTTGTCATATTATCGACACTTGGTAATGTTTGGGGTTCTCCAAAAAAAAATTAATTATTTTCTTTCTCTACAGTTTATCTATGATGCCCAGAAACCACTGACTTCCTGGAATTTTTATTAAGAATTCATATTCTTGCCATGTTTTTCAGATACTGTGTCCTCTGCCAATAAATTCTAATAAATTTTCACTTCTTTTCTTTCAATAACATACTAGAGAATATGATTCAGACTCAAATTAATCACCGATCATGTTAATGGCTCCTAGGAGTTTACTTCCGATACCGCTTATTACATTAAATCAAACTTGATAGTGTGCTAGATCATTGCTCAGCTGGGTTTTCATAAAAGCACTGGTATTTAATATGATTTATGCCTGGCTTTCTGTTAATATCTTTGGTTATTGTGTGCTTTATTTTTAAAACAGACATTCTTAGCAACTGGCACTCCTTTAAAACCTATCATACTTTTAAAATATTTTACAGGAAAGATTTTACAGTAAAATGTGTACCTTATTTTATATTATAGTCACTTAATAGTGAACAGGAACAATTTATTTAATTTATAATCAAAATATTAATATTTTAGTTGTAGTTTGGAAAAAGCATCATATATACTTTTAACATATATGCAAAACATATAAGCAAGCACAAGCAAAACATATATAAATAAAACATACACATGTTTTGCTTATTTAAAAGATAAATTATATGAAAGATTATTAAGATGTTGAAAGTACTATATTTTTTAAAGCTTTGCAGCAAAGGAGCAGTTCTGGGAGAACCATTTGATGCACCTGCTGAAGATATAGCAAGCGTGGCAAGTTTCATTGAGACAAAGCTTGTTACCTGTTATCTACGGATGAGGAAACCAGATCTTGCCCTGAATCATGCACACAGGTAAAATCATACACTAGTAAGTGCAAGTAAATGCTGTTCATGCTAGTGGAGGGTACTATCTGAGCTTGCCTGATCACCTTCCATTTTATTTCAATTTAAAGAAGAAACAAACATTTATTTACTGCTTGGTTTATGTCAAGTGAGGCAATCATGGAGACCACAAAAATCTCAAAACCTACTGGAAGAAATAGAGACACAAGAAACTATTCATAATGCAGGGCAAAACTAAAAGGCAGACAACTGCAGAAGCAAATTGCTGCGGGAAGAAACGAGGGAGAGAATAGGTAAGTAAGGGAGGTGGTATTGAAAGGTAAGAAGGATTGTCAAAATTGCAGTTGTGGAATGGTAGAAGGGAATTCTGACTGTGAAGTATGAGCCAAGACTTGAAAGTTCATGGCTTATTTGGTGATCACATTAGCTGATTCAAAGGATCCTTTGGACAGCTTTCCAAAGGTATGAAATACTTTTTATCTCTGTCCTTAAAATTTTCTTTTTTATATTTCTATCCTTCTTTAGAAGTATGTATCTGTGTGTCTCTATATGACTTCCTAGAATCCCCAGTGTTACCCAGGCCTGTCTTTTCTTCTATAAAAATGTACCTCTCCTACATTTTATGTTTTAGGGGCCTTTCTCTCATGGATAATAATCAGTTTTAATCTGCAGCAAAGATAAAGTGATTATATTATGCCTTTCAACAACGCTTTCCTTGAAATTGTGATGTCTCTGTCTCTCCCTGCCTGACTTTGAGCAATTTACCTAGAACTTTTGTGTTGTTCATTTTCTCATCTCACATCCTGTACTTCTTTTGGATACAAATGGCAAACTAGTATCAATATGAACACGTAATTCCTGCTTTCTTAATAAACAACTGGGGAACATGATTATCAGTTATATTAAGACTCATTTGTAAATGGGAGATTTATTAGTATGGTAAAAGTCATTTACAAACTCACATCCACTAGGATGTACAAGTTGTTTCTACCCAAGATTTTTCACAGCCCTAGTAGTGAACTTAAACTTGACCTCAAGAACCTACAGACAACAAAATCACATTGAAATTCACAAGACAACCTGTTTGAAAGCCATTCTCCCTCTTAAGTAAACTACAAAACCTAGAGGCAGATTCCCTTTGACATTAAAAGAAAATTTTGCTCCCTATATTATCTGGAAACATTTTATGAAACCATAGTTTTAAAAAAAAATCAAGATATATGGTCTGTCAAAGAATTTTGTTCTATTTCCATTTGAAAGAAGAAATATTGGAAAAGTAATGTGTATTTCAGTATGTCAAAATATTGCAACTTTTGGGCTATCTGGGTGATTTGTGGGAAAAATATTTGAAAACTATTTACAGACTAAAAAATATTTGATCATGCAAAATATTTGATCATGCAATAGCAAAGAACATAAATAAGTAAAAATTTTAAAAATAGAAACGAACATTTGAAAGCTATTTATAGACTTCAAAATATTCAGAAAATCCATAGGCATACATAAACAATAATAAATTGAGATGCACTAAAGGTAATTATACCTCAACTTCTCCATGGTTATAATCACAAATAAAAAGGGCCACCTACATGGCCTACATTTTAAAAGAAATATTTCTTGGATATCAGAATATTTTGATGAATTTTTGAATCGTATTTAATAATAAAAGGGTTCCAAATGGCATGGTCATGTCAAAATGTAATTAATTCAATGTTATTAAAAATAAGTAACAGTCTCTGGTAAACAAGAATTCAGTAAAAAAAAAAAAGTAATGAGAACAAAAGATCAAAAATTCCACTGTAAGCCAAATATAAGAACCACAAGATGCTGCAATTCCTGAGAATGCAAAGATCAGCTTCAGTAGGTTCACTATTTAGAATTAGAAATTTTCTGCTTTGAAGGTAAGAGTGCTTTTTCAAGACCTTGAAAATTACTGAATTGAATGTATATAACAGTGAATAGTAATCTTTCCTATTATGTTAGAATTAACTTTTGTAAAATAATTTTTGCTGCTGTTCCTAAGTTGAACATTAAGTAAGAAATGTAAATCAATAAAGGTTAAACAGTCAATTCGCACAATTAATGATGCATCAAGTGAAATAAATCATTTTGCTGGTCTGGTCATAGCGCAGAACTGCATAAGTCAATACATATGATTTTAATATCAAAACATCTTGAAAGATCTTAGATTTTAAAACAGTCTGAAATGTAATCAACAAATGTATTTTATAAAATAAATTAATTAGGATATTTACTCTATAAATAGCTTACAACCGTTAGTTATATACTCAATGCAGAATTCTACTTTTGTATTATTATCACATTGTGAAAATTGATACTTATCATGAATCAAAATTAAAATATTCCTTTTTTGCATTTATTTGCATTTGCTGAAGCATCTTCTCTTTAATTTTATGTAAATGTGAGGTCTACTGCATATTTTTAGGAGACTTGTTAACACAAAAATTAGCTTAAAAACCATCATGTAGTTTTCCTTCTATTGTTTTGTCATAGAGAAGACTACAAGAACCATAACTTTATGGTTTTAAGATCAACAAAGATACGTTTTGAAATTAATCAGCTAAGCACTGCCATTTAAACTAAAATAGTCAATGATACAAAGGCTCTGAAAACAACTATTATCAAAATGGCTCTTTTTTAAATTCATAACATATCCAAAGTGGCACATATAAGTATTATTTTTTACTTCAACCAAAAGTAATGCTTAGACTCTCCTAATACATTGAATCTCTGCTCACTTCATCAAACCAGTGCCACTGTTTATCAGGTTTTTGAACATTTCTAAAGACCAATTTGTAATTACTGCTTTCTTATCAAGATTAAAAATCCTGCTATGATTCTTTTCTTATTATATAAATACATTTTGATGTATATACTTGCAAAGATTTTAATGATACATATCACCTTTTGTATATTCCCTACCTTTAGGGTTTTTTTTATTTTTATTGCAAAATTTTGTTGCCACAAGGTGGCAGACAAGATGAAGTCTAAAGTACCAAATATGTAAGAAAAATCCCTGTTTTAAACATTATTTTATAATGGTAGTATCTACATTCATTCATTCATTTTAAAAAACTTATTAAATATTTCCACCAAGAGCCTATTCCTGTGCTAGACAGTGGAGAGACAGTTATTAATAGGAAATACGTGATGCTTATACACCAGCAGAAGTAGCAAGGTGTAAATAAATAAACAAATATTAGCGTATATATGAGATGAAGAGTATGATAAATGCTGTGAAGGAAATCAATATAAGTTATGTTGCAGAGGCAGCATAGTATATTTAGTGAGACCACAGCGTCTAGAATGTGACTGCCTAGGTTCAAATTATGACTGCTCCACTCACTAGACTGAATTTAATTTTCAAAAAAACTAGGTTGTAATAGTACTTACTTCACAAGGACTATTTCACAAGGTTTTGTGAAAAATAATTATAAACCCATGAATTTTTTATTCTAACCATGACACAGTTATTGGTACTGAATCTGCCTTCTTGCTGTAAACAACTGTAAAACTGGACAAAATATAAGAGGCAACTGCTTTCAGGCCTTGGACAATGGTCAGAGCAGGACTGTGATCCCTGAAAGAAGGAAAATACACAGGATGAGCCCCATAATCTTCTCAGCTTTTTGTTCGGTTTATTTTTCTGCCCTAGTTGAGGGACATGGATATCAAGTTAAACTGCAGTCTCACCAAACTGAAGAGGCCGAGATTAGAATAGCAAGGCTGCCGAGGAAGCTATAATTACAGGAAACATGGCCAAGAAAGAGGTAGCTGTGTGAAAGGGTTGAGAGACAGAAGCCTGCATGGGAATTTACTGTAAGTTCTTAGCCAAGGTCTGTGCCATGCATGTGAGGAAAGAGATTCCATACAGCAGAAGTTGCCTGCCACAGAACTAAGTGCTAAATGGAAATACTTAGATGACCAGCAGTGCTTGGAAATGTTGGAGTATTAGGGTAAAGAGACCTCACTCAGCACCTCAGGTACTCAGCTGAGCCCCAGAAAGGTCATACTAGAATAGTAAGAACTATGACCTACCAAAAGGGCCACACCGTAAGATTAAATTCAAAGACAAAATAGACCTGTCCTAACAAAAAATACAGCTAAGCTTCATAAGAACAAGAGTATCTGCCATTGCATTCTCTCACAGGGGGAAAAAAACAAAAACAAAAAAACCTCAACATCTTAACATATTTTTCAGGAAATATATCATAATCCAGATTCCCCACAAAGTCTCACCCAAAATATCCAGCATAAAGTTAAAAATTACCACACATGCAAAGAAGTAGGAAAATGAGACTTAAGAAAATAAGCAGTCCATAGAAATAGACTTCAAGATGTAGAACCAGATATAGATCTTCAAGACCCAGATGTAGAACTGGCAGACAAGGATTTCAACAAACCTATGAAAGTACGTTCAAGGATCTTAAGGTAAAAATAGTTGTAATGAGTGAAGAGATGAGAATCCCAACAAAGAAACAGAAGCTATAGGAAGAACCAAATGGAGATTTAGCATAGATGAATAAAATATCTGACATTTAAAAGTACTAATTTATTACTTTAACATCAGTTTGGAGAATGCTAAAGAAAGGACTAGTGAAGTTGAAGACAAATCAATAGAAATTATCCACTATAAAGACAAGAGATAGACAATAAAAGATTTTTAAAAAATTAATCAATGGCTCAGTGACCTGTCCTCAGGGATAGTAACAAGAAATCTAACATACGTGTAACTGAAGTCTCAGAGAAAGAGGAAAGAGAAAATAGGATATAAAAAATAATTTCTGGAAATTTTCCATTTTGATTAAAAACAAAAAAGAAAACCCAGTAAGCCTCAGCAGGAGAGGCTGATACAAAGAGGACTGCATCTAGGAGCATCATAATCAAACTGATGAAAACCCAAGATGGAGAGAAAATATTAAAGACAGCCAAAGAAAACGCATTACACAGGAGGAACAATGATACAAATCACTGGTAACTCTTAATCAGAAATATGGATGCCAAAATACAATGGAACGACAACTTTAAAGTGCTGAAAGCAAAATTTAAACTAGAATTTGATTTTCAGCGAGTAAAATGAAAATATTTTCATATAAATAAAAGTTAAAAAATTAATCTTTACCAGATCTGCACTTTGAGAATGATAAAGGGAAATGTAGAAAATGGCAATAGATTGAAACTTGTAGGAAATGGCAATAGATTGAAACTTGTAAGAAATGGCAATAGATTGAAACTTGAACTACAAAAAAGAAAGAAGAGTACCAGAAGTGATAAATGGTAAATATAAAAGACTATTATATGAAAATGATAAATGGTAAATATAAAAGTACCAGAAGTGATAAATGGTAAATACAAAAGACTGTATCTTCTTTTCAAAATGTCCTTAAAGATAAATGTTTAAACAGAAAATGATAGCATTTTTATTATATTAACTAAATTAAAAATAATAAATACTAAGATTACACATGCCAATGTAAAATATTTGACTACAATAACACAAAGGCCTGTGGGTGGGAGAACAAATGGAATTTTACTATAGTAAGGCTTTTTTACATGAAATGGTGCAATATTAACTGTAAGTAGACTATGATAAAGATGCAAATGATTAAAAATATAAAA
This sequence comes from Pongo pygmaeus, assembly GCF_028885625.2. Taxonomy (NCBI): domain Eukaryota; kingdom Metazoa; phylum Chordata; class Mammalia; order Primates; family Hominidae; genus Pongo; species Pongo pygmaeus. The sequence goes on along the minus strand of NC_085930.1, from coordinate 182,197,470 downwards.
ATTATAGCTAGAAAGCCAATAATGGACTTAAAATTAATTACTAATGAATATTTAATTAACTGAAAATAAGTCAAGAAAGGAGGAAGAAAAGAACAAAAAATAGATGAGATACTGGAAAACAGAAGCATGATAGCAGAGTTCAGCCAAACTACATCAGTAATTACATCAAACATATGTACATTGATTGAAAATTCCAGTTAAAAGGCAGAGACCATCAGTCTGGATTACATTGCAAGGCTCAACTAAATGCTATCTATATAAAGCATACATTGAAAGTAAAAAAATGAAAAATGATACACTATACGATAAACATAAAAGTCTATTTTTCATGCTTAATTTTGCTGTGTTATTACCAAAGTAGATTTTAAGAGAAGGTGTACTACTAGAGATAAAAATGAGACTCAATTAAAATTTCAAAAATTTTAAAACCTTATAGAGCTTGTTCTCTAACCATAATGTAATTAAATTAGAAATCAATTTAAGAGTAAGACACCTAGAAAACCCCTCCAAATACTTGGAAATTAAACCATACACATCTAAGTAACTCATGGATCAAAACATAAGAAAATTAAACAAAGGCATAGATTTGAATCCCTGCTTTATCAGTTACTAGCTTTGACTTTCACAATTAACTTCCCTTGGCCTCTGTTTTCTCTTCTTTAAATACAAGTAAAATACTCAAAAGCATCCCTGAATCTCAAAATATATCAGGTTTGTGTTTTATTGTAATCCCACCACCAATAACAAATACAGGTAATTTTCAATGGTACTAGAAATAAGCTCTATATTTTCACAAAGGAGACTATTATTTTTAAAATGCCTTTCTGCCTGTAATGCCAACACTTTGGGAGGCCAAGGGGGGTGGATCGCCTGAGGTCAGGAGTTCAAGACCAGACTGGCCAACATGGTGAAACCCCATCTCTACTAAAAATACAAAATTAGCTGGGTGTGGTGGCATGCGCCTGTAACAGTCCCAGCTACTTGGGAGGCTGAGACAGGAGAATTACTTGAACCCGGGAGGGAGAGGCCACAGTGAACCAAGATGACACCACTGCACTCCAGCCTGGGCGAGACAGAGCGAGACTCTGTCTCAAAAAATAATAATAAATTATTAAAAATAAATAAATAAAAAAACAAAAAATGGGTGCAGCACACCAGCATGGCACATGTATACATATGTAACTAACCTGCACATTGTGCACATGTACCCTAAAACTTAAAGTATAATAATAATAATAATAATAAATTAATAAATAAAATACCCTTCTGAACATAACATACTCAATAAAGTAAACAATTGGAAAGCTCCTATGAAAATACAGCTTTTGGGGTGTTATCAATCACAGTTTCAGGGATAATTATGATCAAAGGTGATATTCGCTTAAAGCATTACAGATACCCATGAGTTTTAGAATGAATTGATTCATAATAGAAGAAATAGGAATTTTGCAAATTTCTTGCAGATATCAAGAAATGAGATATTTTAAATACAATACTCTCTTTTTTTTTATTATTATACTTTAAGTTTTAGGGTACATGTGCACAATGTGCAGGTTAGTTACATATGTATACATGCGCCATGTTGGTGTGCTGCACCCATTAACTTGTCATTTAACATTAGGTATATCTCCTAATGCTATCCCTACCCTCCCCCAACCCCGCAACAGCCCCGGTGTGTGATGTTCCCCTCTCTTCTTTACCAGAACTGAGGGTTTAAAATTTGGCCACTAAATGTAACACATCAACAACATTAGATAAAATAATTCTCCTGATCTTGGATGAACTTAAACAAAACTGCAATACTATAGTAAAATAATAGGGAACATTGCAGGTGCCAGAAACCATTGCTGGTGCCAGTTTTTTGATACGAACAAATATATAGGCTACTAAGTATTAGTGTTGTTACTGCTTCTAGGGGGTAATAATTGGGAACACAAAAGGAAAGGATGTAATCTTACCTGCATATATCTCTTAACCCCTCACAATGTCTTGCTTTGGGAAAACATATGGGTGGTTGTTTTGATGATATTGCCATTCATTTCTGAAAGACATTACATTATCCATACTCATTTTCATAAACTCTTAAAAGAAAGGCTCAACGAAGAGAATGTTTCTTCTTACTTACTTCCCTCTGTGATTCATAGATTACTGATTGTTTCTTCCAATTAAATGAAGCAAACAGTCTGTGTGTGTGCCCATGTGTGCATGAGTTTATGTTTGTATGGGCTTGCAAGTCTGAAGAAAATAAAAGGAAATCCTGGCATTGCTATTTTAAAGATATCTGGTTGGTCTTTTTGCAAGTTAGGCAGTTTGCCTCCTTGAGAAGTCAGGAGAAATAAAAATGCTATATGGATCATTAGTACTTTATGTCTCTTGCTATTGTATTCCCATGAAAATAAATCCACCTATAAAAATATGTTTCCTCTGAAGATCACATTAAATATTCCAACTCATTCTTGAAACCCTAAAAAAATATATAAAGGATGCTAATTTTTGTGAAAGGGTAAAGATTATACTTCCTTTGTTTCTACTGTAGGGAACAACTATTATACGACACTTTTCTGCAGTGCAAAGTTGACTACATTAAGAAATAGTTCTCAAGCAGGAACAAGAAGAAGCATTCATTGAACACCCACCATGTGGCAGGTGAAAACTGGGCCCTTTATAAGCTATCTCACTTAGTTCTCCACTAACTTCCTGAGAAGGTTTTCTTATTACAATTTCCCTGGCAAATAAACTACATCCCAGCAAACATATGGCATTACGGTCATTATTCTTCCTCCAAAAATTCTAGCTGTCATGTCATTTCATCCTGAAAATGATGAAAATCATACCATCTTTAAAATCTGGAGGACTTCCCTTGCAGGTTATGGTAGCATTGAGAAATACTAGACATTGTCTTTGAAATCATAGAACCCAGATTCAGCTACCACTTCACTCACTGGGTTGTAAAGCCTTGCTTTCCTCATGTGTGATTTGTGAATAATAACATTTAGCAAGTCTATTTTACAATATTGACACAACACAACTTTTAAATCATGAGACTCTACTAAAATACGTCCACTTTCCTCCCCTTTCTTATACCTGAAATCCTCCGTTTTCTTTGTGATTATCATATGAATTAATAAAATAGCCTTGCAGGGTAAATACATAGCCTTATTTGTATAAAAAGTAAGAAAAATGATAACAAAGATTAAAGCAAATAAGTTCCAGAAAATAATTAAATATAGCTATATATTATCCAAATAAAAATGGCTAAGTTTCTAAGGGTCATCATTTGTTTCTCTTAGTATGAACACAAGAAACAGGATCCAGATGGCTAAGACATCTTATTAGAGGTTTCTTTACTAAAGAAGAAAAGGAGGAGGAAGAAGAGAAGAAGGAGGTGGGGGGCTGGAGGAGGAAGACAACCATGACTATGTATAATAAGAGAGGAAAATGTAAAGACATAGCAAAGACGGAGAAAAACAGATTAGGCCCCTCTTGAGCTTTTAATCATAGGCATGTTCTGAAAGTGGATCAGATTCCCTGAGGAGCCTTCCAAATTGCAAAAGATGTGATAAAGGGATCATACTCTGTTTATATTAAATACACTTACCACCTTTTAAATGCATATATTGATCATTTTTTCATTTTAACAGAGCTTGCAATTATTAATTAAAATAGCTCTGCGTACAGCACTCCTGTGTTGCCTCTATGACACTTTGCCATGCCTCCCACAGCTCTTCACCCAGACTTTTTATCTTCTACCCTTATATTCAAGTTGATAGCAGTTTAGTTTATAATCATCTTGCTTGATGTTTTCTTTCTCTTCTTAGCTTTTACTCTTTCTCTTCTTAAAATTTAACCTCATCTTATCCCTGAGGTCGGTGCCCACTTGGCATTTATCGTTTCCATTTACTCATGAATATGAAAATAGTTTATAAATGAGGAAACAATATATGAGCGTAATGGAGTGGTATTGTTATGAAACAATGCATGTGTTGTTGCGGGATCTCTTCAGAATGTGAATCTACTAGTTATTATTGATTTGTTGTTTGCTTTTGATTTCCATGTGGTCCTTAGAAAACAGATTAGGGTGTGCTAATGCCCAGCTCCCATGCCGAGGACTGCCTTTGGGAGATGTTCATTTTGACACTTGAAGCTGGCAAGAAGGCTACACAGGTACTCCTTGTGGGTGGGTTTATTCATGTTATTTTAAGATGATTCTTTTATATTTATTTTTGACTTTCTAATATATCAGCTCTAAAATCCATTCTAATGAGTTGAACAAGTCATTTAGGCTCTTCTGCAACCTCTTCCTCTGTAATTCTCACTGGGGCATTAAAAGCATTCATGTACTTAAGATTTTAAAAGTTCTAACACATGTAAGTGGTGTGTCCTGGGGTTTAAAAAAAAAATTCTAGATTGTCAAGGATTAACTCTATAATTACAAATAAAGAGAGAAGTTGTAAGATTCCTTGTACTGTAGGGAAACAAACTTCAGAAATCAAAGGCCTGAATTTGAATCCTTGCAAAATTGCTGGCTAGCCTTGACTTTCTCAAGTCACATAATTGCCCTTAGCCTCAATTTCTAGATTTCTAAACATAAGATCATGACAATATCTTCCTCAACACTTGTGAAAGGTGTCAAATGATATTACAGATGTGAAAATGTTTTGCAAATGGAAAATTTCTGTGCAAATTTCAGCCTTAATGTCACCCTTGTGACATTTCAAACACCTCAAGTGACCAGCTTGAAATTTTACGAGTCTAGAATTCACAAACTTCTTTTCCTGAGCACATTTGCTCGATTTAGCACAGTGAATGGCTGGTCTATTTAATGCTTATCAACAAGGAGAAAACTATTTTGATGGTCCCCATGGGGACATGTCTGTTTTTAGCCTCCCAATTTGTTGCCTCTACGTGCAAAAAGATTTCCAGACAAGTGGTGAAAAACTGAAATAGGTAAGGACCAACACTAAAACTGAGAAATTCTAGGGAAACATAGAGAGCTGATGAATACTAGATATCCAAAAATACTTTTAAAGATTAGCTTAGAAGAAAACTGGAAGACTATCCACATTTCCAAATTTAACCAGCACAGTTTTAAAGAACTAAAGCTCATTCCCACTGAATTGGCCTCACCCAGGCTATACTGTAAAACTGATGTTTGTGTCTTGTTCTCAAGGCAACTTCCCTCAATGTTTTTTTGCCCTAATGGTCTTTTCTGGGACACTTGGCGTGGAGAAGTCACTATATAGGGTATTACATACAAGGTTACAAGTAGCAAGAGACAAACCAGTTTTTATTGGAGGAGATAAAAAAAGACTCAGATGCCAACCCCTACTCATTTTATAACTCTTGCCAGCCTATGCCTGATATTTAAAATTTTCTTTTTACTTCCTTTCCAGATAGAAATCTCTTGTTGAGTATGCATGACTCATTCTCACTCTAGTAGTTTACCTTTGAAGAGCTGATGACCTTACAAACGGATACCATTCTGCTATCCCTTTGACTTTTCACATTTCAAGAATGTGTATTTTATGGATATGGATATTTTTTAGGATATTCCATACATATTCTACATTACTGACAACATAGCATTAGCCTTAACAGGCATTTTGCAAATCCTGTGGCTATACTGTTACTGCTGTATTTCCTTAAACCATTCCTCATTTTCTTTTCTGTTGCTATGACAAGAATTCTTCATATTCATCCTCTCTTGGGCCTGTGACCTTTTCTCATTTCTTGTTGAAGTCTGAAGAGCAGCCGTATGTTAAGTTATAACACCTTTAGTTTGAGAAGAAATGTCTCCTCGGTGGCACTGTCTATAACTTTGCTCACAGGTTATAGATATGACATACATCTTTCTTATGACTCTTCCTCACTGGGGAAAGTGCAGACCATGTACCTTTCCTGGCTCACCTAGGCAAAATAATTTTGCAATTGGATAGAAATGTTCTTATGTTATTACCAGTTATTAAGCTTTTACTAGCAAATATGACTTTGACACAGAAGACAGTTGAATTCAAAGCAGTGTTTGATTTTTGAGTGCTTAACAATGAGAAATTAGCAGATGAAAGGAATATATACTTCACTCTGCATTTAATCTTATCATTTTGCTTTGTTTTTAGACTTCTAGTTCCTATAAGCTTTCCTTGTGGAATCTGTTCAACACATACAGGCTCTGGGAAAGTAGTTCTTGGTTTTTGTGGAAAGAAAATAATGTGAAAATAACATCGAGAAGTCACATGTAGTACCCAAAAAAGGCAGAGAGGGTATTTTAGTCTTAGGAAGGAGGGCAAAAGGATGGTGTAATATAATGCAAATTATCCAACAAGTATGTTCCATGTGCTTCTTCATCTTCATTCTTGTAGTTACAGCCTTCATCCAAATTTTGACTATTTACTTGTATAGTGATCCTCAAACTTTGAGGATTTTACCATATTTTTAAACATTATATAATTTTATATTTTAACGTTGTTACATTTTTAAACATTATTAAAGATCCCAAAGGGTTTTTGCTTATGTGAGTCTCATCTATAAATATCCGCCATATAGAAATGACAACTTAGAAATTAAAACATATTTATTTACTCATTCACTTCAAAATGATAATCCCATTACATGTTAAATAAATATTTTATGAAAAAATAACTATGCAATATTTTTAAACATGCATGAAAGCAGTAACATTGACATTTTGCAAGAGTGATTTCATAAAAGAAAGCTGAGTTCTCATATCTGATCCTGCATTCAATCTATTATAATATGGTTGACTTATATGAACAAAATTCAATGTCACACAAGGCATGCAGCTAGAAAATGAAAGATAATTTGAATAGTCTTTTCAGATAATCTTGAGTATTCTTCTTTGATACTACACCAAGACTTGACAAGTGGTAGTTTCTTAATGATTAATTGCAATATGGATTCTGAAACCATATCAATCAATGTCGTACTCTGTAACATTAAAAGCCATTAGTTCATCTTATACTTTGATTGGATTGTTTATCCATTCATGAGTTAGTAATATCACCTGTTGGTCATTTAGAAAATATGCAGATTTCCAAATGTTGACACATTTCATTATGCAAAACCAAATTTTTAAATTGCAGTTGTTAATATCGCCAACCTCATCAGAAAAGTCTTAAAGCATTGGGTGACTGTCAAGCTCGCAGTGACAGACATAAGTTTTCCAAAGTACTAATTTTTCTTGAAAGCTCAAAATTTTATCACTAGCAATATATACTGTCAGTTGTGTTCCTTTAAGTGACAGGCACACATTTCATTTTTTAGAAAATGTCTGCCAAATTTCAAGTCTGATAATCATAATTTGTTGGTCATTCTTCCAAGTAAAATATAGTGTTCCATAGAAACAGTGGCTAAGTCAGCTCACAAATGTAAACAATGACACAAGTGCAGAAGTGCTTTTCCCCTAGACAGCTATTATATTTTGGTATGCAGAAGAAGTGCTTGATGCATACTTCTTACATCATCCTACCAAATGTTAAAGAGACATGTACTCAAGGATTGAAATTTATTAAAAAAAAAAAAATAGAGGCTGAGTGTCCATAATGGTAAAGAATACACTCAGTGAATACCAGAACAGTTTGGTATCACCTGTTTGCTTCCTGCAAAGAAGCCAGCTGTTTTCCCTCCCACGCTTTTGCAACATTGGTGCAAATGTCAATACAGTGAAAAGGGAAAATAATTTCTTAATATTATTATGAAAATTGACCTCATGAGCCCCCTGAAAATGTCAAGGAACCTATAGGTTCCTTGCAGGCCGCACGTTGAGAACCACTCTACTTTTTCACAGCATCCTTGGCATTCTCCCAGCATTTGGATTTTTCATCAGAATAGTTGCAATAGTTGTCTTCTTTAAAAGTGTTTCCATTATGTGCTTTCTTAGTAATCCCTGAAGCATTAGTAGTTTCTTTCATAAAATTAAAAATCCTTTCACTATTGAACAGCCCTTAATAGACTCCCACCTTCCCCAATGATCAATTTATTGCTTTAGCCAAGCTAATTTACAGGGTGGTTGTTAATATGGCTTGCCATCCTCTATCACCAAGTCATTTCTGAGCCACTCTCCCAGTTTGAATTTTCTACCTTCCTTCCTTTGATGTGACTATTTCAAAGGCAGCTCAAAACTCACTTTCTTCGGATTTCTTTCCAGATTAGCCCTTTTTAAGTTTTAAATTGTCCTATCATTGCAAATCCGCTTCCTAAACCTTTTATTTTTTCCATCTCCCTTGCAAGCATCGCACAATTTAGCTGTTCCAAGTTTTGATGTGTTGATTACTGGTTATGTATGTATTTTTATTATTTCTCTCAACTAGGTTAACACTTCTAGTTGAGGGCTAGTCAGTTAGTATCCAATGTAGCATTTTCAACAAACACAACACAATATATGCTGTTGTCATTATATTCACAGAAATGGCAGTACTACTAAAAATATCTGGAAAGCGTATTCTTTCCAAAGTAATGTGCTGTGACACTCTATTTGGTGCAAGTCACAACAGGTTGAGACTCAATACAGTGAGCCAAAGAGGACAGAATGTCAAAATGAGAGATTTAATAATAGGTGTCAATAAAGAAAGGAGTGTGTATTACAAAGAAAAACCATTAATATATTCATTTATAATATTACTAATTAGTAGATTTCCTTAATGGGAATCACTTAAAGAAATGGTAATTTGATCTACAACTAAACATTGAATCCAGTATTGAGATAATTCCCATATCAAAGTCCATATCCAATTCAAATTTTGACTTTAAACTTGCAAACTATACTATATAATATGGTGGTTTAGCTGGGCTGGACATTATCTACATAAACACAATGTCCATTGTGGAACTCCCACTAATTCTGTTAATTTAGCACAGGAAAATCAGAGACAATATTTAGAAGTCCTGCAATGTCATAAAGTATAGGAATAACAATCAATATTTCTCTTTTGGTAAAAGGGTTACAAAGGGCTTAAGTAGGTAAAATATTGTTATCTGGATGTAATTTAATACTTCCACAAATCAAAAAATTATGATGTTAATATGAGTAATTTTAATACCTGATAGACAAATGTTTTTGATTTTTCTGTCAAACTTCCCTCTAATTCTAAGACTCTAACATCAAAAATCCCTCTAATTTTCAGACTCCAAAAGAAATAAGGATATGATTTTATTATCCAGTAAAATTACATAATGGAATTCAGTATACTATATTTCAGTTCATTTTAAAAATTCTTGTATAATTTGCTATTTGAAGGCAGCATAAAAAATAATAGAATGCAGACAAACACTTATTTCCATACAATAAGGCTACTCAAAATATTAATTTAAGTATGTATTTACCTTTCTGACTCTTTAAAACCTGAACAGTGGCTGGAACATGGTTTACACTCAAAAATTATCGCTGAATGAATCATAAGTAATTTCCAATAGGTAGAACGAGGGAAGTTTATTCATTGTACCTTTCAAAGTAATCATTCTAAAACACATCTCAGCCGGGCGCGGCAGCTCACTTTTGTAATACCAGCTCTTTGGGAGGCTGAGGCAGGCGGATCTCTTGAGGTCAGGAGTTCAAGATCAGCCTGGCCAACATAGTGAAACCCTGTCTCTACTAAAAATACAAAAATTAGCCAGGCGTGGTGGTGCACACCTGTAGTCCCAGCTGCCTGGGAGGCTGAGGCAGGAGAATCGCTTGAACTTGGGAGGCAGAGGTTGCAGAGAGCCGAGATAATGCCACTGCACTTCAGCCTGGGTGCCAGAGTGAGACTCCGTCCCCCCCAAAAACTAAAATAAAATAAACCTCATCCAAGTAACACAGCGAATGGAAAAAAAACATGTGAAACTCAACACACTGCTCTTGAACCACCATCACCAATCCTCCACCCTCCCCTCCAGTATTAGACAGACAGATGTGTAGGGCCTTACATCTACATCTTTGGTTTCTGAACCTTGATAGCTTTTCTACAAGAGAGCTGATAGCTGATATTTTGGTTCACAGACTCCAAAGGAAAGCTAATAGGGCAAACACTGTATTATTTTTTAAGAGAAAATGTCAAGAACAAAAAATGAAAATGTCAAAAGATAGGTTGATATACTGTATTACTTAAAGACTATTTTGTTGGGAGAACTGACCAAGTGATTTACTAACAGCTTTTACCAGACAGACTCGGGATTACAATGTAGATGAAAAAATAAATGGGAATTTATTTCACGTTCACTCTATCCAGGCATTTGACAGATGAAAGAAAAAATGGAAAGACACAATTACAGTCTACGAAGATGAGGATCTTTTTTCAGATTTTCAAATTATAAAAAAAATATATTTTTTCTTGGGAATTGTTTTCAAATGCCCCACTTATCTATCTCTACACTGATATTATTACATTAACTGCCTTTTGTTCCTGATCCCATCTGCCTAAGGTAGAAACTGTAAGATTGTACATTTGATGTTCAACTGGGATACAGGCACAAAAGTTGGTGGAGAGTGATCCTTGATATATTCAGGTCACAAGAGATGTAGATCTCATTCATGAACCTTAGATATGATTAGGTTCTCTGGAGGCTCCTGAGGAAATGTTGTTCAGCCACTTTATTAACATTGCTTTATTCTGTAAACATTTATTGACTGCCTATTACGTGCCAGGCATTTACTTAGGTGCTGAATATATAAAGGTGAATGATAATGGTGAGTATTACTTCCCATTATGGAGAAGTCTGCAGCGGATAAAGAGTAATAAACTGAGTAAGAAAGTCGAAGAAATATAGAAAAAAATAAATGTTCTCCATTGCTCAAGAAGGCATTTCACTGCATGCTTCTAAAAATCCAGTAATCATACTTATGTTTGATGGTTATTTGATGCATGTTAACTGATAATACTTCTTTGGATGAAGAACATGGAAGACTTGAAGCCCTAGGAGACTCCCTTCTAAAAGTTCTTATTTTTTGATACAGATGAGCCATTAAATGTATTATTTGAATCCCCCACTGTATTATTATAAATTCTGTCTTCCTAAACAAGGTAATGTCATACTCAAATTTTAGAGTAAAATATACTTAACCATAGATCCTGATGATTTTTAATGTGTTTTCATTACTAGTCCTATAAAGAAGATAGACAATATAACATTTCTTTCTGACTATATATTTTTCAGTGTTGTGACAATATAGCAAATTCTTTTAAGTAATTATTTCATAAATTATTTGTCATGTCAAGAAATAGGTGTTTGTTGTTCACTTGAGATAATTCCATAATTTAATATTTTTCACATTTAATTAGTTGCAGAATTAATTGTAATTTGGGGGTAAAACATGAAAGATAACATTTGAGTTGTTTTCTGTTTGACTTCTCAAAACCTCATTTTCTTCTGCTGTGCCACATACATGCTGAGATCTCAAGTAACATTTGAGAATGATTTCTCGTTGTTATTTCCCTGAAGTTAGGTTTTATTTTCATGCTTCTGCAAAAACGTACTCTGCTAGAGTTTTGGCAGAGCTATATACTTTGTTTGACAATAATCTACGGTAATTTTCCTATTTCAAAATCCAACGCCTTTATTTCTAATTTTATGGTCTAATACTTTATAAAGCATTTCTTTTTCTCCAATGTAAATTAAATTGGGTTATTCTATTTTTCTATCTTGATTATCTATTGAGGATATGATATTTAAACTGACTGCATGAACTTTTTAATTCTTTTCAATAAGCAGAGGACTATTATACTTTATTTTAGTTTTAATTTAATTCTAATGATCAATCTTTTGTAGCAAGTCAATTGACCAAATAAGACAAAACCACTAAGATTCACTGAATCTCTGTATAGTGACAGCACTGTTGCATAAGTTTTCTTTCTATTCTCATTTTTTACCTACCCCAGAATTTAAGTTACTAGATTGAGATTTAGTACTATGCCAACAGCCCATGTTGAAAGACGCTCTAAGAAGCAACAATATGGAACACGCTGATTTTTCTGTAAATCTGTTACTGAGAACACAGATTGTTACATTATAGGGCATCTTTGGATAAGCTCATCTTTCGGATTGTAGCCCAAGAAATACTTGAGTTGAACAATTGCTTGTTTAATACTGGCTATGCGACCCTCTTTTCATTAGCTACCAGCAAATTTAGATGTGTAGTCATCTCAATCAAACTTTTAGGATCTTAAGATATAATATTTGTACACTAACCTCATCCAGGCTTCATCTTAACTCTCCCTACTTTTAATCTTGCTTCCACATTTAGTTATCTTTGTTGTCGTTTTAACTGTGGTAAAATATACATAACATAAAATGTACGATCTTACCCAGTGTTAAGTGTACAGTTCAATTGCGTTAAGTATTTTCACGTTGTGCAGGCAATCTCCAGAACTCTTCTAATCTTGCAGAACTAAAAGTCTATGCCCATTAAATAATAAATCCCTGTTCCCCTTTCCTCCTGTCCCCTGGCAATCACCATTCTGCTTCCTGTCCGCATAAATTTGACTACTCCAGGTACATCATAAAAATGGAAACATATAGTATTTCCCTTTTTGTGTCTGGCTTATTTCACAAAGTATAATGTCTGAAGTGCATTCATGTTGTAGCAGGCATCTTAATTTCCTTGCTTTTTAAGGCTGAAGAGTATTCCATTGTGTTAGATACCATGTTTTGTTAATCCATTTATCCATCAATGGATGTTGGGTTGCTTCTACCTTTTGATTATTATAAATAATGCTGCTTTGAACATTGGGATATAAATATTTCTTGGAGACTCTGATTTCAATTATTTTAGGTATATACACAGGAGTGGAATTGCTGGATCATGTAGTAATTATATTTTTTAACTTTTTGAGGAACTTCCATACTTTGTTCTATAGTGGGTGCATCATTTTACAATCCCACAAATAGTGCACAAGCATTCTAATTTCTCCACATCCTTGCCAACACTTTTTTATTTCTGATTTTTTATCATAGCTATTCTAATAGGTGTGAGATGGTATCTCATTGTGGTTTTGGTTTGAATTTCCCTAACAATTAGTGATGTAAACATCTTTTCATATGCTTATTGGCCCTTGCTATATCATCTTTGGAAAAATGTCTATTAAAGTTCTTTGTCCATTTTTAATAGGGTTGTCTTTTAAATTGTTGTTGACTGAAAGGAGTTTTTTATATATTCTGGATATCAACCCTGTATCAGATATAAGATTTGCAAATATTTTCTCCCATTCTGTGGGCTGCTGTGTTACTCTGTTTATATTGTCCTTTGATGAACAGAAGTTTTTAATTTTGATACAGTCCGATTTGTTTATTTTTATTTGTTTCCTGTGAGTTATTTTTACTTTCATTTAACTTCATAAGTATTTTATAAGCTACCTTAATCCCTTCCTAGGACAGAATACAGATAGGTACGTAGGTAGGTAGGTAGGTAGATAGATAGATAGATAGATAGATAGATAGATAGATAGATAGATAGTAAAGTAACCACTCTCTCTTCAATATTAGGCATCCTGTCACTTACCTGTGATATCTTAATTTTCCCATTGTTATGAATGCTTTTCAAATTTACTAATGGCATGAATATAACAAATAGTTCTTACACATCTGAACAAAAGCTATCCATAATTTCTGAATGCGGTGGCATGCACCTGTGGTCCCAGCTGCTAAGGTTGAGGCTGCAGTAAACCATGATCACACCATTGCACTCTAGCCTTGGCAACAGAGCAAAACCCTGCATAAAAATAAAAACAAAAATCTATCCCTATGGGGAGACAATTATCCATGTGTATAGCATTTTTGCATATCTTGTGACCAAGGCGCTAACTGGTCTTTGCTCCAGACTATCTTTTCAAAGATGGTTGTATGGCAAACAGCCTTAGAAGAAAAGACAAGTCTTTTTACAGCCTTGCCAGGTGTAGTGTTTCCCCCTAGAGCAAAAGACAGGCAAGCTTACAGCCCATTACAAAATATTCACATTCTCTAAACTCATATTTTTCTCATGTGGTACAACCTAGTGCATGTGAGGGTGTCACCTGAGCTTCCTTTCACCACCATCTGGGACCTATGGTTCAGAGAACCAATTAAAAAAAAGAACAAAAAACTCTGATTACTGTTATTGCTGTGAACAATAAACTGTCCTTTGTCTCTGACCCTGGAGGCTCATACCTTCTACCAGCTTCCATAAAACTGCTTCAAGCTAACTTGTTAGTTTGCAAGTAGCGAAAAAAAACTCACTCTTCACAGTGCTGGATAATGCATTATAAGAAATTTTTGTGAATATACTTGAAAGTCATTTAGCCTAATCTCCCACTCAGTGAGGAATTTATTCTACATGTCCTGACAGATGGCATTCTAAATATCATTTAAATGTTTCCAGTAAAAGGAAACTCTCCTGAAAGCCTGTTGCATCATTGGTTAGTAAGTCCCCACTTATGTTGAACTGAGCTATTTGTAGCTTTATAACTGGTTTTTGCCTGGCCTCATCTGATATTACATAGAATAATTATTCCATATTCCATATGGAAGGGCATTGTATTTGAATATATTTACTGAGGCTGATATTATTTTACTCTCTAAACATATTTATTTCATTCCATATTCTTCACACACACTGTTTTCCAGATCACTCATTCTAGACGGCCTCCGATATGGCGATGATCTTCACAGATGCTCAGAACTGTAGGTGAATTCAAGGGACTATATGGCGAAGGCACAATTCAGGGAAAACATCACTCGTTATTTGAAAACAATGTGTTATATTGATTTAGCACAAAATTTTATGTGCAATTTTTGTAGCTCTATTATATTATCATATCATTTAGCTTGCAGTTAGTTAAAATATTCAGATTTTTTCCATATGATCAAACTCAAGCCATGATTATCTTTATAAAATTATTGTTTATAAGATAAGATTTTTTATTTTTAAACAGTCCATATTATTTTAAATTTTGCTTGTGTCATCAGTGATATGAGTTCCTGTTGCGGTAAAATTTATGCCATCTGAAAATTTTATCGACATCCTTTCAATTTCTTAATCTTAGTTCACTAATGAAGATAAGGTCCACAAAAAGGGCTAAAGACATTTCATTAGATTCCTTATTTCATAATAACACAGATCATACTTACATAGCATTAATCAGTTATTCAATTGCTTATAATCTACGGAATGATGCTATTATCCAGCATAAATGTCACCATCTTATCCATAAAGTTATCATGATTCGCTGAAATTAAAACATTCCATGTTCCTAGCTTTCTCTAGATCTACCACCTACTTCTATTTTAAGAATATCAGCAAGTTATTAAAAGAATAAGAGGAGTGTTGTCTCGGGAGGATGAAACAATCATTACTTTGCTAACAGACAAGACAATGGTAACTAGATGGGCATCTCTGCCTAAAAAAGAAATTGAAAGAAAGAAAGAGAGAGAGAGAAAGGAAGGAAGGAAAGAAAGAAGGAAGGAAGGAAGGAAGGGAGGGAGGGAGGAAGAGAGGGAGGGAGAGAGAAAAAATAAATTCGTTCCCTAATCCCTAGTCTCATATAAAGCTAAAGTCTAAAGTGCCTGGGGTAGTGATAGCAGACATTCACATTCTCAGCACCCAGGCAAAAATCCATAGCTTCTGATTGAGAAGTAGAAGCAAAACATATGTCTCTGGGGAAGAAGTCGGAAATTATCCTGCCCCCATAGCCACTGAAGGAAGGGTAAAGCATAAACGCTCTGCTTTGGGGAAGAGATAAAAAGAGATAGAAACCACTCTTGGGCCCGGGGAAGATACCAAGAGGAGTTCTGCTACCACTAGACAAGAAGCAGAAAACACTCTCTAAAATGAGACCAACCACATATTCATTGCAGGGGTTGGCTGCTGTAAGGAAGAGTCCCAGAATGAGGAGGAAAAGGAGAGAGAGGAATGGGACAGAGATAAAAAGCAAGAATTTTCCAAAATTAAAGGGAAAACAGTAAAATTCAAGTCCAAGAAGCTTAGAGAATTCTGAGGGAAGTAAAACAAAACAAAACAACAGCAACAACAAAAAATGGTACCGGAGGTGATAAACAGTACAATAGGGCAAAGAAAATAAACAAATGTTATAGGCTGGAAAGAAATAAATAAGTCATCTTTAGTTGCAGAAGATGTAATCATCTATTTAGAAAATCCCAAAGTATTTTTGGAAAAGCTTTTGGAACTAATAATTAAGCTTAGTAGTATGATGTAGCAGAATACAAGGTCAACATAAAAAATCAATTATGTTTCTATAAATTAGCAATGAACAATAAGAATTGAAATGTAAAAATCATTGCCAATTATAAGAGCAACAAAAAATATCAAATGTTTGGAATAAATCTAATGAAGTTTGTGTGAGATTTTCATGCTGAAAACTACAAAACATTGATGAAAGAAATTAAATAAAGCCTTAATTATGGAGAAAGGTGCTATATTTATTGATCTGATGACTCAATATTATTAAGATGTCAGTAGATCTTAAAGTTTTCTATACACTTATCAAAATACCAGCAGACATTTTAGCAATTAACAGGCTACTTTCTAAAACATAAACAGAAAAGTACAGAATTTCAATAAGTTCAAACAATGTTAGGGGGAAAAAAAAGAACAAAGTTGGGAGGACTTAAACTACCTGATTTAAAGATTTATTATAAATTTATAGTAGTCAAGACTGTTATAATGGCATAGGATAGACAAATAAATCACCAGAACAGAATATTCCATTCAGAAATTGACTCGCACAGATATGGTTAATTGATTTTTGATAATCATGTCAAGATTATTCAATAGAGAAAGAATAGTCTTTTCAACGAGTGGTGCCGGGAAAATTGTAGATTTATAAGCAAAAATAAAATGTCTTTATCTTTACTTCATACCATAAACAAATTCAACTCAAATAGTTTATAACTGTTAAAACTATCAAACTTTTTGAAGAAAATATGAAAGAAATTCTTTGTCACCTTGGATTAAGCAAAATTTTCTTAAATAGTATATTTTAAAGGCATAAACTATAAAAGAAAAACAGTCGATAAGTTGGACATCATCAAAAATCTTCTGCTCTTCAAAAGAAACTATTGAGAATATTAAAAGACAAGCCACAGACTCAGAGAAAAATATTTGCAGGATATGTATCTTACAAAGAATTTGTATCCAGAGTACATAAAGAACTCTTACAACACAATAATAAGGAAACAAACTGCCCAGTTTTTCAAAATGGCAAAAGATTAACAAGAACTTCACAAAAGAATACATACAAATGGCCAATAATCACATGAAAAGATCCTCAACATCTTTAGTTACTACGGAAATGCAAACTAAAGCCACAATGAGATACCATCTACACCTATCACAGTCGCTAAAACTTTAAACACACACACGCATACATGCTGATCATACCAGTTCTGGCGAGGATGCAAAGCAACTGGAACTTTCATGCATTGCTGGAGAGAATGCAGGATAGTACAACTGCTTTGGAAAGACGTTCAGGAGTTTCTTACAAAGTTGAGCATATGCCTAGAATAGGACCCAGTAATGTCATTCCCCTGTATTTTACCATAAGAAATGAAAGTTTATATCAAAAGATTTGTATATGAATGTTTACAGCAACAGAAACAACAGAGTGTTCATCAGTTGGTGAATGAATAAACAAATTGTGGAAACTGTTAATAGTTAAGCAGTAAAAGGAAGCAAACTATTGATACATACAATAATATGGATGAATCTCAAAACCATTATTCTAAGTGAAAGAAGCCTTACGCATAGGCTATATACTATATTATTCCATTTAAGTGATATTCTAGAGAAGGTAAAACTATAAAGTTGGAAAATAGATCAGTGGTTGCCAGAAACTGGGCATAAGGGAAGAAAATTGATTAAAAAGGAAAATGAGAGAACTGTTTAGTACGGTTGTAAATTTCTGTATCTCTATTGTGTTGATGGCTATGTATTTGTCGAAACAAACCAAACTATATACTTTTAAAAAGTGAATACTACTGTATATAAATTATAACTCAATAAAACTGACTTAAATAAAAATATGTTAGAAAAAATTTAACTTTCTGAAAAGTATTATAGAACATGAATATAAACAATGAGAATATTGCCTTTAAAAACAAGCTGGGTTTAAAATGGTAATAATCACCGTTAAAATTTAGTTCTCAAAAGATTTCCCAAGGAATTTGAATGAAGTAAAGGTGTCTAGAAGTTTTATTTAAATCATTAAAAATTTAATGTTATCTCCAGTGGTTTCAGACTAACAATACCTTAGAAATAAATATATTATTTCTTCTACATACCATTAAAATATTTTCAACAGTGAACCATTTATTAGTTTTAATAAATATCAGAAAAAGAAATTGTACAAGATATTCTCTATTTACATTGTAATAAAATGGGAAATTAGCAGTAAAATTTATAAGAAAAAAATGCCCTTTTGAAATTGAACAATGCTGTCCTAAATAATTCTTTAAAGAGGAATTAAGATCTATAATTAGAGACTGGGAGAAAAAACTGTAATGAGAATAAAATATACTCTATCATTCTTAAGGATATGGTCAAAGCTAAAATTAGTTTAAAAATTCAAACCTCTAAATGCTTTCTTTAAAAAGAAAACATAATTTTCTATATGTCAAGAATAAGAGAAATAATAAAAATAAATTTCAGAGAGGACAAATATTGATTAATAAGTATAAAAACAGAAATGAATAAATCAAAAAATAAAAGAGTAGCATTAATAGCTAAACCTAATATCAGTTTGATTGAAAAGACAAAATATAAAACCTCTAGCAACTTAATTTTAGTATACTATTTCATAAAAATCATAGCATTATTTTTTAAATGAATTTTTATATTTGTTCATTTCTTATCCTGGATGTAATTTTATTTTATTATTCACTTTCTCAATCCTTGGATTTAATATTCTGTATTAATTTTGATACCTTTTTTGAATCATTAATTAACCTAATTCACCAATACAAAAGATCAAAGGAAACTCCACAAGATCATTTTGATAGATTCAAAGAATATTTTTAAAAAATTATTTACTTCTGGTAACTCTTGGAAAATAACACATAGAATGATACTTCTTTTTTCTTAAATTGATCAATAATAATAATTGTCAATGAAATATTGAAACACTCTTAGCTCACCCTACTTATCTAAATTCTTTTTCTAAAAAATTTAGCCTATGTAGTAAGAGAAAAAAATAGTTATAAATACTGAAAAGCAGTAACCAAACATCATTATTTGCAGATGATGTAAATAAAATTAAATTATTGCGATATTAAGTTATAAGGGTACAAAATAAATATTTTTAAAAATACACGTTTAAATGCTATGCTATCAATACGAGTTTGGAAAATAAAATAGAAAAAAATCCCATACCTATTGTGCATACATGTACTGTTTCTCAAGCCTTAATGTGCATACAGATCAACTAAGAATCTCCTTAAAATGTGATTCAGTAGGTTTGAGGTAGGAATCAAGATTTCACATTTTTAGTAAGCTCCCAGGTACTGATGCTGATTATACTCATAGTAATATATTTATATATATTTATTCTATACATTTTATATAATTCTTAAGCTTTAAAATTCTACATGAGAATATATATGCAAATATGTGTGTGTATATACATAGATATGTGAATATAGACATATTGACCTATATTCTCATGCAGAATTTTCAAACTTAAGAATTAACAAGAAATTAGTAAAACTTCTATTTTTTTAAAAAAGTTAAAATATTACAAGAAATTAGTAAAACTTCTATTTAAAAAAAACTTTAAAATATTACTGGGAGACACAAAAGAATATTTGAATAAAGAAGAGAAATGCCACATTCCTGGATGGGAAGACAATAATATAAAAATGTCTACTCTTCCTAAATTTTAATCTAATGTCTTTAGTTTAATACCAATAAAAAATGTCTTTAGTTTAATACCAATAAAAATGTCTTCAGTTTAATACCAATAAAAATCACCAAATGATCTTTTTGTAGCTGGAAGAAATAAAAATGATAAAGTTCAACAGGAAGAATAAATATGCCATATTAACTAACAAATATATTCACAAAGAGGACATTAGGCAGTTGTTTTCCTTCTGGAAATTAAAATCTATTATAAAATAAAGATAATTAGAGCATTTTCTGTCACAGAATTAGGCAGACCAAAAGCATGGGCTACAAAGCCCAGCCATAGACCCAAGTGTGCATATGAACTTAGTGTATAATAAAGGTGGCATATCAAATCACGAGAGAAGGACGGATTATTTATCAAGCGAATTGGGAAACCTGAGATAATTACCAAAATAGACTTATATTCCAGCCTCACCACTGTACAAATTTAGCTCTTAATAAAACAAGCACACACACACACACACACACACACAAAGCATCAAATCATATGAACTTTAATATAAAAGATAAATTTTAAAGTATCCACAAATAGAAATCATAAAAAGCACAAGATTTACCACAGGTAACAAATTTGTTTTAAAAATAAACTTTCGTCTATTATAATATATATTATTTTACAGGATCCCATTGTTTTAGAATGGGGTGAATCAATGGAGTAGGCAATCATTGCCCATTACTAACTCCTTTTCTTCTGACAAAAATTCAATGACGTCTATCATTTAGCTAGTCTCTAACATGGTTCTTGTTTTTTACCAAAAGCCCTATCAGCATAGCTAAATCAGAGTTTTTTCCTCTGTGATAAAATCAGACCAATCAGCTCTGAGATTGCTCTCTGATTACAATTGTAGTTTTTTTTTCTCTGTAACTGCAGTGAGATTGTCCATTTTGGTCACAGGCTGCCTCCTGCAGCTTTCCAAATGGCATCAAATGACAAATGATTAAGAACTTTTCAAAAGACAGATCATCATTTCCCCTACAAGTTGCATATGACATAAAATATATCTTTAAAAGGGTATGTCATTTTAGAAAGCATCGATAAATTAATAAAAGTATAAAAGCTAAGCTTTACAACTGCCACTAGCATTTCCTTGCCAAATATCTAACAGGGGCGTACGATAAGCACACAGTGAATGCTGCAATAATTATAAAAGTCAAAAATAATAAATTGCCAAATAAAATATTTCATCTCAAATTACCAAATATTCTTTTATAATTACACTTTCAGGGTAGAGACTGGGTCTGTGTCTTCCTTCGGTCCCTCTTATGAAGCCGCGAATCATGTGGTTTAGGGCAGAGTGGCGTTATGATTAAAAGAACCTAGTCGGTGTAGCAATAGTGATTTCTAAACTCATGTCCTCTACTTGCATTTCTTCAATACCATACAGAGGACTTATAATTACAAGCAATTTTTTAAAAATTCCAATCTTTTTATAAATCACACTGTAATGGTTCCAATAGTGTCAACCTCACCAGCCCTCACTACTCACAAAAATCTTCTCTGCCTACATCCAAAGCAACTCTGATGCCTTCTCTTCTCTCTCCTCTCTCTTTTAATAAGCTCTTTCTTCACTACCCCTCCTTCCCAGCACACCTCATCCTTGTCTCCAATCTAATCTACTTTTGTCAGAAGAACTTGTCTGACAGAGCAAGATTCTTGGAGAATAGCTCGGCAAAGCAAAAACATTACATCATAGGCAAAAAGATGCCAAAGGCTGGAAACATCCATTCAGTAAGGATTTTGTCCCATCAAATTTGTAGATGCTAACTAAACATGCATGATGAATAAGTGAATAAAGTACTAGGGAGTACACCTCATAGACTTGTGGATGAAATAAATAAATAAATAAAAAGTAATAGGGAAGAATTACCTATCCTGTGGAAGAAAATTGTCAGAATCAGAAAACCCAGTCCCTGGACAAAGCTCTGCCCTCAGCTACTCTGACTTACCTTTACAAAATTGCTTCTATAGGGACAAAATATATAAACATGATTTTCGAACATTCTCTTTTTCTGAAGTAATAAAAAATATTCATGGTAAATATTAGCATTATAGTTTTGTCTTGATATTAAATGAACCCATGTGATCGTTTTAACATTTCCAACATTTTAATCAGAACACACCAAAGCAAACAATCTGTGTTCTTGAGGGATTAATGTATTCATTTGCAAAAATCCTTGTCATAGAGTACAGTAAAACCTCATTAACTCAGACCCTTCTAATTCAGAAATCACCATAGGAAAGGCAGTGTGGTATAATACAATGCTCTGTGGCTAGACATGGAAAACCAATAAACTTGAGACAGCTCTTTAACTAGTTATGCATGATTTTAGAAAGTTCCCTCTTCCTCTACCTTCTGCTCATTTGTGTTTGAAGTGAGCTAAGTTATACAGTCGATCCATCTCATCATCATACGATTCTATGATTATCCATAGGCCAGATAGATTTTTTTCTACTTTATTCTTTTTATATGCAGTGTTTCTGGGAATGGAATTATTTTTGTCTGCATGTTTTTAATGTGGAATACCTGAAGAGCCCTGAGAGGTCACACAAGTTTCCTAAATTTGTGCAATTATGATTATGTGCATTTTTCTGGACAGAGGTTCAGACTTTTTATCTGGTTCCCGAAAGCACTGTATACCTCTCAAAAAAAGGTTAAGAACCACTTACTTTTATAATGAACTAATTCCAAGTGATTCCCATCAACTTGTAAAAATAGGCTCACAAAATGTTGCTTAATAATCATGCGTTGGTTCTGTAACATTCTGTAGCCCACATTGATAAATACAGTAGAAGCTACATTTCGAACTTTCACTAATGGCTGGGTCCCCATTTGGTGATAAGGCATGGACTGCATCCAGCTAGTTGACCCTGTTATAGCAAACACCTTGAGCAATACCTACCCATAATAGGCTCTCAATGAAGCAAGGAAGAGAAAGGTCTACCTCTTTGACTCTAGGAATAGAAGGCAGCTAGGGAGATCATTTCACATCTAGGTTTGGATTGAGATTCCAGAACTCTGTGAGATAATGGAAGAGTCAGCAGGTAAGGACAGTTAGTTCATCTTATCCACAAGTCAAGCCTCATCATTTCAGTCAAGAAAAAACAGAGGTCCAAAGTGAGGAAAGGCCTTAACAAAAGAGTCAAGACCAAGACTAGATCCCTTAACCAACGGTACAGGTCTTCTCTTACACCCAGCTGGGAGAAGACACAGAACCTAATTATGGAATTCAAATGAACATGTCACTCAAATTCCAGTTCCTCTTTTTTTTTTGAGACAAAGTCTCGCTTTTGTTCCCCAGGCTGGAGTGCAGTGGCGCGATCTCACTGCAACCTCTGCCTCCCAGGTTCAAGCGATTCTCCTGCTTCAGCCTCCCAAGTAGCTGAGATTACAGGCACCTGCCACTACGCCTGGCTAATTTTTATATTTTTTAGTAGAGACAGGGTTTCACCATGTTGGCCAGGCTGTTCTTGAACTCCTGACCTCAGGTGATCCGCCCACCTCGGCCTCCCAAAGTGCTGGGATTACAGGCGTGAGCCACCGCACCCAGCCTCCAGTTCCTTTTTTTTTAACTGAAATTCAGCAACTAACAACCTCTTTCTTCATTAAAAGTAGACATACCATAAATAACCTGCTTTTTCCCTGATTTATTGAAATAAAAATTCATTTAAAAACAAATAAAATAGCACCATGTCTTATATGTAACATAAGTTGAATTCAAATTCTTTGCCATTGTCATATCTGTAAAAATATCCAGTCCCATAAATAAAATTTCTTTGATAATGCAAACTTAATTAGTTTTTCAATAATGTTTGTTTATTTGTCTTAACTGCCAATTATGGGGACGGGGAAGGGCTCCTTTCACTAGTGTCTTTAAAAACACATAGTATATAAAATTGAATGCCTGTGATTTCATTCCAATGCACTTGTGGTAATTGTCTTTTAAACCCCAAATAACATTTGCATTTCTTTTACCTTTTTACAGGAGCATTGTTTTAAACCCAGCCTATTTCCGGAATCATCTTCGTCAAGCGACAGTGTTTAGATGTCTGGAGAGGTATTCAGAGGCTGCCCGGTATGTTTGTTTTACTTTTGTGAGGATTTATTTCAAGTTAAATTAATTTTATTCTCAAATTCTGGTAATAGCATAACAGAACTCTCCATTTCTCTCATGGAATATGATTTTATCCAAATTATTGTCTATCAACGTCAAACCAGCAATTATTGACTATCTCTTTAATTAAAGCTATTCAATATTCATAGCTCTTAAAAAAATTCAAAATTTCCAGCCATGAGGTCACTGACAATGATGGAAAAACTTGCATAAAGTAATAGAAATGCACTTGACCTCTTGCTCTCGGGGATGCTCTGGTCCAGATTGCAATGATACATTTCTATAACTATCTCTTGAGCACTGGAGAGGAAATCCAATGACGTGAAAAAGATCCTAGAAACCCATTTCTGGAGCAGATGGCATCAGTTAAATAACACCAAGGTTGCAAGAGATGTCCCGAAGTATTTTTTTCTTGGACCCCAATGTATTTTTTAAAAACCTAGTGAAGCTTCCCCTAATATTTGCATCCCAGAACTTAGACTGTGGCAAAGAATTGCAAGAGTTGTGCAACAGCCTCATTGCTACCAAATTCCTTCTCACCTGTGACAACCCAGGCTTTTTTCCTTCCTGGATTAGCTCACAAGACTCCTCTTCCTTTCCATGAGCTCTCTCAAATAATTTTCCTTATTTCCTAATGTAGAGGTGCCTGCTATTTCTTCCTTATCCACTTTACCACCCCAGGAATCTAGCAGGAAAATGTGATTGGTTTCTAGATTTACTCCAAGTACAACTTCTAAGGATAAATCCGCAGGAATCGAGATGGGGTGCCTAGGTTGCAGGTGACTACTGTCTAGAACATTTTTAAATAATACTATCTTTGACACTGGAAGCAAGAGTTTGAGTGTATAATAAAATGGCTTCGTAAAATTGACACTGTGTCATGCCTGTAATCCCAGCACTTTGGGAGGCCGAGGCAGGTGGATCATCTGAGGTCGAGAGTTTGAGACCAGCCTGACCAACATGGAGAAACCCTGTCTCTACTGAAAACACAAAAAATTAGCCTGGCATGGTGTTACATGCCTGTAATCCCAGCTACTCGGGAGGCTGAGGTAGGAGAATCGCTTGAACCCGGGAGGTAGAGGTTGCGGTGAGCCGAGATCGTGCCATTGCACTCCAGCCTGGGCAACAGGAACGAAACTCCGTCTCAAAAAAAAAATTGACACTGTGAGGTTTACATGAATTCTATGTTTGTAAGATGTTCCCAGGAGTTGCCTGAACTCAATTAAATAGATATGGAAAGCAGAGTTCATCTCAATTGCTCTCACTTTGCAGTCAAACAACCAATATGCCACAACATCTTTTTATCTGTGGGAAGGTCCACTTTGAACAGTTTTTAAAAGGTCTTTATCATTCTCTTTTTTGCATATTTCCCCTCTACTATTTCTCCAATGTATTTTATCTAAGGTGCTCACACATTACTTCTTCCTACTTTTTATTTACTCCACTGAAGTGTCTCTGTGGCTCACTTTCTGACCACACATGTTTCCTAGCAGTATGAATCAGAGAGAATCTAAGAGATGATAAGTCTCCTTCTTTCACATTTAAATGAACAGGTTTTAATAAAGGTCACTAGCTACAAATGAAGCTAGTAAGTTCAGCATTAGCAAGTAACAGCCATCTGCAAAATAGCCTCCATTAAGAGGTGGTTTATTAATATATCTTGAATCCAATTGAAAGATCAATAGAAGGCTAGACACAATTTCAGAACTAGATTTCAACTAGTAAAAGAATGCTAGTGGTGTGCTTATACAGACTCTAAAGATCAAATTGTTAAATATTCAGGAATTTGGAGCGAGCTAGTTGCTAAATCGTAGGAGAAATTAGCAATGCTGGGAGAAGCTACACTGTTGAAATTTCAAATGCTACAAATCCAGGCTTTTCTTTACTTTTGGGAGAGTCAGGTTACCGGCATACCATTGGCTGTAACATAATTGTATCAAGCCTGTTGGAGCCAAAGTAGTGACATAAATTTTTCATGGATCCCAAAACAAACAAGAACTTAAAAATTTGGAATTTGTCAATATTTGCCCTGTGAAATTGGCACAAAATATTCCACTGCCCTTGTCATGTATACTGAATTAGGTGTATCTCCAGTGAAATAGGCATATCTGCTTAATATCATTTGACGACTGACCCGATGATGCTTATTGAGAAAATTCCTGATAATTCTTGGTTATGCTGGTGTGGAGTTTCTATAAAGAAGCAATACAATTACTGTCAGGTACAAGTATTTTTCATCTTGGTTTCTTTAGCAATTATAGCCCTCAATATACAGTATAAGGTCATTCCCCCCAGAGAAAGGATGCTATGAACTATGAACACAAATATCGCAGTGTATCTTAGCAGCTAGATTTCTAATGTAAATCAACATATATAAAGCAATATATACAGCTATTTTTTTTTTTTTGAGACAGTCTTGTTCTGCTGCCCAGGCTGGAGTACAGTGGCACAGTCTCAGTGCTCACTGTAACCTCCACCTCTCAGGTTCAAGCAATTATTCTGCCTCAGCCTCCTGAGTAGCTGGGTCTATAGGCACACACCACCACACCCAGCTAATTTTTGTATTTTTAGTCTAGATGGGGTTTCACCGTGTTGGCCAGGCTGGTCTCAAACTCCTGACCTCGGGTGATTACTGGCATTGGCCTCACAAAGTGCTGGGACTACAGATGTGAGACACTGTACCTGGCTTATAGCATTTATGTTTATCAATCTATTGGAGATTTGAGTAGTTGATTCAGGCCTCTTACAAGTATTTTATGTCAAAATTCATTGGTAAAGACAATACATCAAGGTTATTTCCTGTAGCATGCTACTCAGTCATGTTTCTTGGATTGAGAGGCACCTACCACATATGAAAAAAATGCCATTATTATGTGACTTAGGAGATCCTAAAACCATAATTCCAAAGGAAATGCATCAGCCCATATCTTATCCAAGATAAGGGTATATATAACCAGTTCCTGGAAATTAGAATGTCTTAGGTTTTCTGAGCCTAACCACCTTCACCAATGAAGGGACTTCTAGTAAATAGGCCAGAGTGATTCCCAGAACAGCCTCATTTAAAAAGCCCAAACTCTCAACAAGAGAGGCTGAAGGAAATGCTACTCCCTGTGGTTGGAGGGAAGATATCAGGTTTACAATGGACAGATTCTTTTATTTTACAGGTCAATATCCTTTCAGTAACATTCTACCAGAAGAAAGTGTAAGAATACATAAATTATAGAAATTGAACAAAAATGGAGATATTTTATTATGGTTTAGGTTCTGCAGGGATGCTAGTCACGTTACAGAGATGGCTGGCACTGGTTAAATTGATAAAATCACATTTTCAGACCACAGACTAAGTTAAGATAGCTCTAACCCCCATTCCCAAGAATAAGCCACCTTGTGAAGCCTTAACTGAAATAGAAAGTTGCAAAGCTTTTTAACATCTTTCTGTTTCAATGCATACGAAAAATCTGTGTTGACATAGAATGAATGTCATCACTCAAATCTGCCTCTCCTCCCCCAGCACTCATACTTACACACACACACACACACACACACACACACACACACACACCCCATTTGGGACTATCTTCATGAGAAGAAAATATTCAAAGACATAAAATCGAAGAAAAGTCAAGACTGTTTTGTGAAGACAGCTAATGACTTTTGACAATACAGATATCATGGTGTCTTTTATCTCTTTGTGCTCAATGACTAGCACAAGGTCTAAAATATGCCAAGCACCAGTTAGGGGGTTGTGAATTAAATTAGCAGGTTTTTGAGTCTGTGGTACTATGTGGTTGATAACCATTCAGCTATATCAATAAGATATTACATAAAATTCTTTGTAGAACCCTGATTGAAAGATAAATATGAGAACTGTGCTCATAGTAGTGAAGATTATAGGATAGCATGATGACTTCTAAATTGAAAATACAGGCAAAAAACCATATAACATTGCACAGGGTCTTTATTTAAAACCACATTGTGTAAGAAGCAGCAAACAGAAGGTAAAACTAAAGAAAAAACGCAACAAAGTCTCTTTAATGCATCATTGATAAAGAATTTTCTGCTGGGTGCAGTGGCTCACGCTTGTAATCCCAGGACTTTGGGAGGCCAAGGTGGGAAGATCACCTGAGGCCAAGAGTTTGAGAGCAGCCTGGCCAACATGGTGCAACCCCATCTCTACTAAAAATACAAAAATTAGCCGGGCATGCTGGCAGGCACCTGTAATCCCAGCTACTTGGGAGGCTGAGGCTGGAGAATCGCTTGAACCCAGGAGGCAGAGGTTGCAGTGAGCGGAGATTGTGCCATTGCAGTCCAGCCTGGGTGACAAGAGTGAAACTCTGTCTCAAAAAAAAAAAAAAAAAGAAAAAAGAATTTTCTGTGTATTTCTACATGCATGGGCTAGATAAGGGATACAAAAACAGGAATAACACATTCAAATGCTTATAAAGCCCAGGCAGATGATGTGTGTATCAGACCATTTAAAAGATAAAATATGTTCTATGAACTATAGTGAGCTGGAGACCACTCACTAAAGTGACCATAAAATTAATCTTTCAAACTAGATACCTGTGATACTGAAAGTGGACACTATTAAGAATTACGCCAGGAAAACAGGTATAAACCAGGACTTTCACAAGCACGCCGGCCATATCATCACCCTACCACTGGCCCTTCCAAAGAGAGTGGCCATCACTCAAGTCCAACTAATGTTGCTTTATGGGAATGTAGGTTCAACTTGGCAGATTTTTTTTGAGTCTTCAAGAGACAGTATTAATATAACTTCAGAGCATTCCAATAAATTTATTTACTTTGTAAAATATTTTCAACTTTCATTTTAGATTCATGGGATACATGTGCAGGTTTATTACATGAGTATATTGCATGACACTGAGGTTTGGGATGCAAATGGCCCTGTTACCCAGGTAGTGAGCATGGTACCCAGTTGGTAGTTTTTCCACCCTTACTCCCCTCCCTCTCTCCCCGCTTTAGCAGTACCCAACGTTTATTGTTTCCATCTTTATGTCCATAAGTACCCAAAGTTTAGCTCCTACTTATAAGTGAGAACATGCAGTACTTGGTTTTCTATTTCTATGTTAATTTACACTTAGGATAATGGCCTCCATCAGCATCCATGTTGCTGTAAAGAACATGGTTTCATTCTTTATATAGCTGTGTAGTAATCCGTGATGTGTATGTACCACATTTTCTTTATCCAATCCACTGGTGTTGGACACCAAGGTTAAGTCCATGTCTTTACTATTGTGGATAGTGCTGTAATGAACATACAAGTGTATGTGTCTTTTTGGTGGAATGGTTTGTTTTCCTTTGGGTATACACCAAGAAATGGGATTGCTGAGTTGAATGGTGGCTCTGTTTTAAGTTCTTTTGAGGCGGGAAATTAAAGAAAAACAAAATTAAAAAGAAAGAGAAATAAGCTTTCCTGTATTAGGTTGACTTGTCCCAGAGGCAGCAACAGGCACAGCCCGGAGCCAGGAAGTCTTGATAATATTATCTAATGTGCTCTGGAGACTCTGCCAGCACTCCCTCAACATAGGGAGTAGAAAAACAAATTTTCCTTTGTTTTATGGAATGAGTTTATAGATTCCTGTTCTCTGTAACTAGTGACTTCAACTATTCTGTTTTATTTAAGCAGTAGAATGAAGGTCATGAGCCTCTGAGCAGGCCTGAGTTACAGCTACCTGGGTGCCATAGTGAAGGTTATGGGATAAGCCCGTGCCTAGGCAAACCAAGATAATGGACATCTGGGTTGCATAGCAACAGTCATGTGCAATCCTGAGTTATGAACCTGTTACAATTTGATTAACTGTCTTTGTCCTGCCTCTGTATCCCTGCTTTCAGGCCACTGTAAGCTTGCTTCAAGCTAGCCCACCCCTTTTTGTGAAGTGTGTATAAAAGTCAAATGCTGTCTTTGTTCTGGGCCCAGTCTTTGGACGTTGAGTCTGCTGGGTCTGAGTGCACTCAATAATAAAGATATCCTCCTGTATACACCCCAAGGTCTCTCTCTGGTCCTCCTGATTCCGCAACACTTTGAGAAGTCTCCAAATTGCTTTCAACAATGGCTGAACTAATTTACATTCCCACCAAGAGTGGATAAGTATTCTCTCTTCTCTGCAGCCTCACAAGCATCTATTATTTTTTGACTTTTTAGTAACAACCTTTCCAACTGATGTGAAATGGCATCTCATTGTGGTTTTGATTTGCATCTCTCTGATTATTAGCTATGTTGAGCATTTTTTTATATTTGTTAGCCATTTGTATGTCTTCCTTTGAGAAGTGTCTGTTCATGTTCTTTGCCTAATTTTTAGTGGTTTTTTATTGTGGTTTGCTTGTTTTTTTGCTTAAGTTCCTTATAGATTCTGGATATTAGACTTTGTCAGATGCTTAATTGGCAAATATTTTCTCCCATTTTGTAAGTTGCCTGTTTACACTGTTGATGGTTTCTTTTGCTGTGCAGAAGCTCTTTAGTTTAATTAGGCCCTACTTGTCAATTATTATGTTTTGAGGACACTGCCATAAACTCTTTGCCAAGGCCAATGTCTAGAATGGGAGGTATATCCTAGGTTTTCTTCCAAGATTTTTATAGTTTGAGGTTTTATATTTAAATCTTTAATCCATCTTGAGTTAATTTTTGTGTATGGTGAAAGGTAGTGGTCCAGTTTCATTCTTCTGCATGTGGCTAGCCAGCTGTCCTAGCATCATTTATTGAATATGAAGTCCTTTCCCCATTCCTTATTTTTGTTAACTTTGTCAAAGATCAGATGGTGTTAGGGGTGCAGCTTTATTTCTGGATTCTCTATTCTGTTCTGTAGGTCTCTGTGTATGTTTTTGTACAAGTACTATGCTGTTTTGGTTACTGTAGCCTTATGGTGTAGTCTGAAGTCAGGTAATGTGATGCTTCCAGCTTTGTTCTTTTTGCTTAGGATTACTTTGGCTGTTTGGGCTCTTTCTTGGTTTCATATGAATTTTAGAAAATTTTTTTCCATGCTGTGAAAAATGACATTGGTAGTTTGATAGGAATAGTGTTGAATCTGTAGATTGCTTTGGGCAATATGGCCATTTTAATGATATTAATTCTGCAAATCCATTAGCCTGGCATGTTTTTCCATTTATTTGTGTCATCTATGATTTATCTCAGTAGTGTTTTATAGTTCTCCTTTCATCTCCTTAGTTAGCTGTGTTCCTAGGTATTTCATTTTTGTATGTGTGGTCATGGTAAATGAGACTGCATTCTTGATTTGACTCTCAGCTTGAACATTATTGGTGTATAAAAATGCCAGGCATGGTGACTCATGTCTGTAATCCCAGAATTTTAAGAAGCCGAAATGGGAGGATCACTCAAGGTCAGGAGTTTGAGACTAGCCTGGGCAACACAGCAAGACTCTGTTTCTAAAGAAAAAACAAACTTTTTTTTTAATTAGCTGGGCATCGTGGCACACACATGTAGTACTAGCTACTCAGTAGGCTAAGGCAGGAAGATCGCTTAAGCCCAGGAGTTCCAGGCTGGAGTGAACTATGATCATGCCACTGCACTCCATCCTAGAGTTCAGACTCTGTCTCCTAGTGAGAGACTCTGTCTCTAAAAACATCAATAAATAAATAAAAAGAAAAAAAATGCTACTGATTTTTGTACACTTATTTTGTATCCCAAAACTTTACTGAAGTCATTTATCAGTTCTAGGAGCCTTTTGGCAGTCTTCTAGCATAGAATCATATTGTCTGTGAAAAGAGATAATCTGACTTCTTTTTTCCCTGTTTGTATGCTTTTTATTTCTTTCTCTTGCCTAAGTTTGCCGGCTAGGACTTGCAGTACGATGTTGAATAAGAGCTGGCATACTCGTTTCTTCCTTTTCTTAAGGGGAATACTTCCAGCTTTTGCCCATTTAGTAGGTTGCTGGCTGGTCTACAGCCATACCACCCTGAATGCACCTGATCTCATAAGTATGATGTTGGCTCCAGGTTTGTCATAGATGGCTTTATTATTTTGAGGTATGTTTCTTCAATGTCTAGTTTGCTGAGGGTTTTTGTCGTGAACGGAATGTTGGATTTTATTGGAAGCTTTTTCTGTGTCTATTTAGATGATCATATGGTTTTTGTTTTTAATTCTGTTTATGTGATGAATCACATTTATTGATTCAGGTATGTTGAATCAACCTTGCACCCCAGGAACGAAGCTTACTTTATTATGGTGAATTAACTTTTTGATGTGCTGCTGGATTCAGTTTGCCAGTATTTTGTTGATTTTGTGCCTGTAGTTTTCTTTTTTCGTTGTGTCTTTGCCAGATTTTGGTATCAGAATGATGCTGGTTTTGTAGAATAACTTAGAGAGAAGTCCCTCCTCCTTGATTTTTTTTGGAATAGTTTTAGTAGTATTGGTACCAGCTCTTCTTTGTATATTTGGTAGAATTTGGGTGTGAATCCATCTGGTCCAGGTCTTTTTTTGGTTGGTAGGTTTTTTATTACTGATTCAACTTTGGAACTCGATATTGGTCTGTCTAGGGGAGTCAGGTTTCGAGGATTCAGGTGCTGGCTGTAATGGGGAGGGGCAGCCTTGTCCTCAGGTCACTGGCTGAACTCTCAGGTGAGGGCAAGCAGAGTTGCTTAGGTGGTAGGAGCCCAACGGATATCACAGGCCTGTGGGGTAAGATTTCCACAAGTACTTTGAGCCACCATTGAAATGCTCAGGCCGGGGCTGGGTGGGTGCACCGGAAGCCAGAAGACCCCAAGATCCGTTTGGGAAGGGGCACGGAGTCAAGAGAAAAGCAGTCTGGCTGTCTCTCTGCAGGGCAGTTGTGGCAAGCTAGAGGCACGAAAGTACTCAGGCTTTCTGTTCCCTCTCCAGCCTGGGGGCAGCAGGGGTAAGGACCACGGCAGCAGCAATGGCAGAGGGCCTGTCACTTACCTCTGGGAGCCCCACCACAAAAACAAAAACAAAAACAAAAACACACACACACACAAGCCACAACGTGCCAGAGTGGTCAGGCCGGGTGAGGCGGCTATGCTGGGAGCCCAAACCAGTGGGCCTTTTAACAGAGCAATGTAGGGCAGGGGCTCGCAGGAAAAGCAGCCTGGCCTCCTCTCTGATGGAGTCATGCAAAAGAGCTCAGGCTCTTTGTTCCCTCCCAACCTGGGGGCAACAGAGAGGGGCACAATGGCCTTGGCAATCACGGTAGGTCTGTCTGTTATGTCCCAGAGAAACTCAGAGCTGCAACCAACCAGAGTGCTCAGGTGAGGCAGGAGAATAGGGTCTGGAGGTAGGGAACCTACTGCGGATTCATGCTGAGTGTCAGAGGCTACTCCCTTTTTAACCCCTCTGTTTCCTGTGTGGCAGTCGAAAAATGAAAGTACCTCTGATTGGTCCCCTGCCACAACCAATCAGACTGGTCATGGGCCTACTCATCACTTGGAGTGGTTCCCTCCCACAACCAATCAGACTGGTCACGGAACTTTATTTGCATATAGTAAACCAAAGGGAAACGTCTAGAGGGTATTTAAGCCCCAGGAAATTCTGTAACTGAGGCTCTTGAGCCACTTGCTCCAGCCAGCTCCTGCCCTGTGAGGTGTACTTTCGTTTACAATAAATCTCTGCTTTTGCTGTCTTGCTTTGTGTGTGCATTTTCTCTAATTCTTTGTTCAAAACACCAAGAACCTGGACAACTACCTTTGACCAGTAACACAGGCAACTGTGCACACTCCAAGCCGGTGGGCCTTGCCTGGCGAGCAGCAGGAGAGGTGGGGTCTGTAGTCTGCTCCTCAGCACTGCGGCTGCTTCATCTATCCTAACGGCATGCGAAAGAGCCTAGCCTCCCCTGTTGGTGGGGCTACTGTAGCTAGCTCTAGGGTGCTCAGGGATCCAAGACCCATTGGGCTTCACATGGGCTTGAGTGGTGCCTCTGCACAGACTCCAGGCAGCTCTCTGTGTCTGTCTGGAGACCCTGGAAAGTCAGAGGGGCTCTTCCATGGCCAGGACTGCAAAGGCCTGCGGTGGAATTATGGATCCCCCAGGAGCTCTTATTCAATCACCCTTTCCCCCACGATACGGCAATTCCTCTGGCTCTGCACCAGTCCCAGGTGGGTGGCTGTCCTGCTTTGCTCCTCC
Source organism: Pongo pygmaeus (assembly GCF_028885625.2). Lineage (NCBI taxonomy): Eukaryota > Metazoa > Chordata > Mammalia > Primates > Hominidae > Pongo > Pongo pygmaeus. The sequence goes on along the minus strand of NC_085930.1, from coordinate 182,163,364 downwards.
CTTTTGGGTCCTGTTGTGTATTGCTTCCTTGGTGAATTCCAACTTGGCCTCCTGGAGGATGCATTTGAAGAGCTTAGTGTTTTCTCTCTACTGTTTTCTCTCCAGGAGCCGCTGGCTCTAGCTGCTTCTAGTCCGCCATCTTGAACCAGAACCCTCGATTTTTAAATATTGCCAGTTATTTCAGTTTTTTTAAAGTGCAGAATCATCTTAAGAAAGCTGAAGTGGTCTTATCTATGAAATGAATGAGTTCAGTAGAATCAATTTACCATATGATCAATTTGCAGAATTCATGAATTTTAAAGCTTGCTAAAAACTTATTTTAAGAGATAGTCTTATTGAATATATCTAATTGATATAATACATTTTCCTATGTACATTTAGCAATTTTTTATTTTAGCAAAAATTGCTTTAAAAAGTTTAGCAATTTTTTTAATTTTAGAGAATTTTCAAAAGCTAAAGTCATGGAATGACTTATTCTCATTAACATGTTCTTCTTGTGTGTGTAGTTATGACTCTTGTTGTTCTTTAATATATTATATTACTATTCTTATGAATACAATTAAAATTTTAATTTGGAAGTTTAAAAATTTATACTGATTTATTTTTAAAATTTTAAGTCATTTTCTGTTGCTTCTAGACCCTTTGGCTAAGATCAAAGGAGAAAAGTAATTTCCTGTTTTTAATATTTTATTATTTTTAGAATTTTCCCCAGTTTTTGCAGAGTGATCAAATGTATCTATTTAATGAAATATATTTTAAACAATTAATATCGTTTGCAAGAATTCATATTAATCAGACAATTGCAACAGCTCTCTGCTTTATCTCCTGAAACTAAAGAAGCCAAAATAGGGAAAATCAACAGTAAGCGCCTAGCACAATCTGAGCTGTGGATCCCACAGAGTGGAAGACTGAAGAACAGAGAGAAATGGAAGGCCCCAGATCTCTGGAGTCCTGGCTCCCTGCAAGTCCATCTAGTAGGATTGCTATAAATTGTCTAAAGAGTTAAAATAAACAAATTTTTGTAAATAAATATGCTTATGAATTTGACAAACTGGTCATTCGGCAAACTCATCAGCTGATCAATAACTAAGATCCCATGGAAGGCTGAGGGCCACAGCTTTGGATCTGCAACCTGGATCAAAGCCTGTCTTCTAGTTGTAAATGAATCCTGTAGTTTAATCCCTCAACAGAATAAACCATTCTGTGTCTTTCGTTTTCGAAAATTTGAAAATGCCCTGAAATCAAAAATATCACTAAATATATTTTTAACAATTCTTGCTAAAATAAAAAATTGCTAAATGTACATAAGAAGATGTATTCATATCAGTTGAATATATTCAATAAGACTATTTCTTAAAATATGCTTTTAGCAAACTTTTACCCTAAACGTTGTAAAAGCTTAAGGGTAAAGTCTGAGCTTCCTTTCACCAGTAAGAGCGATCCTTCCCATGTCAAATTTTGTGCTAAATCATTTAGGGAAATATTTTAGTCCAAAGCCAGCTGTTAAAAAAAAAAAAGATGTATTTTACCAAGTTCAATTCAATAGCTTTCGTGAATTCACTATTTGCAACAAATCTGGTCTGTTCTCCTTTTCATTTTGTAATACTCTTATTTAATATCATATAACATATTTATTATCATGAGAAATAGATTGAATAATAAAAATAGGTATTCTAAAATGTTCTTATCTTCAGCCTTTTTAAAATAATGCACTAACTGACACTGGATTTCAAAGCTATTTTATATTACACATGGCTTTCAGGATTTAAGAAAAACAACAAATTGGTAAGATCCCACTAAGTTGTATCAGTTGCCTACTGCTACACTAAGAATTTTCTCCCTCAGAGCTCATTCTCAGCTTCACCTCTCTCACTCTTGGCCTCTGACAGTGTCTTTTTGTCCTATTTTACCATATCAGCTGCCTGCCACTCTTATCGTCCTCCACACCTGTCCTTCTTCTTGTTTTTATACCTCTGTCCACTTCTTCAGAATTTCCCATTCCCTTCTCAGAATCTGCTCCACAGAGATTAGCATAATTCCCCCATGTGAGCACAACCTGCCCTCTGGTTCACTAAAAAGCCATTCTCAAAACATCTCATGCAGTCTTATAAGCTCTTGGCCCTCTTTGATGATTGCTGTTGTTTTAACTGATCAGTGATTACAATTGCATTTGTTTTATTTTATTTTGACACTCTGAGTTTGAGATATTTGAAACCTGCTCTCTGGATGAGTGTACAGTAAAAACCTCAATCAATTGCCTTAAAAATAGGCATTTCCTTTAGAAATGAATGATCTGCTAGCCTAAGATGAGACACATTAAAGTATTCATTTTTGAACAAGAATTAGTATAACATTTAGGGTCTGTGCTACAAATGATTATCAAGATATCTTGTTCCATTTTTGCCAAGCAGCAGCATATTTCTTTCTTTTTTTCTTTCTTGGCTTACAAAATTTAATCCTACTGGAAATAATGCATATATAAATCACAATCTGCCAAAAGAAAAGAGTGATCCAAAAATAAATTGAGGTGTTCAGAAACCTAGTAACATAAAACAGTAGCATTGCTGTAGGTAAGTAATCACTCAGAAGAAGTACTGTACCAGCAAGCGGGGAGAAACTGTGTCAGCTTTTTTGGTGTCAGGGAACTCTATGATTTTAAATGAGATTATTATGTATCTCACAAGGGAGGAGAGTATTCTGACAGGTAGACTCAAGACAAGTGGTTCTGAAGAAATGATGGTAGTGTTGAGAGTTTAACTTAGTTCTTATTCACTTAGAAGTCTAAGATGCATTCATTCATCATGCAAGATTCTAAAAATAAATCACAGATTTTTTTGGTTAAAATAAGTTCTCATTTATGCCTACAAATAGATTAAATGAAGCCTACAGGCTGGCTAATTTTTATTCTTAAACTGGCCATCTGCCTGAAGGGCTTTTTCTTTATTCGAGGCATTTCACCATTGTCAGGGCAGTTTAGTGTGTTCTAGCATGAATCTTTGTAACATACATTTACACACTGGAAGATAGACATGATAATTCCACCATTAAGTGGCTTTCCTGTTCCCTAAATATCATAAAGCTGTATGAATGCTAAGCACTGTCAAAATGTTGTGTCTTGGTGTATGATATCTAAAACTGACATTAATAAAGACAGATTTAGTCATTTGCCATAGCTTAGGTCAAATATCTGACTTTAAGACTACAGCTCATCCAATATTTAGGTAAGTAGTAGAAGTCTTATATTTGTAATTTCGAGAAAATAGATGAAGGTTAAAATATAGTAAAACTTCAACTTTACAGTTGTCTCTTCTCTCTTAAGGATTTAAAATTACAGAATTTTAAACATATAATCTTATAACAAAAATACTAATTTTAATGTTCCAGTGACAGCAGGCAGTTGAAGAAAAACAGGTGACCTTATGAAAAGATGGCCTTTTGAACATGTTCCAAATAACTCGTAAATAATGGCAAGGATACATTTTTTTTTGTAAAAATATAGAAGAACACTTTTTAAAAACTCAGGCTGTTGATAAGGACATCCAAAAACCCATTAGTGAAAAACAAACATTGATTGACTTTGTTAATTTCTCCATCCTGCATTGATGTTAATCATGATAATTATTTTTGCTCCTTTTTTCTTTTGAATGATATGCTATGAATTTGCATTACCTCTAAACATTTCTAAAATAATTTATCATGCAAAATTCTTAGGTTCTATGCACTTTCTGCAAAAATATTGGTTTAGAAAACTTGTGGCAGAGCACAAAGAAAGATACTTTTTCTTTGCTTAGATCCAGCCTTGCATATTAAAGAAAAGTCAGAGGTGGGGGCATCAAAAACTACAAAAGAGGGAAGACAGAGAGGCCCCAAAACGTCATGTTAAATCTCTTTCCTCCCTTCTCCCTTCCAATCACATGTCCTCCTGATTCTACATTTTCTTTTTGTTTTTGAGACGGAGTCTTGCTCTGTCACCAGGCTGGAGTGCAGTAGCGCAATCTCAGCTCACTGCAACCTTCGCCTCCCGGGTTCAAGCAACTCCCCTGCCTCAGCCTCCCAAGCTGGGACTACAGGTTTGTGCCACCATGCCTGGTTGACATTTTTGTGTGTTTTAGTAGAGACAGGGTTTTACCATGTTGGCCAGGATGGTCTTGATCTCCTGACCTCGTGATCCACCCTCCTCAGCCTCCGAAAGTGCTGGGAATACAGGCGTGAGCCACAACACCCAGCCTGATTCTACATTTTCTACAAAAATGTAATGTAGAGAATCAATTAAGCATAGAGATATTTAGCCAAAAGGAGTGGAGGTTTAAGTTGGAGAGTTCTGTGCTATTTTCTAATACCTAAGTGTTTCCAAGTGAATTTTAGTCTGCAAATGCTAAAATTATGACAAATAGATCTAAATCTCTGAGTTTTTAATCTGTATATCAGAGATAATAATAGCATCTATGTCACGGAGGTTATTATGAGGATTAAATGAGACAATTTATATAAAGCATTTAGCACAGTATTTGGCACATCATAAACTCTCAATTTTTAAAATGAGCTATTGTCATTGTTTTTGTTATTGTTAACAATTAGAGCTCTTGAAGACAGATGAAGCTACCTCAAAAAACAATGGGTTTCTCAACCTTGAAACCCAAATGAGTTGAGTAATCACTTAGCTGGGGTATTATAGCATAAGACTATCAAATCCTAACTTATTCCAAGTCTATGTTTTTGGAAAGCCCACTGTTAACATAGAGGATGAAGGGTCAAGACTGGCCAGTTCAAGGAGTTGAGAGGGGCAAGCAAGAGTCTGGCTGTTGTCGTTGTTGTTGTTGTTGTTGTTGTTTGTATATGGTATGCCATGAATTTTAGCAGTCTGCTTCATTCTGAGTGATATTTCAATTATTCCTGAAAGGAGTTAGAGTGTGGAGTCCCCCAAGATGGAAAAGTGGAACTTCAAATTACATAGAGCAAGACTGTATCTATCAGTCAGCTGGTCCCGACTCCAACTCCCCTTCTTTCCTTTCCTTCATTTCTGTCAAAGACAGTAACACTGACAAAGATTAGGCTGGAAATTCTAACAGCAAACTCTGAAATTCTTACTCTTTTTAAAAAATACTGGCTTCAGTTCATCACACTATTATGCACATAAATTAATCCTGATGCCACTAATTGTGAAGGTTGCTTACAAGAGAAAAGTTCTGTTTCTGGATTGGTCTGCTAAAAAGAAATCATGCACACTAGAGAATCACAGTCAAGCCAGAGAGGCCTGTGTTCTACTCCCAGAGTTGCAGATGACCCTATGTGTGACTTTGGGCAAGTAAATTAAGCTCTTTGACTTTCAATTTCCTCAACCATAATGGAGATAATAATATATCTAGAGATAATATATACTGCACTACAAAGTAATCATAAGGATTAAATGAAATAATGAATATAAAAGACTAAACTCACTGCCTGGCACATTATAAGCCCTCAGTTAATCATTGCTGCTGCTGCTGCTGTCATTGTTGATACAAGTTTTGAAGAACAGTATTTAAAACCTTAATACATTCTCTCTGAATTCATTCTATTGAATGAAACACTGGTATGAACATTATGTTCCTGGACTGTCATCCCAATTTATGTCAGTTTGAGCAGCCATCACCAATGACCCTTTGCTCTATGCCCAACTTTGTCAGATGCTTGGTGTGTATTATCTTTGTTTCTCATAACTCTGCAGAGAAGTTATGTTTTGCATTTGGTAGGTGAGCAAACTGAAGCTAGAGTTTAAATGACTTGTCGAAGATTATTACACTGCCGATAAGAAGCAAATCTGGAATTTGTGCTTTATTTTATGTCAAGACCCAAATTCCTGCATGAAAGGATGACAGGGGTATTGTTAGAATTATTTGTATTTTTCATTTCATCGAGTTTGAAATGGTATTGTCTCATTGTGTTTCTCATTTTCATTTTCTTGATTACTAAGAGCATATTAAGTATATTTACTGAGCATTTTTAGTACATTTATTAGACAATCATGTTTCTTCTTCTGTAAAGTACTCATTTGTATCTTTGTTTTTGCTCACTTTTTACTGGATTGTTTGTCTTTCATCATCAAATATTAGACTTCTTCATATATTCTGAGTTCTAATAATTTTTGGTAATATATGTTGTAGGTAATTTCTTCTGACTTAAGAAAAGATAACTTCGTGGTGTCTTTTGATGAAAATAAGCTTAAAACCTTGGTTTTAGTGTATCAAATATAATCAGGTTTCTTTATGATTTTCAATGTTTTAGTTTAAAAAATCTTCTTCAATATCAAGCTCTTTAACATAGTTTTCTATATCTATGAAAATTTTAAAGTTTTCCCTTTTCCTTTAAAGTTTCAACCCAATGGTAATTGATTTCTGCATATGATGAGAGCTAGGAATCTGCTATCAAGTCTTCACCTCAGTGGATAACCAATTCTTTTGACACCATTTTATCAAATCTTTTTGCTACTGATCTTCAATATCAGCTCTGTCCACATCCATTTTCCATATATGAATATGTTGATCTTTTGTCTGTATGCTACTCATTTATTTGTCTATTGCACCACCAAACCACACTATCCTATATAAGATAATTTTGTAACATGTCTTGTTATCTGGCAAAGCAAATCTCTCCAACTGATTCTTTTTCAGGAATGCCATGTCTATTCTTTGCCTTTTGTTCTTTCATATACATTGTAAAAGAACTTGAATTCCAAATCAGAATAGTGTAGGTTCTGGTTAGGAATTCCCAAGGAAGACTTTCTTACTTTTTCTGTTGCTGCACTAAGATCCAAGACCAAGACTGGCATTAGTTCCACCATTTCACTCTGCAAAAGTTTCTCCTAATTCTTTCACTGAGCATGTTGTTTCTTAAGGAAACTTTCATGTGGGTAATCATTTATTCGGTCTGCATTTTATTCAAACTCCAGGCTTTGTCTCTTTTTCCCCATGTGCATATCCTAATAAAACAGAGTTACCAGACTTCTAAGAATTAACAGATATTTTCAGAAAAAACACCAGCTTCAGTGTGTGTTTACCAAAAACTCTCTTAATTATATAACCCTACCATACATTTAAAAATGTCTATTAGATGCAAGAACCAAGCAGAAAAAACTCCCAATGGCCAAAGCTGAAACAATTTAAAAATCAAAGTAAATATTGATAGTATCCGATTATAACCTCTAGAATTAAATGAATATCTATGCATCCATACTGATATAAAAATAATTTGATAGATAAATATGTGGCAGATAAATAAAAGCTCTTCTTTACAGAAGACTACCAACTAATAAATGTAGAAAGAATGAAAGAAAATCAATATGAGTAAATACCACAGTAATAATTATTGCAAGCAAAATTTACTAATGGTCTTCTGGTTTCCAGTCCAGTTTGTAGGGAGCTTAGAAGTCATTACTCCACACTAACAACAAGTAAAATGCTGAACAAACTAAAAAAATCAACATCTAGACTAATCTAATTTTTTTAGATTAGTCAGAGAAGTGAGGTCACTGAGCAAACCACTGCCCCCAAAATTGGAGAGACAGACAAGTAGATTCAAAGAATAATAGCTTACTGAAGGAGAAACCCTGAGTGGAAACCTCATCAGGAACCGCTACCAGGTACAAAACCTGAAACGTAACTGATGAATTTCTGGAAGCTCAATGTGGACAATTCTGAGAGTTAAAAATTTCTGGAGGACCAAATTCAAATGAGAGGTGACACTTAAGGTTTTACCTCTGAGAGCTATACCAGGTCCTTACAGTGAAGATCAGAATAAAAACCCCTCATACTTTTGGCAGGGGAAGGAGAAATGAAATCATTTTGAAATACACCACAGCATTCTGTTCTTTAACAAGGCCTGCCCTCAGGAGAAACTAACCAGAGCCTAGCCTGCTGTGGTTTTATTAGAGCCTAATTTATCTGAGAGAAGGGAAATATCCAGCTCCAGCTCCCTCTAGCCATCCATTGCACCTAAGGGTGAAAACAAAAAAAAGAAAAAAAAAAAACCAACTGAGAAGCATTGGTGAAGTTCACAGTTGAAAGGCACAGGCTCATAAAAGACTGAGACCTAATTATAGAACAATTCCCCTGCCCCCACACCTTACCACTACATTACTCGCAGTCTTTATAGTCTTTGTACTGAAGTTCCTTTACGCACTACATTAATAAAAACTTGCAAGGCACACTAAAAGGCTAAAAACACAGTTTGAAGAGAACGACTGAACAACCATCAGAGCCAGAATCAGATATGGCAGGAATGTTGGAATTACCAGAACAGGAATTCTAAGAGAAACTGTGATTAATATGTTAGGGCTTTAATGGGAAAAGGAGACAACATGCAGGGACAGATGAATAATAAAAGTAAAGAAATGAAAATTCTAAGAAAAAAATCAAACAGAAATTCTAGAGATCAAAAACACTGTAACAGAAATGAAGAGTGTCTCTGATGAGCTCATCAGTAGATTGACATGACCAAAGAAAGAATCTCTGAGCTTGAGGATATGACAATAAAAACTTCCAAACCTAAAAAGCAGACAGAAGAAAACACTGAAGAAAAAAACCACAGGCTGGGCGTGGTGGCTCACGCCTGTAATCCCAGCACTTTGGGAGGCCAAGGCGGGTGGATCACGAGGTCAGGAGATCGAGACCATCCTGGCTAACATGGTGAAACGCCGTCCCTACTAAAAAATACAAAAAATTAGCCAGGTGTGGTGGCACGTGCCTGTAGTCCCAGCTACTTGGGAGGCTGAGGCAGGAGAATGGCATGAACCCGGGAGGCGGAGCTTGCAGTGAGCTGAGATGGCGCCACAGCACTCCAGCCTGGGCGACAGGGCAAGACTCTGTCTCAAAAAAAAAAAAAAAAAAAAAAAAAACCACAGAACAGAATATCCAAGAACTGTGGGATGAAAAAAGATGTCACATATGTGTAAAGGGAATAACAAAAGGGAGAAAAAGAGAGAAAGGAGCAGAAGCAATATTTGAAGTGACTGAGAATTTCCTTAAATTAGTGTCAGACGCCAAACTACAGATCCAGGAAGCTCAGAGAACAGCAAGATAAATGCAAAACCAAAACTACACCTAAACATATCATATTTGAACTTCAGAAAATCAAAGATAAGGAAAAAATTGTACAAGAAACCAAAGGAGAAAAACACCTTAACTATAGAGGAGCAAAAATAAGAATTAAATTCAACTTCTCCTCAGAAACCATGCAAGCAAGAAGAGAGTAGAGTGAAATATTTAAAGTATTGAGAGAAAAAAAATTACTATCTCAGTCTGTTTGGGTTGCTGTAACAAAATACATTAGACTGGGCACTTTATAAACAATAGAAATTTATTTCACACAGTTTGGAAGTTGGGAATTCCAAGATTAAGGTGCTGGCAAATTCAGTGTCTGGTGAAGACCTGTTCCTCATAGATGGCTCCTTCTGTGTCCTCACATGCTGGAAAGGGCAAAACAGAAATGAACTTGCTCTCTCAAGCCCTTTTATAAAAACGTTATTCCCATTCTGGAGGGTGAAGCCCTCATGACTTAATCATTTCCCAAAAGGCCCACCTCTTATTAAGTGTTACATTGATGACTAAGTTTCAACATGAATCCACTATTATAGTTGGAGATTAGAAAACCCCTCTATCAGAAATTGACAGATCCAGGAGGCAGAAAATCAGTAAGAATATAGTTAAACTCAACGTCAACAGCCACATCAAAAATTGGAGCAGAAATCAAGGAAACTAAATATAAGATATGAATAACATCATATAATAAGATATCAATAACATCAAAAATTAGTGCTTTGAAAAGATTAATAAAATTGATGCTTCTAGCCAGGCTAGTGCTTTGAAAAGATTAATAAAACTCATGTTTCTAGCCAGGATAGGAAAAACAAAGATTCTTATTACTAATATCAGAAATGAAATAGGGGGCCAGGCGCAGTGGCTCACACCTGTAATCCTAGCACTTTGGGAGGCCTAGGCGGGCGGATCAACTGAGGTCGGGAGTTCAAGATCAGCCTGACCAACATGGTGAAACCCCATCTCTACTAAAAATACAAAAATTAGCCAGGCATGGTGGTGTACGTCTGTAATCCCAGCTACTCAAGAGGCTGAGGCAGGAGAATCACTGGAACCAGGGAGGTAGAGGTTATAGTGAGCCAAGATGGTGCCACTGCACTCCAGCCTGGACGAAAGAGCGAGACTCTGTCTCAGAAAGAAAAAAAAAAAGAAAGAAAGAAATGAAATAGGGGATATCACTATAGGTCATATGGACATTAAAAGTATAATAAAGTAATATTATTAACTTCTCTATGCCCACAAATTTGATAACTGAAATGAAAGGAATCTACTCCTTGAAAGACACAATCTGCCAAAATTCACACAAGAAGAAATAGACAATCTGAATAGGCCTATATGTATTAAAGAAACAAAATAAATAATTAATTAATAACTTTCCTAAACAGAAAGCATCCAGCCAAAATGGGTTCACTGGTTAATTCTAACAAACACATAAGGAAGAAATTATACAAATTTTCCACAATTTCTTTCAGAAGACAGAAGCAGAAGGAATACTTCCAAACTCATTCTATGAGGCTGTCGTCATCCTAATACCAAAACCAGACAAAGACATTACAAGAAAAAAAAAATACTGCCTGCCAGTATCTCTCATGAACAAAAATCCTCAACAAAATATTAGCATATTGAATCCAATAATATGTAAAAAGAATCATATTCCTTTATCAAGTGGAATTTATTCCAGGTACACAAACGTAATTCAACATTTGAAAATAAATTGATGTAATCCATCATATCAATAGCCTAAAGAAGAAAAATTGCATAATCATAGCAACAAATTCAGAGAAAGCATTTGACAAAACTCAACAAATATTCATGACACAAATTCTCAGCAAACTAGGAATAGGAAGGAACTTCCCAAACTTCATTTTTTAAAAAAAGTCTACGAGAAACCTACAGCTAACATTGCACTTAATGGTGAGAAACTTGAAACTTTCTTACTAAGATCAGAAGCAAAATAAGACTATTATCTCTCACTGTTGCTTTTCAATATGTCACTGGACATCGTAGCTAATACAATAAGACAAGAAATGGAAATAAAAGGCATACACATTTGTAAGAAAGAAATAAAATTGTCTTTGTCTGCAGACGACATGATTATCAATGAAGAAAATCTAAAATAATCAGCAAGAAAACTCCTGAAACTCATAAATGATTGTACCATGACTGCAAGATACACCAATGATACAGAAAATCAATCACTTTCCTATAACCAGCAATAATCAAGAGGAATTTGAAGTTAAAATCATTACATTAATGTTATCATGTACATTAGTGTCAAAACAAATAAAATACTTAGATATAAATCTAACAAAACTATGTACAAGATCTATATGAGAAAAACTACAAAACTCTGTGGAAATAAATCAAAGAACTGAATAAATGAGAGGTACTCTATGTTCATGAATAAGAAGACTCAAAACTGTCAGGATGTCAGTTCTTCCAAACTTGATCCATAGATTCAACACAATCTCAATCAAAATTTCAGTGTTATTTCATTTATATAAAAAAATTGACCCTAAAATATATATATAGAGGTAGAATACCCAGAATTTTCAACTCAGTATTGAAGGGGAAGAAGAAAGTCAGAGAACCGACATTATCTTACTTCAAGAATTACTATAAAGCTACAGTAATCAAGATAATGTGGTATTGATGAAAGAACAAATAGATTAGTACAACAGAATAGAAACCCCAGATATAGATCCACATTAATATAGTCAACTGATCTTTAATACAAAAGAGCCAAAGCAATACAATGGAGCAAAGATAGTCATCTCAACAAATGGGCTGAAACCACTGGACCTGCAGATTCAAAAATAACGAATCTAGACACAGATCTTCATCCTTTACAAAAAATTATCTCAAAATGGATCATAGATCTAAATGTAAAATTCAAAACTATAAAGCTCCTAGAAGATAACATAGGACAAAATATTGGGTACAATAATGACTTTTTAGATACAACACTGAAGGCACAATCCATGAAAGAAATAATTGATAAGCTAGAATTCATTAAAATTAAAATTTTGTGCTCTGCAAAATACACTGTCAAGAGAATAAAAAAAGAAGACAGACAAGGAGAAAATATTAGCAAAAGGCACATATGATAAAGAACTGTTATCCAAAATATACAAAGAACTCTTAAAACTCAGCAGTAAAAAAATATATAATTTTAAGAAGGCCAAAGACCTTAACAGACACCTCACCAAAGAAGATATACAGATGGCAAGTACTCATAGGAAAAGATGCTCACATCATATGTCATCAGGGAAATGCAAATTAAAACAATAATGAGATACCAACCACTACACACCTATTAAAATGGTCAAAATCCAAAACACTGACAACACCAAATGCTTCATTGCTGGTGGGAATGCAAAATGGTACAGCCACTCTGCCACTCTGGAAGGCAGTTTGACAGTTTCTTATAAAACTAAGGCATGCTCTTACCATAGAATCCAACAATTGTTCTCCTTGGTATTTACACAAAGGAGTTGAAAACTATGTCCACATGAAAACCTGCACACTAATATTTATAGCAGCTTTGTTCATAATTGCAGACACATAAGTGCAACCAAGATGTTCTTCAGTAGGTGAATAGATGAACTTTTTGGAACATGTAGACAATAGAATACTGTTTGGCACTAAAAAGAAATGAGCTCTCAAGCCACGAAAAAAAAAATTTTTTTGGACTTATCTGCATATTACCAAGTGAGAAAAGCCAGTCTGAAGGCCTACCTATTGTACAATTTTAACTATATGACATTCTGGAAACGGCAAAATATGTAAAAAGATCACTGGTTGCCAGGGCTTAAGAAGAAGGGAGGGATAAGTAGGCAAAGACGGAGAAGTTTAGGGAGCAAAAGTATTACATGTGGTACTACAATGAAGGATATATATCATTGTACATTTGTCAAAGTCCATAGAATGTATAACACCAAGAGTGAACTCTAATGTAAATTATAGACTTTGGGTGATGATGTAAATATAAGTCATCAGTTGTAACAAATATACCACTCTGGTGAGGGATATTGACAGCGGGGGAGGTTGTGGTGGCTTGAGGAAGAGATCAGGGAGTATGTGGGAACTCTGTACTTCCCATTCAATTTTGTTCTGAACCTAAAGTGTCTCTGAAAATATAAAGCTTATTAATTTAAAGTAAATTTTTAAAGAAAAATTTTTAAAACATCCACTAGTAGATGCTAAAATCAATGAGCAAAAGTTTGAAAAATGTATTTGCATAGTCTCAAAATATGTCCTCCAATTATTTATCAATCACAAAAAATAACTGCTAACTTTATGATGAAGAAACCCAGCAGATACCACCTTGGGCAACTGGCCATATTTGCCATTTAGTAATAATAATAAGTGATTAAGTAATCAAAGTTAATATTGCCAGTAATAAGACATCACCATCACGTAATCCACTGACAGTATGCAACGAAGACACAACATCACTTTTATGGTGGTCTCGCCTAAAATGTGTAGTTTATCATGAGAAAACATCGAGCAAAACTAATTTGAAAGACATTCTACATAATAACCAGTCAGTACTCATTAAAAGTGTTAAGGCTATGAAAGATAGGGAAAAATGAGGAAATGTCAAAGATTGGAGAGACTAAGGTTATATAACTAAATTGGATACTTGAACAGAAAAAAAGGACATTAATGGAAAACCTGGTGAGATTTGAAAAAATCCATAGTTTAATATTAATGTACCCATATTAATTTCCTGGTTTTGTTAATTGTATAGTACTACGATTATGTAAGTTGTTAAAGTTAGATGAAGCTGGAGAAGCTGGGTGAAAGGGTGTACGTTAACTGTACTGTTTTGTAACTTTTCTATGTATTTAAAATTCTTTCAAAGTAAAAAAAAAAGTTGTTGTTTAAAATAGCTTGTTTGTTATGTTTGTTTTCAGTCCATTATGTTTAAGAGTATCAGTTCTACTGGGTAGGGTTTCTCTGATTATCTTATCCACCATATTCTCAAATTTGAAAGCCAAGACTTAACATTTCAAGACATTTTTATCAGCTTTCTCTCCTAGCCTATTTTGGGATATCCTTCTTTGCCTGCTTTAATTTAAGAACATGTTCTTTTTCTATACATTATATCTCCTACAGATTCCAACTTAATTTTAGCTTCTGAAGCTTATCCTGCTATTCTTTTATACTCTCTTTCTTTAATTACCTGAATCATAAAATCCAGTTCTGTTAGAACTGAATCTAGAAGATCAGGATTAGCAATCCAGTTTTAATGTGTACAATTATATTAGCCCCAAGAAGACATTTAGCCTTTGTGGAAAGTAAATAATAACAATAGTATTACCTAGTCTCACTTCTCCAAAAGTTGTTATAGGAATCAACTCTCTCTTTTCCTCTGGATCCTCCTACATCATACTCTTCAGATTTTACCCCATCCCCCTGATTTTTCTTTCCCAATCTCTAATTACTCAACTCACTGCCTAAAAACACTATTTCCAAAGGTTCTATCCCCTTTACTTTTTTAAAAAAGAATTGCACATTTTCTTTTCCTTGGCCATTAAGTATCCCCTTCTGACTTTAAGTAATCAATATGCTAATGATTCCCATATTTATGTCTACATTCTCAGATCTTTCCCCTCAAGCTCTACCTTTTATATTCAAGCACCATCTGAATATTCAAGCACCCCCATTTGGCTGTATTACAGGCATTTCAAGCAAAACATGTTCTAAACTTAAATTTTTACTGGTCTCAAAAACTTAACTCTCAAGTATTCTAACTGCCTAACATAAGGGATTAATTAATTAAAAAGTTAAAACGCCCACAGAATACAATGCAAAGATTTTAATTAATGCTACAAATGAATATTTACTAATGTGGAATATATTCGCACCATATTGTTAATTTATTAAAGCAAGTTAACTGTATGTGCAGTATGCTTTATTTGCAGTACAAATTTGAACACATCTCTTTCCAGACTAATTACCTTAAATGGCTCTCCATAAACTACAAAATAATTCCTGGCCAGAAAAAATTAAAAATTATCTTATAATTAAGACCCTGTTTGTCACTCTGGCCTCCTTTCCCATCACGTGCATGTGCACACACACACACACACACACACACACACAGATTTCAGTACTGAAATACTCCCCAAGCACAGCATGTTATTTTATGCTTCCACACATTTGTCTATGCCATCATCTGTGCTCAAAATAGATTTTTCCTCTTTGGTCACCTCTGAAGCCCTTCTCAGGACCTATCTGCCCTGGTTTCTCTGATTCTGCTTTCTCCCAGTAGAATTAACTTCTCTTTTTTTTGTGCTATTTATCTCTACGCCTTGACTATACAGCTACTAGTGGATATTCCATGAATGCCAATTGAACTTAAAATAGCATGGGTTTCTTGAGAATTTAGAACTGACCGATTCACCAAGAGTTTCTTCTTCCAAAGGGGGCTCCTTACCAGGAGTCACATACTCTTGGTATCTAAATCTTGAATCTAATTCTAAAGTAGGTAAGATTTTCTTAGAACAGGTGTCTGTGTATTAAAATACATAATAAAAGGGGAGCTCCTTATTCCAGACCTTTATAAAAGTCAACAAAAGTATTCGGAATGATGTGACCCAGACTCTGTAATGAAAAGTTTGTGGCTTTTACTCTATGTCTTCCATGACTTGAATTTCCCTAAGCCTTATTAACATGTGAACACAAATTAAATCACAAGAACTGCAACAAGTCAATATTCTAGCTTATATCCCCACCAGAATAATACAAGACTTCAGTCCCCCCAACTGTCTTCTGGAATTCCTGGTGGCCAGCTAACATGCATTCCAGACAAGAATAGAGCAGAACAGCATGGTACAAAGAGGTTAGCATCTTAAGCGGGGGAGGGAGAAAGAGAAGAAAAGCAAAGAAGTAATGTCAGAAATACCCTTAGAAGTTTTTTGTATCATCTGCTGCTATGTGTGTGGTTTTGTGTATACAACCTATACACAAATATGCTCACATAAACATTTAATATTTATTGTAATTATGCCACAGGAAGATTATAATCAGAAGCTGTCACTCAAGGATTTCTCTGCTTGGAATACTTCAGCAAAGTAGTGCAGACTCTATCCTGCTGGGTCTTGCTGTTCATCATCATCATTCCGTCTTTCATAGATGACTTTATCTGTCCAACAAACTCTTCCTTGGCCCTCGATTAATTACTACTTTTTTTCCTGGGAGGCTTAGAGGACCACCCACTTGCTTGGAAGATGTTTGATTTATTTGCCATTGATCAGGGAAACCCTTACATCTTTCTCATATTTCAAAAATATTTTAAAAATAGGTTTCAAATTTGATTATTGACAATTTGACTGATTCCATTCATTACCTGTGAGCTTAACCTCATTGAATAGAATGACAAGCCAGTACTTGCCACTATTTAAATTTTCATTTTCTCTTTTCTTTTTTTCACTAATATTTTGAAATCCAACAAAGGTTGGATTTTAAACCTGCATGATGTAACCTTGCTGTTCACTCAGTTTTGAGATCAATCTTCAGCCTCTGGATCTCTTGCCAAGGAACTGGGGATAAGCCCCAATCACTGGGTCTAAGGGAATTCTCTCTCTGCTAGTATAGTCTGGATACTCTCGTAGGAATTCCAAAACATTCTTTTTCTGGGTTTGTTGTGTTTTAGGTGTAATTGCTCAAAAGACTGTCTTTGAATTGCCTCTATCAAGTGATTTCTGTAAAAGACTTTGCTTTCCTCAAATAAATTCTGTAAATTCCTGGCCATGGCAGTAAATTCCTAAATCTTCACTTATTCCCAGAGCACAGCATTGTCTCTCAGGGATGCAAGCTCCAATTCTTTGATGGGAGGAGTCCTTTCCTAAATCAGGAAGAGCGAAAATGGATCCCATTTGGGCAGAGCCTTGAGTCTTCTGATGTCCGTCTTTGATCATGCCCAGGGCAGTAGTAGCTGCTCAGAAGTACATTAACAGGGTCACCATTAACTCCCTTCTACCCAGGATCAAGTGGATTATATAAACTCAGTAAGAAGCAGAGTCATCATGCCTGGATCATGAATATTTTTTTCTTGTACTTAACCCTTTCCCCCTGCCCTCAATCCTCCCCACCAAGCCAACACACACACCCTAGAGTCCCCTACCTTCCTTCAAGGGATGTGCTTTTTCTCTTTCAAGTCCTCATAAAATTTGGAATTTTGTTAAGAAGCTCTTGTTGCACTGTCTACTCCTCTGTGAACTGGTATGGTTTCTTTCTTCATTCCCCCCAAAAAAAATGTTTATTGCTTTCCTTAAAAGCAACTCACATGAAAAAATACTTTCCAGCTGTTATTGCTTTCCAAAATTATTTATTTATATTTTAATTTATAAATATGCTACCATTACTTAATGCCTCTGGGCATATTTGCAAAATTAAAAACACAATTTTTAAAAAGACAAATATCATGCAAGCTGT
The DNA here is from genome assembly GCF_028885625.2 of Pongo pygmaeus. Lineage (NCBI taxonomy): Eukaryota > Metazoa > Chordata > Mammalia > Primates > Hominidae > Pongo > Pongo pygmaeus. The sequence goes on along the minus strand of NC_085930.1, from coordinate 182,145,848 downwards.
GGTTTTTAAAATAGAAGAAAAAAGAGCATCATCTGCCTGCATTACCCCCATTCAAGCAAACCTCAAAATAAACAAATGAGTATTGTACTGTGCCACAAAAGGAATGCAGAATTTTCCTAATGCCCATACCATGAACTAGTTGAAGGGTGCAAAAGCTTCTAAGGAGAGGAAAGGGGAGACTACCCTGTAAATTCAACAACTGTGGTAAAAGAATTCAGTTTCTCAGTTGTCCCATGTATTCTGTCTCTAAAGCCCAAGTAATATAAATACTATAAACACATATAGTGAACACTTGATAAATAAAAAACTGTTTGCTTTCAATACACATAGCATTCCACTTCCCAACTCCATAACTTTGCCTATGCTGTTCACCATATCTGGATCCCTGTTGTTTTTTTCTTCAGCCTTGCTTGTGTCCCCTTTTTACCTAAGGAACTGTGTACAGAAACTTTCCTTTCTGTTATCAGTGTTCTTGTGCGTGTTGCATAATCTGTGAAGTAGTGAAATGCATCTAAGTGTTTACTAACCCGGTTTCTGGTTTAAATGTATAAATTAAAAGCTAGAAAATATGAGTTTGGAAAGCACAATTTCAGCATAAAAATCAAGGTTGCTATGGATTGCATCAGATAAATTCTATAAGAAAGCCATCCAGCAGTTCAGCTGGCTGAAGATAAATACATGTTATCTCTAAGAAAATATATATCTCATAGGAAGAAAAAAGATGTGCATGTATATGCATTTTTTTCTGTAGACTCTTAGGGGGAAAGTTCAATATAATTTAGTAAGAATTTATTGCAGCCTATTATATAATCAGCTCTTGCTAGGAAGAAGGAATAGGAAAAGAAGAAAATGAGATTTCTGCCCTTGAAGAGCTTACAATCCTAGTAGAGAAAGGATATATTGTTCTCTTTATAGAGTACTAAACAGGTATATTTAACCATGGAGGCTGGCTGTACAACATGCATACACACACTGAAACATCTCCCCTGAGAGAACAATAGGCGTTCACATAATTTATCATTGAAACCGTGACATCTAAACCCCTTTCAGTGAAAGGGGCCTAATTAACCTAGGACAACAAGGATGGACTAGGACTATCTTGGGGAAACCTAGGTGTATGGTCACCCCTAGCATGGGATCATGAATGTGGGCCTCACAGTCATGTCCAAAGAATGGAGGTTTATTTTCCTCTGCCCTTTGTTTTCTTTTGCCCTTCTCCTGCTGCTGCTTACTGATTTTCCTTTAAATCTCTTAGTTCACACATTTTTATTGCTAGTCAAGCATGGTTTGACCAAGATTTTTGGACTAGATGATTTCATTGATCTCTAAAACTTGACTGCCACCCTGGTCCAAACAGAAAAGGCGAATGAGTTCACTTAGACCTGCTTCTTCATGAGAGATATGAGCAAGGCATTTTCCCTTAGAAGTGGACTAGTTAAGACCATCACACTTTATTCACAATTGGCAAGAGCATAACACTTTATTCCAGGTACTCAGACATAAAGTCTGTGATCAACATCTTTTCATATCCTTCTTGTCTCATGTGACCCATCATCAGCCACAGTGCCCTTCATGAAGGAAGAGGTCAATAGCTTTTGGTTGAATGAATGAAGTGGTACCTATGGCTAGAGACAGGAGAATATAGCTTATGAATACTGACCATCGCTATCCTCCCCTACCTCAGAGAAATATTTCCAAAGGAGCAAGTAAATGTACTAGTTTATGTATTATAGTTGGTTTCCCCAGTGCAAATTTTTTTCTGGTGGAATATATCTCAAAATGTTTAATGTAATCAGTGAAAATGTTGGTTTAATATATAGAATCCCATTTTAACTTCAACAGCACATCTGTGCCTCCCTTCATTTAACAAAATCACTTAGCAAATATTTATTCACTTACTATGTCCCAATCACCATTCTAGATACTTGCTGATATAGATGGCAATGAGCAAAACTTCCAAAATGCCTGCCCTTGTGGAGCTTACAATTATTCACTCATTTAAGAATCACATGGCATGTGCCTGCACTGTGCAAGTCTCTGGTGAATTCATAATAAGTGAGACATGATCCCTGACCTCCAGAAAATTACTTTCTACTGTAGATGCCTTTAAAGTATACCAATAGCTAATTTAAAAGGGAGACTTAGAGGGCTGTAAGAGATGACATAAGCAAAGTGTTATGACAGGGTAGAAAACAAGAATATTCAAGGGTTAAATGTAATAAGGGTTAAAGAGGGCTGCACCAAAGAAATGGCATTCTCACTGTGGACTCACAAACCTACACTACCTATATTAGTTGTAAGCTTCTATATGTTTTGCAAGTGCAAGAAAAAATTTTAATAACAATGAGATAATCAATACCCTTTCGAAGCAGTCTAAATAAGCCCATTTGGGTATAAACTTTTCAAGAAATCAATGTGTATTTTATTTTCCAAACTATCAGTGTTAAGACCTGGGCAGAATACTAACTGGGAAGCTACCACTTACTGAGTGCTTCCCAAGTATCAGGCACTGCTAATATGCACTACCTTTAACAGGGCATTTACTCCTCCTGACAACTGCATGAGGTTGGCAACTATTATCTGCATTGTACTATGATGAAACTGAGGCACAGATAGGTTAAGTAACTTGTCCAAAGGCACACAGCCAGCAAATGACAGGATTGAGATTCAAACAAAGGCTGTCTAGCTCCCAAGTCAGAGTTTTCAACCTCTGTGCCATATTGTCTCTCTGTTATTCTGATGAAAAATAATTTATTCAAAATTATTAATGAGAAATAATGCCTTCACCTTCCAATGAAACACAAATGTGCAATACCACTTAATATCTCAACCTAAAGAAGTAACTGTCGTTTTATGGCACTTTAAGTCATTGAGGGAAAGATTTGTGAGCCAGAATATTTTTTGATGCCTCTGAAATTACCTACTTATCTCTAGATGTACTGTGTACTTGAAAAAATTAGATACAGAATGGATACACTTGGATGGATATTTTGAGAGAGGGAAAGATTGAATCCTATAATACTGTCCTGAGGGACCAGGCCTAGGTGGGTTTCACAGTGGAAGATTTTAGTACAAGCAGAACACATTGGAAAGAAAGAAGATCCCAGAGCAGAGATATGGACTATCCAAAGGGGTCTAGAAAAGTGCTGAAAGCAAGTTTAAGCACATCATAATTCTGCCTAATGTCTGCTCTGAATAGATATAACTCATAAAAATTAGCACATGTTTATATATTATCTTACAGCACTCCACTATATTGGAAGAGTGTACACCTGTAATCTCAGCACTTTGGGAGGCCGAGCCGGGTGGATCACCTGGGGTCAGGAGTTCGAGACCAGCCTGGCCAACATGGTGAAACCCCCGTCTCTACTAAAAATACAAAAAATTAGCTGGACATGATGGTGGGCACTTGTAATCTCAGCTACTCGGGAGGCTGAGGCAGGAGAATCACTTGAACCAGGGAGGCAGAGGTTGCAGTGAGCCAAGATCACGCCATTGCACCTAGGTGACAAGAGTGAAACTCCATCTCAAAAAAAAAAAAGTGTTATGAAGTAAAATTCAACTTCAAAATATTAAGCATCTGTTCCATCAACCTTTAAGGTGCCTCCTCCTCAGAATCTCCATGAACATCTCTGAGTGGATCTCAGCCCCTCCCCATCTCTTGGAAAGTGAGTGAGGGTATTTGGGTGGCCAAAGTAACTGATAAGCACGATTGGCATGTTGAGGAGGTGCCTAGAGGTACAGAGCTTCCTGCAATACACAGGACAGCCCACAGTATAGCTACCATAATACACAGTATAGCTACCTAAAATTTACAAGAGTGACTGCAGTTGAGAAACACCGAAAAGGAAACCTGATTCTACTCAGCTTAAAAATTCAGATGTTTTAAGTCACTTTACCCTTTTATTTAGTTTTATTTCATTGGCAAAACATTGCATAACTGATAAATGTGTATCATTTCAGTAAACTTTGGTTTAAACAGATGTTTGTAGGCTGCCTTGACAACCTCACCACAGTGTATAAGATACTTTGGTTCTATTAGAAAATGGGCTCCAAGTTTCAAATAATCAGTTTACCATATCAGGGCCTGCCTATTCTGGCTAATAACTGTTTTCTTCACTCTCTCCCTCTTTGCCTTCAGGTCTCAGGCTCTTGAGAAATAGGCATCTGAGTTTATGACTGCGGTTGAGTTGCACTATCTGCTAAATAATCAGGATATTTTATCAGGCTGTATAATCTCTATATATTCTGAGGGATTTTTTTCCTACCCAAGCAGAGATCAGGAGATGGAGTGCGAAGCACACCCCTCGACTTGCTACAAGCCTTGAGATTGTGCTTTGATTTCTTTACTTCTAGAGAGTAACAAGACAGTTAGTTCTGGCTACTTTCTCTGTAAGCTGTTTCTCTGCTGTGAATGGGTTTATTTTCTGCTCTAAGTACTCTTATTTCCAACTGCTTTACATTTTATATTGGCTCCAGAAACTGCTGCTGTGAAGAACTGAAAGCGAAGTTAAATTCAGGATTGCCTATTTTTGTACAGCCAGACTCTCCTCTAGCTTTTGTCCCCTTTCAGCATGACCTAATATGACATTTTTCAGTTTTTCCTAATTGTTTCCTTTCCTTTGATCCCATAAAACATTAAATAAAGTTTCAGGATCCATGTTCAAGATTGAAGAACCATACATTCTGGATTTCCATTCATACCTGAAGGTGAGGGTTCCCTCTGCTGGTAGGGAAACGTTCCAAGAATTGATGCTTGACTGTCCATTATGGGAGAGTGACCCAGGATATGGTGGGGCAGGAGACAGGTCACTGGTAGGAAAATTCCCTGTGGGGATGCTCCAGGAGGAGCTGTTGAAAAATGAGTTCTAAGGAAGATTCTCTAAGGTTTACCAGGCACCATCAACACTCCAGAGAATCAGAGCAACAGATTATTCGACTGCTGGCCTGTGATTACCAGTGAGTGTCTACCGAAGAGTTACACAGTTGGCTTCAGGCCGAGCCCATTATCGTTTTATCATTTATGGTTTCCTTGAGCATCAGATATTAGTTCATTCATCTGGAAAAGGAAAGAAGTCAGTTTTAGATTTTCCTTTCCTCAAAAGATTAATAGGACTATTAATAGGAACAATAACTTCTTCAATGCCTCTTCCTCTATGAAAGCCCACCCTAGTCTGAGACTAAATCACACAGGGCCTGGAATATACCGTATTTAAGGTCATAAATGCCTTCTCCTCATATTCCTTGTTAGTTGACTTTGTCCTTAGGAATGGTGTCATTATCTCAATTTCCTATTTTCTTATAGTCACTGCCATAGTTTAGACTTGTCTGCTGCCCCCCAGAATTCCTGCAGTCACCTCCCACCTCCAGTCTTCTCACTCAAATACATCCTCTAAAGTGTTATCAAGGTTCTCTCTCTCAACCACAGAACTGCCCATGCCACTTTCTATTTAAAACCGTATAACAGTTCGCCATTACCCACAGGATGAAATCCAGGCTTCTTCATGCCTTTCCTCTGCCTTACCTCCCCTGCTCAAAATGCAGCAAGATGGTACTTTTGGAGTTTCCTGCTCTTCCTCCTGCTTCTAACTTCTGCACCTGTGTTCAAGCTGTGTGCTAAGCCTAGAATGCCCTTCTCGGGCTTAGGCTTCCTTTGCTTGGCCAACTCCTACTCATCATTTTAAGCTGACCCAGGTGCCCCTCCCTGAATACCACCAACCCTATCAGCTGCATTAGTACACATATTGATTTATCCACTTTACTCATTGTTATATAATTATATTTCCTTCCTCATTAGACCTTAATGATAGGAATGGCTGACTCGTCTTAGTATCCTCATCTTTGTGGAACAGAGAAACTCATGAAATATGCAAATACAAGTCCAGTACTTATATGTATTTAGATCCCTTCCTATATCCATATGTCCCTATCAGGACCCAACAACAAACAACAACAGTAATACTACTATTACTATTTGTAACAGCAGCCAATCAATATTTACTGAGCGCTTAGCTATGAACATGGTAAGACAATCCTCTTCATTCCAGAGATCAAATGGGGTCCAGACATTAAGGACACCACTTATAAACCCATATCTAAAAAGCAAAATAGAGATAACCCTGGATTGTTCCCAATATAGCCAGAGAGTATCACTGTCCCTATTAAACACAAGCCTGGCAGGTTGTGGCCAGGTAAGACCTCCTTCCCATATTAAATCCAGACTAGCAATGGCTGAGATTTTTAAACCAGAAGTTCCCATGCTACCTCCCTCCAAAAACTCTTCAACTGTCCCTTGCATCTATAGAATAAAGTTTAAATTCATCTGCCGGAAATCCAAGGTTTATCATAATCTGTCCCCAACATAATTTTCTAGCTTTTTCCCCCTTTCTTCCTCTACACAAACCCTCTGCTTCTACTAAGATTCTGCATTAATACCTCTACTTTCAATTCCCTAGCATGTGATATGTCCCTGCTCCCCAGCCAAATAAAAAACCTGCTACCTTTTCTTCATTACTATTTTAAAATAATGCTAGCCATTCTTCAGGTCTCAGCACTGAAAATTCCATTACAGTAAAAAGTAATCGTTTTCCTCTTTAAAATTCTATAGCACTTATGATCTGTACTTCTTAGTTAACATAATGTACTTAACATTTGCATGGTTCTTTGTGGATATAAAATGCCTGATATTTTGGCATGTCAAATATGCTAAATATGGATGTCATATTGATAGCCCAATTGGAAGCTCATAGAGATCAGCATCATGTCTTCATACTTTTGCATGTTGCCATGACTCCAAATCTTGCCTATTATAATAAAACAAGAAACATTTGCTGATTTTTGGGCTCCACACAGAAAAAGAAATCAAAAATAAAACAAAACTTCATAAAAATATCTGAAATGAGTTCTATTTATCCATTCCTCTTCAATCAGGCATATATTTTCTATAGGTTTAATAACACCTCTCTTGACACAGCCAGAAAAGAAAAAATTGACCATGTCATATTAATAAGCCAGAACTAAGAATAGGACATGTCTGCTAGTGAGACAAGCATGCATGGGGGATAAGGGAGGAGGACCAGGCATCACCAGGCAATAGCATTACACACAGTTTAATCAACCACAGTGAATATAGTTTTTAGAGAGTACACCAACAGTCAACAGCTTGACATGAAATTAGCCTCAGGCGCCCCATATATCTAGTTGAATCCTAACTCTGCCATCTACTTTTTAGAAAATTAACTTTCTTAAACCTCAGCTTCTTCAAGTTATAGCTTGGTTTTAGGAATTAAATGAGATGTAAAAGCACTTGCTATGTACATGGTAAGTAAGCTCTCAGTAAATATCAGCTGCTGTTACAAATAGCAGTAGTAGTACTGTTGTTTTTTGTTGTTAACAATTGAGAATCTAGGAACAGGCAATATTTGAAATTTCAGACTAGCAGGAAGGCAGTAAACCTCAAGAAAAATTCCCATCAATTACTTGATAGTCTTGCAGGAGCATGGCTAGAACTCCAATAATCATCAGAATCTGGAATTATAATCAAGGCAGGAACCTATAAACTTGATTTGGGCTGCAATAGGTAGAGACTCAGTCTCAGGAAAAATTTCCAGATATTAGAATCAGGCAATTAGGCATAGAAGAAGGCTTGTTACAAAAGTCCAGAGACCAAAAAACTTCTTCAATGACCACCAACTACTGAAACACCAGAACCCAGAGCATTATCAAAGCTGAGTCTCCTTATGAATGATTGTCAAATGACTAGAGGCAGGCAGTAAGGTGGAAGGAAGATGGATAACCGAAGGAAAGCCCAAACACAGCAGATATGAATTACTGATCACTTAAATAGGCAAAGTGTTTATTAAAAAATTACTGAGCAACAACCATTACTAGGTGTTGTAGGAGGCACTGTAATGGTAGGCTCCTGTAGCTTACAGTCTAGATCAGCGTTGTCAGATAGAACTTCCAGAGATGATGAAGATATTCTGTGCCATTGAGGATGGTATCCACTAGCCACCTGGGGCTACCGAGCACCTGAAATATGCTTGTGTACCCAAGAAACTAAATTTAAAATTGTAATTTTAATTCATTTAAGTACAAATAACCACAGATGGCTAGTTGTTCCCATATTGGACAGCACAGGACTAGAGAAAGGAGGCAATAAGCAAGTAAACACAGGTAATGACAAAATGTGAAGCTTATTTAGAAAAAGGACAAGGTTCTGGTTTAGGAATAGCAGGGCGGGGCCAGGGGGTGGGGGTGGGGGCCTGACTGGAGGGTTATGGAAAATGTGTTGAAGAGGAAAACAGCCTGTTAAGAATTGTAGGCTACCATAGGAGCTTAGGTTTTGAGACAATTTTCCTTTACATTTTTGGAAAGAACATTGTGACTGGCTGCTGTGTGGAAAATATGTGAGCCTAGATGAAGATGCTTTGTGTGTGTGTGTGTGAGTGTGTGTGTGTGTGTGTGTGTGTTGGCTTGAATGAATTTACTAGTTCCACTCTTCTCCCCATAAGAACATCATCTTTAATATTAGTGTGTATTTATATTCAAAAGAAAAATACACTCTGCATCAATATTAATTCATCTAAAATTAACAATGTATATACGTATGTTCTTGAGCTTTTTTAAGTATAGGAGAAAGGAAACAACCTCCTAAACATATCGATAATACAAAAGAATTCTGTAGTTAGATCTCATACACATACCTCTAAGAAGTACTATACAATTACATAAATGAAATAGATGCATATAAAGATCACAGATTATCCCTAGACTCTTGAGAGAGTTCAATTTCCAATTGTAGAAGGAAGAAAAAGAGAAACTTAAATAAATTGGAAAGGCAACCACAAAACTGACGCAAAAAAAAAAAAAAAAAAAAAGAGGACACTTGAAGAAAGACGGAAGCAACTGGGATTAATTAATTAACATAGGGAAAAGAAGATTAATAAATTATTGTTAGGATATTTAGACTTCTATTCAGAGAATATGGCGTAGTTGGGTTGCATTAACACTGGAGAGAGAACTAAAGCCAGCAGACTAAAACAGCAGAAGATGCTATTTATGGCTCTGAAACTCTGGAATCAGTGAGGAAAGCAGAGCAATGTCCTTCTGTGGAGGTCTTTAAAACAGAATAGATTCTCATCAGTCTCATTCGAAAGGTTTAAGTGTGATCCTGCCTAAAGGCAAGGTGATGAACGGAATGACTTTTCAAGGTCTCAGCCATTCAGCCCAATGAGACCACACAGCTGATTGTGTGCTGTGATTTTTTTTGTTGAACCATATCTTATTGTTTTACACCACCATGTGGCCACACTGAGTAGAAATGTTATAAATTTTGAATCTGAACATAGGCCTTGAGAAATGTCAATAGTATTTTCTCATACTCTTAGAATTGCACAGTCTGTTTAGAAATATCCCATCTGTAAAAGCACCTAACATAAATGTGCTTGTACTCATAATCCTTTTGTGATATTAATTACAAATAAATAAATAAAACTGGAAAATAAAACTGGTACCTATTTGATGAATAATAACATGTCACATTATTTTATTGTGTATTTGCCATTCTATAGGAACAAAATTTGATTCACAATAAGCTGAGTTCATAACATAAAAACATTTTATTTTATATGTGTAGATATTTAAAAACCAGATTCTGGCCCTTTTATACTTAACAGATGTATTAAGTAAATAAAATGTGAACATTTCCTTGCAGGGAAGCAATAACTGCTGACATATGACTGAAGACATCATGTAAAACATAATTTTAGATACAACGCATTAGGCCAATGTGTTTCCCAATACCTTTCCTCTTCAATTTATGCCATAAATACATCAGCATCCATTAGCATTCATTAAGCTCTCATATGAGCTAAATTTTGCATTGGACAAATTAGACTCACAAAGCCCATTCTGTCGCTCCATTACCATGCCACTTTCACTACAAAAGCATTCTTTTAAATATGGACAGTGAGATAGCTCTAAGGCCAGACTGCTTCTGCTAGAATCCTAGTAAGCTATGTAATTCTGTTAGTCTCAGGCTCTTTGTAACATCGAATTTATTTTTTTGAATTTATATAAGTAAATAAGATAATGTGTTGTTGTTAATTCAACAAATATTTATTGTGTGACTACCATGCCAGGCACCGTTCTAGGCACAGGGGATACAACAGTGAATAAAACAGACAAAAATCTCTGCCCTTGGGGATCTTACATTGCAGTAGAGCCAGATAGTAAGTATTTTTGGCTTTGTGAAACATAGGATTTCTTTTGTAACTGCTCACCTCTGCCATTGTTGCACAAAAGCAGTCATAGACAATGTGTAAGCAGTGCACAAATGAATGAGCATTGCTGTGTTCCATTAACACATCATTTATAAACACATGGAGCAGACCAGATGGGACCCACAGACCATAATCTGCTGACCCTGCAGTAAGGGAAGACAGCAATAAACACCACCAAAACTAATACAAACAAAATAAACTTTATGTTGAATGGTGATAAGTAGTATGGAAAAAGTACAACAAGTGAGGGTATGGATAGTGTTGGAATCTGGTCAGGGTAGTTCTCACTGAGAAAATGACACATACAAAGATCGAAGGAGGTGAGCAAGAGAGTCATAAGAATGTCTAGGGAAAGAGCATTTCAGGAGAAGGACTGTCGTGTGCAAAATCCCAAAAGCAATAGTATGGCCATTCTTTGTGAGGGACAGAAGGATGGACCCTGTCTGGAGCAAAGGGAGCTAAGAAGAAGGTAGTTGAAAATGAGGTCAGAGAAGCAACATGTGTCCAGATGATATAGGACTTAAATGCCACTATAAAGAGGTTAGTTTTTTAATCTGAGAGAGACACGAAGCTTTGCAGTTTTAAGCACAGGACTGACCTGCTCTAGCATCCTAATTTTAATGGGATCACTCTGACTATTGTGTTGAGAATAAACTGATGGAGAAGCAGGGAGCCCAGTTTGGAGGCCGTTGCAGTAACCCAGGTGAGAGATTAGGGACCAGATGATAATGCTGGGAAGATAACTGCAAGGGAGGATGAAAAGAGCAACCAGAAAGATAGGAGGAAAACCAGAAATAATGGCACAGTGGGCCGGGCGTGGTGGCTTACGCCTGTAATCCCAGCACTTTGGGAGGCCGAGGCGGGTGGATCACGAAGTCAGGAGATCGAGACCATCCTGGCTAACCCGGTGAAACCCCATTTCTACTAAAAATACAAAAAATTAGCTGGGCATGGTGGCGGGCGCCTGTAGTCCCAGCTGCTTGGGAGGCTGAGGCAGGAGAATGGCATGAACCCGGGAGGTGGAGCTTGCAGTGAGCCGAGATTGCGCCACCGCACTCCAGCCCGGGAGACAGAGCGAGACTCCGTCTCAAAAAAAAAAAAAAATGGCACAGTGGAAGCCAAGTGGGAGAGTGTACACTAGATGACGGCATGAGCTATCGTATGACTTGCACCTGAGAATGTATAGAAAATGAAGACTGAAAATTGAACCATTACATTGGGCAATACGGAAACTATTAGTGGTACTGACAAGAGCAGTTTCAGTGACGTGGTGGGAATGATAGCCCTGCTGGAGTGAGTCGCACAGACAACAGGAAGAGAAAAATTACAAGTAGAGAATGCACACAGCTTTTTCAAGAGTGTGAGGTTTTCCAGTTTGCTTTTTAATAGTGAAGGGAAGAATTCACGTGATAATTGGAATGGAGGACATAGTGCAAGAGAAGATTTTGGGGTATTTTGTTTTGTTTTAAAAGGAAGAAACAACAGCATTTGTGTATGCTGGCAGAAAAGCTCCAGGAGAAAATGAGAAATGGAAAGAGAGAAAAGAAACTAGAAGAGTGAGAGACTTGGTGGAGCAGTTTCCACGAGTAGGCACAATCGGATGAGATCTAGTGCAGAAGTGGGTGGGTCAGGTTTACACTCTGCTCCATAAAGTGCTTAACATGGTGCTTATCACTTCATAAAGGCTCAAAATTAGCAGATGTTAAGCCACCAATTGTCAGTTAAAAGGGTTTGCCTAACATGATCTTATAGCTCCATGCAGGTACAGCATTCAGTACATTAATGAAAATAAGATGAATAGAATCATGACAATGAAATGAAAATAGTTGGAAGCAACATTGAATCACATTGACTAGCACCTAGATATTGTTCTAATGGTAGAGAGATACCTGAAGGAGAATAGAAAGAATGATGGGTTACTGTTTACATTTGATTCATGGAATGAGTCTGCCGGAACCAGGATCTCATATGGTACTTGACTCCTTATGGATGCTCAATGGGTTGATCAATTAATTATCTTGCCTTTTATAAATTCAGCATGATGAAAAGCCCATGGCTCTTGCCTCACAAATATTGCATGACATAATGTTATTTCCATGCACTTTTCATATCATTTCACTAATTTTCACTGATTCATGAGGGCTGAGCAGTAAGGCAGAGTTACAATAGAGAACTAGACAAAGGAAGGCACGTAGTAAAAGCACAGCTGCCATTTCCACTGGGAAGAAAAAGGGGCTTGGAGCAACTACAATCTGAATTGTGTTCCAAACATGAACACACCTCTATGAATACATGCCAGGTATTGAAAGAAATACATCATACCTATGAAATATATCTCAGCTAATATGGAGCTTTAGGAAATCATTTTTTTGTTATTTAATTTTAATATCCTTTTGCTCTTATAATACTTATGCTTCACTGAGGTATGGCAGGTAAGGAATTTCAATGCATCTTAATTCTTCATGGTTTCAATATAAATTTGGAGAGTTGTGTTCCTTTAAAAAAAGACTTGAGCCCCCAGGTGAAAAAGCACACTTAAGAATGTAGCAAACAATGTGACAATATATTATTACAGAAAAAGCAACTTTTGCAAAACATTAATAAAAATGCTAAAAATTCTAATTTTACAATGGTGAACACAAAACCAAATTACCAAAAGCATTAAAAAATCAAGAAAGCCTTAGAAACCCACTGGGGTGATCTACCTCCTTCTCTTTCACAATTGTCCTAATCCAAAAATGACAATAACTAACATTATAAAAATTCTTATCAATTTAGCTTTTACTTGACTCAAGCCACTGTGTCTATGATCCAGAATTATCTTTTACATTTTTTGCATGTTTCAAGTTGTCAAGTTTAGTTACTGGACTCTGCTCAGTAATATTAGTGCATGTTATGTTGTCCTTTGAAGAGAAAATAGCAGATTGAAATATCTAAAGGGCCCTGTGGCTGAAATGTGTACACACTGGCATTGGACTATTTTTTTTTTTTTTTTTTTTTTGAGACAGAGTCTTGCTCTGTTGCCCAGGCTGGAGTGCAGTGGCGCGATCTCGGCTCACTGCAAGCTCCACCTCCTGGGTTCACACCATCCTCCTGCCTCAGCCTCCCAAGTAGCTGGGACTACAAGGTGCCCGCCACCACACCCGGGTAATTTTTTGTTTTTTTTAGTAGAGACAGGGTTTCACCGTGTTAGCCAGGATGGTCTCAATCTCCTGACCTCGTGATCCACCCGCCTCAGCCTCCCAAAGTGCTGGGATTACAGGCGTGAGCCAATGCGCCCAGCTGGCATTGGACTATTGATTGACAATTATATAAATGCCCACCATGGCTTGATGAACCTACTAATTTTATTTTAGAGTTAAACTACCCCAATCTGTTTTTTGTTAATAAAATCTTATTGGAAGACAGCCACACTAATTGGTTTATGTATTGTCTATAGCTGCTTCTGCAAAGCAAAGTTGAGTAGTTGTGAAACCACATGGCCCACAAAACTTAAAATAGTTACTATCGACCCTTTACAGGAAAAGTTTGCCCACCCTTGATTTAACTAGTGGCTGGTATACTTCTTAAGCAATGTTTGTTGAACCATATTTGTAAATCCAAATGCTAATGGTAGAAGGAATCAGAGTGCAGGCCAAATTGTCACCTAAGTGTACCCAACTCCTATAAATATAGGGCGTGTTGTCCTTGAAAGTAAAATTTCTATATTTTCCATCTATTTCTTAAATTCAGAATTTATTAAATGAATTTCTATTAAATAACAGGCACCTCCATGTCGAGTAAACTTTCTTTTTAGGTTGTTATGAAAAGAAAATGTTTCCATGTGCTTCTATCAAAATGCAAACATTTGAAATGCACTTTTGTCCCTCTACAGTCTATGATTTTTATAACTTGTTTCTGTCCCATTCATATTCACACAACATCAAAACCTCCTACCTCTCTTTGTCTTATCATTAAGAGCTTTGGAAAATATAAAAGGATTCTTAAAATATTAGCTATTCTTAAATTATTGTCATTTATTTTGAAATGTCAGTGGGCAGCTTCTTTCCAATACTACATGTTTATATATATATATATATATAAATAGAGAGAGAGAGAGAGAGAGAGAGAGAGCTGAATAATCCTCCAGTTGGTGGTATTTGTTTCCACCACTGATTTTTTAGAGTCCTAATTTTTGTCTGTCCTGAAGAAGAATCTAAACATTTAAATTATTTCAACAGAGTAAGTTTATAGCTGCTATGCCTTATATACAAATCTGCGGGGAGAGGATTCTTCCTTGAATTGGAGATTTTTTTATTTTCTGTTTTCAGGAGACTAATAAGAGGTGAATAATACTTAACTCAGGTAAAGTCTGAGATATGCTTAAATACCAATCTAATAGTTAGCTATATATGCTATGCTAGGTTTGAAGACCTAAAAGTTCCTAAAATCTGTGTTACTCTGTAAGGGCTTTGAAGCTTAATATAGGCCAACCAAAACAAAACGTTCTCTCATAATCTTTAAATATTCTTATACTATACAAATTTAAAAAGCACCTAGAAGACAAATAGCTTATTGCTTCTCTTTTATAGTTTTGGTTTATCTACCCCCCCAAAAAAAACCCTACTTTCAACATTCTAAAATGTGCTTTGTGTTTTGCTTAATATTAGTCTAGACAAATTTATACACTAAAATCATCTTCCTCAGTATTTGTATATAGTGCCTGTTATGGTTTTCCTTCTGTCCTATACATTTGTGGTTTTTTTTTTTTAATCTGTCCTTGTTCTTAGGAGTGCCATGATTGCTGACTACATGTTCTGGCTTGGTGGAGGAAGGGAACAGAGCATAAGCAAGCTCATCAAACTGTATTGGCAGGTAAAAATTGATGTCCCAACTAGGGAGGAGAAACCCATCTCATTTTTAGAGCCAAAATGAAAGATTCGTGCTTAAAAGACTGCAGAAAAAGGTAGCTCTGGGCATATCAATCAGAAGGAAGCTACTGAATAATAATGTATTCATAACAAAGTAGATTTTCTAAGACTAATTCTAGGGGCAAAATTCAAGGTTGTTAACCCGTGGCCCATACTTCAGTTTTACAACTCAATATAAATTTTAGAGATCCCAGGAACTACTTTTCCAGGCATGCTACTATAATAGTAGGATTCTTAAAATATGAACATTGTATTTTCATAGATTCTTATTGATCTACAACCTGTAAAAAACAGATGCTAGAAGTAATATTGATTACATAATAAAGGAAAACTGCAAAGATCAGATGTATTTCTTTACTATTTACTATTTGAAACACTTAACCAATATCAAATTTCAGATCTTGTTTCTCATTTATTATTCAAAATGGCAGCAAGAAGTCATACCAAAGGTCAATCAGATGCCAAGAAGAAAGTCATAATTTCTTTAACTTATAAGAAGAATTTTGGATTTATTAGTTCAATCTCATTTATAAGACATGAATCTGTTCTTGCTTTACCCTCCCCCAACAAGCTGTCAATAAGTTTCTGCTGACATATATCCAAAATGAAGAGCTCACTTAACCCCCACAAAAATAACATCCAGTTTGCTAACTATTAAACTGTTTTCCTCACTTAAAGTGAATTTCTCCTCCCTTAAAACTTCCACCCCATTGTTTCCGGTGACTCCACGTGAACCACACGAAACCCATTTCCAATGAAATTGTTATAAATATTTGAAAATAACTACAAAAGCCAACTTTCTCCTCCATGTTTTCTTTTCTCCAGACTATGTGGAGCTTTTTCCTTGTATTTCAAGATGTTTTAATTTAATTGAATACGAACCTTTTGAATCAACCAGAATAAGATATTCTAAGGCACTAACTGTAAAGTAAGAAATAATCATCAACAGCCTTCTGAAGCTTCCTGTTTTTTTCCTGTTTTTTCCCCCCCACATTTTCACTACCATATCTTGGCCCCTAGTTTTTTGTCTCTCTATATTATATGTCATCTTTGTTAGATATTAAAGTGTCAGGTTTATCATACACAATTTCCAGCAACTCACATGGTTCTATCTGGAGATCAATTTACCTTCTATTAAAAAAAATTTAAATTAGTCCCATTATACTTCAGTTCTGTGATTATTTTAAAATGAAAAAACAAATGTTGATCTCCAGGTAGACAAACCTTTAATCCCAAAACAACCTATTACTTCTCTGATAATTTTAAGACTTTCCTAAGAGAATCTGGAACATACAAACAGCAGTAATGGCTGATGAACATGTAACTAAATAGTTGTTTAGAAATACCAGATGGGAAAAATAAGAAAATAATATGGGCTATTTGCTTTTTTATACAAAGAGGACTTTTTATAAGGATTTCAGAGGCTTTTATAAAGGATTTAAGAGAGGTGGGAAAGGAGTTGTGAATCTCGAAGACTGGAAAATATTCAGCAGGCCTGGTATATACTAGGTCCCCAGCGAATGCTTGACTTAATTTAATTATTCATTAAACAAATGTATACGAGTACCTATCCTGTTTTCTACATTGAACTAAGAAAATAATAGATCCAATGTCAGCATAATCTAAGACAAAGTAAGACCTTGGAAGTTTCGTAAATAAAAATTTTGTCTGACCATGTTGTGGTTCACAAGCGTTATAACTCAGTTTTTACGCTCATGTGTGAGACATGCCTCCTTCCAATCTTGTTATGTCAGCACATTATCCATCTGCTGCGAAAAAATTTTTTCTGTTTCCTTTAGCTTTCAGAGAGCATTAATATCCCTATTTTATTTACCTCAGACTAAGAAAATAATCTCCACTTACCAATGCATTCATGTTTGTGATATAAAAAGAAATAAAATGAATGTTTTACTATTATGCATTAATAAAAGATAAAAAATAGTTCTCTTTGTATTCCCTTTTTCTTGATTGGATGTAACCTGGCATAAGGGAAAAGAGCTCTTGTCTAGAAGTCAGGTCTGATTTGGCATAAGTTCTAATACTAACTAGATATTGAACTTAGGGCAAGTTAGTCTCTAGCAGAGCTTCAACTGGAAAGTGAGGATGGCTGGAATAAAGTGTTTGAGAAGGTTTATTCTTAAAGCCCATTTTAGCACTAAAATCTTACCCAAAATCTTAGGCACATCCAAAAATGATGTCACAAATTTTGAGGGAAAAAGAAGCAACATAATTAGAAATCACTTCCTGCAGATAAATTCTATAAATTAACACCCTCTATCAAGCCCCAACATCAGCACACTAAACCATTCACTCACCCATTATATATTTCCTGCTGCTAACCAGCTTCTCCTTGATCTTGATTCAAATGTATACATTCGAATCCCTAAACCTTGTTCTGTCCTAAATCAGAAGGGGGTTTTTAAACCCTGCCAGAGAGTGCCAAGTCTATGCCATCTTTAAAGATATACATGCCCCACTACCCAATCCACCCTAGCAATTTCACTGATGACTTCAAGAATGTCCCCAAACATCACAGACTAGAGACTGTATTTTCATGCACTTTTGTAGGCATCCATTAAGGTTAAATAGATAGACACTATTTTCACCACCTTTGCCAGAAGTTACTATACTGTGTATCTTCCTTTTCAACCATGTAAAATCCATACCATTTTAGTTGGTTATTCTTCTTAACAGGAAATGGAAAATTTCAGAATGTAAAAATTTGAGAACACGTCTATATTTACTCTTATACATGGTTGACTTACAAACTCTCAGATGCAAAAGAATGGACCTTTGCTTTGGTGAACTCAAGAACCTTTCAATTGCATTAGGAGCATTTTTCATATCATCAACCCAGCAAGGAAAAGAAAGGCATAAAGCACTATACTATATGACAGCTCACACTGGGATATATCACTTTGAATAAGTGTTTGCACATGTTATTCTATAATAGTGTCACCTCTTCAGAGCTAGAGAGGGTTGAAAATAACTTGTCATGACTGTACTTGCACGCAATGCCTCTGCAACCCGATATCCAGGCATCTGTAATCAGCCATTCTCCTTGAGAACACCTGGAGACCTCACCACAATCCTGAAGTAATTAGCAAAATAGAAAGTACCTAGTCGGGCTGAGACTAAGCTATTTTTGAAACAGCTGCCCTATAGTATTTATATATTGGTCCTACACTAATTTTATTACAAGAAGAACTATATATTAAACTCTAGTCCACCTCTCCCTGCTCCTTACATCCAGGGCTAGTTTTAATAACATGAGGAAAACAAGCAAGCAAGCTTCCTCCATCTTCCACTCCCCTGTCCTGTCCTGCTGCATTCACTTTCAGCCACATTCTGAGGCACAAAAGTTTTCATGTGTGTGTCTTTAACTCATGTAATGTGAATTACAGAGCCAACCCCAGTCTGCAGTGCTCAGCAAAGTGAAGTGAGAAAAGGTAACAGCTAATTGTATCACAGAACTCCCACAAAACAAGTGCAGAGGAACCCCACTAAACAGGGGCATGCTGCCTGATCAGCTCATCCCCTACCTTAATGGTTCTTTTTTTCTTTATTTTTATGTTTTTGAGTTATAGACCCCTCTGAGAATCTAATTCATTTACAAGCATCCACCTAGAACAATAGTCATAAACACACACACACAGGAAATGTGTGCTTACTTTTTATCTCATTGGATTGGAAATTGATCTCCTATACATAGTCAGAATACCAGAACAGCATTTACAGAAAATTATGGTTTTCTCATTCTTGTGAAAAGGCTTTTGTAGCTTTTCTAGATCAAGGAATTGAAATATTTCATATTGCATCAATTTCAACATTTCATCTTAATGTCAATAACAGGTAAAATCCTGATTCACAAAGTCTCTACTAGCAAATGGAGTTAGAGCTCCAATACTACACAATATCTCAGATGGGTCAGCATGAATCAAGAATTACCAAAATTTTCAACTAAAATTTATAATACGTCATTTCCTTTGTCCTCGAGTAAATGAGGTCATCTTTGTTAGGCTTATATCATCAACGCTATCTATGTCAGCAATTTGTTTCCATTTTAAGGCTGTCTGAACAAAAAGTGACCTTCATAAGAGATAAGCCACTTGCCAAGTGTCTGTACATTTTTGTCCCCAGAAACTCTCAAGTCTTCGTCAGTCTCACCTTCAGTGTTGGAAAATCCATATTATTATTTGACTTCAGTCACCTCATTTAGAGTAGCTGCTTGGCAAAAAAAAAAAAAAAAAGCTTACAGTTTTTCGGCAGGATCTCTAATAGTAACTCCAGCATTTTCAATCAAAAGATTTGTTTAATTTATGTGCCTAAGATATCAGCCATTACAGAGCTAGTCCTGGAATTTCTCACCATCAAATTATTCTAAGAAGTTTTCTTTTCTCTTAAACAATTGTAAAGAATTAACCAAACTAAATCACATCTAAATCTCTTCTCTGGATTGTCAACAAACTTCTCTAAAAGGAAAGAACCTCATGATGTGCTCTTGTATCTTGACAAAGATCTACTGAAAAGGCACTAATTCAAGCTCTTGGCTACAAAGAAGCTGAAGACTTTCACAGCAGTAGAAAGACCTCTTTTGGGATTGTTGGAAGAGCTGTTGACACCAACACAGGCCCGTGCAGAAAGCATGACATGTGGAGCATCTTTCTTCAGTGAAGTAGCAGAGGCTGAGGCAGTGCCAGCTTCACAGGTCTTCCATCTGTGCAGAGAACACCAAGACTTCCCATCCAATTCAAGTTTCACTTGGCATTGAAATGTTTCCCATCTCAAAGCTATCAATGGCCTATATGGTTTCCAAAGGCAGCTTACCAAAAAGAAATATCTCTTTGGTGTGATTAGTCCTACTCTCAAGGGACAAAACCAGGAGCTGGCTGAACTGAGAGACAAAAAAGATTGTCCACAGCCACATGCTCAAAGACGGCCCATGGGCCCCTAACGCCTTTCTATGGACTTCAGGATTCACAAGACCACAGGCTAAGACTCTTTTACAACTCCTTCTCTTTACATGATTGTCACTATTGCAACAACCCCTTTTCTTTTTGCTATTAGGCCTACCAGGAGGCATTTACTGCTTCTAACACTCAAAGCAAAAAATAGCACCCACAATGTTATTGTCATGTAGTGACTCCATAAACTGCACCATGGCCATTCAAGCTTGAAACCTTTGCAATAGTGTCCATAGTCTTCTTAAGTTAGTGGATACCTTTATTATTTACTCTCAAATTGTATTTGTCATTCATACTCATTCAACAAATATTTATTTCGTGACTGTATGTAAGGCACTGTGCTACACGTTGGAGATACAGGAGTGAACAAAATAGACATCGCCTGTCTTCAAGGAGCATATATTCTAGCACAAACTATTTACCAGGAAAAGCTACAGACTATAAGGTACTTAAATTGTATACCACTTCTAGTTAATCTGCTTTCAAAATGCACCGCCATCAAAATGCATTGCAAAAAGCAGCTCGATACAGATTTGTCAAATCAATCAATCAAATTAAATATTGGTTTGACATGAAGCTCAGACCAATAACATTTGACATGAGAATATTTTGGCATAGCTGTTTTACAATTTTAAAAACCAGTGATTATGAAACCGATGAACATTTTGCTAGGTATGTGTGCATGTGTTCTAAGTTCACAATTGTAAACAACTTTTGTGCTTGAGTTGAGTTTAGGATCAATAGAATTTTTGAAGAAAGTTGCAGGTTTCCAATAGATTTTTTAGGCTCATTAATTTCTGTGCTCAGAGGTGTCTTCATGGAAGTTCCAAGTTCTTAGCCTACTAACTGCTTCTTTCAAACATGACAATCAAGGGAGCAGCAAGTGAATAGATTTCTCTAAACAGACGAGAGAATCATGTACAATAAATTAACACTGAACATGACTTGATTACTTATACTAATAATGATGACTTTTTTCTCTTCTATTCTTTGTTTCTCTTCTTGATATTGCAAAATCATCCCAATATTACTCATTTACCTGGTAAAAATGTATGCTAACCCCAAATAAATACAAAATCTTCACCATGAAATTACAGGCAAAGTAAGGTCAAGGAACTGAAAATATTTTTTATCTTTAACAAAACACCTACATTTTCTGGAGAAATGTGTTTTCTCTGAAGATTTGCTTCCATGTGAAAAATTTTTCCACAGAAAGGAACAAAATAGCAATACCATCTGAACATTTCTCTTAGTGGCCTATATTTATAGTGTATTTATTTATTTGGCCATGTCAGGCAGAGAGTTTCTAAATTATTTGCATGAGGAATGTCTGAAAGCAGCCCAGGCCCTATAGTATTTAGATTAGATGTAATTTGAGAAGCACTAAAGACACTCACCCAAAAATATTTTCCCCATCAATTCCTATGTATCATACTTAAATTCTTATCATTTGGCATTGAGTCTCCAGTCAGCCCTAGGTCATACGCGGAAGAAATTTTATCTAGAAGTGTTTAACTAAGTACATCGTTACCTCTGAATAGAATTGTAAAAATTCGTTTATTTGAGCTTTCTTAGTCTTCTTTGAAAGGTGAAAGCAGAATTCTATAAGAATAAGATATAGGGAAAGGTAAGGTCTAATGAGAAAATTTGACAGAAATATAGGAAATGTAGGCCAACCAGAAGTACCTTTTGAAGGCAATGGACATCTGTGCTTAATTCTGTCAAGGAAAGGAAGCAAAGGAAAATAGGCATCACGAAGCAGGAGAAAAAGGTTGGGTCTGAGATTCAGGAAACTTAACTTCTAGTTCCAAAGCTGACTCAGTTTTTAATAAATCACGCAATTTTTTATTAGCCAGCTACTGCTGCAATAATACTGTGTAACAAACCACTCTAAAACTCAGTGGCTTACCAAATAAATATGTTGGCTCAAATTTGACTAGTTGAGAGTAATCTCGACTGGGCTTGGCTTACCTCCAAGCTGCAGAGAGGTCCAAGTGTATTTCACGGATCTTTTGCTCTTCTTTGTCCAATGATTACCTGATGCAGGTTCTTTTTATGGCAAAATGCAGGATTCCAAGAGAGAAAGCCAAACCATATAAGCACATTTTAAGCCTCTGCTCATACCATCGTTTCTAACATTCTATTAGCCAAAGCAAGCCACACAATCAAGCCCAAGAGCAAAGGGTAGATTCTTCTGCCCACTACAAAGCCAAGACAAAGGGGTGGAGATGACGTTGCAACAAGGAGGGGAAAAATTGAGACCCACAACTCAATCTACCAAAATTGCTCTAGGCCTTCGTTTCTGCTTCTGTTGGACTTCCAATGAGGAAGTTGGCCTAGGTTAGTGGCTCTTAAACACCAGTCTAGTAACCAACTGCATCACAGTCACTTAGAAAAACATTTAAAATATTAGATTCCTAGAGTTGAGTGGGATACTAAAAACTGTATTTTTCTATTGTCCCCCTTCAACCAGGTGATTCTGATGCACAACCCCAGGCATATGTCTCAAAAGCTATTTCCAGTTTTTAAGTTAGTGACCAACTTAGCCCACCATAGAGTTTATCTGGAACTGTGCTATGTGCAAAGGTATGACATTGGATGACCTGCACAGGTGATCCTGCCTACCTGACAATACAATTTAAATAATTTATAAGACCCAGATTCTCCCCTCGATCTTCCCACTATTAGATTACCTCCCAGTAGATTAGGCAACTTATGTTTTCCATTGTTAACAGTTAATAATTGCTGTCCCTTTCTCCCCATGATGTAAGCCAGATTTCCCTGTGTACTTCACATCCCTGAAGCAAACCTCTTGGCTGCTTAAGTGTCATATCTAGACAACAATGAGCATGCAATATTCTTTAGTCTCTTGCCTACAAAGAACTTTGTCTATTGAGCTAGATAATATTAAAATTCCCAGTTTATGAATTCTCATATTTTTCAATTAGAAGACAGACTAAAGAGGAAGTATCCAAATTGAGGTGAGAAGTAAAAGAGAGCTTCCTTTCCTGGGTCTTGCAAAAAGATAAATGTAGACATAAATTTCTCATCTAATTATTCATTCCTGTTTATATATTCTTTAATGATATGTTTCCATGGTTACCAGCGTTGTTAAATGCTGCCTGTGTTTCATTTTGCTTTGATGCTATTTGAGGTAGTATGCCAGTAGGAGAGGTTCACTTTTAAATGAAAGATGTAATTGAGGCATGTATTTGATCCAAGGTTGAGTGTTCCCATGAAGGAGATAGTGACCGTGACATTATTTGCTGGTTGTATAGTTTTGTGTAGTTCTTCTATTGATGTTCTGTGAGTGCTGCAGGCATTAGAAAGGAAGGGAAGAAAGAGGGGGGAGACAGGGAAGAACCTGAACCATACACATATATAAATTAATGTGTATATTTTACTGTATATATATGTATCATACTTATATATATATCATACATATATATATAGTGACATTGATTTAGCTGGACTGTCAAATAGGTGAGGTTGCTTTTTACTACCCCATTCCTTTCTTCTCCTCATGCTATCCCCACTTCAACCCAACATGTACATGCCAACAGGCAGTTTTTTTCGAAAATGGGTTGAGTATTCAATTGCATTGCCTCAGTGTGAATTTCAGCCACAATGCCACCTCTCTGGAGGTTTTTTGCCTTTGAAGCCCCAACTCTCACCGAGAAATAAATGGCTTTGTCCCCTGCTACCAACACAATGTCAGGCATCCAGATCATACAAGAATTTGAGGGCAGTAATCCTTGCCAGTGCCTCAGAATATGCCCTGCAAGGGGCAGCGTGCTTCACTTGCACATCAGCCTTCTCTGCACGTTGATAATTAAGGCTTAGAAAATTCAGGCAACAGAGCTGATACAGTCCCCGCTTCTCAGGAGGCTGAGGCAGGAGAATCATTTGAGTCCAGGAATAGTTAGAAGCTATTGCAGTGTTCCCCAACCTTTTTGGTGCCAGGGACCGGTTTTGTGAAAGACAGTTTTTCCATAAACCAGGGTGGGGGGATGGTTTCAAGACGATTCAAGCACATAACACTTATTGTGTACTTTATTTTCATTACTATTATGTTGTGATACATAATGAAATAATTATACAACTCACCATAATGTAGGATTAGTGGGAGCCCTGAGCTTGTTTCCCTGCAACTACACAATCCCATCGGGGGATGATGGGAAACAGTGACAGATCATCAGGCATTAGATTCTCATAAGAAGCACATAAACTAGATCCATCGCCTGAGCAGTTCATAATAGGGTTCGTGCTCCTATGAGAATCTAATGCCACTGTTGATCTGACTGGAGGCAGAGCTCAGGCGGTAATGCCAGCAATGGGGAGCAGCTGTAAATACAGATAAAGCTTCTCACTGGTCCACCACTCACCTCCTGCTTTGTGGCCCGGTTGGGGATCTCTGAGCTATAGTAGGCTGTAACCACACCCATGAATAGCCACTGCACTCCAGCCTGGGCAACATAATGAGACTCCATCACTATGAAAGTAACACACAAATAAACTAAAAAATTCAGGCATCACAAAAAGCAAGACAATTAATCCTCAGTGACCCCTGAGTAATGTTTATTTTGTATCTTCTTCAGAAATGTCTATTTTTTCAAAGCATTCCTGGTTTGGTTTTTCAGTATTATTAGTAGGTGATGGCAGAAGCCCATATCATTTAAATGCAGCTTTTTCTTTACTTTTTTTGCCTCCTAAAAAGCTTTTGGGTTTCTGATGGTTTCTATGGGAGGAAAAAAACTAACCTCCAAATTTCTTTTCATTTTCTCTCATTTGAGAAAGATATGGGCTTAGAGATGTAAAGCAATTCAGGCCTTTCTTTACTTTAACAAATTTATGTCTAGATATTTGATTCCCAGGAGGCCTGTGGCTATTCTGCATGGTTTCATGAGGTTATTTAATTTTCATAGAGACTTTGCCTTCCAGTCTAAATTTACAAACATGTTGACTCCTTCTTTGTGTTTGTTTGCATCTGAAAATCAAAACTTGTTATGAGCAAAACCAAATTTAGAGGGTTTTATGGTTATCTTTTCTATTTTCCATAGATTTTTATGGGTTATTGATTTACAAGCTTGCAGAGAAATTGAGATCACCTTTTTTAGCAGTTGGAGATGTGTAATAACTATTCCATGAAATCATGAAATTTTTTAAGCTGTGTTCACTCAGGTATAAGACAATCTGCAAAGCTCAAAGCTTTTAATGTTTTTATTTATACTCAGCCATCATTTTGGTGGTATTGCACACCAATTAAAATAAATTCTCTTTTCTTGAATTCATATGATTGTATTTTCTTCGCTAATTTTTGAAGACTGCCTACTTATCTGTACCTAGACTGAATCATTATCTTTTTTGTGATAATTTTCTCCCTTCCAAATAATGAGACCTTGGCATTTCAAATGTCAGCCTTTAACATGTGGCATGATTTCGTTTTTCTCAGGATTATAAAGTAACTGTTAAGCTAACCTATTTTTATTCAAGAAAGCATAGGTGCTATTATATATATAGTGCAGCCTACACCAGGAACCAACAACCTATGAGGAACAATAACTTCCAGAAAACCTCAGGAGGATTATTTCAAGCCCAAACATAAAGGGATGGAAAATATCATATTTAGCTGGCAAGCCTTCACTTCATTTATTATTTATTCTTCATCAGGTAGAGGTTGGCCTGCTGTAACATTCATATAAGATGCAAATCAGAGATGTAACCAGAGACTGGACAGATAACTTGGAAGTATAGTGGCAGGTCTCTTGAAGTTAGCACTTTATCTCATTTCATTTAATATTACGTGAAGTTGTGATTTTTTCTTGTCACAAAAAAAGCACATAGAAACATATATACGTATATAATGTATGTGGATCTATATATTATACATGTATTTTGACAAGTCCATTGCATTTCTCACAGGTGCAATTATTTCCCCTCTGACACATTTTGATGTTAGGATGAAAGCATGGGAAGTCATGTATAGGAGGCCACCTGTCCCATAAAATTATACTCCTGTGATCTGTTCTTTTTAAAATATAAAGTATTCTGGGAGAGGCCACAACCTGGAGGACATTAATTGCCGACAAATTAAAGAAATAATAAAGAAAAGGCCAGGCGCAGTGGCTCACGCCTGTAATCCCAACACTTTGGGAGGCCTAGGCGGGCGGATCACAAGGTCAAGAGATCAAGACCATCCTGGCCAACATGGTGAAACCCCATCTCTACTAAAAATACAAAAATTAGATAATTGCTTGAACCCAGGAGGTAGAGGTTGCAGTGAGCCAGGATCGCGCCATTGCACTCCAGCCTGGAGACAGAGCGAGACTCCGTCTCAAAAAATAATAATAATAATAAATAATAATAATAATAAATAATAAAGAAAAAGAAAAGGTGTCCGACTGTCAGGCAAAGCTAAAACTTACATAAGAAAAGAAATTACGGGGAGGCAGGAGAAGACCAGAACAAACTGTGAGTAGTATTTCCCCAGCACAGTCATCCCTCTTACTAGATTCCAGATACACTCATTTCTCTTGATCTGCACATCACCAAGGTCATGAGCTACGAGCTTCCAAGATGAACAATTCCCTTCTTAGAAGACTCTGTTTCCTGCTAAAGATTCCACTTCTGCCCTCTGAAGCTCTGTGCAAGGACCTTTCATATATTTGGAATCCCATCTCAGTGCTGGACAGGGCTGTAAACATCATTTACAAGTCAGCATAGCATAATGGCTCAGAGGAAGAGGCCCTAAGATGTAACGGATTTGAATCCCATCTCTGTCATGAAGTAGATATGTGAAATTCACCATGTTGTAGAAGCTCTTTACAGACTGTTTTCCTCAACTATAAAATGGAGTAATAGTGCTTGCTTTCCAGCATTGTTTTAGCAAACTAACAGAATAATTTATCTACAGTACTTAGCCAATGCACAGGTGAAGATTCATTTGATAAATAAATGAGTTTTTCAGGTTTATCAGTAAGCCAAATAAAGTCTGCATAGAGAGAATCTGAGAACACGTTGCTACCTGATGACAGAAAGTTAGTCCTTGAAACCTAAATCTTGTCTCCAGACGAAACGTCCTCAAATCTTTTTAATTTGTTCTCCAATATACACTTCTTCAAAGGTATCCCTATCTTTCCACTCAAAGTCATCTCAAATAATAGCCCAAAAGATAAAACAAATTCTGAGTAGAAAAAGCAGTACAAGTTTGAGAACCAAGTCACCAGGTCTTTGTCCCAACCCTGCCATTAATTAGTTGTGTGTACTGGCAAGGCATACCCCACTTTAAAACCAACGGTCAAGAAATACAATCAAAAAACAACATACAGTTAGGAAAAGAAATACCTACCTTCATACAACTAAATGAAATATAGAGATGAAATGCACAATGACAAAAAACGGTCCCAAGCTGTGTGGACATTTACTACTGAACACAGAGGCTAAAGCTCATTAGTAATACCCAGTTGTCCTTATGGACTAATTGCAGGTAATGTAGCTATTTATTTCTGTGATACCTTTTGGTGATTCATTTTAAGTCATCAAGAATAAAAGCTCTGTGGCATCCTAAAGAGTCTGGAGGCTGCTGAAACCCACACTTGTAACTCTGAGTTTCTTTCAGCTGGCGTTTCTCTAATGTGCAAGCAGAAAATTATTCAGGGTCTATAGAACAAGAACATACTTCAAGTTCTATTTATAAGTTATATATGCTTTGCCATTAAATAAGCTAGACTGACCTAAGCATGTTATTATTTAAGCTCCCCTATCAAAAAGCCGTTCATCTAATTTTTGTAAATGTTTCTCCTCGACACTGGCATGCCAGCTGATAGCATGTCCTAAATCTAATGAGGGGCCAGTGGACAAAACAGTCTTACTTGTGGCCAGTAGGTGTGAGTGATGAATTTTCCATTTTGTGTTAGAATTGTTATAAAGAGGGTCTTGATCTGGTTATGGTTTGATGTGGTCTGTTTGTTTCTCTGTTTGTGCTAGAGTCAAATTCTAGCTGTCTGTGGAGACAGAAATAGATAGTGATGAAAAAAGAAGAAAGGAATCAATACTTGATCTTCTACTTCCAAGAATTTACAATCTAATTAAAAGAATAAAACGTTGCTCACTGTAGAAGAAAGGTTGGCTTAGGGGACTTGGGCTCTCATCTTGCTTTCATTTCTAATTTTGTAACCTCAGAGGAATCACCAGTACTCACCAAGCTTTAGTTTCCTTAGTTATAAAGTTTAGTGATTATGAAATAATATTTTAGATCCCTTCCATGTCCTCAGTTCTATCTTGAAGGACAATGGAAATAACATTTTACTATAAAATATAAATGATTAAAAATTAATGCAGGGTAAATTTTAGGCATTAAGTGCAGAAGTGATTTAGTTAATGGATGCATCACATATAATGAAAACTCTAACCCTAACCATACTGAATGGTAGACAGTAGCTCAAATAATATATTTACACAATTACATGCATGTGTATATACATATATATGTTCTAAAATTATATGGCAGTAACACACTACAAAACTAAATTAAATACTTTAAATTTAATATTATATTTATTATGACTATTTTTAAACAGAAAGGGTTGCAAAGTACAGAATTCAAAAAAGCTATATAAAAGTCCATTTCCCTTGCTACAAGTAACCTGTTTATACAATTTTTAGTGATTTCTAAACAATGCAAATAAAATTTAAATATTTTTATTTAAACTGCTTGAAATATTTATAACTTTCACATCACTGGGCTGACAGAGGTAATGGCAAAGCTGCCAAATATTCTTTTATATTAAGAAAAAATGAAACTTATAGCGAATATTCTTTCATAAAATAGCTTCCATAAATCCAGGGTAATATTTCAGCATCAAAATGTTGATCATTGCAGCAGGGACAAGCAATCAATTATTACATATTCTATTCTGACACACCATTATACTAAAATCATCATAAAAATGTAAATCTTGACTATTACATAAATGATACAGTGATTGTGTTTATAGGGTTGTCTCAAGGTAACATATTTATGAAAATCTGTTTTTAAAATCAATTCTAAATTTCAAGAAAATGAAATCCTCCAAATTAAACCACTATGTATATTTTAAAAATTGAATTTGAAAAACGTAGCTCACAAAATTTTATTTTTCCATTTTCTAGAAAATTATTATCATCATTTAAAATTGCATTATTATTAATATAATAACAAAGAGGTTTATTAGCCATTAAATACTAAAGGTACCTACCTCAATCATTTATAGCTTGCAAGTATAGTACTGCTTCCTTTGAATTTAATAATGTTAACTCTGAAAATAAAACAATAAAACTGTAATATTCAATCACTAGTAATACCTACCCAGATGGATTTTATGAGGACTAAAGGAAATAGCCTATATAAAAGCATTTATCACACTGCTAAATGAAAGGTTGTTGTTTCATCTCTTTAAATGCCATGTTTTTCTTTACTTTTCAAAATAATACACAAGTATTAGTAGATAAAAAGGAATTATGAGAAAGATTCCAAGTTCCAAGTTTTATTTATTAGTATTGGTGTGTTAGGGTAGGCTATTGTAACAAACAACCCCAAATTTCAGAAATTTAAAACAATAGAAAAATAATTTGATTTCTCACTCGTAGTCCAACATGGATGTTTCTGATTGGATCTACTCTAATCAGCAACTTGGGAACCCACAATGCTTCCACTATGTAGTGCCATCTTCCTTCCCACCTGTGAGTCCTTTTTTTTTTTTTTTTTTTGAGACAGAGTCTTGCTCTGTTGCCCAGGCTGGAGTGCAGTGGCCTTAATCTCTGCTCACTGCAACCTCCACTTCCTGGGCTCAAGCAATTCTCCTGCCTCGGCCTCCCAAGTAGCTGGTATTACAGGCGCCCACCACCATGTCTGGCTAATTTTTATATTTTTATTTGTGACAGGGTTTCACCATGTTGGCCAGGCTGGTTTCGAACTCCTGGCCTCAAATGATCTGCCTGCCTTGGCCTCCCAAAGTGCTGGGATTACAGGCATGAGGACCGTGCCTGGCTCAGTCCTCTTTCTTAAGGCAGCTGACAGGAAAAGAAAACAGGAGATTATGCTAGGCAGGGTTTCATGGGCCAGGCCTGAAGAAAGTTAATGTCTCTCCCGCCTCCATTCCATTGGTCCACATTCTGCCACAGTTCACTGTACGGGAGTCTGGAAAATGCCTATTATGTGCCTGCAAGGTAAAGTCATAATTTTCAAAAAAGAAAGTGAAATATAATATTAGAGACTCTAATTCTAAATTCTATAGAATTGTTTAAAGTCATTTAATAAGTCCTTAGAAGGCCAGCCATGGTGGCTCACACCTGTAATCCAGTACTTTGGGAAGCCGAGGCAGAAAGATCACCTGAGGTCAGGAGTTCAAGACCAGCCTGACTAACATGGTGAAACCCCATCTCTATTAAAAATACAAAAACTCACCGGGCATGGTGGTGGGCGCCTGTAGTCCCAGCTACTCAGGAGGCTGCATTGGGAGAATCACTTGAACCCCGGAGTGGGAGGTTGCAGTGAGCCGAGATCTCACCACTGCACTCCAGTCTGGGCTACAGAGCAAAACTCCGTCTCAAAAAAAAAAAAAGCCCTTAGAAAAGTCACTTAAGCCTCTTCAAATCTCAAGAAGTTGGGCTGTAAGATTCCTAAGGTTCCTTCCAGATCTAATCTTCTAAATAAATCAGTTTACTATGATTATAGTCAACCCTAAGACTGGAAGCAATAAAGGAATAATTTGATGATAATCTATAATAATCATTATCACATTTTCTAATTTCAAGTGACAAGATTCCCTCTTAGTAAACCACTTTCATCAAGCACATAGTTCAAAAGTTACAATTTGCCGAACTCCTCCACAAGAAAGAGAAAGGAAGGAAGGAAGGAAGAAAGAAAAAAAGAAAGAAAGAAAGAGAGAGAGAGAGAGAGGGAGGGAGGGGGAAGAGAGAGAAAGAGAAGGAAGGAAGGAAGGGAGAGAGGGAGGGAGGAAGGAAGGAAGGAGAGAGAGAGAGAAACAAAGAAAGAAAGAAAAGAGAGAGAGAGGGAGGGAGGGGAAAAGAGAGAGAAAGAGAAGGAAGGAAGGGAGAGAGGGAGGGAGGAAGGAAGGAGAGAGAGAGAGAGACAGAAAGAAAGAAAGAAAAAGAAAGAAAGAAAGAAAGAAAGAAAGAAAGAAAGAAAGAAAGAAAGGAAGAAAGAAAGGAAGAAAGAAAGGAAGGAAGGAAGGAAGGAAGAAAGAGAAAGAAAGAAAGAAAGAAAGAAAGAAAGAAAGAAAGAAAAAAAGAAAGAAAAAAAAGAAAGAAAGAAAGAAAGGAAGGAAGGAAGAGAAAGAAAGAAAGAGAGAAAGAAACATTATTCTATCATCCTGAAAATGTTTGAGGTTTATAGTTCCTGCCAGCTTAATTCTGGCTACCTTGAGTGCTCTTAAAATTTTACCAGGAGGAATCGGCCCTCTTGAGTTTAGATGAGGGAGATGAATTTTGTTTCTTTTTTGCTGGTCATGTTTCCCCCTACTTTTATTGCTTTTCTTTTCCTCTTGATGGAATATCTCTCCTCCTTGCTTTCCCATGGTGTCTCTTGTACAGTCATCCTGGGCAAGTTGATTTCTAAGGTAGCAAGGGGTTCTTTTTACTTAGCTACAGTACAAGGAGAAATTATTATAAGTTACTGTTTGTAGAGAAAATGAGCTGCCCACTTACACTCTTGGCTTACGTAACTATAATATGAGCTTTACAACTTGATAAATGTGAGAGTAACAATAGAGAGTTATTAGAACTCCCAAAGGTAAACACTTAATTTCAAAGCTTATTTTTGAGTAACAGCAGAGAAAGCATAATTAACAGCAGTGTATATTTAACAACAGGGCACAAGGACGGATTGTTTTCTCCATTTTCTGCACACGTGCAACATTTACTGACATCAGAGAAGTTCACAGGTCCAGAAAGAATGATTCAATTACAGAATATTTATGACAAATTAAGAAGTATCATTTGAAATCTGCTTCCATTTTTAGTATAGCTTATTTTTTACAACCAGCAATTCCTTGTCTGGTCTCTTCCTTTATTTGCAAAATCAAGGAAAATGTTTTATTATAAAAAGTAAATTTAAATCTATCTTTTATATTTTAATGTCTAAGATTATATCAAATCATTCTAGTTTTTAAAGTCCTTAAGTATAATTTTTTAATTTATACATATTAGACTCTTTAAAAAGACAAGTCCAACTCTAAATTGCCAAATTATTATCATCACAAAGTGAAAATTTAATCTTTTGGTATCTAAGCCAAAACAGTAAAAAAAAAATCCTACTATTTTAATTAAATATAAAGGCTAAGTTTTTTCTAGATTATTTCACTAGCTATTCAATAATGCTATTCAAAACCAATAATGCTAAATATATATATATATATGTTATATTACTCTATTTCTTTACAACAGCAATGTAGGACAGGCTCAAAGCCTCAAGATTGTCTGTCTCTAGAAGAATGAAAAATATTAGTACATTAAAACACAAAAGGATGTTTCAGGATCTGGTGCAAGGGTCATCTGTATTCTCATTTCTACTCTATGTTGTACTATTTCTTCCTGGGGCTGTAATAATGTCCTTTAAGAAAGCATCTCCATGGAGAATACAATTTCTATTTGTAAATTACATACTCTGTCTATTTACTCACCCACCTCCTTACCCATCGTCTTCAGGTTGGAGAGCAGAATCCACGGAAGAACCCATCTCTATTGGTTCTCAGTGGGGAAAGAGGGAGGCCGCTCTCCAGCGCATACCCTCCTGAGTGAGAGCCCTGTTAAGGCCTGAAGGCAATGCCTTGAGCATTAAGCCAAGAGTACAGATCCTTCAACAAGCAGATCAAGCTGCCACATGAAAACCTACACTTCTGCCACTTTTTAAAAAGCCGGTGTAGGTTCTTGGGCACGAGTCTTACCATCCCCACTGTGAGATGGCTTCGCCAAGCTACCCTGCCAGCAGTCAGTTAAGCTGCCAGCAGTTGGAAAAGAAATGGGGTGGAGAGAGCGTTTTCTTCTATCCTAGCCTGACTAGGATATCACTAATATCTTTCTGGAAGCAAACTGGAGGATTAGATACCTTTGCTAAAATTTTTAATCCAGAAATTAAAGCAAACTACCCTTCAGCAAGATATTCAGAGACCATCAGAAAGCTGTTTCTGAGTTAGGAACTGTTGTGGGCTGAACTGTATCCCTCCAAAATTCATCTGTTGAAGTCCTAACCCCTAATGCCTCAGAGTGAGACTGCATTCCATTAGCCCCACACTCAGCCACAGTTGGAGACAGAATCTTTAAACAGGTAATTACATTAAAATGAGGGCTTTAGAGTGAACCCTAATCCAACATGACTGCATGCTTATAAAAAGAGGAAATTAGAACACACACACACACACACACACACACACACACACACAGAGGAATGACCATGTGAAGACATGGGGAAAGACAGCCATCTACAAGCCAAGTAGAGAGACCCTCAGAAGAAACCAAACCTGCTGACACCACTGTCTTGGACTTCCAGTCTCCAGAACTGTGAGAAAATAAATGTCTGCTGTTTAAGCCACCCAGTTGGTGGTACTTTGTTGTAGCAACCCTAGGAAACTGATACAGGAACCAATAGCTTAGAAAGGCAGTAAAGTCAGCCATGACCTTAGAACTGAGGTCTAAAGCAGCTTTCCTCCTTGGCACATCACTGCACATAGGCATGTGCAACCACGCGTTTGATGGTCTGGACAGGCCATCCCAGGATCAGTTCCAGCAGTGAACCTATATAGGTAAGCACCAAACTGGAGGAATTATTCTTCCTCCTCAATATAAAATATCTACATTTTTGCTGAAGGATTAATACTTGGTGCCTAAACACCTTACTTGAGTTCCTAATCCACAACTCTGAATCCCAGACCTGCTGCCTGCATTATCCCCATTAGCCTTCCAAAGCTGGCATCCAGGTCTCCACATCCAGCAATTCCTTGTCTGGTCTCTTCCTTTATTTGCCATGCACTCCATCACTAACTCCATCTGAGGGCTGGCTCTGGGTTTGGAAGAACTGCTATGTATTTTCTGTTCCCCATTCAGTTCCTTGAACTTGAACAGGACAATGCTGAAGGCCATGTAAGTTCTAGCATTCAATTATCCAATAATTTGTTGAATTTCATTCAGAAATTTGTCCACCACTAACTTTTACATAATTTTAAGCTAGTCTCAGAGAAAGGAAGACCCTTTGCATCCAGAAAACAATTGCAAAGCTGCTCTTTTACAAGCAATGTAGATGATCATAGAGGCATTTGAAGTCACTAAGAAATGAAGCAAGCAATGAACAAGTTTATTTAGACTTCTCAATTTAAAATCAACTCCCTGTTGTTTTTATTATCAATGGAAAACTTGTTTTCAAAATACTGTGAAGGTAATAATGTAAATTGTTGTTTGTTAAATGGTTTTTTCTCTGTTGAAAAGCTTGTATCTATTATTTTTCCTTATTGTTTGTTGGTACCTTAGTTGTCTGGGAAAATTTCATTCCTATAAATAAAAATGGATTGTTTTATAACATGCTTTTATGTCATATTAAAAAACTGAGGTAACCATAGACACTTCCACATTTTATTCAATGTTCAAGCCTCATTAGAAGGAAAAGTTGTAGGAAAGGAATAAGTTCCTCTTAAAACTTCACATAACTTTCTTTTAGGTCTGTTACAAATAGTAATGGACCTATTTAAAACAGGAAGCTGAGGATGATGGCAGGGCTTTATCAAGAATATGGTACATAAGCAAAAATAATGTAAAGAAATTCTTAAATAGCCAAAGCTACCTTAAACAGCTCTTGTGATCTGGAGGGAAGGGAAGCTTTTCTGGGAGGAAATTGAGGAAGGATTCTTTTTTAATTCCAAAAGGCTTTCCCAGGTATTGGAAAAAGAAAACAAAAAATGCCGTCTGTCTAGTTTGCCGTGTTATTTACAGAATATACTTTAGATATTTAATTTAGTTTTTAAAAGAAATCTCTCCATATTCAAATTGCTCACCAATGTCTGCTCAAGAGTAAGTTAATTAGAATGTCAGACTTAAGAATTTGACTTTTAAAATCAAGTAAAACATGACACCTTAGGAAATAGAATTTATATTTTTATCTTAAAACAAGCTCAGTTTAGAGGTGCCTGTTTACAAACTTTCCTCATTTAATTGATTTTCTTAATATGAAATAGTATTTCCAGAACTAATTAAAATTTTCTTCTAATGAATATTCAAGACCAAAATATGTTATCTTTGCAGTACAGTATATAGATTTTTAAGTCATCCATAAAGGTAATTATATTTTTTACATTCTTAAAAAGTCATATATTGTTATTGATGCAAAATGGGTTGTTTGTTTCCTCTTAGGCCATGATTGAGGAAGCCATCACCAGAGCTGAATCTTTCTCGGTTATGTATACACCATTTGCGACAAAAATAAGAGCTGATAAAATAGAAAAAGTAAAAGATGTTTTCACAAAAACTCATCCTGCATATGCAGAGTATATCTACACAGGTAAGATTCAATATCTTCAAGTTATCAGCTGATATTTTGTTTCCAATAAAACAAATACAGGGTTCTTTCTGGTTTATTAGTTTATTGTTTCTGTTTTAGGAGTACGCTGTTTTCATCTGATGACTTGAAACGGAAAGAAATTTTTAAGGTTTTAAGTAAGGGTAGCCTTATAGTTCTAGCACAATATTTCTTGTACTTTCGTATTTCTATATTTTAAGAAGTAGGGATAAAACCTAGAAAATCTAACAGTTTAAAAAATGGAGGAATGACCTGTGGTAAAATGCCATCTTTCCCCTTATCCTTTATCAGTAAAGGATAATCAGATGATTATAGTATTTTCCTGCTGATGGATTTTTTTTCCAGTCCCTACTATTTCTACTTTTTCCCCCATCTATCTCACACCTCAAACCTTCTTCCTTCCTTATGCTCTTGAATCACTGGTATCCAAATGAGATCTGGATAGCTAAGAGTCCCACAGAGGACACAACTGGTATTACGCTTTTTCACTTTTTTCGTCTTTGGAAATCACTTGTTCTCATTCATTCATGCAAAAAATATTTTGTACTACCTACTGTGCATCAAGTATTATTTTGGTTTAAGAGGAGGATTTTTTTTTTTTGGCATTAAATTAGGAGATACTCAACAATGACTTCCGTGCTAAGAAAATCTCTAAATGCATACACCTGATATCACATCCTTCTATTCAGGCCCCTTCATTCCTTCTCTCAGAGTTTTGGGGCTGAGTCACCGAATTATAATGTTAATGATGTACTCCATTATTGATCACTTTTAAGGTGTCAGACACTCTACATTCATTACCTCTTGATATTCCCATAATCCATGAGGTAAGATGCTTCCCATTTAGGAACAAGAAAACAATAACCAGAGAAGACACATAGCTTTTCCAAAGATGCACAGAAAATTAGACAGGCTTTGGATTTGAACCCGTGAACATGCCATCAAGCTACACTATTTCCATGGGACAAAAACATGAAATGTAGGTCCTATGGATTTCGTACTTTTCTCCACATTCCCTCATGCTCTTCAAGGGAAAGATATCAAATAAATCCCACTAGTGATAACAGAATAGTAAATCCCTAAGGAACAATGGTAATTTGAGGGCAGAGAAAGGGAAGAGGAGAAAGCATAATACGGGCCATAATAAACATTTGTGCTGATTTACTTAGTTTGAGCATTTCATAAGAAAGCAGGTTAAAAAAAAGTCTTCGAACTCATATTTTTTGTTAATTGTTACAAATTATTCATTATTCTTATGAATATTTAAAGGATTTTTTGGAGGATGTATGCTACCAGAACATAAAAGTCATATCTATCTAGCATTATGGAAAAATGAGTTTGATTCAGCTATTTCCATTTCCACTCCCAGATCCATTGGTAACGAAGAGAGATTCACTGAGGAGATCACCAGTTTGCCGATTTCTCTTCTGGTAGAATAAGTTTAGTTATATTTAATCCATTTCACAGAGCAGTCATGAAGATTAATTAATAGTTCGGAAGCACCACTGCCAAGAGTTTAAAAACAATAATAACATTAATGAGCCAGACTCATGTCTCATGTAATTCTATCAAACCTGTTATCAAGATGAATTATGATCTGTTGGCAAGATGATTCATGCTAAAGAATCTTACACTTTGGGAGAGAAGATAATTATAAGTTACTAATGATTGTTTCTATTATTTTATAATTACAAACTGCTAGAGTATGCTAGTGCTATACAGAATCTTGATAGAAAAGACAGCTTCTGGAGGAGGAACGTGAGGTAGAGAAAAGAGTCTAGAATTTCAATTTCGTTGGGACTGATAAAGTTCTTTGCTCTGTGGAAACTGTGCTTTGGGTTAACAATGCTACTGCATTGGTGACATTATTTACCTCTGTTGCAAATTATTAAAGGGTTTCCCCAAAGCCATTGCTGGAATAACAGTGAAAGAACTGTTATTAACTGTATGTGCACAGTCTTGGAGGTATCTCTTTTTCCCCCAGGCAATTCCAAGGTGGCTAAGGGCACACAGCGTGGGAAGAGGAAAGGTCAGGTGTTATTTTTAGCTCTGGACACCTCTCCCAGAAGATGCAGAGAGGTGATTAGAGCTGCATCAGTAGCCGAAGGTAATAGCTAAGAAGTAAGTAACATAAAGACAGATAGGGCCTAGAAGAGTAGACACTTTGTTTTCTTGGTAGTTTCCAAAAACCAGAATCCTCTGATGTCTTTTGGCTGTGTCTCCACCCAAATCTCATCTTGAATTGTAATAACCCCCAAGTGTCAAGGGCATGGCTAGGTGGAGATAATTGAATCATGGGGGTGGTTTCCCCCATACTGTTCTCATGGTAGTAAATAAGTCTCACATGATCTGATGGTTTTATAAATGGGAGTTCCCCTGCACAAGTTCTCCTGCCTGCTGCCATGTAAGATGTGATTTTCTTCCTCCTTTGCCTTCCACCATGATTGTGAGGCCTCCCCAGCCATGTGGAACTATGAGTCAATTAAACCTCTTTCCTTTATAAATTATCCAGTCTTGTGTATGTCTTTATTAGCAGCGTGAGATCAAACTAATGCATCCTCCTATTATCAGCCTTGTAGATCGAATTTAAGAAGCTTCTATCCTGATGAAAATTTATTCAGCTATTTATTGTAACATATATTCATGCAACCAGTATGACTAGACACACAGCAGATGTGTGCAAACATAAGAGTCTATACGTTTTACCTATCTATTTTCTTCTTTGCTCTGCCCAGAGCCAAAATATATTCTGTCTCATCCCAGGGCACTCAGTATAATCCAGTCATTTCTAAAATTAATCTATATTTAGAACCTATCTAACCACATTCACCAGCTTCCTTCTCCTTTTCACGAGTTTTTCTTCTTCCTGTGGTTTGGTTTAGCTTTCATAGAGCTCAAGCACACCCTGTGTCCAAAAGGGTCAGTGAACACATAAGGGAGACATCCTCGTCTCAGTCTGTAGCAGGCTGGTACAGCTGCTTATCAGACGGCTGGTGCTACCTGAGATCAGCTCTGGTGTCTTGAGCAGGACCTGATGGATTCATTTATGTGGCCCATTAAGTGAACCAAGGCACCTACATGGGTTCTCCATTCTGTTTATTGGTGTAGTTGCTTCTTCATATGTACGCCAACCACCCTTACCATACCAGTTGGTCCAAACTAGAGCTACTCTCTGAGATTTCCTCTTCCTGCTGGACTGCTGGCTTGTGAACCCAGCCACTTTCTGAGTCTTACTCAATAAATCCCCTCCATTCCACAGAAGACTGGAAATTGTCGTAGCCCTCTCTTCAACTGGCTATGTTACTCTGCCATTTTTCCCTTGCTGCATTCTCCAGCAAGCCAGGACCCTTAGGACAAGAAGAGGATCTACAATGGAGATTGAGGTGGGAGGGGGGTTGTTCATCTATTCATTTATTCAGCGAACATTTATTTACACAGTATTCTAGGTGGTACTGAGAATACACCTGCTCCTAAGAAAGAATGCGACTTTAGTAACTTATACTTCAGCATGAATATTTGACCATATTTTTCCCTTTTCCTAGAGAATATTTTCAACTAAAATCAAAGCTCTAATTGTGGAATGGAAGGCTGACTCTAATTAAAAGAATTATGTAGGATAAACAGAGCAGTTTGGGAATAGAGGTTGTTGCCACTTAATATGGCAAAAACTGGCTAGTTGTTTACCAAACTGTTTTCTTTTTTTTTTTGAGATGGAGTCTCACTCTGTCGCCAGGCTGTAGTGCAGTGGTGCGATCTCAGCTCACTGCAACCTCCACCTCCCGGGTTCAAGTGATTCTCCTGCCTCAGCCTCCCAAGTAGCTGGGACTACAGGTGCACGCCACCATGCCCAGCTAATTTTTGCATTTTTAGTAGAGACAGGGTTTCACCATGTTGGCCAGGATGGTCTCGATCTCTTGACCTCATGATCCACCCACCTTGGCCTCCCAAAGTGCTGGGATTACAGGCATGAGCCATTGCACCCGGCCCAAACTCTTTTCTTTTTACCTCTGTCATACATCTAGAATCCATTTCCAGCCTCCCTTCCAATTAGATGAAGATTTCTGACTGAGTAATGGTCAAGGAAAAACGGACAGATATGATATATGTCACTTCCAGGCCTGGCCCATAAAACCCTCCTATGTAAAATTCTCTTTCCCCATCCACTGGCTGAGTGGGGAGAAGCATGGAAAGGGGCTGCAAAACAAAAGAAGCTAGATTCCTGAATGTCCGTATAGATGGTCACCCTCTGAATACTGTGAATACCCACATGAACAAAAAACAGTTCTCTCTCTTTAGACCACTGAGATTTGGAGCTTCTTTGTTAAATCTGGCAACTTTATCATATTTATCTGCCCTACATCATAACAAGTAGGCAGCTTCCTACTCCATCTACAGTGTATACAACAAGTTCTTGCTAACTCGATCAAATAAACACTCATCCACATGCAGCCTACTCCATCCTCAAAAACACTCAGCATTTGTACATATATCTATTCCTCTACCTCACACTCCCCCCCTCCACAGACAGCTACAGATGATGTTCTCATAAACATGTGTTTGTACCCGCCCACAGAAAGATAATATTTCCAGAGAGACACTGATGCTCCAAGAGATAAAATACAATTATGAAGCTTTCACTGCAGCAAGAGAAATGGAAGCTATATGTAAGAATTTCTAAATTATAGAAGTCATCTAAATAAATAATCAACAGATGAAGGTCGTACAATCTGTACCTTGAAGATTTTGGATGAAGAGTCTACCTATCAAAGTTTTGCTGGAGAAGTAATTATTATCATTAAAACTTGGAGACTAGCATATTTAATTCACCCAATGGAGGCTGGCAAGCAAACCTCCAACTCAGAAACTCTGCCCAACTTTAGGTCACCTTCATCAAGCATAGATAGTGTTGAGTTTACTGCTCCCTGGTCACGTGACAGTGCCATGAGCCCAGCACAAGCTGGCAGAGGTGCTGGTGATGAGCAGGGAGAGTATTCACAATGGAGCTCCTCCAGGCAGTATTTTCTCTCCAGCCAGCCCCCAATTCACAGTCACCCTTGTCAGGGATATCCACGGGAAAAACAGACACAAGGGGGAAAAGTATAAAATTAATTCATTCTGAAATGTATTTAGGTTTAAATTTTTTTTAAAAAAATTATCAAATAAGCCAATCACATTACATATTAACTTTACAGTGATTTATCATGAGAAGACCCATTCACTTCCAGTGGCAGGTATAGGATTATATTACCCTTATAATTTCTATGAGACTGATGAGGGAGAGTTAAAATTCAAATCTGCCTTGTAGAATAACCAGGTTTATACAT
The DNA here is from genome assembly GCF_028885625.2 of Pongo pygmaeus. Classification (NCBI taxonomy): domain Eukaryota; kingdom Metazoa; phylum Chordata; class Mammalia; order Primates; family Hominidae; genus Pongo; species Pongo pygmaeus. The sequence goes on along the minus strand of NC_085930.1, from coordinate 182,104,805 downwards.
GCTCAGGAACTTACTGTGCATCCTTTTCTGTTTCAGGAATATAATAAAACCCATCAAAATCTTGAAGTCATATTATAATAGAGCTGTATTGTATTATATTTCATGGAGAAAAAAATTACTGATTTTTTTTAGCAGTATAGCTACCCATTTTTATTATTTAAGAAAAAAACCTAGCTTGATTCATACAGAGTAGTCAGGATATATAAAACAAATAGTAATTTACCAGCCCCAGAATTTTTATGTTTTCATTTATAAAGATTTGGCTTGAGATTTTTATTCATATATTCCAATAAAATAATGCAATTCTGCATAGTTCTTATTCTTGCATGGTTGTATTTTAATAATAATAAAGTAATACAATCAGCATATCCTTTCATCAGTCTCCTCTTGATGAAAATATCAAGATTTATTTGCTAAATAAATAAATATTCAGTAATGGATCTGTGGTTAGTAATGTTTAATAGAAAAGTTTTCTGGATCAGATATCAATTACTTTAACACTTAGGTGGATAGAGTCATATTTTGTCTTTCCAATGCAATTTAAATCCCAAGAGTAAATATGTATGTTCGGATAAATAATATATTGTTTTAAAATAGACCTTTAAAAATTACTTTTCATTGAAATTTATAAGCTTGTTCTTGTTCAGTCATCATTTACCAGTAAGAATAATACATTCTTATGTTCTCTAAAACATGAAGTTAACATTTCTCATTTTATTCTTTCTTCTTTAAATTATTGTAATTTTATCATGATCAAGAGTTTTCAAAATCAGACTATTTTCCTCTTTGTAACTAGTTTTCTCAAACAGAAAAAGTTATAGAATTAAACAGTCTTCATCCCCAATATTTATGAAAGTGTTAAAGCCAGGTTGGTTATAAGATGATAAATCATCTAATATTTACACCACAGAATTCTTCTTAGAATCAGAAAATCATTCCCAAGGTAAAGAAATCCCTCACATATGGGGCTAAATTCTCTGTTCTTAAAATATTAAAATGTTGATCTTCCCAATGGGAAGTATGGTGCTCTGGCATTGCTCCATCTAATGGAGTTCACCTCCATTTAACCACTTCTCAACCAGCAGTTCACTTGTCCTTTGCAGTAGCAGGTGACAGTGCTGTTTGCCTCTGGTCTCCATCATCCACTGCACCTGAAACCCCTGAAACTACAATGCCTTCTGCTTAGCATATCGTCTTAGGGGATCTGACTAAAGAAGGCAGACAGGTTGCATTTAAAGAAACAACAGTCAATAATCCAAAAATAAGTGGAAGTAATATAAATTTTTCCTGCAGTCTCTCAAGAAAGCCCATGAGTTGAGGTAGGGTAGGGCAGTTGTAATGGGGTATGTGGTAGAAATTAAACAGGTATTTTAGATATTGTATCCATAATGCTCAGCAAAACCTTGTAAAACGCACATGTACATAAACACAAACATTCACATGGCAGCTTCCCTCAATCTCCTTTCCTACTCAAAATTCTCCAGATATGTCCTCTAAATTTATTCCCTCATGAATTGATGAGTCTCTTCCACGGTCATTCTTGATGGTCTTACCAGTTTCTCAGGTTCTTACCCATCCCCATTATCTCAGTCTACATAAGAAAGCCGCATGACCATTTACAAACAAGCAGAACTCATTTTAGCCTGCGAGGGAGTTCTCAATGTGAGTGAAGTAGGTGCTCAACCGTTAACACTTTATTTTTCCTGCATCACTTTACTTATGTTTTCTAACGTAGCCTCTCTGTAACAATATAGCTAATCATTAGGTGCTGCTATCTAATAAATCATGCAGCCAAGCATTAAAATCTCTGAAGACTGAACTCTCAGTAGTATATAACAATTTTAAATCGAGAATTTTAAAAAATTTTGAAGTCAATGTTACACAGAATTACAAATTTTTTGATTTTGTAGAGTTATCTTTTTTTCTTTGCGCATTCGGCATTCAAATCCTATTTATTTCTCCTCGAATACTTGGCTTGCAATTAACCTACACCTTACGAGCATTAGCATTTTCTTGATGATCTTACAGTCTACAAATAATCACTGCATTTTACAACTAAAGTAGAGCCCCATCCAGCCCATTTATTTATTTATTTATTTATTTATTTATTGCTTTTAGTAGTTTTATTTTTAAAAACATTCCATGGTATCACACACATAAAAAAGTCCATTTTAATATATAGCTTAACTAATTTATTATGGAGTAAACATCAAGTCAAAAAAGAAAACATGACCAGCTCTCCAGATACCCTGTACTGGCCCTTTATTAATCCCAAACAACTCCCTACCCCCTACCAAGGTAACTACTGTCCTAAAGTTTAGAGTAATTACCTTCTTACTTTATAGCATTACCACCTATGTATTCCTAAACTCTAGACTTCAATTGGCCTGCTTTGAAATGTTATAAACCTGAAATCATAGAGTAGATGCTCTTTTGTATCTGACTTCTTTTGCTAAGAGCATCTGACTTCTTTTGCTCAATAATTTGTTTATGAACTTCTTCCACGTTGCAAAAAGCATTAGTTTATTCATTGTCATTGCTGTATAATATTCTGTCCTATGAATAGACAGGTCTGGTGTTAATGAAATCCCTCAGTTTGGCTAGGCGTGGTGGCTCACCCTTGTAATCCCAACACTTTGGAAGCTGAGGTGGGAGAATCACTTGAACCCAGGAGTTCAAGACCAGCCTAGACAACATAGCGAGACCCCCATCACTACAAAAAAATTAAAAATTAGCTGGACATGATGGTGCACATCTGTAGTCCCAGCTACTCAGGTGGCTGAGTGGGAGGGTCACTTGAGCCTAGGAGGTCAAGCCTGCAGTTAGCCATGATCACACCACTGAACTCCAGCCTGGGTGACAGAGCAAGACCCTGTCTCAAAAAATAATAAGAAAATTAAAAGAAAAAAAGAGAAAAAGAAATCCCTCAGCTTTTGTTTGTCTGGGAAAGTCTTAATTTCTCCTTCGTGCTTGAAAGATATTTTTACCAGATACACTATTCTAGGGTAAAGTACTTTTTCCTTCAGCACTTTAAATATGTCATGCTACTCCAGCCTGGCCTATAAGGTTTCCACTGAGTAGTCGGCTGCCAGACGTTATCGGAGCTCTTTTGTATGTTATTTGTTTCCTTTCTCTTGCTGCTTTTAGAATCCTTTATTTATCCATGGCCTTTGCGAATTTGATTATTAAATGCCTTGAGGTAGTCTTCTTGGGGTTAAATCTGCTTGGTGTTCTATAACCTTGTACTTGAATATTGATATTTTTCTCTAGGTTTGGAAAGTTCTGTTATCATTTTGAAGAACTTCTAACCCAATCTCTCTCTCTCCCTACTTCTTCTTTAAAGCCAATAACTCTTATATTTGTACTTTTGAGATCATTTTCTAGATCTTGTAGGCATGCTTCATTCTTTTTTCTTTTTTTAATTTTACTTTAAGTTCTGGGATACATGTGCAGAACGTACAAGTTTGTTACATACGTATCCATGTGCCATGGTGGTTTGCTGCACCTATCAACCCATCATCTAGGTTTTAAGCCCCACATCATATATTAGGTATTTGTCCTAACGCTCTCCCTCTCCTTGCACCCCACTTCCCAACAGACCCCGGTGAGTGATGCTCCCCTCCCTGTGTCCATGTGTTCTCATTGTTCAACTCCCACTTATGTGTGAGAACGTGCAGTGTTTGGTTTTGTGTTCCTGTGTTAGTTTGCTGAGAATGATGGTGTCCAGCTTCATCCATGTCCCTGCAAAGGACATGAACTCATCCTTTCTTATGGCTGTGTAGTGTTCCATTTCTAATCAGCATCTCTACCCCTACACTATCTGCTATTGTAAACAATGCAGATGGTTGTTCAGATATTCTGTGAATGCAAGGGAAATGTAAGCTAACATGGAGAGGTGTTTCTGGAAAGGTATGAACAAATCCAGTCAAACCCACATGTACTCAGAGCACGCATTATGTAGAGGAAATCCGAGGTGTGTTCCCTGGTGCCTTATTTAGTTTGTTTGGTGAGGTCATGTTTCCCTGGATGTTCTTGATGTTTGTAGATGTTTATCAATGTCTGGGCATAAAGAGTTTATTTGAAGAGTTATTAAAGAAGTGTTTATTGTTGTCTTTGTAGTCTAGGCTTGCTTGTACCTATCCTTTCTGGGAAAGTTTTCCAAGTATTTAAAGAGAATTGAGTGTTGTCATCTAAATCTTTGGTCGCTGCAACCATCTCTGCATTAGGGAGCACCTAAAGTCCTGTAACACTGTAACTCTGGCAGACTCATAGAAGTACCACCTTGGTGGTCTTGGGTAAAATCCAGGAGCATTCCCTGGATTACCAGGTAGAGACTCTAATTCTCTCTCTTTCCTTTCCCCTAACAAATTTAGTCTCTCTCTCTGTGCCGAGCTGTGGGAGAAGCTTCGGGAGAGGTGATACAAGCACTCCTATGGCCACCACAAATGGGACTGTGCTGGATAAGATGCAAAGACAGCAAAGCACTGGGTCCCTCCCAAGACCCGCCCAGTCACTACCTGGCTACCACCTATATTCACTCAAGGCCGAAGGGCTGTTCAGTCCGCAGGTGGTGAATCCAGCCAGGCTTGCATCCTTCCCTTCAGGGCGGTGAGTTCCCTGCTGGCCCAACTCTAGTCCAGAAATGCTGTCCATGAGCCAGGGCCTGGAGAGGGGAACCTTTGGAATCTACTTGGTGCTATGTTCTACGTGGCTGAGCTGGCACCCAAGCCACGAGACAAAGTCCTTCCCATTTTTCTGTCTCATTTGCTCATACAGAAGGAGTCTCCCCCTGGGGCCACGGCTACCGAAGACTCACGGCTAGTACTGCCTGGCTACAGTCAATGTTCACTCAAGGCCCAAGAGCTCTTCAGCCAGCTTGTGGTGAACGTTCCCAGGGCTGGGTCTCTCCTTTCAGGGCAGGAGGCTTCCCTCTGGCCCAGGGTGGATCCAGAAATGCTGTCCAGTAGCCAAGGCCTGAAATTGGGGACCACAGGAGCCTGCTTGACTGAGCTGGTGCCCAAGATGCAAAACAGAGTCCCCTTTACTCTTCTCTCTCCTTTCCTAAAGGAGAAGGAGTCTCTTCCCATGGCTACCACAGCTGGGAATGTGGCCACATCTGAAGCCAGTATAGGCCTGGGTTTCACCCAAGGTGCCTGGTGAGTACTCCCTGGGTATTTCTGATGTTTATTCAGGCCAAAGTGCTCTTTAATCAGCAAGTGATGTACCCTGCTAGGACTGGGCTCTTCCCTTCAAGGCAGCAGGTTCCCTTCTAGCTCAGGTTGTGTCTAGTAATGTTGTCTGAGAGAATAGTGCTGGGCTGGTATCCAAGTTGCAAGACAAAGTCTTCTTTACTCATCCCTCTCCCTTTCTGAAGCAGAAGGAAGGAGTCTCTCCCAGAGCCGTGAGCTGTACTACCTGTGTTTGGGGGAGAGGTGACACAAGAACTCCCATAGTCACCCCAGCCAGTATCTCCCTAGCATCATGTACCCCAAGTCCACTGACTCCAAGCCCAGCATAGCACAAGAACTTACCCAAGAATTGAGGTCCTTGTAGCCTAGACTACCTTTCAAGTTTATTTAGAACCCCAGAGCTTCTTTAGCCCATGGTGGTGGGGCTAGCCAGAATTCAGGTTCTGACTGCTGAGATGGAGAATTCTTCCCTGGCTGGGGCTGATTTAAATGCTACCTCCATGGGTGCTGACTGGGTTCTGACCCCATGTTGCTTTCCATTGTGACAAGGCAGCACTGAGTTCCAATACAAAGTCCCACAATTACTGTATTCTCCCTCCACCACACACACAGAGTCTCTCTCTACTGCCAGGGAATGGGGGAGGGGTGACATCAGCAATTGAAGACTATCTTCCCTTCCCTCTTTTGTGCTTCTTTCCTTTATATGATGCTAAAATCAAGTACTGTAATGGCTCATCTAATTTTTTGTTCTTATGAAGGTATTTCTTGTATGGATAGTTGTCCAGTTTGGTGTTCCCATGAGGGAGACAATCACTGGAGAGTTCTATTTGGACATCTTGCTCTGCCTCCTCCTTCTTATTAGCTCTTTGATGTTCTTAGAAAAATCTACTTTTTAGATTTCTTCAAGGAATACTAGTTGTCTTCAGAAAGAAGGTTGGTCCAAATTGTTCTGAGATTACAAGAATCAGAAGCTTTTATTTTTTTAGTTATGTAATATTTGAAATATGCTAAAAGACACAAAAATAATGAACACCTACATAATTACCATCTTATCTGAGAAATAAAACACTAAAAGTATTGTATAGTTGAAGTTCCCAAGATTTTTCGGATCCCAATCTACTCCCTCCCCTCCAGAGGTAATCACTATCATAAATTTATTATTCCTTTTTTATTATAGTAAAATATATACAACGTAAAATGTACCATTTTAAACACTTTTAAGTGTACAGATCAGCAGCATTATCTACATTCACATTATTGTGCAACCATTACCACCATCCATCTACAAAACCTTTTCATTTTCCCAAACTGAAACTCTACCCATTAAATAATAACTCTCCATTTTCTTCTCCCCCCGGATCCCCGAGCAAAGGCTATTCTATATTCTGTCTCTATGAATTTGACAGCTCCAAGTGGAATCATATAGTATTTGTCCATTTGTGTCTGGCTTATTTCACTTAGCATAATGTCTTCAAAGTTCATCCATGTTGTAGCCGATGTCAGATTTTCCTTCCTTTCTAAGGTTAAATAATATTCTAGTGTATGTGTATATCACATTTTGTTAATCTATTTTTCCACTGAGAAAAACTTGGTGCTTCCACCTTTTGGCTACTGTGAATCATGCTGCTATGAACATGGGTATACAAGTATTTCCCTGCTTTCAATTATTTTTGGCATATAAATTGCTGGATCATACGGTAAATCTATTTTTAATTTTTTGAGTAAGTGTCATGTCATTTCTTGTAGTGGCCACACCATTTCACATTCTCACCAGAAGTGCACGAGTGTTCCAATTTCCCCATGTCCTCATCAACACTTGTTATTTTCTGGTTTTTGGTAATAGCCATCCTAACAGATATGAAGTGGTATCTCACTGTGGTTTTGATTTGCATTTCCTTAATGATTAGTGATGTTGAGCATCTTTCACGTGCTTATTGGCCATTTTTATGTCTTCTTTGAAGAAATGTCTGTTTAAGTCCTTTCCCAATTTTTTAATTGAGTTGTTTTTTGTTTCTGTTTTCGAATTGTAGGAGTTCTTTATGTATTCTAGATATAAATTCTTTGTCAGATGTATGATTTGCAAATATTTCCTCCCATTCTATAGGTTGCCTTTTCACTGCATTTCCATGACTGTTAATTAGGTTGAACATCTTTGTTGTCATTATTTGTCCTGTGGTTACATTTCCTTAAATGATAAATAGAAGAATTCTTAAAAATTTTCAAGTTTATGAAAATGGTATTTTTACTATTTCTATATTCTTACAATTTGCATGTTTGTACTTTTTGTTCACTTGGGTTTTTTGAATAGTTTTATTATTGATTTATTGAAGTTTTTATATTTTATCTCTAAGGAGCTTGACTTTTCTGCAGTGACTTTTGATGAAGTGAGATTTAAATTTTAATGTTATTTGATAATTTTGTTTCTGTTTTTGTTTTTGTTTTTAAGATGGAGTCTCGCTCTGTCACTCAGGCTGGAGTGCAATGGTGCAATCTTGGCTCACTGCAACCTCCGCCTCCCAGGTTCAAGCAATTCTCGTACCTCAGCCTCTCAAGTAGCTGGGATTTACAGGCATGCGCCACCATGCCTGGCTAAATTTTGTATTTTTAGTAGAGATGGGGTTTCACCATGTTGGCCAGGCTGGTCTCGAACTCCTGACCTCAAGTGATTCGCCCGCCACAGCCTAATAGCTTGTGGTTTGGTATCATATTTAAGAAATCCATCCCTGTTCCAGTATATAGATGTTCATTCTTTCTTTTTGGTTTGTTTGTTCATTGTACTACTGTTATGACTGGGATCGCAACACAAGGTTGAATAAAGGAGTGATAGCAGGCATTTACATGTTGTTCCATTTAAAAAGACTTTTAAATTTCCACCACTAAGTATAAAGTTTGCTGTAGATCTTTGATAAGTATTCTTTGTCAGGTTTAAAAAGTTGTCATTTATTCATATTACGCCAGATGTTTTGACATTGTCGAACTTTTCTATTGCATCCTTTTTCTTATGTTCAACTCTTTTCTGCTCTTATATTTATTATTTCTTTTATGTCCTGTTTTGGAAACTTATAACAGACTGCTTAATTTTCTTCACTGAATTCTAGGTTCAATAATTTTCAACATCTTCCCTCGTTTTCAGTAAAGACTATAAATTTCTCTCCAAGAATGATTTTTGTTGTGCCCTAAAAATTTTGAAAAATATTTTCATTGTATTTAATCTCAAAATATTTTCTAACTTTCATTACGAAATCTTCTTTGAGCCATGACTTACTTAAATACACAGTTTTTGATGTCTGAATGTATAGAAATGTGTAGCTATCTTTGTTATTGATTTTTAACCTAATTGCATCATGTTCAAAAACATAATCTAAATTTTAATAATTCCTGAAATTGTTAAGTTTGGTTTATGCCCTAATATATGGTCAGCTGTCATTAATATATCACTTGGGCTCAAGAAGAATGTCATTTTTAAATTTTGGAATGCAGGGTTTTTAAATGTATTCATTAGATGGATCAAGCTTGAAAATTACTTATATCTTTTAGATGCTACAATTTTTTGTCTACTTGACATCAGTACATAGGAAAAAAAAGATGTTAAAGTAATCCAAAATAGTGGTAGATTTGTCAATTATTCTTATAATTTGTCAGTTTTCACTTTTTGTTTCAGCATCAATGTGCCTACTGTTTTAAGATTATTAACTGTATGTTATTGTTATGTAATTACACTCTTCACCTTAATGTTAACGTTTTTTGTATTAAAATCTATTTTGTCTGATATTAATAAATTCACTAGTTTTATTCTGATTAGTATTTTTCTAGTATTTCTTTTTCACATCCTTTTACTTTCAACATTTTATGCCCTCATGTTAAAATATTCTCTTAAAAATGACACACAGCTGACTTTTTTATTTATTTAATTACTTATTTATATAGTCAATCTCTGTCTTTGAATAAGTAAGCTTATTTTAATTTGAGTTGATTGATTGAGTTTTTCTGCCAGAGTATAAGTTCCTGAGACATGGAAATCTCTGTCTGTTCACCATTGGCTTAAATAGTGCCTGACAAATAGTAAGTGCTAAATAGATCTTTGCTGATTTCTGTGTTATGTTTGGTTTATTTCTGCCATATTACAGGCTTTAGTCCACATGCTTCTCCCCCTTCCTAACCTGCCTTCTCTCATATTCTTCAAGATTTCTTTCATTCATTCTTTTCTTTGTTTACAATAACATTAAATGTTATTGTAAACATAGATATCTTAACAAAATCGGAATTTCATGATTATCAACTGAGCGAGATAAAGGTCATAGAATACTTTAACGAAAATCACCCCCTAATATGATACATAATATATTTTTATTCTAACCTGATATTTTCCCTGACACCATCCTTAAATTAATTATTATGGTCATAAATGTGTTTACATAATCAACATTTATCTATAATTATTATATACACATGTCTACCAATTTTTTCTCACATTTCAGTTCTTCTGAATTTTATTTCCTTCTTTCCAAAGTGCATCCTTTGGAAGTTCCCAAAGTGAGAGTCTGTTGGAAGTATACTCCCTTCATTTCTGATTGTCTAAAATGTCTCTAATTCACCCTAGTTCTTAGATAACAGTTCAACAGGTTATAAATTTCTAATCTAAAATATTGGTGCCTTGAAGATATTATTTCACTGTCTTCTGACTTGTGTCACTGCTGTTGGGAAGTCAGATCTCATTCCTTTGTAGATAATCTTCTTTTATCTCTGATGCTTTTAAGATCATGTCTTCATTTGAAGTTCTACAGTTTAACTACAGATGTGTCCAGGAATAACTTTTTTTTTCTTAACCTGCTTAGTCACTGTGTTCGTAATCTAAGGGGTCAAGTCTTTCCTAAATTCTGAAAAACTGCAATCCATTTCCTTTTTAATACTTTAGTCCCTGATTCTTTCTATTCTCTCATTTAAGAATTTTAACTGGACATTTGTTACTTTTATTTATTCTACCCTCCAGATCATTGAGGCTGCTTATTAAATTCTCCATGTTCTCCATGTCTTTGTCTGCTTCATTTTGAAATTTTCTCAGATCTGCATTCTCATCCTTCCTTTAGCTCTGTCTAGATCATCCTTAATAGATTCAAGATTCATTCCAATAATTGTTTTTCCACTCCTAGAAGTTCTCTTGAGAACTTTTTTTTATGTAATTTGCTTATTTTTTTTATTTTTATCTTTTGAGATGGAGTCTCTCTCTGTCACCCAGGCTGGAGTGCCGTGGCATGATCTCAGCTCACTGCAACCTCCACCTCCCGGGGTCAAGCAATTCTCCTGCCTCAGCCTCCCGAGTAGCTGTGATTACAGGCACGTGCCACCACACCCAGCTAATTTTTTGTATGCTAGTAGAGACAAGGTTTCATCATGTTGCCCAGGCTGGTCTCTCCTGAGCTCAGACAATCCGCCTGCCTCAGCCTCCCAAAGTGCTAGGATTACAGGCATAAGCCACTGCCCCCAGCCCTTTTGTTAAATTTAACATTTATTTTAAGTTCAGAGGTACATGTTCAAGTTATACAGATAAACTTGTCTCATGGGGCCCCAGTGTGTGTTTTTCCCTTCTATGTGTCCATGTGTTTAAAATCTTTTTCAAGGCAACTTTTAAAAACTTAGTTTTATTCCTGTGATTTTTATTATATTTAGTACTTTACACACATTTTATATTTTGTATCTAATAGTGCTATTTCTCAAGATTTCGGAAAGCTAATTCTGCTATTTGTTGTTTTGCCATCTCTGGGGTATTTTCTCAAAAACCAATCAATTCTCCCATTCTCCAAAACCAACTGGATGTCCAAAGATTCAATTCAATTCTGATAACTATCCACATAGAGTTAGTGTCAGGTTCCACAAGTTGAAGGCTTCAGTATGACAAAACTGTGCCCATTTTAGATACCAGTTGCAATACTTCTAGATCAACCAGCTACAAATCAGGAGTTTTCACAACCCCCTCCTCATGTTGAGTAATTTGTTCGCTGTGCTCAGGAAAATGCTTGCTTGTATTGGTGTATTATAAGGGATATCATTCAGGAACAGCCAAATGGAAGAGATGCACAGAGCAAGATAGTAGGGGTGAGAGATGTAGAGCCTCCAGGCTCTGTTTGGTATGCCATTCTCCCTGCACCATGATGTGTTCACCACCCTGGTAGGTCTCCAAACCCCAACTGCTATGGGTTTTTATGGATTTTTCATTATATAGGCATCCTTGTTTAAATTAGTGGTCATTGGCGATTAACTCAGTCTCCAGCATCTCTCCTCTCTCCAGAGGTGGGGGAGGCAGGAAGCTGAACATTCCAAGCCTCTAATCACATGGTTGGTTTCTTTGACAAATTGCCCTCGTCCTGAAGCTATCTAAGGGCCCAGCAAGAGTCACCTCTAGCATATACTCAGATAGGGCTGAAAGAGGCTTGTTATGAATAACAAAAGACGCTCCTATCACTCAGGAAATTTCAGTCATTTTAGAAGCTGTGTCAGGAACTGGGGACAAAGACCAAATATTATTTTAAAAGGACATTACTCTTAGCACTTGCATTTCTATATTCTTTCAGTGTAATTGTAGTCTGTGTTAGGGTTTCACCAACAAATTTTGCTACCATAGTGCATGATGCTTCCGTGTCAAAAAATTCCATAACCTTTTCTTCACCATTTTACCTATTCATTTGCATAAGATTTTGGGTTTGCAGCCAGGGGTCAAGCTAAGAGACTCTGGCCCTTTTGTCAATAATTATTTTGATTAGTCTGCCTGTCTGTTGCCCCAGATGACTACAGACCAGGTTTCTCATTGTAATATTTGCCTTCCAGCTTTTTAAAATCCTCACACTTTTATGAACCAAACTGGGGTTCACTTGCTTGTTACATTATGACCAGATATTTACATCAAGGTTTATAGTAGGAGAAAGAAAGGTTTTATTTGCAGGGCACCAAGCAAGAAGGATCAGGCAGCTAACACTTAAGTTCCAAACTCCCCAACGTATTGCAGGCAACAGTTTTTAAAGGCAAGGGTAAATTTTAGGAAGGCAGAAGTTATAAGCAAAATCATAATGCATGGAGAGTATACATTGGTTTTGGCCTAAAAGGGCAGAATATCTTGAAGCAGGGGCTCCTGGGTCATAAGTAGATTTAAAGATTTTTTAATTTGTAATTGGTTAACAAATAGAAGCTTTCTTTTAAAATTTGAGGTCAGCAGAAAAGAACGTTAGCTCTGGCATGTGGGTGTGACTTCCTCCAGGCCCCTCAGGAAGACATTTAAAACCAAGAATCATAGTTAGAGTGCAGTCCTCAGTTCTCCTTTATCTGAGGTTTATATGCCAGGGGATCCATTTGTTGCAGGGGGTGGGGGGTCTGGATTTCTGAAAAACAACTCAGAGACATATATTAAGATGTTATTTTTAGGTTTTATAGGAGAACCAAACCTTCTGTGATTCTAACTTTTTTGGCTATTGTTTTAAGCTATTACTATATTTTTGCTTATCAAGTTATTTATTTACTTTACTTTTCAGGGCTAGCTAGGTGCCTGAAACTTTTTTTGAAGAAACTTAAGATATTTTTCTCATTTTCATACTTAAGGAGGCCCGCAGACTCCAAAGAGGGGGTCTCTGCTCTGTCTTAACATTGGGGTAAATAGAACTTGTTAGGGGCCCTTTATTATTGAGGGACTGGCAGAGGATCCCTTTGGTCCACCCAACCTTGTATAGTGCTGTATTAAGACTTTTGTTTCATCCTCGTCAATGTCCATCTATTTATCCCATTTCTTAATAACCATCTAAAGGTTTCTACCTGCAGAGGTGAATCCTTTGACTTTCTCCTTCTTCCCTATTGTTTGCTCCTATCAATGTTTGCTTTATTCACCCCATGTCTTAATAACCACTTAACAATTTCCAAATCATGGGGACAAATCCTTTGCCTCTCCCTTCTACCTCTCCTCATTCTCTTGTTACATAATCTAATGTTTTTATAGCATCTGTAAGACCCATGAAGGGAAGGTGAGAAAGCAAATTTCATAAGAACTGTTGCTCCATTTTGCAACAGTTAAGTTACATGGGGCACCAATTTACCATGACCCAGGTAATGGGCATATTTAGTGGATAAATATCCTGCTTATTATGAAGCCAATCTTACGTGGCTTGCATATGAAACATATCAGCTGCTTCATCTGGGATTTCCTACTTGTCATTTATAGGGGGAGTTGGACAGTCCCCCTTCCCAGGATAAACAGATCTTACAGTCACTTTTATTTAGTCCACCAGGCTGGCTGTTCTTTCAGGAATAACTTGCTGTGTGTCTTGATGATGTATACCCATCTGCAATGGTTCCATAGTGAGCAGTGGATCCTATATCCACCCAAACATGCCTTCCTACTCTACAAAATTTAAAAACAGTTACTTTTTTTTAAGTTAGTCATTCTTACAATGCATTTTAGTAAAGGAAGCTGATGACACTGATCTACAAAATAAAATATACCCCCTGGGTATATATATTTACACTCTAACCGCTAGTTTTTGTAGTTTCTCGGTTTTGCCCTCCCCTCAATGTGGACCACCTTCTTAGTAATCAGAGATATTAAATGTACTCTCAGTTGTTTCTGCATGATTTCCCCCCTTGAGAGACTTTGGGCGCTAGTGGCTGAAGTTCAGCTCAACTGAAATCTGTGCTTGGTTCAGCATTGAAGTTTAACCTGGAAGTCATTTTTAATTTCATTTTAGCTCTTATAGATAATAATAGCCAAGGGATTGTATATTTTATTTTTTCTATTAGTTTGTATTACCCTATGTATTCAGCAAACCAAAAGGCTGGGAATCAGATTCACCTCTAAATTCCATTGGTAACTTTTACATTTAGTAACTAACTGAAGCACAGCTGCTGCTCCAAACCATGTATAACCAATCAAAGGTTCCTCCTCCCTCACTGTTTCATCCTTTCTCTTCCCAAACCACATGCTTCTGTGAGTCAGGGCCATTCTAGCAAATCCTACTTGATACCAATTCTAAAGTGATTTTTTTTTTCTCGCAATATTCTGATGTCAGATATGTAGGGTTTTCCACACCACTATTTCTCTAGCTTTCTGACACTAACTAGGTGTTCAATATTGCAATTCAATTCTGACACTAACTACCTGGAAACCCTGTAGGTTAAAGACTCAGTCCCATAGCACTCCCCTCCACTTTAGATACCAGTTATAATAATCCCAGCACTTTGGGAGGCTGAAGCAGGTAGATCACTTGAGGTCAGGAGTTTGAGTCCATCCTGGCCAGCATGGTGAAACCCTCTCTCTACTAAAAATACAAAAAAAAAATTAGCCAGCCATAGTGGCCCATGCCTGTAGTCCCAGCTACCTAGGAGGCTGAGGCAGGGGAATGGCTTGAACCCAGAAGGTGGAGGTTGCAGTAAGCCGAGATCACGCCATTGCACTCCAGTCTGGGCGACAGAGCAAAGCTCTGTCTCAAAAAAATAAGTAAATAAATAAATAAATAAATAAAGTCCCAGGCCTCCTATGCTTCTGACCAAGCAACTATAAATCAAGGGTTCTCATAATCCCCTTCTCAGCTTTGATAATTTGCTAGACCAACTCACAAAACTCAGGACTTACCATTTAGCAACACAATAGCAACAAAATACCATAATAGCAACAAAAATAGTCAATGCAGTAATAGCAAGTAAAGGGTACAACTTAGAAACAGCCAAATGAAAGAGAAGCATGTATAGAGAAATGCATGACAGAGGACGGAGGGTGCACAGAGCTTTCATATCTTTTCTGGGAATATCACCCTCCTAGAACTTCAATGTGTTCACTAACCCAGAAGTTCTCCAAGCCCTGCTGTTAAGAAGCTTTTATTGAGATTTCATTATGTAGGCATGATTGATTAAATAATTGACTATTAGTGACTAACTCAGTCTTTAGTCCCTATTTCCTCCCTGGAGGTTGGTTGGTTTTTCTAGTGACCAGCCCCACCCTGAAGCTATTATAGGCCTTCCAAATGTTGCTTCATTAGAACAAAAGACACTCCTATCATCCTTATCAAATTCAGGTAATTCTAAAGGTCTTAGGAGCTTTGTGCCAGAAACTAGGAAGAAAGACCAAATATCTTTCTATGATACCACACCATCTCTCACTCACTGAAAATTGTATCTTTGCGTGTTTTTCCACTCCTGTGTGTAAGGTGTAAGCCATTATTCAGTGGGGCTTGATCTGTGAGAATCCTGTGCAGTCTAGGGTAATTTTGCATCCTTCCCCAGAGGATTTTCTTTTGCTTTTTCCATATCATACATAGAATGTTACCAATCAGAGCAGTTTATTCCTAGACATGAGAGTTCCTAAACTACCCAGGTAGCATAAACTCAAACCTTAACCCACATGCCTATAGTTAAAATTCCCAGAGGAAAAAAAAAATTCTAGTCTAGGCCCCAAACAAGTCAAACAAGTTTATTCTCCCTTTGTCAATCATTCAAATTTTTATCTCTATCATTTTACTGATACCCCGATTTCACCTTAACTTAATAGTGTACCATGCTGTATTATAGTTGACTGTTTACTTATGTACTACAGGCACCAAATAGTAAACAACACCATGCCCTCTATTATCTTACCTTTTCATTCTAATGTCTGACTTATATTTGTAAATTCTTGCAAGAAGAGCCTAAAAATATTTGTCAAGTAAATTAGGTAATCAAATTATTTATCAAAATTATACATCTTACTAAGCTTATTTCTAATATTTTTTTTCTATTATGGATCAAACCATTGTTTACAATATACTGCATATTTTATCATATCTATATATTTTGGGTTTTTAAATCTTACATGGTTTGTTGTTTGTGTGTTTGTTTGAGATGGGGTCTCAAACAATGGCTATTTTTGAGTGGCT
This sequence comes from Pongo pygmaeus, assembly GCF_028885625.2. NCBI lineage: Eukaryota > Metazoa > Chordata > Mammalia > Primates > Hominidae > Pongo > Pongo pygmaeus. The sequence goes on along the minus strand of NC_085930.1, from coordinate 182,088,733 downwards.
ATTTGCAGGTGTGTTCATAGCACACTACATCATTGAACTCCTGGCCTCAAGCAATCCTCACACCTCAGCCTTCTAAGTAGGTAGGACTATTGACATGTACCACCATGTCAAGCTTTAAATCTTACATGTTTGTATTGAGTTTTATATATTTTCTCTTTTGATACCTTAGTGAACTCTTGTCTATACTAACTGATTTTCAGTTTATCGTCTTGGATTTTCTACAGCCATCTATTATTAAGTAATAATACGGTGGTCTCTTTACTTCCAATGTTTATATCTCTCTCATTTTTATTTCAGGTCTTATTACTTTGTCCTAAAGTTCCAAAGCCATAGATAATAATAATAGTGGTCAAAAACAGTTATTTTGTTTCTGAGGTTAACAGGAATAAAACAGATTAAAAGTTGTTTCATCACAACCAAACTAATTACTAATAGTGAAGAGTGGATAGCAATATCTAATATCTATATATCAAGGTATCTCTTAGATTTCCATATATAAAGCAGCATCTCATCTCAAATTCTAAATCAAAGCCTTGCTGACTTTCAAAATTGGTATATATGTTAACTACAGGAAATTTCTGATAAGATTATTTGCTTATCAATCATGATAATTCATGAGTAATAATAATTTCATACATGATAATTCTTTGTTTTTAAATTATCATTAATAATTCAGCTTATTACATGAAAAGTTATAGTACTTATAAACCAATTTCAACAAAAAGCAAAAAAGAAAGTCTGTTCTCAGGAAAGGAAATCACAGTGATTTTCTGTGATGATAGAAGTTTTTTAATTAAGAACATTGTGAATGACATATTTGATCCTCTTTACTTTTAGCAAATATACAGGACCTTATAAAATACATTTTGTGTATTAATCTTACTTATGGCTTCATCGTCTCTCTTAATTTTTCTTTTGATCTATTTTCTTCAAACACACTACTTTACACTTTTTCTCATCTCTTATGAATTTATGTAGGGCAAGTCATTACACTTCCAGAACAAAGGGAAATATACACAAATAAACAAGTGAATAGGTTACCAGTCTGGATAGAAAGGAAAATTAAGGCTTTGAGATCACATGACTTTTACTGTGCGATGTTTAAATTTAACTACCCACAAGTCATTTTCTGTGAGATGTAGAATTTAACCCAAAGTGGGAAAATAATAATTAAAATTTAGGTCCAGAAAGATTATGTTAAACATTTATTATTTTTATTATACTTATAAAGGTAAGTCTAGTTACCAGTGATAATATTATAATAATGTTGTAATAATGGCATCACCAGGATGTATTCAATATTGCTACCTTTGTGCTAGCTGTAAAAAGTAATCATTCCAAATCCCCCAACTGTTATTTTTCTTAAATAAGAAAAACATGCTTCCTAGAAATTCAACATGACAGTTTCATCTCTGTCTTACATCTCATCTATAGTAAGGATCCTATATTATTTGTAAGATATATTGAACTACTAGCTAAACCCCTGTATAAGGAATCTTTGGTTTCAAGTGGTGGGAATCACAGCTCAAACTGACTTACTGAAGTCAGTTTTAAAGGGGTAAAACACATTGGAACACACTGATTTACATAACTTGAAGATCCACAGGTGGGACTGCTTTTAAGCATAGCTTGATCCAACCAATAGCTCACTTACTATCTCTCACCACTCTGTTTCCACAGTCAACTTGAGAATTTATTCTCAAATTCTACCTGGTGTTCCGATAACTCTACCATGCCCTCAAGTGCTAGGTTCTTGAATATAATAGCAACATTCTCAAATGTCATTACAGATCTCAAATCTCACTGTACCAAGGAACAAGAGTGCCCCTTCCACACGATTCCCGGAGCCCACTCTTCTGCATTGGCCCAAACTGCATCATATGCTTATGATTGAACCAATAACTGGGACCGAGGGAAATGGCATGGATTGATTGACTTGGTCAATTGGGTCTCACTTTTAGAGTAGGGGGTGATTGAGAGAATTTACCAAGGAATAAAAAGGGGAGGAGGAGAGAAATGCATGCCAGATAGCCAATTAACCAGTGATCATTCCAACTCTCATACAGTGTAAGAAGACATCAGTTCCAGTGATGTGAGTCTAATAAACATTGAGAGGGAATCTTTAATGTTTGTATTTAATATCTTTAATGTTTGTATTGTCTCTAGTCTACTTTGATAAAAGTAGGATCAAGGAACTTCAGTGTAATAAAGCCCAGAATAAAGATCCAATACAGCTCATTAAACATAAAACTTTGGAATCAATAAGAATTTCAAATGAAAGAGAAATGAGCTGTGTATAAAATTCCTGTGGGATTATGTGTCTTTCTAAGTTTTTATGTGGGTTACAAGAGAAAACTTAAATATACAAAAATTGATCTTGGAGAAGTAGACCACCAGCCTGAAGTGAAAATTAGGAATCTCCGGAATGAAAACCAATTTTTTTTCTATTTCTGTCTATAACTCTGAAATTACAATGTAGGTCAAAGGGAAATATAATTTATTGTACAATTTATTATCTATATAGTATACATATGGCTTTCTCAGATATCAAATACAAAAATCAAAATATACTATCTGTTTTTAAAAGTAGAAACAATTTTATTATTTATGGGGGCAATAATAATAACAACTTTGCTTCAAAGTTGCCACCTTTTGCTATTTTCTTGCTGATGTGAATTTGTGGATAACTTCCAAGATAGAAATATTAGCATTAAAAAGAGTACAAAATAAAACTTAGAACATGATTGAGAAAGAAGTAATGACAAAGTGTTGGCATTACAAAGGTACTGTAGAAATGAAAGTCTGAAACTGATCAGTAAAAAGGAGTCATATAAAACTTACATGGTCCTATCTCACACTAAACAATTGGGACCTTTAAAAATGAGATGTTGCTTTAACCTAAATGTCAGAACATTTTGTTATGGACAAAGTTCAGGGAAATGACACAGACACCAGAAAAGAGAGGAGAAAATGAAACTTACAGAAAAGTAATCATAGACCCCAACAAATCTGCATCTTTCTAAAAGAGTTTTTAAATCTCTATGATTTTTCTTTTTAAGAAACTGCTTTGCAATATTCCTTCATGATCTGTTGGCTGTGGTTATGATGAGGTGTCCAACAAAAAATACAGATAACAATGGTGTCTATGCTTAGTGCTTTACTTCCATACAGCTTAAAATTTATTTTATGGATATTTAACTACATAACAAATACAGCTATCCCTCACATATATAGATGAGTCTGTTGATCTACAGTCTATATTTCATGTTTTTGCAGATGTTTTTCTGGTGCTGCCGACGGTTGCACTAAGCCAAACTCTCCCCATTAATCCAATCTTTTGTGACTGAGTTCATATTTCCCAGAGAAAAAGCTGCAGCAAGCCAACTATGAAACTAATTTTTCCATCCAGGCAAAGCTGCTCTGTTCATTTGAGCATCTACTCTACTGAGTCACCCAGTACAAATTATTTTATTTCACTCACCCTTCATAAGGTGAACAGAACCCATTTGGGGTTTAGGCAAAATGAAGAACAAAGATAATGTGATTTTTTTTCTAAGTTTAGTAACAGAAAATAAATCATATCTCAGAAGCTCTAGATATTTTATTAGTTTTGATTTTTTGCAGTTCTATTCCTATTTGGACCATTAAAAATTCAAGATTTGGGAATGTATGTTTTCAGGTTAAATTCAAATGTTGATTGAGCATCTGCTAGGTGCTTGAGGCATGAAGATAATTTAAAGATGTGGCCAGGCACAGTGGCTCACACCTGTAATCCCAGTGATTTGGGAGGCCCAAGGCAGGGGGATCGCTTGAGGCCAGGAGCTCAAGACAACTTTGAGCAACATAGTAAGACCCCATCTCTACTAAAAATTAAACAAAAATATATTAACTGGGCATGGGGACATGTACCTTTAGTCTCAGCTTCTCTGGAGGCTCAGGCAGGAGGACTGCCTGAGCCCAGAAGTTCAAGGTTACAGTGAGCTATGATTGCATTACTGCACTCCAGCATAAGTGACAGAGTAAGACCCTGTTTCAAAAATGAAAACCAAAAATTAAACAAAAAAGATGGGATCCTGAAGATGATTAAGATTTGTCAGGGTGTTAAGACATGCCCCTATGAAACAGGAGATTCACTCTGGAGTGAACATAAATGTTCTTTACAAGTTTGAGGCCGAGCACGGTGTCTCACGCCTGTAATCGCAGCACTTTGGGAGGCCCAGGTGGGTGGATCACCTGAGATCAGGAGCTCGAGACCAGCCTGCCCAACAAGGCGAAACCCTGTCTCTACTAAAAATAACAAAAATTAGCGGGGCACGGTGGCAGGTGCCTGTAATCTCAGCAACTCAAGAGGCTGAGGCAGGAGAATCGCTTGAACCCAGGAGGTAGAGGTTGCAGTGAGCCGAGATGGCGCCATTGCACTCCAGCCTGGGCAACAAGAGTGAAACTCCCACTCAAAAAGGTGGCTGACGCCTGTAATCTCACCACTTTGGGAGGCCAAGGCGGGTGGATCACGAGGTCAGGAGATCGAGACCATCCTGGCTAACATAACCCCTTCTCTACTGAAAATACAAATATTAGCCAGGTGTGGTGGCAGGCACCTGTAGTCCCAGCTACTCAAGAGGCTGAGGCAGGAGAATGGTGTGAACCCAGGAGGCGGAGCTTGCAGTGAGCCGAGATCGCGCCACTGCACTCCAGCCTGGGTGACAGAGCGAGACTCCATCTCAAAAAAAAAAAAAAAAAAGAGTTTGAATGGAAGATTGGAAGATACTGTAATATTCAGGAAATCCTTTATGAGCTAGATGGGACTTAGACACATCTGGAAGGACAGTGATTGAATAAAGGAAAAATGGGGAGACTAGGTAGTTGTTTCTGAGTGGAAAATCACAAGCATAAGTTCAGAGGCCAGATAAGCACAGGCAGTGAAATCAGCAGAGCTGGTTATAAAGGTTGATACTAGAGAAAATGCAAGAATCATGGATAGATTGTGAAGCAGATGCACACTGCAGAGAGCCTTGAATGCCAGGAAAGGAAAAGTCTCCAGAGTTCCTGAGGAAGGATGTGACAGTGAAAAAGGCAGGTGATGTATCAAAAATATTCATCGAGTGGTGATGTAGCGATGTATTGTCATGAAACAACACTGGTAGCAATGAGACTGGTGGGGAAACTCTTCAATAATCCAGATGTTATGTGATGAGAAATTTGACCAAGATAATAGCAATGATAATGCAAAGAAACAGGCTGATATGGGATGCACGGCAATGTGCAGGTTTAATTAGTTTTTGAGAGACTCACTAAATGGGGAATAAGAGGAAAGAAAAGTCAACAATGGCTTCAAATTTTTAAGCCAGAATAATTGGGTGAATAATGGCTATCCTCATAACAGGCTGGTGAAAAAAAAGGAAAAGAGAAGTTGTAGAGATTATGAAAATCACTTTTGAGGAATATATTTGCTCTATTTTAACTAACTTTTGGAGTGATAAGCAAATAGCAATGTCCCAGTAGGTATTTGGAAATGCCGTGTTGGAATTTGGTGGAAATTTCCAGCTGCGACTGTAGCTTTGATGTCCAATTTTTTGGTTAAAAATAGTAGCCAAAGACAAGACTAGAGATATTCCCAAGGGTGTATATATGAAGAGAATATCAGTGAGCTGGGGACAGCTGTGAGGAGCACTGAATGAGAAGGCAGGAGGAGAAAGGGGAATGTGTGTGTGTGTGTGTGTGTGTGTGTGTGTGTCAGAGAGAGAGAGAGAGAGACTACTACTGAACTCCAGGAAGATGATTTTTAAGGAGAGGACAATAATACCAAAAAGTCAAGAATCCAGAATAGCTTGAGGACTTGCAAGGTGGTCAGTTTCAGCCTTCCAGAGTACAATAAAATATTTCTGACTAAGGGAAAACTGTTTACCTCTTTCAGTGAATGTTTGACATCTTTCATCTGGGGGAAAAGAAATTGAAAGACTATGTTTCTGAGAGAAATTTAATCTGCATAATCTATCTTTGATATTATTTTCTAAAGCATCCACTTTGCTAATGGTAAAAATGTGGAGCTGTTCACACTTGCAAACTGATTTTTTTAATGATAAATTCAGTCATAGTCATATAAATTTCATCTCCAATTGGGATAAATTGTAAAGGAATGCATTAAAAGATCTGTTTCTCCCAAGTTTGTTTCGAAATGACAGGAGCAAAGAAGACATTTTTTAATCAATTCGACTTTCCTACAGAAGGGTAATATAATCTGGTTAACTTTTATATCCATCAGAGGCACAGAGCTTTTCGGACACAGGTAGAGGTTTATGAGCACAAAATCGAGAACAATTAGCACTCAAATTAATGTTACATGAGATTCAACATCTGGTAAGTGTATTGTCATTTTGGGTCATAGACCACCTGTTAGGCTAAATGTTCATACAACAGCAATTTACACTGCATACAAATGGAAAAAGAATGATACTTGAAAAAAAAAAATTTTCTAAATTTAACCGTATGTATATAGGAGCCTCCTACATTCTAAAACTCAACTGGAAGTTAATAATGGGTCAAATACTCACAGGATGAAGCACATAGGATCAGAAGGAACAGAGAATATTTACATTTTTGCAAGCATGTTTTATAATAAATTAGCCATAGTATAGTACTGACATTCGTTTCTATTCCATCTAATCACTGCCAATATTAGTATTGCTCTCCTCTTATCTATCAAATATTTAAGGACAAGAAGAGGTAAACCATTCAAAGTCTTTGTGCTATCTATCTACATAAGAGAGTCCTCAAATATCAGGCTGGTTTTGGTGATAGTGCTGCACCAGAAAATGCCAAATCTCGAGGTTACTCAGCTGCCTTTTCATACAATCCAGTTACTGGCAAATTCAGTAAAACTAGTAAGCTCTCCCCTTGCTAATATTTCAGCAAAATAGTATTCGCTTGCAAAGAGAGGCGTATCTGTGATGATCAGCTGCAGATTTCAAAAGCAAAGAAACTTCCTGCACTTTTGAAATTGAAAAGCAGAAATCACATTTTTACCTTGTTTATAAAAATGAGCCATCCTTTTAAAAAGAGGCATTTTGTAACACAACCACAAACTAAAGAAGCATCTAAGACTAGGTGCAGTAGCTCACACCTGTAATCCAACACTTTGGGAGGCCAAGATGGGTGGATCACCTGAGGTCAGGAGTTCAAGACCAGTTTGACCAACTTGGAGAAACCCCATCTCTACTAAAAATACAAAATTAGCTGGGTGTGGTGGCAGGTGCCTGTAATCCTAGCTACTCGGGAGGCTGAGGCAGGAGAATTGCTTGAACCCAGGAGGCGGAGTTTGCAGTGAGCCAAGATAGTGCCATTGCACTCCAGCCTGGGTAGACAGAGCAAGACTCCATCTCAAAAAAAAGAAAAAAAAAAAAGAAGAAGAAGAAGCATCTAATGCTTGCAATCTGTATCTTAAGATGCCTAAAAGTCGCTCTGTTAGTTTGGGAATTCTTGAGCACTTGCTATACTTTTCTAGATAGAGAGTGTTTACTGGCATTCCTATGGCATGTTTCCCGTCGATTTTTATAACCATGACCCTAGACTGTCACAAGGATAGTTTAGAGTGGTAACCCTTTGTACTTTGGCATCCAGCTGCCTGATTTTCAATTCTGGTCCCTATGCTCAGTGTGTGATCTTGGGCAACTTTGGAATCTCTGGAAGCTCCAGCTATATCATCTGTAAGGTGGGCTTTATAATATGCCCTGCTCCCCACTCCATGATTGAAAAGGATAACCCTGATAATGTATGTGGCACAGAAGAAGCGCCAGATGAATATTAGCCCTCATTAACAGTAAGGGGTGACCTTGATCCTAAGTCACCAAAGAAAAACTAACACATGTTTGGGATTAAGATGTTTTTGCTCTGTGTGTTTAAAAGGCATTTTGTGATATTTTAATTATTTCAATAATCAGCATATATTTTAACTCTCAATTTGACAGACATACACTGTTTACTTAACCAAACTGTGACAAATAACTTACTGCAGTGTTTTCCAAACTGTGCTTTGAAAAACTGAGGTTCTGTGGAGAAGCTCGAGGTGGCATCTGTGAGTAGGGTATAGAACAGAGTTCAGTAGTGAGGGCGGGTGATCAGTGTGCCAGGATTCAAACAGCATGTCCCTACTTTTTATTGGATTTTAATATTGGGCTTGTCAGAAAATTTTAGTTTGGACAAAAGGTTCTGAGGCTTAAAAAGGGGGATGGTATTTAAAAAAACACTCATGGTGTACTGTCTTATTTTTAAAAGAAGTATTACAGACAAATAGTGAAGGCTATATTTGAACCATTACCATTTGAGTTCTGAGTCTATGTTAACATTTTACCTTTAACTAAACCATCATTCAATGGTATTTGGGATTTTGCCTTTTCCCCTTTCTGGCAGTGTTAAACAAAGAGGGCTTATTAAACCTCTCTGTTCATCACTCTTCGTTTGAGAAATCTATTTCAATAAACCAAAACCTTGTTACTCAAAATGGAAACGAATTAAGTGAATCTTGCCTCCAGGTCCTCAAGAGGTTAGCCTTTGTACTTTGGCTTTCAATTCTGGTCCCTCTGTTTGCTCAATATGTGATCTTGGGCATGTTTGTAACCTCTTGAAGCACGAGTCTTATCATCTGTAAGGTGGGCCTTTATCCCTACCCCAAAAGTAACCTAGTGCCAAGCAATCTCAAAGAAGGGTGCAGTGGCTGTGCCTGTGGTGTCTGGAGTCAGACTACCTGGTAGTGAATCCGGCTTTGCCTACTTTGGAGCTGTGCTGTCGGGCAAGTTACTTCCCATCTGTGTCCCTCAACCTCTTATCCATGAAGTGAGGACAATAGCACCAACCTTGTTAAGTTATCATGCGGAATTCAAAGAACAATGCACACAGAACTCTTAGAACAGGGGCAGATAAAAAATAAGTACTCAGTAAATATTAGCTCTTACAGTCGTTAAGAATTAAGTCTGTTTTAGAACCATTTTCATGACATGAATTATTTCCAAGTCTAATTACAAGAGTCAGTACATTTATCATTTTAAATTTCCTCCTATGGCTATATGAAGGATGGTAACTAAATTAATTAGCTTTATATTTTAATTCTCACTTGGTAATTTTTCTCTTTCCTTGTTTCATAACTAACATTATTTCCTTACATCTTAAGCTAGGAAGAGAAAAATCAAATTCTCGGCTGAGCATGTTGGCTCATGCCTGTAATCTCAGCATTTTGGGAGGCCAAGGCAGGTAGATCACCTGAGGTCAGGAGTTTGAGACTAGCCTGGCCAACATGGTGAAACCTCGTCTCTACTAAAAATACAAAAATTAGCTGGGCGTGGTGGCGGGCACCTGTAATCCCAGCTACTCAGGAGGCTGAAGCAGGAGAATCGCTTGAACCCGGGAGGCGGAGGTTGCAGTGAGCCAAAATCGCGCCATTACACTCCAGCCTGGGCAACAAGAGCAAGACTCCGTCTGAAAAAAAAAAAAGAAAAATCAAAGTCTCTTTTAAAGAGCTACAGCTAAAAATAATAAGCCTGCAAGCTGGTCCTGAATGTCTATTATTCTGAAGATGAGGAAAGATGACCAGGTGATCTAGCCATATTTTATTTTTATGCTTTGTGTATGCTTAGATTACTAAGAAAAGTATAATGAAATATGATTTTGATATGTTACCTATTTGACCTTTTGATACACATAATTTTACTTCATACCTTTCACCTTTATAGTTATCATTTTTTCCAAGTACAATTCCTGAAATCTGGGGGGGAAACCCCTAAAAATATTAAAACCATAACAAAGCCTCTTAGTTCTTTTTCTGTCATATTTCAGATCTTCAAGCACTCCACATGTTGCCTCAGACAGTTGACTGGTCATCTTTTCCTCCCCAACAATATCTCTTGACTCTTGGGTTCAAAAACAAAGAAGATGGAAAATTTTTGGAAAAAATATCAAGCAGGAAGCTGCCGATATTCACAGGTACAAGGTCTAGCATATAGTAGCCTGTGATGAGTTTTGGGCCCCAAAAAATGTTTGAGTTAAAATTAATTCCTTCTAATTTTCTTTGTGGGTTAGTTAACAATACCTGGAATTCTGGTTCCAGGAAATCTTTCCGCAAGAACACACACGATCCTGGAATGCCCACCCCCCTCACTCTAATCATCTAATCATCTTACCCCACCCACCGCAGTCATCAATGCCTAATCATACAGTGCTTAAAGAATACTAGTTTTCATCATTATCAATTAGCAGAGGTAGAAGAAAATTATGCAATAAAACTACTATATGAAATAAAAAATATAGCCAATGACAATCTTAAATTTCTTGTATTTTCTGTTGTTGTATTAATGTCTGTTCCCCCCTTTTCTTATGTAATTAGCCAAGAGTTTAGATCTCCTGGAGAGTATTACAGTTAAATGGTGTTCAGTAATCTGAGTTGAAACTTTCAAAACTCAAGAAAATATTCACATGGAGGTGAAATCTCAAACTTATGGGCTGAATTCATGACCAGGTTAAATTTATTCCTGCAGCTCTAAACACATAATTAAGTATTTGTGCTTTGTCTGGCACTGTATCCTCTGAGGCTTATCTGAACTTCGAGCTACATTCAAAGTCAATGGATCTGCGCACTTGAATAATACCTAGGAGGAACAAGACAAGAATCAGACACATTTATGACGCATTTTTTCACAACTCAGGAAAAACAGAGTCTGAAGAGATAGGTGAATTGTTATAGGCTGTCTCTTAGATCTCTCAATCAAGAAACACAACAAAATAAATAAATGATAGTTTCTAAAGGGCAGCATCTCCTCTGCCTTTCTCCCCATAGATCTTTCTTTGTTATACATATGGTCTAGGGATGCGGCCAGTTTCTATACTAAAGATTTCGTATCTATTAATATTGAGATATTCATTTATAGCTTGCTAAAGAAAATATTTTGAAATGGAAGTCTGGAGAAAATACTATAAAAGTTTATTGTTACAATTTTTAGAGCATAAAACACCTTTCGGTCTGACCAGAGAAGATACAGTGAGGCAAATGGAGACAATGGGAAAGCGAATCTTGCCAATATTGGATTTTATTAGAAGCACCCAATTGAATGTAGGTATATGAGTCTTTTATATTTGTTCAATGTACAAATATTAGAGAATTCTAGAAGCACATAAGGCTTACATGGCAAATAGTGCAAGTGTTAGGGGATTTTGGAAACGTTCATAGTAAATCTCATTTGCAAAAACAAGCAAATTTTAGCTAATGATTTTATTTCTGTTATTCTAAAACACTATAATGCTACACTTTGTAATTTCAAGCACTTATTAGGATAGTGTCTCTTTAAAGAACCTTTTCTCTATGCCTTCCTAATATCTAATTCAACATTGCAGTGAATTTCTCATTTCAAATCAATAAGAAAATTTTAGCAAGCACAATGTTTTCTCTATTTCACTTATTGAGCTATTGCATATAACCATCTCATTACCTACACAAGAATTCAGAGCTTTTCAAGATAGTGCCTTCACACCACACTGATGAATTGGATGCTTCTCTAAACATTGGCAATTGATCTTTATATAGCCATAAGGTAAATTATCTAATCTCTTTCTATGATCCAGGAAAAATATGCCTTTTCTACTTTTCAGTCTTAAAGAGCCCAAAATAAGATCTGAATTACACTGCTATTTTACAAAATTTAAGCCATTGTACTGAAAGTATATAAAGAGAACTTCTCATTAACAGGCTATAAAGGCTGCAGATTTCTCCTCTTTTAATATTTTTCAAAAGGCTTGTAAGTTGGAAATTTTAAAGCATTTCCTTCCTGTTCCCTCTTTTGTGTTACATCATTGATTTGATGTTCTTACCTTAAAAGGGGAACTAAGGGGGTCATCACAAACAGCTACTTAACATCCGTTCAGCAGTTTATCTGCTCAGTAACGTTATTCAGCATTTTGGAAAAGCTATAAAACACCTAATCTATTTGCACGATTTGCAATTCCATGCATTACAAATACAAAAACACATTTTTACTGATGTTCCTACCGTAAAGCTACCCCTTCCCCACAACCATGTTTCAATTATCTCCTCTATATTTCTATTAATAGGAACTCCATCTCTACCTTAGTCAGCTCAGGCTGCCATAACAAAACACCATCCTAAAGATGCACACACATCATTACCCACATCATCAGGCCCATGCAAGCAGGGAAAGCTTTGCTAACCAGAACCATCATCGTGTAGCATTATTTCATCTCATCCATGCATGGCTAGCCTAGCAGAGCCAGTGTGTCGGGTGCTGTGGATGTGATCTGCCTGTGGCCTAGCTCTTTGTTTTTGAGTTTTTAGTTTTTTGGGTTTTGGGGTTTTTTTTTTTGTTTTTTGTTTTTTGAGACAGAATCTCACCCTGTCACCCGGGTTGGAGTGCAGTGGTGCAGTCTTGGCTCATTGCAACCTCCACCTCCAGGGTTCAAATGATTCTCCTGCCTCAGCCTCCAGAGTAGCTGGGATTACAGCATGCGCAACCATGCCTGGCTAATTTTTTTGTATTTTTAGTAGAGACAGGGTTTCGCCATGTTGGCCTGGCTGGTCTTGAACTCCTGGCCTCAAGTGATCCACCTGCCTTGGCCTCACAAAGTGCTGAGATTACAGGCATAAGCCACCATGCCTGGCCAGGCCTGGCTCTTTGAAGCAATGCCTGCCTTACCTTGTCACTTGTCAGGAAACTGACCACATCATCTGTTGCCAGCTCCAATTTCACAATGTGAACATAGGTTGGGCCTTACTGGGCATTATGCAATTTTTCAATGTTCTTAACTCATTTTCTTATCACCTTTTAAAGAGTATTCTGGCCATTTGGAAATTTGTTTAGACACGAATCTTTTATGTGACTATAAAGAAGACTTTAAAACCATAATTAATGAGATTCTTAACATCTAATTAATAACTCAGTCTTCTCATATTGAGTCTCAGTACCACTTTGCTGACTGCAAGGAATTTCATCAACTTTCCTATGTTTGCTTTTAAGGGAAATAACAGTTTTGGAAGATTGTTTCAAAGAGTTTTAATGAAATTGAAGTAGGTAAGCCTGAAAGTGCCCAGGGATCACAAATATATCTAAATATCAGGTACTAGGTTTCTTATTATTTGCTCAGCCACAGCTTCATAAAGGAGGGTTGATAAAACTGGCTGCAAAGGTAACCTAGCTTAATGAAGCAAATAATGAATTGGTGACTAGAAATTATTCCTACATGGTACCACTGACTGTAACCCAAGGAGCCCTCAGTAGTGTTTTTAAGACCTTTCAAGGTGTTCTTTTTTTCTTGTCAGATATCAAATGACATTCACTTGAATATTTAGGCATTGAATTGTCATTATTTGTTACCCTAGTTTGTGATATGTACAGACAAAGACTTTTGCCCAAGGCCATGCTCTGGCCAAGTAACCCTAGGGCAAGTCACTTAACCTCTGAACTATTTTTTTCTCATTTATAAAATAGGCTGATAACTGCCAGGCCCACTTCAGAGTTGTTGTGAACCATAAGTATATAATCCATGTTCTTGAAGCACTTTGTAAAGTATTAAGAATTTTAGCTTTAATTATTTGTATTGGTTTTAGTTTGCTCTGACAAAGAGACTGTTTTACAGACCTTTTTTTTCTTTATCCAAGCTGTGTAGTTTGAAATTACCTATTTTTCTTCTAATATGAAGATTCCACTCGTGTTCCGTGAATTTTTATTTTTTTTTCCTTAGCTTACTTTCCTTCGATCAGTGATTTGCTCAGATCCCTTCACTCAGGCAGGATTTGAGATGCCATTTCCAGCCATGAACTGGACTCAGGACTGCAGTCTTGTTGACAGCAGGCTGTGACCATGCTCGTGTGACAAGCAGCCTCACATGTCTTGGTAGAACAGAGCCAATATCCAAGACACTTCCATTAGAAGACAGTGAGTGACCAGTGTCCTGTGCAATACATTTATCTTAAAGAATTTTAGATTTTTCAGTCATCCTTAATATTGGTGGTTAAGGCTTTAGTTTACATTTCTGTTGTCTGTTTCAAACAGACAACTCTTTACCCTAGTAGAATGTCACATTTTCATCAAGGCCTAATGGCTAGGAAAAAAATGCCTGTAATCCCAGCACTTAGGGAGGCAGAAGTGGAAGGACAGCTTGAGCCCAGAAATTCAAGAACTGCCTGGACAACGTAGTGAGACTCCATTCTCCCCAAAATGGAAAAAAAAAAAAAGACAAAAACAAAAAATGTGGAACTAATGGCTAGGAAATATACTTTGCCTCATACCATATATGTTCAGAGATGTTTAATTCATTTGGACAATGTTAATTAATGAAAATGGGCTTGGAATATGAAAATACAATGCATTAAAACTTCAGCATTCATAACAGCAGGAGACCCAAAAGATGATACTAGTCCTTGACATAATACCATGACCAGAATCAGTTACACAATGTTTTATTATCACATTTATACTATCACATAAATAATGATAAATATGTAGATTTCTAAACAATACTTAAACAATGCCAAGAATTCTCACGATCTGTTTCCTAAACATATTGAATATTTAGTCACCTTGTAAATATTAGGTTTATAATACCTACCTAATATATAATTTAAAAAAAGTTTACTTGGCAATAATACACTAAATTATAATATCATAGGGAATATTTTTTGGCTGCCCTAATTTTCAATTTTTTTCCATTAAACTAAAAGATACATGTGTTTGTTCTCCACAAATTACATATAAAGAGATAGTATAGCAACTTACTCTCAACTGAAGCATTTTAAATATAAAGTGAATAAAATTTTCTTCTAAAGCTAACAAAACACTCTTGCTTCCAGACCCTTGAAATATTTGATAGTCAAGAAGTTTTCTTTACTCAAACATATCTTTTTTAAAGTACAGAGCAGTCCTGGTCATTAACTAGGTGCTGACTGCATGCAGAAATTTCCACTTTGGAACTATGGTTTAGGAGAAGCACATGCATAGTGCTCTGCAATTTAAAAAGCATTTTTCCCTCACATTCTGTAATTTGACCCTCACAATTGGGTGACATTGTGTCACCTTCATTTTACAAATGAGGAAACTGTGGCTCAGAGTAGTGATATATTCAAGTTCACACAGCTAGGGCTCAAAATCGGAGCTTCAGAATATTGTGCCAATATTCTTTTACTAAATCATATTACATCTCTTTGATTTAAAAGTATGATCCTTGCCAGAGGCAAAACATGCATAACACACAACATAGGAATGATTCCATAGCTGGATTCAATTTTTAAAAAATGAACATATAGGCTGGGCACAGTGGTTCATGCCTGTAATCCCAGCACTTTGGGAGGCCGAGGTGGGTGGATCACTTGAGGCCAGGAGTTTGAGACCAGCCTGACCAACATGGCAAGACTCTGTCTCTATTAAAAACACACACACAAACACACAAAAAAATAGTCAGACGTGGTGGCGCACGCCTGTAGTCCCAGCTATTCGGGAGGCTGAAGCAAGAGAATTGCTTGAACCTGGGAGGCAGAGTCTGCAGTGGGCCGAGATCACACCACTGCACTCCAGCCCGTGCAACAGAGCAAGACTCTGCCTCAAAAAAAAAAAAAGAATAAAAAAAACTAAAATGAACATATAATGTACAATTACACTCCAAAAATTAACTGTAAAAAGCTTGCTAAAGAACATGAATTTTCAACTCTTGCTATGAGGTGGTGAATACAGTTGGTAAATACGTTTCCTGGTCTCAGAGAGGTTTCTATGTGTCAGGCAATGATTCTCTTTACACTTCTGACCCTGGTTTCCTTATCTTTGTAGATTAGTCTACTAGATACACAATACATGGCCAAACAAGGATGATTCTAGCATTTTAAGAGTTATAATCTACAATATGATACAACCTTGCTGGTGACTTCTAATCCTACTGAACATCAACCCCATTCAGCCAGCAGCCCTGCTGCTATGGTATTTTTCATTTTCTGGATTTTTGTCCTAATTATTTCACATGCTACTGGATGGCACTATACTTTTCCATTCATTAACTTTATTGGCTGCTGTCAGTTTCAAACCTTATGTACTGTGCTTTCTGGGCTAAATGTTAAAGAGTTAAAATAATCAAATCTTTTGCCATGCATGAAGCCACCTTCACAGGATGACTTGCCAAAAAATGACCTAACTAACCATGTTTTTAATACCTCATTAATTTTACTTTTAATTTCTTCCAAGTGAAGCATAAAAAATGTTTACATATGCACATTTGAAATGAACAATAATAAGTGTTTCCTACCCCTTTTTTGTAATGAATGTTTCTATATCTTATGTCAAATGGAAATACATTCCAAATACTTGGACTCCGCTTTTCAGCAGTATTATATAGTGCCACTTATTTGCCAAATATTTATTTGTAACTGCTATTAAATCTTGACAATTCTCTGACTGAAGCGTTCACTTGAACTTGCTATTACCTAGCCCTCATTGTACCTGTGTGAGGTTTTAGCTTCAATCGTGGCCACTTTATTACACGCTCTCCAGCAGCTGAGGAGCCCTTTGATCATTCCTGAAGTCTCACTGGGAGGGCTACCTGCTTTTAGATTTAGTCTTTGTTAGCATTAGATATTTAAGCTAATTCCTACTTTTTATTATTTTCTTTATTTCCTTAAAGCAACAGCATTAAAACATTTCTGCTACACTAGATATCAATTTTATTTCTTTTTCACTTTGTCTTTCAAAAACCCCTATCTTGGATAGGTAAAATATTAATCTACAGTTTCCTGATAACCAAAACTGCATTTGGCTTCGGGGGGAGGAGGGGTGACTCTTAGCAGTCAACTGTATTCTTTCCCTGTTATCTTATTCAAATAGAGCACTTCCTGTTTTGTTATGCATCCAACAATAAGGCTAAAACTGTTGCCTTCCACTATGTTTATTTTCCTGATGTTTTGGAAAATTACACTGATAGATTATGTTCCTGAGCAGCCTGCTGTTGTTTCTGCTCTTTAGGGTTGAGTCACTACACCACTTTCCTACAACTAGCCCCATTGTTTATTTTAAAGAAGGACAAAGAAAGCAATTTTTCTTCAGAATGAGAACCGTTTCTCCTCCAACTTGCTTTCCTCTATTTGACAGAATGCCATTGTTTAGCTACATGTTTAAACTGATGGGTAGGCTAGGTTTTTCATCAATTCAAGAAGGAACCCCATATCTACTATTTGCAATCATCAATCTTATAGGTTTATAGATTTTCAGATAAATGATTAATCAGAAAGAACAAATTAGTGTGAGTAAGAAGACATTCATTGAACAGCATATGTAGGTGTTAGGGACAAATAAAGCAGATACAGCACGATGGTGCCAGCCTTTATTTCCAAGATTCTAGAAAAAATGTCAGCTTCCAGAGGTTGCTGTCAATCAGAATATGAGTGTGGCCTTTCAAAAAGAAGTGCTTTCTAATTTTAAGTTGAAGTTCAGTAATATTAGTTTCCAGCAGTTTTTCTCCTTAGAGGAGATTCTCTTAAGAAAGTGAAATTATATGTCTGCCTTCTCTAATTTCTAGAAGAAATTCTGTTTCATAAGTATGCGCAAACCAAAATAGTCTTTACTCAGGTACTAAGCTTTAAGGTGGTGGTTTGTCTCAAACTTCTGTTTGAGATATTTGAATATTTGGGGAGGCACCTAGCTGAAATTTGTATTTCTAGGGCCACATAAAAAGACATTGTGATTGGGAGAAGCCCAGCACTCAGTTTGCTAACTGCCAAGTCCACAAGCGAGCATAGTGATTCTGGTGTAGGCAGTCCAGGGGGCCCCTGCTCTAAAGGGGCACTTGGTCACTTCTCTTCTGAGCACCAGGATGTAAAATGCAATTGCCAAACTAAGTCCTCTTTTGAATTCCCATTTCTCATGACCCTCCAAATGCAGCAGAAACTCAAGGCTTTTATGTTAACCCTTATATACCCCCATGTCAAAAGTACTTTTCCTTAAAGATAAACTTAAGAATTTCATGACTAATGTTGCTCTCCTATCAAGCATTACAATTTGTATTAAACATTTTTATAGAAGATAATGTCTCCTCTTTTGTGGATGGCAGTAATACGCACCTTGGTGGGCCACTTTTTTCTAAATGTGCCCCATCTTAAGAAAGCCCAAAATGCCATGGGAGTTGGCAGTCCTTACAAAGGCACATAGTAGTCTGTGTCAAGAAGAACATGTTAGTTGTTGAAATGGTCCCAGTACACAGAGGGAAGCTAGTCAAAAAGAAAAGGAGACTGTGCAAGGCTATCCAATAGGAACCGGAAATAAAAGCAGAGCTTAGAGGTTTCATGTAAGCTATTGGGGTAAACAAAATTCAACTTATACAATGTTTGTCAAGATTCAACTTGCATTAAAAAATTTTCTTTCAGATAAACAAGATAGTAGGCAACTCTTACCTCTTATGATTCTTTGGTGATATAGATAAAGTCACCCCTTCTAGGCAGACACAGCTCTGTGGGATCACTCCTGGGTGAGTGAAGTGCAGATTCAAATTCAGTCCCCTCTTTTCCCCTCAGCCTAGCTCCCTAATGCAAGACAATCAGCAAATCTGTCTCAACAGTTCTCCAAAGGACTCCCTTTTATGTGTATTTACCTACTAGAAAAAGGGGTATAAGACAATTCTGTAAAATGATAGAAGGAAACATGTATTTGTACTAGATTCCGTTGTTTCAAAAGATGTAAATACATTATCACAAGCCCTGACTTCCATCCCTGGGGAGAGGTCTATTTCTGTGGTTTTGTTCTAAAACATTTCTTTTACTTTGAGACTAGGGGAGTTTTCCTGCATCCTCAGGTGTGATGGAGAAGTTGCAATATGCCGGCCTCCTCAGCCAGCTGCAGAGAGTAAAGGAGCAGTCCCAGGTGATTAATCAAGCAATGGCAGAGCTAGCAACCATTCCCTACCTATGGGACATCAGTCAACAGGAGGCAGAATTGGTAAGTATTTTTCTTTGTTTAAGGGTTTCATAGGCCCAGAGCCAACAGAAAAGTGATATGGTCTGGAAAAAAAAAAAAAAAAAAAAACCTGTGGTAATAAATGTAGTCTGAGGGCAAACTCCCAAACCTTCTTGAAGAATTCTAATGACAAAACTGAAAAATGTAGGAAGGTGTGTGTCTGGTTTTTATTTACTCACATTAACTAGCTTCTATTATTACAGCAAAAACGTTGTGATGTGTAAAAACATAGAAAGGGGCTGGTTATATCGTGTGTCAGGCTTCTGTTTTTTGGTAAAATGAGATTGTTTAATAAACTCCAAGATATATTGATATATGATTCTCTTTTATGAAAAAGTGAGAGGACAAAAGAGTAATTGCTGTGTAGAAAAATGACCCTACAAAATCATCTTTAGAGTTTTCTTAATCACTTCTAGGGTTAAAATAGATATTGGCAGTGCCAACACTAGTACATTTAGATAAATCAACAAAAGTTGTTTATTTGAAGGGAAAACGTAGCTAGTCAAAATAGATGGGTTGTTTTTTTAGCTGAATTGATGAGTTTATTCAGAAAACCAGACACTTTAGCCACACACAGACCCAGGCAAAAACTAGTTGAAGGGATTCTCACAGAAATAATCTTCAGACAGCTGTGCATTTATACCTATAATTAATATTAGAAATGATAGCACCTCATTTGAAAAACAGTATACTAAACAGTGTGCTACCCATTCAAGGAAAGGTAAAATTTACTCTATATGGAGCTCCTAGTGTGTTGTAGGGAAAGACCCTTTACTTAGAAGCTTTAATTGAGAGTAGCTGAAACTAATTACAGCCCTGAATTGAATTCACATAGTAACGATGAGAACAGCCCAAACTGATTACCTGTAATTTTCAGATAACTAAAGAAACCCTCCCCCTTTCAGCTTTTTAAGATTTAATCAAGAAATGAGCTGCCAACATTTATAATGTTCATCTAAACCTGCTAAAAGCATGTTTAATAAATACTGATATTAGAGTAAGCATAGAAAGTTGTATGACTAGCCAAATAATAAAACTATGCATACTAAAGATGAAAACTATGAAATAAGTCTATGAATCAAGGAATTACCAAGTCAAAACTGGCAATAATCCTTTCTAAACTTTATGGTTGTGTGCAAAAGAACACTTTCTAAAAGGTTAAGTGTTTATCCTGCCATTCATAAGGCACTCAGAAGTATAGTAAGTATGGAGCTTTCAAAGTGCATATTATAGCCAATTTTAGATGATTAATGCTCCTCTGAGATAAGAGGAAGCAAAGAAAATGTTAATTTAAGAAGCCGGCAAAATGTTGATCCTGTCTTCCTGAAAAGCACATTCAAGATTTAAATGAAAAATACAGGGGAATTCTCTGCACTTAAGTCTTCTTAATCACACATCTATGTTTTTTTTTTTGTTTTTTTTTTTTACTGGAAATACTTATTTTTCAAAATATACACGAAGCGCCTCAAACTAGCATTACTGACATTCCTTTCTAAAGTGTAATTTTTCTCTATTTGAAACCCTAGAAAATGAAATTTCATTGGATATTTTTGTACTTATATACCCAGCAGAAAAAAATTTAAATATATGTGGATGTATATCTGTATGCCAAGCATTTAAAAATTATATATTTTATAAGGTTTCATGACCTTCAATAATAGATTTTACTTTGCAACTTACAAGTGTGGGTTAACCTAGAGAATTAATCCTAGTAATACCCTGTATGCTGCTATCTAAACAGTGATTGCTTAATAGAAGATTTTGAGTGACTCAATTCTCTCTCCTCCTGCTTACACGCTGCAATATCTAAACCAAAGAAAGATTATCTAAGGTCCATTACTGTTTGATGTTATAGTGAACTGAATGGGTATTTTTTAAGAACTTTTTTTAACCTTTGAATAGCACATGGCTTGATGTAACTTCATTTCACTTTTGTGGTCACATACGCACCATGTGTACAGGATACTTTCACATTAGAGTACAGCAGGTGCCTGTTTGGGGCAAAGGTTAGAATGTTTAAAACTTGCTTTTGAATGGGACCTAAAAATAAAAAAAACTTGGCTATTTTAAAATTTTAACAAAGAAAAGAATAGTAAAAGAAGTTAAATGAGTTAGATTCTTTAAGAGGCAATAAAATGGCATAATTGTAGTATTGTCCTCTGGTGAGCTTTTGCTTGATGCCTAGAATTATGATACATTAGCCTCAGGAGAAAACGCTAAAACGCCTTCATGTACTACATGCCATTTCCTGAGAGAATTAACTACTGCCTTCATTCTTTACAACCCAAATCTGTTTTTCACAAAACATCAACACTTACTACATTAAAACCTATATGTTTTCTACAAATTTTCAAGAAGAATCTTTTCATTGTTTCAGTATTTTATATCTGCAATAATATTCGGCAATGACAAGCAAAGAAGAGGTGGCAATATTCATTGTAGGAAAGATGAGTAATAAAATCATCAGCGTACAAATGATTTTTTAATTAGGTTTTAATCTGTGTATTTAGAGAAGTTATATCTGTGTGAATTCCACACTGATAATTTTTATCTTGGTGCCACAGCTGCAATCACTAATGGCAGATGCTATGGACACCCTTGAAGGAAGAAGAAACGATAATGAACGTGTGTGGAATACAATCCAAAAGGTAAAACTTTGAGCTGAAGGAAAAAGATCTATTATTCTCAAGGAAAATGTCCATCTTGGGTCAAATCTGTTTGGAGGATAAAAAGAAACCCAAGTTCCTTGGGTTGTTTTTTGTTTTTCTTTTTAAAATAAATGCAGCTCTCTCCCTGGAAGTGTGACCAAAATCAAATATGGATTTATTTAATCTGCTTCTTTTCCAACAGACTGTGTTCATATGCTTTCGTGATTTTTCTTCATTATCATGCTCATTTTCATATTCTATTTTCATTATCTGCACCTTCCTTCTCGGTTTTATAATTCTTTAAAGCCCTTTCATCAGTGTTTTAGTCCACTCCCCAACTATATTTCCACTTTTTTCACTTGAGGAATAATGACTACATTTCAGGGAACTACAAAGAAACTAGCACATTGATGTTTTTAGTAAAGGACTAACATACTGGTTGTTAGAAACAGAGGAACATCCCATCATTGGCTACTGGGGTTTAAATGCAGGAAGTGCCGAGATGCACCTGGACCCATGTACTCAGGAGACTTGTGTGACATGATAGGACTCTCTGAAAATGTGAAAGTTAGTAATCTTGGGTCTCTAGTCAAACTCAAAGTAGTAAGTTCTGATCAATCAACTCCCCATTCATCTTCCTCTCATCATTGTAAAACCTACCAGGGGAGACTGGCATCAGGAGATGTGAAACAAACAAAAGAACCTTCGGTTTAAAAGCCAACCCTAAGGGATTCTGGAGCACCTGAGGAAACACGTGTCTTTTGTAATGAACTCAGAGGCCCTGAGATATACAGTTGACCCTTGAATAACGTGGTGGTTAGGAGCACAGTCAAAAATCTACAATTAGCTTTTGGCTCCCTAAAAACTTAACTACTAATAGCCTACTATTGACTGAAAGCCTTATGATAACATAAAGCATTGATTCACACGTATTGTATATGTGTATTATATACTGTATTCTTACAATAACGTAAGCTAGAAAAAAGAAAATGTTATTAAGGCAATCATAATGAAGAGAAAATATATTTACTATTCATTCAGTGGAAGTGAAGGCCTTCACCCTTGTTGTCTTCATGTCGAATTGGCTGAGGAGGTGATTGGTCTTGCTGTCTCAGGGGAGGCAAAGGCAGAAGAAAATATGCCTATAAATGGACCGACACATTTCAAACCCATGTTGCTCAAGAGTCCACTGTATGTACAAAAAACCAGAAATTGACTGTCAGCAAATATATGTTGAATACGTATCTACCATGCCAGAAAAAAAGTTAGATATTGGAAATATTGTGCTCAGCAAGACAGGCACGGCTCTTGCCTGTATGGTCTTTATGATCTACAAAGCTACTTATGGGCTAACTGAATATTACAAAATAAAGGGAATGTTCAATGATCTATGGAAACAAATGGCAGAATAGCCTTGTCTGGGAGGTCAGAAACACTGTCTCTAAAAAAATGATATTTATACAACATTTAAAGAATGTGTAGTGGTTTTCCAGGTAAAAGGGGATATTTCTAAACACTGGGACCACTTCGTACCAAAAGTGTTTTTTAAAAAAGCGTGGCACATTCAAAAACTAACCAAAATGTAAAGAAGATATTTCAAAATGAAGTGCAGAGGCAGGAGAAATTACAGAAGGACTTACAAATTAAGTTTGGAATGTTTTAGAGTATATTTAACTAGAAAATGTTTTTAAGACATCTTTAGGGCTGTGGTGGGGAGAAGAGATTGAGGGGCTACAGAAATGTGGGGAAGTCAGTTATAAAGTAGGGATCATCATCCAGGTGAGATATGCTGGTGTCTTGGTTTAGGGTTGTGGGCACAGAGAAGAAGAGGAAGCCGATGGACCTAAGAAACATTCAGGAAGCCACATCTATAGGCCTTGTTCAACTGATGGGATCTGGGAGTTGAGAGAATAGAAAAGGTTAAGAATGATGCCTAGATACTTGCTTGAGCAATTGAGCAGGGAATAGAGAAAGGTTTGCTGGTGCCACTTACTAAAGAAGAAGACACTCTCATAGGAGCAGCTTTTGGCCAAGAATATAAATGCCTTTAGAGTTCAGTTGGAAGAAAGAAACCATGCCAGATATATGAATGGAAATTTAATATAAAGAATGGTTAAGTAATTTATGAAGTTGTTAATTAGGTAACTGAAGAAGCAAAGGAGAACAGTAAGTTGTCACAAAGAAAACCATTAAAGAAAGCAACTACCATGTCTTAGGGATGGGGAATCAAAGAGAAGTTGGAATGGCTAAAACTTAGAAACTTGGAGCAGGGACCCTACTAAGCCAAAACTCAGACTCCCCACTAGAAGGTGCTGCTCAGCTGGTGTCCCTGAGGTTGGAGTCCTGAAGGGCTGGGACCCAAACCTCCAAGAAGGGGCCACTAACCCACTGGTGCTGTGGGAAGTGATGGGGAGGCGGGTAGTAATGGATGTAGTTTGCAACTTTTGGAAAAACTAAATTTGGCTGCTACTACAGAAAACAAAGTATGTTTCTGATTGAAGGTTTATTGAAGAAATATTCCCAGGAACCCTAAAGCAGACAGAAGTAAACAAGAAGCAAAGAAGAAGCAAGTCCCTTCTTTCTCCTCTAATGCCCTCTGATGACAGAATCTAACAGTTGGCAAAAAAAGAAATGGAATTGCAGAGTCCCAGCTATATTTATCACAGAGCTGAGTATAAAAGAGCGGATTTGCAGTTGCAAGGCTATAGGTTAACAACTGGCACAAAAGTGCACCCATGTTCACATAGGGTGCTGGCAAGACATCCAACAGGAAATACAAAAGCCTGGGGTTCTGGATAAAAGACTGAATAAAGATAGATATTCCTTAGTCATTGACAAATTGTCATTAGCTGAAATCATGGCTTAGAAAGAGTATAATAGAGTAAGGAGAGAAGAGGGCCTTGAGGAGCACATTTCAAACTTTGGAGGAGAAGCCCATGACAGAGACTAAGAAGGACTGGCAAGAGGAATTAGAGATAGAGCAGCCAAACGCAGTCCTGATGAGACTCAAGCAATATAATCACATGTCTGTGTTGGCTATAGAAATAGTTGTTTAGAACAAGGGTCAACAAACTACAGTCTGCAGGTCAAATCTAGCATATTTTCTATTTTTGTCAATAAAGTTGATTTCACACAGCCATGCCATTTATTTACATATTATCTAAGTCAACTTGACTGAGTTAAGTAGTAGCCACAAAAACTATAATAGCTCACAAAGCCTAAAATATTTACTATCTAGCACCATCAGAAAACATTTGCTGGCCAGGCGTGGTGGCTCACACCTGTAACCCCAGCACTTTGGGAGGCCAAGGCGGGCGGATCACAAGGTCAGGAGTTCGAGACCAGCCTGGCCAACATGGTGAAACCCCATCTCTACAAAAAATAAAAAAATTAGCCAGGTGTGTTGGCACATGCCTGTAATCCCAGCTACTCAGGAGGCTGAGGCAGTAGAATCACGTGAACCCAGGAGGCGGAGGTTGCAGTGAGCCAAGATCGCACCACTGCACTCCAGCCTGGGCAACAGAGTGAGACTCCGTCTCAAAAAAAAAAAAAAAAAAAAAAAAGCATTTGCTGTACTCTGGTGTAGAGCATTACTTCTCCCAAAAAAATTGCATTTGTATACTAAATATTTGTATTTACAAATCCAAACAGTAATAGAACAATAATCCAATTATTAACTTCTAGGGACCAGCTGAAAAGATACAATAAGGATTGACATGACATCAGTCTATATCATGTAAACAACAACTAATTTCACCTCACTTGAAAGATCTTTGATACCCATGTTCATAGGAGCACATCCTATGATGGATTTACCACTATTGTGCAACATTACAGTTGTTACCTATTGCTGTGTTACAAACCAAACCACTCCAAATGTAGCAGTTTAAAACAACAATTCAATATTATCTCACAGTTAGTTCTGTGAGTTGACCAGACTCCTGCAGGTGGCTCTTACTCAATGCATCTCATGCAGTTTAGTCAAATGGCTTCCATGCATGGGGCTGGAGTCATCTGAAGGCTAAAATGGACTGAACTCCAAGATGGTTCACTCATGTGGCTTACAGTTGACACTAATCATTGAGGTAGTTGACTGGAGTACCTAATCGTGGCCTCTCTATGTGAATTAGGCTTTAAACAGCGTAGCAAAATAGTGGCAAATCCATCACAGAATGTGCTCCTATGAACTGGGTTTCAAGAAGGGGAGTATTTTAAGAGAAAGGAAGTAGAAACCATCAATCCTCTTAAAGGGTAAGCCTAGAACTTGCACAGCAAATCCCATCACATTCTACTCATCAAAGCAGTCACAGGCCAGCTTAGGTTCCAAGAGTTGGAGGAATCAATCCACCTCCTCTCAATGAAGGATTAATATTTGTATTCAATGAGAGAATAAAATGATGGCACCATCTTGGAAACAATGTACAGTAGCAGGACTGTGGCTGTGTGTCCCAGGCTAGAAATTATATATTCAAGCAAGCAGGAGGATAGTAAAGTCAAGGCCTCCAAGGCTGAAACACAGTACAGCCACTCTACCCAACCACTGGCTATCTAGAAAGGCTCACTGGTGAGCAGCCAATCTTTCCAAATTAAGAGCTCTGATAACGATCATCACTTTCTAAATGAGAGGTCTTGAGGAAGACGTGAATGGGAAGGAACAGGGTGCCAAATTTTTCCCAAGGGCTTTTAATTTGGTTAATGTGACTCTACAAAAGATGATTGTATCACTTTCAGACAATTCCGGTAGCAAGTAAGTAATTTCCTTTTTACTGCTACAGAGTTAATTTGCGTGTGCAGAAAAAAAATAATTAAAAAAAAAAAACCTAATTGTACAAGCTACACTGTGTTCTGAGCCCAGTAGAAGTTGATATCAGCATCACCACCTCTGAGATCTGTTATCTGTAATAGAAACAGCTGTTGTACCTAATGAAAACACTTGAAATTTTCATCTGAAGCAGCAGAATTATAGCAGAACCTCCTAGTTCCACATAGTTATAGGATCTGTCAGAATCCCCATTACCTAACACAATTTTCAGGGCTCTACTTTGCTATAGGTCTATAAAAAGCCGGTCAAGATGAAATCTGATTCATGAAAGCTGACCTCCTGTCTACATTTTGTTTTCTTTGAAGTTTCTCTCAGAGCCCAGAAAGAGACGGAATGAAACAAATGTATTTTCTCCTGATTCACCAGAATGGAAATATATTCTTTACAGAGTTTTAGGAAAGTGGTTGTGGTTTTGGTTTGGCTTTGCGGGGTATTTCCTAACAATTAACTCAAGAAAGATAGATGTCTGTAGGTTTAGCTATGCAAATACAAAATTACCAGGTTACGATTTTTTTTAAAAAAAGGTAAATTTTTATGTGTTGGAAAGTCTGCTGCCACAACATATTTAATTAAGGATAGAACATTTGCTTAGTTTTATTATATGACTAAAACACCTGAGGAAACATTTTCTTTTGAACATCCCACAAATCCTATTGACACATTGTTCATTTATGCACTCATCACACATTTACTAGGTACCTCCTCTGTGTCAGTCGTCATTCTAGACATTGGAGAAACAGCCATGAACAAGTAGTGCCCTCATAATGTCTGCACTCTACTGAAGTAGGCAAACACTACCTAAAGAAATACAGAATATGTTATAAAGCAGTGAATGCCCCATGGGGGAGAAAACGCAATAGGAAAATGGAAAGTGCCAGAGGAGGGAGCATATCATGCAAATATCTGGTGAAAAGCATCCCAAGTAAAGAAAATAGCACATGTAAAACCTGAGACTGGGCCGGGCACGGTGGCTCACGTCTGTAATACCAACACTTTGGGAGGCCGAGGCAGGCAGATCACCTGAGGTCAGGAGTTTGAGAACAGCTTGGCTAACATGGTGGAACCCCGTTTCTACTAAAAATACAAAAAAATTAGCCAGGCATGGTGGCACACACCTGTAATCCCAGCTACTCTGGAGGCTGAGGCAGAAGAATCGCTTGAACCCAGGAGGCAGAGGTTCTAGTGAGCCAAGATCGCGCCATTGCACTCCGGCTTGGGTAACAAGAGTGAAACTCTGTCTCAAAAAAAAAAGAAAAAAAAGCACCAAACCTGAGATTGGAGTGTGCCAACATGCACAAGGAACAGCAAGCAGGGTAGGGTAACAAGCTGAATGAGTGAGAGTAGTAAGAGACGAAGTGAGAGAGGACATAATGCTTTCCAAAGAAGCACTCTAAGCTGTTAAGTTGGAAATAGATTGAAGAAGGCAAGAATAGAAGCAGGGAAATGAGTTAGTCGGTTATTGCAGTGAGAGCAATAATGGTGGCTTCACCCTTGAACGCAGTGGTAGGAGTGCAGGTGAGAAGTGATCTATTCAGAAGGGCAAAGGCTGATTTAGAGAGAGACTAGTATAAGAAAACACAAACAAAATAAAACAGGAAAACCCTGAACTAGCAATTTGGAGACCTGGGTCTGTCACAAATTAAGTCAGAAGGCACTTCCTTTCTCTGCAGTGTTCTCATGTGTAAAATAAGGATATTGGGCTGGATGATTCTAAGTCCCCTTGCAGCTGTGATTGAACAGGCCTTTTGAAAGTCAGATCATCAAATGAAAGGATAGGAGTTAATATTTTCTGAGCTCTTAATAGGGACCCAAACTCTCCTATTTACTTTACATATACCGAACTCATAATCCTCACAAGAGGTAAAAAGTATAATGTACATCCTGGCTAACACGGTGAAACGCCGTCTCTACTAAAAATAAAAAAAAATTAGCCGGGCATGGTAGCGGGTACCTGTAGTCCCAGCTACTCAGGAGGCTGAGGCAGAAGAATTGCTTGAACCCAGGAGGCGGAGGTTGCAGTAAGCCGAGATTGCGCCACTGCATTCCAGCCTAGGCAACAGAGCGAGACTCTGTCTCAAAAAAAAAAAAGTATAATGTATTAAAGAGAGAAGTTTAGCAGTTTGCCTAAAGTCACACAGCCAGTAAATGGCAGAGCTAGGAATTTCTCTGACCTTGGAGCCTAAATTCTTTCTTGATAAAAGCCCGTTTTGTGCTGCCTGAAAAGGCCTGAGTGACCAGCACTGTTGTCTGTATAGTTGAACATTCAGGTGTGAGGCTGAGTGGGGAATTAAGGTGGCCTCCAACCAAAGTGGAATTTAGCTATAAACCCGCCCAGTTTGTCTTCAGTTCTCAAAATAAAGTTCTTTCAATCTGAGCCAAAGAGTCACTGAGGAATTTATGCTAGTCTACCTCTGTAACTCACTTGTATAGGATCCTCCATCTCTGTTCCTTAGTTTTCCATCTATATCCAGAAAGAATACAGAGCCTAAATCTGCAAATCCTTAACCATTAATTCAGCTCCCACTCACGGGACCGTGGGCAAGTTATAGCCTTCTGAGAAGCATGATGTGTCCTTACCCACACCACTTTTAGCTCCCATGATTTTCTGTTACCATTGAATCCCAAGGTCCCTTGGAGTTTTAAGAACTAGGCTTAAAGTAAATAGAAAAAGGGGTCTTAAAAAAAAGTACCAACTGTTAAGTTGGAACACTTCTATTTCTTCTTGTCATAGAATCAAACAGCTAAGCAACACTCTGTCTGCAACTAAGAAGAAAAAGTTATTTGCTCTTCATTTATAAAGCCTAAACCGGGCACTGAGAAGATCAGCATTTAACCTGGTATGACATAAAGTATTCCCTTGTTCTGCTATGCCTCTGGATCACTGATTGAAGACTAAATGAGGAAAATAAAACTTTGTTACATTAAAAGTAATGAGAAAAGTGCTCCAGCATATACTTTCAGACCTGTGAGTTTTCTTGAGGAGAAATGCCACTTTAAAATTTCATCTAATATAATATAGTATCTCCTAAGCTTCAATGAATCCAACAAATAGAGTATAGGTAGATCTCTTTAAACCGTCCATATGAATTTATTCAAAATTATTTTGCTTCTTGTGTTCCTTTTTAACCTCAAAATCTTAACTTATGAATCATACTCATTGTGATCACACAGAAATGGCATTCATTGATATACTAATTTGATCTTTTAGGATGAAAATGTGATGGAGTTACATGTTACTTAGCAACTCTGTTCTGTTCAAGACTGTTGATGTAGGCAAAGCAAACAGAAGAGAATACAAATTTGGGAAACGGGGCAGGGGCAGTTGGTTGAGGAGGTAGAGGGAAGAGCCAATTGGAACGTTTTATTTACTTTCCACATCAGCATTTAAGCCCAAATCCTTCCAGAAACCCTTCTGAGAGAGATTGTACACATGGCACTATCATTCATCGGCCAGTCATTTGGGCTAATACGTGGCTAGGTTAGTACTTCTGAGAGTAGTGCTGTCTTTTCAAAGATTCAGCAGCCGTATCATTCATTTGCAAAGCAGTTTTTCCAGCAGTCAGCCTTTTCCTGTGTGTCTTGTTCTTTAAGGAGTCTCTGCAGATTTATTGCAATTTGATTGTGAATCTTCTTGCTTTTGGTTATGGGCTTCCTTATTAGCATATCCCCAAATTCCTTTACAGCGTGTGTGCTCCAAGCACTACTGAGCAGTTCTGTCCAAGGTGTAGTGCAGATCATGCAGGGAAAGAAACCTAAGTGCTTTTACTGCTGATCACGCTGGGGAGGAGAGGAAAGGTTCCTAGGACAAGCAGGGAGGGAGACAAGACCCAAGGGGCTGAAAGAGGCCAGGTTCCTGGGACTAATGGATCTGTGTTAATGGCATCCAGGCCAGCAACTGCAGTGGAAGAGGCTTAACCAAAGTCCTAGCAGAGCCTCCTGATTGTGTTCAGAAGCTAAGCCCTGGGGCAATCGGACCCGGGAAGGGAGGACCTCATTTTCAGATGGTTTACAGAGCAAAGCCCAAGCCTCACCTGCGGAATGGAGAGACCCAAAAGCCTTGGTCTGGCCATCTTTCCCACCACAGTCCAATGCTCCAAATCTAGATGGTGAACTTCAACTATAATTTAAACCAACATCTTTCTCCTCTGACTTCAAGGGAAAAGTATAAGGTTAATAGGTAAAACATTTTCAGCAGCTGCATTTGCTAATCACCCACTTTCCACCTGTAGTTGGCCTTGCCTCCAAAACTGGAAACACCCCTTTTAAGTGCTTTGTTGGCTGAAAATACTGTCTTCTAAAACTTTGATGATTTGGCAGGAAACCTCTGCAGCAGAGGTATTTCTGAGCAGGTGTCAAATCGTGGCATGGCCCTCATCTAGGGAGCATGTATCCAGGAGCTTGGCCACAAGAATTTATCAAGGGGCAGACAAAGCTAATCTGCCACCATTCACATGTACCTAATAAAATACTGTATTACCCCACAAATTATCAAACTATGTTAGTTTGTCTGAAGCTTGCTTTTGAATAACTATCACAATTGGAACAAGCTATAGAAAAATTTATTTCAGATAAATAATTAATAATGATGATGACAGATATTATCAGTTATTATTCCTGATATCTTAGTGTATGCCAAGCATTTCAATACATTATCACATTTAAATGATTGCAACAACCCTATAAGAGAGACGTCTTTATCTCTCTTTTGAAAGATGAGGAAAAATAGCTGTGTAGAATTAAGTAAACAAGCCCAACTTTGTAGTGACAGGGTTTAGTTTTGAAATAGATTTGTTTGGGTCAAAGGCTCGTTCTTAATTGTTGACTAGCACACTTATATTAAACCAAACAGAGCTGCCACAAGTCAATGGCACAAAGAACATTGCCTGACCTAAGTTCAGATTCTGTAAGACAGCCAACGAGACAACCTTTGAGTCTGCTTTTTGGCAGGGAATCCTTTGTCTGTCACTAGGTCACAGCTTGCTGCCCATCTGATGAGTTGCCCACACTGCTTCGTGGTAGCTGCCTGACCCACTGCACTTCCCTGAATCATGATGCTTTTACTGTCCTCCCTCACCATCCTTCCCTTTGTAGACATATCATGTTAAGGTTTGCTTTGATAGTTCACTATTTTCCCTCTTTCTGCAACTTCAGAACTTCAAGGAAACAGCTTAGAAATCTAGACATTTCTGCAGTATACTTACTGTTGCCCTGAGGGTCACTCTCTGGTGAATAATCTGAATTACCATCCCGAAATGCATCAGGCTTTCAGTGAAAACACAATTTTGTAAGCATATATTGCCATAACCCCTCCAAGTTTTACCATCACAACACAGGGGGTCTTGAGGCTGGAAGTGGACCAACACAAAGTCTACCACCTCCACTTCCTGAGCACTTTCTCTGCCTGATCCACTTATGAGCTAATTTATGGAAGTGACTAAAACAGAAATTGGAAATGCTCATATTAGTCCAAACCTATTAGAGGAGTTTTATCTTTGCAAAAGTTTTTCAAAATACATCTTTCCAAATTTCAGTGTAATATTCTGGTGAGAGGAGTGGAAACATATATCTAAATTGTATGTTGAACTGAAGAGTAAGTTTGTAGTTCCTTCTATACATTCCTTCCTTTAAATTACTAAAAGTGTCTTCTTTGCTTGGCAGTCCAGGATTTTATTGCCTGTCTTTTATACATTAAGTTTTGCAATCCTTTATAATTCTGGAGAATAACAGAATAACAGCTTATACCACTTGGTAGCTAAATGAACCATAGGACATCTTCCATTCTGTATTGAAAGTGGGATTAATACGGAGTTCAGAGCAATTGACTTGTAGCTCATTCAGTCATTTATAGTGTATTCATTATACCTTTCATCTTTGGGAGAAGGGCAAAAAATAAAAGTGCCTTTACATGCAGCTCTAAAGGAAGACATGGATCATTTATCCTTCTGATTATGATTTTCTTAAAATGATACCTGTGGAGAAGGGGACAAGACTGGAATCTAAAACACATACAAATTCCACAGCAAAATATACCCATGTCTCTCAGCATCATCAAAACTGAATTAAACGTACTCTACCAAAATGACTTTCTGCTGGAGAATAGACTCTGGAGAGGAACAAGAGAGGGCTGGTGAGAAGATGAGTGTGGACATATGTTGGAGAGATCCTAACTTAGATGTAGAATAAAGTAAGACCTATCTCTTATTACAAGAAATTTGAAAGGCTTTTAACTTCCAAAGACCTCTTATGGAAAGAAGGCTCCTTCAGCTTTACAATAGGTGATTCACTTTATCATATTAATAAAGCTATTTAGAAGCAACTGGTCAAACTGATTCAAGAAATGAAAGCACATCTTCCTAAGGCACAGGGGTCAAAATCATTTTTCAAAAACCTATGATAGAGTACTTCTACTTTGAAGAATATGGAGTAGATGTACTTTCCCCCATTCACCCCATTACATAAAATTAAAATCCCTAGGCATGGCTGGGCATGGTGGCTCATGCCTGTAATCCCAGCACTTTGGGAGGCCGAGGTGGGCAGATCACCAGAGGTCAGGAGTTCGAGGCCAGCCTGGTCAACATAGAGTGAAACCCCATCTCTACTAAAAAAATATAAAAATTAGTTGGGTGTGGTGTCACATGCCTGTAGTCCCAGCTACTTGGGAAGCTGAAGCAGGAGAATCACTTGAACCTGGGAGGCAGAGGTTTCAGTGAGCCGAGATCATGCCACTGCACTCCAGCCTGGGTGACAGAGCAAGACTCCGTCTCTCAAAAACAAAAAAACAAGGTATCCCAATCTTCCTACCCTAACAGGGTAGTGTCAGAGAAGAACAAGTAGGGAGTCTAGACTTTTATCCCCAGTAGGAAGTAAATCTCCCCTTTTCCTTCCCCATCGTTGCTGGTATGGTGTTGGAGGAGACCTGGTAGAAAGTCAGGATTTTTAGCACCCAGCAGTGGTGGTGAGAATTCTCCCACAATGTCGTGTCAGTGAAGGCCATGTGGGAAACAGTGATAAGATATTCCTACCCTCCAAGCCACGAAGGTATCAGTGGAAACCCAGTGAGGAGCTTGAACTCCCATCCTCACCCAGAAGTAATGAGAAGCCTCTCCGTCAGGTGTTATGGAGGGTGAATTTGGAACCTGAACTTCTGTTTCCACGTGGAAGTAACAAGGTAGTTCCCTCACAACAAAATACCCAAAATGTCCCGATTTCAAAGATCACTCATCATACCCAAAACCGGAAAGATCTCAAACTGAATGAAGAAAGATAATCAATGACTGCCAAAACAGAGATGTCAGATATATTAGAATTATTGACATTTTAGGCCGGGTGCAATGGTTCATGCCTGTAATCTCAACAATTTGGGAGGCCAAGGCAGGTGGATCACTTGAGACCAGGAGTTTGAGACCAGCCTGGCCATCATGGCAAAACTCCATCTCTATTAAAAATACAAAAATTAGCAAGGCATGATGGCACATGCCTGTAGTCCCAGCTATTCAGGAGGCTGAGGCAGAGAATCACTTGAACCCGGGAGGTAGAGGTTGCAGTAATGCAAGATCATGCGATTGCACTCCAGCCTGGGCAATACAGTGAGACTCTGTCTCAAAAAAAGAAGAATTATCTGACATTTTAAAGCAGGCATTATAAAAATGATTTAATGAGCAATTACAAACACATTTAAGTGAAAAAAATAGTCACAGCAAATAACAAAGTATCAACAAAGAAAGAGAAAATATAAAGAAAAACTAAATAGAAATTTTAGAACTGAAAAAATAAAATAACTGTAACAAAAAATTTACTGGATGGACTCCACAGCAGAATGAAAGGGACAGAGGAAATAATCAGTGAAAGAAAGATAGGACAATAAAAATTACCCAATTTTAGGCCAGGCGCGGTGCCTCATACCTGAATCCCAGCACTTTGGGAGGATGAGGTGGGCAGATCATGAGGTCAGGAGTTTGAGACCAGCCTGACCAATATAGTGAAACCCCCATCTCTACTAAAAATACAAAAAATTAGCTGGGCGTGGTGGCATGTGCCTGTAATCCCAGCTACTCAGGAGGCTGAGGCAGGAGAATCGCTTGAACCCGGGAGGCGGATGTTGCAGTGAGCCGAGATCATGCCATTGCACTCCAGCCCAGGCAACAGTGTGAGACTCCACCAAAAAAAAAAAAAAAAAATTACCTATTCTTAACAACAAAGAAAAAATAAACTGTAAAAAAAATCCTCTGGGATCTGTAAGACTGTAATAACATTTAATATTCATGTCATCAAAGTTTCAGAGTAAGAATAAGAGTGGGCAGGATGAAAAAAGCTCTCAAAGAAATAGTGGCTGAAAACTTCCCAAATTTGGCAAAAGACAAAATTATAAATTTAAGAAGTTGAGTGGATATCAACTAGGATAAGCCCAAAGAAATTTATACCAAGATACATCATAGTCAAACTTCTGAAGACTAAAGGCAAAAACATCTTAAAAGCAGCAAGAGGGAAATGATGCATTATCTATATGAAAAAATAAATGACAATGGCTTTCTCATTAGAAACTATGGAGGCCAATAGTAAGTGGCATAATATTTTTCAAGCACTAAAAGAAAAGAATTGCCAACCCAATGCAAACATCTTTCAGGAATAAGGAAGAAATTAAGACATTCTCAGATGAAGGAAAACTGAGAGAATTCATCATCAGAAAACCTACCCCAAAAGAACAGCTAAAGAAAGTTTTCTGAATAGAAAGAAATCAAAAGAAAGACCTAGAAATATCAAAAAGGCTGAGAGAACACAGTAAGCAAAAATATGACTAAAAATAATACACTTTTCTTCTCCTCTTCATCATGTTTGGTGGGGGAAACAAAAATAATAACATTGCTTAATGTAGTTCTCAATTTATATAAAGGATTTAAGATAATTAAAATGGGAGAGGGTGAAGAGACAAAGAAGGCAATGATTCTATACTTCAAATTTAAAATGAACACACACACATATTTTACGTACACACACGTAATATCTAGAGCAAATACTTAAAAAGCCATACAAAAAGATATATCAAAAACTCTGGTTATGTCAAAATGGAATTCTAAAAAATGTTTAACCTCAAAAAGGTAGGGGGGTGAAACGGAAGCAACAACCAAGGAAAATAGAAAATAAAATGGCAGACTAAGGTCTAACATACCAATAATTACACTAAATTTAAGTGGCCTAAATACACTAATTAAAAGACAGAGATTGGCAAAATAGACTCCAGAATATGACCCAAATATTCTGTCTACAAACTCACTTCAAATATGATGACGTAGAAAGCTTACGAGTTAAAGAATGTAAAAAGAAATATCATGTAAACATTAACAAAAGGGAAGCAATAGTGGTTATATTAATATCAGACAAAGGAGACTTCAATCAAAAAAAGTTACCAGAGACAGGGAGGGATATGATATTCTATAACAATAAAATTATTAATCCGCCAAAAAGACAAAGCAATTCTAAGTGTATGCACAAACAACAGGGTCTGCAAAATATATGAAGCAATAACTGATGGGACTAAAAGAAAAAATAGACATGTCCACAATTATAGTTGGAGATTTCAACTGCCGTTTCTCAACAATTGATAGAACAACTAAATAGAAAATCAACAAGAATATGCAACAACTTAATAACACTATCAAGCATCAGAATCTAATCAACGTTTATGTGCCCATGGAACATGCACCAAAATAGATGCTATTCTGGATCACAACAAACTTAAACAAATTTCTAAAAACTGAAATCATAAAGAATGTGTTCCACAACTGCAATGGACTAAAACTAGAAGTCAATAACAGAGAAATCTGCAAATACTTGGATAGTTCATGGATCAAAAAAGAAGTCTCAAAGGAAATATAAGAATATATTGAACTAAATAAAAATGAAAATATAACATATCAAAATTTGTGGGATACAGGTAAAATAGCAATGAGAGAAAAATTTATAGCACTAAATGCATACATTATAAAAGAAGAAACTATCTCAAATCAATAACTGAAGTCCGAGTTCAAAAACCTAGAAAAAGAAGGACAAAATAAACAAAGCAAGCAGAAGGAAGAAAACAATAAGGATTAAACTAGAAATCAATGGAAATGACAACAGAAAAATAGAGAAAATCAATGCCACAAAGAGCTGGTTCTTTGAACAGGTTAGTAAAATTTAAAAAAAAATCTAGCAAGACTAACAAATAAAAAAGGGAGAAGACACAAATGACCAATACCAGGAATGAAATGGAACATCACTACAGATGCTGCAGACAGTAAAAGGATAATAAGAGAATCTTAGAACAATTCTACATATATAAATTTGACAACTTTGATAAATATACCAGTTCCTCAAAAAACATGCTACCACCACTCACCCAATATAAAATAGTTTCATTAACCCTATAACTATTCATAATTATAAACTGCCCAGAAATCTCCAAGCCCAGACGGTTTCATTGGATGATTCTACCACACATTTAAAGAATTAACACCAATTCTGCACAATTTCTTTCAGAGAATACAAGAGTAGCAAACCCTTCCCAATTCATGTTATAAAGATAGTATTATCCTAGTACCAAATGGGACAAAAATAGGACCCAAAAAATCTACCAACCAATCTCTCTTGAATATAGAGGCAAAAATCTTAACATTATTAACAAATAGAATTTAGCAATATGTTTAAAAATTATATACCATAACTAAGTGGGATTTATCCCATAGATGCAAGGATGTTTGAATATTTCAAAATCAGTGTAATCTACCATATAAACAGATTACAGAAGAAAAATTACAAGATTATATCAATTGATGCAGAAAAAACATTGGACAAAATTGACACTCATTTATGATTTAAAAAATACTCAGAAAACTAGGGATAAAGAGGAACCTCCTCAAATTGTTAAAGAGCATCTCCAAAAATTCTATAGTTATATACACTTAATAGTGAAAGAATAAAATCTTTCCCTCTAAAATCAAGAACAGGGAAAGGATATTAGCTTTCACCACTCTTATTCAACATAGTGCTGGAAATTCTAGCCACTGCATTAAGGCACAAAAAGGAAAGAAAAGGCATGTAAAACAGAAAGGAAGAAATAAATCTGCCTTTCCCTATTTGCAGGTGACATAATTGTCTACATAAAAATCCCCCCAAAAAAATGAGTTCAGCAAGGTTGCAAGATACAAAACAAATGTACAAAACTCAGTTGTACTTTTATATAACAACAATGATCAGGGACACTAAAATTTAAGACAGTATTATTTACAATTGCTCAAACAAATGAAATACTTTTGTGTGAATCTAGCAAAACATCTACATGAATTGTATGCCTAAAATTACAAAACAGTGATGAAATCAAAGATCTAAATAAATGGAGAGATATACTGTGTTTATGGATTGAAAAACCTCGCATAATATAGACATCAAACTCTCAAATTTGAAATTCAAGACTTTTTATATAGCTACAGTAATCAAGAATTTGTGTACTGATGGAGAGATTAACACAAAGCTCAATGGAACAGAATAGAGAACCCAGATATAAACCAATATATCCTGTGCTGATTGTTTTTATAAAGGAGTAAAAGCAATTCAGTGGAAGAAGAATACCATTTTCAACAAATGATGCTGGAACATTTACACATCTGTAGACCAAAAATAAAAGAAAACTAAAACACAGCCTTGACCTAACCCTTACACTTCATACAAAAATTAACTTGAATTAGGTCATAGACTTAAATGCAAAATGTAAAACTATAAAACTTCTACAAAACAATAGGAAAAAATCTACAGGATTTTGGTCTATGCAAACTTCTCAGACTTGACACCAAAAGCACAATCCATAAAAGTTTATAAATTAGACTTCATTAAAATTAAAAACTTTATCTGTGGAAGGACTCTGTAAAAAAAAAAAAAAAAAAGGATAAAAAAAGCTCAGCATGAGAGAAAATACTTGCAAACCCTACATCCAACAAAAGACTATATACAGATTCTATAAAGAGCTCTCAAAATTCAGGAGTAAAAAATAAAGCCAATCCAATTTGAAAATGACAAAGATATGAACAGACATTTACCAGAGTGAATGACAATTGAGCATCTTAAAACATGTTTAACATCACTAGCCATTAGGGAAATGCAAATTAAAACCACAATGAGATGTCACTACACACCTATTAAAATGGCTAAAATGAGCAATAATGACAATACTAAATGCTGGTAAGGACACAGAGAAATTAGATCACTCATACATTACTAATGGGATGTAAAATGGTACAACCACTGTGGAAAATAATATGGCAGTTTCGGGCACGGTGGCTCACCCCTGTAATCCCAGCACTTTGGGAGGCCAAGGCAGGCGGATCACGAAGTCAGGAGATCAAGACCATCCTGGCTAACACGGTGAAACTCTATGTCTACTAAAAAATACAGAAAATTAGCCAGGTGTGGTGGCAGGCACCTGTAGTCCCAGCTGCTCAGGAGGCTTAGGCAGGAGAATCGCTTGAACTCGGGAGGCAGAGCTTGCAGTGAGCCAAGATCGCGCCACTGCACTCCAGCCTGGGTGACAGAGCGAGACTCCGTCTCAAAAATAAATAAAATAAATAAATAAAACTAAATATAACCTGGGGATAACATCACTATTGTAAAGCCTAAGATCAGTGCTTGAGATATTTGGCAGACCCTGCACTTGATGGATCAGCTGACACCACCCAGACAGATAAACTCGCTCATCTGACCTTGTAACCTCCACCCAGAACTGACTCAGCACAAGACAGCTTCGACTCCCTTTGATTTCATTTCCAATCCAACCAATCAGCACTACTGAAAAAAAAAAAAAAAAATTAAATATGCAGCTACCATATAACCTAGAAATTGCCCTCCTGGGCTTTTATCCCAGAAAAATAAAGACTTATGTGCAAACAAAGACCTGTATACAAATGTTTATAACTTATTTTACAATAGCCCAAATTATTGTAACTTATTTTACAATAACCCCAAACTGGAAATAATCTAACTATCCTTTAAAGGATGAATGGTTAAACAAACTGGTAAATTCATACCATGGAATATTAGTCAGTGATAAAAAGAAATAAACTATTGATACAACAACCTGAATAAATCTCCAGAGAAGTGTGAAGTTATATACTATATGATTCCTTTTAGATAAGCTTCTTGCAATAACAAAATTATATAAATGAAGAACCTATGGCCAGGCACGGTGGCTCACTTCTAATCCCAGCACTTTGGGAAGCTGACGCAAGCAGATAACTTGAGGCCAGGAGTTTGAGACCAGCCTGAGCAATATGGCAAAACCCTGTCTCTACCAAAAATACAAAAATTAGCCTACTGTGGTGGCACATGCCTGTAATCCCAGCTACTCGGGATGCTGAGGCAAGAGAATCACTTGAATCCAAGAGGCAGAGGTTACTGTGAGCCGAGACCACACCGCTGCACTCCGGCTTGGGTGACACAGTAAGACACTGTCTCAAAAAAAAAAAAAAAGAAAACAAAGCTTATTAGTTTATTAGTGGTTGCCAGGGCTTAAGAAGAGGTTAGGGACCAGGAGGAAAACAGATGGCTATAAAAAGGTAACATGAGAGATCTTTGTGGTAATGGAACTGTTCTGTATCTTGACTGTTATCAATGTCAGTATCCTGGCTGTAGAATTCTACAGTTTTGCAAGATATCGACCGACGCTGGGTAAAAAATATGCTGAGTCTTGATGAGTTTCTTTTTACTGGTGTGTGTGAATCCTCAATTATCTCAAAATAAAAGTTTAATTTAATAATATATATTCAAACCTTCAGATAAATCTTACCAAAATTAATTTTTTTTAACTATGATACATGGTACCTTAGCCTGTTCAGGCTGTTATAACAAAATGCCATAGACTGGGTAGCTTATGAACAACAGAAATTTATTTCTCATCATTCCAGAGGCTGGAAAATCAAGGCAGTAGGTTGGTGGGACTGTAAACTAGTTCAACCCTTGTGGAAGTCAGTGTGGCGATTCCTCAGGGATCTAGAACTAGAAATTCCATTTGACCCAGCCATCCCATTACTGGGTGTATACCCAAAGGACTATAAATCATGCTGCTATAAAGACACATGCACACGTATGTTTATTGCAGCATTATTCACAATAGCAAAGACTTGAAACCAACCCAAATGTCCAACAATGATAGACTGGATTAAGAAAATGTGGCACATATACACCATGGAATACTATGCAGCCATAAAAAATGATGAGTTCATGTCCTTTGTAGGGACATGGATGAAACTGGAAATCATCATTCTCAGTAAACTATCGCAAGAACAAAAAACCAAACACCGCATATTCTCACTCATAGGTGGGAATTGAACAATGAGAACACATGGACACAGGAAGGGGATCATCACACGCTGGGGACTGTTGTAGGGTTGGGGGAGGGGGAGGGATAGCACTGGGAGATATACCTAATGCTAGATGACGAGTTAGTGGGTGCAGTGCACCAGCATGGCATATGTATACATGTGTAACTAACCTGCACATTGTGCACATGTACCCTAAACCCTAAAGTATAATAATAATAATAATAAAAAAAAAAGAAAATACAAAATCCCCCCCAAAAAAAAAAAAAAATCAAGACAGTGGCAGACTCAGTGTCCACTGAAGGCCCCTTTTCTGGTTCATAGATGGTGCCTTCTAGCTGTGTCTTCACATGGTGGACAGAGCAAACAAGTTCCCTTGGGCCTCTTTTCATAAGGGCACTAATGCCATTCACGAGAGCTCCATTCTTGTGACCTAATCGCCTCCCAAAATCTTACATTCTAATACTATCACTTTGGGAGTTAGAATTTCAACATATGAATTTGGGAGGACAGAGACATTCAGACCATAACACATAGTTTCCTGGACTATGTGATAGCAAAATTTCATAATAGTTTTCTAACTCTATATTAAATATACTGAAAAGTGTTATCATTATGGGTATTTTCAAGAGTTGGTGATATAGTTTGGCTTTTTTTTTTGCATGTTTTGTAAAATCTCAGGGGTAGGTACCCCAGATTTTTATGTTACACTCTTATGACTAAAATACTAAATAATATACCAAATTCACTAAATGAAAAAGGAAAAACTTAGGGGCTTATCTGTCTGTTTGAATACTAGCCAAAAGCTAAAGGAAACTGCTCTATTATGAACAGTAGAAACAACTCCGTTTCAGAAACTAAGTTTATTTTAGAAATTAATTTCAAGCCTATTTGAAAACAATTGTAATTCTAATAAGAATTAAAATTCAAACCATTTTGGATGATAAATATTTAAAAGCTTTTGGTCTGGAAATAAAACTGGAACAGAGCAAAGAAACTAATGTTATCAAATCCACCGTGGTGGGGTGAAATGTCTGTTTTGCCGAGAGGATTTTGGTCCAAACTGCTAATCACTGAAAACACATTCCCATTCTGTAACTACCACTATAGTCATATAAGCCTGATATTTATTCCTGATGAATTTTATTCCTATTTCCTCAACTTTCTTCTTTGAAAAAATCTTTTAAAGCTTTAATTAAAAAAAAAATTATTTGAGCCCTCAATTCCTAAGGCATGAACATGTGCAAGCAAACCCATATAAACACACCTAATCCTCTCTCCTTGATTCGGACTACATGAAATTTAATAGGAAGCCTAAATGGAAGCCCAGCATCTTCCTTCTCAGTATAATTTACTTGTTCATTCATGTTTGAGATGAACTTCTCATCGCCGTTACTGGCAAGAGAGAAGCTTGGTTCCCAAGGTATACACTAAGCCTGTGCCAGGGGGCACCAACCAAGTAGGGAACATCAGTGGGAAATGATAATTTTGGAAAGGATCAAAGTCATGTTTGAGGGGAAAATTATAACTTAATTGCTCTTCCCTTCACTTTATGGTTTAGTAGTTATATTCAGATGCTAGGGCTGCCATAGCAAAGTACCACAAACTGAGGGGCTTAAACAACAGAAATGTATTGTTTCACAGTTCTGGAGCGTAACAGCCTGAAATCAGGGTCTTCAAGGTGGGGTCCCTCCAAGGGCTGTGCAGAAGAAACTGTTCCCTGCCTCTCCCCTAGTTTCTGGTGATTTGCTGGCATTCTTTATCGTACCTTGGCTTGTGGGGCTATCACCCCAATCTCTGCCTTCCTCTTCACATGGTATTCTTCCTGTGTGTGCATCTGTCTCCAAATTCCCCTGTTTTATAATGACACCAGTCATTTTGGATTAGGGCCCACCCTAGGGACCTCATTTTAACTTGATTAGCTATGTAAACACCCTATCTCCAGATAAGGCCACATTCTAAAGTACTGGGGGTTATGACTTTAACATATAAATTTAGAGGGGGACACAATTCAACCCATAATAGTAGTGTTTAAGTGTGAATTAAAAGGTGTTGAGAAACTGGCTGATGACAATTTCCTTACTCTTTGATATGGGTTATGGCCAACAGTCATATGATGGGTCAGAACCTGCCCTCCTACTGAGATATTTCATTCCCCTCTATCATCAGACATCCTAAAATTCTCTGCAAGCTCATTTGGTCTAATGTCCATATCACTGAAATGTCAAGTCCGCATTGGCGCATATATACACAAAAAAAGTTATCTGCCCATTTTTCAAAGGGGAAAATTAGACCCAGAATGACAAAGTAGCCTATCTGATACAGTTAAGCAAGTAGATTCTGTACCAAAGAGAGTCTAATAAAGCCTCTGCTTCAAAAACTGTGTACTTTCTTGTGTACTTACATATTTCTTTGTGTTTTATTTTCCTAAGGGCTTTACAGAAATTTCTATCATTTGCAATCTGTTCTTCTAGTTATATGAATCTATTTTCTCTTTAACCAGCATTTTTCTTTCCTTGACATAAAAAAAAAGAAAATAAAGAACCAGCTTTTCTAAAAAACATGTTGCAGCTCTCCTACACGTTAGTAAGTATAGAAGCTAAAATTGACTTACTTTGCTGCATATCATGTCATTCATCTAATGGTGTAATCTAAGGGAATAACCTCTGATTTGAAAATGTGAGTACTCAGTTTTAGGACTGGACTACTTGGCTCTGATGTGAGTGTTAAGTCATGGAATTTTATGACCAGATGTGTCTTTGGAAATTATCCAGGCCAACCCTCTTTTAATACCAACTGTTGGTGAAAACTGAAGTTCAGAAAGGCCAAGTAATTTCCCTGGGGTCACAGAGCAGGGTTAGAAGCCAACCCGAGAGCAGAATTCAACATTCCTACTGACTCCTCATCCAGTGCCCTTTCTACTCCTGGCTGTTTCAAGTACACAGGCAAGACAGTCTCAAAGCTAAACAATGGTAAAAGAATGGTGGCAAGAGAAAGTCATGTTTATTTAATTTATAGAAGTGAAGAATGCCTTCTGATATCCCTCATTTCAGGCATGACTTAAATATGGAAAAACACATGGTTTTCTGAATCTCTTCAAGTCTTTTATCAGAGAGTAGGATTACTGAGGGTCTACAATTTCCTAGGTTTTGGAAATAGTGGACAACATGGACCTGGTCCCTGCCTTATGGAGCTGAAAGTCCAGATGAGAAGACAGATGTTATATAAA
This sequence comes from Pongo pygmaeus, assembly GCF_028885625.2. Taxonomy (NCBI): domain Eukaryota; kingdom Metazoa; phylum Chordata; class Mammalia; order Primates; family Hominidae; genus Pongo; species Pongo pygmaeus. The sequence continues at coordinate 182,044,715 of NC_085930.1, read as the reverse complement.
TCATTATAAACAATTAAGTTTAAAAATTACGATATCTAAAGAGATGAAAAAATGTTACTGAGAAAACCAACTTGGCCTGGGTTCTAAAGGAAGACTTCCCTGAAGCATTGATGTTTGACCTGAAATCCAGAGGATATGTAAATGTTTTAATGGACATGTTCCATTAGGAAGATCGAGGGGGCATAGAACAATGCATGACTGTGCTCAGATAATTGAGAGATGTCCCACATGGCTAAAGCAGATGGATTGATGTTAGACAGCACCAGAGATACAAGTGAAACCTGATAACCCAGGTGTAGAGGTGTATAGACCATGTTAAGAGTTTAGAAATCCATTTAATATAATTAAGCAAGGGAAAGATGTGAGATCAGATTTATCTGTTTAAAAGTTCATTCCAGCATCATTATGAGATGGATTAAAGCACAGGAGGGAGACAAGCCAGGTAGGAGGTGAACATACAGGCCAGGTACAGCACGCACGTAGTATGTGCTCTGGACCTGCCCAGTTAATTCAGCAGAATTCTTTTATTCCAGTGACACATCTTGTGTTTCTTCTTTGTCTTTTTAAAATAAAATGCAACCCCGTTACTCAGTACTGCTCTTAATGAACACAATTGTTTTTAAAAGACAGCAGATACCTAATGGATATTTAAAAACAATTATTTCACTGTCTTATTGAAGGAAGCTTTTTGCTGCATTAGAATTGTAATTTAAAATTATATTTGGGCTAATTGCAAATATTCTCATTGTAAAGAACTTTGATTTAAATGATACATTGTCAATACAAATAATGTGAATGAATCATCAACTCAACTATTGAAGTAATGGTAAACTGCCATCCATTATATTTGCACTGACTGTGTTCCATGTTAATTTTTTAATGTCTTAATTTGGTGAAAATCAGATAGTGTATATGTGTATGTGTGTGTGTATATATATGTATATATATATGGAATACATAGAATAATGCATTAACTTCATGGAGGAATCCAAAAATATTCTGTCAAATTATTTTTATGTGTCCTGCAATGATCAGACATCATAAAAAAAAAGTGCTTTTTAAAAAATGTACCTGAAATAGTTTTTACAAGGGTTTCAAAAAGAATAGTTTTCATATAAATAATTTATCTTGTTTTCTTAAAAAAAAAAACAGTGGACCATTTATGTCACTGGTATGATATGAGACCTAAGCATAACATATGGATGAGTGCTACCATTTATTATTCTCTTTTTGACAATCTGAATTATCCTTTGGATATTACTCTGAATGATAAATCAAGCAATTTAAAAGTGGAACTCAAAATTGGAAAATTGAAGTTGTAAGTGCTTTTATCTTAAGTAGATGATACATTCATGTACCTTGAATAGTAAGTGCTCTAGCTTTGAGTTAACTTTATGACAATGAGCTCTTCAGTGAGTAATGTTAGGCTAATACAATATGCAGGTCCTAAGAGTCAGGGTTAAGTATGAATTGTATATCTACTGACTTTCATGAGAACTCAATTCAACGTATGTGTAAACTTTTATTCTATAGTTTTTTCTGACAAACAGTATACTACATTCCTTCAACTGCCATTGAACAATTGTAAGTTTTCTTTGAAGAAAGACTAAATCTTTTTCAAGAATTGTTGTGTATATCATTATTTTACCTTATTCCCTGGAGTATGGCATTTTTTAAGAAAATGCATTCTTTCAGAATTTTGATTGAAAGGAGACATGATTCTTGCCAAGACTATACAAATACTCATTTTTCTCCCACGTTGGTTAGGAGCGTCTATATGCTAGAATCTCTGGCTTTGAAGAAGGTAAGTTTGTTTGTTTGTTTTCACTCTTGTTGTTGATAAAGGAGATGGAGAAAAGGCTTGCCATGGATTAATCTTTTACCATTCACTTTCCTTTGAAATCTCTGGTTTTACTGACCATTAAAAACTTCATGGTGACAGTAATCCACATTTCCATTCCCAATACCTTGGACCAAGTGATAAGGCAAACTCCTGCACTTCTGCTTTGTGTTAAGTTAGTAAAACAGGGAGACCTGTAATGGAAACAGAAGAAGGCTTTTATGTTTAATCATTTCTGTTTCTGCCAGTTCTGTTCCAACATGGATTTGTATGTGCCATTTATTTTAAATACCTCACCATTTTTATAAGTATACAAAACCCAGGAAACCAACAACAAATCTTGTTGCATCTGTTTATTTCTTCTAGGTTGGACAAATTGAAGATTTTCTATACCAATTAGAGGACAGTTTCTTAAAAACTAAAAAACTGAGAACTGCTCGAAGGCAAAAAACAAAAATGAAGCGACTTCAAACTGTTCAGCAGAGCTAGTCATTAGGGAGCAGGCACTACCACTAAGATATCCCAGAAGAGGCAAGGGTATCCACCGCAACGCCCACCTAGTACTGTGAAGCTGGATAACAAAAGCTTGTCACCAAAAGAAAGAGGTGGTATTCCCCTCAGTTCATCTTTACCAAAGACATTCTATGTTTCATTAATCTCAACTGGCAGCAATAAATATTCTCAGCAAGTTTGACTTGACTTTTGTTCAGATTTTTCTTGTTTAGTTAAAGAGCTTATAAAATAACCATCAATACCTCTTTCACTGCCTTGATCTTCCAAAATGGACAAAGGTATATCAGGTGTACCCAATAATGCTTATAGTATACATCTATAATCGTGTATTTATTAAGAATCATTCACAGGCCACCTACAGATACAGAAAACAATATAAATGCAAAATTGAACTTATAAAACTAATAATGTACTTTCCCAACTCTTATAAAGATAGTCATAGATGGTATGTCTGACATCAGTTAAGTTGTCTCATTAAGTTGTTTTTTTCCTCTAGATCCTTTATATTGTATTTTCTCTGCCCCTTAAGCCATGCAACACAAATTTGACAAGGTAGTCAAGTTTGCACATTTGACAAGGTAGTGAGTTCATAGCTCACTACCTGAAGACCTCAACTGATCACTGAAGACCTCAACTGATGCCAACAAAAAGATTTGAGAATAGAATAAGGAGGAGGAGCCCAGATCCTGAGTAAAATAGAAAAACATAATTTGTTTAATAGTGAAAAATAAATAGAATTTTGGAATACATTGATAAAAGCTCAAAAAATAAAATGAACCCAATCAAAATTTCACAGCAGAAGTAATAGACTAAATGACTTACGACAGTTTATCCAATGCTTAACCTAATAACATACAAAAATTTATAATATTAAAGCTAGAGGCATCACACTACTGAATTTCAAAATAGATCACAAAGCTATGGTAATCAAAACAGCACGGTACTAGCACAAAAATAGCACATTGACCAATGAAATAGGATACAGAGCCCTAAAATAAACCCACACATTTATGGTCAATTGACTTTTGACAAAGGTGCAAAGAACACACAATGGGAAAAGGATGATCTCTTCAATGAAAGGCATTGGTAAAATTGGATATCCACACGCAGAAGAGTAAAAATGGACTCATTCCACTCCTTATACAAGAATCAATTCAAAATGGGTTAAAGACTTAAATGTAAGATCTGCAATTGTAAAACTACTAGTAGGGAATATAGAAGGGAAGCTCCATAACATTGGTCTGGGCTGTGATTTCTTAAGAGCCCATAAGCACATATAATGAAAGCAAAAATAAACAGCTGGGATTGCATCAAACTAAAGAGCTTTTGCACAGCGAAGGAAACAATTAACAGAATGAAGAGACAACCCACAGACTGGGATGAAATATTTGCAAATCATTTATCGGACAAAGGACTAATATCTAAAATATACAAGGAACTCAAACTACTCAGTAAAAATAAAACAAATAACCATATTAAAAAATGGGCAAAAGACCTGAAAAGACATTTCTCAAATGAAGATATACAAGTGGACAACAGATATATAAGAAAATGCTCAACGACTCTGATCATCAGAGAAATGTAAATTAAAACCACAATGAGATATCACCTAACATATGTTAGATTTGCTATTTATAAAAAGATTAAAGATATTAAGTGTTGTTGAGGATTTGAAGAAAAGAAAACCCTTGTAGATGATTGGTGGTATTGTAAATTAGTACAACCATTTTGGAAAACAATATGGGGATTCCTCAATAAGGTAAAAGAATTATCAGGGGACAAAACAGTTCAAGGTGGCTAACGGAGTGCATCTGGCACTTGCTTCTTCCACAAAGAAGAACCAAATAGCAAGTAGATAATTATGCTTCAAATAGATTATATGAGAGAGAACACTGGAATTCATCTGACAAGGGACAGGAAACACTGAGAGCAAGGAAGGAAAGGGAAGCAGGTCAGCCTGCTCAGCTGGGATTGGCTGGGAGCCTGGAGAAGCTTTCTAATGCAGGTAAAGGGTAAGTGAGAGACCCCCACTGGTCCATATTCCCACTGCAGCTCCTGCAGTCCTAGCCACTGGAAAGCCCCTTGGCCCTTGCAGGCCCTGAGTAACGAAGAACGAAGAACGGCCTGAAGACTGTACTCCAGAGAGGGAGCTCACAAAGAGTCCCAGGAACACCCAGGTCCTAAGTAGCTGCAGCAGGATGCCAGTTTGAGAACCCAGTGCCCACCACACAGCATCTTGCCCTGGGGCCCAGACACCCCTACACCTCCACATTCCTGGACCCCACTGATATTCCCCACCTATAGCTGCCACTAATGGAGCCAAGACAGAAACCACTGGCAGCAACTCACCCTCCCAAGCAGAGGAGTGGCTGCACATTTTCACACACCCCTGGAACAGAAAGGATGCTCACAGAAGTACAGAGTTGAATAGTAGTTACCAGAAACTTGGGAGAGACAGGAAAAGGGAAAACATTGGTCAAAGAGGACAAAATTACAGTTAGAAAGGAGGAGTAAGTTCTGGTAATCTATTGCACAGCATGGTGACTACAAGTTAATAATAATGTATATTTCAAAATAGCTAAAAGAGAATTTTAAATGTTCTCACCATAATGAAGTGATAAATATTTGCAGTGAGGGGTATGTTAATTAGCCTGATTGGATCATTCCACAATATACACATATAATGAAATATCACATTATATACAATTATTAGTTGTCAATTGAAAATAAAACTTTTTAAAAATTTATAATGTTAAAAGAAAAAAGATATAAAACTGTTAATATATGCCACATAATTATAACTGCATTATAATTTGAATTAAATATATATTTGTTATTAAATATATACCTATAAAAGACTGGAAAGAAATAAGATATTAAGAATGGCTGTCATTAGTAGGAGTAATTATGAGTAATTTTGTTATCTTTTCTTTAATGTTATGGAATATGTTCCTTGATAATAAAAAAAGTCTTTAAAAAATTATTATTATTTATTATCACTTTGAAGAGAAAGAACTAATTCAGATCAGCTTTTCTTCTTAGTTTATATAAAAAATACGTGTTTTTTCTTTATAAGAAAAAAGTATTATTTTTTCAGAGTATATATATACATATACATATTCTGATATATATATACATATATATTCTGATATATATATATATATATATTCTGATACTGGCATCATAAATAATGGTGATTGCACAGACAGAAGCCAAAGGAAGCATTTCACTTAAAGAATTCTTTAAGGTGTAAAAATTTTTATGACTGCCCCCACCAAGCATCCCTGGTGCAGGAAGTCCAGAAGGTCACTAAGTAACTATTACCAAAGAACCAATTATGGTATTTTATCTGTATTTACAAATAACAAATATGGTAATATGTGGGTTGTCCCTTATCTGTCTCACTTGTGTTCCCCATAACTTTCTCCTCCAATTATTTTGTTTAGTTCTTTCCCTGTACTCACAGTATATCATCTCATGAAATATGAGATGATCACAGACCAACGTCCCTTAAATCAAAATGTATTGAAGGTTGAGAGACCACTGGCAGAGCAAAGCTGTGATTTATAGTGGCTTGATTCATTGAGATGATATGATGGAGTCTAAGTTCAATCAGATATTTCACAAGTGGCCTGATCCACTCAGCAGTTTCTTGGGCTCATGGACATGGATACAAAGGACTATTGTACAATCTTGACAAGCAGCAGATTGTCAAGATGGAGTGTAATGACACCTGGAGGCAGGCAGCTATTTATGACAAACCATCAAAGGAAAGGTAAGTCAGAAAATAGACCCAAAGAGCATCCCAAAAGTTATAATGTGAGCATACTCTGTTTGTATCTTAATGAAAAAAAGCCAGAGACACTCACACCACAGGAGATAATCAAAGCTCAAAATTATTCTCCATGCATGGGATATAATAAACAGTATGGGAACTTGAAAATTATATATTGAATATGTGTTTTTATTGTGATCTACCAACCCAAGTCAATGTGCAGAATTCATATGCATTAATAATCAAGACTCTAGCTTCCTTTTAAGATAAATGTTTGAAAAACTAGCAAGGCAAATATTTAGTGAGAAATGAGAAGTCCAAATCCCTGATGTTAATAGGAAGTCAGCCCTTTCTCTAAAACTCATACAACAGGTTGACAGATATAAATAGTTGTCTCAGGTCTGCTTCCATAAAGCCAGAAGGGAAAGCTGGTATAGTACAGCTGTTAAATAGAAAGATACCTCTCACAGGTACCACTCAAGTTAGCTGATGATGATAGTAATCATCATATGAAAAGCAAAATGGGCTTAGATTTTGAAGACATGTGTTCAAATCCTAGCTCTGTGTAAAAAGGGATAATTCTTTTCCTACCTAATAAGGTTTTAGTAAGGAATAAATGACATAATGAATCATGAAATAATTTTTAAACACTGAAGCAATAATACCTTACCTGTATTGACAACTCACTATAAACCAAACATTGTTCAGCTTAGTCCTTATCACAATGCTGAGACAAGAAATGTTATCTTCTTTTTACCTAATAGTAACGTCAAGCCCAAGGGGTGAAATGACTTTCTTACAGCTAGAAAGTGGCAAAGCTTGAATTTGAACCAGGCAGTTTTACTCCAGAATAGGGACTTGATATACTGCTTTTCTGTGTTTTATTTTTATATTACTGTTTTTAGGACCTTGTGGGTCCTAAGTAAAATTAGAAATATACATGCCTAAGATTGCCCAAAAATGGTCATGGGAACTTACTCCATCTAATTAGGTAGGCACTACTCATGTGGGACAACTGAGGCCCTGAAATTGGCTAGTGCAAACAAAGAACTGAATTTTTAATTTTAAATTTAACTTGTTAAAGTTAAATTTAAATTTAAAAACTGATACTCAATTCAGTTATTGGAAAATGTTGAAGTATATTTGGAACAACTTGGGTATGAATATTGACTTTTTAACTATACATTTTATGAAATCTAAATACAGATCAAGTATTCTGGATGAAAATTTAGCATTCAAATTGAGATGTGCTGTAAGTGTAAAATACACACTTAATTTCAAAGACTTGGTATTAAGGATATAAAACATCTCAATAACAATTTTTATATTGATTACATAAAACAACAACTTTTGGATATAGTGATTCAAAGAAAATATATTATTAAAATTAATGTTACCTATTTTTTGTTAATTTTTTAATGTAGTTACTAAAATATTCAAAATTACATAGGTGGCTCAAATGATATTTCTGTTGAACAGCACTGGCCTGGACAATAAGTCAGATGGAATTGAGAGCTCTCCCCTTCTTCTCGCAGGATGAGCTGAACTGGATCTCAGCCTTCAGACCCTGACTGTAAGTTTCTGTGGACCCAAGGTCCCGAGGAGCAGGGCAATTGGCTTTTCCAGACAACTGGCCATGAAAGTCCTATAGTCTGTTAGTATCTGTATTAGTCTGTTCTTTCACTGCTAATAAAGAACAGCCCAAGACCAGGTAATTTATAAAGGAAGGAGGTTTAATTTATTCACAGTTCCACATGGCTGGACAATCATGGTGGGAGGTGAAGGGGAAGCAATCATCTCCTTCTTCGCATGGAGGCAGGAGAGAAAAGTACAGAACAAAGGGGGGCAAGCCCCTTATAAAACCATCGGATCTCATGAGAACTCATTCACTGTCATGAGAACAGCATGAGGGTACCGTCCCCATGATTCAATTACCTCCCACCAGGTCCTGCCCACAACACATGAGGATTACAATTCAGGTTACAATTCAAAATGAGATTTGGGTGGGGACATGGAGCCAGACCACATCAGTATCTATCCCCTTTAATACTTTTCCTTAAGATGAGAGATCAACAAGGAAGCAGGTTCTGCTCCCAGAATGTGCACCCACAGTGTGTCCAACACAATGCCCTACAGCCAGCACATCTTGCTGTGGACATGACAAATATTACATCTGACTGAACCTTGCATTGTTCCCCTAATAAAGCCTTTCTTTATAAAGCAGAACTATAGGATTTGCCTTGGCTTAAGACAGATGGTGATCGCTAAAGGACCCACTTTGCACAACAGTGCCTCCTGGGAATACTCGAGCAGAATAATCCTAGGAAAAGCCTGAAATTTTCTACTAGTAGGAAGATACTCAAAAAGCATTGAGATTTGTGATCTTATTGTTAATGTAACACATGGTTACTTAACACAGGAGAAGCCAAGGATATACTGAGAACATCTGTAACCAGTGTTAGTCCCTTGAGTCACATTATCCCATAAAAACATAAGTGGTAGCAAAGCGAAGTTCCTGAACTAGCACACACAATGCATTTGACCAAGAACAAAGTAGAAACACAATACTATTTATATACTCCAGGGACAGAGAATTCCTTTCCACTAGCAGAGAAAGAGCTATCTATTGATGAGAAAATTGACCTCCATATAGTGCTAATTAAATGAGAGATTCCAAATATATGCCAGGACATAGAATGGACATTAGGACAGTAACGTGAAGTAATACAGAAAGCATTGGCTTTCTCATTGTGTAATCCAGATCTCAGTTACCAAATCCAGGAAATGATGATAATAGTCCTCACATGTGTATTGAGAGCCCCCATATATTTTAATGGTCTAAATAGTGTGTGACACATAGTGGAGACTCTAAATATTAGTGTCCTCCCTCTGAGATAGAAAGTAGAGTAAAAAACAGTCTCTGGCCTAAAGGAGTTAACACTATAGCAGAAGGGGCAGGCCTGCAAAGGACTGTCCTGAAATATCTCTGATAGTGCTGCCTAACTGAGTACCTCTATGTGGCAGGGAGGAAGGAGCTGCTAGCTCTGCGTGGGTGTGTGAATGCAGGACAACCAGAAAATGAATGTTCAGAAGACAGATGGACAGGAATATGACAACAAAGATGTATGAAATTGAACTAATATGAAGTGGTCCCAAAACAGGAAGTAGAAATGGCTTCCTTGAAAATAAAATTGCTTTCAAGCTATTTTCTTGTCATTTGCCTTTCTCATAAATGTTTAACACAGAAAAACCAGTTATTTGAGGTATTTAATGAGCTGTGGTCCAAATAATAACAATTTTAAACTAAAAATATGTGTATGTGTGCCCTACCAGAACTCTAGATCTTTTTAAGATAGAAGTATGTCTTCTCCCTTATACTTTACAACAAGACAGTCTTTTTTTTCTATTCTAGCTCAAAATGTCAAATTTTTCCACCCTGCTTGCTTCATTCCCACTGTCACTGCCTTAGTTCAGACTTTTTCACATCTCCTACAAGTTGTCATTGCAGATGGGCCTTGCCTCAATCAGTTTGCTGCTATAACAAATTATCATAAACTGGGTGGCATAAACAACATTTATTACTCCTAGTTATGGAGTCTAGGAAGTTCAAGATCAAGGTGCTAGCAGATCTGATGTCTGGTGACGCCCTCTTCCTGGCTTACAGACGGGCGCTTTCCTGCTGTATCCTCACCTGATAGAGAGTAGAAAAGGGAAGCAAGCTTACTGTGCATCTATTTATGAAGACAATAATCCCACCATTAAGTCTCTACCCTTATGACCTAATTACCTCCCAAACGCTTCATCTCCTAGTATCATCCCATTGAAGCTTAGGCTTTCAACACATGAATTTGGGGGGTCACAATGATGCACCCCATAACAGGTATTATTCTCCCTGATTTCTCCTCACTCCAATCCCTCCTCCACACCGTGATCAGAACAATCTTTATGAATCTCACTATCTGAATCTGCATGGGTGTATGAATGTCACACACTTTCACACCAGCAGCAGCTCCCTATTTCCACAAGAGATTCCAGGCACTTTAAAGGCACTGAGATTTCAAGACCCAGCTCTACCTAACTTGCTGCCCTATCTTTTGGGTAACCCCACCCTGAAGCACCCCATATTTCAGGATGATGGGTACCTGTATTAGTCCGCTTTCTCACTGCTGGTAAAGACATACCTGAGACTGGGCAACTTACAAATGAAAGAGATCTATTGGGCTTATAGTGCCACATGGCTAGGGAGGCCTCACAATCATGGCAGAAGGCATGGAGGAGCAAGTCACATCTTACATGGATGGCAGCAGGCAAAGAGAGGGCTTGTGCAGAGAAACTCCCATTTTTAAGCCATCATATCTCATGAGACCCATTCACTAACACAAGAACAGCACAAGAAAGACCTGGTCCCATGATTCAATAACCTCCCACCAGGTCCCTCCCACAACACATGAGAATTCAAGATGAGATTTGGATGGAGACACATCCAAGCCATATCATTCCACCCCTGACCCCTCCCAAATCTCAGGTCCTCACATTTCAAAAGCAATCATCCCTTCCCAACAGTCTCCCAAAGTCTTAACTCATTTCAGCATTAACTCAGAAGTCCACAGTCCAAAGTCATCTCACCAAGACAAGGCAAGTCCCTTCTGCCTATGAGCCTATAAAATCAAAAGCAAGTTAGTTACTTCCTAGATACAATGGAGGTACAGGTATTGGGTACAGCCATTCCAAATGGGAGAAATTGGCCAAAACAAAGGGGCTACAGGCCCCATGCAAATCCAAAATCCAGAAATATAGTGAAATCTTAAAGCTCCAAAATGACCTCCTTTGACTCCATGTCTCACATCCAGGTAACGCTGATGCAAGAGGTGGGTTCCCATTGTCTTGGGCGGCTCCATCATGGTGGCTTTGCGGGGTACAGCCTCCTTCCCAGCTGCTTTCACAGACTGGTGTTGAGTGTCTATGGCTTTTCCAGGCGCACAGTGCAAGCCATCGACGGATCTACCATTCTGGGGTCTGGAGGATGGTGGCCTTCTCACAGCTCCACTAGGCAGTGCCTCAGTAGGGACTGTGTGTGGGGACTTCAACCCCACATTTCCCTTCCCAACTGCCTTAGCAGAGGTTCTTCATTAGAGCCCTGCCCCTGCATTAAATCTGTCTGGACATCCAGGCATTTCCATACATCCTCTGAAATCTAGGAGGAGGTTCCCAAACCTCAATTATTGACTCTTGTGCACCTGCAGGCTCAACACCTGCAGGCTCAACACCATATGGAAGCTGCCAAGGCTTGGGGCTTGCACCCTCTGAAGCCATGGCCCAAGCTGTACCTTGGCCCCTTTTAGTCATGTCTGGAACAGCTGGGATGCAGGGCACCAAGTCCCTAGACTGCACATAGCATGGGGACCCTGGGCTCAGCCCATGAAACCATTTTTTCTTGCTAGGCCTCTGGGCCTGTGATGGGAGGGGCTGTTGTGAAGACCTCTGACATATCCTGGAGACATTTTGCCTGTCTTGGGGATTAACATTTGGCTCCCTGTTACTTATGCAAATTTCTGCAGCTGGCTTGAATTTCTCCTCAGAAAATGAGATTTTTCTCTTCGATTGCCTTGTCAGGCTGCTAATTTTCCAAACTTTTATGCTCTGTTTCCCTTTTGAAACTGAATGCCTTTAACAGCACCCAAGTCACCTCTTGAATGCTTTGCTGCTTAGAAATCTCTTCCACCAGATGCCCTAAATCATCTCTCTCAAGTTCAAAGTTGCACAAATCTCCAAGGCAAGGGCAAAATGCCACCAGTCTCTTTGCTAAAACATAACAAGACTCACCTTTGCTCCAGTTCCCAACAAGTTCCTCATGTCCATCTGGGACCACCTGAGCTTGGACTTTATTGTTCATATCATTATCAGCATTTTTTGTCAAAGCCATTCAACAAGTCTCTAGGAAGTTTCAAACTTTTCCACATTTTCTCATCTTCTTCTGAGCCCTCTAAACTGTTCCAACCTCTGCCTGTTACCAATTTCCAAAGTCGCTTCCACATTTTCAGGTATCTTTTCAGCACCCCACTCTACTGGTACCAATTTAACTGTATTAGTCCATTTTCTCACTGCTGGTAAAGACATACCCAAGACTGGGCAATTTACAGAAGAAAGAGATTTATTGGGCTTACAGTTCTACATGGCTAGGGAGGCCTCATAATTGTGGCAGAAGGCAAGGAGGAGCAAGTCACATCTTACATGGATGGCAGCAGGCAAAGACAGGGCTTGTGCAAAGAAATTCCCATTTTTAAAACCATCAGATTTCGTGAGACCCATTCACTACCACAAGAACAGCATGGGAAAGACTTGCCCCCATGATTCAACTACCTTCCACCAGGTCTCTCCCACAACACATGGGAATTCAAGATGAGATATGGATGGGGACACAACCAAACCATATTAGTACTACACCCTGATGATCTCCCCTACACCCTTTCCTTTCTTCCCCACTCAGTCTTCAAATTATCAACTCAAAATGTCCTCATTCTTTAAAAACTTCACCCAGTCACTTCCCTTCCCCAACATCCAGGCAGACTTAATCATACTTTACTCAATCTTCATGTAACACTTTCTTCATACAACCAGCATAACTCTGGTCATGTCATATCATATAAGAATGAATTGTGTACACATTATTTTTCTCCATTACAGTGTGGACTTTTAGAGAGCAAAGATTCCTCCAGTTTCTAAAATAGAGTGAATTCTCCATGAATATTTATAGGAAAGAAGGGGAAGATGAAAGAGAAGGAAAGAGTAGGGGAATGTTTAGCAATTGGGTTTAAAATCTAAAACAACTGGTTCTTAGCCTAGTTCCTAGAAATGCTGTGGCTGCACTGTGTTCCAGGACAACCCACAGTGTTTTTCTGAATATCACTCACCCCACCTGCAAAATAGAAATAATAATATCATATCTTACTTCCTTGGAACTGTTGAGAGAATAAATGAATTGAAAGAGTGGCTTTAAAATACCAATTTTGAATTGAGTCTGCAGTCATTCTATTTCTTAAAAAATGTACTATTGAGAAAAGAAAAATTGGAAATTTTCTCTAAATATTTATTAAAAAAAATTCTCTTTTGTTGAATAATGAGAGGAGATAGAACATGCCACAGTTCCAACTCTTCCACCTTTATTAATGAATTAAGACACACCAAAATTCAATAAAAAGGGTATAAGAGGCTCCTAAGAATCATTCACATTTTATCAGTCATTTTCCTTCCATAAAATGAGCATTTCTATTAAAATGATATTACATAAAAATGGAATTTTAATGTGTGGAGATTCTTTAAAATCATGAGACCACCTGGTAAAAGGTAGACTTAATACTGCTTTTCCCTCCATAGAAATTAGAAATGAAAGAAATTAGACATGAATGAAATTAGAAAATGCAAAACCAAAATAGCCACAGAATAAACTGTGCTACCCAAATTTAGAAGTGTCGGGCATCCAACTCAAAGATGCCAATAGTTAAGTTAGGCTCTGCATCAGCTTTGACCATAGGAAACGGGAAATTGTTCACGAATAGAAGGTCCACATGGGTTATGCAGGAAGGCACAGCCACAAGTGAAGGAGCAGTGTGTGACTAGGAAACAGGGATTCTGCCATCCCAGCACAGCTGAAAACAGGAAGAACTTGCCAACAAGATAGATGCCATGAGAAAGAGTCTTCATAGGCAAAAAGTACAGCAAAGTTGAAAGGATGGTCATTCCAGAGAGAAATGGACTCTTCAAAGAACAGGAAAAGGGTATATTTGGTAAAACTGTATCAGTGTCAAGCTTTGATGTCATTTTCTTTTTTTCTTTTCTTTTTTTTTTTTTTGAGTTGGAGTCTCGCTCTGTCACCAGGCTGGAGTGCAGTGGCGCCATTGTGGCTCCCTGCAACCTCCGCCTCCTGGGTTCAAACGATTCTCCTGCCTCAGCCTCTCGAGTAGCTGGGATTACAAGCGTGTGCCACCACACCCAGCTAATTTTTCTATTTTTAGTAGAGACAGGGTTTCACCATGTTGTCCAGGAGACTCTCAATCTTCTGACCTCATGATCCGCCTGCCTCGGCCTCCCAAAGTGCTGGGATTACAGGCACAAGCCACTGCGCCTAGCCTGATGTCATTTTCAAAACCTGACTATGATGATCAATAGAAAGGATTGCAATAAGCATTAAACTTCATTCACTGTAAATATTTTGGAACATAAATATTTATCTTGATAATTACTGAAGAATTTCAATATGAAAAGAAAAAATGAAAAATATATGTGAGAACACATGACCCAACAAACAAGAATCTTCCAGGGTATAAGCCAAGTACCTTAGAGCATGCATCGCCTGTGTTGTTCCCTAAGAAGGTAAGAAAATAATTTCTCTTACACCCAAAGGCTCCCAAGTTTACTAGATGAAAAACTAGGCCTCCCAAGGGACCATGAGGTTAAGAGTCACTGTTTAAGAGTCTTTTACAAACAGGAAACATCTAGCTCTAGCTCAAAGCACTCAATGTACTTAAGAAATCTACAAGGCTACAAATCACTGTTACTACTATGTCCCACTTGCCTTTTTCACCTCACTGCCAGATAGCAATACTGACAACATCTTACATTTGAAAAGCTGGCCCCAGTTCCCAAAGCACTTCACATGCATTAGCTCCTTTGATCTTCGACACAGCCCTGAGCAGTAGGCAAGGCAGTTATTTTCCTAATGAAAAAACAAAAGCTCGGAGAAAGAGGGTCATACTCCCAGAAAGAGGCACATTGAAGATAAAAATCCAAGTCTTCTGGGTCCAAACCTGCTGTAGGTCCCATTTCCATTATAAGTTACGTAATGATCATGAGAATAGCTCAAGTCTCCCAGAAAGAGCAAAACCCTTAACAAGTGCTCCTAAATTTTTCCAGAACCCCTTAGAGAAGTAGAGGCTGTGTTTTAATATTTGGAGTGGAAGGGACCAGGATGGGCTGAATTTCTCATGTGAAAGGCATTGGCAGCAGGCTCAGGCTGCAGATGGACACAGGAAGAGACCAGGGTGCAATGCTGCAAGCAGGGATTAAACATCAAAATCAGAAAGAGAACAGCTGTAGCCCCTTCACATTATAGTTTTAAAATTCCAAGCGTGTAAAGAACCATAAAAATCACAAGTAGGCCCTGGATCATAACAGATGAATAAGGGATTTATAATCTTTAAACTGCAAGGAGAATGGCTTACATTTGTACCATTTCCTATTTTGATTACAATCATTGTCCTGAGAGCAGATTCATGTTGTGCCTTTTCTGATTCTTTTTGCAATCCATCACAAGGAGGCAACGGAATGGTAATGTTGCTGTACATTCCTTGAAGACAATAAAAGCCTGTGTAACTTCAAACCTTTCCATTTGTTTTGCTTTTTGTTTTCTGATTTTGCTTGTTTATCATAATTTGATTGGGCAGTCATTTTCTTTTGTGGCCTGTTAGCCACCTCATTAACCTGGAAGGGTGAGATGGTCTGGACAATTAGCATCCAGAATATTAAAAAGGTTAAAGCCAAAAAGCCTGCTGCTGAGTGTTTTTCATAAACAAGCTGAGGTTTTAAATGCTGATATCTTGTTCCATGTTCCCGGTCCATAATCATAAGAAACGACACAAAGCAAGGCTCTCCCTGAATGGTTTTTAAATGACATTCTTCTAATGCTTACTGGCCATACGTACTTTATATACCAGTAACCCAGGGGAAATTTCTACCCCTCCCTTTCCTACAACACCCTACTACAATAGAATGCTCTTTATTCCTTAGTAGGGAATTTTTTCAGCTCAATCTGTTTTCCTCTGTATATTAAAGGAACTTCTATCAAATTGATAAGGACTGCTATCACAAACAAAAATCTTGGTTTTTCTAGAAATTTCCTGTTCATGAAACGCAGTGTGAAGGTATCAAAGCTCATATGCAAAGAAACAAATGCAAATATCTTGGATTCAATGCCTCTGGGCTCTAGTCTGGCTATTAACTGTTAGTGCCTACAGTGGGGCCATGGCAGTGTGCACTTACCTGTATTATTGTGCTATATATGCAACCATCTGGAAAACTATAGCTGCACCAGAGAAAGACAAATGAAAAAAGAAGACACAGATTATGTTACATTTTTTAAGTGTTATTCAAATCCCAAAAGTGGGTAACTGAAAGGATAACATAAAAATCCAGTGATTTCAAAATTAAAAAGGAGACCTTTTTCTTCACTTTGTTGATTTCTTTTTCCTCTTGGTCCAGCGGTAATGCTTATCCTTCTATACCATAGAAAATATATCAAGCATAAGAAATTGGTATGATGCTGACAACTGACCTGACTGAAGAATTGCACTCCCATACCCATCACTTATGTTATCATCTATCTGCTCCTGGGTGGCTTTATACACAGGTGACATTTCGGACCTATGAGGTGTTTGCTCTTGGAGGCTGCAAAATGGGGTAAATCCTATCATATGTAGCATTAGAGCATTTCTATGTAGTGTTTTACAATGGATGTGGTAGTCTCAGGAACTCCAGTTGGATATATAAACAGCCTCTTGTTTGTTATTTTAATCGTGGTCATTATACAAATGTAAATGAAATGTGCACTCTGCTCTTCATCATTTGCATGTAGATTTGGCAAGCAACACTTGAAAAAAAAAATCACCCAGTTCTTTTATAATCATTACTATTCTCAGACAGTAAAATAACTCTTTCATTTATTCATTCATTTATTCCACAAATACTTACTGAACATATACTATGCATGAGGCAGTGTGAAAAGGTAACAAGCGTGGGATATACAAAAATGGCAAGGAGATAGTGCTTGCTCTCAAAAAGCATATAGTCTAGTAGGAAGAGAAATATAAACAGTTAAATTACAGAACTATCTGTGTGTTGTTGTAAAATTCAAAATCAAATAAAAATCTATGCCAAGAGACCCAAGCAGGCATGTTTAACACAGAAGATGTGCTATTTGAGTTGGATTTTAAAGGATGAATAGGACATTTCCAAACGGAGAAAGCTCAAAGGAATCCCTGATCAAGGAAAGAGCAAAAGAGATGTATACAGAGGGAACACAATTTTATTTCTGGCCTATGCAAAATATAATTAAGTAAAGGATATCTACTTTTCATCACCTCCCCATTCTCTTCCCTAAATCATATAACACATGCAAAACTCCAGTACAAATAATTTGGAACTTTGCTTCTGTTCCTCTTTAGTGGTATGAACAAAGGTAAGATTTAGTTACTAATAACCACAAAACAGCAACTAACATGCTCTTTTCACACTGTCATCACCCTTGATCTCACAGGTCTTAGGAAGTAATCAAACCAAACTTGTTGAGTATTGCGAAGTAACTAAGACTTACCCACGTGAGTAATAAATGTTCAAGCCAGGCCGGGCACACGGGCTCACTCCTGTATTCCCAGCACTTTGTGAGGGCGAGATGGGTGGATCACTTGAGGTCGGGTGTTCGAGATCAGCCTGGCCAATGTGGTGAAAACCTGTCTCTACTGAAAATACAAAAATTAGCTAATTAGCTGGGCATGGTGGCAAGCATCTGTAGGTCCAGCTACTCTGGAGGACGAGGCGGGAGAATTGCTTGAATCCGGGAGGCGGAGGTTGCAGTGAGCTGAGATTGCGCCACTGCACCCCAGCCTGGGTGACAGAGCTAGACTCTGTCTCAAAAAAAAAGTAATAATAAAATAAATAATAAAGAAAGAAAGAAATATTTAAGCCAGGGCATGAGACATTTTCAAAGGGGTCAGCCAAAATTTCAGGCCACAGATTCTTCAGCTGTAGTATTGCAAGAACTGGCTGAGCAAATGGCTCCTGCCTTCCTACACCTTATGAACATCTCCAATGCGGTTATGCCATGGGTCACAGAACAGGGCAACTTCTCAAGGGGTTGATTACTGCCATGGTAATCAAGCTATGTGGGGATCACATTTTCTAAGAACAAAATGAAAACACATGATCTGGTAAGAAGACCTAATATGTGAATGCAAAAACATCTTGCCAAACTTTCAAGATGGAAGGGTATAGCAACCAATTCCCCAGGGAGGATCTGCTCTCTATACCAGTTGCTATGGTTTGAATACTCCCTCTAAAACTTATGTTAACATTTATTACCATTGCGATGGTATTAAGAGGTGGGACATTTAAGAGGTGATTAGGCCATGACCCCCATAAACGTATTACTGGTTTTCTCTTGGGAAGGAATTGGTTATCTTGGGAGTTTGGCCTTCTTCCCTCTGTCTTCTGTACTCACTTCTGCCTTCTGCCATGGGATAAGGCCCTTGCCAGATGCCAGCACCATGCTCTGAGACTTGCTACCCTTCAGAATCAGAAGCCAAATAAAACTCCGTTCATTATAAATTACTTTGTCTGTAGTATTCTGTTATAGCAGCAGAAAACAAACTAAGACACATCAGTGCTGTCCAATAAAAATATAATAAGTCGTCACAAAGGTGAACCACATATATAATTTTTAATTTTTATAGCAAAATTTAAAAAGTTAAAAAAGATAAAATTTTGATAATATATTTTATATAGTCTAATCTATCTAAAATAGTATAATTTTTTAATGTAAGCATAATTTTAAAGTATTAATGAGACATTAATGAATTTTTAACATTGAGTACCTGGTTTTCATTTACCGTACATCTTAATTTGGACTAGCCACATTACAAGTGCCCAGTAGTCACATATATCTGGCAGCTGTGGTATCAGACAGTACAGCTCTGTACAAAAGCATCTATCTGTGTTCCTCCCTTCCCTGAACCACTCTGCATTGGTAGTCATCTCCAAATAACCAAAGGGTTAGCCAGTGTTAATCAAGACTCCGGCTCAAGACATATGATAAATCTCCTTTGTTCTCTCATTTATTCACTTCGCAAACATTGGTTCAGCAATTATTATTATGTACCAAGTAATGTGCTTCCTGTGGTAACACGAAATAAAGCTGGATCTCTACTTTCACAGTGTAGTTGAGGAGAAACAAGTCAGACTATAATAATACGATGCCTTGGATTCTTTCACAGTGTGTGCACAGGGGGCCTCGGAAGCCCAGAGGCAAATCAGGGAATGAACAGAGAATGGAGGGAAGCTGGAAAATCACTCACTGCAGGACTAGTGAAAGTCCTCAGAGTTCAAGGTAGAAGTTCTAAAAACTACGGCTGTCTCGCAAAATAATGGCCTATCTCAGGGATAGGCAAATTATGCCCATGAGCCCAATTCAGCCCATCGCCAGTTTTTGTAAATAAAGTTTTATTGTAACACAGTCATACCCATTGACTTACATATTGTCCATAGCTGTTTTCCCACATTAGCAGGTTTAGCAGTTACATTAAAATAAAAACCCAAGGGCCTGCAAAACCTAAAATATTTACTGTCTGGCCCTTTGTTGAAAAAGTTTGCTGAGACTGTGAGATTTTCATTATAGGAAACATTCAACTAGAGGCTGGATCTATCCAGGGTATAGAAGGAATGTGTTCTTTAAAAGGGAGAATGGTAACCTTTATAGTTCCTTCACTCTGGACAGGTCTGTGATTATAGGCCTGCTTTTCTATGACAAAAACAAGTCATACTCCCTCATTTATATTTGACTGACAGCCCTATTATGGGCAGCATTGCAAGTTGTAGAAAACGAAGTCATTCCCTATATGACCAAGGTTTAGGTAATGCACCTGACTTCTTAAATACAGTTTACTGCCGCTCTAAATAATCAAGAAAATAAATGTGTGGCTTCCAGCATCACCAAGCCACTATCATAGGAAATGCTGCAATTAATTCGAAGGAAGTCCAGGGGACAGCAAGCCGACCTGCCACTGACTGCATTTCCCAGCAGACTAAAAACCAGGCTTTCCCTCTTGACCACAGATATTAATCATGGGGCAGCCCTTCAACCTTTGTTGTTCTTTACGAGGCTGGATGGTCACCGCAGAGAAGGAATCCACCTCTGAGATTACCTCTTCAGCAGTCACCATAGCACATTTCTGGTATCACTAGTAGTATGTTGTTCGGCAAATAGTGGAGGCACAGAAGCAAATCACAAAGACTCCGTTTTAAAATGTCTACAAGAGCTACCCCCAACGGCACTCATGTTCATTCCATCCCCTCTTTAAGTGTCTCCTCACTGAATACGTCAAGTCTCAGACGATGCTCAAAGGTGAAAGTAGCTAAAAAGACCCCAAAGCATTTGGGGTAGAAAATTATTTATAGCTGCTGTTTACTTCTCTCCAGCAGTTGCCTTGGAAATACTTACAGGTTTAAAGTAAATCCTCCTTCTTTCCCTCCTGTCCTCATGAAGGGATTCTCTTCCTCCTTGTTTTCCATGGCTGCTGTACCAATGAGCTGCACTCTTGCTCTCAGACTTTTGCTGACTCTCGTTATCAGTCTGAAGAAACCGGCTGTTTTAAAAGAAAAGGCAGCGGTGAGGGAGGAACAGTCTCCAGCATTGGGTAGTATAAAGGGAGGATCATGTAAGTTATAGCTATCTAGGGCCAGCTGGTGAGAATACTTGGTATTTGTTCTCCCCCACGCCCAGCCCCCAGGCTGAGGGATACCTGCAGCAATAAAAAATAGTAGAGGATTTGCTCCCATGAAGCCTTATTGAAATGCTCCACTGGAAAGAGTGACTGTAGGTTGGGAGGCGAAACGTTCCCTCAGTGGGATTCAGAGTGATGTTCCCTCTTCTAAATTATCCCATGGCACGAATCAGCTGAACCAGTCCATGGCATTTCTCAAATCCTGCTCTACTCTGTTGTCTGTGTGTATGTGTTTCATTCACTCAAACAGTGTCTAAAAATTCCTTAAAGGCATTATAATCCCACATGTTCTTTTGCATACTTCCGGTGGCTCCTAACACAGGGTCTACACCCTGAATTCAATTGAAAACTATTTTTTGATGTACTACTTTTGAGGCCTGTAAGCTAGTTTGAATACATTTTAAGAATTTTAAAGGTTATAAGAGTAACCAGAACACAGAAGAGAAGGAGCAGACTTTTTAATCCTTCCTCACTGTGACAGGCAGTGTAATAGCCTCCCAAAGATGTCCAAGTTCTCATCTCCAGAACCCATAAATGTGTTATGTCACATGGTAAGGGAGAATTAATGTTGCAGTTGAATTAAGATTGCTAATCTGCTGATATTAAAACAGGAAGATTATCTGAGTGGCCTCAATGTAATCACGAGAGTCCTTAAAAATAGAAGCAAGAAGCAGAAGAAGAGTTAGTGTATCCTATGTGAGAAAGCCCTACAGCCATTGCTGGATCTGAAAATGAAATGGGTCCATAAGTCAAGCAACACAAACAGGCTCCAGGAACTGGAAAAGGCAAAAAAACAGATTGTGCCCCAGAGCTTCCAGAAAGGAATGCAGCCCTGCCAACTTCTTGCTTTTAGCCCAGGTCTGACCTCCAGAACTGTAGGAGGCCATAATTATGTCGTCTTAAGCCACTAAATTAACAGAAATTTGTTACAGAAGCAGTAAAAATCCAAGGCATTCAACTAAGACTTAGGCAAAAAGAAGGAAGTTTAATATTTGAGGCACTTTCTTCCTGATAGGTTCTGCCTTCAAGAGAACTGTAAATCCTGTATGACCAGATGGTTTCCATGTAATAAAGACTGAAGAGCCAAGTGACTACAGGGCAAAATCTTCGGCCTCCAAGACCCTTGTATGTTTCAGACACTACACACTATGGAAGGCAGAACTAGCCTTGTTCTTGTATGGAATGAACAGTTGCTTCTGCAGTATGATTTCATGGGGAAGGATAAGGGTTTCCCCATCTACTTCCCTAGAAATGTCCCTCCCACTTCTCTACTGGGCTCTGAGACCTAGGAAAGTAATATCACAGCCAGCTGAATAGGTTACCATCCCTGCTTTCTGTAAGAAAGTCTTTTATCTGTGGATATCAAGGATCTAGTTTTCACAATGCTATAGTGCCTGGATGACAAAATGTCCATTGAAAAGTGGTGTCCCCAAACCTGATAAGCAGTGGATGTTAATTGAGATAGGTTAACAGCCCTTGATACTGGCTGGAAACGCAAGGGAACACATGGAAACACAGATGTTTGCCAAGCCAGAGAGGAGAATAGAAAGAATTGGACTCCAAAGACCATTTTTGCTATACTACAATTTTGCTTCCTGTCAACACTTAAAAGGACAGGCTTCCCAATTCAGTCTGTATCAAGTTGATTAGCTTGAAAGGGCTGCAGAAGCTGCCTCCATTCCATTTTCCCAGTGAAATAGGAGCCTCCAGGGTTCTTGAAATTGTTCAGTACCAAGGTACAAGTCTAAAGCATTTATGGGAGTTGGCCTGTAGCCCACTTCTTATGAATACACATAAACACACCTTTTATTGCTCAATAATGTTTTCCCTTTTGCAACTTTTTATGAACCACTAAAAAAAACTGGGGCTTATATTTTAATTTTTTCAGAAAAAAATACAGAAATACCAAATCTTCCCAGTGGGAACTTCTCTTGCCTGCTGTCTCAACTAAAAATTATTTGTCAAGAGAGTGGTCAAAGCTTCAGTATTGACAACTCAAGATATTAATTTGGTCCAAATCCAACTGATTTGCTTTCCAGACTGAGTTGCTGCATTCCTCTTTATGAGCCTTCTCTGGGGTGCTTAAGGTACAATGCAGTAGAATTCGTCAGCTCTATATGCCTGTGGGATATGTTCCCCACCAGCTCTGTTGCAAATCAGCATTCTCTCCCATTGGCTCCCATCCAGAAGAACAAAATGCCCTTTCATCCATGCATATCTCTTCATTTCCACTTCCACACCATGAGTCCAAACCTTCATGACCACTGGACCTGGACCAATACAATAGCTTCCTAACTGGTCTCCCTATCTCTAATATCCACATTCTCCAATTTATGACCACATTGCTGCCAGAGTAATCTTAAAGAAGAGATGCAATCATATTACCCAGTTCAGATGTTTTAATAGTTCTCCCCTTTTCACCAAGTGAAGTTCAATCTCCTTAACCTGTCATTTGACTTCAGACCACCTGGCCCCCAATTACCTTTCAAGATGTGTCACTCACTACTCCCCTTCATGCATTCTGCACTGCTGACACTATGGAAGGTTTGGAATTCTGCAGTGTAGCCCACACATGGATTTACTTTTGGCACTTCACAGTCCTTTGTTTCAAGACACAAAAACTGATTTTGGCTACCTTAGAAAAATGGGGATATACTGGAAAGATGTGTAGAAATTCACAGAAACTGAAGTGTTAGGCTTAGAAAGCTCGGTTTGCGGTCGGGGGCAAGATCTCAGAGTAACAAAAACTGTGGGATAATCTTTTCAGGGCACAACCAGAGTGAACAAATGAGACCCACATGATTGCTTTTTTTTTTTTTTTTTTTTTTGCCACTCTGCTCAGATTACAGAGAAAATCCAATTGACCTGGCTTTAGCTAGAGGAAATCAGAGCATCTCTGTAGACAATATTTTGTGAACTTTACCCAATGGATGGAGAGAATTTCCCCAACGGTAAATCAGAGTGTTGGGTATAAAAAACAAATAATATAGGCTGGGCAGCCAAACGCAACAAATATCTATGACACATTATCCCCACCTGGAATTCTTGGTTTCTAAATGCCCAAACTCTGCTCTTCCTTCAAGACCCAGTGCAGACACCATTTTGAAGCCTGAGCTCATCTCTCATGTTGTCAGTTCTAGTTCAGAGCATGTTCCCCGCTTTCAGTTCTCTTTACTTTCTGCCTTGTTTTAAAGTTTTTATATTTTATTCCCTTTTTCACTTTGTAAAGAACGAATCTTTGTAATGAAAGTCAGCTCCCCTTGTGTCCGGAATTGGTGGGTTCTTGGTCTCACTGACTTCAAGAATGAAGCCGCGGACCCTCGTCGTGAGTGTTACAGTTCTTAAAGGCGGTGTGTCCGGAGTTTGTTCCTTCTGATGTTCGGATGTGTTCGGAGTTTCTTCCTTCTGGTGGGTTCGTGGTCTCGCTGGCTCAAGAGTGAAACTGCAGACCTTCGCGGTGAGTGTTACAGCTGTTAAGGCGGCGCGTCTGGAGTTGTTCCTTCCTCCAGGTGGGTCTGTGGTCTCGCTGGCTTCAGGAGTGAAGCTGCAGACCTTCGCGGTGAGTGTCACAGCTCATAAAAGCAGTGTGGACCCAAAGAGTGACCAGCAGCAAGATTTATTGCAAAGAGCGAAAGAACAAAGCTTCCACAGTGTGGAAGGGGACCCCAGCGGTTTGCCACTGCTGGCTCGGGCAGCCTGCTTTTATTCTCTTATCTGGCCCCACCCACATCCTGCCGATTGGTAGAGCCCAGTGGTCTGTTTTGACAGGTTGCTGATTGGTGCGTTTACAATCCCTGAGCCACACACAGAGATTCTCCACGTCCCCACTAGATTAGCGAGATACAGAGTGTCGACAGACACAAAGGTTCTCCAAGTCCCCACCAGAGTAGCTAGAAACAGAGTGTGGATTGGTGCATTCACAAACCCTGAGCTAGACACAGGGTGCTGATTGGTGTATTTACAATCCCTGAGCTAGACATAAAGGTTCTCCACGTCCCCACCAGACTCAGGAGCCCAGCTGGCTTCACCCGGTGGATCCCACACCGGGGCTGCAGGTGGAGCTGCCTGCCAGTCCCGCGCCGTGGGCCCGCACTCCTCAGCCCTTGGGTGGTCGATGGGACTGAGCACTGTGGAGCAGGGGGCGGCGCTCATCGGGGAGGCTCCGGCCACACAGGAGCCCACGGAGGGGGTGGGAGGCTCAGGCATGGCGGGCTGCAGGTCCCGAGGCATGCCCCTCGGGAAGGCAGCTAAGGCCCGGCGGGAAATGGAGCGCAGCGCCAGTGGGCTGGCACTGCTGGGGGACCCACTACACCCTCCGCAGCCGCTGGCCCGGGTGCTAAGCCCCTCATTGCCCAGGGCCGGCAGGGCCGGCTGGCTGCTCCAAGTGCGGGGTCCGCCAAGCCCACGCCCACCCGGAACTCCAGCTGGCCCACAAGCACCACGCGCAGCCCCGGTTCCCGCTCGCACTTCTCCCTCCACGCCTCCCTGCAAGCTGAGGGAGCCAGCTCTGGCCTTGGCCAGCGCAGAAAGGGGCTCCCACAGTGCAGCGGTGGGCTGAAGGGCTCCTCAAGTGCTGCCAAAGTGGGAGCCCAGGCAGAGGAGGCGCCGAGAGCGAGTGAGGGCTGTGAGGACTGCCAGCACGCTGTCACCTCTCACCCTCACTATGCTTCAGTTTCTGGGTCTATAAAAAGGATATAATAACTATTCCATGGGATCATTGTGAGTAGGATTAATATCTGTACATAATGAAATTAGTTCAGTGCCTGACATGTAGTAAGCACTCCATATATGTTAGCTGCTGTTATTATCATTTTTACTTAGTTGTCTCTGTAATCATTATTAATACATAACTCTTTGAGACCAGGAACTATGATTTATTCATCTTTAGAGACCCCAGTCAAATATTTTGTACACGAAAGCTCTTCGTTACTCCTGGTGAATGAACGACTCAATCAATAAAGCAATCAATCAGTGAAGGAAGAAAAAATTTGGAAGCTGAAGTTGAAACTAGGATTTGAGTAAGCCTGCCCTTTCTATTTTTTCTGGACAATAAGGAGGCCTCAACTATAAGAGCAAGGATCATAATAGATGTTCCAATAAATAGACAAGAATAAGGTCTCACATTGAACATTCATTCCACGGTTCTGAGGCAATTGGAAATAAAGCCCCAGTTCTGTTTTTTCTTTTGCAGCAATAGTCTATGCCTGCAGGAGACTATAAAATTGGAAATGAAAGGAAAGAAGTGATGGAGGGAGGGGGGACAGAGAACATTAATAGGCATTAGTAGGAATTTTAGGGTGGCCCAGGGTGATAGGAAACACATACACACACCAGCCCGAGTCCTAGTTCTCTAACTCTGCCAGTGGCCCCCTCAAAAGACATCCTTGTTTGCTGCCACTGCATACAATAGTCATGGATGCTTTTCAGGTGTCACTTGGTTACCATGATGGGTCTGTCATCTATTAATTTATCTAAACCTTCTTCAAATCCATTTATATGTTCAGCCTCTGCTACTTTCCACTTGGATCTTAAAGCTTTGCTTAAGTCTCATCTTGGTGGCCAGGGATAGATGAGGAAAAAGCAAGCCCTTCCAACCGAGAGCTAGAGAAAATTACATTTAAACCTCAGCCATGCCGCTCCCTCAACACTCTTGGACCAGGAATTTGCCCTCCTTCCTTCACTTTGATCCATTTAAAATTGACATAATAATCTCAGATGAGTGCATTAAAGGTTAATTAGATTTTAACATTTTCATGCCACTCAGAATATGATGAAGATTATATAAATGTTACATCGCATTATAGATCCTGGATAAGAATCCTTTTTTAATTTGACTAAATTTATATTTCTACCTGTTCACTCCCCTGCCCTCCACATCACCATACTTTCACACACCCTGGATAATCCGTGCAGGGCCCCAGCATGTGTAGATTATGCCCTGCTCTATTCTAGAGGATGACACTCACATCCTATCGATCATAGATCTGCCCATTCCTTACGAAAATTTGCAGACAAATGGCAGTCAAGTGTCCTGAAGAAGCAGCACCTTTTTCTGCTTCACTGGATTTGAGACATCAGTATGTATTCACCCACTTTATCCTTGGGCCTTTAAACAAACTGCCATTTATAAACTAGGTTCAAGAGAGTGAAATGGTATTTTAAACATAATGCACATGTAGTAGTTACCTCCTGCAGCCGACTTCCCACTCAGTACATAGGCCTTTGATTGGAGCTTTTCCTCATGGAGTGGATTTGGGGGCCCAGCACTTTCTCTTCCAACCCTGGTTCTGGGTCCAGAAGATACACTCTTAGGCAGGTCTAAAAATTAATCAAGCTTGGATGTCTTCTCTCCAGATCCTGCATTTCTGGCACAGAAATTTGTCTCAGTCTGAGTGAGAGGATGCCAGGCAAATCCACAGCACTCAATGTGGCTCCAATTAACAGTATCTTTTATTCTCTCCTCAAAGGGAGGTTGGCCCCTGGATCTGGCTCCTCGTAGGCACTGAACAGTATGTGCGTAACCCTCAGAGTAGAGCAGAAAAACACCTCTTGTTTTGTTTCTAGATTTACTATTTTGAGTGGATTTAAGCAAAAAAAAAGAAGCTTTTTTTAAATTATTATTTTCCTTGCTTCCCAATGCTTTTACTCCAGGTACATGCACACAAACATATAATAATCTCATCACACACACACACACACACACACACACATCACCTATGTAAAACAGGATTTAACCTTTTAACAGGAATGGCTGTGCATGTAACAGCCTTGGGAGTCAGAATTCTCTGGATGAAGTAAACAATCATCCATCAAGCATTTATTGAGTTCTTACTTAAAACTCAGCTTATTGACACTACAGGGGAGGCAAAATCCTTGCCCCAGGATAGGAATGGAAAGATGGCAAGGGACTTACTCTACTTAATCTCACTTTTTAAAATCTGTAAAATGAAGATAATAATGCTTACCTGCACAGAACATTAGCTAATTGAAATAATACACATAAAATCTCCTAAGTAGCTAATAAATGTTCAATAAATACTTATGGAAGGCCCACTACACTAATTAATAAGACAAGCATTGTTCCTGCTTTCATGGAGCTTTCACTCTTATTAGACTCTTTTTTCCTTCGATAGGTTCTAGAGCAAAGGAGCAACCAGTGGTGGGCTAGAGGCAGCTTGTCCTGGCTTGCAAGAGCCAATTATTAAATATTCAAAACCAGGCTGGGGATGGTGGCTTACACCTGTAATCCCAGCACTTTGGGAGGCCAAGGCAAACAGATCGCTAGAGGCCAGGAGTTTGGGACCAGCCTAGTCAGCATAGCAGGACTCCCTCTCTCCAAAAAGAATAAATAATAAAATAAAAATAACCTGGCATGGTGGCATGTGCCTATAGTCCTAGCTCCTAGCTACTCCAGAGGCTGAGCCTTGATTCCCAGGAGTTCCAGGCTACAGTGAGACATAATCGTGCCACTATACTCTAGTCTGAACAACAAAGTGAGACCCTGTCTCAAATAAATAAATAAATATTTAGAACTAGTTGTTAAACCATTGGTAACTTGAAATGTGAACTGCTTGTTAAACTATGCGTATC
Organism: Pongo pygmaeus; assembly: GCF_028885625.2. Taxonomy (NCBI): domain Eukaryota; kingdom Metazoa; phylum Chordata; class Mammalia; order Primates; family Hominidae; genus Pongo; species Pongo pygmaeus. The sequence goes on along the minus strand of NC_085930.1, from coordinate 182,016,451 downwards.
TTAAAATGTGGGAGTATTTATATCGTATAAATCAACAAACCCTACAAATCAGGCTTCTTTTTGTTTGTTTCAGAAAGCCAGTTTTCCAGCACACCTTTGGGAGTAATAATATGAAAGAATGAAGACTATAGCATGGTGGTTAAAAACAGGGGCCAGACATGGTGGCTCATTCCTGTAATCCCAACACTCTGGGAAGCCAAGGCAGGAGGATGGCTTGAGCCCAGGAGTCTGAGACTAGCTTGGGTAACATAGTAAGATGCCCTTTCTACAATTTTTTTTTTTTTAATTAGCCGGGCACAGTGGCACATGCCTGTAGTCCCAGCTACTCAAGAGGCTGAGATGAGAGAATTGCTTGAGCCTAGGAGGTCAAGGCTGCAGTGAGCTATGATCACACCACTGCATTCTAGCCTGGGTGACAGGGAAATACCCTGTCTCAAAATATTTAAGTAAATAAGAATCTAGAATTGGGCAGACAACAATTAGTATTCTAGCTCTACAATCTATAAGCTGTGAGACTTTGAACAAGTCATCAAGCTCCTCTGAACCTAATTATCCTCATTCATTAAGTGGGATAATAATGTAACTTAACTCACATTAGTGTGCTCAAGTTGCCATAACAAAATACCATAGACTGGATGTTTATGGTTTTCTCACATTTCTGGAGGCTAGAAGTCAAGACCAAGGTGCCACTCTAGTCATTTCTGTTGAGGGCTCTCTTCCTGACTTGCAAATGACAGCCTTCTCATTGCATCCCCATGTGGCCTTTCCTTGGTGTGTGCACACGGAGAAAGAAATCCATGTCTCTGGTGTCTCTTTTTATAGGGACACTAATCCTATCAGATCAGGGTCCCATGCTTATGACCTGATTTGATCTTAGTTTCTTCCACAAAAGCCCCATTTCCAAATATAGTCAGACTGAGGGTTAGGGCTTCACCTTATAAATTTGGGGGTGGACACAGACATTCAATCCATAACACTACCTCCTAGGTTTATTCAGAAGCTAAAATGAGATGCAATATATAAATACAGTGCTTCTGAAGTACTCAATAAATATTGGCTATGATTACTACTACTTGTTAAATACGTGTATTAGTCCATTCTCTAATTGCCATAAAGAAATACCTGAGACTGGGAAATTTATAAAGAAAAAGGCTTAATTGGCTCATGATTCTACAGGGTATATAGAAAGCATGATGCTGGCATCTGCTTGGCTTTTGGGGAGGCCTCAGGAAACTTACAATTGTGGCGGAAGGGAAAGAGAGAGTGAGCACTTCATGTGGTGGAAGCAGGAGGAAGGCGGGGGTGGGAGATGCCACACACTTTTAAACACTTAGGTCTTAGGAGAACTCACTCACTATGTAGTACCAAGGGGGAATGGTGCTAAACCATTCATGAGAACTCTGCCGCATGATCCAATCACCTCTCACCAAGCTCCACCTCCAACATTAGGGATTACAATTCAACAAGAGATTTGGGAAGGGACAAAAATCTAAACCATATCAATACATGAGTCTGGCTTTGTGGGGTGGTGGGAAGGGATGTTAGAGAAGGCAAGCCTACAGTCAAACAATCAGGCTGTTGGAAAACCACAGACAATTAAAATCTAGACAACAACAGATCTTATTAAATAAAAAATTAATAAGATATAGAAATTACCAGGTATGAAGTCAAGAAGAAGAAATGGTCAGAAATAGCTCTAGGGAGTCTGGGTAACTAGGAATTAGAAATTGATGAAAAAAGATGCTATAAGATAAGAATCAGATCTAGAAGAAAAATGAGAGCCACTGAAACAATTGAGAATTTCATATAATGGCCAAAAATATCTATTATCCAGATATTTCAGTTTATGACAATATGTATTTATTGATCAAATATTTATTGAGTTTCTACTATGTACAAGGCATTGTAAGGGATACAAAAATGATCCAGAATGTAGACCCTGGGTTGATGTGCATATGGCCTATTAAGGAAGAGAACATGAAAAGAAAATTGTCATGCAAGCTTGAAAGAGATTCAAATTAAGTGCAATGGATTTTCAAAAGAAAGGGAGGCGGCTCCATGCTGGGAAAGATTAGTACTTCATGAAAGCAGAGGTATGGGGCATAAAGGATAGATTGGATTTGAATAAATAGGAAGACAGGGATTCGGGTGGAGAAAGACATCCTCAAAGAGACTTCCCTCTGGCATGAACAAACACACTGAGGTGAGAAAATACATTCAGGGGGCAGTTCATTCAGCCAAAACGTAAAAGGCCAACTGGGGAGAAGTAAGAAATCAAATTAGAATGCCGTTAAAGATCAACAACAAAGGATCTCAAAATCTAGGTCACAGAATTTAAACTTGATTTAGTAGATAGTGGTATGTCACTACTATGTTGTTCAAGTAAATATAAACATCTTTCACCCACCCATAATTGATATACTTAGATTCTTACATTCCACAAATCTCTAAATAATCTTTCATCAGCCGTGCTGACTTTTAAGGTGCCTGATTCCTGGCATTCATCCTCTTGTAAGTCCCTCAGCAACCAAACTGCTCAAGATGATCCCACATTTCCCAACTTTTGGAAAACTAAACATCTTTAGCCTTTAGCTACCTTAGCTTTTCAAACCTTGGAGCTTCCTCAAAAAGATGAAGTAGAAAAGTCCAGCTACTCTCACTTGTGCAGGGTAGTGCATAAATGAGTTATCTTAGTTAGCCAGGGCTGCCATAACAAAGTATCATGGTTGGGTGGCTCAAACAACTGAAATTTATTTTCTCTCAACTTTGGAGGCTGAAAGTCTGAGATCAAGGTGTCAGCAGGGTTGGTTTCTGCTGAGACTTCTCTCCTTGGCTTGCAGATGGCTACCTTCTCCCTGTGTTCTCACATGGTCTTCCCTACGTGTGCTCCTGGTGTCTCTTCCTCTTCTTATTTTTTTTTTTTTAGATGGAGTCTCGCTGTCTTACTCAGGCTGGAGTCCAGTGGTGCGATCTCGGCTCACTGCAACCTCTGCCTTGTGGGTTCAAGCAATCTCCCTGCCTCAGTAGCTGGTATTACAGGTGCCTGCCACCACCCCTGGCTATTTTTTAGTAGAGATGGGGTTTCGCCATGTTGGCCAGGCTGGTCTTGAACTCCCGACCTCAGGTGATCCGCCTGCCTTGGCCTCTCAAAGTGCTGGGATTACAGGTGTGAGCCACTGCACCCGGCCTCTCTTCCTGTTCTTAAAAGGACCAAGTCATATTGGATTAAGGCCCACCCATATGACCTCATTTAATTACCTCTTTAAAGACCCTAGCTCCAAATGCAGCCACATTCTGAGGTACTGAGGGCTAGGACTTTAACATATGAATTGAGGGGGATGGGTCAGTGAGGAACAGTTCAGCCCATAACATTATTAAGCAAAAGAAAGGGAAGTTAAGGTTTTTGACATATCAAGAATTTTGGGAAGATCTCTTCTGAGCCCTGCTCTCCACTTTCTTCTCACTGAAAGTGTCTGTGAAGAGAGTCAGAGGAAGAGTGGAGGCCGATGTGTCTGCACTCCAGGCCACACACACGCATACCTAGTGTCTTTCTCAAAGCATCTAGGCCTCTTGCTACCTTGAAGTATGTGCAGGTACTTGCAAGAGGCCTAGGTGCTTTTGAGAAAGACACCATGAGATTGTGCACTTCTGGAGAACATTTCCAGAATTTTATTCATGTCCATACCCCTAGCACTTAGCCTCTGGCCTAACACAAAACAGGCACCCAGTCAATGTTAGTTGAAGTGAGTGAGGGAAGGGAGGAGAGAAAGGAGACGGGAAGTGTCAGCAAGATGATGGGGCCAGGGCTTTGGCACTGAGACCTGCCAGGCTTCCTTTACTTAGGTGCTGCTGGCCTCCATGGTTAGATTTTGAGCTTAAAAACAAAGACCATAATCTAGAATCATCTTTATATTCTTCCAGACAAAATGCCTAACATAGAATCAAGCACACACTGAACATTCAATGTATGTACATTAAATTGAATTTCCTCAGTGAAGTGAATCTTTCTTTCACTTTTAGGGAGGATGTGTAGATGAGTCATACTTTTAAAAATCCACAGGTTTTTGTAGATGAGTCATTCCTAAATACAAGACTATAATGAGTTTATTATTATTATTATTATTACTATTATTATCATTACTACTATTTCTACCTCTTGTGCACCAGAATACTTAAAGATCCCATGGGTAAAGGAGACCAGAGTCTTTTAAAGACTCAAAACTAAAGCAACTTGCCTTCACCTTCTCTCCACCACACTACCAAGAATTAATTACCTACTTTGGGGAATGAACAGAAGCATTATTCCATCTAGAATGGGAAAACCAGGCCCTCGGGACTCAGAGGGCTTCAAAGCTGAGCCTGCTAAGCTGCATCAATTTAAGGAGGATTTAAATGCTTTACCCTGCTTTCTCTGTCAGTAGTGAGTCACAGTTAGATGAGAAGGTGGTCTGGCAATGACAGGAAGCATCTTGCATGAGGTTAGTTGGCATAATCTATGCTAGATACACAAACTCTAAAGATGGCGGTCATATCTCTGGTGTTAGCACAGTTTTGAATTATTATTTAAAACAGGGATTATAGATTAGAAAAAAAAGTCTTGCATTTAAAAACAGATGATTTCTCTTAATTTCCAGGGAAATTAGAAATGCTTGAATGCTGCTGCTGATAGAATTAACTTCTCCTATTAATATATTACAGGGTTGATGCTGTGTAAATTGTACATTATAAAAACCCCAAAATCCTCAAGCACTCTGAACAGTAACAACCCGAGCAAACTGAGCCTGAGAGAGCTCCTTCGTCCATGTCCCTCATCGTGTTCCACTTCCCCTTGTCTTCTCTGCACTGAGCCCTCTCTAAGGCAGTCACCCATGTAAAGAATGCAGAAGCCCCACAAAGGCAATGTGTTCTTTCCCTTTGTAATAAGGGAATCTTAAACTGTTACCCAAACCTAGCAGCACACCAGTTTTAAAGATCTTCAGCACACTTCGTAAGTGGTAATCAGGACATAGGAATTCACTGAATAATTCAACAGTTTTCTTGAGCATCTACATTATGCCAAGGATTGTGCTTTCAGAGGTACTGGTCAGAGTCCATCACCACGAGTCTGTGGCCACCCCACTGTGGCTCAGACCTCACATACACAAAGGGCCAGTGTAGTCCCATCAAACATAGGTTTGTAAAGTCTTCCCAAAGACACAGTGACTAGACTGAAACAAGATGTTCTTCATAGTGCCTATATATAGTACACTTTGAAATAGGGTTTTTTAAATCAATCTTGTTACTATCTTGTGAAAAGCTTATTTATAGTACACTGTATTTTGGTGTTAAAAGAAATAATTGATCATATATATACATATACAAACACACACACATTTTTTAATACAGCACAGTTTTTAATCCTATTTTGACATTTCTCCATTTGTATATATACTGGGTGCTTCAATATGTGGAGATGGTTCAAGCCTCTTTAAGAATATAAAATAATAAAGATAACATGAAACCATGGTGATGATGCTTAAATCATTTCAAAATAACAATTACTATCCTTTTCTTTTAAATCTCCACTACAGGTTTCTTACTGACTCTTTTTATAGTGGCCTGATGGCATTTCACTGTGGTTTGAAATTGTATTCTGCTTCACTTTAGATCCCTCCTGCATCAGTTTCACTCCATTCTTTCTTGAGCTATTGGTGTAAATGAAGAACTTACTTACCGTTATTTATACTGGCTATTTCTTACCTTTTTGCAGTGTATATGGACAGAGTACTTTGCTCATCATGGGTGCTGAATAAATGTCACTCAAATTTAACCAATCAAGTCAAGCTAATCAATATACAAAAAAAAAAAAAAAAAGAAACTATTGGCTATTGAACAAACTACTTCTTCCAAAACATTTCATGTATATTATTTCACAACATTTCTGTTGTTTTTATTTTCTCTGATTATACAGCTGTAGAAATTGAGTCTCAGAAATGCTAAGTAATTCATCTCCAAGGTCACACAGCTAATGAATTACAGGGTTGGAACTTATGCCCAAGCCAATCTGACCTCAAAAGCTATGTTTTTGGCTCTAGCCTAGGCGATGTCTCACCTTTGCTTTTGCGGCAGGATTTGGCTGCCTTTAATTGCCAACAGACTCCATATGTATTTTCTAATGAAAACAATTCTTAAACTATGAGCAACTCTACAGGAAATCTGAAAAAATAAAGAGCAAATTTGGAGAGGTCAGAGCTTTGAAATTTTTTTCCATCATATTTCCTGAAAGTAATTGTTCAGGAAGATAAGGTGGTACTTTCCAGTAAAGCTGTGACAGTCCCAGAAATGCTGACTCACTTGTAATGGAATGTCATTCCTGGAACAATGTCCCATATAAAGTGGCCTGTCAGGGTTCTAGTAGAGATAAAAGGGCCTCGCTGGTCATGGCGCCTCTCCCCGCCACTGCAGCCAGCATGTTCACGAGACACTTTCTGTCTGCTTGATGCTTACATGATAAGCCTGTGTTAAAGACGCCAAAACTTCTCAAGTTGCATTCGAAAATATATAGCTACCAGGGCATTTGTTTCATTTAAAATGAACAAGATTTAGAATTAATAATTTATTTTAATGTCTCTTTAATACTTTAGCATTTCATTTTTGGACGACTTTGCCCTGCTTCATTTGCTTGACACTCACTTCCATAGAGTTCTGTCCCACTAACATACAGAACAGAAAGCAGAGCTCTGGCCAACTCTGTCTCTCCAAAACCACCTGTCCAACAGTTTTTGCTATCCTTCCTGGGACAAGCTTTCGAAAGATTCATTTCCACTTTATTACTTAGTGTCTCCTTGATCCTCAGCCTTCAACTCACTACAAGAAAATGGTCCCATTCATGCACCTCCAAAGAGTCATATTAAATGGATGTTTTAATTCCTTTTTCTAGTTGGTCTCTGCAATATTTGATACCAATCACCATTCCCTCATCTTTCTTTTTGAGACCGAGTCTCGCTCTGTCGCCCAGGCTGGAGTGCAGTGGCACGATCTTGGCTCACTGCAACCTCCTCCTCCCAGGTTCAAGAAATTCTCCTGCCTCAGCCTCCCAAGTAGCTGAGATTACAGGCATGCGCCCCCACGCCCAGCTAATTTTTTTGGTATTTTTAGTAGATACAGGGTTTCACCATATTGGCCAGGCTGGTCTCGAACTCCTGACCTTGTGATTCACCCGCTTCAGCCTCCCAAAGTGCTGGGATTATGGGCGGGAGCCACTGCGCCCAGCCTCATCCTTCATATAAAAGATGAAACTTTTATATTTCTTGACTTCCTTAGTACCATTCTCTTCTCATTTTCCTCCTATTTATTTGGCCAATCCTTCTTGTTTCCAATTCATATATCATTTATATCATTCATCCTTTTTTCTCCTGCATCTTAAATATTAACTGTCCAAAGGATCCTGCTTCTGCACTTTTAACTCTACATTTTCCCTGGGTGACCTCATTCTCAAGACTTCAGATGTGCCCCTTATTTGGTGTCTGCCAAGTACTGAAATCATCATGAAGGCAAGGATCACCACTAATATTAGTCTGGAGTATAGTAAATGACTAATACATGTTTATTAAACACATTAGATATCTATTTCCAGCCCAGGTCTCCTTCCTGAATCCCAGATAGCAGATATGTACATCTGTACATATGTGTATACATACCTACCTACCTGTTGGATTACTCCACTTGGTGTCCTGCAGACATCTCACATTAACTTATTCAAAAATGGCGATTTTTCACTGGCCCTGAACTTCTTCTTTATCTTTGGTTCTCTATTTTGGTAAATGGAACTGTGAAAATCAGAACCCTGGAAGCTGTCTTTATGTCTTTCTTTTCACCGACATACCCTTCTTCCATGTCCAGTTATTCATCAAATCCATTTCTTTTTCTCTTGTAAACCTTTCCAATCTATCCTCTCTACTCCATCCACTCACACTGCCACAACTTTAGTTCAGAGGTTCTTCACTGGGCTACTATCAGAGCCTCCTAACTGGTCTACCTTCACTCTCTCTCCAGCTCCTGAACACCCCAGTGAATCCTCTGCACTGCTGTCAGAATGCTTTTTTTCTGAAAACAAATTCAATCATGTACAATTACGTATCCAGTATTATAAGTTCCATGAATTCTCCTTTTTCTATCCTTGTAAGCACTGCAACATGCACTTTTCATGAAAGACTCACTCAATGCAAACGCAATTGTAGCCTTGTAGCAGGATTCAGACAACCTTCTAATGGGAACCACAGACCTGGGTCAGAAGCACCCTAGATTCTTGTATTCTGTCCATGCTAAGGCAGTGGTGCTTGTGCCCTATTTCTAACCAATATACTTATCTTGAATAGTACTTATTTCGCTAATTTAAAATTATTACTAGCATCCCTCAGGCTGGTTAATAAACCCTCTAGTGCTAATTGTGATGGCTGAGAGTTAAACATTTAGAGTAGCTACCTGATTAGAGACTTTCAAATGCTAACTAATCTCCCCTAGAGTGTGTATTTCTGATTAGGGTTCTTCAAATATTAGCAAGGTGCCCCTGGAGTAAGTTAAACTAACTAAACACACACATATGTGTCATACTTTCTATGCTGAATGATTTGGAACTAAATTACAGAAAACACAATGCCTTGTTTTATGGGTCCCCACAGGCATGTCTGATCTGCCTACTGGGTAATTAAGCACTGAAGAATAGATATGCAATAAATGTTTCGTTAATGAAAAAATAAATTATTTTACTAATTCATTAGTTATAAGGACAAAGACTCTTGATGGGGAATCAGAATTCATTTCATCAATACAAGCTTCAAACCTCCATTTCTCTGGCAGTAGTTAATATTAATCTGAACCTTATAAAACCGCCTTCATTACAGTTCAAAAAGACACAAATATTGGCAGTTTTATGCAGTTCAGTCTTCAGTGATGCTTCCAAGCCACCTTCAAACACACAAAGAGAAATTCGGTTAAAGTACTTGTAAGAATGAAGTTCTATCCAAATGCTTCATAACCAGGCCCCGCGAGGAGAAGCAGATACCTAGCTCTCAGTGTTGCCAGCGCCCTCAACCTTATTAATATTCTTAATCATTCAACAGGGGGTGGAGTTGCTGTGAAGTTGTCTCAGATCAATTAAATCTTGGGAGCTTCTGAAGTGACATTCAGATTCGTGGGAAGGTGAAAGAAAATCAATTTTTACTTTTCAGTTTCCAGGTGCCCACAGATTTCCTGGTGTGAATGGTGAACTCTCATTTCCAACACAAAGGCAAAGATGGCCTCTCCTTTCAGGGCCATGGGCTGATTGCTGAGGTGATGCAGGGAAGAACGGGAACCCCAGGGATCTTGCCTTGCCATTACTGACACTGACACAAAAAGAACCATTTATTTCAGGAGTTAGAAAAAGGAAGGGACAGAATTCCTATTTCACCAATCCTTGAAGTAAAATTACCTTGAGAATTGAGCCTTCAAACAAGGGGGAGAACACCAGCCTTCATTATCCAGGCAACACGTGAAGGGAAGAAATGCTTTTTGAGGAAGAATGTCATTTCAGAGGGGGAAGAGAAAGGAAAGATGAGTCAAAGTTGGGCAAAGTGAATTCCAGCATTTAGCTAGCAATCACCCCTAAACTGCCAGACTAAGCTACTGTAATTCCTGAATGGCTGAGTCAAAGCAAAAGAGCAGGTAATTAGACAACAAGCATGAGAGCATTGAGAAGCTTCACATTTCCAGGGTTTGCACCGAGAGCAAACTGGATATATGTGCTATGCTTTTAATATATTCTGCATCCTAATTAGCAATCAGGGCTGATTTGTCAGTCATCCTACCTATAATGCATAAAGCACTGGAACACAGAAAAAAAAATCAAGTTCAGAAAATCAATTATGCTTATATGTACATTCCCTCAAGACAGAAGTGTTACAAAAACTGCCGAAATATTGCCTATCTCTTTACAAAGGAGCGGAAAGGAAGGGTGAGATTGCAATTCAATGTAATGAATAAATCCCTGGCTGTTTGGGGAAAGGTACAATAGCTGAATATTTATGAGACTGGTGATAGAAAATGCATCTCAGATGGTCAGCAACTGTGGAAATATTTTACCATTTTTGAAGAGCATAGGAACAAGTACATGCTCAAAAAATTCTCAAAAAATTCAGAATCATCTTTTACATATAGAGAGCTAACAGAAGACGTTTTAAAATTCAGCCTTTTTATTGGATAGTGGTTGCTAGCAAGTGAATTTTTCCTCATTCTCAAATAGCCACGAGTGTAACACTACACTCAGATGAGAGGCAGTGTATAACTTCCTTCTAGCCTTCTCAAAGTGGTAGACTAAACTCATTCTGTGTCTCCACTTTTTCAGTTCATGTTCAGTCTTCAACCAAAGCACCTGCATTCCATTATCACCAGTCCGCCGAACCCAGTTCTGCCAAGGCCCCCAAAGACCTCTTAATTTCCAATTCATTCTGTGAGATGGAAGAATGAGACTAAGAAATAAAAGTGCAATTCATTATTTCCCAATACTCATCTTAACAAACCTCCCTGTGGTTGTTGACACTTCTCCCCTCTTCTGGAAACCCTCTCATTCTTGGTTTCTGAGGTTTTCACTCTTCATTATCCCTCTGCCTCTCTGGTCATCCCATTTGTATCTCTTTTGCGGACTCTTCTTTATCTGCATGTATCTTAAATACTGGTACTCCTCACTTCAGCCTGCACATTTTCTTTGAGTGATGTTCACTACTATCTCTAAGGTGTTAATTGCCACTGGCAGGCTAAAGATACCTAACTCTTCACCTCTTATTCAGATCTGGTACTTGAGCCTCAGGTTCAACATCCAACTTCCAGACAGACATCTCCATCTAAACATTCATCAACATTTTATACACAATATGTCCAAAATGGAAGTGATTATCCCTCCCTGACTTCCAACCCTGCTCTTCCTCTTGCTCTCCCTGTTGCTGTTTGCTGCTTGCCATAGGCCACCTCTGAGAGAGTCCCCAGTGAATCCTTTGTGCAATCCTCCGCCACCCCCGACCCCTGTTGAGTGTGAGCTGGACCTAGTTCCTCACTTCCAACAAATACAGACCTCATTCCAATTCCATCAATTTCTGCTCCAGGATCGAATCAAGGATCCCACACTGCTTCCTCATTCTTCTCCACATAATCTGTGGCAGCCCCTCATGTTTTTCTTGTCTTTAATGTTCTTGACAGAGTACTGATCAGTTATGTTTTAGAATGTTCCTCAATATGAATTTGTCTCATGTTTTCAACATTATTCCTTTTGGGAAAGAATACTACATAAGTAATGTTTTCTCTTTCTCAGTATATATCAGAGGGTAAATGAATCATGCCTTGACACTAGTGGTGTTAGCCTTGATCATTGGCTAATGTGGTATCTACAAGGTTTTTTCTCTCTAAACTTCTTATTATTCTCCTTGAAATTAATGAAGATAGTTTGAGATTGTTGTAATATTTTCAAACTTTTGCTCAATGATTTTAGCATCCCTCTTATTTAGTGGATCTTACTGCTGTGTTTACCTAGTGATAACTTTGTATGTCCTTCATGTCTTCTACATTTGTTAATTGGAATTTTTCTGTAGGGAAGAGCTGTCCCGTCTCCCTATGCATTTATTTATTTGGATTATTTATAAGTGAGGAATTCAGAATATTTATTTTATTCTATTGGTTATAATCCGATATTATCATTATATATTTGATTGCTCAAATTGTTACATGTTTGGCCATCAGGAGCTCCTATGTCCTTAGGACATGGCCTCGTTCTTTTTTTTGAGTGCTTTCTTATTTTCTGGTACCACAAGATGTTCCAGTCTCATCTTTTATTTTCTCTTTCCCAACTCTAGAATCAACCACTTTTTCAAGGAGCTCTGCTTTCTTTTTTTTTTACTTGGAGAACAGTATTTATAAACTAAGTTTCTGCCAGTAGGTATGCTCATGGCTACTCGGGTATAATTACTCTCAGGCCCTCTCAGAGGACAAAGTTAAGAAATATATATATGAATACTAACCCACACATACACACATCTATACTTATTTCTACATCTATTTGTGTGTGTATATATATATATGTACATATGTGTGTGTGTATATATGTATATATATATATAAAATCACAAGTACATATTGATACCTCTGATACCAATCCAACATCATGACATTCATTCCGTGCTTCCCCTTCATTTAACTGTGACTTCCTTCTCCAACAGTGAGAAACCTGGCTCTCATTATCTACAATACATTCGCTTATTTAATAGAGTACATATAAGGTACTTAAACAGTTACTAATCTATACATACAAGAAGCAAATTTCCAGATAACAGTATTTGTATACAGTTATTTTTCTCTTTAGTCTCACAGTATCCAGTCAACATATTATTTTCACACATTCACTTCAGTGTGATTATGAATTAATTTGTCACACATTAGGTTCATTTGTTACTGATTACATTCCATTTTGGATTTATCCCACTTCCTGGTTGATTGTAACTATTTATTAGGGAAAAAGCATGTATGTGAAACATTACCATGGGTCTAAGAGTCAAAACTATATTAAAAATATACTCAGAAACATGTTTCTTCCTCTTCCTCTCTGCTAATCTGCCTATATTCACTTCTTCCCATATTTTTCCCACCAACTTCTGTAGGTAACCAGTCTCTAGTTTCTCATTTATCTTTCCTGAATTTCTTTCGCACACATGTGCAGATGCATATGTATCTAGTTCTTTCTCACATGAAAGGTAACATGTTATATATACCCTTTTGTGCTTTTCCTTCTCACGGAGTAGTATGTCCTGGAAATCATTCCGTATCAGCTCATGGAGATCTTCCTCCTTCTGTTTTACAGGAGCATAGTACTCCATTGCATAGATGTGCTAGAATTTCTTCAACCACTCCTCTGAAGTGTTGAAATTTAAGTTGCTTCCAATATTTCTCAGTTACAAACAATGTTACAATAAATAACTTTGGTATATACATTTTTGTATTTGGGGAAGTATATAGTCATGGTGGATCCTAGCAGTGGGATTTCTGGGTCAAAAAATAAGTGCATATGTAGTTTTGTTAGGTATGAACAACTTGCGTTTCACGAGTGGTATCGGGGCACATTCTTACCAGCAATTGGTGAGCTAGTATCTGTGCCCTCACAGCCTCACTAGCTGAATGTGTGGACAGGCTATTTAATTTTTGCCAGTCTGATAGTGAGAAATTGTACCTCAGTATTTATCTCTAATTATAAGTGAATTTGAATAAGTTTTTCATATATTTGAGGGCTATATATTTTTGTGTCTGTTCATGGTTTTTTTCTAATAAGTCTAGGTCCTTCTCTCCATTTCTCAATCTCTATGTATGTCTTGAATATTTTCTCCTGGTTTGTCAGCTGTTTGGGTTTTATTTAGGATGTGTGCTTTTTAGTCTTGAAAGTTTTTTTAAAAATTTTTTATGTAGTCAGATTTCTCAATCTTTACTTTTATTGATCTTGGACTTTGAGTAATGATTAGAGAGGCTTTCCCTACACCTTCTACAAGGTAAAAAAGGAATTTACCCACATTTTCTTCGCATTCTCATATGGTTTCTTTATTCACATTTAAATCCCTAACCGTTCTTGAGTTATTCTTGTGTATGGTGTGAGATATGGATCTAATTTTTATCTCCTTTCAAATGGCCACCCATTTGTCCAGCACCATTTATTTAAAAGCCCAGGCTGGATGGTACCTAATAAACTAATTTTTAAATCTACAACAATAAGGAAAGGAAAGGAAGCCATGCCCTAGAGTACATGCCGAGGAGGGATATTTTATTACGATTTTTAAAAGCCAATTTATCAAGAATACATAACAATCTTAAAGGGGTATCAACTGCCGTGCACCTCCTGACTTCTTTTCTAATCTAACAAAAGTGCTATGGCTCTCATTTGACACAAGAGTTGGGCTGGAAAAAATCATTTCTTTATGTGTTCTTCTGGAATTGTTTTCCATTTCAACCCACAGAGTCAGAGGCATAACACAGAGCTTCCAGCCACATCTACAGTAACATCTTGACATCCATGACATACTTTAGGTCCTTAGAAAACAGCTGGATATAGTATTCATTTAATTCTTCCAGCTGTTAGTTTTTCTCTTTTGCCTTTGGCTTTTTAAAATTTTACCAATTCATTTCCATTCTCCTAGAAAAGCTTCAGACACTGAAAACATCAATTTGTTTTAAAGGGAGTGGTTCTGGGATAGGACTTTTTATTCGGAAAGACTAGGAAAACCCAAGCAAAGCAGCTCCTGGCTACATTATGTAACTGATTCAATTCCAAGTTTGTCCTGCGTACTTCTCTGTCTCCCACCCTGCAAAACATTGAGAGATGAATCATTTAATTTCATAAACACTTGGTGTTGATTACTGGATGATGAATTTTGCTGTAAGTAGGATCGGCTGCAAAATCCAGCTTTTAAGGTGTGCATGAGGTAGGTAGATTAAGTAGCTAGGATTCATACCAAAAGATTTATCCATACCTCTGAGCTGCTGAAATCAATGAGTCAGCCAGAGTCTTCACTTCATGTTTATGAAATGTCTTTCCTCCAGGGAGTTCTCCTCACATTCATTATCTCATTAATCATCCAACTATTTCCCTTGGAGAAAGAAAAGTGGGGAAACATATGTTCCATTAGTTCTTTTATTCCCAGGAGGAAATATTGAGGCTTAGAGAGAACAAACAACCTCCTCATCTGTAAAATGAGTCCTCTGGCCCACTCCATGTATTTTGCCCTAGGTGCTTGGTAAGGATGAAAGATTTGAGAAGAGCTTTACTTCTTAGGACAAAATAATTACATTTGGCTAGTCAGGCAAATTATTAGAGGTTGTACCACTGTAACTTGAGTGAGAATTTTAATAAAAATGAAAATATATGGTACAAGGACCTATTGCTGTTTTGTGGCTCCTGATATTTATTTTTCTGGTATATCATGGTCACAATCCCAAATAATGAGGCTTCTGTAGGTTAGTCACCATTTGAAGGTATTGACATGTTTATTATACACATGAAGGAATGGAATTAATTAACATTTTGGGGATACCATCTTTGCATATAAAATTTTATTTAGTCTTGAGAACAACCAAAAAAAAAAAAAGAAAGCATTATTATCCTTATCTTACAAGTAAAGATACAGAAGAAACTTACCAAGGATATCCCAGCCAGTAAATAGCAGAGCTGGGATTTGAATCCAGATCTTTTGATTTTTAAGTACATGTTTTCTCTAATATATAAAGCATTCACCAGAAATGACATGCTTCATCTTAATTCAAGTTAATTCCAACATTTTAAATTATGTAATTCACAACATGGGCATGTGTCTGTATTTGTTGTTTTAAAAATACTGTGCTTCTAGATAAGACAGGAGTATAATCTTCGCAACCACAAGCAGTGACTCTGCTTGGCAACTATGAAAGCACATTAACCTCATGATCTGAATTCAGTAAACCTGGGTGTACATCAGGCTACTTGCTGTTTGATCATCTTAAATCTCTGTCTTAGTCTGTTTGGGCTGCTATAACAAAATATCTTAGACTGGGTAATTTAGAAAGAACAGAAATCTATTTCTCACAGTTCTGGAGAGACTGCAAACTTCAAAATCATGGTGATGGCATGTGGCTGTTCTCTGCTTCCAAGATGGTGCCCCATTACTGGCTCCTCCTGCATCCACCTGATGGTGCCCTGTTGCTGCACAAGAGGATGCCGTGCCCTCACATGGTGGGAGGGATGGAAGGGATAAGAGAGAGAGAGGCAGCTCCTTTGCACCTTTTATAAGAGCGCAAATCCCATCACTCCACCTTCATAATTCAATAACTTCCTAAAGGCCCCGCCTCTTAAGACTATCACATTGGTGATTAAGTTTCAACATATTAATTTTGGGGACACATGCAGACCATAGCATTGTCTAAACTTAGTTTGCATTTCTCTAACCTGTGAATAATAATAATTACCTCAAAGGTTTTTGTGAGGATTAAATGAAATAAAGTTCATAGAGTTTTTAGCATAAAAAATGGCACATAGCTCTAAATTAATAATACTATTACTGTTAATAAACAAATAAAGTATACCCTTGGGAAAATAAGCGAAGAACATACAAGAGTAAATCACAAAAGAAATGCAAATGGACAACTAATGTCCAAAAAATTATGTTCAATTAGAGGAGCAATAAAACATATCAGGAATAAAGCAGGTCAGCATTTTTCACTCAAAATATTGGTAAGTAAAAATAAAAAATAATACCCAGTACTCCTAAGGAGTGAGGAGCTGGCACACTTGTAGATTGCCAGTATAGAGTGTAAATCTATAAAATCTTTTTAGATGGCAACTTGGCAATACATATCAAAAGTATTAGAATGCCCACATATTGGGCGAAGGACATGAACAGACACTTCTCAAAAGAAGGCATTTATGCAGCCAAAAAACACATGAAAAAATGCTCACCATCACTGGCCATCAGAGAAATGCAAATCAAAACCACAATGAGATACCATCTCACACCAGTTAGAATGGCAATCATTAAAAAGTCAGGAAACAACAGGTGCTGGAGAGGATGTGGAGAAATAGGAACACTTTTACACTGTTGGTGGGACTGTAAACTAGTTCAACCCTTGTGGAAGTCAGTGTGGCGATTCCTCAGGGATCTAGAACTAGAAATTCCATTCGACCCAGCCATCCCATTACTGGGTATATACCCAAAGGACTATAAATCATGCTGCTATAAAGACACATGCACACGTATGTTTATTGCAGCATTATTCACAATAGCAAAGACTTGGAACCAACCCAAATGTCCAACAATGATAGACTGGATTAAGAAAATGTGGCACATATACACCATGGAATACTATGCAGCCATAAAAAATGATGAGTTCATGTCCTTTGTAGGGACATGGATGAAATTGGAAATCATCATTCTCAGTAAACTATCGCAAGAACAAAAAACCAAACACCGCATATTCTCACTCATAGGTGGGAATTGAACAATGAGAACACATGGACACAGGAAGGGGAACATCACACTTCGGGGACTGTTGTGGGGTGGGGGGAGGGGGAGGGATAGCATTGGGAGATATACCTAATGCTAGATGACGAGTTGGTGGGTGCAGCGCACCAGCATGGCACATGTATACATATGTAACTTACCTGCACATTGCGCACATGTACCATAAAACCTAAAGTATAATAATAAGAAGAAGAAGAAGAAGAAAAGAAAAAAAATTAAAAAAAAAAAGAATGCCCACATATTCTTTGATTGAGGAATTTCACCCAGAGGAATTTATTCTGAGGAATATCAAGTACACTATAATAAATGTACAAAGGATTTCATGACAAAAATTGTATGCATATTAGAAGTTGGAAATGATCTTAATGTTCAGCAATGAGGAACTGATTAAATATAGTATGGTACATAAATACTATTAAATGTTTTGGGTTATAAAAAGAGAGACTTATTCAATTTGTCTCCAGTAAGTCAGTACCTATTAGAACTATAAATGGCACAAAAAGAAGTTGAGAGTCTTATCTACATGATCATGCTTCATGGAACCAAATACAATCCCCAGAGGAAGTGCAAGCACAACCATCCATGAAGACCTCCCAAAGGCTACAATTCAGAGAATTCAGAACCCAGCAGCTTAGAAAAACAGAGTATCTGTTCTCCTATCATTACTCTGAATTTGTTCATCCTGACTGCATCATGACTCAGCTCTAACTAATTACTCCTACTCTACCTACTAACCAACTATATCCTCCTCTGTGCTGTATGATTTAGCTTCCAATAATCATAATTTTCTCTTACTCGTAGCATCTACTGCTTTGTTTTCCTCCTGCCAACCTTTTCCATGAGGGTATTCTATCTTCTGCTCCCATTATCACTGTCTAAATCCTTGTATATATTATATAAATTCTCAAGGGAATATGATTTTTTTGTATTAATGGCTGATACAGTTTGGCTCTGCATTCCCACCCAAATCTCATCTCATTGTAATCTCCATATGTCAGGGGAGGGACCTGGTGGGAGGTGATTGAATCATGGGGGCGGACTTCTGTCTTGCTGTTCTTGTGATAGTGAGCTCTCACGAGATCTGGTTGTTTGAAAGTGTGTGGCACTTCCCCTTCGCTCGTGCTCTCTCTCTCCTGCTCCACCATAGTAAGACGTGCTTGCTTCCCCTTCGCCCTTCTCACATTATAGTAAGTTTCTGAGGCCTCTCAGACATGCTTCCTGTTAAGCCTGAGAAACTGTGAGTCAATTAAACCTCTTTTCTTCATAAATTACCCAGTCTCAGGCAGTTCTTTATAGCAGTGTAAAAACGGACTAAGACAACTGCCATCATCACTGACTGGGCAAGCTTTTGTGACAGCTGTCTCATAGGTCAGAGGTCACTGGAACATTCACACGTTGACTGCCCTTGGAAAGGTCGGAAGTTGAAAAACAAGCCACATGTGGAACATAGGTGTGATTTGTTCGGCTTGCACTTTGTTGGCCCATGCAGGAGATCAGAGAATTTCTTTTTCTTTTCTTTTTTTTTTTTTTTTTTTTGAGACAGAGTCTCGCTCTATCACCAGGCTGGAGTACAGTGGCTCAATCTTGGCTCACTGCAACTTCCGCCTCCCGAGTTCAAGCGATTCTCCTGCCTCAGCCTCCTGAGTAGCTGGGGCTACAGGCACGCGCCACCACGCCCGGCCAATTTTTGTATTTTTACAAAAATTTTTATTTTTAGTACAGACAGGGTTTCAACATGTTGTCCAGGATGGTCTTGATCTCTTGACCTCATGATCTGCCCACCTCGGCCTCCCAAAGTGCTGGGATTACAGGCGTGAACCTGTTTAAGTAAACCCTCTTATGCACCTACACAGTAACACTTCCAAGGATTTTTGCATAAATATACTGTACAAAATATCAACTATATAATTATTTCATACTTAATGGGCTTTTTAGTGGGTATGTTTTTATGTAATACCCAACAATACAACAGAATATCTAATAGAAATTAGTTTTCCTTATGTACTATAGCAGGCATAATTTTTAATATAAAATAAAAACTACTGTGTGTTTTAAAGTTATGTCATAAATACAAATAACATTTAGTTAAATAAAATAAGCAAACATGGAAATTTTACAAAATGATTACTAAACAAATAAAGAGAGGTTTAGAGAGACGGAGATGGAGGCTGCAGGCAGGTAGATGTTGATACTGCTCAGTCAACGTGAAGCCGAGTGGGAATGAGCTGGCAGAGAGTGAGTGATGCATCAAATGCCTGTGGTTCACCTATTTTCAAGTCCAAGGATCTTATGGACGCTCAATTCTTTCTGGCACTTGAGACACTAGAGGTGGATGGCTATGAACCATTACCTGTAATAGTAGATAAAGTCATGGACCAAAACAAAACAAACTTTGCAACAACACTCTTATCTGCATAATTCCACGTTTCCTAAAGACCCAGCAATGAGCATTTATTGCTCCTCTTCTTTCCCTTCCTGGGCTCTAGAATAAGCAACTAGTTGAACAAGTTCCGTGGTCATACGTTAAGTTCTTTGTACCATCCACTTCACAAAATCTAGCCTTCTTCACAAGATTTAGGATTTTTGCTTTGCGTTAATCACTTCCCTGAAACCTTGGAAGTCAGCAACTTATTGCGGTACTAGTTTCTCCCATTCATTGTTTGTTATGATACATGCCAAACCCAGTTGATAAATGTGAAGACCTTCTGAATGTCAAAACTCTTCTATAAATTCTGTGCTGAGGCAGTGTTGCCTGCATCATCACACCATATATCAGCATATAAGTGCCACATACTGCATCACCATCTGCAAACAATATGCCTTGAAGGCTGTAGTGACTCAGGTCCAGAGGCTACGATAATGGCATCATGCTGGAAGGCAAAAAGCCCATTGCGATATTATCTCCATAACTGTCGACACTAGAAGGACATCTGGGAGCTCAGTCTATTATCAAAAGAGCCTTGTTTGCAAGTTTTCCATCCATGTGTACTCTGATGAATAGAGACAGTTAGCTCCTCATGTAATCACTGAACGCTGCCTTGGTCATCCTATCTTTACGAGCTGAATATTACACAGCAGGCAATTCACTCTCCCTTAGTCCCTAAAAGGCACTGGGGCTTTTGAAGTGATACACAAGCAGAGGTTTTAGCTTAACTTCACATTCACTTAAAAGTAGTGTTAGGCTACTTTGGATGCTTTATGTTCTGGCATTTTTGTCTTCCTTTAGACTACTTTGGATGCTTTATACTCTGGCATTTTTGTCTTCTTTTCTGAAGTGAACATACAAGATGGCATACGTTTCCAAAGTAGATCAATTTCATCAACATTAAAAATTTGCTGTGCAGTTCAATCACCTTTGTCAATAGTGTTCAGCAATTCACGGGCTCGTACTTCTTCACAGGCTTTTCAGCACTCTTAGAAGACATTTTCATATAATAATGTGGGGATCTGATG
The DNA here is from genome assembly GCF_028885625.2 of Pongo pygmaeus. Classification (NCBI taxonomy): domain Eukaryota; kingdom Metazoa; phylum Chordata; class Mammalia; order Primates; family Hominidae; genus Pongo; species Pongo pygmaeus. Next base: position 181,995,962 of record NC_085930.1, on the reverse strand, counting down.
TGATAATGCACTACATGTTGAAACTGTGCAAGCACAAGATTCAGTGTTACCGAGAGAAGAGCTGAGAATCTACCACAGCAACTCTATTTTCTCCCCAGAATTTGTGCACAAATCAGTCTTACTGCTGTGACAATGTAGATTTGTTATAACAAGTTTTCCTTTCAGATAGTGAATTTAAGAAAAAAATTTTATAAGCCCTTAAAACAAATATTTGGACAGTGAGATTCAGATGGCAAGGGATGTCCATTACAGTATAAGGAGAATATAAAAGGACATAAGTCAAGGTTAATAGTAACCATCCCTGAAAGTTGGGACAGAATCATTTTAATAATTTTTCTTTTGGTTCCTCAATGTTTCTAGTCTATCTAAAATGAATAGGTATCAATTTTATAGTTTAAATGGAGAATATAGATACATTGCTAGATTGAAATGCCATCTACCTAGACTAACACAGTATTTCGTGCCTACATTGTTTTGGGCCTCAAAGCAGAAAAGCTCTTCAACAATATTTCCTATACACTTATACTACAAGATTTCAGTAAAGATCTAATAGGATATTAAATGGGACTCTTTTTGCATCATTTAAGAAGGCAAAGGAGGTGTCAGAAAACTAACTTTTTAACCTTTAGCTCAATACCACATAAAGGATATAAGAGGCCCTTATGGAAGAGGCCTTTGTAGAAGAGGCCAAGAAAGAAAATTAGGAGAATGTGCTCTCACATTTTCCCTCCTTCCTCCACTGAGGAGGAAGAAAGATGTTTCCCTTTTACCTCAAGCTTAAAGAAAAAGGCTTTCAGGAGAACATTTAGAGAGCTTGATAAGGGTTTCCTGGAATGTGTAGGGCACTGGTGTCTGACATACCCTGGAGGATTTACCCCCTGAGATAGGAGAACCCAGAAAGAGGCAAGGCTGGAGAAGCCTCTCCCTACACTTGCACCAATAGAGAGGCACGGCACTACCAGGCAAGTAAGGTATTTCCTGTCCCTGACTTCTTCTGTCTTCCCCAAGTCAGCGGAATCTGATACCTGGTGGTGGAAGGTAAGAGTGTAGCAAGGAAGGAGAGAAAGAAAATGGTAAGACTTGGAAAGAAGCAAGACGCCTTCTTTACCACCACAGGCTTCCAACTCAACCTAGGGGAGGAGAAAAGTTTCACTTCCCATGAAGTACAGTGTTGATGATGATCTCAGTGGACTGAACAGAATGATGGCTACAAGGAGACTATTGCAGTGAATGAAATTGAATGGAAACAGTGGTTTTTGTTTTGTTTTGTTTTGTTGTTTTTTGTTTTGTTTGTTTTTGAATAAGAAAACCAGAGCTGGCCATGGTGGCTCAAACCTGTAATCCCAGCACTTTGGGAGGCCGAGGCAGGCAGGCGGTTTACCTGAGGTCAGGAGTTCAAGACCAACCTGGCCAATACAGCGAAACCCCATCTCTATAAAAAATACAAAAAAAAATTAGCCGGGCATGGTGGCGGGCGCCTGTAATCCCAGCTACTCAGGAGGCTGAGGCAGGAGAGTTGCTTGAACCCAGGAGGCAGAGGTTGTGGTGAGCTGAGATCGTGCCATTGCACTCCAGCCTGGGCAAAAAGAGTGAAACTCTGCCTTGAAACAAAAAAGCAAAAAACAAACAAACAAAAAAGAGTAAGAAAACTGGGAGATTAAATTTCACAAAAAGGGTGGGGAAAATCTAATGGCATTAAATGGTTAGTGATTGTGGTGTGGGAAGTGGGAGAATAAAGTTGCTTGTAATCCTATCCTATGGAGTTCTGCTTGTTCATATTACTAAAACTCCTACATGCATCACATTGCTATCTTTACTGTAAAGAAGTTATGAAGTACATCGTTCTCTACATTTCACATATGTGCTTTACTAGAACCCACAGGAAGTAATTCGCCCCAGTCTTTCTCCAGCAATAGTTCTCCACAGCAAACTGTTTTTACGCTGTGTGCAATGTGAATTAATGAACTTGACCTGCTGGCTGTGGAAATGGTTTTGGTCAGCTGTTAGATGCTCAGAATAAAATGTGTGGTACATTCCTAACAAATGCATCAGTCACTCTGAAGTAACTTTGGGTCCCAATCTCAATCCTAGCTTCATCCTACCATTCCTACTCTTTTCCTCATTGTTCTTATTTATCTTTTTGTGTAGTATGTATTTATGTAAGCCATCTCAAATTCTTTCTGTACTGTGGCAGGGCAATAAGTACATTTATCACAAATGCCTATAGACCTAGCTTAAAATAATTTGCACTAAAATTAATCTTGAACATAATTTAACTTTGTTCTAGTGATTATGAAGATGCTTTGGGGTATTGCTTTGCCTTAAAGACATCAATATGAACATCCATTTTTATTGTGCTAAAAGTGTGATTAAGGTGATAGAGGACTCCAATTAATAATAGTGGATCTGATAACAAAGTTTTCTCTGTGTTACTAGTCTGGGGTGGGTAGGAGGTGGCGAATAAGGTTCTGAAATCATTTTCTTTAATGTTTAGGTATATCTAAGTAAATATTCATCTATGTCTAAGCCATTTAATTTTAAAGAAGCAAATGCTGTTTATACCTGACAATGCTAATTGTACACATTTAAGATTATATACATATATATACATATACACACACATACATACATATATATATATACACACACACATACATATATACATATACATATCACTTTGACTATTTAGGATGTGGACCAAATAGGGTTTCTAATCCAAACTGCAGTTTAAGCACAAATGATTATCCAATAATTCCAAGAAAGTGTGAAGAAATAATCCAGTAAAAGTGGACAGAAGGGGATACATCAGTAGGCAAGAGGTTTGAACACATTTCTAAGAGATGGGAAGAAGATGGAAGCCTATTGAAAGATGAAACCAAATGAGAAGGCAAGGACCCAGAATTCAGAAAGGAGGGAAGGAAGGAAAGAAGGAAGGAAGGAAGGAAAGGAGGGAGGGAGGGAGGGAGGGAGGGAGGGAGGGAGGGAGGGAGGGAAGGAAGGAAGCTGTTAACATTGATTGCAGACAGGCTCCAAGTTCAGGGTCAGAGGTACAGAGGGGGGCAAAGGGAGCTGAAAAGAAGGGGTTAATTAAAATTCTACTACACAACACTCTGGGAGGGGGAGGGGGAGGGTTATCAAAACAGGAGAAAGGAGGAAGGTAATAAGGAATAGCAGGGTAAAGAACTGTACGAGAAAGTCATGCCCAAAAACCATAGAAACTAAAACGTGACATGATTTTGAGCAAATGAAGGGAGAATTAATGAGAAATAAAAATTAATTAGAACTGGATGCAAGGATCATTTGGCTTTGACTGGTACCAAAATTGAAACATCGAATTCATAATCCTAACGCATTAATTTTCTCTATAATGAACAATATTCACTTAGTCGTAATAATGTAAATATCGTATACTAATTTTCAGCTTTTGAATTAACCTACAAACCAAACCTGGGAAACTTAAAAATGTTACATAGCAGAATGTAATTGTTATCAGGAGACACAGGGGGAAAGGGGAAAGATGAAGCGGAGGCAAGGATAAGGGGCTCTAACAGCCTCCTCTATGGGGAGCAGCAAATCACAATCATGACTGCACAGATAATACAGCCATCCCAGTTCTACCACTTAACTGATAACCTTGAACAAGTCAGTTTCATAACTGCTCTGTGCCTCAGTTTCCATGTCTCAAAATGAGGATAATAATTCGTATTTCATAGGTCTGATATGAGGAGAAAATGAATTTATTGTATGTGAAGTGTTTAGAACTGTGCCTGGTGTACAGTAAGCACTCAAATGTTTAATATTTCTAACACCATTAATATTTATGAGATGCTGCCTCACTTACTAAATCTAAAAAAAATAACAATTGTTGTATATTGGGAGGTGGGAGGGGAGGAAGGGAGGGGAGACGTAGCTTAAATAGACTAAACACTTTTCAGCTTCTCAGAAGTTTGGCTAATAAGTGACGTGTAAAGCTGACAGCTGAAGAAATAGCAGTGTTTTGTATTTCAAGTTAGAAACACTTAAACCAGAAATAATTATAAGCATTTATTATTTTTTCTAATTAAATAAATAATTACACAATTATTCTTTTTAAAATAAAGTTATCATACATTTGGCAATTCTATGAATGCCAAAACCCCCAAAGCCAAACAATTCAAGCTGAATCTATTCTTTCACAAGAGAATTCAGTCTGCCAGCCTTAGTTGGAAGTGAAAAGTAATCTCTCAGCCTACAATATTTTCCCAAGTCTTTGCTGTACTTTCCAGGGTGATAGCAATGCCACACCTCTTGGCAGCAAGACTCCAACCTTGGGGAAATATAATATTAGTGCTGTATGTCACAGTTTCAAACTGCACTAAATTCTACTGGCCCTCAGCACAATTTCATATGGCTCATGTGTCTGCTTTCCCGGCTACAGCTTGTGGGGGCAACATGTGTGGAAGGCTAAGACACTCTCTCTAAGAGATGGCTACATGGGTTATCAGTTTCACACTTGTTGAAGGCAGGTGATCAGTAAAGGGTTATTACCACCTGTAGGAATACGACAGCTCTTTGGACCCTTCTGGTCTCTCAGAGCTGACAACTTTTTCATCTCTTTGACCAACACTCCTCCACACAATGATTATAATCTGTATTCTTCCTAAGGCACATCTTACAGGAAGATGTTAGATTAACACCTTCTGGAGGGACTAAAACTCCAATGATATTTAAGCATACATTGAAGGTGGTTATTCTTCATTTTAGTGATAAACTTAGTTCACTTTCCCGTATACAGCTTTGCAATAGATAGTGAAACAATGTCAACAGTTATTGATCACCTACTATTTGTCAGGTTCTGTATTAGGAGTTGACAATGTAGTCTAACAGATAAATCAGACAAAAATGTAATGGAATGTAATAAATTCTATGATGATGATAAACACAGGATGCTCTTGAACATACAAGAGGGAACTAACTCAGCCTGGGAAGAAGAGTAGAGCATCAAGTAAGGCTTGCAAATAAGGAGAAAATAGGCAAGCACAAAAGGAGAGGAAGGTCACTCTAGGTAGAGGGTACAGCACAGTAAAGAGATGGGAAGGGTGTATATGGAGAAGTCCTACTTTTAGGGAGGTAGAAAAGGGCCAGACAATAAAGGGAGGGCTTCTATGTAATGTGCTAAGGAGAGTATATTTTTCTGAAGGTCTCTAAAAGGGACATCAAAACACTTCAAGCAGAAAAATAATATAATCATTTTGTTTTAAGATTATTCTGGCTATAAAAAGTGGCTAGCAGAAGGACTACAGGAAGATCAGTTGAAAGGTAAATCAGACATGACTTATGGCCACTTTAAACCCTCTCAGCCCCACCTTTTCCTACTAGAGCCACTGCTGGAGGATGTGCCACCACTTCTCACTCCTGTCGCAGGAATTTCTGAGGCTTTGGAGTATCAATACCTCTGGGCATTCATGCAAGTACAATCTGGAATTGCCAGGGACTTACTATTATTGGACCATTCTTGAGCAACTGGGCTGGAAGCTGAGTGATCAATGCTTCTCCCTTTCACACCCCAGATGAAAAGTTCCCACAGGACTCAGCAACAGTGGGTTGTGGTAGTGGCTAACCCGATATAGCAAAACGGTGTTGGCATTCCTTCCTTCTCTGTTTCTTCACTTCAACTCCTCATGAAAAACAACCTCTAAATAAACCTAACACAAGTTTTGTTCCAGATTCTGCCTTTATGGAACCTAGTTTAAGAATGAAGGTTACCAGATAAATCCAGGAGAAAGTCATGTGTACATGAAATAAGGCATGGTAATGAAAATGGAGACAAGGGAATGGATTATTCATTCACAAGATCTTAAGGATGTGGGATCAATACCTTGGCTATGAGGAATAAGGAAGAAAGATAAGCCTATGCCTAGGAGAATTCTCAGGTATCTGACTCAGGTGGTAGAGTGGATGGGGATACCATTCATAGAAAGCCATACAGAAACAAAATAGCCGGGCACAGCAGCTCACGCTTGTAATCCTAGCACTTTGGGAGGCCGAGGCAGGAGGCATTGCTTGAATTCAGGAGTTCAAGACCAACCTGGGCAACATAGTGAGACCCTGTCTCCATAAAAATAATAATAATAATTTTTTTAAAGGAGAGTGGCATTGAAGAAATGAAGGAGGGGTGTTTGTCTCTTGGATTTGTAGGAGTTCTTTCTATATCCTAGATATGTCTTTTATAGGGTATGTGGGTCTTTGAACACACAAGTGTGAGGTGTTTTTAAATCAAGGGGATGATGCCCTGTGGCAGTTTTACATACATATATATACATGGTGTAAATGTGTAAGATGCAAAGAAATGAAGAGGAAAAATGGACATTTAGGGAACATCTGCATGTAAAGGGTGGGCAAAAGATTTTGTGAAATACACTGAGTTGTGGCTCAGTATGTAGGAGAAAACAGCGATGACTCAGTGGATTAGACAGGGTTCTCTAGAGAGATGACCAATAGGATGAATGGAGGGAGGGATGGATGAATACCTAGAGAGAGAGAGGAGAGAGAGGGAAAGAGAGAGAGAGAGACTTAGGGGAATTGGCAGTCTGCAAACTGGAGACCCTGGGATTTCCGTAGTGTGGCTCAGTCCAGTCCAAGTCCTATAGCTTTAGAATCACAGAAGCTGATGCTGTAATTCTCAGTCTAAGATCAAAGGTCTGAAACCCAGGAGGTGGTGACGAGGGAGAAGGGGGTACTGGTATAGGTCTCACAGTCCAAAGGCTGGAGCTCTGATGACCAAGGGCAGAAGAGTGTGTACCAGCTCTGAGAGAAAGGGACTAAATCTTTTCCTCTTTTTGTTCTATCAGGGCTGTTAGCCTACACATATTGAGGGTGGATCTCCTGTACTCAGTCCACTGACTCAAATGCCAATGGCCCCTGGAAACACCCTCTCACACACCTAAAAACACTGCTTTGCCAGTTCTCTAGATATTCCTTAATTCAGTCAAGTTGACACCTAAAATTAACCATCACACAGAGGACTCAAAGGAAAAAAGAGGCCAGGAGGGGTGGCTCATGCCTGTAATCCCAGCACATTGGTAGGCCAAGGCAAGTGGATCACTTGAGCCCAGAATTTCAAGACCAGCCTGGGCAACATGGCAAAACTCTGTCTCTACAAAAAAAATACAAAATATATCCAGGTGTGGTGGCCTGCACCTGTAATTCCCACTACTGCAGAGGCTGGGGTGGGAGAATCACTTGAACCCAGGAAGTTGAGGCTGCAGTAAGCCGAGGTCACACCACTGCACTTTAGCCTGGGCAAAGAGGGTGAGACTCTGTTTCAAGAAAAAAGGAGAAATGTGTTTTAAAAAGGTGCGAATAGTTTACAAGACAGAACCAGAGGGTCCAATAGATGAGAACAGAAAAGTATTTATTAGATTTGACAAACAGGAAGTCATTAGTAACTCTGGCAAATTCGTTTTCATGGAGAAGTAGATACAGAAGCCAAATAGCAGTGGATTACAGAGTAACTGGGGGACCAATAAAGACAGGCAGAAACAACAACATAAGATTCTCCGCTCCCGCAACTGGCGATGGATGGATGGATAGATAGATAGATAGACAGATAGCTAGATAACCTGTTCATCATTTTGAAATTCAGACAATAGAGGAAAGAAGAAAGATTTTTAAAAATCACCCTTGGTGCCATTCATAGATAACAACTGCTACAATTTTGCTCTATCTCCCTTTAGACTGTCTCTTATTCATATGCATTACTTTTAGCAAAAATGTCACCATATTCTATATACCACTTTATAACCTGTTTTCTTTGTATAACAATAGGTAATGAACATCTTTCCAGGTCTATAAATCTATATTTACAATATCATTTGTAATGGCTGTGTAGATTGCATGGCATGAATGTATCACAACGTAAATAACCAATTCCCTGTTAAAGGACATAAAACATTTTTGTATTGACAACTCTGCAACACAACTATACACATTTGTCTATTTGCATAGGATCAGTTTCTAGGAGATTGACTGGATTAAAGGATATGTTTGTTTTGTTGAAAGATTCTGATAAAATGATGCACCAGAATGTTTATAGCCCAAGCATTCTGTAAAAGCATACCCTTGACAACACTGCATCATTCTTTTTGATATCTGCCTATGTGATTTTCAAAATAGCATCTTACTTTTTTGTATTTGCTTGTTTACTCGTAATGTTGAATGTCTTCGTATATTTATTGGTAGCTCTTGATGAATTGCCTGCTAATGATTTGTCCATTCATCATATTTATATCTTGATACAACAGCTTTATGTATTAAATATGGCATTTGACTTTGACTGTTAGGGATGTTACCAATATTTTCCAGCTCTTCATTTGCCTTTTGATTTTGTTTGCGGCACTTTAAAGCACTTTTTATTTTGTTAGTTCTTTCATTATAAAAAATAGATATGTTCAAAAATAACTAAATCTTATTTTTTTTACATCCAATTTTAAGCCCCGGGGCTAATCAGTATCAACTGAAATATATTTTTGTATTTTTAAAAATACATGCAAGTTCTCTATTTTGTATATTCGGAGATATCTTTTTTCACTTATGGCCTTTGATGCCATGCTTAGAAAAGCTCCCCAAAACTGTATAAATATTCGCCTTTGTTTCTTTCTAATATTTTTAGTGTTTACATTAAAAATTCTAATCTATCTAGAATTTATCCTGGTATTTGATGAGACATATGGATCTAAGTTGTTTTTCCCCAAAGGGTTGGCTAATTGAGCCTCATTTATCAATACTATGGTTTTCTCCTTCCAAAATGATTTGAAGTAAAACCTTCGTCATAAATTGAATTTTTGTGTATTATTAAGTCTCTTTCTAAACTTTCTATTCTATTCTATTAATTTGTTTGTTTTGATGCCAGTACCATAATGTTCTAAGTATTGCCACTTTGAATTTTTAACAATAAGAACACTAATTAACATTTACAATAAGAATAATAATTAACATTATTACTACATGCCAGTGTGCAATGCACCATATTAAATGCTTTCCATAGATCATCTCTTTTACTTCTCATAGTATCCAATGATATAAGGGACTATTAGTATCATCTCTAGTTCATTTTTCTAAAAATTATAATAATGATAAATAATTTATTAACTACTAGTTGGGTATCAGGCACTGTTCTAAGTGGAATTTTCACAGTCGACCTATGAGGGAGGCACTATTATTACCTCCATTTTATAGACAAAAGTGATATAAAAAGAGGTGAAGCAATTTATCCAAAGCCACCCAGTTAGTTATGAACGGATGAAGCTGGAATTCAATCCCAGGTAGCCTTATTTCAACGCAACCTATGCTATTCTGCTAAAAAATTTTAAATGATAATGAAAGTAAATTTTATTATCATTTTTAATATTTAAAAGTAAATTTTAAAAGACTTCATTACACATTATTTTGCTGGAATTTTGTTGGTTTTTTTCCTCACAAATAATTTTATAAGATCCCTTGGTACTGGCTGTGTGCAGTGGTTCATGTCTGTAATCCCAGCACTCTGGGGGGCCGAGAAGGGTGGATTGCTTGAGTCTGGGAGTTCAAGACCACCCTGGGCAACTGGAATGAGACTCTGTCTCAAATTAAAAAAAAAAAAAAAAAAAGACAGAGAGTTTTTTTGGGGGTTGCGGGGGCGTTCTATCGCCCAGGCTGGAGTGCAGCGGTGCAATCTCAGCTCACTGCAGCCTTGACCTCCCTGGCTCAGGCAATTCTTCCACCTCAGCCTCCTGAATAGCTGGGACTACAGGTGCGCCACCACACCCTACTAACTTTTGTATTTTTGTAGAGACAGGGTATCTCCATGTTGCCCAGGCTTGTCTTGAACTCGTGAGCTCACATGATACCCCTACCTCTACCTACAAAGTCCTGGGATTACAGGTGTGAGCCACGGCACCAAGCCAAGTATTTTCAATATATATGCCCTTTGCCATATGACTTGAAAATTTTTTTATGGTCTTTTAAAATCTTTTGAGTATATAGAATTTTTCATCATATAAAAACAAGTTATTTTTATGAAGTTAAGCACATCTATCTTGACTTTTTTGCTTCTGGGTTTTTCTGACATATCAAGGTTACAAAATATTTTCCTAAATTTCATTGTATATTTTACACTTTTATATTTTAAAACTGAATTTGTTTTCAAAATGATATGAACTGTAGATATAATTTTGCTTTTTCCAGATGGATAGCCCATTATGCCAGCATATTTATAAATAAATTACCCTTAGCCATCAAATTAAAATGTACTCTTACCATTTATTAGTTCTCATAACATTCTGATCTTTCTTCTCAATATTTTTATATTGTTTACTAATCTAGTTGTCCATTGCCATTACAGTACTAAGTGGATTTAATTATGGTAGCTTTGAGGTGTTGATACCTGAGAAGACAAGTCTTCCCTCATTAATTTAGAAAAGAATTTTGACTGGTCTCAGCTATTTTCCCCTACAAACTTTAGAATCATTTCAACCTGTTTAAAAATAAAAAAAAAAAAAAAAGGTGGAGAAGTCAAGAAGTAAGACTCTAAGTGGAAATGCAGTGAATTTATATATTAATTTATATATATAAATAATTTTTAAAATTATTTTAAACATTAGGTATTCCCATCTAGGATAAATCAGTCTCTACAATCATTAAAGATTGATTCTCGACCTTTAACGATGGTTTCCATAGTACCTGTACCTTTTTATTAAATTTATCCCAAGGGACAAGTCATATACTTTAGAACTATTGTAAAAAATTTTTTTAATTTTTAAATGTTTAAGTTTTTTTCTGCAAATGCTAACTGGATATTTCTATGTTGAAGAAAAGCTTTTGATTTTTGTATATTTGTTGTGTAACCAGTCGAATATTAATTCTATGAGATTTTTAGGAAGTCTCTGAAATATATAGCCACATTATCTGCAAAGAATAACATTGTTGCTTATTGTTTTTAAAAAAATTATATTAATTATTTAATTTTCTTGTATTATTGGACTTAGCTAAAATTTTAAAAACCAAATAGCTGTGGTAGAGGGTAAATTTAACATTTTCTTAATCTAATGCAATGGTGTTAATATTTTATTATGTACTGTGCTATCTGTTCATTGTTATAAAAAGTCTTTATCATGTTTAGGTGATTATCTTCTATTGCTATTTTATTTGGATGATATTTTTCCTTTTAAAAAAATCTAGTTTGAGATTTTTCAAAAGTACTTGGGCATGCATTTCCTTGCCCTTTCTCCCATTCCTTCTGTGGAGTGTTGAGGTAGGAGTGAGAGTTCTGCAGCCATTTCAGATGCTGAAAGGGAAATTGTCTGTCAAGAATGGCAAAGCAGCCCTAGCAGCCCTGAACCACCCACCTTTGTAATTTGAGAAAGAAATAGGCACGGTGGCTCACGGCTGTAATCCCAGCACTTTGGGAGGCCAAGGTGGGTGGATCACGAGATCAGGAGTTCCAGACCAGCCTGGCCAAGATGGTGAAACCCCGTCTCTACTAAAAATACAAAAAAAAAAAATTAGCTGGGCTTGGTGGCGGGCGTCTGTAATCCCTGCTACTTGAGAGGCTGAGGCAAGGAATTGCTTGAACCCAAGAGTCGGAGGTTGCAGTGAGCCAAAATGGCGCCACTGCACTCCAGCCTGGGAGACAGAGTGAGACCCCATCTCAAAAAAAGAAGAAAAGAAAGAAACTTTTATTGTATTTTTTAAAAATTCTACTTTGAAATATATAATACATACAACCTAAAATATAAAGTGCACGTTATGAGAATAACAAAATAAATAGCCACTTAGTACTGTAATGGTAATAGACAACTAGATTAGTAAACAATATAAAATATCCAGAAGAAAGATCAGAATGTTACGAGAAACTGATAAATGGTAAGAGTGCATTTTAATTTGAGGGCATGTACACGTGTGCAGTGTGTACATAGTACACATGTACACCCCATCTTGTTTAGGAACTTAAAAATTTCCAGTACCTTAGACACCCGCTCTGTGCTCCTCCCTGACCGCCATTTCTCTGCCTACACGCATTCCCACAAGATGTTACTATTATTCGGAATAGCATACTCATCTTTAGAGTGTTAGCGCGACCTATCCCTAAATAACTCAATTTTGCTTGTTTTAAATTTTATGTAGATAGAACAATGCTATGGATATTTTTGTGATTTGCTTTTTCACTCAGTATGTTCTTAAAATTATGTTATTGCATGTAGATAACAAGCATTTATTTTCATGGCTATATATCAATCAATTGTCCTATTGATAGACATTTGAGTTGGTTCAATTTGGGAATATTATAAGCAGTGCAGCTGCGTACATTCTTGTGCACATGTTTGCTTGTGCACATGTGTTTCCCTAGGTAAGAATAGATATAAATTTGGTCATGTACAACTTCTCTATATAATAACAAACTGACTTCTGTTCAATAAATCAATTTACTTATCAACATATCAATTTATTTATCCTTGCACCAAATTACATACTGTTTATAAGCCTTAATATTTGGGAAAGCAAATTATTTCACCTGTTCTTCATGAATATGTTAACTACCCTTGGCTTTTTGCTCTATGCTGTGAATTTTAAAATCAGCTAATTTCATAAACTAAAATTTTTATTGAAGATATGTAATCAATTTGGGAGATTTCCTGTCTAAGAATTCTGTATTTACTTAGATCTTATTTAATGTGTTCTAAGAAGGTTTTAATTTTCTCCATAAAAGTCTTGCAGATTTTCCGTTAGAATTATTTCTAGCATTTCATATTTTTCATTGCTATTGTCTATTGAATGGTTGCTTTTTTTTTTTTTTTTTTTACAGCTTCTGATTTTTTCTGGGGTATAGAAATAGAATTGATTTTTACTTATTGACTTGTTTCTAGAAACTTATTAAACTTATCTTATGAATGGCGTCACTGGCCTTACCAGGATGCTGTGACACCGCAGGAGCGCTACTCAGAAGAGCAGAAGGCCTACTTTTCCACTCTGCCTGCCCAAGGATTGGCCCTGTGTGGCTTGGCTCAGCCCTCAGAGAAGCCTCGCTCTCCATACCCTGACTTTCCCTTCACCACACTCACCCCCAAGAAGCCTCAAAAGCCCAGCAGAGCCCACGGCCTCTCCACCTGGATCCCCTCTTCCTTGATACCTTTCTTCCCTGTGGGACCCCAGTTTATGGTGGTACTTGATAGGCCTTTGGCAAAGCAAGAGGTTTTATTTTGGGTACAAGATGACTATTTTTGATAACATAGTAGAGATCTTCCATGAAGATAACAAGGCTCAAGGAAGTTAGGTTTGGCCAAGACAAGTCAAAAGCCCAGGAAGATCTAGAATTCTCATCTGCCTTCGAATGTGGGACTCTTACATGTGTTACTATTTCTATGCAGTGCCCCAAGTTGCTAATTGTTGTAGGGCCTCAAGGGTAAACATCTCCTAAAGAATATCTACCTCATAGGGTTCTTGTGGAGATTGAATTAACACAGGTAAAGCATTCGGGAAAAAACAAAGCTTGATTACAACACAGTGTATTAGTGCATTCTAATATTGATATAAATTTCTGACTTTCCAGTTTCAGGCTTTTTTTTTTTAAATGGAGTCCACTCTGTCACCCAGGCTGGAATGCAGTGGCACAATCTTGCCTCACTGCAACCCCTGCCTCCCTGGTTCAAGCGATTATCATGCCTCAGCCTCCCGAGTAGCTGGAATTACAGGCCTGCACCACCATGCCCGGCTAATTTTTGTATTTTTGTATTTTTGTATTTTTAGTAGAGATGGGGTTTCACCATGTTGGCCAGGCTGGTCTCGAAATCCTGACCTCAGGTCATCTGCCCGCCTTGGCCTCCCAAAATGCTGAGATTATGGGTGTGAGCCACCACACCTGGCCAGTTTCAGGCCTTTATATATAGTACCAACTATGAACATTCTTATACATGGATCCTAGTATTCATATTTCTAAATTTCTCTGGCATGAATATCGAGGATTAGAATTGTTGGGTTAAGATATTCAAAATGTATATCTTAAACTTTTTGATTAATGACCAAGTGTTTTATACATAGTTATACAATTTACACTCCTACCAACAGCAACTTCTTATCTCTCAAAAGAAGTAATTTCTCTTTGCTTTCCATTTGTGCTAAGCCACAATGGTGCATGTGCAATGGAATCTGATTTGCAATCCTGCATTATGGATTAGATTGAACATTTTAAACTAAGTTTTTTAGCCTTTTGGATTTCCTTACTTTTGTTGTTGTTGTTGTTGTTGTTGACAGAGTCGCACTCTGTGGCCCAGGGGCACTATTTCGGCTCATTGCAACCTTCACCTCCTGTATTCAAGCAGTTCTCCTGCCTCAGCCTCTTGAGTAGCTGGGACTACAGGCATGTGCCACCACATCTGGCTAATTTTTATATTTTTGGTAGAGATGGGGTTTCACCGTGTTAGCCAGGCTGGTCTTGAGCTCCTGGCCTCAAGTGATCCACCTGCCTCAGCCTCCCAAAGTGCTGGGAATACAAGTGTCAGCCACTGTGCCCAGCCAGGATTCCCTCACTTATGAAGTACCTGTTTTTCTATAGGAATGTCTGACTTTTTGTTTTTTTTAGTTTTTTATATAGTCTGGATATGAGTCCTTTTGTCAGTTACATGTATTGTGAACATCTACTCTGTGACTTTGTCTTTTAATATGTCTTTTCATGACTGGAAGTTCTTAATTTTAATGTAGACATCAATCATTCCTTCTATAATTAACTTTTGGAAAAATGTGTAAGTAATCTTTTCTAACCCCAGACAGATTAAGATACTCTCCTATATTATCTAGTAAAATCTTTATAGTTTTACCTTTCATATTTAAATCTATAATTCTCTTTTAATTCAAATCTGCATAAAATGTGAAGAAGAGATTTTATTTCTTTTTTAAAATAAAGATACCAATTTTTTGCTGGGCGCCGAGACCAAGGGCTAAAGCTTGGAGACTGAAAAAATGCAGACCACTGGGGCACTGTTCATTTCTCCAGCTCAGATCCACTGTTGCACCAGGGGTCTAACCAGGCCTGTGTCTGCTTCCTTCTTGAATAGCCCAGAGAATTCATCTAAACAGCCTTCCCACAGCAGCTCCCTACTCCAGGTGGCCAGACAGGAGTTCCAGACCAGTGTTGTCTCCTGGGACATTGACACAGCAACCAAGTTTATTGGTGCTGAGGCAGCCACAGTTGGTGTGGCTGGTTCAGGGACTGGCATTGGAATTGTGTTTGGCAGCTTGATCATTGGCTATGCCAGGAACCTGTCTCTCAGGCACTCGTCTCTCAGGCAGTAGCTCTTCTCCTATGCCATTCTGGGCGTTGCCCTGTCTGAGGCCATGAGGGGTTCTTCTGTTTGATGGTCACCTTCCTCATACTCTTCGCCACGTGAGGCTCCATGGGGGCCACCTGTCCGTCCCTGCTGCTGCGACTCCATGCCATTCCTGGTGCTGGGGTGTGCTAAGCTTTACCATTAAACACAACGTTTCTTAAAAAAAAAAAAAAAAAGATACCAGTTTTTCTCAGCACCATTTATTGAATAGGCTGTTTTTCACCCACTATTCTACAATGATAATGCTGTCGGTTTGGGGGTTTCAAGTATGATCTACTAATTCATTTGTGTTTAATACACTAAGACTTCCAGCACTGCACTGTTTTGATTACTACAGCTGTATAATAAACCTTGTATCTGATAAAACAGATTCTTTTACTTCTGTAACCATATTCATTATTCTTGACCCTTTGTATTTCCACATAAATTTAGGAACAATTAGTCATGTTTTATACACACACACAGACACACACACACACACAGCCTGTTGGTATTTTTATTTGCCTTATTTGAATTTGTTCAGTTTGGGGAAAACTGGTATTTTTCAACACTGAGGCATCCAATCCTGACAATCATATCAATTAAGGTCTTCTTTAATTATTGTAAATAAAGTTCCACAGTCTTCTCTGTAGAGATTTTGTATATCTTTTATTAGACTTATTCTTAAGTATTTCAATTGTTTTAATGCTATTGTAACAAGTATCTTTTAGGAAAAGGTATTTTTACTTCTTTGTGGCTGGTATCTATTTGTATATTGATTTTGTTTCAGAATTTAATCTAAGTTTTCTCCAGATTGTTTATAATTTTCTACCTAAGCAATCGTATCATCTTTGAATAATAAGAGTATTGGTTTTTTCCTTTCTAATTCTCATACCATATCTTTTTCTTGCAATACTGCACTGCTTGAGACTGCAGTAAAATGTTGATTGAGGGTGGTAGAACAAGTACTCTTTTCTCCTTCCTGATCTCAAAGGAGATGTTGCCAATGTTTCATATTAGATATGATGTGTGTTATGGTATTTTTGTAGATAATCTTTATTAGATTAAGGATGTCCCTTTCTATTTCTAGTTTGCAAAGAGGTTTTATTATAATGGATGTTGAATTTATCATATGTTTCTTCTGCAACTATTGAGATAATGTAATTTTTTCCTTTATTAAGTATGAAAATATACTGATGAATTATCTGAAGTTAAATAACCTTGCATTCCTGGCATAAGCCCAACTTGGTCATGATATATAATTCTTATTATATATGATAAGATTTTGTTAATATTTTATTTTGAAATTTTGCATGTATTTTCACAAATAAGATTAGCCTTTCTTAAAATGTCTGAAGTTATCCAGAATTCAAAAAATGAATTGGGAAGTGTTCCCTTTCACTAGTCTCTGTAAGAATTTGTAAGATTAATTCTTTATTAAATATTTGATAGAATTCACCAATGAAGCCATCTAGGCCTGATGGTTTCTTTTTAGAAATGATTCTTTTTTTTTTTTTTTTTCTCCAGACAGAGTCTCGCTCTGTCACACAGGCTGGAGCACAGTGGCACAGTCTTGGCTCACTGCAACCTCGGCTTCCAGGTTCAAGTGATTCTCATGCCTCAGGCTCTCAAGTAGCTGGGATTACAGGTGCTGCTGCCATGCCCAGCTAATGTTTGTATTTTTAGTAGAGATGCGGTTTTACCATGTTGGCCAGCCAGGCTGGTCTTGAACTTTTGACCTCAAGTGATCCACCCACCTTGGCCTCCCAAAGTTCTGGGATTACAGGCGTAAGCCACTGCAACCGGCCTTAGGAATGATTTTAAATGTGGATTATATTTCTTTGGTGTTTACAGGAACATTTAAGTTTTCTATTTCATTAAGTTGTGTTTTTCTAGAAATTTGTTTGTATTGTACTACTCTGTTGCAGTAATGAGTCCTCATTTGCATGCATCTTCCAGCATCCACACCTCTGGATGGTAGTACTTTCCCACATTGACTTTAGTTTCATCTACGCGATTTGTTTTGGCCAATGAGAGACCACAGGAAAAATAACATAAGCATAGATTTTAAAACTATTTGCTTTTTGGAACCCTAGAACTGCTACCATGTGAACAACCCTGCACTGGACTACCAATGATGACACATGCCTCCACCACACTAACCAAATGCCAGGAAGCCTGTGATACCCTGAGTAATGATTCTCCAAATATGTTGACATCCAAGCCCAGGCACTTATGACTATGTTAGATGGTGAAAGGAACTTTGTAGATTTGATTGTTATGGATCTTGCAATGGGGAAATTGTCCTGGATTATCCAGGTGGGCCTGATGTAATCACCAGTGTCCTTATAGTAAGAGGGAGGCAGTAAGAGATTTGTCCATAGAGGAGGTGATGTATGACAGAAGTAGAGATTGGAATGATACAGTCACAAGCCAAGGAATATCAGCAGCCTCCAAAAGTTGGAACAGGCAAGGAACAAATTCTCCCCTAGAACCCCCAGAAGGAACAAGTCCTCTTGATAGTTTGACTTCGGTGAGTCAGACTCATGATTTTGGACTTCTTATCTCCAAACTACAAGAGAATAAATTTGTGGTTAAGCCACTACACTCGGTAATTTGTTACAGCAGCAATAAGAAACTAATATAGGTTTTGGTATCAAATGTGGAGTGTTGGCTGTAATAAATACCTAAAAATGTAGGAGTGACTTTTGATTTTGTCAGTGGGAGGAGGCTAAAAGAATTACAAAAGCAAAATGGAAAGCCAGTATGTATGCCAATATTGCAAGTATATGAGGTAATGCATGTTAACTACCTTCATTTAGCCATTCCACGATGTATACATATTTCAAAACAGCATTTTGTAAACCATAAATATATACAATTTTTATTTGTCAATTTAAAAAAATAAGCAAAAAACAAAAATATCCTGGGGGAAAAGCCTATTGCCTTGCATAAACTGTTACTAGAAATACGAATATTAACAACTCTGCTCGTGAGCACTCAGAAGGAAGTGAGGATCCTGTAGAGAGGGCCCACGTGATGTCAGAATACCTACATCACCAAAAACAGACTGCTGGCAGGAATACGTTAAATGTGTGCTGAGGAGAAATGAGGAATTGGAAACTAAAGGAAGGGGGACCCTTTTATATAGTGGCAGGAAACTTAGCCACATTGTGTCCTACAGTTATACGGGGATGGGGTGGGGCGGGGGGAGACTAAAACAATCAGGATTTGGTCAGAGGTCCCTATTCAAGCCTCCTGAAATATTTGTGAAGAGATTAGGCATGTGACTCAGCTTTGTAATCAGAAGCCAGGAATAGAGATGGGATTATGCAGTAAAGATATGTGAAAGGTCTCTTGACTAATGGAGTAAATTGCATGCCATATATAGGAGTTTACAAGGATTCTGAGAATGTTATACTAGCAGAAACACTCGCAGCTTAGACCAAACGAAAAGAGAAGACAAAAAAAAAAAAAGTTAGACTTCAAAAATTCTATAAGCAAGAAATGGACTGATAAAATCACTTAACTGCAAACTTGTGCTATCCTTCACGAAAACGTAACAATGATTCATGGTGCATCCTTAGGTACCTAATGAAAACTTGTCTAAGGATGTTCCCTGTCTTACCAAATTATGGAAAGTCACTTCGCACAATACATATTCTGAGGTCGTTAATATGATCTCTTCCTAGCCTCTGCTTAGGCAGGAACCCAACACATTTATAAGCACAATTTTTGACCAACTGAAGTGGTCCCCTTATGTTGATCATGTAACTGTCTACATCTTCCTGGCAAAACTCTTACTATGTATACTCATTATATTCCTATAATTTTTATGTGTACATTTATAAATTACTAAGCTCACCAAGAATAACAGAATCAAAAAAGCCATGATGGGACTTTTAAAATGTCAACAATAATATGCTTAAAAGGAACTCTTAAAAAAGTGGAAAGACAAAATACCAAACATTCAATGGTCAGCTTTGATTGATGTTTAGGCCTCAAAACAAAATACCAATCCCAAAATGGCCTCTTTCAAAGTAAGCCAAAATAGTTTATTCAAATTCAAACCTCCTGAAACTTTTTACGTTTTAACATTTATTGTTACCTATAGTCACCCTATTGTGCTGCTGAACGATCTTTTTCCTTCTATCTAACTGTATCTTTGTACCCATTGATCAACTCCTCTTTATACCTCCTTCCCCACTACCCTTCCCAGCCTCTGGTAATGGTCACTCTACTCTATCTCCATGAGTTCAACTTTTAATTTTTAGCTCCCACATATGAGTGAGAACATGCAATATTAGCCTTTTTGTGCCTAGCTTATTTGACTTAACATGTCCTCCAGTTCCATCCATGTGGTTGCAAATGACAGAGTTTTATTCTTTTTTACAGCTGAATAGTACTCCACTGTGTATATATACCATGTTTTCTTTATCCATTCATCTGTTGATGGACACTTAGGTTGATTCCATATCTTGGCTATTGTGAATAGTGCTACAGTAAACATGGGAGTGCAGACATCTCTTTGATATACTAATTTCCTTTCTTTTAAATATATACCCAGCAGTGGGATTGCTGGATCATATGATAGTTCCATTTTTAGCTTTTTTTGAGGAAACTTTATACTGTTCTCCAGTGGTTTTACGCACATTCCCGTCAACAATGCACAAGGGTCACCCTTTATGTTCTCGAACAAGCATCCCTTAGTGCTTGTTCTTTTTATAAAAGCTATTTTTACTGGGGTGAGATAATGTCTCATTGTAGTTTCGATTTACATCTCTTTGATTAGTGATGTTGAACATTTATTCATATACGTGTTGGCCATTTGTATGTCTTCTTTTGAAACATGTCTATTCAAATCTTTCACCTATTTTAAAATTGGATTTTTTTTTCCTATTGAATTACTTAAGCTCATTATATATTCTGGTTATTAATTCCTTGGCAGATGGGTAGTTTGCAAATATTTTTCCATTCTGTGACTGTCTCTTCACTTTGTTGATCGTTTCCTTTGCTGTAAAGATGCCTTTTAGCTTGATGTGATCCCATTTGTCTATTTTTGGTGGAAGATCTTGCCTCAATGTTGATGGCTGCTGACTGATCAGGCTGGTGGTTGCTGAAGGTTGGGAGGCAGTGGCAATTTCTTAAAATAAGGCAACAATGAAGTTGGCCACAGTAATTGACTTCCTCTTATAAAAGATTTCTCTGTAGCATGCAGTGCTGTTGATAGCATTTTACCCCTAGCAGAACTTCTTTAAAGTTGGGGTCAGTCCTCCCAAATCCTGCCTCTGTATTATCGACTAAGTTCTGTAATATTCTAAATCCTTTGTCATTTCAACAATGTTCACAGCATCTTCACCAGGAGTAGATTCCATCTCAAGAAACCACTGGAGTCTCATGAGTGGGCTCAAAATAGTCAACCATGCTATAAAAAGATGTGCTCTCATTCAGGCTTTGTTATTCCATTTATAGAGCACAAGCGAAGTCTATTTAGCATAATCTTAATGGCCCTAGGATTTTCAGTATGGTCAATGAACATAGCTTCAAGTTACCAGCTTGAAGCCCCTAACAAAAGAGTCAGCCTGTCTTTGAAGCACTGAAGACAGGCATTGACTTCTATCTAGCTATGAAAGTCTTAGATTGACCGGGCGAGGTGGCTCACACCTGTAATCCCAGCACTTTGGGAGGCCGAGGCGGGAGGATCATGAGGTCAGGAGTTCAAGACCAGCCTGGCTAACATGGTGAAACCCCATCTCTACTAAAAATACAAAAAATTAGCAGGGTGTGGTGGGGTGTGCCTGTAATCCCAGCTACTCGGGAGGCTGAGGCAGGGGAATTGCTTGAACCCACGAGGCAGAGGTTGCAGTGAGCCAAGATCACGCCATTGTACTCCAGCTTGGGCAACGAGCAAAACTCCATCTCAAAGAAAAAAAGAAAGTCTTAGATGGCGTTTTCTTCCAACAGAAGGCTGTTTCGTCTACATTGAAAATCTGTTATTAAGCATAGCCACCTTCTTCAGTTATCTTAGCCAGCTCTCCTAGATAACTTGCTGCAGCTTCCCTATCAGCATTTGCTGCTTCACATTGCACTTTTATGTTTTGGAGACCATTTCTTTCCACATGAACCAACCTCTGCTAGCTTCAGGCTTCTGCAACTTCCTTATCTCTCTCATTCTTCATAGAATTGAAAGAGAGTTAAGGACTTACTCTGGATTAGGCTTTGGCTTAAGGGACTGTTGTGGCTAGTTTGATCTTTTCTCTAGACCATTCAAACTTTCTTCGTATCAGCAATAAGTCTGTTTCACTTCTTATTATTCATATGTTCAATGGAATAGCACTTGTAATTTCCTTCAGTAACTCTTTTTGCATTCACAACTCGGCTAACTATAGCACAAGGGGCCTTACTTTCAGTCTATCTCTGTCTTCAACATGCCTCCCTCACTTAGTAATTCCTAGCTTTTGATTTTTTAGAGGCCATTGTAGGATTAATTATTAATTAGCCTAATTTCAATATTGTGTCTCAGGAATTAGGGAGATCCAAGCAGAGGGAGAGATTGGGGAACAGCTGTTCAGTGGAGCAGTCAGAACACACACAATTACCAATAAAGTTTTCAGTCTTAGATGGTTGCAGTTTGTGGTGCCCCAGAACAATTACAATAATAACATCAAAGATGACTGATCACAGATCACCAAAACAGGTATAATAATGAAAAAGCATAAAATATTGCAAGAATTACAAAAATATGACACAGACACATGAGGTGAACACATGCTGTTGGAAACACTGTGCTAATAGACTTGCTCAATGCAGTATTGCTACAAATCTCCAGTCTGTCAAAAGCACAGTATCAGCTGCTAAGTGCAATAAAACAAAATACGCCCATAATATCTACCAAAATTATATACTGATCTTTTGACCTAGTAATCCCACATGTAGTTTTTTTTTTTTGCAAAATATGCTAACAGAAATACAAAATGATCTATTCATAAAACTTGCAGCATCATTTTCGTAGTAGAACACTAGAAACTAATGTTCATCAATAGGGGATTGGGTGAATAAAATAGAGTCCACTCACACAGTGGAGTACTCTGCAATTGTAAGAAGAAATGAAGAACTTATATACAGATATAGAGTGATTTCCAGAATACATTTTGAAGTGATAAAAGCAAGATTGTAGATCAGTAATTATTATATGCCAATTTTTCTGTAAGAAGAGGAGAGAAAAGTGTATTGCATATTGATATGGTTTGGATCTGTGTCGCTGCCCAAATCTCATGTTGAAATGTAAACCCCAATGCTGGAGGTAGGGCTTGGTGGGAGGTAATTGGATCATGGTGACAGTTTCTCATGAATGGTTTAGTACCATCTCCCTGGTGCTGTTCTCATAAGAGTTCTCATGAGATCTGATTGTTTACAAGTGTGTAGCACCTGCCCCGTCTCTCTCCCTCCCTCCTGCTTCTGGCCATCTGAAGTGCTGGCTTCCCCTTCACCTTCTGCCACGACTGTAAGTTTCCTGAGCCCTCCCCAGAAGCTAAGCAGATCCCACCATGCTTCCTGTGCAGCCATGCAGAACTGGGAGCCAATTAAATCTCTTTTCTTTATAAATTATCCAGTCTCAGGTATTTATAGCAGTGCAAGAAAAGACTAATACACCTGGTACCATCAGATTTAAAGGTGAGCTTACTACAATATCTAAAGATGCTTCAACTAATTTAGTTAAGCCTGCAACTGTTTTTGAACAAGGATAAGCCTTTGCTGCTAGATAGTTCTTTGAGAAGAACCTTAAGGCAAAGGTAACTTGTTCAGGAGGTTCAAGAAAAGCAGCAGAAGGAACATAATGAATGTAAGTGGTGAAGATGAAGCTGTGGAGACATAGCGAGATTGTCTCAAAAAAAAAAAAAAAACTTATAAGTTTTAAAAAGAAAAAATATGTATCACATGGACCCATCAATATACAAATATACATAATACAAATATTATGTATCCATAATTAGAAATAAAAAATATTTTAAACATCCTCCACCAGAAAAGATTATGACTCACTGAAGCCTCTGATGATCTTTAACATTTTTTTTTGTAAGCAATAATGAATTTTTAAATTAAGGTATGAACATTTTTTTTTAGACATAACGCTATTGCACTTAATAGTCTACATATGCGTAAACGTAACTTTCATATGCAATGGGAAACCAAAAATTCATGACTCACTTTATTGAGATAGCTGCTTTATTGTGGTGGTCTGCAACCAAATTTGCAGTATATCTGAGGTGTGCCTGTACTAGATTTCCCTCCAGGGAGGTTGTAGTCATTTTTATATTCACAACAGACATATGTAAGAGTACATTTACCCACAGCCCCACCAACAGAAACATTGTCAAATATTTAGATTTCTAATGATTAAAAATGGCATGTTAGTGTAATTTTAATGAACTTTCTCTCTTAAGGTTGATAGTCTTACATGTTTAATGGTAATTTTTCATTTTCTGCGAACCATCTATCTTCTGGCAATTTTTCTATTAGGTTGTTTTTAGATACTGGAGTTTTCCTTACACTCTAAATGTAAATCCTTTGTTTTGAGTTACATTTTTCTGTGACTTGTTTTTAACTTTGTTTATATTGACTTATTTTGTATTAAGTTCCATAAAAAAAATCCACTAAGCTTTCAGTTGAATTTAAGTGTATTGGTTAAATTGATGAAAGTTCACATCCTTTTTACATCTTTCTGTTCATAAACATGTTAGTGCTCTCCATTTATTTTTCTCCTATACTGACTATAACCTTCTCAGTGAGAATTTTCTAATTGACTTTGCTCAATACTTAATGTGCATGCTTGATTTTAAGTTCCATGTTTTTCTATTTTTAGAAAACTCTCAACTCTTCAAATATTGCTTTCTACCCCCCCTTCTATTATTTTTTCTCTCCAGATATCCTATTATAGGTTGTTGGATATTCATGTTCCATTTTTTACATCTCTTAAACACTTCTTAGTACTTTTCAATGGTTTGTGAGGGTAATTTTCTGAAATTTGTCTATTAGTTCACTAGTTTTCTCTTCAGCCAGGTCTCTATTTTTACTTCTAGGAGTTCAACTTGATTCTTTTTCCAATCAAGCTTATTTTAAAAAGTCATGTCTATTATTCAGTATGAGTTCTTTCTTATAAATATATTATCTTTTTGACTGATCTATTATTTCCAGTTCCTGGAGTACACATTCTATTTACTTCATCTCTTTACTCTCCTCATGCCTTTTTATTTCCTCTTTTGCTTTTAACTAAGATCTTACCTTCAGCTAGGCTGAGTCAGGGATCAATGTTCCAGCATTTTAAGTCTTATATATTAGTCTCAAATCCCTTCAACTAGTCTTTGGTATCAGTCTACACTTAATAATATGGCTTTGGTCTTTAATTTCTCATATCTGAGGATTTCTAGATTATTCTTTTAACCTCAGTTATATATGAAAATTATTTCTTGGTTATATTTCATAAAGAAACGCCTGATGTTTCTGTTAGAACAACATGCACTCTAAATGTAGTAGCTTACTCAGACATGGTACCAAAAGCCCTTAGAATAGTAAGAACAGTGGCTAAGATTCTGTAAACAACTTTTTGGAACCTATTGATAAGTCACATCTTTCTTCTTTAACTTGTCAGTGTAAGTCATATTGGTAAATTTTCCGATATTGAACTAACCTTGCATTCTTGGAAAAAAAACTATTGCATGACCTAAATGCCTTAAAGAAACTAAAAATGCTCTTAATAAAAACCTAAATTATTATAGAGAAGTTATTATTATAGAGAAGTTAATTATATTTAATAGAGAAGTTAATTATATTTAATATCCATGCATGATACAGAATCCTAATTTTACACATGATACATGCAAACTGTCTTCATCTGATAACAAGGATAGTCTAAAAACCTAAGGCAGACAGATAACAGTAAAAACCAGAAACATTCCCTTTCAAATTAAAATTAACTACCTGCCATATTTTGCCAGTGTATAGTCAATACATCTTTAGCTTTATGCCTTATCTCATGTCATTTCTTGTCTCTGGAAACTCCACTCTTTTGGGGGAAAATAACAGTTCCACCTCCAAAAAAATAACAATTGTGTATTTTCTGCCAGAAAAATGCATATATGCAGATAAACACAAAATTTTGCATAAAACATCATAGGATTCACTATCTACATTTTGCAAAGTAGATTCCAGATTAAAAATTCCTAACTTACAGATCGCTTTGTAAAATAAAATGCTCAAAAATATTAATGGAGGAAGGAATAAACAAATAAGCAAGTACACAAAAGATGTTGATGCAAGCATTCATATTTGCCTATGAAAATTTCCCTGAAGAAATTAATATATGAGACATAAAATAGACTTGGGTTTTAGGTATTTATTTACAAAGTTCTTACTAATACAATTGCTTTTAAAATATAGCAAAGAGTCATTTACTACTCTCAGAAGTGGCACATACATGGCATAGAAAACAATCTATAGTCAGTTAACTATTAAAACAGAAACTTGAAAATTAAGCGACAAACATTTGTAGTACTCCCTAAAGAAACAGGAAATAAAAATGCATTTATTCATATGAACTTGATTATTCTGAGTTACTGACTATAAAAAGGCTATTGTGAAAGATACCACACTTTGAAATAGCAAATGAATTTTCAATTTTACATTTAATTATAAGACCACAATAAAAAGTTGAACATGCACGTATCTATGCATTTCACAGAAGATTAGTAAAACTGATGGCAACTTCAGAATTATTTCATAAACGGTATAGTCTTTACCACAATTTTCCCATGGTCTTATCCTTCAAAATAAAATTCCACACACTATCAAACTAAATCAAGATTTGCTAGTGGCCAAAATCGCCATAAATATACAGTACTCTCTCTGAAACAGCTACCAACATCTTGTTTTTGCAAAATATACAATGTTTCTCAATCTTTCTGTCCTTATCTCAATTTGCAAAAATATTTTGAAACAATCTCCTTTAAATGTTATTCTTGTTAATAGGGCAAATCTTTTAAAATCCACATGCTAGATCTTGAAAACACTTGAGAAGAAAATAAACTGCAAAAGGAGTAGTTATTTAAATACTTCAAACTGCACATGTGAAACAGACCCACTGTTTAATCAGAATTCTATGCAAGTTTTCATTCAGTATTATGATGTCATTTAATCTCTGCATAAGTTGAGCTGCACAAATATCTATTTCCATAAATTCATTCATGGATACTATACAAATAGATTCACAGCAGTATTTGGCACCCGCCCATAAAATTTATTTACTCTATCAGGGTTGCAAAGCTACTAATATCAGCTGATAGCAACTTAAATTATTGGCCCTTTGAATGACAGATTCAAACAAAAAGATAAATTACATCAAAATCACTATCATTTTTTACATGAATTAACTTGAAAATGTAACAGGTAAACCTTACTCTTTCAAGAAGAAAAATCAAATAGCATAGTTTAGTGTTATTCATCTTCCTTCCAGCTTTCACCAAGTGCTAATTACAAGTACCATTTAAGTCAGTTTCTTATTTGACTATGAGGTGTTTATACATTTCTATAATTTAAGATTTTGGTAATGCTTCATATCAAATGAGTTGTAGATCTACTTAAAGTATGACTTCTCCTTTCAAAGAAGGAAGGAAGGCTGACAAGGGAGGGAGAAGGGATACCCTGTAAAGACAAAACAAACATTTCATATTTTAAATTTTCCTTTAAAAAAATTGTAAAATACAGTTCAGTATCATGCCTATTATTTTTACATTTTACAAATTACCGTAACAATTAAGTACAAGACATCTGACAATTCTAAACTCGTTAAAGTCAGGGGATTGGAAAAGGGAGAAAAAAGAAAACTATTATAGCATTCTGAAAACAAAGCCAAATAGCTAGACTAGTTAACTAGATATTAACTCAACTGAACAGATATTGGCCTACTGCTAGTAGTGATACCTAACTTTGTTTTATGAAAGATTAATGATTCAGTGTTTCAGGTTATAAAAGAAAAAATTATAAATTGGCAAACAAGGTTTCTTCTTAGTTCATAAAGCAGAATTAAGAGGAATGAAATCATTTCATGGGAAATAATTTTCTAAAATTAAGTCATACTCTCTCATGAGTGTTTGTAATATATGTACAACTCAGATGTACATATGTGAGTGTGAGAGTGTATATGTATATATATAATTTTGTTCCACTGTAATTTCAGCTACTCAGGAGGCTGATGTGGGAGGACTGCTTAAGGCCAAGAGTTTGAGACCAGACTGGGCAACTTAGCAAGACCCTCAACTCTAAAAAATATTTTTAAATAATTTTTAAAATTGTGTTCCATATAAAAATTGAGTGAAACAGCAATCCTTCTGGATAACAGTGATTATTAAATTGCTGAGTTTTACATCCCTGAGAAGTCTTAAAAATTTTAAAATAAAACAACTCTAACAAATAACATGCAAAGACTCAAGAATAACTGTAAATCAAAATAAATTATAAGGCTACTGTTTTATTTTAACATATATAAATGGCTAACTATAAGAGATAGTAAGGTAGTTGGCTGTAAGTTATCATCAACAAGGTTGTAAAATGAAGCATTTAAAAAGCTGGGTTGATGAAGTATAACCATTCAAGTATCAACAAAATGATGATATAAATGTATAATATAAAAGTTTACACTTTCCTCACATGGAACTTTTATGATTTGGCATATTAAAAGCATAATTTTCTATAAATGCTATAAATCTAACATTAAGAATCAGATTTGGAATATAAATCCACTACTCATGACAATCATTACTATTCTTTAAAATGATAATTTTCCTAAATAAGAAAATTTCTAATGGAACTTATTTTTTCTGGACTTAAGAAACTCTATTAAACCTAAATTGTTATTAATTCAAAGCAGTCATAACATTGTGAATTCCAAAGTTCCCACCCACCGAATAAGTGATTCCTTGGAGAAAAAATATGTTCCTTTTTTTTTTTTTCCGCAAATACAAATTTTAAATAGCTAATAAGCTCACATTAAACTTCATGAGGCTTGTTTCCATTAGTGGTTGGCAAATCTCCTAATTCTTCACAAATGTCAAAGATGACTTGGAAAGAACATTTTTGAAATTTGAAAAATCAGTATTTCCTTCTAGTATCTCTGAAAAACTAGCTCGGAAAGCAGAATGACGTACAGATCGAAACCAGGAGTACTGAGAGTGCCCACCAGTAGAGTTTAGGCACTGAACATAAACATGCTTAGTAAATCCAATTACATTGCTTGTGGAAACAGAATGGGTAATCTGTTAGAACAGAAACAAGCAATTGAGAAGACGACATTAATGTCTTGAAGGTATTTTAGGTGTTTCTTACGTATATTGTCTATTAAAAGTGACATAACCATAAATAACAAATTAATTTTCTAAAATTTTCTATAAAATTCATTTATCTTCATTTGAAAGATGAAAATGTTTACAATAGTTGCTACAGGTGGCTTCGAGAAAGCTATAATCTAATTTTCACAAATTAATGCTTATCTGCATTTGGCAATTTTAATTGACCAAACTACTTTGCATATATTCATTTTATCAACTAAATGCAGCTTCTCTCCCATTGGTTAAGGTTAATGTTGATTAAAAACCTGTATAAATACACTAATAGATTTAGCCATAACTCTTTGATGTGTTAACTAAAGACTTTAACCAACTTTAAAATATATATTTAATGAGTATTATTTGTGTGCCTTACCTGCAAAAATTTTATATAATAAAAAGAAATCACTTATAAAACACAAGAGCACTCACAATGTGCCAGGTACTGTTCTAAGCACTTTACATATAATAACTCACTTAATCCTTATAACTACTTAAGACTCACTTTACAGACAATGAAATTGAAACAGATCTTTAATAACTTGCCGAAACACATACAGCTAGTAAATAGCAGAGCAAGGATTTGAACACTAGGGTTCCAGAGTCTATGCTCTTAACCACCACCCAAATTGCCTCTCAGTATATAACATCATTTGCAAAAATGCAGATGAGAGAATAAGAAACTTGCTACAGGACACACAGCTAAGAAGTGACAGTCACTTGCTTTTCTTAACTTCAGTAGGTTAATAATTTTATAAAGAACAGATATTTCACTCAAATACTTAGTAATAGTAGTATTAAATATCTAATAATTTAATAATTCTGAAACTGTTGGAAATTTTTTAAATTTCCATTTAGGAAACATTTTAAATATACATACATATATATATAATATACATAAATTTAGAACTCGTATCATCCTCTGAAATTCAGTTTCAGAGATTATATTCTACTCATCACAAAAATAGTAAAAGGAATAAAACTCGGTCTCTGCTATGTTATTGGAACCGATATGTATAAGCAGAATCATAGCTATTTACATTAGTAAAGTGACAGGCCAGATTGAAACGTGTTTCCTTTCTTAGAGATTTTAGAACATATTTCAATCCCAATAAAATTTCCTATCAAATAAACTACACATTAAGTATGTCTCCAGTTCATTCGTAGTAGGGTTTTCTCACTTGCCTTTACCCAATAAAGAGGTTAGAAGTTTGGATATACATATTTAAAAAATGACGTATGACTATGTTAGGATGCCAAGGTTTAAAGCGCACTAGGGGAGACCTCCTCTCCCCTAGCATCATGCTTTCCATGCTGATTCTTCAGTGCCAGTGTACAGAGCTGTGCTGTCCTTCCAGGAGCCACATGTGGCTATGAAACCCCTGAAACGTAGCCAGTCTGAAATGCAGCCAGCTTTGTAAGTATAAGGTGCACCCCACGTTTTTAAGACTTAGTACATAAGAAAGAATGAAAATATCTTACTGGTAATTTTTACATTGGCTCACATTCAAATGATAATATTTTGGCATACTGGGTTAAATGAAATTATTAAAATTTTTTAAAAATGGAAGAAATATTTCCAATTTTTAAAAGTTAACAAATTCTATACCAACTTCATAAATAAGTCATTTACCCCATTAAATCAAAATAACTTACTGCTAATGATGATGTGCTAGAAAGACGACTCATTACATGCTTATCATTGCTGGAAGGACTTCTTCCCTCCACTGAGCTGTGGGATGTCATAAGAGCCCTTCGAAGAGCTCTTTTTGGAGTTTTGGAGAAAGAGAATGCTCTCGTAACCTAGAGTTTAAGAGTTACAATTAGTTAAACCTAGACAGATTTAATACTGCTAAGAATATTTAAACATAAAAAAGCCAAATATATGGCAAAAGTTTTTCTACTGTACTATGTGGCAGGATTAGAATCTCTTTGGCACAAAACAGTGAGGAAATTTGTAGACTATTTCAACTTTCATTTAGAGAGCACTGCAGTCCAATGGAAGGAGGAGGAGAAAAGAAATCTAGCCTGGGAGAGAAGAAACCTAAGTTCTTCTCTGATTCAGCCAGTCTAGTTGTGAGATTTTTAATCCAAAAATCACCTCAACCTCTATTTCCTTATTGAAAGAGTGAAGGAATTCACTTGAATAATAATCTAACATTTTTTTCTTTTATACATCATACATGTTAAATGATAGGAGATACAAAAATTATTAAAATACAAAGCCTCCCCTCCAAGGGAAAGAAAACAAAACTTGTAAATCTAGCAGTAGAGAATATGGCTGTAAATCTCTCTTAGAACACTAAAATTCTAGTTCTACTTTTAAAAAGCCTATTATCAACATACTTATGTAATCCTCAACAACTCTGATAAGGTAAGCAA
The DNA here is from genome assembly GCF_028885625.2 of Pongo pygmaeus. Classification (NCBI taxonomy): domain Eukaryota; kingdom Metazoa; phylum Chordata; class Mammalia; order Primates; family Hominidae; genus Pongo; species Pongo pygmaeus. Next base: position 181,964,887 of record NC_085930.1, on the reverse strand, counting down.
GTTATTTTCATCACGAGAAGACTAAAATATACTTCTAGAGTCAGGAATAGATCCCAGGTCCCCTGACTGTCGTGTGCCCTTTGCTGAAAATAAATGTGGCGATATATTTAAGATGAGTGCACACATATTTAAATCTAAAACACCAACAGTACATTTCTACTGCAGGATAGTTCACAGAAGCATCATTATTACAATAACGGGAGGGATAACAAGTTATAGTTACTGTGGCAAAGAAGTAACTGAAGTAAAACTATTGTTTCTGTGGGTTATTTCCTAGAACCCAAGAATGGCTTTGTTTTATAAACTATCTTTATACTGGTGTTTGCAGCAATACTATTTGAATATAGTCTGGAAAATATGTTAGAGATGTGCTAAATAATAATTTCACTAAAACTCACCTTTTTTGAAGTCTTTTTTATTGCTCTTGATGCTCTACTCAATGTACTGTCCATATCTTTTGTATTTACTTCAAAGGATTCTGGATCAGCAGTATAAATAAGATTCTCCTATTGAAAAATAATACTTTTTCTTATCTTAAACACACACAACTGTTTCTAAAAATCAAACTTTTAAGCATATTTACATACGGGAGTATTTATAAATGAAGCTACTCAAGATTTTTCATGTGCTTGATATTACTTCTACCCTGAAATGTACTGACTTAAGGATAGTGAAAAATAGGCATTCAGTAAATGTGTAATTTGTTGTAAGGGTCATGGATACCAAAGCAATTGGAAATAGACCTCAAAATAAAACCTAACAACTCTGAAACAAGTTAGAAATTTAGCAGACTTAAACGTAATGCTTAAGTATAAAGTCGGCTACAAAACCAATACCATAAACACTGTTCTTGACATAAACTCGAATTAAGATTTAGACTTTCTCCTACTTTACCCTTTTGTCCTCAATCAGCATTTGTAAGGATTCTAAATCAGAGGTTCTAAACCTGTGATCAAGAGCCCATAGGGTGACAATGAACAGAAATTGGGTGCAAAATTTTGTATGTACATGTGCAAAGGGCATATTTCTGAAGAGTGGGTTCACAGCTTGTATCACGTTCCCAAAGGAATCAAAGACCTCATATAACCACCAGTCTACTCTGTACTTCTATGAGGTCAGCCACTGCTGACATGCTGGGGAGGACGTGATGGGGTGGGAGGTGGAGTAAGATTGGTCAATAGGCACAAAGTTACAGTTAGAAAGGAGAAATAAGTTCTGGCGTTCTATTGCACAGTGGTGACTATAGTTAACAACACATTCTTGTATTGTATATTTCAAAATAACCAGAATAGCGGATTTTGAAGGTTCACACCACAAAGAAATGAGTATATTAGGTGATGGACATGCTAAATACCCTGATTTGATCAACACACAATGTATACATGTATCAAAACATCACATTATACCCCATAAATATGTACAATTATGTGTCAATTAAAAATAAATTTTTAAAAAGACCTCATATAGGCCAAGAACCACTGAACCACTTAAACAGGACAATTAATCTCTAAGTAATTAAAAATATTACTTGTTCAAATTAAGGTTGGATTTTCAGAAGAAAGCAAGTTAGACAAAATGATTTTGTATAGTCCTATAACAAATTTGCACTTTAAATTTGTAAATCTAGACTATGAATAGGCAAATTGCCTTGTTATGCTGGCACTATAAAAGACTATTCATTCTGTGGTGACAGAGAAAAAACAACCTTGTGAAAGTTGTTTTTTTATGAAAATTTTTTCCATGTGCAAAATGTAGAATATATCTAGTATACCTAACCCATAGTAATCATAAGGCTAAAACAAAATGATGCATAGAAGTACTTTGAAATGAAATGTTAAGCCTCTTTACAAAGTGTTAAATATTATACTCAACAATTATAAGGCTTGCTTCAGCTCTCCACCGCTGATACATGGACAGCTTTTGTTATTCTAAAGCTTCTCTAATTTTGTCATTTGAACAACCACATCCCCTCTGCCTGCTATAGAACCTCTCTTTCCACTTGATCGATTTGCTAAATAACTCTAGGTTGCTTATCTTGTACAAATCAGTTAATAGGGCTTGTAAATGTCAATATCGTTTCAATTTAATGTTACTTTTTAAGAAAAATTCAGAAAACACGAATTACCCATAACTCTCCTAATCAATTACTGTCTACACTTTGGTATATTTCTTACAGATATTTTTCTACACGTATAAAATGTTTCTTCATAACAAAACTGGAAATATTATTCAGTTTTGTACCTTATGTTTTTCAATTAGCTGTAATTTTTTTGTCTCAAAGGATTTACTCTTAATGAAGAGTTGACAAATCTCCTCTGATTATACCATAATTAATTCAATCATTCCACTATTTATGAGCATTTAGAGTGCAGTAATGGGGAATTACTGTGTAATGGGTACACAGTTCCAGTTTCGGAAGATGAAAAAGCTCGAAAAACAGATGGTGGTGATATTGCACAACAGTATGAATATACTTAATGCCAATGAACTATATACTTAAAAATGGTTAAAACTGGTAAATTTTATGTTACGTATATTCTACCACAATAAAAAGAAATAAATGAAAGTATATGTCTTTGTATATGAAAATATTAAACCACATGTTGGTAATTTTCTAAACTAGAACACTAGAGGTAGAAAAGCAGAATACGAAAAGTTCCTGATGGAAAAAGGGTATACTGCTTCAACTATACTCTCACTGTCAAAACAGGAAACAATCTATCTTGCCTCACTAGCCCTCAATGGTCTCCTTCAATTTTTTGTTACAATTTGATTTGTAAAAACAATGGATATAACACTATCTTTATCTGTATTGCTTTAAACTACTAGTTGGGTATATATTTTTTTCATGTTTTACAGATATTTTATATCAAATTTTATTGGAAAAGAGGTCTTCATTTCCTATACTTTCTAACTGGTTACTGCCAGCATAAAGGAAAACTCTTGATACATATGTATTTATATTTTATTTGGCTGCTTTACTAAGCTCTGTTACTAATTCTAATAGTTTTTGGTTGGTTCGTGCCAACTATCTAGGTAATCGTTTGTAAAACAGAATATTTGATACCTTATGTCAATCTGTAAGAAACAAAGCACTGAGGGATGTGATTCAAGCTCTGCCACACATATCTGGCAAGGTTTTACACTACTAGGATTTCCTATATCTCACAGTAGGGGGATCACATTTCCTATACTACTGTATATATGGATAAGCTCAGTTGTATCCTTACTTTTATGAACTTAATTCTGCTTTGATTTCATTCCATTTTTATTTCAATTTTTATCTCAGTCAATCAACAGATATATACCAAAAACCTACTATTTGATAGAATTTTTTATGTCCATAAGATACAGAGGCAAATTCAGAAAAGAATGTTTTGACATTTAAATATATTTTCCTTAAAGAAAAAAGTGATATGGTAATTACCCTGACTTGGTCATTATACGATGTATACATGCAACAAAACTTAACACTGTACCCCAAAACATGTACAATTATGTCATTATAAATAAAATCAATTAAAAATCAAAACAAATATATCTTATGTTTTATTTTTAAACTATAAAGTAACTTATCAATGCTCCTTTCAATTGGTAAACTTATGACTTTTTTTTTAACTGAAAGCTGAAAGATCCACTAAAATTAGCTGGAAAATAATTGAAAACAGTGATAATTTATTAACTGTGACTGATTACAAAATAACACACATATACCAAAGAGTCACCTATTTACAAAACAGCTTAGAAACAGGTAAAATATCCATTTATGACTGCATTCTAAAGAGAAAATTACTTCGGAATAAATCTAATATATACATTTTTGGCCGGGCATGGTGGCTCACACCTGTAATCCCAGCACTTTGATAGGCCCCCAGGTGGGCAGATCACTTGAAGCCACGAATTCAAGGCCAGCCTGGCTGGCCAACATGGTGAAACCCCGTCTCTACTAAAAATACAAAAATTAGCCAGGCATGGTCACTCACGTCGGCAATCCCAGCTACTCAAGAGGCTGAGGCATGAGAATCACTTGAACCTGGAGGCAGAGGTTGTGGTGAGCCAAGACTGCGCCACTGCACTCCAGCCTGGGTAACAGAGTGAGACTTTGTCTCCCCCCCAAAAAAACATAAATACATTTTTGAAGAATGTACATATGTCTATGCTTATATTTCTAGAAAGTATCAAAAGTCATACCCCTGGAAAGACAGATTAGCCAGACAGGGGTATAAGACATATTTTACTGCAGTATACTGTTGTATATTTGATTTTTTTTCTTATGTGCAAAAAGTATTATCTTTCAATTTAATAGATGGTAAAAATCATAGCATGACTATTAAACTAAACATTGGTAACTTACTCTTTGATGCAAAATGTATCCATTTTTATATGTAATGAAACTAAACTCCAAGTGTGTTTAATTTTGCTGAAATGCTCTTTTAATGAAGGCCCCTGAAATTTAAATCCTTAGCAAATGCTAATAAAGGAGCTTCTCATTTTTTTCTATTGTTATCTTAACTATGACTAAGTATTAATAACCATTGATGAACTAAAAATGGAACCAGTGGCTTCATGCTTTCTCTCAATGAACTAACAAACTGCTTCTGACTTAGGGGAGGGGAAGATAGATACAAGATTTTTTACCTTTCTAGAAGATTCTGGGTTCAGAATGACTGAAAGGGTAAACATATTGCTAGTTCACTAGTGGCTAAGACTATAATAAAATATATTATTTTTGCTAAGATACGAATATGAAGTACTTCCTTTAGTGCTCTCTGCACAGAGGAAGGTAGACAGGGTAAATCACAGGTAAAAGTGCAAAGTCGGGGAAACTTATCTTCAGTAGTCCTAGGTTTATTTGTTATTCATTCTTTCTCAATAATTCTCATTCTCTTTAAAAACAAAAAACGAAGAGAAAAAACTTTCTGCTTTTTAGTCTATTTCTCTAAATTTCTAAAATATAATATGTACTAGGACAAGGACAAAAAAATAAAATAAAAGTGAAATTGATAGATTAGCCAAAACTCATTTTTATTTTTATTTACTTTTAAGCTCTGCTGGACTTGAGAACACACATTTTTAATAAATACTTACTATAATTCCAAAAACATTTTATGACTTATTCAAAGTATGTCAAGCATTAAAGAAGCTTTGGAAGGGCAGGAGTTTTTCAATCAACTCCAAATTCACATGTACCTGAAGACAGACCTGCTGAGTTCAAGATTAAAAAGTAGTAGTCAGTCTCTCCCACTGAGATATATAATATTAATTTCAGGAGAAACTGAGCCTCAGCTATAGATTTTAAAATCCTATTCATGGGTGTTAATTCACAGGAAATTTTCTAGCATTTGACATCTTAAGCAAATTAACCTGTCTACTCGTGAGTTATCAGACACTTCTCTCCTTTCCCTAAGCTCTCCTCTTACCCTAGTCTTCAAACCCCCAGATCCTATCTATCACGTGTCCCCTCCCTTTAGCCTGTGCCTCAGTGTTTTCCTCAAACTCTGTAATCATGCCTATAGTTTAGAGCTTCTGATTTGGCCAAATTAAAGTGGTACCAATAACAGACATTTATACTAACAACTTACTAGGTATGCCTAGTAAATGGAAGAATAATTATAGTTTTAAATACAAATCATATTAACTTCATTATAAATATTATTGGCATACAAGCACAAACTTTTAATATATGTCCAATCGTTGGTCTATTTCTCATGCAGTTAGAAATTCTACTTACAAGTTTAAAAACTCAGAATGAAGACTGCAACTCTTAAGTAGCCAATGGTGATTTATTTGACCAAGATGTAGGATAAATTTTGCAAATTTCAAAAGAAATATAAAGTTAGGGGCAAAAGTACTAAATTGTAGCACATGGCATTTAATTATCAAGTTACTTTTAAACTAAACAAAGTTCAAGAAAGGGTATTGTTCCTTAAATTTACTTATTAATAAAATTATACTTCTGACATTAGAGGTTAGAAATAATAATGGCCTCCACAAAGCTACCAGCTTATCTTAGGCAATATATGAATGTTAGAGTACGGACCATGCAATTAGTTACATGTTGGCAAGAGACCAAAAATACACACATAAGGATTCTGAGACATAAGATCTTCAACAGATTTAAACTTTAATCTTTAGATTCTGAAATAACAAAATATGGGACATGACATCCATGGGAAGAAAAACTATTAAGATGCTTTGACCAAGAATCAGTCAGTCATGCTCTTGGCCTTAGATTCAAACTTAATGGCATCAGATTAAGTTTTCTTTCAGCCTGATAATTTTAACTCTTACATCATTAATAAGTGGACATGACAAATGAAATAGTAGAGAATAAAATAGTTGTGCTTATTTTACTCTTTTAATTAAGAAAGCTCAAGTTACTTAGGGTACCAAAAAACTAAATATATACAGGGTACCAAAAACAAAAACTACTAATTCAAAGAATCAGAGATTTTTATATATTTTTACATCTTTTTTTTTTTGTGTGTGTGTGTGTGTGTATATATATATACACACACACACATTATCTTCACATGGAAAATTTCTCAGGGCTTTGTAAAATTCTCAGGGCTTTATAAAAATTTACTATATGTAGAATTTTAAACACAGGAAAGGGATCAACTGAAGTCACCGAGTACCTGAATTTACAAACGTATTTCTTAAGAACAAAATTTCGATAGATTGAAAGAATTTTGTACTGTAAGGATAAGTCAGAACATAGTTAAACGTTTGCTGCCACCTTGTGGCTAATTTTGCTTATGAATTTCTTCTATATGTTATTTATATTTCAGTTCTAGTATTATTAGCCACCATGTGGCTAGTAATTCAATAGATTACATTATAAGAAAAATTTTCTGTTAACATTTCATTTCAGTATTAGGCTTATAAGTTTGGAAAGGACTCTATAAACTATCTAGTCTGACATTCTGATAACAGCAGGAGTAATTTCTGCATTAAGGAATTTCTACAGGTAAAGAAAACCATTTTATATACGGATACCTAGAAAAACTGGATGGATACCTACAAAAAAAAAATCTTACAACGAGCAGTTTTGAAAGATTTATAACAAAAGTGCTCTCCATCATTTTCCTAGCTACCATTCTATTGTATGTGCTAGCATTGTATTTCCCTCTCTGAATCTTTTGTGCAACAATTTTTTATTTATAAGAACATATTCTTGGTCCATAGAAATCTAAAAACACACACACAAACAAAAAGTCTGATTATTGTTCTAAACACTTTGGAAGGAGGTTTTCATTAATGAATACTTACTTTATAAACCACATTATACCTAAATGTCTTCCAAGGTTTCACACTTAAATGTAATTACATGTTTCATTCCCACAGAAACACCCAATGCAATCTCAGTTACAGTACCATTGTACTGAAAAGGGTCATCTATTATATCCATATATTCTCTTCAATCTATGTCATTTGTGCAAAGAGTAAGAGGTCTATATCTGTCTATCACATGTCTCTCTCTCATATATAGAGAAGAAGAAATCAAATTATCTCTTAGGCACCTGGATTTCATCCAGGGATACTTGATTTCAGGCAAGACATTTAACTTCCCTATTTTGATTCTCTCATCTATTTTCACTTTAATCTGTATAGTATAATGATAATTATATATTTATGATAGCATTTGATTTTAAGAGGTTCACGTGAGAAAAATAGATTGGCAACTTTCAATTTTCAACTTGCTTTCAATAAGATTTTTTTTTTTTTTTTTTTTTTTCTAGCCAGGCACAGTGGCTCACGCCTGTAATCCTAGCATTTTGGGAGGCCAAGGTGGGCAGACTGCCTGAGCTCAAGAGTTCAAGACCAGCCTGGGCAACACAGTGAAACTCCGTCTCTACTAAAATACAAAAAATTAGCCGGGCATGGAGGCGTGCACCTGTACCTGTAGTCCCAGCTACTCAGAAGGCTAAGGCAGGAGAATCGCTTGAACCCAGGAGGCAGAGGTTGCAGTGAGCCGAGATCATGCCACTACACTCCAGCCTGGGCAACAGAGTGAGACTCCGTCTCCAAAAAACAAACAAACGAATCAACAAAAATCAAAATACTCTCTAATTTTTAGCCATGTCGAAGAGTACCAATGAAAAATCACAGGGTACATTATAAGAAGTCCCAAAATCTTCACTGAAATCAGAGCCACAGGGGCTATAAGACTATGAGGGCCTACCTTATGTAAGCCAAGAACTCAAATAATGTTTTGTGTACCCACACTATATAAAATATTTTCTAAAACAACTTATTACATCAGTTTTTTTAATATACACAAAACTAAAACTCTCCATTCATAATAAACAAGTATTAAAAATGTACAGGTTTAGTCTGAATGCACTGTTGTGAAACTGAAACTTTCATTATAATACTGTTTTAAGAACTTACAGCATCTGCTTTACAAATGGTGTTGGCTACATGTCGACACAGCATCTTTAGCCAATTTTCTTTTGGAAGTTCATCTGATGTCATCTGGAAACTGAGTAGCACATTTGCCTGCTCTGTTGGTGGCCTCACAAGCAAGGCAAAAGCGTTATGGCAATCTAGGGTTCCAGAATAACCATAAACATTAAGTGTCACTCCTTGGAAAATGACAGATGTATGCAAGTTTAGTTCCCTCAGAGCAATGAAATTCCAATGAAATGAACTATCTCTTCTCCACTTTCCTTGTCCTCTCTATTTTTAATAAGACAAAGAACATCACCATATTAAGCTGAAGCACTGAAAAGACAATATAGTATACCACGTAAGGAACTAATGATGATGATAAGTTAATGACATTAAGTAAACAGTATTTTCCACGTCATTTAATATTTTCTATGATAAAAATATTAAAAGTGTTAGAAAAGTTGCACGACCAAAATGCTAAAATACAACCTATTTTAAACAAAGTCTGCCATAATTAAAATCCAAAAATGAAGATTTTTAAAACAAATATATAGTCAGCCTTCCGTATCTGTGGGTCTGCATCTGTGGATTCAATCCACTGCTGACCAAAAATAGTAGAAAAAATAGAAAACAGATTGTATCTGTATTGAACATGTACAGACTTTTTATTCTTGTCATCATTCCCTAAACAATATAGTATAACAACTGTTTACACAGCATTTACATTGTGTAGGTACTGTAAGTAACCCAGAAATGACTTCTAGTACATGGGAAGATGTGTATAGGTTACATGCAAACACGATGCAATTTTACATCCAGGACTTGAGCATCCCAGATTTTGGTAACCAAGGGAGGTCCAGGAACCGTCCCCCATGGATACCAAGGGACAACTATACTATGTAACCTTTAATAAATCCAGAATTTGTCAACTAAGTGAAAAGAGAAGTAAGTTGCTGTTCAAGTTTTCTTTAAGAATCATTTCTTGGCTGGGCGCAGTGGCTCATACCTGTAATGCCAGCACTTTGGGAGGCCGAAGTGGGCAGATCACTTGAGGTCAGGAGTTCAAGGCCTGCCTGGCCAACATGGTGAAACCCCGTCTCTACTAAAAATACAAAAAAATTTAGCCAGGCATGACAACACATGCCTGTAATCCCAGCTACTCAAAGAGGCTGAGGCGGGAGAATCCTGGCAGGAGCTACAGTGAACCAAGTTCGCGCCATTGCACTCCGGCTTGGGTGACAGACTAAGACTTCATCTCAAAAAAAACAAAAACAAAAACAAAACAAAACAAAACAAAAAACAAAAAAAAACCCCACCAAAAAACAAAGAATCATTTCTTATAAAGAAAAAAAAAAAAAAAGAATAATTTCTCATTAACTGAAACCTTTCATTATTAGAGGAATCAGTAATGGAAAGAGCTAAATATTGTAAGAACATATGCCTAACATCCAAAATATGGCCATGCACATACACCACTGGGTGTCAATTAAACAGATGACACTGTTGTAGGTAGGTATAAATTTTCAGCAATTTCAGGCCTTCAGAGAACCTGCTCTGTAACACTACCAAAGTTTAGAGTAAAACATTCCTTAATACACATATGACTCCATATCAAGTCTACCAGTTACTCTGGGTTTACTTATTGTACCCACATCTATTCCTGATCCGTACCTTAAACATAGCCCTAAAAATGCAGCTGTTGGCCAACAGTGAAAGCGTTAAGATGGGGGGTGCAGGTAATAGACTGGTTATTCTGTATTCTGAAGGAACCAAAAAAATAAATTTTGGTGTGGGAATAGGCTAGGCTAGGGTGCTATTTTAATACATAGCCATTTAAAAGCTCTTTGATCCTATAGGTTGAGAGAGTACTTTCATTTGAGAAAACAAAAAGTCAGTTCTGTTCCTAGAGATGAAGTTGGGATAGAGGTGCAAGAACAATTACTTTAGCAGTCTGACCAACTATATTTAAAGATAATTTACCAATTTAAAAAAGCCAAAATGGAGTAAATCAAACCTACAATGAATATAAACTATTTTTATATAACCAAGAATGTATTCGACTGGCATACCTTCTGTCTCTCTTATGTCCAATACCTTCTTAATCTGAGAAAGAGGCATTAGGTGAATATGCTTAAGAGAAGCTGGGGGTCGGGTTTGGCCATGAGGACTCCTAAAAGTGCCAATAACCTTGTGCCGTTTTCTTGCTATCTGATTATAGAAAATAAAAAAGTATCGGTCAATAAAATGAAGAAAAATAAAGACCAAATACTTAAAAAATAAAATAGCACTAATCACATAAATCTATATATAACTCATTTAGTTATTATTCGTTACAAAGTTGTTATAAGCAGAGTTACTATGAAACAAAAGTCAAACGCAATTATATAGCAGAAATGTTCATGTTTACATAAGAAGAGTTCAAAAGTCAGGAAAATAGGCCAAGGGACATTTTACAAAAGGCCCCAGAGGTATGAAAGAACTAGAAGCATGATGAGAAGCGACAGGATCAAGGAATGAAAGAATCTTAAATGAAAGTCCTAGAATTCAGGAGAAGAGGAATAGTTGGCTAAGCAAAACAATTAAATGATTTTAAGCTTAATTTTTAGAAAGGAAAAATAATAACAAGTGTTAATTTGATGACAAATGCTAGTACATAGAGTTTTTTTTAAAAAACCCTTAAAATATAGATAAAACATTTAAAAGTTAAATATATCCTTAAATCCCAAATTAGTTTCAGTATAACATAATCTGTCATTAAGAAAACATAGATTTTACCCATTTTGAATTATTCTAACATTTATTATTAAATATGATGATGGCTATAGGTTTTTATCAGGTTAACAATGTACCACAATTTCCATTGCCAATTTACCAAGAGTTTTGTTTATTTTTCCTAAACAAACAAGCTAAAGAATAACAGTTTATTTAAGATTATAAGTTTTTATTTTATATTTATTATGAATTCTGAAGTCCAAATTTAATGTTTTTTATAAATAAAGCAGTTTTTGTTGAAGTGATTCTAAGACATGGAGGCTAAAAGAGATAGAACAAAAAAAATCAATAGATTCAAGAAGGTAGGGAAAATGAGAAGCTAGGGACTTAGGAGCTACAGGAGATGACCAATACCAGAAATTAAAGTGAATGGCAAGTCAATGAACCAATTACAGAAGACTGCAAGGAATTTGGAGGGGATATAAGATCTAAAATTTAAAGTAAGCCATAGCTCTCAGGAATAAGGGATAAAAACCAGAATGGATTAGCAAAGAAATAAAGATAACCTAACCTATTAGATGAATAGAGGAAGCTGACCTAGGGACTCCAACAGGAAAACACCTATAAAAGCTTTAATAGAAGCAAACAAAGTACAGAGAAACTATATACAGTAAAACCTCATGATGAGGCGAATCCAGATAAAATATAATTGAAAATTGACTCTGCCTAGCATCTGTTCTCAACCAGGGCAGGCTAAAGTCCTTTTTATGAGGGAAACAGGTAGTTGAGAATTACCTGCCTCATGATTTTTTGACTTTCTCACTTCAGGAGATAGTCAATTGTGTATAGTAGACTGTCTTTACTTTTGTGCTTTTTGTAACATGATTGACCAAAAAAAAGTATTTTTCATTTAGCCTCATAACGACAAAACTTTGCATTTAACACAAGTGAATTTCTGGTGAGATTTTATTGTACCTGTTTAACTGTTCTGCACATGAACCGCTCTTTAAGATTCCTTGTATTTTATACTATAAATAATAATGTGTGTGATATGTAAGAAGGTAACACTTTGATAGAAGTAGGAGAGGACAAAAGGAAAGCATGTAAGACTTTAAAGAAAAAGGAGGCAGGTGCGGGGGCTCATGCCTGTAATCCTAACGGTAATCTCAACACTTTGGGAGGCTGAGGTGGGTAAATTGTTTGAGTCCGGGAGTTTGAGACCAGCCTGCGCAACATGCAAAACCAGTCTCTACTAAAAATAATTAGACTGGTGTGGTGGCGAATGTCTATAGCGTCAGCTACTTGCGATGTTGGGATAAGAAAATCACCAGAGCCCAGGAAGTCAAGGCTGCAGTGAGCTGTGATCTTGCCACTGCACTCCAAGCTGGGCAATGAGAGTAAGATCCTGTCTTAAAAAAAGAAAGAAAGAAAGAAAAGAAAAGAAAAGAAAAGGAAACTCTTTAATCATTTTGATGAAGGTAACAGAAAGTTTCCAGTGACAGAAAAGTCAAATGAGTCTTCTTATTGTCTGTTTTATCAAAATGAACATTTTTCTCTTCTGAGATGAAGGAAACCATACTTCTTTTTATCCCTCACTACTGTTGTTTAAAAATACATATTAGAGGGATGAACAAGTTAAAACACACACACGTAATTCAATTTGCTTGCAGGGGTAATACAAAAAGAAAATCTAACTTGAATGAGAATTTTAGAATTAGATTCATTATACCCCACCTGACTCCTCATTCACTCTAAAACCTGCTGATTTAAGAATTGAGGAATCATGAAGAATTCATAATAGTAAATTATCAAGTTATCTCCCTCTTCAACAAAATACAACCGCATCATTATTGGAAAAAATCTACTGAAATTTCAAAAAATGAGAATCATTTTATAAATCTTGAATAAATATACACAGAAACAAGAAGTTATCAGATTTCTTGACCTAAGCATTTATTTGCATGGAAATAAATTTTCATTTTAACTTAGATTTGAAGTCACGAAAATTTACACTTCTTATTAGACCTTCTTCTAAAAGCATTCTATTAACAGTATTAAATCATCAATTGTCCTCAATTTTTTTTTAAAAAATTATTATTTGAGTTTATTTAAAATTCTACATAACACTTCAATTAAAGCTTGGTTTTAAATATTCAGAGAAGTTACAAAAATCAGTAGTGTTATTATACTATGTGAAGTACATCTTTACCTCTAGGCAATCATTGAAGAGGAAGAGAGTTACTTGTTCTCCTCTGTCACAGGGATGCTCACCTAGAGAAATTGTTTCAACCCGTTGTACTAAGCTTCGGTGAGAAGATAAAAGATTAGCCTGTATAGGTTGAAAATATAACAAAAGAGATCACTTGGTATCAAGTAATTTTTAAGAAGTTGTAATTTAAAAGAAAGTAGTGCCAAGATATTATTTATATTAAAACCACAGAAACCTCATTAACAAGAAGAAAATAAATTAATAATTGTTAAAGAAGAATACTTACTGGGCATCCATCTACTTCATAAACAACATCAAAAATTTGCTTTTGAGCTTCTGTTTTTCTCTTATCCTCATTAATATGCCTGAAAAATAGTTATTTTTAAAACTTTTAAAATAGAACATGAAAACTGCAACAAACACAAGTCATGTCACAAGTTGTGTTTGATGTGAATGTCTTAATTTTGATAAATGAATCAGTTAAAATATTCCTTAAAAGTATCCCATTACATTAAAAAAGTTTCCATGCCCACGGAGCCCAGGATGAGGAAAACAAACAAACAAACAACTTCCGGCCAGGTGCGGTGTCGCGCCTGTAATCCCAGCACTTTGGGAGGCCAAGGTGGGTGGATCACTGTGGTCAGGAGTTCGAGACCAGCCTGACCAACATGGTGAAACTCTGTCTTTACTAAAAATATAAAAATTAGCTGGGTATGGTGGCAGGCACCTGTAATCCCAGCTACTTGGTGGCTGAGGCAGGAGAATCACTTGAACCCAGGAGGAGGAGGTTGTAGCGAGTCAAGATTGCGTACCATTCCACTCCAGTCTAGGCAACAAGAGTGAAACTCCATCTCCAAAAAAAAAAAACTTCCATAGACTCCTTCAGAAAAGTATGTTTTACTATTATTCCTTTCTATATTCTTTACTATACTCCCTATGCACTTTCTAAAATACATTAAACCTGTACAAAATTAAGACTAATAAAATTTTGAAGTTTTCAATATAAGTTCAAATAAGGTTTTATGTAAGTCTTCCCAAGTCATAGGCCAATCATTTCACTGAAACAAAAACTAAGGCTACTGCTTCAGACAAGATAGAATAACAGGGAATGAATTTACTTTTCTGCCTGAAACAACTAAAAAAATCAGTCAAAATATAAAGAAACAAGGGTTCTCAAGACACTTAACATCCATTTCTGTGAAACAGAAACAAGCTAAGCCCTACAACTGTCCTGGCTTATAGCCTAGAGAAAGTCTCTTCCCTGCAAAGAAAGCACAGATAGTGCCTAGCTATATCCCTAAGAGAAAGAAGCAAATGTGCGAGTCCAGTGTGATCAGATACCTAGTTTGCAGGGCAAATTACTGGAAAACAGCTACACAGAACTCCTTCTGTTTTCAGAAGGCTTCCTTGTGTACACAGTTCTCAACTTGATCACTGCATGAGTGTAAGAAAACTATCCGAGGTTAGGGAAGACACGTTAAAAAATTACAGTTAACAGTGCTCAGTGCTCATATGGCATGAACAGTGACATCAATCAGAGTGGAAAACTTCAAGATTAATGTGACATCAGGGTAGAGTACTAAGAAAGATCTTTCCTCAATAGTGGGGAAAATTAACCTTAGACTAAATACTGTTCTGATTCTGCCTAACAAAAGTTTAAGAGCAAGACATAAAAATATCAAACTGTTTGCAAGCTACTTAACTGCATGCCAGGAAAAACTCAAAAACATTTTTAAGAATACAAAAATATCTAGCTCTCAAAAAAGTAAAACTGACAATGTCTAGAATCCAATAAAATAATACCAGGTATGCAAAGAAACAGGAAAATAAGACCAATGAGAAAAAAAAAAAAATCTGAAACAGAGATAAGTGAATTAGTAAACAATTTAAAGTTATTATATTCATGTCATAAATTCAAAAAACTGCAAGAAAGATTGAACATTTTAAGCAAAAACATGAAAGATATTTTTAAAAGATCTTATTTACTGACCAAATAAAAGTATCATTTTTCATTAGCCTCATAACAACAAAATTCTGCATTTAACACAAGTGAATTTTTGGTGAGATTTGATTGTATCTGTAACTGTTCTGCACATGACTGTTCTCCAAGATTTTCTTGTAATCATACTATAAATAATAATGTATGTGATATACAAGGCAGCAACACTTTGGCAGAAGTAGGAAAGTACAAAAGGAAAGCATATAAGACTTTAAAGAAAAAGGAAGCAGTGGTCGTCATTTCTGATGACCCAAATCAGTCATACAGAGATAGAAGCTACAATGTTTCATATGAAAAATACACTGGATGAGAGTAACAGCCGATTAAACACTACAAAAGAAAAGCTTAATAAAATTGAAGATAGCAATAATGTCGAAGCCAAAAATAAAATATAAATTTCTAATTGTACTTTTTATTGGGGAAGCAAGAATTATAATTCAGAGCATACATACTGACCAAGTGGTCTTCAAATAATAAAGTCTGTTCTAATAATAAAGAGAAGGTTGGGAGTTTTATTAGAAAAAAATGTTATTACGTATTGTTTTTAAAGAAAGCTCATTGACACTAGTAAAGTTTTGGGGAACTGGCAAGCTGAGTGGTGAGTGATAGTGGTGAGTAAAACTAGTCAGTCATAGCAGGTTGCTTCAGCAGCTATTAAGTAAAACCAGTCTTAGGATTACAGTAGGCCATTTGAAGCAGCTGGGCTTGTGGAAAATTTACTTATTAGAACAGCTGCCATGCGCCCCAAGTGTTTTTACCCTCTGTCCCTCAACTCTGATTTAGTTGGGTATAACAAGAATGATCCAATTTTGTATAATCAACGCTCACATTTCCCCCTTTGATCAAGATCTTTCTCTGAAAGCAAAGCCGATCAATCATCTTGAAGTTAGGCTTGTCCCTCAAGGCCTGGACAAACCTGTCCTGGTTGTCTCTATCCCACATTGTGGGGAAGATATAGAGGGTCTATGTCAGGGAGCTGGGCCACATTTGAGTAACAAAGAGGACAGAAAGGAAAATTTTCTCAGGGCAGGTTTGCCTGAAGTCCAGCACTGAGTTCCATCTTGTTAGTTCCATAGGTATCAGCAGCCATCTCAAAGTGTTAAGAGAGCTGGCTTTACAAAGATTAGACAAGCAGTAAAAACAAGGCTTAAAAATCATAACACAAAAAATAATTAACATAATAAATTTAGTTTCTACAATCGTTTTGAAACAGAACACAAGCCTGACGGCAACTAACTAAACAAATCAAAAGACCACTGTGGGTACTGGATGAGACTAATTGTAGCCATTGAGTAGTATTTTAGAACTGGGTTGAATTAAAGCAAAGAATGCCAACTCTACAGAAGGGACCACCAGTACATTTTGAACAAAAAGTTGTGTTATAGTTATTGCTACAGTTACTAGTAGAATAAAAGGATTTCTCAGGTCAGGTTTTGTCAAGTTACTTATAGCAGTTACTGATTGTGAAATTTAATTACAGCATTATTTTGTCAAGCCAAAAAGATAGGCATGAAGAGGGGTGGGAGTGTCATCATATGGAGTCTTGCCTCATTGTCTTGGGAAAAGCTGTCTACAGCGTTAAAAAAAAGTCACGTCTTGTCCTGGTTTGCAGTTTGAATGTCTCTGATTAAAGCATAAGATATTTGGGTGAACTTTTTATATGGCCCATACATCAGGCACAAGACTTGTTTCTTAAAATGTATCTAGTTTCCATTGATAGGGCTTTAGAAACAGTACAGTTCCCATTTTTAGTAATTTTATGGAAGACAGTTGGATTGGAGAAATCTGGAAGAATTTAGGATCTAGACTATAGGTAGATAACAAGAACTCAAAAACAACCAACAGAGCTACAATCTAACAACAAGTGTATTATAGTTTTTTATTAGAAATATAACTCTTTTTCTACACTGATCACATATAAATCTCAGATTTTAAAACCTCTTGAGGCTAGGAAACCAAACCAAGGCAGACTTTATATTTTACTTACAGTCTTAAGGTTCCTGGGTCTGCCAAGAAGTGACAGTTTTAATTTACTCACTGTAAGGCTAGGAACCTTTGAAGTCAGGCATTTTATGCATACTGTCAAATATGACATTTCAGTCAAAGCCTGGGTAATATAACCAATGTTTTCAATTGTATTCTGCTATAAAGAGAGAGCACATTTCTATTAGACTTATGTAAATAACTATATTGCTAAAAGAATGCTCAAAAAGTTTTCAAATTGTGGAAGAATCAAATAGAAAAAAATAAATGTTCTATCTATATTTACAAAAAGCATACTTTATCAAACTGTTGTAAATTATAGACAGCTTGAGAGAGAAGATTTTCTTAAGTCTGGAAGACAAAACATTTGCATAAAGAACCAACATTATTTTAAATAAAAGTCATTAAAACACTATCTTCATCAGTTATTCAATCTTATGTAATTCATTTTTGTTCTGCTTGATCTCGATTAGTAGTTTCATGAATCCAACAGTTTTTTAAATTAGAGTTTTGGAAATTTTTATCAAGTCCATTGATCTTAAAGTTATCAGAAACTTGACTTCAGGGCACTTGTTAGATAGAATCATTTTTATGATTATCAATGTTTTTAGGGAAGGATTCAAAACCGTAACTGGATGACAAAAACTTAGAATAGCCATAGTTTAAAAAGTTGATGAAAGTTTGCAACTGACAACAAAATTTAGTTATCTCTATTAAACATGGCATTAAGATAACAACCAAAATTATAATAACCGATTTCTATAATTTACACAATTTGTGAAACATATCAACAAATACCCACAAATGCAACTAAAAGATGATCTAGTATCACTTATCATTTGTCAATGTCTTTGTACACAACTTATCAAATAAGCCTAATAATTTAGTATCTCTCAAGATGGGAGAAATCTTTTGAGGCTTTCCAGGGGTTCACCTCAAAAATCTCAGTTAAGTTTAGGTTAAAAAGACTAAAACTATTTGATTTTGGGGAAGTTTGCCGAAGATGTTGAAAGTCTCAAGACATTTGATCAAAATAGGATCACAGGTCATTTGTGAAATAATAGTCATTTATGTAACCAGAGTGATAATCACAAGGCTTTAAAAGGAATACAGAGCTACATGGATAAAAACAAACAGAAAAGCCTTAACCTTTAAAAATCTCAGTTGTTTCTTCTGTATATTATGCATATGGGTTTTAAGTAATCAAAAACCTAATAAAGGCAACACAGGACATTTTCTTGATAAAACATAAAACCTGTTTCTTAGGCCAGTTATCAAAAAGGCAAAGAAAAACTTTCTGCAGTATGATTGTTCCTTCTTGGGGGAAGCTCATTTAGACAACCCGGAAGTTGAGCCAGATGAAAAGAGCACTTGAATTTAATTAGACAAAGAACAATGTTACACAATAACTGTAACAACTCAGACACATCATGAAAAGCCACAAGTAAAGAATCAAGGCCTTCAAGATGAACATTTTAGTGTCAGGATATAACAGCAGAGTTAGAACCACAGAAAACAGTTATGAAAACTGACAGAAAAAAGCTGAAGCAAAGAGTTATCAACCCATGCCTTCTCAAAAGGTGAAAAAGCAAAAGGTAACAATGTATGACCTGAAAATCATGTGCTGTGAGACACAGCAAAAGCTGAACCTCCCGCCAGGCATGGTGGCTCACGTTTGTAATCCCAGCACTTTGGGAGACCTAGGCGGTGGATTGCTTGAACCCTGGAATTTGAGACCAGCTTGGGCAAAATGGCAAAAGCACATCTCTAAAAAAAAAATACAAAAATTAGCTAGGCACGGTGGTGCACACCTGTAGGCCCATCTACTCAGGAGGCTGAGGTAGGAGGATTACTTGAGCCTGGGAAGTGGAGGTTGCAGTGAGTCAAGATTGTGCCACTGCACTCCAGCCTGTGACAGAATGAGACCCTATCTCACACACACACATATACACACACACACAGTTGAACCTGATATATGAATCTGAGAAATTTCAAAAGGAAAATGCTACCTTAAGAAATAAGGCTGGGCTTGATGGCTCATGCCTCCAATTCCAGCACTGTGGGAGGCCAAGGTGAGAGGATCACTTGAGGCCAAGAGTTCAAGACCAGCCTGGCCAACATAGTGAAACCCCATATCTACTAAAAATTAGCAGGGTGGGGTGGCGTGCGCCTGAAATCCCAGCTACTCATGAGGCAGAGGCAGGAGAATCGCTGGAACCTGAGAGGCAGAGGTTGCAGTGAGCTGAGATCACACCAATGCACTATAGCCTGGGCGACCGGGTGAGACTATCTCCAATAAATAAATGAATTAGTTAATTAAAATAATTTTAAATAAAGAAGACAGCATTTTTAACCTGAATTGGGGAAATTAAATAGATATCAGGAAGAAATGCAAGACAAAATAGAAAATGCCTGCAGTTTAGAAGATGGCTGATAAAGAAACAGATTCTGGAATTAAAAATTAAAACCTACTGCAGTTTTATTAAAAGCTGATCAATACTTCAAGTAAAACTCATTGTTTCAAACATAGAGATTCAGACTTCGGTCCTATATCAATCAGTGCACTCCTGACCCCAATGTTTAATTTTTAGAAAAAACTTACAAAGAAATCCTTTCCAACCCCATCAACCTGATGACACATAAACCTTCCTTTATAAACCCCAGCCTTCATAACCCCCCCTCTGACTTGTTTAGATCTTTCATCATTTTCTCAAACACCTAGTCTTAGTCCTGTAATTTTTCTTTTTTGACATTGGAATAACCATTTTGCCTTAGGACAAAAATTTATCACAGACTTTTTTTAATTATTATTTAACTAAAAATACATCTTTATATCCATAACTATCTTTGCATCTCTCTCTCTCGCCCACACTGGTTTTTCCACCAATTTTAATTTTCTTCTTAAATTTGTATTTTGAAACAAACTTTAAATAACCTGTGAATTTGACAAAATCATTGTTTTTTAATTAAAAAACACATTGTCCTCTTATAATTTTATGTGTATTAACAGATCTAAGTATATTTAGTCTTTTTATAAAATTTAAGAAGCCAAGAACAAACCTATTTATTCAGCAATTCATTTTTGTTTTTTCTCTTATTTGGATATGACTCAGGCATTTAATGAGCTCTCTATTACTTAATTTAATGTAACATAACTTAAAGATTTCAAATTACTTGCTAAGTTATGTTTATCCCATTTACAGTTACATAAACTTTTTAGCAATTATGCCTAGATTCATTATGAAAATTGAGGTATTAGAGCTAGTCATTATTTTAAGTTATTTTTTATTAATCAAAATTATAACCTGTTAATATCAGATATTTACCTAAGAACCTAAAGTGAAATACATGAGTATGTTGTAAATAACTCAAAAGATACAGCTGTTTTTATTAAATCCATAATGTTAGTTTAAATCAAAGAATTACATGAAGATCATTTCATTTTAGGCGGGACTTAAAGCTCCATGAATTTAAAACATTTAGCAGCAACAAACATAAAACTGTCTAACCACTAATTCCAAGCAAAAATGTATTTTGACAATTTTGAAAGTTTTTGTTTGTTTGTTTGTTTGATAGTGTCTCACTGTTGCCCAGGCTGGAGTGCAGTGGTACAATCTTGGCTCACTGCAACCTCCACCTCCTGGTTCAAGCAATTCTCCTGCCTCAGCCTCTGAGTAGCTGGAACTACAGGCACACACCACACCACCATGCCTGGCTAATTTTTGTATTACAATAGCATCAAAAAGAATAAAATAACTTAAGAATAAGCTTAACAAGAAACCCACAAAGCTTATCCTCTGAAAACCACGAAATATAGTTGAAAGAAATTAAAAGTAAATAAATGGAAATATTCATAAATCAAAAGATTTAATATTGCTAACATAGGCGAAGTGCGGTGGCTCATGTCTGTAATCGAAGAACTTTGGGAGGCCCAGGCGGGTGGATCATCTGAGGTCAGGAGTTTGAGACCAGCCTGGCCAACATGCTAAAACCCCATCTCTACTAAAAATGAAAAAAATTAGCCAGGCGTGATGGTGTGCACCTGTAGTCCCAGCTACTCAGAAGGCTGACGCTGGGGAATCACTTGAACCTGGGAGGTGAAGATTGCAGTGAGCCGAGACCGTGCCACTGCACTCCAGCCTGGGTGACAGTGAGACTCAGTTTCAAAAAATAATAATAATAATATTGCTAAGATAATACTCCTCAAATTGATGTACAAATTCAATAAAATTCCTATACACATTCCCCACAGTTTTGTTGTTGTTGTTGTTGTTTGGCAACTGACAAGATGCTCCTAAAAGCCACATGCCAAATTTATGGAACTCAGAATAGCGAAACCAATTTTGAAAAAGAACAAAGTTGGAAGACACATACTTCCCAACTTCAAAACTTAAAGTACAGTAATCAAGGCAGTGTGGTACTGGAATAAGCACAGACATACAGATCAATGAAGCAGAACTGAGAGTAAAGAAAAACCATTACATTTATGGTCAGCTGATTTTCAGCAATGATACAAAAGCAATTCAGTGGAGAAAGGATACTCTTTGCAACAAACACTGCTAGAATAGATTTCCATATTTTAAAAAATGAACTTCTATCTATACTATGTCCCATATACAAAAATTAACTCAAAATGGATCACAGACCTAAATGATTTTTACCTAAAGACTAATACCACAAACATTCTTAAAGCAAATAAGAAAAAAATCCTTGTGACCTTGGGTTACACAAATATTTCTTAGATAAAACTATAAAAGCACAATCTATTAAAATAAAATTTGCTAAATTAGACTTAAAAATCTAGAACTCTTATTTTTTCAAGAAATTGTCAAAAGAAAAAAACAAGCCAGAAACTAGGAGAAAATATTTGCAAATCATATATCTTTTTTTAAAAAAAGCCTTTTAACTCGAATATATAAAGAACTCTCAAAATTCAATTACAAAAAAACCACAATTTTTTTTCAAATAGACAAAAGATTTGAACAGGCATATCACCAAAGAAAGTAATACGACAGGAAATAATCACATGAAAAGACATTTAACATTATTTGTCATGAAAATGCAAATTAAAACCACCAGGAAAGACAACCAAACATCTATTAGAATGTCACAGATTAAAATGACAGGCCAGGCCGGGTGTGGTGGCTCACGCCTGTAATCCCAGAACTTTGGAAGGCTGATGTGGATGGATTGTTTGAGGTCAAGAGTTCAAGACCAGACTGGCCAACATGGTGAAACTTCGTCTCTACTAAAAATACTAAAATTAGCTGGGCATGGTGGCGGGTGCCTGTAATCTCAACTACTCGGGAGGCTGAGGCAGGAGAATTGCTTGAACCTGGGAGGTGGAAGTTGCAGTGAGCAGAGATCGCGCCACTACACTCCAGTCTGGGCAACAGAGTAAGACTTCATCTCAAAAAGTAAGAATAAAAAAGTAAAAAATAGGCTGGGCGTGGTGGCTCACGCCTGTAATCCCAGCACCTTGGGAGGCCCAGGTAGGCGGATTACGAGGTCAGGAGATCGAGACCATCTTGGCCAACATGGTGAAACCCCGTCTCTACTAAAAATACAAAAATTAGCTGGGAGTGGTGGCATGTGCCTGTAATCCCAGCTACTAGGAGGCTGAGGCAGGAGAATCGCTTGAACCAGGGAGTCCGAGGTTGCAGTGAGCCGAGATCGCACCACTACACTGTAGCCTGGAGATAGAGTGAGACTCCGTCTCAAAAATAAATAAATAAAAATAAATAAATAAATAAAAAATGAAATCACTGACCATACCAATTGTTGGTAAGGATGTGGAAACTCTGGAACACCACACACTGTTGGTGGGAATGCAAAATAATACAACCGTCTTGCCAACAGTTTGGCAGTTTCTTAGAAATGCATATACCTTGCTGGGTGCAGTAGCTCCACCTGTAATTCCAGCACTTTGGGAGGCCGAGGCAGGCAGACTGCTTGACTCCAGGAGTTTGAGACCAGCCTGGACAACACAGTGAAACCCTGTCTCCACAAAAAATAGAAAAAAGTAGCCAGGCATGGTAGCACTGCACCTGTAGTCCCAGCTACTCAAAAGGCTAAGGTGGGATGATCACTCGAGCCTGGGAGGTGGAGGTTATAGTGAGCCAACATTACACCACCACATTCCAGCCGGGATCACAGAATGAGATACCACCCCCTCCACCAAAAAAAAAAAAAAAGGAAAAACCTACTATCTGACCTACCAATCCTATTCCTAGGAATTTATTCAAGAGAAATGAAGGCATATGTCTATACAAACTTGTTCACAAATTTTCACAGCAGCTTTACTTGGAATAGCCAAGAACTGGAAACAACCAAAATGCCATCAACATGAAAATGGATGAACTGTGATATAGCCATACAATGGAAAATAAAAGTAAATTAACTATTGAAATAAGCAACAATAGGGACTAATCTCAAAGTAATTATGCTGAGAAAAGAAAAAAAAAAAAAGCCAGACAAAAGATTCCAGGTACATAAAATCGTAGAAAGTGCATATAGGCATACCTTGCTTTATTGTGCTTTACTTTATTGTGCTTCACATACAGTGTTTTCTTTGTTGTTGCTGTTGTTGTTGTTTCACAGATTGAACGTTTGTAAGCAACCCTGTGTGTCAAGTAGGTCTATCATGTCATTTTTCTAACAGTACGTGCTTACTTCGTGTCTCTATCACATTTTGCTATTTCTCTCAATACTTCAAACTTTCTCATTATTATTTTATCTGTTATGGTGAGCTGTGATCAGTGATCTTTGATGTTACTATTGTAATTGTTTTGGGACACCACCACCAATGCCCATATGAGACATCAAACCTAATTGATAAGTGTGTGTGTGTTCTGAGTGCTCCACCAACTAGCCATTCCCCTATCTCTCTCTCTCCTCTTGCTTCTCCATTCCCTGAGATACAACAATATTGAAATTAATAACCAACCCTACAAAGTCCTCTATTTAAGTGAAAGGAGGAGTCACACATTTCTCACTTAAACAAAAGCTAGAAATGATTGAGTTTAGTAAGAGAAGCAAGTTGAAAACAGAGATAGTCCTAAAGCTAAGCCTCTTGCACCGAACAGCCAAACTGTGAATGCAAAAGAAAAGTTCCTGAAGAAAAATGAAAAGTGTTACTCCAGTGACATGAATAATAAGTAAAACAACCTTAATACTGATATGGAGAATGTTTGAGTGGTCCAGACAGAAGATCAGACCAGCCTTAACAATCCAGAACAAGCCCCTATCTAATTCAGACCAAGTTCTTAACCCTCTTCAATTCTGCAAAAGCTCAGAGAGGTAAGAAAGCTGCAGGAGAAAAGTTTGAAGTTAGCAGAGTTGGTTCATGGAAGTTTGAGAAGCCATTTCTGTAACATAAAAGTACAAGGTGAAGCAGCAAGTGCTAATGGAGAAGCTACAGCAAGTTATCCAGAAAATCTAAATAAGATAATTGAAGAAGGTGGCTATACTAAACAACAGATTTTCAGTGTAGACAAAACAGCCTTCCAGTAGAAGAAGGTGCTTTCTAGGACTTTCACAGTTAGAGAGAAGTCAATGCCTGGTTTCAGAGCTTCAAAGGACAGGCTGACTCTTTTGTTAGGGGCTAATGCAGCTGGTGACTGACTATGTTGAAGCCAATGATCACTGACCATTCTGAAAATCCCAGGGCCCTTACGAATTATGCTAAATCGACTCTGCCTGTGCTCTATAAATGAAACAACAAAGCATGGATGACAGCACATCACCATGGTTTACCAATTTTTTTCTTGGGACAAGAGTCTTGTTCTGTCATCCAGGCTGGAGTGCAGTGGTGCAATTCTGGTTCACTGCAACATCCAGCTACTGGATTCAAGCAATTCTCATACGTCAGCTACTAAGTAGCTGGGATCACAGGTGTGCATCATCACACCCAGCTAATTTTTGTACTTTTAGTACAGATGGGGTTTTGCCATGTTGGTCAGGCTGGTCTAAAACTCCTGGCCTCAAGTGATCTGCCCACCTTGGCCTCCCAAAGTGCTGGGATTACTGGCATGAGCCACTGCACCCAGCCCTACTAAATCTTTTAAGCCCACTCTTGAGACCTACTGCTCAGAAAAATGTTCCTTTCAAAAGATTACTGCTTATTGACAATGTACCTGGTCATCCAAGAGCTCTGATGGAGATGTACAAAGAGACTAATTTTGTTTTCATGCCTGCTAGCTCAACATCCAATTCTGCAGCCCATGAATCAAGGAGTAATTTCAATTTTCAAGTGTTATTATTTAAGAAACACACTTCATAAGGCTATAGCTGCCACAGATAGAAGAGATCCATCAGAAGAATCACAAGAATCACTAAGTCAATTGAAAACCTACTGGATGATGTCCAAAAGAGCAAAGAGTATTTTTCCAAGTAGAAGTGAGCAATGGGACATTTTAGTGCCAGGCTGCAGTGGACAGCCATAACAAAACCTCTCTTTTATTTTCTTTTCATAAGTAAAACACTAGACTTTAGATTCAACTGAGATGTGGTGTGTTACAAAGCAGGCCTTTCCTACAGGGGTTACAGAGGCCAGCCTTTCTTCCCTTGGTAGGAATGGCCTGAGCTGTGTTGTGGGGCAGGCCACTGATTTGTATGCTGTATCATTAGAGGGCATCAGCCAATTGATCTTTTGCAGTTTCTATTAAACTTGAACTGACAAAAAAAGAAAGAAAAAGAAAACCTACTGGAAAGGATTCACCATCTGGGTTGCCATTTAAGACCATATGTCGGGCAGATGAAGCTGAGCGTGAGAGGTTGGAGGCATAGGCGGAGACCTCAGGGGAGGTAACTCTCAAGGTTCAGAGAGCCTGCAGTGGTCAGTAGCAGAGAGGCGAGGGAGAAAAAAACAAAAGCCAGAGCTCAGGCCAAGAAGGCACAAATAAAAATGAAGAAAAAACAAAAGAGAACATTTGTGAATCATGGGAGGTCAAAATATCGACATTAATTGTTTGGAAGAAGTTGATTCCAATCCTTATGGATGACTTTGAGGGGTTCAAGATTTCAGTTGCAGAAGGAATTGCAGATGTGGCAGAAATAGCAAGTGGACTACAATTAGAAGTGGAGGCTAAAGATGAGACTGAATTGCTGCAATCTCATGAACTAACCCGAACAGATAAAAGAGCTGCTTCTTACTTAGAAGCAAAGAAAGTGGTTTCTTGAGATGGAATCTACTCCTGGTGAAGATCCTGTGAACATTGTTGAAATGACAAGAAAGGATTTAGAATACTACAGACACTTAGTTGATGACATGGTGTCAAAATCTAAGAGAAGTGACCCCAACTTTGCAGTTTAATATGGGTTAAATTCTATCCAACAGCATTGCATGCTACAGAGAAATCGTTCATGAAAGGAAAAGTCAACTGATATGACCAACTTCACTGCTGTCTTATTTTAACAAAGTGCCAGCCGGATGTGGTGGCTCATGCCTGTAATCCCAATACTTTGGGTGGCCGAGGTGAGCAGATCGCTTGAGTTCAGGAGCTTTTGACCAGCCTGGGCTACATGGCAAAACCCCATCTCTACAAAAAATATAAAAGTTAGCCGGGTGTGGTGGTGCACACCTGTAATTCCGGCTACTCAAGAGGCTGAGGTGGAAGGAGGTGGAGGCTGCAGTGAGTTTAGACTGTGCCACTGCACTCCAGCCTGGGCGACCAGAGTGAGATCCTGTCTCAAAAACAAAAACAAAAAAAGAGAGAGAGAGAAGCAATTACCACAGCCATCCCAGCCTTCAGCAACCATGACCCTGGTAAGCAGCCATCAACATCAAGGCAAGATCCCCCATTAAAAAAAAGACTGTAACTTACTGAAGGCTCAGATAATTGTTAGCTTTTTTTTTTTTTTTTTTTTTTTTTGAGACAGTCTTGCTCTGTCATCCAGGCTAGAGCGCAATGACGCCATCTCAGCTCCCTGCAACCTCCACCTCCCGGGTTCAAGTGATTCTCCTGCCTCAGCCTCCCGAGTAGCTGGGATTACAGGCACCCACCACCATGCCCGGCTAATTTTTGTATTTTTAGTAGAGACGAGGTTTCACCATCTTGGCCAGGCTGGTCTCGAACTCCTGACCTCATGATCCACCCGCCTCAGCCTCCCAAAGCGTTGAGATTACAGGCGTGAGCCACCGTGCCCTGCCTGTTAGCATTTTTTAACAATAATTTTTCATTAAGATATGTACATTAATTTTTAAACATAATGCTACTGCACAATTCACAGGCTATAGTATAGTGTAAACGTAATTTTATATGCCCTGAGAAATGAAAAAATTTACATGACTTGCTTTACTGGGATATTTCCTTTACTGTCATGGTCTGCAGTCTAACCCACAGTATCTGGGGCATTGCTAAATTACAGTGATAGACAGTTGCCTTGGGAAGGGTAAAACAGGATGGGCCAGAAAAAGAGATTACCAAGGGGCATGAGTAAATTTTGGGAGTGATAGAAATGTTCTTCATCTTGATTGTGGTGATGGTTTCATGGGAGCATATGTGTGCTGAAATTAATCAAACTATATTTTAAATATGTGTAGTTTAAGAAAAAAAGCCATATTTGAACTAAAAACATATCTATAACAAATTAATATTGAAAATCTAAGCATGTATAACTGATGTTGTTAGAATTCAATTTTAGGAGGCTTTTTTAGTTTGCTTAAATGGCAAGGACTAGTGAATTGGTGCTGTGTCATTATTTCCTATATCTGACAGGTAACGGTGGTTTTAATCAACCATAATAAGCATTAAATCTCTAGGCTAAATGTTCAAGAATCTCAAGAATTTAGATCTTGTAAAATTCTATAAGGCTTATAAATCAGCATCACAATTTGACATTAAAATATCAGGTCCTATAATTTAACATTTATTAAAAATCTATGAGAAAGGCACTTAGGGTAGGGATATACTAAAAATAGAAGTTCTCAAGAAACTTAAATAATGAATAATGTCTTACTGATTCAGCTCATTATCCCTACAGCAGCCAGCTTGACACTATTCTAAAGAAGGCAACAGGTCAAACGACTAATCTATTTGCTACTTTTCCTTACTTACTTTATAATCTTTGCTTACCAAAATACCCTGTACATAAATAACAAATAGCATAAGCCACTTGTAAAGTATTCTACACTCTAAACAGATAAATTGAGCAGGTAACAACCTCTCAGTTTCTTTTATAAAAATATGAAAACAATGACTGCCTACTTCATAAAGTTTGTTGAAAAGATCAAGGTAAATAATGTGTGTCAGAGTATTTTAAACTATAAGGTGTTGAAAAATTATATGATGAGAATTATCATCATAATAGTCTCAATACCATTATCTTGGTCCTAGGGGAAAAAAATCAAAAGCATGATGGCTGGTTGGTGAACACACAAAATACATAAGCAAAAAAGAAAACAAAACAAAAAAGTATATACACTTGGCTCTCCATATCTGCAGATGCTGACTGTAAGGGACTTGAGCACCTACAGATTTTGGTATCTGAGGGAGTCTTGGGACACCTATTTACATAACCCTTTCAGCAGCAACAAAAGCTGGTAATAACTAATTTGAGTATTATTGTCTCAAATAAAAGAATGAGAGAGAGGTCTCCGCTGAATCCCCTCTCTAGAGCTAGTGAAGTTTCTCCTTAAGAGCTCTTCTGGAAGTCTTTCAATAAACTCTCATACAGAAGCACCCTGGAATCTCAGAAATCAATTAAATCTATTAAATACACTGATATATACAGTCCACTTAAAGTGCCTTCTCTGAGGCAAAACAGAAACAGTTAATGTTAAGAGAGTTTTCCACTCTGCTCCTAACAGTCAGAACATCATTTCTGACCAGTCCTCTTTCCAAGTTAGACCTAGAGTAAGCCTAAGTTTATGATCAAACTCCACAGATCAATTTCATTGAATTTATACTTTTAATACATTTCCAACCAATCCTGCCAATTTAATTCCACAAAACTCTAGGTGGAAAACAAAAAGTTTAAAAATTAAAGTGAAAAAGTATTATAAACCTTTTCGTTTCACTGTGGTCACATTCTCAAGTTACATTTGGGCAATCCACATTAATATGAAGACAGAAACAAGCTATGACTAGAGTTATATGAAGAAAATGCCTATTAGGGAATTTGTAACATTTTCAAGTTTCTAAACTATTATTCTCTGTGCACAATAGTTTAATAGCTTCAGAAATAAATGTTTTGATTAATGAATGTATTCTTACAATACTTCATTTTAATGTGTAACTACACTATTAGAAAAATAATTTAGACATTTTACAAAAGTTTGCTATTGATATTATCCTATTTATGATTCTAGTTTTCTATCAATTCCATTCGAAATCTAAGGCACGATCAAAAATTGAAAATAATGCACTTACGTCATTACTTCCTTTAGTGATCCAATAGCTTTTTCTAAAGTGCTTTTGTCTGGATTTTCATCAGCTGTATGCTTCTTAAGATCTGTAATAATACAATGTTTTCTCCATGCATAAAAAATTCAGTGATTTCTCATCTAAGACTAAAATGCTGTCCATCTTGATACAGCTAATTTTTAAAGATAATATTCAATCCTTATTTTTTAAAAAGTTTTAAGCACTGTTCCCTAAAAAGCTCTCTTATTACACATCTGGTTAAGGTTTCCATTTTTACTGACTAAATTTTCAGAATATGTAATCCTGATTTTCTTAACACTGCTATTCCAATCCCTTCAAGTAATGCTTGGGGACTCCTAAATTCCTCAAACTCTCTCCATAGTGCTAAATGAAAACACATGATCCTCAATAAGCTCAGAAATCATAATGTATTTTGTGTTTCATACTGGGGCCCATGGCTACATCACAGAGAGCATCTGGTATCTTTAAGCACAGATTTTGTTACCTTAGAGATTTATACTTAACACATTGACTCTTCTAATCCAGGTTGTTTATTTGTGTTCCCTGTGCCATCCTTGGCATATTCTTATCAAATCTAGGTTTAATCTAGTACCACTGTCCACCTAATCTCTCATGTGGAATAATAGTAATAAAGCCTAGAAATCATTTTATTTATAATATTTACAAATTTCTACAAGTACTTAAACAATAATGAAGGTATGCAAATTAGAAGAAAACCACAATGTTTTGGAAACCTGAAGTTTGTTCATATATTCTCCTTATAATCTGTAAAACAGAACAGTTTTAAATAGTGGACAAATCATTTTATAATCCAGTAATTCTCAACTATATTAGATAACTCTAAAAAACAAAAAAAAGTCAAATTTTTAGTTAGTACTATAATTCACATACTAACCAAGATTCTTATAGAAAATAACAGATTAAACAGTCACAAAATTTGCCTCCTTGTCTGCTGTACATATTAGTGTAGATTTAGCTTAGGAATTAAATCTTTTATTATAAACTTTTTCCTGTTTATAATTTAGTTATCCTTCTTTTTTTTTTTTTAATTATTTTTAGAGACAGGGTCCCTGAATGCTGCCCAGGCTGGTCTCCAACTCCTGGGCTTATGCTCGGTCTTCCAAAGTGCTGGGATTACAGGCTATAATTTTGTTTTCATACTTAATTAAGAATAAAATAAAAACTGATACTGTCCTTAGCCAGCTAAATGTAACCAAATATACATACATATTTTTTACCACAGGCAAAATTCATTCATAAAAATTATCTGCTGTAAAACTCTCTTCTATTGATACCTGTAGTTCAGCTCTAGAATAAATAGATATGTTTCAAGAGTATTCTGAACAATCTAAGGTCAAAAAAAGTAAGCATAAAGCCAAGTATATAGAACTTTACTAAAATTCAAAAAAGGGCTACAAAAAACTCAGGACATACAAATTATCTTCTCCTTGTGATTTTTGTGGGCAAATTTTGTATGTACTTGGATGTAAAATGATTTTGAATTAGTGACACACCATGAAATATTAAGAAAACTTTTAAATGAAACGACAAAATATATACTACTAATCAACAGATAAAATATTTCACGCCAGGCTGAATTTTAGTGGCACCAGTAACTATTTTTTAAGATAATCCATAAAGCAAAACATACATAAACTTTAATGCTGAAATCTAAGAAACTCTAAAAATGAGAAGAAATTCATCTTTTTTGGAAAAAACAATTCCATTAAAATATCTGACGTAGTTTGAAACAGATCAGACAAGTACCATTTAAAAGTAATGCAACACTGGGTAACCTCTGTACTGGTCGGATAAGAAGTTCAACAAGGCTCTGCCGTCCACATTCTGGTTTTGCTTGGTTTATCTGAAAAAATATTTATTCAACAATTTCAAAAAAGGTTTTCTGCAAAGATTATATGCTCTACTTTTACTGGATTACACCTTATCATTAGTGTCTGTGATACAAACTAATAGAGAAGAGGTGGAATTTCTCCGTGGCAGATTACTTGGCTGAATAATTTTTCAGGGCCTGAAATGTCCTCTTGGCCAGCCAGTGGTTAACATCTTACATAAAAAGTGAGTTCCTCTACACACACCTCTATATCCCACCTTAAATTTTTCTTAAGTCTATATCATTCACAAGAAAAAGCACATTTAATAATATTAATTATGCTAATACCATAATAAGGAACTGGTAAGAAAAAAAATCATTAAAAGCAAAACAAATCTCACTAGAAAATCATTAGGTGTTTTGAGAACTAAAATATGTAAAACTTAAAAAAAAGCTTTTTGTAGAGATGGGAGTCTCACTAAGTTGCTCAGGATGATCTCAAACTCCTAGCCTCAAGTAATCCTCCCTCATCAGTCTCTCAAAGTGCTAAGATTACAGGCTGACATTGGCCGGTGCACCTGGCCACAATTAAAAAAAAAAAAAAATGACCACATATAACATTCTTATTCACTCAGCTGCCTCCTGGCACCTAATACTGAATGTATCAAACCTTCCAAAGCTAAATACCATGGTCACCCATAAGTACAACTAAAATTAACAGATATTAATGGATACATTTTACTAAAGTTAAAATTTACTTCATTTTTTCATAATTGTGGTGAATTACTTCAGAAATAATTCTCAAATTTTTATTTGAAAGAAATATACATTACCTTGAGAAAAGCATGAAATCTTGGTTTCTGTTTTTCACATTTAATAATTGTTTCCTTGCTCATTTCAAAGAAGTTTACAAAGGGAGGGTAGGTTTTTACCAAATCTTTTGACTAGGAAGAAAAGGGAAAAAAAAACATTATTTGTTATGCATTTGTCATCCTTAGAGACAATGTAACTTAAAGTCAAATAATTAATAGTCACAATCTGACATATTGGATGCAAAAGTTTAAAGTAAGTTTCTTCTCAAATATAGACATTTATTTTATAAATTTCTCAGTAAAGAGTTAATTGCTAAACAAAATACATCATTTGGTATCATAGTCTAAAACATGAAGACTCAGAAAAAAAAACAAAAGATGTTAAAGCTTATTGTATTGATACAAACATGACAAAGAAAATGTCTATGAGTTTAAAAAATATCAATTAAATTACAGCTGATCTAGGTAGATTCCAAAAGCATGGTATTTATTCAAAAATCCAAACCGCCATTAAAAGATCAGTTATATTACCCAAAAATGCAAGCAAGAAAAGGAAAACAGTGTTGGCTGATTGAGAAAATTAAAAGGTATCAAAAAAATGAGAAAATAATTTGTAAATTTTTAATTCTGAACCAAACTGAAAAAACACCTAAGAGATTATTTTGTAAGGAAAGAAGTTAGAGGCCTCAAAAAATAAAAGTATAAATGTCAGTACTCAAGGCACTGAAACTTACAAATCCTATTTAAAGAGATTCAAAGAAACTTCTAAATTCTATTCACAAAACCTTGCCAAAATGAATTTATAAAACTTAAGTTGTGTGGTTCTTATCCTAGTAAAAAGCAGTTCATTATGTGGTTCTCATCCTAGTAAGAGGCAGTTCATGAGAAGCCTTTAAATAGAAACAGACAGCAAAAAGTGTTATCAACTAAGAAGGGAGAAAAATAAAAACTTCTTTGTACATCTGGCAGAATTCAGCAATATTCACAATAGCAAAACATGGAGTCAACCTAAGCGCCCATCAATGACAGACTTGATAAAGAAAATGTGGTACATATACACTATGGAATGCTATGCAGCCATTAAAAAAAAAATGCGAGATCATGTCCTTTGCAGGAACATAGATGGAGCTGGAGGGCATCATCCTTAGCAAACTAACACAGGAACAGAAAACCAAACACCACATGTTCTCACTTATTAAGTGTGAGCTAAATGATAAGAAGACACAGACACATAGAGGGGAACAACACATACCTGGGGCCTATTGGAAGGTGGAGGATAGGAGGAAGGAGAGGAACAGGAAAAATAACTAATAGGTACCAGGCTTAACGCCTGGGTGACGAAACAATCTGTACAATTAACCCCCATGACACAATTTTACCTATATAATAAACCTGTACATGTACTCCTGAACTTAAAATGAAAATTAAATAATATATAAAATAAAAATACAATCTGTGGCCATTTATGAAGGGCAAATAACTTGATACATACTAAAACAATTATACTACAGCATAATTGGCATTCTTCCGGTGATCTTGGGTTATTAAGGTGATAAACTGCATATAGAAGGCATGTTTCAGAAGACAAAGAACATTTCCAATATATTTTATAAACACAATCATGTCAAAGTTTTAAAACCTCTCACATTTAAATAGGTAAATTACATTCCTTGCCAGTCCTTGATGAGATCATATTTTAATCTGAAAACTTAAAAAAGAAATACTTACATATTTGAGAAAAATGTCACCAATGCTTTTGCTCTCATCCCAATTAACTATAAGGTCTTCAAGATCATCCTGAAATAGCATAAATTGAAATATTTAAAATTAAACCTGACAGCTCCCTATACAACTTTTAATATTTCTGAGATACTCATTGGAAAGAAGCACTTTACAAGGTGTCTTAATTTGATGTGTAAAATAATGAACATCCCATTCTTTCTCTTCAACAAGGAATTAACTTTTACTACAAAGAAAACATCCTTTGAAAAACAATTTTTAAAATATAAAATGTAAAGTCAATAAGCCTAACTTTACAATATGATGTGATAACTCAATATTTTTTATTAACTATAAAGCTGATTGGTGTTATTAATTATAGAAAACTACTCTCAATCCTGCTGCTGAAATCTAAGAAACTCTAAAAATGAGGGTTTATTTATTTAACATCAGTCATTAAAAACTGTAATCTCTAACGAGGATCAGTAAATTTAAAAGTGTGAATAAATGAGGGTAGCTGTGTTCCAATAAAACTTGTTTTAACCAAAACACGCAATGGGCTGGATTTGGCCCATGAACCATAGTTTGTTAATTCTTCATGGTCATTCTAAAATATTACTTCTTTGTAAAAACTTAGAAGAACATTTAAAAGCTTTATAATAAACAAACAAATCAGACAATAAAATGAGATGCCAAGAAATGACAGGCCCTAATTGAAATTCTAAGTGATTGATATGTGATATTGCAACAGACTGAATGCAGAAGCACATATGAGAATCAGTCTTCTATTAAGCCAGACAGTAAAACTACAATACTACCACTCCCCTTACTAATTATTTTTGTTTGGGAAATTATTTTTCTTAAAGAACGTTACTTGTGTTACCATGTAATGAGCTATTATTTTAAGTGAATTAATATAAAATTAGATATCCCACATGCAAAAAGATGAACTTAAACCCTCACCTCAAGAAAAACAATTTTTGAAGAAAACATAGAAAACAATCTTCAAAATCTTGAGTTAGAAAAAAAATTTTTAGATATGACACTGAAATCACAGTCCATAAAAGAAAAAATGAATACACGGAACTTCATCAAAATTTAAAACTTTTGTATTTCAAGAAAACTTGTATCTAGAATTTATAGAGAACCCTTACAACTCAAGAAGACAATCCAATCAAAAAACAGGCAACAGACAGCAGCCATTTCACCAAAAATAATACACAAATGGCCAACAACCATGTGAAAAGACACTTACCATTAATCATTAGGGAAATACAATTAAAGCCACAAGAGATGTCTCCTCACCCACTAGGATGGTTATAATTTAAGAAAAAAAAGATAAGTGTTTTTCAAGAATGTGGAGAAATTGGAACTCTCATTCATTACTGGTGAAAATAACAACTGATGGGTCTGAGTTTCTCAGGAGGCTGATGTGGGAGGATCACTTGAGACCAGAGTTGGAGGCCGGCCTGGGCAATATGGCATGACCACATCTCTAAATAAATTAAGTAATTAACTTTAAAATGATGGGAAAACCCGAGCATTTTCTCAAAATTTTTAAATACAAAACTACCATACAGCTCATCAATCCTACTCCTAGGTATCTACTCAAGAGAAATGAAAACATGTCCACACGGATCTGCACACCACACTCTCACAGCAGCATTATTCATAATAGCCAAAAATGGAAACAATCTAAATGTCTATCAACTGGTGAACAGACTTTTAAAAGTTAGTATAGTCATATAAAGGAATATTATTTGACCAGAAAAAAAGAACTTCTAACATGCTACATTTAGATGAACTAAAAAAACATGCTAAGAGGAAACCATATATAAAAGACCACATACTATATAAACATATTTACAATACTATCAAATAGTATATCAAATAGTATATCTATATGCTGTATGTATATATACATAGTATCAATGTGTAACATATTAAATATATAAAATGTCCAGAAAAGGCAAAATCATAGATACAGAAAGTACATTAGTGGTTGCCTATGGCTGGGTATAGAAATAAAGATTAATTGTAAGTAGACATCTTATTTGGGGTGGGTAGTGAAAATGTCCTAGAGTGGATTTATAGTGATGGTTGTACCACTTGGTTAAGTTATTAAAATAACTGAATTGTATCATATTTTCTTTCTTTTTTTTTTTTGAGACAGGGTCTCACTCTTTTGCTCAGGCTGGAGTGCAGTGGCACAACTCACTGTAGCCTCAACCACCCAAGTTCAAGCAATCCTCCCACCTAAGCTTCCCAAGTAGCTGGGACTACAGGCATGTGCCACCACAGCCAGCTAACTTTTTTATTTTTTGCAAAAATGAGTTCTCACTATGTTGACCAGGCTGGTCTCAAACTCCTAGACTCAAGCGATATTCCTGCCTCAGCCTTCCAAACTGCTGGGATTACAGGCAGGAGCCACCAGGCCCGGCCTGAATTGTGTATTTTAAATAGGTGAATTTAAAAACATGTAAGATGTACCTCAATAAAGCTGTTAAAAAATAATACATGTTAAATAATATTTTAAAATTTTGAATACAGCAAATACCAATATATAAAATCCACATAAGTAAAACTTCTTCAATCTTTAAGAATGAAAAGCGATCCTAAAGACAAGTAATTTAAGAATCACTGTCCTATATTAGTAGATTCAGTTAAGTTCAAAAGGGAGAAAAACCACTTTCAATAGCATAAAAGTAAACTCAAAGCAAGAATATTTTAACAGCCCACACACATCAAGAACTGGGAAGATTGAACTGTTCAGAACTGCACTTGAAAGAAAAAAAAAGGAAGAAAAATATTATAAATAAATCTAATCTTGGGGCAATATAATGCAGTGAATTCTGGCACTGACTACTGAGGTTTAAATACTGGCTCTTGGGCTTGTTTCTTCTGTGCCCTCGGACAAGTTATTTAAGCTATATGTTCCTCAATTTCCTATTCTGAAAAATAAGGAAAGTAATTATTCCTACACCATAGAGGATTTTATGAGCATAACTATGTTAGGGATTCCTCTAAATGCTTTACAAGTATTAATTCATAAACCTGTAAAATAAATACTTATATAAGAACATTGCTCTAAGAAAGCAAAATCATCTTTAGGCACTCTGAAATATAGTCTGCTCTGTTTCTGGTTAACTTTTAATTCCTAATGCTTGTTGACCAAAGATTGCTGTCTTAGGCCAGGTGCCGTGGCTCACGCCTGTAATCTCAGCACTTTGGGAGGCCAAGGCGGGCGGATCACAAGGTCAGGAGTTCGAGACTAGACTGGCCAGCATGATAAAACTCCCGTCTCTACTAAAAATACAAAAAACTAGCCAGGCATGGTGGTGCGCGCCTGTAGTCCCAGCTACTCAGGAGGCTAGAGCAGGAGAATTGCCTGAACCCGGCAGGTGGAGGTTGCAGTAAGCTGAGATTGTGCAATTGCACTCCAGCCTGGGCGACAGAGCGAGACTCCATCTCAAAAAAAAAAAAAAAAAAAAAAAAAAAGATCGCTAATAGCTCAGGAACTAAGTAATAAAGAAACTAAGGCTTAGAAAGATTAAGTAACTTTCCTCAAATCACACAGCTGTGAACCAGTATTGAAACTCAGTTATTGTCTGACTCAGATTCCACGTTATTCCACAGTTCCTCCCCCATTAGAAAGGGGGACTCAGTTTGGCAGGCGAGTCCCCAGTAGCTTTATTCATAATACCACTATTTCTTACAACATTTCTGGGGGAAAATGCCCGATACAATTTAGGACAGAGACTGAGATGTATTTCCTCCTCCTTGTCTATAATACATCAGAAATTCTCATAGGATTCTCTTAACTTTTCCTCCAAAAGAAAGGACAATTCTACAGTTCAAAGACAGAGCAGATTCCAAAGCCTGGGCAAGAATATTAGATAAGTGGGGAAGTCATAAACAGATGGGGCTTAAGAAAGCTAAGCTACTTACTTCTTTTCTTCCTTGTTAAGATTTATTCTGCACTGTTAAGTAGGTAGAAACAGTGCAGAATTAATCTTAACCAGGGTTTCTCTTTTGCCGAGCTCATTGCACAGTAAGCCAACATACATGGGTTCCTGAAACAAGTACACAATTCTTTGAGG
The DNA here is from genome assembly GCF_028885625.2 of Pongo pygmaeus. Taxonomy (NCBI): domain Eukaryota; kingdom Metazoa; phylum Chordata; class Mammalia; order Primates; family Hominidae; genus Pongo; species Pongo pygmaeus. The sequence continues at coordinate 181,926,742 of NC_085930.1, read as the reverse complement.
CTTACACTAAAATAACAAAAGGTATATGCAAAAAGAAAAAGAACTCCTATCAATCCCTCTCTCTTGTTTCATCATAGTTGCGTAAAAGTTGAAATTTGGTTTATTTTTTGTTTTGTTTTGAGACAGTCTCACTCTGTTGCTTAGGCTGGAGTGTAGTGGCATGATCTTGACTCACTGCAACCTCTGCCTCCTGGGTTCAAGCGATCCTACCACCTCAGCCTCCCAAAGAGTTGGAACTACAGGCATGCACCACCACACCCAGCTAATTTTTGCAATTTTTGTAGAGATGGGGTTTTGCCTTGTTGCCCAGGCTGGTCTCAAACTCCTGGGCTCAGGCAATCCACTCGCCTCGGCCTCCCAAAGTGCTGGGATTACAGACATGAGCCACTGTGCCCAGCTAAGAGTAGAAAATTGTACATCAAGGATTAATGATGTTTAATCTTGAAAAAGAAAAATTCATACTGAGGAAAAGAGAGAGATGTAGATAACAACCTCAAAAATTTTCATCTTACTCGAAACATCAGCTCACTAGACCTTGGAAGCAAAGTAAGAATGAGGCTTCTAAAGTTGTTTACATAATACCTAGATAAGAAAATACACTGAGTGCTAGTCTTAATTTTGAAAGTTAAAGGTAACACGACCATCATTCAGTAAACATTTACTGAAAGTAATCTAAATGCTAGACAGTGGGTGTAAACACAATGGGTAAAAAAGTTTTAACACCACAAAAAACTTAAGATTAGTTTACCCAACTTCATGAGTCAGTTATTATTATCCCCATTTTATAGACAGGGAAACTGAAGCACTTAAAGTCACCTGACTTCAAACTCAATCAAATCTGCTTTGTTCAGGCCAAGCACAGTGGTGTAATCCAAGCACTGTGAGAGGCAGAGGCAGGCAGATTACCTGAGGTCAGGAGTTTGAGACCTGCCTGGCCAATGTGGTGAAACCCCACCTCCACTAAATATACAAAAATTAGCCAGGTGTGGTGGCGCACACCTGTCCCAGCTACTAGGGAGGCTAAGGCAGGAGAATCATTTGAACCTGGGAGATGGAGGTTGCAGTGAGCCAAGACTGCACCACTGCACTCCAGCCTGAGCAACAGAGCGAGACTTCGTCTCAAAAAGAAAAAGAAAAAAAAAAAACCTGTTTTTTCCAGTACATATTCTTAACCACTATGTGATACTATAAAATACAGACACCAATGTTTTCAGGAATGCTGTTATTGAGATGATACGAAAAACTGTACAAATTTAAGACACATTTACATGGTGTATTCATCTACATACCAAAAGAATGTATCTCAGCATGATTTTAAAGAAGCAAAATAGCATTAGTAGTTAGGAGAACAGACTTTGAAGTTATACAAATAAAGGTTCAAGTCTTGGATCCAGCGTTTATTAGATGACTGCCTCTGGAAAGTTATTCTCTGTGTGTACCAGTTTCACATTTCTAAAATGTGTACAATAATACCAACTTCTTGCTCAATAGATGTGGTAATGCTCAATAGATTGTTGGCTTCATTTAAAACAGGAAAAAAAAAACTGCTATGTGTTACAAGGATAAAGAAAAAAACCCAAAATTTTAGACATATTTGGATAATGGAATTATGGGTATTTCTCTCCATTTTTTCCTTTTCTCTTGAGTTTTACAAATGTTTCACGGCACGTACTGGTTTCACAGTAGAAAAGAACATAAGCTTTAAAATTTTTAAATATTTGACAAACCTGAAATCAGCTAAAAAAAACAAATAGTTGCAGTGAGCTCAGATCAGGCCACTGCACTCCTGAAAAACTAATAGTTGAAGTACCATCTTACAAAAGAAGCTTAAAAAATTAAGTTACACTTGAGAAAACTAAACGGTGACAAATTTTCAAAGCTTCATTGAATCAAAGAATATGATTTTCTAAATTAAGATTATGACTCTGCAAACATAAAATAACACATTTTATCATAGAAGGGTGTCCAGACTAGCTAAATAACTGACACAAATTCAAATTGATCCACAAAGGTAGCGGCAAAACACCAAAATAAAAACCTACTTGACAGGCCAGACACGGTGGCTTATGCCTGTAATCCCAGCACCTTGGGACGTCGAGGCAGGCGTATCACTTGAGGTCAGGAGTTCAAGACCAGCCTGGTCAGCATGGCAGAATCCCAGATCCACTAAATATACAAAAATTAGCCAGGCGTGGTGGTGCATGCCTGTAGTCCCAGCTACTCGGGAGGCTGAGGCAGGAGAATCACTTGAATCTGGGAGGCAGAGGTTGCAGTGAGACAAGATCGCACCACTGCACTCCAGCCTGGGTGAGTGTGAGACTCCATCTCAAAAAAAAAAAAAAAAAAACCCCACAAAACCTACTTGACCTTCCATTCTGCTTTTGTGCCACTCAGTAACTCTTACAAAACAAAAAATATTCCCAAAGTACTTTCCTCTTCAAAAATTCAGACTCCTAATTGGAATAGGATTAACTAGCCTGAAACTCTCTAGCTTTCTAAGCTTTTGAAACAAATAGATTCCTTCAGAGTTCTCTTTAGATCTAGAAATTAACTGAAATATGATCAGCAATACTGATAAAACACAAAATACAAGCAATTGGTAAATATCATTCTTAATAATTTATAGATCTGCTATTTTTTGTTTATAATGTATACTAAAATAAAAAACAATCTTATATATTTGAAAACATCCTGTAATTCAGATTGGTTCTTTTACTGGAATGCGGCATAAACATTAATGTGAGTTATTTTGAAAAGAAAACTGATCAGCTTTGCTCAAGTACTACATAGGTAAAATAAGAGGAAATAAAACTACTTACTTAAAAAGTAGTTTAAGAGTTCAGCTAAATCTGTCCAGGAATTATTTTACTGTAAGAGACTGACACCTGGAAATCACAGGCCCTTCACCAAAGGAAAATCATTAATAAGAGGACAACATTGTCTCACATACTTTTGGCATTTACCTACCTATAAATGGAGAAGGGACTTAAATGAACTCTAAGTCCATTAGAGGTTTAGAGTTTTCAAAACAAGCCAAAGCAAAACAAAAATATACACCCCAAGAGCAAAAACTATGGGAACATAAGAAAAATAGTACTGGGAGTCACATGTCTCTACAGAATAGATTTCATAAAGCCTTAATTCCTTGTTTGTAGGATTAACTGAAAATAAAAAAACAGCAAACAAAGGTTAGGTGCAATGGCTCATGGCTGTAATCCTAGCACTTTGAGAGGCTAAGGCAGGAGGATCAGTTGAGTCCAGGAGTTTGAGACCAGCCTGGGCAACACGGCAAGACCCTGCCCCGTCTCTACAAAAAACTTTTTTAAAAAAATTAGCCAGGCATGGCAGCATGCAACCGTAATCCCAGTTACTTCGGGAGAGCCTGAGGTGGGAGAATCACTTGAGCCCAGGAGGTCAAGGTTGCAGTAAGTCATGATCACGCCACTGCACACTAGCCTGGGTGACAGAGTATTCTCCATCTCAAAAAAAAAGGCAGGGCACAGTGGCTCACACCTATGATCCCCACACTTTGGGAGGCCGAGGCGGGTGGATCACTTGAGGTCAGGAGTTTGAAACCAGCCTGGGAAGCATGACAAAACCCATCTCTACAAAAAAATACAAAAATTAGCTGGGATGGTGGCACATGCCTGTGGTCCCAGCTACTCAGGACTTTTAGGCAGCGGGAGAATTGCTTGAGCCCGGGTGGCAGAGGTTATTACTGTGAGCCAAGATCACGTCAATGCACTAAAACCTGGGTGACAGAGTGAGACTGTCTCAAAAAACAAAACAAAAGCAAACAGCAAACATTATGAGGCACTGGAATAAAGAGACAAATGATTCAAAGGAACTAATAAGGGAATAAGAAGTTTTAGGTATAAAACTTATTTAGCTGACCAGAAGTACCTCAAAGATCATAATAAATATGTACAATCTGAAAAAAATTACTACCAATCTAACATATACAAATTTACCTTTATCTTGGTGTGTACATCAAAGATATCTGGGATGCTACCAAAAATAGTCTTAATCTCCTCTGGTGCAAGGATAGGTCCACCACGTTGTCCTTCCTCTTCCAATGGTACCTGAAATAACTAAATGAGAAAAAAGACTAGTTTAAGTAGACTGTGGGAAGAAGAAAAGAGCTAAAATATGGACAGTGATAAAGGAGACACAAGATATTAATAGAGAAAGAAGTAATAATAAAAAATACTCTCCCTAAATTTGAGACACTTTCCCCATATTTTCTATTCTATTTTATTCTATTTATGTACTCCATTTATATACCTGTGTATATGTATATACATATGCTCTTGTCATGAAATGTCATTAGAAGCAAATAAAAGTTCACACAGTTCTGCAATCAATCATTAAAACTGTTAGTATGATACAAGAGTAATTTCTACTTTTGTATTCAAGTTACTAAGGATGAAAGCAACAAGCAATCTGTTGCCTCCAGACATATTTAATATATGTGCTAAATGTTTTAAAATTGTTAATGTAGAAGCTTGGCTTGGGGGAAAGACTGGATTTGAAGCTAGAAGATCTGTTTGTATCTATGTTGCTGCTCGTATCAATCTAAAAAGTAAAAGAAAAAAACTAAGAACTAATAAATAAGTTTGGCAAGGCCATAAGATACAAGGTCAGTGCATGCATATGCATGCACAGACACAAATCAATTTTACTTCTATATACCAGTAACTTACAAATGGAAAATATAATTTAAATAGTATCACAATAAAAAATTAAAATACTTAAGTATAAATATAATATGTTCATGATGCTAAAAACTACAGTATACTGATGAAAGAAATCAAAGACAACCTAAATAAATGTAGACATATGGTCATGGATTGAAAGAATCAACACAGTAAGAATGTCAATTCTCCCTCAAATTGATTTATAAATTCAGTGCCAATCAAAGTTCCAGGACTTTTTGCAGATATAGAAAACCTGATTCTAAAAATTTATATGGAAAGGCAAAGAAGCTTCTTACTACAAAGCTGGGTGTTCTAGACTGTATGGTATTCGTGAGGGGAGAAACATACATAGATCAATAAAAAAGAGAATTCAGAAACAAACTCATGCAAATATGGTCAAGTAATTTTAGGCAAAGGTACAAAAGCAATTCAATGCAGAAGGATAGTCTTTCAACAAATGGTATTACAATACCATCTGCCATAAGCAAAAAATGAATCACAGCCTAAATATAACACTTTATACAAAAATTAACTCAAAATGGGTCACGGACATAAACAAAAAACCTAAAACTATAAAACTTTTAGAAGAAAACAGAAGAGAAAATCTTCATGACTTAAACTTAGGTAAAGAGTTCTCATACATGATATCACAATCTATGAATGAAAAAACTGTTAAATTAGACTTGAATAAAAATTTACTTTTCTTCAGCAAAAGACACTTGAGAGAATTTAAAAAATACACTATGAATGACAAAAAAGTATTTGCAAGTCATGTTTGACAAAGGACTAGTATCCACAATATACAAAGAATTCTCGGCCGGGCGCGGTGGCTCACGCAGGTAATCCCAGCATTTTGAGAGGCCGAGGTGGGCGGATCACGAAGTCGGGAGATTGAGATCATCCTGCCTAAGATGGTGAAACCCCATCTCTACTAAAAATACAAAAACAAAATTAGCCAGGCGTGGTGGCGTGTGCCTGTAGTCCCAACTACTCGGGAGGCTGAGGCGGGAGAATGGGGTGAACTTGGGAGGCGCTCTGCACTCCAGCCTGGGCGACAGAGCAAGACTCAGTCTCAACAAATAATAATAATAATAATTCTCTCAGCCTGGCCAACATGGTGAAACCCCATCTCTACCAAAAGATACAAAAATGAGCCAGGTGTGGTGGCACATGGCTGTAGTCCCAAGTGCTCGGGAGGCTGAGGTGGGAGAATCACTTGAACCCAGGAGGCGGAGGCTGCAGTGAGCCAAACCAAGATTGCACCACTGCACTCCAGCCTGGGCAACAGAGTGAGACCCTATCTCAAAAATGTAAAAGAAAGAATTCTCAAAACTCAGAAGGAAACAACCCAATTTAAAAGTGGGCAAAAAACATGAACAGTTATTTCAACAAAAAAGATACACAGATGTCAAATGAAGACAATATGTTCAACATCATTAGTCATTATGAAAATGAAAACTGAAACCACAATGAAAGATTCTATTTTTCCAATATTTCTCAAATCTATCCTCTTATCAACACTGATACTATCCTAAAAAGTTCAGATCTTCAAAATCTCTCACGACTGCTGAAATAGCCTCCAAATTGTTATCGATTCCCCAATTTCCCCTCTTGAATTCCTCCTTCAAAGTGAACCAAGTTATCTTTCTGAAATGCAAGTCAGATATTATTGATCTCTCGTCTCATAAAAAAATTATTCTATAGCTTAGATAATACAGCACACCATGCAAAGGCCTCTCTAGATTGTTATAGGCTATCTCATCTCAACTCTCACTGTATCCATATGCCTACTACACCCTTGCTATTGATAATACAGAATGATCACTTGTATTGTTTACTCAGTCTCAAAGAGACTTCTCATCTATATCCTCTACTTGTACCAATCATATTCATACTTTAAAATTCACTCCATTGTGAATATTCTCACTGTTTTGATTTTATAATAGTAACAACAAGCTAAACATTCACTATATTAAGACCACGCATGTGTCTCGGACCCACCTCTTTCCCTAGGTTTGTTTTTATAAATGCTGATGATAAACCAGCTCTGACTTATATGATCATTTTGTATGACCATCTAAGGGCTGTGATTCTAGGTTACCTTTAGTCAACTTTAAGGAAAATGACAGTACAGCTAATCTAATAACTTTTGCAAATAATCAGTGCTAACTTGGAAACTTCTGTCAAAAAAGGGCATTACCAAAGGAAGGAAACTTCATGTGTACCAGTTGCTATTGAATAAACTGTAAAATTACTGTGTTTTTCTAGAAAAAAAGTTCACTTCAATCCTTACCTTCTGTATGAAGCTTTTTCTGATGCACAACACACAGAAAATTCCAGCCCAATACCTTCCCTAAACTAAACGAGTAGTAAAACTCTCACTTTACAAATCTAATACCTTAACTCCTTTATTATGCTGATACCTTCCATTTGGTAATTATAATTGTGTATATTTTATCTCCTAGTATAAAGTTCTTTAAAACAAAAAAAAATCTTTAACACTTAGCACAGTACTTTATATTAATTAGGCATCCAAGTAGTATGTGGAATAAATAAAGAAGCCTCTGGATATTCATTTAATGTTGAGGATAAGTTATAATTAAGTTATTCCAAATCCTATACCCCCCAAAAGGAAAGTATCAGTCCTAAAACAAAGTTCTTTAACAAGAATATTATCATGGGCTTGGTGCAGTGGCTCAGGCCTGTAATTACAACACTTTGGGAGGCTGAGGCAGGAGGATCGCTTGAGCACAGGAGTTTGAGAGCAGCCTGGGCAACATAGCAAGACCCCGTCTGTACAAAAAACAAAAAAAAATTTTAAAGAGAGAATACTATCATGAATTTAGGCCATAATCTTTTAAACAAACATTTGATGAGTTTATACTAAGCAAAGTGGTATGAAACTTTCTCCAGTCTAATAATTTCATGAGCTTTTTTAAAAGGAGTTTTAGCGAATTTAATTGATATGCAAATTAGAATTCTGAAACTTCAATGCGTTTTACCATGGCTTGAAAGGATTTACATTTCCAAGCAATAAATGCTACTAAAGTACATGAATAGTATATGCCAAAGGGATTTTTTGCTACTCAACCACATTTTGAATCATTATAAAAACTTCAACAAGAAACTCATCTATCTAGAGTGATTTCCCTTGAGAAGGAAGAGCAAAGGTGACTTAAAATAAATCTAATACAGCAAAGAACATCATAAAACCTTGACTGCTGCTAAACAAATAATTAACCGTGAAAAATAACCTCTCTATGACCATCAAGTAAGAAGTCTTTCCATGTCTTATCCATGCATTTTATCAATGGTACAAGCAACTTAAAGGCTATTAAATTGGACCTTAATGAGTTATTTTATGAATTCAAATAAAGGTCAATTAAAAACTAAACCCAAATCAGAAACTCCCTATTGTTTTCTATTGAAAGATAAGCTTGGTGTTACCAACTTCATTTTCTTAACAGTATGTCAACCTATCTCTCTCATTACCTAAAACAGATTTCTTCCTTCTTTCTACAGATACCAACATAATGGCCTATTATTGTCTTTCAGAATCTTAAATTTCAGTTTATTCCTTAATAACTTCTATAATCTCATCCTACAAGGATTCATTAGAGCTGTTTTCTTCAGAAATAACTTTATAGTACATTTTAATATTGGTAAGCAATGAGTTAACATCTATTTATGACTAACCACCACATATTTTGTGTGTCACATGAAATGATTACTGAAAAAAATTACTTATATCAACACTGTTATGCTTCATTGCTATTGTATAGGCAATGTTTTTCATATATATACAGTACTAAAAACAAAGCAATGACTCTTAGAACCCATACTTTCAGGAAAAAGTTATCTATCACTTCCAAATATAAATGCAGTATCTTGACAAGGAACCTGCAAAATCCTGGATTAAACTTGATACTCTCTGAGATCATCTACTGAGTTCTGTTCTCTTTAAAGTAACTATTAAAAATGGTGCTATTTCTGGATAAATAAAAGGTAATACTATAGTTATGACATTTCCCTAACAGCAGTTTTTGTCACACAATTCCATTTTTAACATCCATGTTCAAATTCTATGTTTATGTAATTTTCTTGTAAGAAATAATATCACCTAGATTTTTTTACTTAGGAACACTGGAACAGAAATCATTTTCCAATCAAACCCATACTTACTTGAATAACTGTTGCCAATATATTAACATAATTACTTTCAGTTTGATAAAGCTCTTTTGCAACTTGCCACCTTGCTGACTGCTTTGAAGGAACTGGAGTGGAGTTTTTAGAAGACTTAGTACAAGACTTCGGGGTGTCTGAAACGTTAAAAGGTGGAAAGATTTAATGGAAGCCAAATATAAATACCAAACACTATGTAGACTTAACAAGATAAAAAGGAGAGAAAACCTACTCTTATAAATGTACCACCATACAGATTTCCAATAAAAAATTTTTTTCTCATAGGCTAAGGCCAGAAAAAAATAACGGTCAAAAATATCACTGACTCCAGTTGGTAGGCATTCCACTAAACGGCCTGTACTCTTCAAAAATGTCAAGGTTATTAAAAACAAAGAAAGACTAAGGAACTGTTCCAGGTTAGAGAAGACTAGAGAGAGACAACCTAACAAATGTGTATCCTGGATTGGGTCATAGATCAAAAAGAGAAAAACTTTTTCCTTTTGCTAAAAAGGACATTAAGACTTTTTAGGATAACTGATGAAATCTGAAGTCTACAAAATAGTTCATAGTATTAATGTTAATTTCCTTACTATAATACTGTAATAAGTAATGTAGTTATTTAAGAAATGTGTCTCTATCATAGGAAATAGACATTTAAGTACTTAGAGCTAAAGGCACATCATGTCTGCAGCTTACTCTCAAACAGTATAGATATTAAAAATACATGTGCACATGTGTATTGTATCTGTGTTTAGAAAAAGAGAGATTTTGACTGAATGAATGCTAAAGCAAACATGGCAGAATATGTCCCTTTGGGAAATCTGGGTAAAAAGTATAGGAATCTTTGTACAGCTAAAATAATAAAACAGAAAGGGAGATGTAAAAATACTTACATGTTAAAAGGAGGAAAAGGTTGCTGTGATTACACTATTACAATAATGAAAACTTGTCATATACATATGTCAAAAAGAAGACCCCACAAAAAACTCAGTATTAACTGAAAATTCTTTGTTAGTTCAAACTATCTTAACGTAATATAAAACAACCAGTACAGAGTGGAAGGAGGATGCAACAGTATATTTCATATACATTTCATGAAAGAAAAAAATTTGCGGCCGGACACGGTGGCTCACTCCTGCAATCCCAACACTTTGGGAGGCCGAGGCGGACCTCACTTGAGGTCAGGAGTTCGAGGCCAGCCTGGCCAACATGGTGAAACCTCATCTCTACTAAAAATACAAAAATTAGCTGGGCATGGTGGTACATGCCTGTAATCCCAGCTACTTGGGAGGCTGAGGCAGGAGAATCGCTTGAACCCAGGAGGTGGAGGCTGCAGTGAGCCTAGATCCCACCACCGCACTCCCACGCCACTGCACTCCAGCCTGGCGACCGAGCGAGACTCCATCTCAAAAAAAAAAAAAAAAATCTATACACATATCTATAGATATATAGATACATATATATCTTTTTAATGTATAAAAGCTTAAAATGTTTTCTTACTGTTAATATAGTTAGAATACTTCAACATTATATATAGAAGCACCTAATAGCAAGTTTTTCAATAGGAAAAGGAATGTATGACATAAAATAGAAATAGGTGACAAAGAACCATAATATATATTTCCAGTACATCAATTTTACTCAATGATAAACAATTTTAAATGTTTTTATATGTAAACAATTATGTACTACGGAGTTCTGAGTGCTTTTTTTTGGAGATGGAGACTCACTCTGTCCCCCAGGCTGGAGTGCAGTGGCGCCATCTCGGCTCACTGCAACATCCACTTCCCGGGTTCAAGTGATTCTCCTGCCTCAGTCTCGTGAGTAGCTGGGATTACAGGCGCACGCCACCACACCCTGCTGATTTTTGTATTTTTAGTAGAGATGGGGTTTCACCATATTGGTCAGGCTGGTCTCGAACTCCTGAACTCGTGATCTGCCCTCCTCAACCTCCCAAAGTGCTGGTATTACAGGCATGGGCCACCACGCCCAGCCCCTGAGTGCTTTTTAAAGAAAATAGAATTCAAAAAAATTTCCCACTTGCCAAACATTATTTTGGGCTACACTCACCAGACCCAGAACCCTCTGCCATTACAGAATATACTTCAGTGGGAAAAAATTGAGATGCACTGATCTAATTTAATTATTCTGTGTCTAGGCAATGACCTACAAACTGGGGAATCTATTTTATAGAGCACCTAATATATGAGTATAGTTGTCACATCTGTTTACTTCAGTGGTTCATTTTCTTCTCGTCTCCTAAAATGCATATTCAAGTTTCAGTCCTTTATGTTCTCCTCTTACCATCCCATGCTATTGTCCATTATGATTATAAAACTAGTGCATTCTCAGATCTAATCATGATCTCCCTCTCAAGCTGGTTCAACTTTTCCAAATGCTTACTGGATAGTTCTGCCTTAACATAACTTGGATTTCTCTAAAACTTCACTACCTCCCTCCAAAATATAAACTTCCTATCTATGCCAAGGCAACATTTCTTTCATTTAAATTAGTAATTTGCCTTCATCTCTTTTTATTTCCTCTCTATTACTTTATTCTACCAATATTTCTCCAGTGCTTCTTACTTTTCTTTCCAACCACCACATACTCTGGTTCAGCACCTTATTATTTCACGGCCGAAGCGACTGTAATAGATTACATCATGGTCTGATTGTCTCCAAACCGCCTTCCTTCTACTCATTCTTCAGAACAACTCTCTATGAATTATCTATTCAATCAATTTCTCTGCTGCTCAAGGAGTTTCTAAAATTCCTTGTTGATGACAATATACAGTTCAGATATTAGTCTTATTTGAAAGTGATCTAATATTAGGCATCAATTAACATTTTTAATTTAACTATTACTCCTCCACATTCCAAGCGAACTGATCTATCCGTTATTCCCTAAAAACTCAATTTGTATGCTATTATCTGTATATTTGCCCCTCTTTATATTCTCAAATTCAGTTCACTTTTATGGGCCAACCTTAAATTCACTTTCAATTCTTTCCTTAAGTATTTAGTGAATACCCACTTTATACTAGGGTCTGAGAATAAAACAGAATAAGACAGACAAGGTTCATGTTCTCTTAAAGATTACTTATTTGAAGCAAATCAAATAATAAAGAAGTAAACAAGTACTATAATTTCTATCGTAAGAACTACTACTAAAAACAACTACCAGGTCACAGGATTGGCAGAAAGGAGTGGAGGGATTTAACTTTACAGACAATCCGCTCAGATTTCCTTGAGGCAGAGAGAGTAAGCAACAAAATCCTGAGGTATGGATGTACTAAAAATATTTGAAGAATAACAAAGATGGTATGACTGAAGCTTAGAGAGTACAGGCATTATTAGAGAGCATAATTAGAGAGTACAGGCATTATTAGAGAGCATAATACCACATGAGATTAGGCAGATGAGGGCAAGATTACATAAAAGCTACAGTAATAGAAAGCCATTAAGTGATTTTAAAGCAGAGGAGTGGCATCATCTAATTTATATATTTTTAAAGACTCTTCTAAGTGTTGCATATAGAAAGGCACAAATTAAAAGGGAGAGACTATTTAGGAGACTACTGCAATCATCTAAGAGAGATCCTTTTTACAGAAAAGATTGATGAAGAAGAGCAAAGAAACAGAGGAATTAAGAGTGGCAGAATCCAGAGTTCTAATTTGGTTATCTTAGGTTTAAGATGTCTATTAGACATGGACAAGGAAGTACAAAGTAGGTAGCTTGACAGGGAAGAGGACAAATTTGGGAGTCATCAGCATACAAATGTTTTTCAAAACCATAGAATTTACTAAGATAATTTAGGGAGAGTACAATAGAGAAGAAACAATGACTCAGGAGGAACATACAACATTGAGAATAGAAAAAAAGAAGTTAGGCCAAGGAGAATGAGAAACGAGTAAGTAATATCACACAAGCAAAGAAAAAAAAAATGTGTCCATAAAGGAGTAGCTATTCACGTGTTGAATGCATAAAAACTGTCTCCTCAACAAGGACTGCAGATCAGTTGGAATGGGTTGAAAGGACAATGAGAGTCAAGGAAATGAGACAATAGATCAAGGTAATTCTTTTAAGTATACTGATGTGAAAGCGAACAGAAAAATGGGACAATAAATGAAGTGTCATGAGGTCCGGAGGAGATTTTGATTTTTTTGTTTCTTAAATCTAGAAAACACATTTGTTTACAGACTAAAAATCAAAAAGAGAGGGAAATACTGATAACCAAGGAAGAATTATAGGAGCCTTTCTGTATCAGTTCAGCACAGTGAACTCACCCTCCTCTGACTTCATTCTACCTATTTTCTCCGTAATTTATGTGACCTCCCCTGTGATTTTGTTTGCGTTTTGAACAGCACTATCACTCTCTAGTTATATGACCCTGGACAAATTACTTAACTTCTCTGTATCTCAGTTTAGTCATCTGTAAAACAGGAATAATAAAATCTATTATAAACACACAAAACATATAAAGCATTTAGCATGTAGTAAGCAGTCATTAAATTGCAACATTATTAAGCTGAACTATTCATGTGTCTTTTCTCTACCGCTAGAACAAAGGTAATTAAAGGCAAAGGCTTTCATATTCACTATATCAGGCATTTATCTATAGTCTAACAATTATTCCATTCCACTAAACTTTAAAGACAAGTTTTTAAGAATGTGAATTACCTCCATAGTTAATGCTAGACTCTGGTGTGTTGGAGATATCTAGGAGTGACCCTATGGAAAGGGAATGCTCAGCTGATGGGCGCTTACGGGGAGGAAATGGTGACACGTCTGTCTCTCTTGAAAGCTGAGCAAGTGTTTCTTTTAAACGACGTCGTTTGCGATTGCTGTTAGGGGTATTTAGAGAAAGCATTGACACTGATTTCTTGAGCTCAGGCGTATTTGCCTGTAACAAAAGCACAAAAGCTCAATTTACTTCCATGGTTCTTTACTGAGACAGGAACAAGAAAAAATGTATTTACAAGTCTGACAAAATCTGGATTTTGCACAATAATTTTATAACCCTACACTCTACCAGGCAATTCAAAAGTTTCATAAAACATAATAGTCGAGAGACCACTGTAACTGTCTAACCTCAAGCACCTCATTTTTCTTTATAGCCACTATCACCATTACATTTTCATCTGTAAACTTGTTTACTACCCGCTCCTTCATTAGCCCATAAATTCCACGAAGGCAGGAACCATTCATAGTCTGTTCACTGTATCCCTAGCACAGTGCCTGGGCACAATGCTTTCCAATATTTGCTGAGTAACACTTGATTTTTAAGAGTTCTCTCCCTAAATCTAAAGCGTACTTTTTAAACTTTAAGAACTTTACATTTCGAAGAGTCTGAAGAGAACACAATATGGTACTATATAGATTGTACAGAAACAACTCATCTTCAATATTCCACTCAAAGTTATTAAATCCTAAACTGAAGTAAATCTTCCCTTAAAGCCTACTTCCATAACTTTGTCATTTTGGTGAGTGATACCACTATTCACCAAGATCCACCATAAAGACTAGATTTTCCTTGATGATATTCTGGTATGAAACTCATCTTTTTAATGACATCTCTCCCCTTATTCTTCTTCAATGGCTCCCAATACTTATAGGATAATATCCAAGCTCATTAATGTATTAAAAACTTCTTGATTCTATCTATCCATTAAGTTTTATCTGTTGGCCTTCCTTCCCACACTGTATTTTAAAGCCATACTAAACTACTTGTTATTTTAATGTACTCTCAAAGCTTTCATACCCTCTCCCAATTGGGGTTCTAACGAATGTCCTTACCTAGTTGGCCTAGTAAGTTGGGTCAACATTTATTTGACCTTTTTATTCCCTCCTGAGTCTCTCAGAGTGAGGCTACCTAAAATACATTACTCAATTGCGGCACACATCATTCCCCATCGTAACTATGTACAAATCTATCTTTCCATTAAAAGTCTAAGTTTCTGAAGATAGAGATGTTCTTGTTCGTATTGTTATTACCAAGAATTAGCACAGAACAATATATATTAGGTTAAAATAATACACATTACATTGAATAGTTCCACTTAAATCTACATAGACTAAGATAACTTGATATCCCAATTGTTTTAATCATTCTGAAATTCCTAAACATGCTCTCTAAACCTTCTGCACAGAAAAGTGTTATTTTCAAACAATCAAGCTCACAGAACAAATAACTAAGGGGTTAAAAGCATACCTTTTCATATAAATACATAGTTTCTCCAGCTCGGGCATCCATTTGAATGCTTCCCCAGAACCACTAGGTGAGAGAAAAAACATTTTAATAAACAGTTTACATTTATTTTATCAGAGAAGCTATTAATAGTGTTTTTAAAAACCAACCTCATTCTAGAATTACTTGCCTCTTGCTTGACAACATAAAGTTTCTTTGAAGGTTCAAAGGGAAGATCTTTTACTATATTCTCTTCAACTACAAGGTGAGTGCATCTTTCATCTCCAAGCGGTAAATATTTACCTCCTAAAGAGGAATGCACATAAGCATAAATAAGCCAAGCTATTTATTTCCAAACTCAAATTTTTTAAGAGGTATATTGACCAGGAAGTGATTAAGCAGGCCTAGGGACTAAAATAGATATAACATTTAGATTATGCTAAGTTTTACCTTGCATTTCAGTCATTTCTTCCATATTGGTTTTCTCTTCATCTGAAAATCCCAGGAAACTTAAAATACAATCTTGAAATGGAGGAACTTTAAATTCATTTCTAAAGTCATCAACTGCTGCACAGAAATCCCTAAAAACAAAATAAAATACACTCTTCTAAAACCAGTTTAACTTAAATTCAAGTGTTAGGTATATCAATTTACAACCTACAGTAATTTTCAAAGTCTTAGCGTAATCTATCTATTGAAGCTATTTAACATTTGGTCCTGAAATGTTCACAAAAACTTCAGTTTAAAAAAATGATGTGTCCTCAGTCATCCCAAAAGTAACTTCTGACAAAATGTGATCACAGATAAGCTTTACAAGAGATTCAAACTTTTTCTCTGTTATTTGAAGATTTATATGTACTGTGTTCCAAGGCTTTCATGAAATCTAAGTAATGATAACTTTTATGAAATCTTAATTAATGAAGTGCCACAGCAAGAAATCATGAGCTTGGAAAACTAAGCAAAACAAGGCAATAAATTTCAAGCCCCAATTAAAATGTAACCAGACAACACAAAATTTTAAAAATATGTGACAAAATCCAAATACCCAGATTTATTTAGCTATTATCCAATAACTTCAGAATGTTTATAATAGCCAAAATTACTTCACAAGGTAAAATCCAAAGATATCAAAGATATCTTTCAATTTTCAATTTTTTATAATTTTTTATAATTTGTTCTTCCTAGATTTTATTCCTCACGCTACTCAGACTGAATTCATTTTTTCTATCTATGAAATTACTTTTTTCAGCACATGGATTTATCTTTAAACCAGAATGTTTAATTTACATAATGAACTACTGAATTTCTAAACACTTACTGTTCATTCCGCCTTTCCCAAGCTTTATAAATCCATTCTGGCTTCATAATTGGAGTACCTAGACTCACAGCAACCTAAAAATATAAACATTACAACGAATTTTCTCCTTAAATAACTGTATTCAAGGAAGTTCTAAACAGTTAACATACTTTTTTGCAGTTTTAGATCACTATTTATCTGCTTTGTAACAAAATAATTTAAAAATTAACAAACAAACTATCTTCCAATCATACAAGTTAGGGTAAAATAACTTTAAAACAAGTTCCATGGTGTCCAAACTGTTTCCTTATTTTATTTTAAATAAATATATCTCTGAAGTTCATCTTTATTAAATTTCTACTTCTCCTTTCTTCACGTTTACTTCCTTGGAAGTATGACCCTCGAGATGGCACTACAGAAGAAGACATCCGACTAAGTCACTAAAACCTTAGATATGAGTTGAAATATTTAGGGTGAATTGAAGAGTACACTAAAATTACCATTTGCTACACAAATACACTAAGGGAGACTAAGAAAAAATGATAAACTCTTGCTAAGACATTCAACTATAATCTTAAACTAAGATTCAATCCTAATAAGAGTATTTTCTCCTATTATAATATTCACAAATTAAATCTTAGAACCACTTTATAAGAGCAGAGCTCTGTTCTTATAAAGGGCACTTAGACGGCCAGGCGCAGTGGCTCACGCCTGTAATCCCAGCACTTTGGGAGGCCGAGGCAGGCGGATCACCTGAGGTCGGGAGTTTGAGACCACCCTGGCCAATATGGTGAAACCCTGTCTCTATGAAAACTACAAAAATTAGCCGGGCATGGTGGTGCGCACCTGTAGTCCCAGCTACTCAGGAGCCTGAGGCAGGAAAATGGCGTGAACCCGGGAGGCGGAGCTTGCAGTGAGCTGAGATGGCGCCACTGCACTCCAGCCTGGGTGACAGAGCGAGACTCAGTCTCAAAAAAAAAAAAAAAAAAAGGCACTTAGACAAGAATGAATTACCTACTTTTGCAATTCCTACAGTGTTATTCATTTACCAACCCCCACGATCCTAGTCATCTTTCAACACCTCACTCAAGTTCCATTGCCTACTTAAAACTTAACCACTCTTGGCCGGGCCTGGTGGCTCACATATGTAATCTCAACACTTTGGGAAGCCAAGGCAGGAGGATCACTTAAGCCCAGGAGTTCAAAAGCAGCCTGGGTAACAGAGCAAGACCCCATCTCTATTTAAAAAAAAAAAAAAAAAAAGAAAGAAAGAAAACTTAACCACTCTTATGATTTAAAATTTTTTACTAAATATACTCAGCAAAAATTGAGTTTCTGTTCTTTAATTGTGGAAGAAATAGATAAAAGACTGCTATTATTAAACCCATGCCAAAATAATGCTGTATTAAAATACACAAAAATACCCAAGTTTACATACCCTGAATTTTTCTCCTTGTGTACAATTTGCCACCAAATGTGTAACTTTTGAATTAAAGTCTTTTCGAATAACTCCACCCATGTGATGGACCAATGTCACCAACCTGACCTCAAAAGAAAAATTAAGCAACATTGACTTTATGGTTAATTTGAACAAAATTTTAAACTATGTTTACCCCTCATTTAGCATTTGCTAAATACTTTCTATTTATAAAATACAGGATTTTTATAAAGCTATTAAATTTTATGTCAAAATAAGTATAAAAAAGATTAGTTTGCCTATTAACACAGGCAAAATTATAGAGGTGGGATTAGTAAAGATTTCACACAAAAGTAAGTTAAACAACCGCCTTTCCTATGGCCTAAATATATTGCTTTTTAATACCATACTGTGTAAATATATTGTTTTTTTTAAAAAAAATACCAAGTTTTATCACATCAAGACTCTTCCCACAAAATTGGAGTAATACCCAACAGTTCCAACAACAAAGTATTGTGGACCAAAGAAAGAACTTTCTGGCTGGGCGTGGTGGCTCACGCCTGTAATCCCAGCACTTTGGGAGGCTGAGGCGAGCAGATCACGAGGTGAGGAGATCAAGACCATCCTGGCTAACACGGTGAAACCCCGTCTCTACTAAAACTACAAAAAAATTAGCCGGGCATGGTGGCGGGTGCCTCTAGTCCCAGCTACTCGGGAGGCTGAGGCAAGAGAATGGCGTGAACCTGGGAGGCGGAGTTTGCAGTGAGCCGAGATTGCGCCACTGCACTCCAGCCTGGGTGACACAGCAAGACTCATCTCAAAAAAAATAAAATAAAAAATAAAAATAAAAATAAAAAAGGAACGTTCTATGAATTCCCTAGGGCAATGGAATACTTTAAGGCTGAAATTGTATAATAAGAAATTGCAATGTATAAACAAAAACTTTAAATAACCAATGTAGCCAATATGGTAACAAGACAGTCAAACAGAATTGCTATGAAATCTTTCTATTAATTCATATCAGCCAGCCTAGACAAAACACTGGTCTCTTTATAAGGCTCTTCAGGATTTGTTTCTTCACAAAATTTAAAATCTGGTATAGCCATAATAAGTTATCCTTCAATATTTTAAAAATAAAACCATAATACTAAAAAGGAAAAAAAAAGCCAATTTTAATTTATTTTGCTGTAAAAAATATGCTTTGAATTTGTTTCGTAATACTTACTAGTTCTTCTTTTTTCCTAAATCCAGTAAAGCATAGTACTAGATTCATCATACTTGTACAATACAACGGGCGACATGAAAATGGCAAAGGCTGAAGGATACAACAATTTTAAATGTGAGCTTTCTCTTTAGTAGAAAATACAACACAACTTTCTCAAGCTAAATATATTTCCCCTCTTGCCATTCAACTTTCCCAATCCAAAGATTTACTGGCATTCTTCAATATGCAACAAAAAAACAGCAAAAAGATAGCAAGTTTCCCAATAAAAATATTTCCCCATTCCTTAATCATATGCAATATACATAATCTAAACACACTTTAGTCTCATCAAATTAAACAAATATTAAATGCACTCTGACAGACAAGAAGTACTGACTATAAGCAAAGTTTTCAGACTCCATACACTACTATAAAGGATTCTAATTAATTAAAATCCTTTAATTAATTATTAAAACAGGTTATTAAAACAGTTATTAAATGTCTCTGACCTGTTATTAAAACAGGTCAGAGACATTTTATAATAAACACTGAGTAAATATAATACATACACTTAAACCAAATATAATTCTAATCTTTAAGCTAATAAATGGTGATATTCAGTAAATAATTTACCCAACGGTTTTGTGTGCATGTGTGTGTGTGTGTGTGTGTATAAAAGAGAATGGTTTAAAAATAATAAAAGAATAAATTTGATTTTCATCATTATATAAGATCATTTTTCAAAATTTGGTCTTTTAAAGTTTATTTGGGTTTTGAAACCAACCACTCCTAATCAAAATGTTAGAGAATTGAAGGTTAACATGTGCTTGTTATTACTAACATGTATAACAACAGAAGTACAAAGACCTAAGCAATTTTAAGTAAATAAGGTAAACTTAAGAATGCCAAGACAGCAATAAAACCAAATAGGGACTAACTCTCATATGACTTATATTGAAATGCTGTTTAAAACCAAAAAGCGGCTGGGCACGGTGGCTCACACCTGTAATCTCAACACTTTGGGAGGCAGAGGCAGGAAGATCACGTGAGGTCAGGAGCTCAAGACCAGCTTGGCCAACATGGTGAAATCCTGTCTCTAGTAAAAATAGAAAAAACTTAGCCAGGCGTGGTGGCATGCACCTGCAGTCCCAGCTACTTGGGAGGCTGAGGCAGAAGGATCACTTGAACCTGAGAAAGCAGAGGTTGCAGTGAGCAGAGATCATGTATTTATTAAATAAATAAATAAATACAAGAAGCTAAAATAATTTTTGAATTTTAAGTTATACAGTAACTGATAAAAATGGAACTGTGGCATCTGTCCTGTGTTGAGAAAAATAAAAGTTTATGTACATGTATAAATTTCTGGAACCCAAGTTTAAGCAAGTAATCTTCTCTAACACATTGTGGTATTAAGATTGTGTATAGGCCGGGCGCAGTGGCTCATGCCTGTAATCCCAGCACTGGGAGTCCAAGGCGGGTGGATCACGAGGTCAGGAGATCAAGACCATCCTGGCTAACACGGTGAAACCCCATCTCTACTAAAAATACAAAAAATTAGCCGAGCATGGTGGCGGGCACCTGTAGTCCCAGCTATTCCGGAGGCTGAGGCAGGAGAATGGTGTGAACCCAGGGGACGGAGCTTGCAGTAAGCCGAGATCGCGCCACTGCACTCCAGCCTGGGCACAGAGCGAGACTCCGTCTCAAAAAAAAAAAAAAAAAAAAAAAGACTATGTATTTGTCTGTGTATATGCATATGTACAGTTATCATTATTTAACTTTCAAAGGCCTTAGCTTTTCACTACTAAGTTTAAATGGAGGAATTAAAGGACCACATTAGAATAGCCACTATTATTCATATTCTAAATATTTTACTCTCAACAATCAATGAGATTTTTCCAAATAAATTTTTTGCTAATTAAAATTCATTAATAAAAATTTAAACTTGAAAAGTCACAATAAATATATATGCTTACCTCTCCTTTTTGTGAACAATTTAAAACAACTGGTGGTCCAATAACTCTACAATCAGCCTTGTAGAGGTCATTAAAGACAGAATCCTGAAAGT
This sequence comes from Pongo pygmaeus, assembly GCF_028885625.2. Classification (NCBI taxonomy): domain Eukaryota; kingdom Metazoa; phylum Chordata; class Mammalia; order Primates; family Hominidae; genus Pongo; species Pongo pygmaeus. The sequence goes on along the minus strand of NC_085930.1, from coordinate 181,905,694 downwards.
CCGTGACTACGAATACATTTTCAAATTCTGGAGAATCCAAATCTTCAAATTCTTCCACTGACTCCATCTTTACAAAGCCCACTTTAATGTCCTTTTCATCATATAGTTAGCAGAAATAAAAATTATTTATATATCAAACAATCCAGCTGTCTCTCTAAATATGGCTTAACAATCAATTCAATATCAACTTTAACATGTTTATATTTGTAGAAAATAAGTTTCTGTCACACAATAATCAGCATTACACTTAATGAACAACCATATTTCTTTACGTACTTACATTTTTACATATACATATCTCCATTCAAATTAAGTTCTTAAATTTTAAAGATCAGTATTATAAAGGCAAAATTCTGACATTACTTATTAGTCATAAATCATCGAGTATGCATAAGTTCCATAAAATTAGGATGCTAAAGTTTTTAAGTCCATGCATTTTGATATCAAGATGCATTAGAAAGATATCCACTACTGACCAAGAAAATGATACCATACATAAAGTTCTTATTGTTCAAATTAACTATCTTCAGAAAATAGGAAAATAATACTATAGCACTTAATACTTACAGAAAGGAAAATCAGCATAATCATTTCAGTAGATATGTAAGAAATAAGAGAAAGATGTGCAATATGTAGCAGTTGCAGCATGGCAAAAGTAGGATATAAAAAGGCAAGTTACTTACAGTAAACACTTTATACATCCACGAAAAATAATGAAGATACTAAAGTACCTATATAACTCTTGTAACTCGTGTTAAATTAAAAAAAAAAAAATTTAAAAAAACTCAAAATGGGTCAGTAAATTATTTGAATTTTATTTGCAAGGCTGGTGTGATGTGCTAAATTATGTACCCCCAAAATTCATGTTGAAGCCCTAACCTAGAATGAAGAATGAAGTCCGTAGAATGTGACTATATTTGGAGATAAGGACTTTAAAGAGGTAATTAAGGTTAAATGAGATCTAGGGGTGGGCCCTAATCCAATCTGGTGTCCCAATAAGAAGAAACACCAGGGATGCAAGGACACACAGAAGAAAGGCCATGTGAGGACAGCAAAAGGACACTGCAAGCCAAGGCGAGAGGCCTCAAGAGAAACTAAACCTACACACACCTTAATCTTGGACTTCTAGTCTCCAGAACTGTAAGAAAAGAAATTTCTATTGTTTAAGCAATTAACTATGTGTTATTTTGTTTTGGCAGCCTAGCAAACTAAAACAGCTGGATTCCAGAATTAGATTATTTCGTATGCTGAGGCAAATTCCCTGATTATAAATTACTGTGATTTATAATTTTGGAAATACAGCAAGAATTTAGACTAAATATAAAATGAATGAGAAAAAAGAAGCTAAGGAGTTAAAAAGTATAAAACAGTTTCTATTTGTTAAGCTTCAGATTGCACAAAATACACCTTGTGCCTAATTCCAATCACCAGCAAGTAGAATAATACAATCAAGGGAAGTGCAGCATGCCACATGCAATGAGTTGCTTTGACCTACCATATTAATAACACTTTTTATTAATTTTTCATCCGATTTTCCAGGACAACTTTCTTTTATCTTTATAACAGGGACTTCCATTATTTTAATAGTCTGTGGAAAAGAGACTTAAGTATGAGGTTAAGAAAGCTATGAAACTATTTACACACTGATGGAAGAAAATTGCATTACAAAAAAAAAACTAAAACCTAAAACTCCGTACCTTTAAGGCTTTTATAAGTTCTTCTTGTTTTCCAGCTTCTTGAACCAGTATCACTCTTGTTTCAATCTGAGGCATCTCTTCTGTTAAAATTTAAAATGTTTCAATATGTTTGTCATGTATTAACATCACAATCAGTAGCTCCTTATCGCTCTTTTGGCTATATCTGGTATGTATTACATCTTTGAGGGAATCATAACTTTCTCTAAATTTAATAGGACTCAACTCCCAACTTATTACAAAAATATTTGGCTATATATCACTTTAGAGAAAGAGAAACCATATTGCAGAAGGGTATACAAACATCAGCATTCCTCCTAGCCAGAGAATGCGCTATCTTACATAGTCATCCTCCTCAATAGTGCATATAATTTTAGGAAAAACCCATTTATAAAGTGGCAAAAGAAAAAGTAGCTCTTCACCTAACCAGTCATGACTCTATAACTTCTAGCTAACAATGCTGTAGCTAGACTGCCCTCACATACAGAAAAAGGAATATCCAAATTAAGATGCCTCCCTTTTCAAAGCTGTAAAGCATACAAATAACCCAAATAATAATCAGAAAAATGACACAGTGTAAAGGGATTCTGTAAACAAATATTTACTTAATACCTGTGCTCTAGCATTACAGTTGGTATTAAAATTAAATCATAAGAAAGTCACTAGTAAGTTTAGAATTAAAATAGAAATTGATTGTTTTAAAGCAGGTAACAGGTTTACCTTCTACATATGAAGTAGATCCAATAAGTAAGTTTTCCTTGGAAAGCTCAGTAACTTTAGAATCAAAAATGGAAGAGTCTGCCAAGCTAGTCCTCCCAGTAGTGGATGTTAATACACTATTTTCAGCCATGATTTGTATTCTTCTAAATCAGCTGAAAAAATAAAATTTGAATAAAAATACATAAACATGGTCATTGGGCAAAAGTAAGTATTAGAGGCTCTTTTTACCTAGAATTTATAAAAAGTATTATTATCCATTTTTTTAATGAACCAAAGAAAGTCACTGACCTTCTCTGAGCCTCAGTTTCTTTTTCTGTAAAATAAACATACTAATACCTTACTCACAGGAATATAATAAAAATAACGATGTATCAAAAGCACATAGAACATTACTAGACATACAACAAACACTCAACTGTAGTCATAAATATTATTCTACCTCCCTTCTCCACACCTTTGCCCTCAACCAATTTCTCTTCCTATATTCACTTATAACACCACCATAACACACCTCCCACAAAAATCCTAGCCAAAAATCTGTGATCTATCCTTATTTTTTCCTCTCCCACATTTCCCTCCCCAAAATTCCTATCAATCCCACCTCAAATATCTCTGGAATCTGGCCCCCCTTCTCTATACGCTCAATGACACAATGGTCACTTGGTCTAATAAAACAGCTCCACACAACTTTATCATCAGTTTCCTTAGAAATCACTCTCCACATGGTTTACAGGAATATGCACCTAAATACAAATGTGACCATATCACTTCCCTGCTTAACAACTTCCGTGAGTACTCCTTATATGTCCAAGTCCAAATTCACCACCAAGTTCACAATTTGGTCCCCGCCTAACTATTCACCCTCACCATCTGTAACTACCCCAGTTCCTATACAATCTATGCAACAGCAACAATGAATTTCTTAGCTATTTTTCACGCACAAATCGTAATTTACATCACATCTATTTGCATTTAGTGCTCGACTCTCCACCTATCTTGTCTTCCAACCCCCAATCCATCACTCTTGACTCATCCTCTGTGGATGTCTCTAAACCTCTCCGGTATAATTGGGCTGCTCCCTTGTCAGTATTTTCATAATTCTTTAAAAACACCTCTCCCCTAAAAGGTTTGACAAAACAATTATGCATGGGTAAGTGCCAATATAACTCTGGACTACGAAAGAAAATCCTTTTTTAAGTTTTCCAGGACTTAAGAAGAGTTTAAAAGCCAGACAGGGAATAAAAGGTTTAACAAGTTTTCATCAGGGTGGGTTGGGTGGCTCACGTCTGAAATCCCAGCACTTTGGGAGGCCAAGGCAGGAGGATCACTTGAGGCCAGGATTTCAACACCAGACTGGGCAACATAGCAAGACCCCATCTCTACAAAAAATTTAAAAATTAGCCAGGTGTGGGTGGCAGGTGCCTATAGTAGCTACTCAAGAGGCTGAGGTGGGGGAATCACTTGAACCCAGGAGTTTGAGGTTGCAGTGAGCTGTGATCCCACCACCACTGCACTCCAGCCTAGGTGACAGAGCAAGACCCTGTCTCTCTAAAAAAATTTTTTTAGAGATTTTTTATCAATTTTCAATAAGTCAACTTTACTGAGAGTAAATTTCTAAAATATTAGGCAAATATACAGAGAACCCACCTTTAACGAGAGCTACATGTCAGACTTTCCCCTTTCCTACTTCTTCAGATTAATAAAATATACAAATACCTTCCCCCAGAGTCTTAGCAAAGTAACAGTTTAAACTGTATGCTGTTATGTGACACTTCAAAATCAGGCAACTCAGCTTCCTGTCTCAGCCCTGCACATAGTCAGTTAAACCTCAGTTTCCACATTAGTGGAACACACATAGTACTACAACTCAAATCTAGTTAAGATGAAAACTGAATAGATGTCTTAAAGTGAACAAACAACTATTCTCATGTAATATTCACAATATGGATATTTCTTATGGCTTTACCATACATCCATGTCAATCATTATTCTAAGGCTCTCCAAAGGAGCGGTCCAATAGTTGTAACAGTCTTAATTTAGAATCAATGATAAATTTTATCCAGCCCTATTATTTTAAGTCTTCTACACTCAACCATTTCCAATGAAAAGGCATTAAAGTGGCTTTCATTCAAAGTCCCCTTAAAAGAATGTTTAAAAAAAAAAAAGTCAGGAGATGAGCTAACCTGCTTTAAGGACTGGAAGAGGGAAATCAAAAATACCATTTGAAAGGCCGGGCGCGGTGGCTCACACTTGTAATCCTAGAACTTTGGGAGGCCAAGGCGGGCGGATCACGAGGTCAGGAGTTCGAGACCTGCCTGGCCAACACAGTGAAACCCCGTCTCTACTAAAAATACAAAAATTAGCTGGTCGTGGTGGCAGGCACCTGTAATCCCAACTACTCAGGAGGCTGAGGCAGGAGAATCGCTTGAACCCGGGAGGCAGAGGTTGCAGTGAGCCGAGATTGTGCCACTGCACTCTAGGTGACAAGAGGTAGACACCGTCTAAAAAAAAAATTTTTTTTGAAAGTATTTACGTTCTTCTCCTATGCCTCCCTCTTTAAGAAGGAGCACAGCAAATGATCAAAAGCAGATGATTAATAAAAGGGAGGGAGCATAGCAGATGATCAAAAGCAGATGACTAATAATTAAAATTGTCCCTGATGATACTGTATATGATCAATTTATTGCCAAAACAGCTTCAAAATTTATAGAGAAAAAGAGAGCATTACGGTAACTTGATGACATAACTAACATCCAACAGTCTGATTAGAAATGGAAATACATTAATCACTTTTTTTCAAATTACTGTATTCCAGAAGCCTTTAAAATAAGCACAATAGGATCAGTGTTCATAAACCTACACGGCTTCTCACCCAAGAACAGACCCAAGGAGCTTCTAACTAAACACACTATAACACATGCCCCCTTTTATCCCAGAGATAAAATTTGCCATGTAAACAAACATTCAAGTTTCCTTTTACTTAAATACTTTTTAGGCAATCATCTTCCAAGGTGAAGGACTAAAATGCAATCCTAGATATAATGGTGGTGTTATTAACAATAACATTACTATTAACAACGGACATTTACTTAACGCTTAATACGTGGCAGACATTGTCCTAAACCTTTTAATCTCTGCAGTAATCCTAAGAAGCAGGTACTATTATTTTCAATGTATAGATAAAGAAACGTAGGAACAGAGAGGTTAAGCAACTTCCCCTAAGTCAAACTCTTAGTAAGGGGTAAAAAAGGTATTCAAAGCCCGGCTGAATTCAGAGGCTGCGCCTTTAACCACTAAGCCAGACACATCTGTGCCGGGTGGCTGGGGAGGACGAAGGGCGGATGGCCTGGATTTATCTTGCAAAAACGAAAAACTGAACTTCCCGCAAAGAAGCCGGGATGAATCCTAGAATAAAACCACAGCGCACTCTGAGATAAGCCCCCAAAGGCTGCAAGTGCCGGCCCCCAAAGCCACAGGGCTGCGCGATTTACCAAAATCCCTTTCCCAACTCCCTCCCTTCACCCACACTCTTCAGTCCAAAAGAGCCAACAGGTGAGGGCGAAGATGCCCAGCAATACTAGGGGCTTCGGGCTCCCACTCCGCGTCAGGGACCGGCTGCTGGGGGTGGGGTGCGGCGAGGGAGTTCCCGGAGCCGGGAAGCCCGAGCTGGGGCGCTCCGGAATTCGCGGTCACTAGGGGCGGAGACGTCGACCACAGGCAAAAGAGCCCTTGGGTCTGGAGCCGCTCGCCCACTTGCACCTCTCTTACTCACACAGAGTCCTTACCACGCTCAAAAAAGCCCTAGGAGTTTCACCTCTTCAAACACCAACTCCTCTCACAGATACCGCCATTCCTTGCCGGCGGCCGCCACAACCGATTCAAAAAGTAAGCTGCTCTCTCTAAGAGCCATGCCGATTGGCGCGTGATGTCAACCTCTTTCCCATAGGCAGGAGTCTCCAGAGGGGCGGTGATTGGTCGACGCTCTCCACCTCCCGGCAGGCGCCGCTTGATTGGTTGTGCGTGTGTTTCAAATAAGCCCAACGGCTCGGACGCCAGGACGCCAGGAGTTTGCAGAGAAGTGCCCGGATGTGGCCGGGAGGTGGCGGTGGTGGCTCCTGAGGTCTTAAAGGAGTAGCAGGTGTTTCTGTGACTACCGCATATTTACTCAGTAAACATCCTACTTCCTGAGGAAAGTTTGGGTGGATTCTCCTCGGCCCCACCCAGCTTTTTTTTTTTTTTTAAACGATACCAAATCTTTTAATCTTAAATCAGTGCCGCCAGAGATAAATGTTTCCCTGCTGCTTGCTGTGAGCTGTAGGATTTTCCTATCGGGATGCTTTCTGCTTTAGGAATGTATTTAAATTTGAGTTAAGGGATTTTGACTTTGATGGTTGTATTGGCGTGTGGCAGGGCCAAGGACCGGTCCTAGAACTCGGACTCCCCAGGTGGACTTGAAATCAGCAGCCGCTTATTTAAATCCTATTATTTAAAGCACTGCGCTCCCATCTAGGGAATATCGCGGGTTGGAATCAATTCTTAGAAATTAGAAAAATTCTCGGATTTTTTTAAAGATAAGCTTGCATTTGATAAAAATACGCCACGAGATTCTAGAATTTTTGGAGCCAAATTGCCTCCTCGTTGCCCCTCTCCGCCCACTAAGAACTTGTACTTTCCCCTACAGTCTAGTCAAGAATGTATCAAGTTTTTCCTGTGATTAGCATTGCTATTATGAAAATAATTTATTTCTTTATTTTCTAAATATGATACCATATAACACAATCTCTTAGGAAAAATACACCCCCATCAGGTGGGTTTTCCGTAGTTCTCACCTGAAGGCTAATATAAATAGAAGAAGAAAGGGGAATCAGATGCCAGAACCTAAATACCAATAAGAAGAGGCAACGGGTACTTTGGGATGGAACACTTGTGAGCATCTCAAGCAGGTCTTGGGGACTTAACAATTTTTTCTAATTTTGTCAGGCAATCTTAGAATGCCTGAAAAGTTTATAATGCTGTCCACAAAATGAGTGAAGCAATCTGGTAATTATTGGTTTCCCTGCTTGTCAGTATTTAAGTCTGACCTTCATTAAAATGCTGTGATAACTGTTAGGGCAGAAGAAAAGAAAAACAGTAATTGAAATTTCCATTTGGAATGTGCTTGCGTATTTGGAAGTTGGGTGTGCCCAGCATTCCAAAAATGTTCATCACTGAAAACATATTAAGCTATTGTGGGAAGCAGCCCTACTTCCTTTGTGCACCGCTTTCTGCTCAACAGGCTTTCCAAAGCTAATGATTAACTGTGTATGGTATCATTGCCATGAATTTTAAGCTTCCCTAACAAAAGCTATACTTGATTTCTTTTAAGGGATGTGTGGCAGTTAGATTAACAAATAAACGGGTAATACAATCTTTTTCACTCTCTTAGGTCTTCATTTACTCAGCAAATATTTACTAATTTTAAGACAGCCATTGTGCTTGTTGGGGTTATAAAGATGAATAAGGCGTAGAAAACTGCCTGTCTGGACCACACAATCTGGTGAGTGAAATTAGCAGATAAACAGATAATTACAGTATAAGGGAGAGAAGAAAGAGAATGAACATACTGATAGTTTACTATGCACTTTATACCTTATTTAATCCTTAAAACAACCCACAAATAGGTATCATAGTCCCATGATACCATGAAACTGTAGGAAAGGTTTAAGTAACTTACCCAATGTCTCCTAATAAATATTTTAGCCTGCATTAGAACCCAGAAATAATAGATGAGTGTAAATAAAGTCTAGTATAGATCTGTCTGCAGGCTCAAAGAAAGCAATGTGGAGAGGAGTATTTCAGATAATCGTGTGCATAGGTGATCATATGCCACTTAATTGCACCTAGCAGAGGGCCGGTGTCTGGTAAAGTAAAACATGATCCCTAATCTTCAGGTCTTTTCAAAAAGCTAGTACTGCAAAGGCAAATGTTACACATTGCTCTCGAATAAACACAGGAATCTTCACATGTAGGTACCAAATAAATATTTCTAGAGTGAATGAGCTAGATCCAAGTTCATTCATAATGTTTGAGAGACTGGATGTCCTGATTAACCTAATCATAGTTTATTCATTTAATAACTATTGAGCACCTATTAGGTACTATGCTAGCACTGAGGATATAGGTGTGAGAAGACAAATATGGACCTTGTTCTCATGGCACTTCTAGCAGATAGCTGTATTTGTGGTGAAAATTTATTGTATGCATAGGTTTTCACAGAATTCAAATACCTACAAAACAATGATACAAGTAACTTAGTCTTACTGAGTCAGAAGCTGTTTCAAGTGCTACAGTGTTTCAAGATGAGCATTATGAAAAATTTTTAAATACTATATAGGGCATAGGCAATTGAACTGAATGGCATATTAACCTTGAACTTTTTTAAAAACATAAATTCTTAATATTAGCTTGTTTACTTGCACTTTAGGCTCTCATAAAAGCTCAATATATATAGGAGACAGTAAACAGTTTGGTGTGGCTGGATCATAATATACATGAAGAGGAGAGTGGAAGACAACTGACATATGCTAGGTTAGGCTAGGTGTGGGGGCTCATGCCTATAATTCCAGCACTTTGGGAGACTAAGGCAGTAGGATCCCTTGAAGCTGGGAGTTCAAGACCAGTCTAGGCAGTGACTGCACTCCAGCCTGGGCGATAGAGCAAGACTGCCCCCCCCGCCAGCCCCCATCTCAAAAAAAAATAAATGCTGGCCAGGTGCGGTGGCTCACACCTGTAATCCCAGCACTTTGGAAGGCCCAGGCGGGCGGATCACGAGGTCAGGAGATCGAGACCATCCTGGCTAACATGGTGAAATCCCATCTCTACTAAAAATACAAAAAAATTAGCCGGGCGTGGTGGCACGCACCTGTAGTCCCAGCTACTCTGGAGGCCAAGGCAGGAGAATGGCGTGAACCCGGGAGGTGGAGCTTGCAGCGAGCAGAGATTGCGCCACTGCACTCCAGCTTGGGTGACAGAGCGAGACTCCATCTCAAAAAAAAAATAAAAAATAAAAAGTAAAATAAATGCCATGTTAGAAGGAGCTTGGGAAGAGCTCCACTGTCATGACAGAGTTTAAACTTTATGCTGAAAGCACTGAAGATCAATTAAAAACCTTGAAGCAAGGAAATTATATGGTCTGTGTTATTTTTTAAAAGTAGCAATCTGGACCGGACGCGGTGGCTCACGTCTGTAATCCCAGCACTTTGGGAGCCCAAGACAGGCGGATCACCTGAGGTCAGGAGTTCGAGACCACCCTGGCCAATATGGTGAAACCCTGTCTCTAAGAAAACTACAAAAATTAGCCGGGCGTGGTGGTGCGCACCTGTAGGCCCAGCTACTCCAGAGGCTGAGGCAGGAGAATCACTTGAACCCAGGAGGCGGAGCTTGCAGTGAGCTGAGATCAGGCCACTGCACTCCAGCCTGAGCAACAGAGTGAGACTCCATCTCAAAAAAAAAAAGGTAGCAATCCGGGAACACAACACAACTTCACTTGAAATAGAAGAATGAAATAGAAGAAAGACCAGTGAGAATACGGTTGAATTCAAACTCATAGGAAATGATAGTCTGAACTAAGATAGAAAAGACGGGTTGGAGAGATAAGGAATAGGAAAAATTACTGGGACTTTGATTAAATATAGAGGATGAGAGTGGAATCAAAATATGTAAAAATTACTACATCCATATAAATTTCTGATAAATAGCAGTATCATTAAATAAATAGAACAGTTTCCAAATTCAGAAGACTAGTTCTCTGTCTTTCTTCCTTTGATGAACCAGCCAATTAGATTCACAGTTCCTTGAATTTTTGAATCCCAAAACCTCAATTCAACACTTATTTTGATGGACAATATCCTAAATGTTTTACACTCAATTGCTTTAGCTCTGAAATGTTAACTTCAAACATTCCATTCTGATTACAAAATTTTCTTCCCATCTCAATCCCTTTCACACATGAATCAAGGATGTTTAGCCTTCAGTTCCCCCTAATGATAGCACCCCTTTCTAACCCATGGTCATTAATTCAGCTGCTGAAAGACCACCACTTTCACTGTCTTACTTCTCTTCCTGCCTCTCTGATGTTTTCTTCTCGGTTTCCTTTGCTTAGATATCATTGTTCCCCAAAGTATTATTCTCAGGCAACCCCCTTTCCCTAGGTGAACTCATTCATTCCCAGGGATTTAAGTTATATGCATATGCTTCCAAGTCTCACTTTCTTGCCAGACCTTGTTGAAACCCACTCTATAAAGCCAGTTGTTTACCAATTTTTTCTGCTTCTGTGACCCACAATCATGTCAAACTCTTCATGTGCTAAAGTGAATTCTTCTTTTCCCCAGCTCTCCATCCTTTATCTCCTCTGCCTCTTGTATTTCTCTCTTGATTAGTAGAATCCCCATTCACTCTGACTCCCAAGTTGGATCTCTCAAAGTCATCTTCCTGTTCCCGTCCTCCTCTCGGTCTGCACCACCACCCCCAACATCATTCTCCCAATTTGACCTGAAAAACATTTCTAGAATCTGAATCTTCCCTTTTCAGTCCACTGCCCAAGTTTAGGCCTTCATTATCTCTCATCCAAACTATGACAAGGACAGCCTTCTAGTTGGTCTTTTGGGAACTAATCACTCGCTCTACTTCCAGTCATCAGTCACAGAATTATCTTCATTTAGAAAACTAAATATGACTATGTATCCCCCTCCTTAAAAACAAAACTAAACTAAAAGACATGGTTTCTTCACTGCTCACAGAATAAAGTCCAGTATAAGATGGACTTCCCAAGATGACTGTAACCTAATTTTCTATCACCCTCATCCCTACCACATATGCACCCTGTGTTCAGCCATACTGAACTTTTCATCAGTCCAAAAACATTCCAGGCGACTTCATAAATCCCTACCTTTGAATATTCTTTTCCACCTGCCCTGCCTCCTTTTGTCTGCATGAAAATTCCTATTCATTCAGGACCCCACTCAAGCATCACCTCAATGAAGCCTTCTTTGACTACCCCATGGAGAGTAAACTGCTTCTTCTGTTTTGTATGAGCTTAATACTGTTTATACCTCAGTATGGCTCCTGTCACCTTGTATTATAAATATTGGTTAACATGGCTGTCTCCTCTATTAAAATGTGAGCTACTCAAGAATAGGGAAAAGAACCATATCCTTTCCACCTTTGTACCCTGGCACTTGTGCTCTCAAAAAATATCTATGGAGGCTGGGCACAGTGGCTCATCCTTGTAATCCCAGTACTTTGGGGGCTGAGGTGGGCGGATCATTTGAGCTCAGGAGTTTGAGACCAGCCTGCGGCAACATGGAGAAACCCCATCACTACCAAAACTACAAAAAATTAGCTGGGCATAGTGATGCACTTCTGTGGTCCCAGCTGCTCAGAGTGGGGGGATGGGGTGGGAAGATCTCTTGAGCCCAGGAGGCGGAGGTTGCAGTGAGTTGAGATCAAGCCACTACACTCTACCCTGCGCGGCAGAGCAAGACCCCATCTCAAAAAAAAAAAAAAAATTATGGAAAAGAGGAAAGAAGGGAAAATAACCAGATTTTTTAGTAGTTTGATTTCTGTCCATATCTTATTTCATGTCAGAGGCTGGCTGGGGTTTCTGCATCTTTTTTTTCCATCGGTAAATTAGCAGCCATGAATACTCCTTCTCTACTTGTTACTGTTGCTTTATCAATTGTTCATGATGTCAAAATAGGTCAGTAAGTTCATGTTGACTTATTACTGCCTATTTCTACTTATTAACTTTGTTACGGTTTTGTATATAAATTGGAATAAGTTACCTGCATACTAAATATGAGAACGTGCTTTCTAACCCTATGTGTTTCTCTCGCTCTCTTTTTTTTTTTTTTTTTTTTTGAGGTGAGATGGAGTTTGCTTTGTCACTCAAGCTAGAGGGCAGTAGCACCATTATAGCTCACTGCAGTCTTGAACTCTTGGGAACTCCCGGGCTTAAGCAATCCTCCCACCTCAGACTCCCGAGTAGCTGGGACTATAGGTGTGTGCCACCACACCCACCTAATTTTTTTTTTTTTTTTTTAATTTCAAGAGATGGTGTCTCGCTGTTTGGTCCACACTAGTCTCAAACTTCTGGGCTCAAGCAATCCTCCCATCTCAGCCTCCTGAGTCACTGGAATTACAAGGCATAAGCCATCACACCTGGCTAAACCTATGTTTCCTAAAAATATATGATAACTCTTTCCCCATGATTATGGGGTATCTTAGCCCATTTCATTGCTATAAAGGGATACCTAGCTGGCCATACTGGCATGTGCCTGTAATCTCAGCTACTCAGGAGGCTGAAGTGGGAGGATTACTTGAACCCAGGAGTTCAAGGCTGCAGTGAGCCATGATTGCACCACTGCACTCCAGCCTAGGTGACAGAGTGAGATCCCACTCTAAAACAATTTTTTTTTTTTTAAGATGGAGTCTTGCTCTGTCATCCAGGCTGGAGTGCAGTGGTGTGATTTTGACTCACTGCAACCTCCATTTGCCAGGTTTAAGTGATTCTCCTGTCTCAGCCTTCCTAGTAGCTAAGATTACAGGCACATGCCACCACTCCTAGCTAATGTTTGTATTTTTAGTAGAGACGGGGTTTCACCATGTTGCCCAGGCTGGTCTCGAACTCCTGACCTCAAGTGATCTCACCGCCTCAGCCTCCCAAGGTGCTGGGATTACAGGCGTGAGCCACCGTTCCCGGCCTCATGGCTCATGGTTCTGCAGGCTGTACACAGTGCCAGCCTCTGCTTCTAGTGAGGCCTTTGGAAGCCTCCACGCATGGTGGAAATGGAAGGGGAGCTGTTTTGTGCAGAGGCATCACATGGTGACAGAGGAGGCAAGAGTGAGAGGGTGGAGGTGCCAGAGGCCATACTCTTATTTTTAGGAACAGGTCTCACTCTGTTCAGACTGGAGTGCTAGTCATAGCTCACTGTAACCTCAAACTCCGGGCTCACCTGCCTCAGAGTCCTGAGTAGCTGGGACTACAGGCATGAGCCACCACACCTGGCTCAGACTCTTATAAACAACCAATTCTTGCAGGAACTAATAGAGCTAGAACTCATTCATTACTCCCAGAACAGCACCAAGCCATTCATGGGAGATCTCCCCCATAACTCAAACAGCTCCCATTAGTGCCACCTCTAACACTGGAGATTAATTCAACATGAGGTTTGGCGTGTCAAATATCCAAAGTATAACACGGGGTAATATTCAAGGAATGTGGCTTAAAATAATGCAAGCTAATGTTTCTCTCTTAAATCCCCATAGCTTAATTGCTGAAACCTGATTTCTTCCAAGTCAGTTTTCCAAGATTGCTTATGCAAATTGCCTGGAAGTAGCTACCAACACTGTTTACTTCTCTCTGTGCAAACATGAACTGAAGAGCTTCCCACTCCTAGTCTCTTGGCCTGAACGGCTCCCCACTACTTCTTCGTTTCCCTGGTTTTTTGTCTTAGCCACCCCCTTCTGCAGTGCAACTACCAGATAGAGACACTTTGACTCACACACTGTCGTTCCCAAGTGGGCCTCTTCTCCTTGGGCCACCATCACTTTGCAGAGATTTCACACCTTGGGGTCCCCGAACACTTCTCTACAATAGGCTTCCCCTGTCTGCTTGAGAGGCTCTATAGCTTTAGAATAGGGAGCCTGATTCCCTGGGTTTCAGACCTGGCTTTTCCATTTCCTAGCCATGTGACCTTAAGCAAGTTATTTTACATCCCTATGCCTCAGTTTGTTCTTCTGTAAAAGGATATGATAGTACTTATCTCAAAGTATTGTTATGAGAATTGAAGGAATATGGATAATTGAAACATTTTAGCACATAGTAGATATTCAATAGATGTTAGCTGTTAATATTACCATTATTTCCGCTACTATTATGGTTGCTGCTACTCTTACTACTATGTTCTCTCAGCTGACCTGTAATTGCCTGATGGAAATGGTGGCTCTCTACGCTGCCTTCCCACCCCTGACCACAGGAGCAATGGCACCTGTGCTGCTGTTCCTCTTTCCACACCCTACCCTATCCACAACACCTGCCCCCACCACACCAAGGCTGCCACAGGAAAGACCACCATTGAATTCTTTTTTTTTTTTTTTTTTTTTTGAGATGGAGTCTCACTCTATCACCCAGGCTGGAGTGCAGTGGCAAGATCTTGGCTCACTGCAACCTCTGCCTCCCAGGTTCAAGTGATTCTCCTGCCTCAGCCTCCTGAGTAGCTGGGACTACAGGCACCTGCCACCACGCCCGGCTAATTTTTTTTTTTTTTTTTTTGTATTTTTAGTAGAAACGGGATTTCACCATGTTGGCAAGGCTGGTTTCCAACAGCTGACCTTGTGATCTGCCCGCCTCGGCCTCCCATGCTGGGATAACGGGCGTGAGCCACCGCACCTGACCCACCATTGAATTCTTTTCTCATCAAGAGGCACAGTTCCTTCTTCTATACCAAATCTAATAGTCCTCTTTTTTTTTTTTTTTTTTTTTTCAATTCAGACATTCTTACTAAACCCTCTTCTCTTGTCAGGGAAACCTTGCTGCACCTAAGCTGTCTCCTCCTGTTTGGAAGATGTGGACTGCTTGCTGCGGCCCTTGGCCAGTCTTCTGTGCCCTTCCAACACAGATCCTAGCCAAGATTCCTTATGTTAAATGTTAGCCTCTCCTCCAGGTCCCTTCACTGGAAGTATTATAATTATTGAATTCATATGTCAAAGGGACAAAACCTGTTTAAAGCTTGTATAGGATATATACAATTAACTTGTCATTGTGATCACATTATAAATATATATATATCAACTATAGGCTGGGCGCGGTGGCTCACGCCTGTAATCCCAGCACTTTGGGAGGCCGAGGCGGGCGGGTCATGAGGTCAGGAGATCAAGACCATCCTGGCTAACACAGTGAAACCCCGTCTCTACTAAAAATACAAAAAAAAAATAGTCGGGCTTGGTGGCACGCGCCTGTAGTCCCAGCTACTCAGGAGGCTGAGGCAGGAGAATGGCGTGAACCTGGGAGGCGGAGCTTGCAGTGAGCTGAGATCGCGCCACTGCACTCCAGCCTGGGTGACAAAGCGAGACTCTGTCTCAAAAATATATATATATATATATATCAACTATAAAAAATATGTAATCTACAATACCTAAGATGCTGAATGAACATGTTTTAGCCACAAAATAGTAAAGGAATTGAAGTACTTAGTATATTGAAGAATATGACATATTTTCCCGCATGCAACACGATAATTTTTGATGTGGAGGATGGAACTTCCTGTGGAGGAGCAGCTTCCCCATCTGCATCTCCAGCTGGATTCACTGACACTCTGGACCATCCTTCGGGATCCCCATCTCACCCTTGTTCCTCTTCCAGTTTACTCTTTCCTCTGTATTCATATTTCCTTTCCTCTCTCCCCTCTCCCCTCCATATCCATCTTTCTTTTTTTCATCTATACTCCCTCAAGGAAGCAGAGAATGGCGAGTTTAGGAAAGTTAGTATTTGGTATGGTGTATCTACCCCCCCCCACCCACCTCGTTCACAAATGTGAACACTGCCACTACAATCATTCATCAAATCAGAGTAAAGCTTTCTCACACCCTTGTAGTTTGTTCTAGTCTACTAATGAGAACTGGTATATTTGAAAAATTATTAACTTTCTTACCAAGATGATCTAGGCAACAATTATTGTGGTGGGCTTTGTTTTTATTACCTAAAGTTACAACAAAATATAATTTATAGATTTTACTTCCAAATATGAAATGTTATATAATCAAGCAGTAACACTGTTTTATGGTAAATTTAAATCTTTCACCATAGGATTAAATGTTTTACTTTACCTAAATATTAACATTGTAATGTCACCTAGATCTCATGTAATTGTTTTTCTCCTTGTATATTGCCATCCCTACCCTGCAACACATTCATTAAGTACATAGCTGTACATAATGCCACACTAGGTACCACTACAAAGATTCAGTCCCCCCCAAGAATTTATTATTTAAGATTATTATTTCAAAAGTTTTAGTGAATAATCATGGAGTTCTGTCCTTTTTTGGAATTATTAACATTTTCCAATTAAAATGTCATATTTCCAAGTTGGTTATAATATGGCATCTTCTAACCTGTCATCTGTGCCTATAAAATAAACTTTAGAAATTATAATCACAGTGAGCCAGAAGAAGCTATTTTGCACACTTCAATAGTCCGTAAATTAGTATAGGAATTGTTGCTTTATTCATATGAACCATTAGGCTATAAATCACTTGACACAGATTTGCAAGACTCTACAAATTTAGCACTTAAAGTTTCATTTGGAAGAACAGAATTAGCTTTCTATGAAGGAGCAAGAGGTTTCCAAATATGACAAAGCTATTATTTCAAATTATGTAATTGAATTAGTAAAATTTCAGATATGGGAGGAAAAAAAATCTCAGCTCCTTAGCTTCATTCTTTATTTAACAGATGAATTTTACCAAGGCCAGCAACATAGAGGTTACACTCCTTTGCCAAGGTCGGGTAACTAGTTACTGACAAAACCAAGATCAAAAGTTTTATTTCCATTAGTCTAGTCTTCTTGTTATAGATATTTATATTTTACATAGTACATATAAAAGTACCGATATCTTTATTCATAATACATACATGTTTTGCCTTTGAAATAATTAAGATGCTTTCAGTTCTATAAGAACATTTTTGGTCTTATTCACCAATGTATCTCCATATCTCCAGCACTTAGCAACATGGCACATTCCTGACAGATAGTAGTCTCAAAATTTGTTCCAAGAATAGCATTGTAACTGATGTCCAAGAATTAATATTGCCTTCATCTGATCCATTTTCTAGCCTGCATTCAGAGTAACATTATGCAAGTCTAAACAGATTATGTCATCACCTCCTTAAAACACTTCAGTCCTACTAGGCCTGCATGGTCTGACCTCTATCTGCTTCTCCAGCGTCATCTTATACCATGTTTACTTCCTTTCTCTTAGGTCTAACTATACCTGCCTTCCTTCTAAGCAGTTTTTGCACTTGCTCTTCTTTCTACCTATCCTTCTAATCCCCATTCCTTTAACCTGGAGTAGGCAACTGCTACTGATCTTTTAGTGCATGCTCACTTCCAACTCCTTGAAAGGTCTTTTCTAACTACCCACCTTACCACAACCCTCACTCACACCCCCCAGCACCATGAGTATCTCTTTTGTGGTACTTGATGTAATTACTAGATTAATGTTTGTCTCTTTCACTATCTAAGCCACATGAAAGTAGGGACAATGTCTTTTTGTTAACTATGTTGTCCACAGTGCTGGACAGATATAAGGCACTCAGATATTGCTGAAATAATAAGGGAATGAATTAATATATAAATAATTTTATTCTCCTTATAATATCAGTGGTGCTTTTTCCAAAGATAATAAAGTTTCAATTATTTTTACTTTTATCTAATCCATTATTTATGACAAATTTTCCTGTTGTTTCTTACTAGGTATGATGGATGAAGTGGCATATTTCCAAATTAATAAATTTACATCTTTAATTGACATTTGAGTATATTATCTAAGAATGACATGATTTTTGTACCATAGCCAGCCCAGCTATGAGTGGAAGAGGGTTAATGCTAATGCTACTAAACTAATTCAATTAAGACTTGCCAGTGTTTATGAACATAGGCAATTATACATATCAAAAATTCCATTTTCTTACAACCTATGCTTTCATAAATTATACATAAGTCTACATCTGTAAATGGCCTTTTCCACACTATCAAGTAACTTTAAAACATGTGAGGTATCCCAAAGTGATAATGTCAGCCAGTTTAATTATGACAATAACTCCATCTTTGTAGAATAGTATTTTCTATGACAATAATTTGAATACCTTGATTTACTTAGCAATAAAATTGTTACAGTTCAAATGAATTGAAAAATGGAGTCGCTAATGCAATTGAAATAAAAATAGAACCTAGGCCATCAAAAAACGGTGGATATTTGACCTGGATTGTATGCCCATTTCAAAGTACATGAAAGCCAAATTGATAGAATTAAATGGAGAAATAGATAATTTCACAATCATACCTGGAGATTTTGAGACCTTTTTTCTTTTCTTTCTTTTTTTTGAGACGGAGTCTTGCTCTGTTGCCCAGGCTGGAGTGCAATGGCATGAGCTTGGCTCACTGCAACTTCTGCCTCCCAGGTTCCAGCGATTCTCCTCCCTCAGCCTCCCGAGTAGCTGGGATTACAGGCATGCACCACCAAACCTGGCTAATTTTTGTATTTTTAGTAGAGACAGGGTTTCACCATGTTGGCCAGGCTGGTCTCGAACTCCTGACCTCGTGATCTACCCACCTCAGCCTCCCAAAGTGCTAGGATTACAGGAGTGAGCTGCCACGCCCGGCAGACCTGTTTTTCATTACCTGATAGAAAAGCTAAATAAAAATCAGTAATGAGAAAGAGAACCTGAACAACCTATTAACCACCCACCTAGCAATTGCAGAATATGTATTTTTTTCAGGGACATATAGTATGTGTTTTAAGGGTAAACCATACTCTGGACCATGAAAGATGTCTCAAATTTTAAAAACTGAAATCATACAGAATATGTTCTCTAACCACATTGAAACTAAATTAGCAATGAATAATAGATATCTAAGAAACCTCCAAATATTGAGAAATTGAACAACCCATTTATAAAAGCCATGGGTAAAAGAAGAAATCCACTAGAAAACATTTCTAGGTGAATAATAAAAAATAAAACATTAAAATTGAGGGGTACAGCTAAAGCAGTACTTAGAGGAACATTTTTTAGCTTCAAATGTTTATATGAAAATTTAAAAAGAAAAAAATCTAGAATAAATAACCTAAGGTTCTACCTTAAGGAGATACGAAAACAATAGCAAAGAACCTAAAATAAATAACAGCAAGAAAAGGGCAGAAACGATTGGGACAGAAAAGAGACAAACAATGAGAAAATTAAGAAAACCAAAAGTTAGTCTTTGAAAAGATCAACAAAATTTATAATCCTGAAGTTAACTTGGTCAAGGAGCTCCGGCACGGTGACTCACACCTGTAGTACCAGGTCCTTGGGAGGCTGAGGTGGGAGAATTGCTCAAATCCAGGAGGTTGAAGCTACAGTGAGCCATGTTCATGCCACTGCACTCCATCCTGAGTGACAAAAGAGAGACCATGATTCTTAAAAAAAAAAAAAAAAAAAAAAAAAAATTGGTCAAGGAAAAAGAAGGAACAGGAACAGAAATGAATAACATTAGCTGAAAAGTGGGGTTATCACAACAGATTCTACAGAATTTTTTTTAAGAGACTAGGTCTCCCTCTGTTGCCCAGGCTAAAGTGTTACGGTGTACTTATAGCTCACTGTAGCCATGAACTCTGGGGCTCAAACAATCCTCCTGCCTCAGCCTCCTGAGTAGCTGGGACTACAGGGGCAACAATCTCTGTGTGTTTTTTTGTTTGTTTTTTGTTTTTTTTCGAGAATCTCCCTATGTTGCCCAGGCTGGAGTGCAGTGGCGTGATCTCAGCTCACTACAACCTCCGCCTCCCAGGCTCAAGTGATTCTCCTGCCTCAGCCTCCCAAGTAGCTGGGATTACATGTGCCCGCCACCATGCCCGGCTAATGTTTGTGTTTTTAGTAAAGACGGAGTTTCACTATGTTGGCCAGGTTGGTCTCAAACTCCTAACCTCAGGTGACACGCCCACCTCAGCCTCCCAGTGTGCTGGGATTAGAAGCGTGAGCCACCGCACCCAGCCTAATTGTTCTACTTTTGAAGAGATGGCGTCTCCTTTTTTTTTTTTTTTGAGACGCAGTCTCGCTCTGTCTCCCAGGCTAGAGTGCAGTGGCGCGATCTCGGCTCACTGCAAGCTCCGCCTCCCGGATTCAAGCGATTCTCCCTTCTCAGCCTCCCCAGTAGCTGGGACTACAGGCGCCCACCACCATGCCTGGCTAATTTTTTGTATTTTTAGTAGAGACAGGGTTTCACCGTGTTAGCCAGGATGGTGTTAGCCAGGATGGTCTGGATCTCCTGATCTCGTGATCTGCCCGCCTTGGCCTCCCGAAGTGCTGGTATTACAGGCGTGAGCCACTGCGCCGAGGGCATATGGCTTTCTTGCCCAGGCTAGTCTCAAATCCCTGGGCCCAATAGATCCTCTCACTGCAGCCTCTCAAAGTGCTGGGAATACAGGTGTGAGCCACTGTGCGCGGCCCAGATTCCACAGATATTAAAAAGATAATAATAGTGTTATGTCAACAAATTGGCAACTTAGATAAAGTGAACACTGTTTGAAAGATATACCCAAAAGTTTCACAAAAATAAACAGAAAAACCGAATAGCTCTATACCTGTTTTTAAAATGGAGTTAATTAACCTCACACACACAAAAAAACATATTTAATAGGGAACTCTATCAAATATTTAAGAAATATTTAACACTATCTTTATATGAACTAATTCAGAAAATAAAAGAGAAGCGACCGTTTGTTTTATGAGCTTTGTAATACCCCAGTACAAAATCCTGAGAAAAGAACACTACAGAGAAAGAGATAAACACCACACCAATATCCCTTTTGAAGGTAGATGAAACATAAAAGTTAACAAGGCTGGGCGGAGTGGCTCACGCCTGTAATCCCAGCACTTTCAGAGGCCAAGGCGGGTGGATCACCTGAGGTCGGGAGTTCGAGACCAGCCTGACCAACATGGAGAAAACCCCGTCTCTACTAAAAATACAAAATTAGCCAGGCATGGTGGCATATGCCTGTAATCCCAGCTACTCGGGAGGTTGAGGCAGGAGAATTGCTTGAACCCGGGAGGTGGAGGTTGCGGTGAGCTGAGATTGTGCCATTGCACTCCAGCGTGGGCAACAAGAGTGAAACTCCGTCTCAAAAATAAATAAATACATAAATAAAATAAAAATAAATAACTAAATAAAAAAGTTAACAAAATACTTGTGGATCAAATTCAGCAATATATAAAAAAGATCGTCCATTATGATCAAATAGGGTTTATTCCATTCAAAATATAATCAATGTAACACACTGTACTAACAGAGTAAGAAGAAAAAGACCTTGTGATCATTTCAATAGATGTATAAAAATGATGTAATAAAAATAAACACCCTATGGAGACTAAAAAGATCAGTTGCCTGGGGTTAGGACACAGGAAGGGAAGAATAGGCGGAACACAGAGGATTTTTAGGGCAGTGAAACTATTCTGCATGATACTGTAATGGTGCATGCCCTTATAAGTTTGTCCAAACCAATAGACTGTGTAATACCAACAATGAACCCTAATGTAAATTATGGATTTTAGGTAATAATCATGTGTCAATGTTGTATTTCATTGTAATAAATGTACCACTCTTGTAGGGGATGTTGATAATGGTGAACTTATGCACGTGGCGGGCAGGCATGAGGTATATGGGAAATCTCTGTACTTTCTGCCCAATATTGCTGTGAACCTGAAATTGCTCTAAAAAATCATCTATTTGACCGGGCACAGTGGCTCAAGCCTGTAATCCCAGCACTTTGGGAGGCCAAGGCAGGTGGATCATGAGGTCAGGAGAGTGAGACCATCCTGGCTAACACTGTGAAATCCCGTCTCTACTAAAACTACAAAAAATTAGCCGGGCATGGTGGCAGGCGCCTGTAGTCCCAGCTACTCAGGAGGCTCAAGCAGGAGAATGGCGTGAACCCGGGAGGCAGATGTTGCAGTGAGCCGAGATCGCGCCACTGCCCTCCAGCCTGGGCGACAGAGTGAGACTCCATCTCAAAAAAAAAAAAAAAAAAAAAATCATCTATTCAAAAACAAGTAAACATTCATGATAAAAATTCTCAACAAGCTAGAAATATAAGAGAATTTTCTCAATATGTCTTCTATGAAAAAACACTGCCAAGATCACATTTAATAGTAAAATATTTAATGAACAAGTCAAAAATGCCCATTATCATTACCTCCATTCAACATCTTATTGAAGGTCCTATTCATTGCAATAAAGAATGAAAAACAAAGAAAAGGCCTAAAGATCAGAAGGAAAGAAGGAAAACTGCTTTAATTTGCAGATGATCTAACCAATTCATAGAAAATTCTAAGGAATCTACAAAACTACCCATAGAAATATTTAATTGAGTTTAATAAGGTTGCAGAATGCAAAATTAATATACAAAAATCAATGATTTTTTAAATATAGCAATCATCAATTGAAAAATGAAATTAGGTAACAACTTCATTTATAATTCATCAAAAATTATAATATGGCCGGGCACTGTGGCTCATGCCTGTAATCCCAGCATTTTGGGAGGCCAAGGTGGGAATTGGGAGTATCACTTGAGCCCAGGAGTTCGAGACTAGCCTGGGCAACATGGTGAAATCTTGTCTCAACAACAACAACAACAACAAAAACAAACATTAGTGGGAGTGGTGGCTCACTCTTGTAATCCCAGCTACTAGAGAGGCTGAGGTGGGAGGATCACTTCAACCCAGGAAGTTGAGGCTTCAGTGAGCCGTGATCACACCACTGCACTCCAGCCTGAATGACAGAGCGAGACCCTATCTCAAAAATGAAAAACAAAACCATAATATACTTAGTAATTAATTTAACAAATGACATGCTAACCCTCTACACTGAAAACTAGAAAACATTACTGAGATAAATTAAAGACCTGAAAAATTGGAGAGATATACCATGTTCAAGGATTGTAAAGCTCAATATTGTTAAAATATCAAACACAAATTGGAAGATAGAATAAATCCCAATCAGGATCCCAACAGACTTTTTGTAGAAATTGACAAGATGACTTTAAAATTTGTTGAAAAGCAAAGGACCTAGAATAACCAAAGTAACCTTGAAATAGAATAAAGAGGACTTCCACTACCTGACTTCAAGGCTTAACATAAAGCTACACTAGTCAAGATAGTGTTGTACTAGCATAAGGATCAACAAATCGATAAATAAAACAAATAGAATGTCTGAAGAGTCCTACCCTTATACATCCTTCTGACTTCTTATAAAGGCACCGAAGCAATCCAGTGGGGAAAGGAGAGTCTTTTTGACAAATGGCATGGAAAGAAATAAATATTCACAAAGAATGAATCTCAACTCTTATCTCACACCATACATACAGATGACTTTGAGATAGATTATAGACCTAAACATGAAAGCTAAATTGTAAAGGTTTTGGAAGAAAAATAGGAAAATATCTCCATGACTTGAGTCTGGGCAAAGATTTCTTAGACAAGTCACAGAAAGCAATAACCATGAAAGAAAAAACTGATAAATTAGGCCTCATCATAATTTCAAACAAAGAAACCACTAAGAAAATAAATTATGCAGTCCACAGACTGTAAAAAAAAATTTACAAAACATATAGGTATGCACATGTTTTACATACACACATATATATCTTCAATATATATCTAGGAGATATAAATCTAGATACATAGTTATAGATATTTATGGGATATAGATCATATAGAAAATGATGTATATAGATATACATATATATCTCTGCCTAGATTTCTTATACCCCAATAACAAAAAGCTAACAATGGATAAAAGTTTTGAATAGATGCTTCGTGACAGAATATAAACTATGGCCAATAAGCACCTGAAAACATGTTCAAAGTCATTAGTCATCAGCAATATGCAAATTAACACTAAAATGAGATAGCACTATACACACTCTAGAATGGATAAAATTAAAGAGACTATTGTTTTTGATTTATAAAAATTAAAAAATATTTGGTGAGGATGTGGAAAAATCAGAACCTTCATACATTGTGGGCAGATAGAAAATGCTACAACCTCTTGGGGAACAGATCTGGCATACACCTGTCCTACAACCTTGACACTTACCCTAGAGAAACCAATATATGTATCTATGAAAAGACATATGAGAGTATTTACAGCAGTTTTAAAACTGCAAAAAACAAGCAAACAAGGTGTGATTTGCCAAGCACCAGAGGGGCACAGAAAGGCAGATAAATTCCATATTTTGGACAATAGGAGTGAGTTAGTGGAAACCTAAAATTATCATGATTCTAAAAGTTTTTAACCTTTACTCTAGAGAGAATGAACAAATGGGTACCTTATGAAATAATTCGTAGGGTTATGTGAGGATTGTATGAAATAGTGTTGATTAGAACAGTGCTTAGAACAGTGCCTGACGCCTAGAAAGCACTCAATAAATGCTCTTGCTATGATCACTTACTTGGCAAATATTTATTAGCTACTTCTAAGCCAGGCACTATATTAATCACTGGGGATAAAATGACAAAACAAACTGATGTAGCCTGATCTAGACAATTTAAATCCAATCATGCTCCTTTCTTTTCTGTACAACTGGAGTGCACAGGCAATACCATAGAGCATGATACCATTCATGACAGAGAGGCAATTCTGTGTTAATATGTATGACAAAGAAAATGTTCCCCTAATGCATACTAATATGAAGGTTGTGATGCTTGATATAGTCACAGATGTGATCAGGAAAAAAAAAACTAATGCTTTATCTCTCATTATTTTTACCTTCTCTTTCACACACAATTGAACTTATTTTTTGGAGGCTATTAAAATATTAATCTATTTTCTCCTTCATTAAGTGTAATTTCCTTTAATTTTTTATCAACATTTTGCATGCTTCCTTTCTTTTGAAGATCAAATGAAGCTGTTATGTATGAGTTAAGATGTTATCAATATTTTCAAATTACATTGTTTCATTTTTCCTAAAATCCTTTTTGTGGTTGTCATATTTTTTTTTATGAATGTGACTGATCAAGGAATTGGTATATATTAAATCACTGCTCCTCACCAGGTGCAGTGGGTCACACTGATAATCCCAGTACTTCAGGAGGCCAAGACAGGAGGATGGCTTAAAGCCAAGAGTTTGAGACCAGCTAGGCAACACAAGACCCTCTCCCTACAAAAAAAAAAACAAACAAAAACAAAAACAAAAAAATCACCACACTGAGAACACCAAAGTGAAATTAAAAGCCAAGAATGTGTTATCATACACCCAACTGTTAGTAGTAAATACCTCTGAACACCATTTATATATTGCTTCATTTTTTAAAATTGTGAACGTGGATTACTTTTATAATATAAAACTTGGAAAAGCAAAACAGCCCAAATCATGCCATTTTCTTTATTAAGCCTTTGACTTCCTCTTGGAGACCAGTGACATATGTCCAAGAACCTTTCCATGAATTTTGAAGGTCTTTTACTAACCCTTCCCCAAGCAGAATGAACAAATATATTTTAACGCTGTGAAAATAAGGAACATAAGTTGAAAGAACCATTTCCTTTAAAAAGTCTTGGAATACTTTAAGGTAGAGACCACAATGCTTATCTGAAATTTCAAAATAATACTAATCATCATCTACACATAAACTTTACAAATAATTGTGAAAATCTCAAAGAAAAAGCTTTGAGTGTACAGTTTATTAGTCTATTCCATTATCTCGTTAGGATTGTAATGAAAATACTATTTTATTAATACTATCTTAGGTCTCTAGAGAAAAATCAAATTTATATGTAATAAGATTATCACAGGGAAAATAATTTTATGTAAAACAGACTTTGAACTATCCTTGAACAAGCTCTGGCTTGATTTCTTGAGTGCACTTTAAAATTTCTCAAGACAGAAAAAATTACATATCACTGTGGCACAATTCCTCTTATTGAATCAGGAAAAGGTGACTTAGGCTTCGGCTTTGTTTCCTAGGCCATAGAAATGAAGGGCTAGGTTCCAGTTGGCCATCTTTGACTTAAGACACATTACTGGACTTTGCCTCCACCTGCTTCACCTGGTGATCTTTTTTATACTTCCTCTCATGGGGACAGGTACTGCCAGGTATGAGACATCCCATGGTGCTTGCCCTCCCTTCCTTCCTTCCTTCTTTCCTTCCTTCCTTCCTTTCTTTTTTTTGAGACTGAGTTTAACCCTTGTCACCTAGGCTGGAGTGCAACGTGTGATCTCGGCTCACTGCAACCTCTGCCTCCCAGGTTCAAATGATTCTCCTGCCTCAGCCTCCTGAGTAGCCTGGATTACAGGCGCCCACCACCATGCCCAGCTAATTATTGTATTTTTAGCAGAGACAGGGTTTCATCATGTTGGCCAGGCTGGTCTCCTGACCTCAGGCGATCCACCTGCCTTGGCCTCCCAAAGTCTGGGATTACAGGCATGAGCCACCGTGCCCAGCCAGCTCTCCCTTTCTCATAGGCCCTGAATAGCTCAGGCTGAGTCAAAGTGTGCAGGACTCCACCACATCTATAAAGGATGAAAATCTGCTCCACAATACTGGGTCCAATAAGACCTCATTTTCTGTAGTTTTCTAATGTTTACCTATATGGGCTACTCATCAGGATCAGTGGGAAATTTAACCCATCTCAGCTGATTTCTCAAGGAGTGAAGATAGTACAGGCAGGTCCCACCTTTTTTCTAGGATCATAAAAAATCTGTGGCATGATGTACAATCCAAAAAATTTAGGGGAAAGGACTCTGGTCTTCAGTCCATTTTGACGACCTCTGAAGTGTTGTAAGTGCTTGCACAAATTATTAGCAGGCAGCCACCTCTACTGCTTTCACTTGGAGCTCAAGTAAGAGTATCTTATTTCCCGAAACCATGACACTTGTTCAGTTCCCAAGCATCACCACGCTACCCTCACTGAGAATTTATTCCTTCTCCTGGAGTGCTGTGTGGGAGTGGATCAGGGATTCCCATCACTCTCACATCTGCCTTCAACATGTTTCAGGAAAAATACACTGGAAGTCAGATCAGAATCTATCTTCACCTCAGAATCTGTGTTCGCCCTCTCCTCCTTCTTCCCTCCAATGCTTCCAAAGCACAAAATGGTTTACTTCCTTGAGGGCAAACAAGGGAAATGGGGATGTTTATAGGGTCTTCAATATCCTGGAGCTTTTCAAAGAAAGGAACTCTCATTCCTAGATGTACTTTGGGTAATGATAATTCATTCCATTAAGTATCTAAACATGAGTTATTACGTGATACTAAAAACAAATTAAATGTAAACATTATTGATTAATGTAAACATTGAAGCACATAATAAAAGTTTCATAATTATTAAAATCACAAGTCTAATTGATTATCTTAAATATTATATACACATCTAACCAGCTAAAAAACACAAACATATGATTATAAAACTTATTGTATTTTTATACCTAAAGCAGTTAAAAAGTATTAATAACACAGATTTAAATTTGTGATGTTTTTATTTTTGCTTTTGAGACAGAGTCTCACTCTGTCACCCAGGCTGGAGTGCAGTGGCACATTCTTGGCTCACTTCAGCCTCCGCCTCCTGGGTTCAAGTGACTCTCCTGTCTCAGCCTCCTGAATAGCTGAAATTACAGGCACCCGCCACCACACCCAGCTAATTTTTGTATTTTTAGTGGAGACGGGGTTTCACCATGTCAGCCAGGCTGGTCTCAAACTCCTGATCTCAAGTGATCTGCCAACCTCAGCCTCCCAAAGTGCTGGGATTACAGGTGTGAGCCACTGTACCTGGCCTAAATTTGTGATTTTTGTTATTTCTACACTATTCTCATTATTTCTCTTTCAGTTTAGGATTGAGAACTATTAATCCTAATTAATATTTAGGATTAATATCTTAAATATTAGGATTACAGAAATATTAATTATATTAATTAATATATTCATATGATTACAGAAATATTAGTTACCTGTAGGGTTATAATTCTAAATGGAATAAACAGTAAATGTCAATGCAGATTAGCCAAGATTACAGATTCTGGATTGTCAGCATATTGGACTTGCTTGTACCTTTCAAATCTGAGCTGCTGACCTCCAGGCTGTATTGCCTTTTCTATGAATTTTTTTGTGGCATAGACTCTGATGTGGCACTTAGGCCCTTGGGCAGATCAAAACAGAATCAATAAGCACAGTGGGGATAAATGATGGAATGTTAGAGCTAGAGAATGCATTAAAATCAGTCTCTTCTCACTTCACCTTCTAAATGAAAAAAAGAAAAGGAAGAAGGCCAGGTGCCGTGGCTCACACCTGTAATCCCAGCACTTTGGGAGGTCCAGGCAAGCGGATCACGAGGTCAGGAAATCAAGACCATCCTGGCTAACATGGTGAAACCCATTCTCTACTAAAAATACAGAAAATTAGCCGGGCGTGGTGGCACATGCCTGTAGCCCCAGCTACTCGGAGGCTGAGGCAGGAGAATCACTTGAACCGTGGAGGCAGAGGTTGCAGTGAGCCAAGATTGTGCCATTGCACTCCAGCCTGGGCAACACAGTGAGACTCTATCTCAAAAAAAAAAAAAGAAAAGAAAAAAGAAAGAAAAGGAAGCAGACACTCATGACAAAGACTATCACAATGATCTTTGTAATAGTATAGGACTCATAAGCCTATGAACGTGAACAAGGGTGATGGCAATAAAAAAGAAGGTAGCTGGGCATGGTGGCTCATGCCTGTAATCTCAACACTTTGGGAAGCTGAGGCAGAAGGGTTGCTTGAGTTCAGGAGTTTGAAACCAGCCTGGGCAACATAGCAAGATCTTGTCTCTATTAAAATTTTTTTAAAGGCCAGGCACGGTGACTCATGCCTGTAATCCCAGCACTTTGGGAGGCTGTTGCGGGTGGATCACAAGGTCAGGAGATTGAGACCATCCTGGCTAACACGGTGAAACCCCGTCTCTACTAAAAATACAAAAACAAAACTAGCCGGGCGTGGTGGCGGGCACCTGTAGTCCCAGCTATTTCGGAGGCTGAGGCAGGAGAATGGCGTGAACCTGGGAGGCGGAGCTTGCAGTGAGCTGAGATCTTACCACTGCACTCCAGCCTGGGCGACAGAGCGAGACTCCGTCTAAAAAAAAAAAAAAAAGAAAAGAAATTAAAATACGGTTATAAAAAATTTTTAAAAAGAAAAAAGAAGGTATGTATGTGAGATGCAGGGTGAACAAAAATTGAAGACTTTCTGATGACTGATTAGATGCCAGAGAATAAGATAAAGTTTGGTTCTACAATTGTAACAGTTCTATAATCAGTAACATGGTATGAGGAGCTGATTTTATAACAAAGTATAGTATACTTACAGTAGAACTTGCCTTGTTTCTCAAGGCAGTAAGAGTAGTACAGCCACTGAATGGAGAGTAGGCTGCCCTTGAACAGAGCTGTCTTATATCCCCAACAGAACTGTTAACCAATTAGCTTTTCTTCATACTATGCAATAACTTTAAATATTTTAATAACAGTACCATTCAAAGTATGATCTATAGACCAGAACCAGTATGCAAATTGTTACCAGTTCACAAGTACAGAAATTGACAAGTATTTAGAAACCTTAATAGGAATTTAACATTGCTGTGGCATCCAAGGGCACAATCAGAGTAATTGCACATAAGTATCTGTCTGCAAGGATTTTAAAAATCCTAGTTGTTGTTGATTTCAGTACTATGCACAATAGCAAAGATATGGAATCACCCTAAATATTCAGGAATAAAGCTTTGGTAGCAGTATGTTTGGGTCCATAGTCCAGCTCTGCCACTGTCTAGCAGTGACTTTGGGCAAGTTTCTTCACCTCTCATACCTCCTCTCTTAGCCTGGGATAATAACAT
Source organism: Pongo pygmaeus (assembly GCF_028885625.2). Taxonomy (NCBI): domain Eukaryota; kingdom Metazoa; phylum Chordata; class Mammalia; order Primates; family Hominidae; genus Pongo; species Pongo pygmaeus. The sequence continues at coordinate 181,875,651 of NC_085930.1, read as the reverse complement.
TACTTATCTCTCTTTTAGCTTGCCTGGCAAAGCACATGCTGATAAATAATAGCTATTATTATTAGCCCAACCCTACCATTTACATATGAGGAAACTGAGGTCCAGGAGGCCCAAGATCACATGATTGGTCCATAATTGAACTAGGACTAGATGCCAGTGATCTTTCCTGTTCCCTTAGCTGCCTTTCACAACCCTGTTTTGCAATTCTGTAAGTTCCTAGCAATGCCTCAACATTGTGTTTATTTTGTCTTCTTAGAAAATATGAACAAAAATATGCATCACGTTCCGTATATATTTTTATTTTGTGCATATGTAGCACTTTGTATTTTATGTTAGGGCTATGCATTCATTAATTATGGAAATACAATGATGTAGACCTGTAGATGAACAGAAAGGAGAAAGAACAAATGTATCTATGTTGTAATTCCTGTGTATCCAATGATGTGCCAGCACTGGCTAGCCTCTGCCTTGAGGAATCCACATATATTAAATGGGCTGGATTTACAAAACATTAAAAATCATCAGTGTGAATTTATACTGTGAATGGTTATCTCAGTTAGGGCTTTTGGTTACAAACAACAGAACCAAACAACTGTAGCAAGTTTTTATTTTATTTTTTTGAGATGGAGTCTGGCTCTGTTGCCCAGGCTGGAGTGTAACAGCAGGATCTCGGCTCACTGCAACCTCCACCTCCTGGGTTCAAGTGATTCTCTTGCCTCAGCCTCCCGAGTAGCTAGGATTACAGGCACATACTGCTATGCCTGGCTAATTTTTGTGTTTTTAGTAGAGATGGGGTTTTGCCATGTTGGCCAGGCTGGTCTCGAACTCTTGACCTCAGGTGATCCAACCTTCTCGGCCTCCCAAAGTGCTGGGATTACAGGCATTAGCCACCGTGCCTGGCAACTTTAGCAAGTTTTAACAAAAAAATCATAGGGACAATCATGCACTCCTTAAAGCCACCATGAGACTGTACACAGAGCCTCTGGGAACAGTGAACACAGACTGTACCACCAGGACCTTTTGCTTCTAATGCTGCTGAGAGTTTTGTACCTCTTGATCAGACTCTGCACCCTTGACAGACTCTGTGAAATCTTTTTTCACAGTGTTTTCCTTTGGGGTCAAATCTTACTTGAATTCTGCTAAGTCAAGATCCAGTGGTTCTGAGATGAGAGAGACTGGGAAGGTAAGATTTATAGCATCCCGCTTGCAGAGCTAGCATTTGCAGTATAGGAAGTTACCAACATTTAGAAAGAGTGTTCAAAAGATGAGAGGCCGCAGGTAGGCCAATGCCCACTATTATGTATATGCAAAAAATGTCTCATTCATATGTCCCAAACATTTTCACTGCAAGGCATATGCAGAGTAAGATGGTTCACCTATTAAACAATAAGCAATAAAATCAATATTTCTGGGGGAGTTAATAGTTTAAAATTTTTCCCTTTTATTCTCTTTTCCAGTTTATCCATTGCTTTTCTTCTAATTCTTTTTCTTCACTTGTCTTTTTCTCTAAAGTTATTTCTCTGAATATATTGTTCAGAAATCTGAATAAAGACAATTTTCATTAAATTTGAAGATATTTAATTCGTTCATTAAAATTGAGTGAATTTACCAATGCTTCGTAGTATTAATTTATTCAAAATATTATTTAAGCACCTACCATGTGCAGGCAATATTCTAGAAACCTATGGCATAGCAGTGAATAAAAAGGACAAGAGTCTCTGTCTCTCTGAAGGAGAGACGTGGAATTTTAAATTACCTCAAGACCTTACAAAAAATAATCAACAAAGTAGGATGATTTTTCAATAAGAGAAAAGCAAAAGTACAGTATATAATTCAATTTTCAACAACAAAGCTCTGTCAGAAGCATTCAAACCAGAGCAACTCCATCTTGAATAAGGACTGAGAAAAATAAGGCTGAGACCTATTGGGCTGCCTTCCCAGGAGGTTAGCCTTTCTTAGTCACAGAATGAGATAAGAGGGTAGCACAAAATATAGGTTGTTGGGGTGATCAGACCCAACACCAGGTCGTGGGGGTGACGAAGTCTGACAGAGTCAAAGGATTGAGAAAAAGACAGCTTGAGAAGTAAAGTGGGACCAGGGGGCCATCGCTATTGTGGAGGCTGCAAAGGCCCCAAGCTCTGGGAGCCCACACTATTTACTGGTAATCCAACAAAGAAACAGGTGGTGAGAATGTGGCGTTCAAAAGGGCAGCTGCATGATCTAGAGCTGTGATGGTTTAGCATTTATGAGGAACATGTTCTGGTACTTGAGATAATGGGAATAAAATCTATCTAGGAGCCTAGGAGGGCTAGAAGCAAAGAGCCAGCAAATCTAGACATATTCCAGAGGACATTATGTCAGACATGCAAGCCCTGCCTCAGCTTTCTTCCCAATACTCAGCTTTTTCCCAACATGTCCCCCTTCTCTTTTTTGTAAAAGAGAAGGTATCACTATTACTATCATTATTACTAGCATAAAAGGTGGCCTCTTTTAACTGAGCAAGGCAATTGTAGGCTGTGCAGCCCTTAATTACTGGTTGGTGATCCAGCTTCATTTTTCTTAGCCCTTTTTCAAACTGAAGTCACTCTGGTTTGAATGCTTCCCATATACCTCCCCTTTCCCTTTTACAAGAGGACCCTTAATCCTAGGGGTTGCAGAAGGATGAAGGCCCGTCTTCTGTAACTTCTTCATGCTGAATAGGGGTGATGATATTCCTGCCTAACTATTAGGGTCTCTTTATTCAGGGTAGAGAGGAGCTGAGTCAGAAAGCATTGGTCTGTTAAGCATTCTGACTCTGGTCAGTCCTCGTTCATCGCATTCAGATTCAACTGGCTCGTGGCTCGTACTGGGGGAACCCGGTCCGTGGTTGGGATCCATGGGTCCCTCCCACCTCCCATTCTATGATCGTACACATCTTGAGGGCATCCACATGGTTTGTTCATCTCCTGCAAAAACACAAGCATACCTTCACCCCCACATTAGTAAATCTACTGAAACAGAAGCAAAAACTTTTGTGGCTGTAGCCAAGAGGCCACTGATAATGAGAAACAGGCCCCTTCTAACAAAAGGCACATGGAAAGCAAATCGAGGCTTTTCAAACCTTCAATTCACACTGTACAGGTGGGTCCACTAGGTGCCACAGTTCATGATAGATCTTCAGATGTCTGGTGGGCACCCACAAAGTCACCTGAGTGTCACCTGAGAGACACAAGCAAATCCTCTTCCCATAAAATTATCTTTAGGCAGGGATCAGAGGAAGTAGATTCAGAGGAAGGAGAATTTTGGGGCCTAATGGCTTCCTGATGTTTGATAGGTGTTCCCTCAGAAGTTAGGAATTCCCTTTCTCTCCGTAATGCTATGTGGACATGGAGGACTAGGTAAGTATACTTGGAGTCTGTATATATATTTACCCTTTTTCCTTCTCCTAATTCTAGTGTATAATGGCCCCTGCTTTTGCTAGGATGTCTCTCCCTAACAAAGGAGTGGGGCTTTCAGGCAGAATTAGAAAGGTATGTGAAAAAAGTAAAGTTTCCCAGTCACAACTTAGTGGTTGGGAGAGGTATCTAGTGACTGCCTGTCCTAGGACCCCTCGGATAGTGACAGATCTGGAGGACAGTTGTCCAAGACAGGAGAGTAAGACTGAGAAGGCTGTGCCAGTGTCCAGGAGACAGTTAACCTCCTGGCCCTCAATGGTCAAGCATACCCGGGGCTCTGGCAGGGTGATGGCATGGGCTGGTGCTTGCCTTGGGCACCCGCAGTCCTGCTGCTGGATCATCTGGTTAGTGGCTTCTGACTCAGAGGACCTTTGTACCCTGGGGCAGTGGGACTTCCAGTGATTCCCTTGACATAAGGGGCATGGACAAGGGGGCGGCTTATTTCTATTCAGACAATCTTTTTTAAAGTGTCCTTGTACACCACACTGGAAGCAAGCCCTATTAGGCATTCGATTTGCCCAGCCTTTCCCTTTTCCAGAGCCTCCAAAGTCTGCTTGCCTGAGGGCCATGATTAAGTGGTGGCCCCCCTTTTTTTTTTTAATCCTGTTTGTCCTGTTCCACCTGCTCCTCCTGATCTCTGATATAAAAAACCGAGGTTGCCAAGTTCAATAGGGTTTCTAAGTTTTGCTCCAGGCCTAAGGTGGACTTTTGAAGTTTTTTCTAATGTCTGCAGCTGACTGAGTGATAAACTTATCCTTTAAGATTAGTTGGCCTTCAATAGAGTCATGTGACAGAGAGATATGTTTCCTCAACGCCTCCCTTAGTCTCTCCAGAAAGGCAGTAGGATTTTCTTCCTTTCCCTGTGTTATAGTGGACATCATTGAATAATTTATAGGCTTCTGCCTAGTTTTCCTTAGTCCTTCTAGCATGCAAGTTAGCAAATGTCTGTGGCACCAATCTCCATGTTCTGATTCTGTGTCCCAATGAGGGTCTACCCTGGGAACTGCCTGCTGGCCTGTGGGGAATTGTTCTTTCCTCTGTTGTCATCCTATCATTGACCTGACTGAGATATCAGAGATCGCCAAACTCTCAGGCTGCAGTTATGGTGGCACTTCTCTCATTTGGGGTTAGTGTCTGATCTAGCAGTAGCATTATATCTCTCCATGTCAGATCAAAGGATTGTCCTAACCCTTGTAAAACATCAATATAGCCATCAGGGTTATCTGAGAACTTACCTAGGTCTATTTCAATTTGTTTCAAATCTGAGAGGGAAAAAGGTACATATACTCTGACTGGGCCGAATTCTCCAGAATATATCTTAGGGGCGTTTTTGCCTTGTGGGGAACGTTTCCCATCTGAAAAAAGAAGATAGGGATGCCAGAACCCCTAGTCATTTTCCGATAAGCATTAGTCCTAAAGTGTCGTCTATGGTCCTAATGCTTATTCCTTTCCAGGGTACGTAACCACCCATGGACCTCTGTTTATTGGACTCGTTACGCTCACCAATGTAGCAGTCCTGCACCTGTTTTCCCGTCTTTCTTGACCACAAAGAAAGGGGTCCATGCTGCTGGATTCTAGTGGTCCTTTACCAGCGTGCCCAACATTGCCTTTGTGCTCCGGGCCGAGTTCTAGAGCTGGGCTGGGTTCCTGAGTATTTCATAACAACCCAGCTGCCGCTTCAAGATGCACTCCCTTAAACAACAATTCTTATGAAAATTTGTTTCAGACAGGGTGTAGGTAACCTTTTGTGTCAGGATTAAGATAGAGTTTTTTTATTCTGTAAGTACTTTAAGGCTTGGCTGAGTGCAAACAGCTCACACATTTGAGCAGTCCAACTATTAGGCAATTTTTCTAACTCTGTTTCTACAAGAGTCTCCCTATCAATTACTGAATACCTGCTGTGGTTTTATCCCCTCAATCACCCAGGAGGAGCCATCTATCCTGTCCTGAAGGGAGTTCCTCCTAGGTCTGGTCGGACCTTTGTATGGTAATTAAGATTTAAATCCCTCATTAGGAAACCTGCTGGGTTAAGGGAATTTTCAGTGGTTAATATTAAATCACCTTTTTTTTTTAACAGAATAGCCCCATACTTTAAAATTTTTGAGTTAGTAAGCTACCTTTTTGCTTTTTTTTCTTAGGATAGCTCTGAACTGGTGAGGTGTGCTCACAATGAGGTTTCCTCTAAAGGTTATTTTTCTACTTTCTTCTGTTAGCGAAGCAGCTGCCGCTACCGATGGAATGCATTTGGGCCATCCACAGGTTACTGGGTTAGGGATTTTTTGATAGGAAGGCTAGTGGTTCTCAGTGGTCTCAGTTCTTTCGGGCTACACCCTTGTTTACACTGACAACAAGGTAGTATTGGAGATTATAGAGTCACAGAGAAGACCCTCAACTATCAATTATAGGTTTTAAACTTACCCTGGCTTTTAAAGGAATAGTGTACACTGTTTTTTCTTTAACTACTTGTATATCGCTTTCTTTCTCCTTTGTAGATGGATTTTGGAAACACAGCAGAAGGACATTTGCTCATTGCCCCCATTTGCCACTATAGGAATATGCGCCACCCTTTAATTTACTGAATTCCCTTTCATCTTGATCTATTATGTTGTTGTAGACCCAGTTCCAGTTATTAAAGTACTGGGTTATCAGTTCTAAGGCCCTGGCCAAGGAGCCAAGGCTTGAAGATAGTATTGCAGTGGGGTAAGCTGGGTAGAAATTGGGGAGGAGAGCATCTTAAAAGGAAAGGTGGTCCAATTAGCTATATTCTGTTCTCCCTGCTGGATTATAGTTACGGGAAATTACCATGCTTCAAGGTCTCCCTCGGCTCTAGCCTTTTGAATAGAATTTTGTATAGCACCACCAATTGCTCCAGGTTTTAATGTTGCAACTACAGGAGCAGTAAGTTTCGTAGCTAATTCATCTTCTCACCCATTAAGGGGAGAGAGAGGAGGTGGCCTTTCACTTAATTCAGCAGAGGGAGCCGTTGGGCTAGTAAAACATACTTTTTTTCAGTTTCCCTTTCCTTTTTTTTTTTTTTTTTTTTGAGGCAGAGTCTTGCTCTGTCGCCCAGGCTGGAGTGCAGTGGCACAATCTCGGCTCACTTCAAGCTCCACTTCCCGGGTTCATGCCATCCTCCTGCCTCAGCCTCCCGAGTAGCTGGGACTACAGATGCCTGCCACCATGACCAGCTAATTTTTTGTATTTTTAGTAGAGACGGGGTTTCACCGTGTCAGCCAGGATGGTCTCGATCTCCTGACCTTGTGATCTGCCCACCTCGGCCTCTCAAAATGCTGGGATTACAGACATGAGCCACTGCGCCTGGCCTCTGAGTTTCTCTTTGTTTCCTTTAATTTCCTCCATTTCCTGTTCCTCACATTCAGAATCTGAAGTTAGTTTTTTACACTTGTCCTCCTCTTCCTCATCTGAATCTGCCTCATCATCTGTTTGAAATGGCTCAAGAGCTACTTTTATTAGTGCCCACATTGACCAAACCGAGACTGGAATTTTTGCTCCATCTTTATACACTTTTTAAAAAATCTCTGCCAGTTCTCTCCCATTCATCCAACTCCATAGTCCCTTGTTTCGGGAACCATGGGCAAAACTGCTTTACTCCACTAAAGAGTGATAACAAATTACTATCATTCCCCCTCTTCATAATCAATGCCTTAAGAAATTTAAATAAGCAGAATGTCTACTTTCACTTTGTCCCATTATTACCCTCATTCTTCCGAGCGCTCAACTTTCCCACCGAGCTTCTTTTAGACATCCTCGGGCGTCCTTTGATGCTGCGTCCTCTGCTTTCACACGCTTTAGCATTCCTTCACTGGGGTCTTTGTCACCTCACGTTGGGCGCCAGGAATGTTGGGGTGATCAGACCCAACACCAGGTCGTGGGGTCGACAAAGTCCGGTGGAGTCAAAGGATTGAGAAAAAGTTTGAGAAGTAAAGTGGGACCAGGGGGCCATCGAGATTGTGGAGGCTGTGAAGTCCCCAAGCTCTGTGAACCCATGCTATTTATTGGTAATCCAACCAAAAAAAAAACAGGTGGTGAGAATGTGGAGGTCAAAAGGGCAGGCACATGATCTACAGCTGTGACGGTTTAGCATTTATATGCAACATGTTCTGCTACTTGAGATAATGGGAATACAATCGATCTAGGAGACCAGGAGGGCTAGAAGCAAGGAGTCAGCAAGTCTAGACACATTCCAGAGGACATTATGTCAGACATGCAAGCCCTGCTTCAGCTGTCTTCCCAACACTCAGCTTTTTCCCAATAATAAGTCACAAAGACCTTGCTGATAAAACACGATGCAGTAAAGAAGCTGGCCAAAACCCACCAAAAACAAGGTGGCAAGGAAAGTGACCTCTGGTCATCTTCACTGCTCATTATATGCTAATTATAAGACATTAGCGTGCTAAAAGACACTCCCACCAGTGCCATGACAGTTTACAGATGCCATGGCAATGTCAAGAAGTTACCCTCTTTGGTCTAAAAGGAGGAGGAACCCTCAGTTCTAGGAATTGCCCACTGCCTTCCCAGAAAACTCATGAATGATCCACCCCTTGTTTAGCATATAATCAAGAAATAACTCTAAGTGTACTTGGTCAAGCAGCCCACGCCATTGCTCTGCCTATGGAGTAGCCATTCTTTTATTTCTTTGCTTTTCTTTTTTTTTTTTTGAGACAAAGTCTCGCTCTTGTCACCCAGGCTAGAGTACAATGGCACAATCTCAGCTGACTGCAACCTCTGCCTTCCGGGTTCAAGTGATTCTCCTGCCTCTGCCTCCCGAGTAGCTGGAATTACAGGTGTCTGCCACCATGCCTGGCTAATTTGTGTATTTTTAGTAGAGATGGGGTTTCACCATGTTGGGTAGGCTGGTCACAAACTCCTGACCTCAAGTGATCCGCCTATATGAGTGATGTCTTTCTAAGAGGAGAACAGATAGAAAGACCAACACACAGAGAAGACAGCCATGGGAAGACCGAGGCAGAGACTGGGGGCATTCACAAGCCCAGGAACACCAAGGATTGCCTGCAACCTCCGAAGCTAGGATGAGGCAAGGAAGAATCCTCCCTTAGAGCCCTCAGAGAGAGCATGTCCCTGTCAACACCTTGGCCCTGCCAACACCTAAAATCAAAGCCTTGATTTTAGCCTCCAGAACTTTAAGATAAATACCTGTCTGTTGTTTTAAGCCACCAAGTCTGTGGTACTTTGTTACAGCAGTCATAGGAAACTAAACTAATCACTGAGGGCAAGATACAGGAAACTGGGAGATGAGGCAACAGGAGTGGTCCCTGCAATGCGTGTTTATGGTGGTAGGAGGAGGCAATATGATGCTCCAGTTCAGGAAGCAACACTGTGGTTTTCCTGGAGTCGCCATGAGCCAACTCCAGGAAAAATTCAGCCTGGTCCAGGCTGGTCCAGGATGAATTTTTTATAAACTCATAAATCTTTGGGGTGATGATATAACAGGGTGGTTTCAAAAAAGAGACAGAATATTCCTTTTATTCTTTGAACACAACCCTAGATTTTCTCTGTTAAGTGAGTATAATACCGTTTTGGTTGGCAAGAAGTATGAGCTTTGAACCATAACCAGTAGAGGGCATTATGGAAAACAGGCAGACACATAAAGGAAGTCATTGACAAGCCATTTTTTGAAACATATCGTGTAGTGATTTAGACCTTAATTAAATGTTAACATTGCATTTAGACCAGAGAATGTTGCTGAATACAATGCTGAGTAAACTGAAAACAGTTTAAAGACCTTTATTACTTTGTATCAGTCTTTGTATTTTATACTTACATAGTTTGTATTAATGGCTTGATGCTTTGTTTCAGGGTTTGATATATCATGTGTCTCTGGTAATATACTTATATCATATACTTTGTATTATATAGTTTGTATAAGTGGTTTAACATGTTATGATGCTTGGGTTACCCATCTTGGCTGTTCCCAAGTACAGCCCTGACACCTCTTGTAAGGGTCCAACCTCTAAATCCAATGGCCTGCTAGACATCTCCATCAGTGTGTTTTACCTAGAGCACATCATATGACTGAACTTTTTTTTTTTTTTGGTTTTTGAAGTGGAGTCTTGCTCTGTCGCCAGGCTGGACAAACTCCACCTCACCAGTTCAAGCGATTCTCCTGCCTCAGCCTCCTGAACAGCTGAGATTACAGGCATGCACCACCACACCCAGCTAATTTTTGTATTTTTAGGAGACAGGGTTTCACCATGTTGGCCAGGCTGGTCTTGATCTCCTGACCTCGTGATCCACCTGCCTTGGCTTCCCAAAGTGCTGGGATTACAGGCGTTGAGCCACCGTGCCCGGCCTAAACTCATTATTTTATCCCCAGACCTGCTTTGCCTCCGATATTTCTTATGCCAGTTAATGACATTGCCCAAACCAGAAACTTTGAAGTCATTGCTGGCTCCATCCTCTCCCTCTCCCTTTCAAGAATCCAATTAGGAAATTCCACCAATTTAGCTTCTCAATGATTTCCCTGCGTTTCAGTATTCACCACTATTCCGTGCCTCTAGTTCAGACAGACCCCTCTCTGACCACTTCCTCTTGGCCTTTTGTCAACTTCTCCTTCTCCTAAACAGTAAATGCCAACACCCTCTGGCCTGCTTTTCTTCTGCCCAACCCCAGACCCTTCCCCAGCACACACACGTGCGCGCGCGCGCGCACACACACACACACACACACACACACACACACACACAGAGCTTCTGTCTCATTCATTGTCATGGCTTCAGTTACAGGATGAAGATTCACATTTACATCTCCTGCTTGTGTCTGGGAGCCTATGTACTGTCTCTACTTAAATGTTTTATAGATACCTCAAACCTAACTCTTCCAAACTGAATTTATCATTTCCCCTTAAATCTTTTACCCTTTACCATTCTTTATCTCTGAAAAGGCAACACCATTCTCCCATCTGCTTCAGCAAGTGACCTGGAAATTCATCTTGACTCCTTTATTCTCCCTTTACAAGTCATCTTGATTCTACCTCTCAGGTATCTTTTGACTCTTCGTTCTCATTTTCATCACCTGATACAAGTTTATGCTAATACCATCTCTATCTTGGACACCTTAAAAGCAACATCCTTGACCGGGCGCAGTGGCTCATGCCTGTAATCCTAGCACTTTGGGAGGCCGAGGTGGGTGGATTGCCTGAGCTCAGGAGTTTGAGACCAGCCTGGGCAACACAGTAAAATCCCATCTCTACTAAAATACAACAACGACAAATTTAGCCAGGCATGGCAGTGTGCACCTGTAGTCCTAGCTACTCGGGAGGCTGAGGCAGGAGAATTGCTTGAACCTGGGAGGCAGAGGTTGCAGTGAGCCGAGATCACGGCACTGCACTCCAATCTGGGCTACAGAGTGAGACTCCATCTCCAAAAAAAATACCAAAAGGCAAAACAAGAACAAACAAAAAAAGCAACATCCTCCCAACTACTTTCTCTGTTCTCTCCCCACAAACATACCCTCTACATCGCTACCAGAGTGATCTCATGCAAACCCTTCAATGTCTCTCCACTGCCTAAAGGATAATGTTCAAACTCTTCAGTGACATACACTTGTAGCAGGCCCTGCGTTGTGTGATCCCTAACTCTTCAGGTTATACTCTCATTACGCCACCTCCCTGCATCTGATGCTCCAGAAATGTTGAACTACGTGTAGTTCTCTGCTCCCATCACACTTCAGAACTCCCATATAATCTCTTCTTTCTGCTTGGGATGGTCTCACTTATTGTCTGCCTGTACGCACACTCCTTTTCAGCCTGCAGAACTTGCTCAGTCATCGCCATTTTTGAGTATTTCTTATTCCTCATTTTTCTGGAACAGAAGTAATTTTGACTTCTTCTGTGTTACATTTCTGAACTTTGTACACACTTGAAATGATCTACTTATCTGACTTTCTAACTAGAACACTTTTTCACAGGGAAAGGAACTATATTTTCATCATGACAGCATCTGCCACAGTGCCTTACAGATAGCAAAACTCAATAAATGTTGAACTAAAGTTCTGCTTGTCTTGGATGAAGAAAACCACTTCATAGGGTGTAATATATGGAATTTTGGGAAAATTATTTCAAGTGATAAAAATAAAGATTTTGTTAAGCCATGATATTGCTATGTCATATATTTAGATGTTAACAAAAATTAATCCAAGACAATTCCATAAAAACGGAAAAGTCAATTGCTGCACTTGAACTACACCTTATTGCCTTAGAAGCAGAGTATTTTGACTCTTTCTATCATCGTTCATAATTTATCAGTATGTCTTATGTCCCCTATCTCTAAAATATACCCAGAATCTGTCCCCTTGATTTCATTGCTAAACTAAACTGCAGCTCCGGGCCACCATCGTATCTCATCTGGACTACTGCAAAAGCCACCTGACAGGTCTTCTCCACATGGCAGCTGTAGTGCTCCTTTTTGTAGTGCTCCTTTTTAAATATATGAATAGATCAGATCATGTCACTTTCCTGTTACAAAACCTCCAATTGCTTCCCATTTTACCAGAATATTCAAACTCCTTAACACGGCCTACATGGTCCTGAATGACCTGCTCTTCTGCAGCCACACTATCTCTGTGGCTGAGCCTGTCCCACCCCCCTTTTCTACACTACTCCTGCCTCACTAGCTCTTAGTGTTCCTTGATGGGGTTAGCATCTTAGAGCCTCTGAGCCTATTCCCTCCACCTCCACAACCCTGCATGGCAGTCTTCTCCTGTCATGCAGATCTCAGCTCAAACGGCATCTCCTTAAAGAGGTCGCCTTTCCCACCCAATTTAAACCAGCTCCCAGACACCCTGTTCTGTTTTCTCTTCTTTTTTTTTTTTTTTTTCTGAGATGGAGTTTCACTCTTGTTGCCCAGGCTAGAGTGCAATGGTGGAATCTCGGCTCACTGCAACATCCACCTCCCCGGTTCAAGCAATTCTCCTGCCTCAGCCTCCTGAGTAGCTGGGATTAGAGTCACGTGCCACCATGCCCAGCTAATTTTTGTATTTTTCGTAGAGATGGGGTTTCCCCATGTTGGCCAGGCTGGTCTCGAACTCCCAACCTCAGGTGATCCGCCCACCTTAGCCTCCCAAAGTGCTAGTGCTGGGATTACAGGCATGAGCCGCCGTGCCTGGCTGTTTTCTCTTCATTTTTAACCACTTAGCAGCAGAGCTGAGTGGTAAAGCACATGAGCACTAGGCTCAGACTCTGGGCTCATATACCAGCTGGATGGCTTGGGCAAAGCACTTCATCTTTCAGTGCCTGTTTTTAGAGTAACAATAGTACCTACTTCGTAGAATCATTATGAAGCTAAATTAGTTAATATATTCAAAGTGCTTACCACAGAATTACCTCATAGCAAGGCAAATTAATGCATGTTGCTTATTAATTTTTGTTTCTTTATTGTTTGGCTCTTCCTTCTGTATCTTGCTTACATCCTCCCCTGAACCCGTCCCCCCAACCCTCCAAGCATGTAAAATCAAAGACCTCTCAGCTTGCCTGCCACAACTTCTTTATTTCCCAGTGTAGGCCAGGTATGTTTGTTGAATGAATGAAGTATTGAAAACAAGTGATGAAGGTGTTTATGTTTATCTTAAATTAGCCTCATTTTAAAAAACTCTCAGATCTACAGAGGCTCTCAGATTTCTGATCTGAGAATTACTGCAGTTTCTTTGTTCTTTCTCAGTTTCTCTTAGTGTACTGCTTAACAGAAGCCACACTTCACTAAGAGGCAGAAATAAATATTGCTACTATCACTTACAAAATAGAGGAATATGAATAAGCCATTTGGCTGCGCTAATCCTCAAGAGGCTCGTCTATAACACGCAGCGTGTTACCGCCGGTGGAAGAGGGAAGGCTGAGTTAGGTGTGGGGATTTTTGGATTTGTTTGCTTGTTTGTTTTTGGTTCAGTTTGGTTTTGTCATTAGCTCTAAGATCTATGTTTTTATGAACATATAGTCAAAATCTAGGAGAAAAATATTGTCGACAAGGTAAAACTTGGATTTATTTTGCAGATTTCCTGAAAGCACATAATGTAACTAAATCCAGTAGTCAGCTTGGTTTATATCTCCAGGATTATTTCTAATCACCCATAAAGATTAGCTTCTGGCTGGGCGTGGTAGTTCACACCTGTAATCCCAGCACTTTGGGAGGCTGAGGCAGGAGGATCACCTGAAGTCAGGAGTTCAAGACCAGCCTGGCCAACATGGTGAAACCCTGTCTCTACTAAAAATACAAAATTAGCCGAGCTTGGTGGCAGGCACCTGAAATCCCAGCTACTCGGGAGGCTGAGGCAGGAGAATGGCTTGAACCCGGGAGGCAGAGGTTGCAGTGAGCCAAGGTTGTGCCATTGCACTCCAGCCTGGGTGACAAGAGCAATACTCCATCTCAAAAAAAACAAAAAACAAAAAAAAAAAGCTTCTAATTTTCTACCCATATACTCACACACAAACATAAACATAAACATTCCTATCTGTTTAGAGTTATGAGCTTAACCAGTAACTTCAAAGACAGAGAGACAGAGATAGAGAGAGAGAGGCCAGGCACCGTGGCTCATGCCTGTAATCCCAGCACTCTGGGAGGCTGAGGCAGGCGGATCACAAGGTTAGGAGTTGGAGACCAGCCTGGCCAGCACAGTGAAACCCCATCTCTACTAAAAATACAAAAATTAGCCAGGTGTGGTGATGGGCAGCTGAATCTCACCTATTTGGGAGGCTGAGGCAAGAGAATTGCTTGAACCTGGGAGGTGGAGGTTGCAGTGAGCTGAGATCATGCCATTGCACTCCAGCCTGGGTGAAAAGAGCAAGACTCCATTTCAAAAAATACAAAAAACAAACGAACACCAAAAACAAACAAACAAAACAAAACAAAAAAAAAGAGAACTTGCTTGAAATACCATGAAAGTGTGCCCTTATCAGTTTTCCTTCAACTTTGAAGAGGAAGCCAACTGTTTCCTAAAAATCTCATTATCAGAACCAAATTTATGGTTATTTCACTTCTATTGATTCGATTAAATTAAAATTACTATCTTAAGATGCATAATTATATATACTAGGTGTTTTAAGACCGTCATCAATAAGTTTGGAGTTGTCATCCTACCACGTTCTTGAAACAGGTTTTCTAAATGTTTTCCTTCTGGATTTCTGGTTGAAATTTTGCTAGTGAAGTTTTCTCTCTCCCATTCAGTACTCACCCACCCCTCCTCACCCCCAATCATTAACAAGAAATCTGGGTTTAAATGTATTTCTGCTACCATTGACTCACTGAAAGAATTTTTCAGGTGATATCCACACGTTTCTCCAATAAAAAGTTATTATTTTTTCCCTTTGTAGTAATTTGTGGAGAGATCTTCCGATGAAGAACCAAAATTCTGTGTCAAATTTTTACCCTCTAGTTTTAGCATTCATTTATGATTTTCTATAGTTACTAGCTGGCATTCTATTGTAAGAAAAGCCTTTGTTCTTTCCTCATTTATTTATCTTAATATAGATTGCTGAGTTTTACTTTAATCAATGGGTTATAATCCATTATGATGATTTATATTGATGGTAAAATTATCCCAGATTTAGCCACTGGGAGACCCTTCAAGCTGGCAGCTGTGGACCTTTGACCAGTTCCTATCATTTTTTGAGCACTTCCGCATCTCTGGCACAACAGGCTCATCTTGTACTTTACAGCCCCAGCCCTGGTATCAGCCTTTTCTCCAGAGGTGATGACAAAAAGCCGTGGTTCCTCTTATTGGAGCATGGGATTTAGAAATCAAGACTTGGGAGGTAGATGTACTACTGGCCTTTCATTGCTTGAGCCAGAAGAATTTAATATCTTCTTTTGCCATATATCAGCTAGAACTTACAAACCACTCCAAGTCTGGCTCCAGAAAACAGAATTTTTATTTCCTTTCTCAGTACTCTGAGCCAGAGTGACCCACTTGCTTTGTCCAGAGACTTGTCACATTGAAACTATTTTCCGTTTGAGACCTTCCAGGAGGAAAGCCATCCTCACACGCATGCAGTACAAACCAGTGTCCTCCAGAGTCCGCTGTGCTACGGCCAGCGCAGCGACAGAGCCTTCCTAAAACCTGTAGTGACTGCCACACTTTGCAAGGACACCGTAGAGGGGGCACGTCCGCGCTCCAACTTCCTCCCGACGCAGCCTCTGATTGGCTCCTGGGCTTATAAGAAACGCGTGAATGAGCAGCTGCCGCGGGCAGAAACTTGCCGGAGGTCTCCGGGTGGCATCGCCCTTTTTCCTCTTTGCCAGCCCGCTGGCTAGCCGAGCCGGGGCAAGATGAGGTCGTCCTGTGTCCTGCTCACCGCCCTGGTGGCGCTGGCCGCCTATTACGTCTACATCCCGCTGCCTGGCTCCGTGTCCGACCCCTGGAAGCTGATGCTGCTGGACGCCACTTTCCGGGGTGCACAGCAAGTGGTGAGGTGCAGCCCAGCGCTGCTTCTCTCTTCCTTCTCTTACGCAATATTTGAAGGGGATACAAAATTCCTCTGCCGGGTTCCACGAAAACGCAGGTTTTTCCTAATGCATTGAGGCTGTCGCTTTTTAAGGTGGTCCAGTCGGGAATTTTCAGGGTATCGCATTCGCCTCCTTGCTAGCAGCGGGCTAGATCTGCATTTCCCCGTCTGCGTTTGTGACAGGGAAGAAGTGCTTGAATAGAATTTGACAACTGTTTAAACCTTCGTCTGTCCTAAATATCTTCCTCTTCCTTGGTTTGCAACGTCAAAAGGCAAATCCTTAAGCATTTTATAAACCACCCTTCTTCACACTGTCGTTCTGCCATAGGGACCGGCAGAGGATAAATATTTTTAGGAGAGCTCGGGAAAAGCAGGCTCTGGTTCCTGGGAATGCAGCCACCTTAGAAGCAGAAGCAGGCAAGGGCAGTCTCCCAATGTCCCCAGGCTGTGGAGCGCTCCGTTCCCGGAGACAGCAGGCAGGGCTCTCCATCCAAGCACTTGAGGAACCATAGGGATCTCTCGTTTCACCCGAGGCAGATCTCAGCTCAGCCCAAGAAAGAGGACTGGGAGGCTGGGCTGGCTGAAAGGAGGTGAGAAGGCGGCAGCCCTGGTTTGCATGATGCATGTTTTCTGCTTGCCCTGCAGCATTTATTTTATGTCCTTGGCGGTCAGATAACCTTTTTTCTGAGCGAGGTTACCTGCCTTAACCTGGGAGGGTAACATTTCTCTCCACTGTATCATGGGCGTGTGTTCATTCCTTCCATAGACAGGAAAATATAACTGTCTCTGGTTTATTCCACGGTAAGAGGCGTTATTTTTAGTGTCAGAGAATCTAAAATCTAAACTACAGTCTGCAGCCACGGCTGAGCCCTCTGATTGGACAGTATTTCTGAGCAGCCTGCTCTATCTAAACTCTAACCTTCTCCAAAACCAAGCCTCCTCCCTCCCCACAACCTTGGGCTTTAATCTCAGAATATTTTTATAAACTCCTTCTTTCAGAAATGACAACTAGAGAAAGAGAAAAAAAAATCATTTCAACCTGAGAAAGCTGATTTTAAAAAAATCATGATTTTCCCAGATGGTTTATGTTCCTGTTCCCTGTCCACTCATCATGTGTAGGATTACATAATCTGTGGGGCTTTATCCTATGAAAAGTCCCCTTACTAGGGTATTGTAGCACATTCCTAGCGTGGATTTGCTTTTCCCGAATTCAGCCACATTCTCACCTCCAAAGCTCCTTTTGTCTCTTAGGAAAGGTCTATGAAGCTATAGATCCCTGCCTCCCTTCCTTTCCTCCTGCTTCCTATAATGTTGACATGGTGAAAATGATCATCCCCTTCTTTAGCACTGGTGTCAAGAAAGTCAGTCTTCTTGTAGGAAGCCTTGCATTCCCTCTCCTCCCCCATGAAATTATGTAATTTGAAAGTAATACCCTTCAAAGATTGAGGAACAGTGATGTTTACCTGGTGTTTACCTGGGTAGGTTAATGGTCTTCTACAATAACTTAAACATAGGAAAACATAGGAAAACAGGAAAAAGATCAAACCGCTATGTTGGCTGCAGAGATTATTCTTAGTTTTCAGGTCACCAAAGAAGTCTTCTCCATCATAAGTAATCTCGGACAAGCTAGGTTTGGAGAAAAGCTTTTCTTTCCCAGCTAGGCTTGCCAGCCCATTAAGGACAAGGCTGTGTAGGGTCCTCCACAGAGTATACCCTCAGGTGGCGCTTGGGAATGATAGTGGGTGTAACCTGAAGTCAGCAATAGATGAGGTAACCAGTGTTCTCACCTGACACTGTGGCTCAGGAGTGGATTTGCAGAAAAATGGTTCTTATCACTTCTCCTCTAAATTGTGAAATATCAGAAAGATCATTATGATCAGATGGAAACATATTCTACCCAATAAAGCAATTTTCCAGTGTCACCTCAAATCTTACTTAGTTTTCCCTGTAAAATAGGGCAAATAACTACCTTGCAGGTTTGCTATAAGGTTTAGTAATGTATTTAAGTGCCTGGTACTTGTAGTGAGTCTTCTAGTTGTCCCCAAGGGTCCATTGTAGATTGTGGGAACATCTATAAGAATGCTCACCTTTTTTGAAGCAATAAAATAAATATAAACTGGAAGTAATTTATATAATTGAAACCTGGAGTGCTACTACTAAATTACTTGGGCGTCATGGCCTGGGGCGGTGGCTCATGCCTGTAATCCCAGCACTTTGGGAGGCCGAGGCGGGTGGATCACGAGGTCAGGGGTTCGAGACCAGCAGCCTGGCCAACATAGTGAAACCTCTCTCTACTAAAAATACAAAAAATTAGCCAGGGCTGGTGGCAGGTGCCTGTAGTCCTAGCTACTTGGGAGGCTGAAGCAGGAGAATCGCTTGAACCCGTGAGGCGGAGGTTGCGTTGAGTCGAGATCGTGCCACTGCACTCCAGCCTGGGCAACAAGAGTGAAACTCTGTCTCAAAAATAAATAAATAAATAAATAAATAAATAAATAAATAAATTGCATGGTGTCAACCTCATTACTCAGATAATTTTAGTTTGAGTTGACTGGCTCAACTACAAAAGCAATTGAAGCTGTTTGAGAGATTAAGCTCAGCCTAGTTCCTAAGACAGCATCAGCTGCCTACCATTAAGAAATGTGAATGTTAGTTTATTCTGTTGTCATTGGCAAATACTTCATGCTTTACTATTTTTTATGTCCTTTATCTTTTGCAGTGAGTCAGACTATTGAGATTAAGTTCATTGCGCTTTTTTTCCTTGGGGTTCCCCATATTCCCTAAGAAACAGCTACTTAGGATCTCTGTGACTCCTCTCAAACACAGATGCTATGTCAGAATCGCCTAAGAACTGTTCAAAACAAACCAAACCAAACCAAAACAAAACACTTGATGCCCAGGTTACACCACATACCAAACTTACTTAGAATCTCTGGGAGATGAACGTTCTTAGCAGTGTTTAAGAAAAGTTCCGGCCGGGCGCGGTGGCTCACGCCTGTAATCCCTGTACTTTAGGAGGCCGAGACGGGCAGATCACGAGGTCAGGAGATCGAGACCATCCTGGCTAATACCGTGAAACCCCGTCTCTACTAAAAATACAAAAAAATTAGCTGGGCGTGGTGGCGGGCACCTGTAGTCCCGGCTGCTCGGGAGGCTGAGGCAGGAGAATGGCGTGAACCTGGGAGGCGGAGCTTGCAGTGAGTCGAGATCGCGCCACTGCACTCCAGCCTGGGCAACAGTGCGAGACTCCATCTCAAAAAATAATAATAATAATAATAAAAATAAAAAACGAAAAGTTCCCCAGATGATCTTAATTGCAGCAAAACTTGAGAACCACTGCTCTGTAAGATAAAAGGCATTGCTGTTGTAGACAATATATTTTCCTTAAACTGCATGTTATATTGCATACGGGTTGCTGGAAATGAGCCCCTTTACATTAGCATGGATTAGTTTATCAGATTAGTTGATACTTTGGCCCTAAGGGGATAAAATACTAGCTAGGCAAATTTCAGTGTTATAGCAAAGCCATCATAAGACTTGAGCAGTGGAAAAGCACAAACAAAAGTAGGTCTGGGAAGGGCAGAGGTGTAATTTAGATGACCAGGCAGCAGGAGACTAGAGGAACAAAAGAAGAGAGTTTGGGGAAGTCCTGAAGGCTGATTTCCAAATGCTATGCAGACAAAGATTTTTTTTTTAAAATGGTAATCTCAGCGCGGGTTAAAATACTGAGAAGTGTACACTGCTGGAGAAAATGTATGTTAGAACCACGTTTTTGGAGAACAGTTTGGCAATATCCATCAGAAGCCTTAGAAGTGTGTTTATTTTTTGACCCCCTAATCCCTCTAGATGGAATTTATGGTAAGTAGTGATGGATATAGGCAAACCTCTAGCTATAAAGATGGAAACATTTTACAGGATTAAAAAACTTGTTCATCAGCACCATAAGACAAAGAAAAAAAACAAACTTGTTGAACTTGTCTAAAAGCACTGCCACTTATAATGAACGTGAAGGAAAATTCAGCAATCTTTTTTTCTTTTATTTGCAGCACCATTTAAACGAATGAAGGTCGGGCGTGGTGGCTCATGCCTGTAATCCTAGCACTGTGGGAGGTCGAGGTGGGCGGATTACCTGAGGTCAGGAGTTCAAGACCAGCCTGGCCAACATGGTGAAACCCCGTCTCTACTAAAAAATATAAAAAATTAGCCAGGTGCAGTGGCATGCGCCTGTAATTCCAGCTACTTGGGAGGCTGAGGCAGAAGAATCGCTTGAACCAGGGAGGTGGAGGTTGCAGTGAGCCAAGATGGTGCCACTGCACTCTAGCCTGGGCTACAGTGCATCTCAAAAAAAAAAAAAAAAAAAAAAAGGAAAAAGAAAAAAAGAAAAATGTAAGAACAGTAAAAGATTAAATAATGGTAAATTCATATTTGGGAATACTAGGCAGTTAAAAAAATTTAGGTTCTAAAATGTTTAATGACTTGCAAAAGATTTGTACTATGTGTTAAGAAGGAAAAGGCTACAAAATAGCGCATACACTATTTATATATCAAAACATGTATCTATGTTTATATAGAAAAAGCAGAAAGATACAATTTAAAGCATGATTTTTTCTTCTGGGCCATAAAGTTATATCTTCAGTTTTCGTATTGACATATTCTAGATTTTCTACAATGAACATGTAGTAATAAATTATTTTAAAGCTTTTTTTTATCCAGGCATGGTAGCTAATGCCTGTAACCCCAGCACTTTGGGAGGCTGTTTTGCCAAACCCCCATTAACCTCAGTAGTGAAGGCACCAGGTTGAAGAGGCTGAAGAAGATTCCCAGAGCCTGCAAACAAGACATGGGGTTTTTGTTTTTTTTTTTTGGTTGTTGTTGTTGAGATGGAGTCTCACTCTGTCACCCAGGCTGGAGTGCAGTGGCATGATCTCAGCTCACTGCAACTCCACTTCTGGTTTCAAGTGATTCTTGTGCCTCAGCCTCCTGAGTAGCTGGGATTACAGGTGCCCGCCACCATGCCTGGCTAATTGTTGTATTTTTTAGTAAGGACAGGGTTTCACTATGTTCGTCAGGCTGGTTTTGAACTCCTGACCTCAGGTGATCCACCAGCCTTGGCCTCTTAAAATGTTGGGATTACAGGCGTGAGCCACCATGCCCAGCCAAAAACAGGGTTTTATTAGGGGCTTGCATACAAGGGAAAGAGTCCAGTGATAGTGGGCTGGACAGAAGAACCACTTTATATATAGAAAAGGGGCATTGGCAGCAGGCTGGACAACATATTTGTCTTTCTACAGTCCAGTGGTGGCAGGCAGGGCAGGAAAATCACAACTGCCTGCAAACATGCAGTTTATATAGCATCGTCACTTGACGTCCTCCCCCTAATGACTTCCACCTGGCAACCTTCATTTAACCCAAAACTCAGGGCCTCAATCCCCTGTACATCCCATGTTACATGGTGGGGGGTTCTCACATGTTTATCATAGATAAAGAACAAATCACTGGGTTGGGCACTTGGGGACTCCTTAGCTCAGAACACACATTTAGGTGTGTCTGCCATACAGGGTCATTCTCAGAATGTGCTTAGGTTATTGCTGTCAGCTGAGTTTACAGAGGCTGAGGTGCAAGGATCACTTGAGGTCGGGAGTTCGAGAGCAGCCTGGGCAACATAGTGAAACTGTGCCACCCTCCCCGTCTCTACAAAAAATATCTTTCAAAACAAAAAATAACTTCCCCCCGCCCCGGGATAATTTTTCTATTTCTAAAGTGGTATTGATGTGTATAAGCATATCAATGTATATTTTAGTATTTGCTTTATGAGAAAAATCGAATTTTTTTTAAGAAGACTTTCTGGATCCCCTGATATAGCTATCATAGTGCCATGCTTTGTGCTCAGTTACCTAGACTTAACATGGATTGAAATCCTGTGTGAAGCTTTGGAGAGACACTAAAGTGACCTAGAAGAAACCACAGTCTAGTAGGATGGAGAAGTCATGTTAATATATAGCTATTAAAAAGCTAGAAGCTGATAGGTGTAGAACAGGTGTAGTTACAAAGTCTCATAGGAGGGAGAGTCTATGTATAGTTTAGAAGAGTGATAAACTCTTCTAAAGAGTGATCCTCCCGCTTTGGCTTCCCAAAGTGCTGAGATCACAGGCATGAGCCACCGTGCCTACCTGTAATTGAATTTTCAAGTGAAAAACCTGACTATATTGCCTGCCTAATCTAAGGTATGTCATATTATGAAATTTTAACAAGCTCTCTTTCAGTGTTTAATAAAATTAAAATCCTGGAAGTCGTCACTTATTAAATGAACACCAAGGCAAGGAGCTGGTCTGGCAAAACAGAAATGTGTAAGGCAGATACCTAAACTTGAGAAGCTTACAGTCCAGTGAGGGATGATAAACCAACAGCCAGTGGTAAGGTAGGCACTTGAATGATGGAAGGAAAATGTGATTAAAGGTAATAATGGTGTCCCAAGGGAGCTTGGAGCATGTCTTGTCTTGATTATTTTCTAACTTACTACTGCTTATACTATGAATGTTTTCAGTGACACAATGTAAAAGAAATGCTGAAATTGGTATTTATGCTGAGTGTTCCTCCTGTTTCTTATGGGTGACATTGCTTTTGGACTAGCTGATCAAGGATTTTTATCTTACCAAATGTCTCCAAACTTGTTGAGACTTAATGTCACCTCACCTGAATTCTCTGTGCATGATGTGCTTTTGGGCTGTGTGGGTGTGGTTTAAATGACAGCTCAGCTGGAAACTGTGCAGAACTTCAACGTGCTAACCTCTTTCATAACAGTTTTGAACTGGAATATTTACTACTGTCAGGTAAATTTAACTTTAAAACATCAGTAAATAATGATTGTCCAGAAATTGTGATGATGCGTATTTCTTCATGCACATTGGTAACTTTACTAACCACAATTTTTAGCTGATTTGCTAGGATTTTTCTTTAAACATATGGCAGCAAAAGGTTTTAAGAATAGTGTCAGGGGCATTATTTAATCAGTATTAGTTCTGACAGGTGAACAACCTGAGTTGGTCTCTGCAGATAGTACCTATGAAACATTAAGGTCAGATTGATTCAGCTACCAGGTGTGTAAGATAATGCCCAAGTTATAGTTTCCTTTTTATTTTTTCTGGTACTTCTACAAATATAGCCCTGAGCATAGAAATACCCTCATTATTTTAATGGGACATTCTATTTCTACCATGCAATTTGAGCTTGATCTGAGACATTTCTGTGAAGTGTGAAAGTATAGTTAATCATTCTTAAATGTTCTTTTTATGCACAATTGCTTCTTTTAAAATAGCATTTTAAAATAGCATATATTTACTTTTTTTTTTTTTTTTTTTTTTTTTGAGACAGAGTCTCGCTCTGTCACCCAGGCAGGAGTGCAATGATGCGATCTCGGCTCACTGCAACCTCCGCCTCCCAGGTTCAAGCATTTCTCCCACCTCAGCCTCCCGAGTAGCTGGGATTACTGGCCCCCGCCATCATGCCCGGCTAATTTTTTTTTTTTCTTTTTTCTTTTTTTTTTTTTTTAGGGATGGGGTTTCACCATGTTGGCCAGGCTGGTCTTGAACTCCTGACCTCAGGTGATCCACCCACCTTGGCCTTCTAAAGTGCTGGGATTACAGGGGTGAGCCACTGCGCCCAGCCATACTTACTTTTTTAAAGAAAATATGTAACACCGCAAATGTGTGTCATCCTTCTGCAGGGGCATACTAGTCCTCTCTGAACTGTTATGGTTTTAGTGTATGTGCTGCTGAAGTGAGCACCATATATTTACTTTTGCTGCCAAATGAAATTATGTGGGAACTGTCTACCACTTCTCTTTCATTTTATGTTTATATAGAATGAAGAAATGTAATTGAATTTATTTTTGTTTTTTACTTTTTATTTTTTTCTTAGAGACAAGGTCTTGCTCTGTCACCCAGGCAGAGATGCAGTGGTGTGATCACAGCTCACTGCAACCTTGAACTTCTGGGCTCAAGGGATCCTCCTGCCTCAGCCTTTTGAGTACCTGGGACTACAGGCGCATGCCACCATGCCTGGCTATTTTTTTCTTTTTTTCTTTTTTAGGAGAGACAAAGTCTTGCTATGTTGCCCAGGCTGGTCTCAAACTCTTGGGCTCAAGTGATCCTCTTGCTTTGGCTTCCCAAAGTGCTGGGGTCACAGGCATAAGCCACCGTGTCTACCTGTAATTGAATTTTCAAGTGAAAAATCTGACTATATTGCCTGCCTAATCTAAGGTGTGTCATATTGTGAAATTTTAACAAGCTCTCTTTCAGTGTTTAATAAAATTAAAACCCTGGAAGTCATCATGTATTAAATAAATATTAAGGAGCTGGTCTGGCAAAACAGAAATGTGTAAGGCAGATACCTAATCTTGAGAAGCTTACAGTCAAGTGAGGGATGATAAACCAACTGCCAGCGATAAGGTGGGCACTTGAGTGATGGAAGGAGAATTATGATAGAGGCATCTGTACATTGCTGCAAGAGCCTTGGAAAGAACATCTAAAGTGGACCTGGGCACTGGGGAAACGTATCTAATCTGAGATGTCAAGGTTGAGTGCCTACAGTAAAAATAACATCTAATGAGCATATAGTGAGCATTTACTCTGTGGCAGATACTGTGCTATGCGCTTTGTGTGCAATTAGTTTAGCCCATGGTAATACAATCAGGCAGGTGTTCTTTATGTGACAAAGCAGGAGACTGAAATGCAAAGAAAAGTGACTTGCTTAAGATGACACCGTTTATACGAGGTGGAGCCTGAATTCAATTCCAGCCTGTGTTACTCCTGAACTCAAGAGTTTAGATTTGTGCTAGATTTCCTTATAACAGAAACCAGAGAAGAGAAGAGAAGGGTGAAAGAGGCATTCCAGCCAGAAGCAGCAGTATGTGAAAGTTCTAGTGGGAGAGGATGGTATAGCTGAGGAACTACAAGTGGTTTAGACTGGCTGGAGCTTAAAGTTCAAATGTCAGAGAGGGAGGCAGAAGGGAAGCACCAGTCAGGTGAGGAAGAGCTCTGTGGACGAGAAAGGAGCAACTGAAAGTCTTCTAGCAGAGAAGTCACATGCTCAAAACTGTGTTTTAGAATAGTCCTTCTCAGTGGCAGTGTGGACAGTGGAATGTAAGAAAGCAAAAGTAGGCTGGGCGTGGTCGCTCACAACTGTAATCCCAGCACTTTGGGAGGCTGAGGCTCAGGTGGATCACAAGGTCACGAGTTTGAGACCAGCCTGGCCAGTATGGTGAAACCCCATCTCTACTAAAAATACAAAAAAAAAAAAACAAAACAAAACTAGCTGGGCGTGGTGGCATGTGTCTGTAGTCCCAGCTACTCAGGAGGCTGAGGCAGGAGAATCCCTTGAACCCGGGAGGCGGAGGTTGCAATCAGCCAAGATTGCGCCACTGCACTCCAGCCTGGGCAATAGAGGGAGACTCCTTTAAAAAAGAAAAAAAAAAAAGGCAAAAGACCATCTAGGAAGCACTAATCCAGGTGAGAGCATAAACTAATGAAGTGGGACTGATTTGGAAGAAAGCTGATCAGAGTTGCTGTTGGAGGGGAGAGTATGGAGCATCGGAGAGGAAGGAGTCAAAGATGACTCCTGGGACAGATTCTGGAATAGCTGGGTGAATGGGGACCATGACCCTGATTTGGGAGCAAAAGCAGATCTAAGGGTGAAGATACAGAGTTTGGGACCCTGTTTTGAAGTGTCAGTGGACTAGTCCAAAGACGGCTGATCATAAACAGCTACATATACAGATCCAGAGCTCAGGAGACAGAGCTGGGCTGGTGATATGGATTTGGGAGTGGTCGGCAAATGGATAGTGGCAGAAGTAGTTGAAATGAATGTGTTTGGAGTGACAGTAAGATCTGGAGGATTCCACCAAAGGTGCCCCTGAGGGACACCAGTGGCAAGTGGAAAAAGAGGCTATCCTTGAGAGAAAAGAGACCTTAAAGAACATAACTTTTTAGTATACCTCATATTTATAAAGTACTCTAGATTTTATGAAGGTTTTTACTAATATCACCGCATTTCATTTTTTTTCAATAAATAACTGGTTGCCATTGTTATTTCCATTTGTCAGCTAAGGGAACTTGAGGTTCAGAAAGGGTCAAGGACACCATTAAGATCGTATGATCAGGGCCAGGCACAGTGGCTCACACCTGTAATCCCAAGGCAGGAGGCCCCTTGAGGCCAGGAGTTCAAGACCAGCCTTGGCAACAAAGTAAGACTGTCTCTACAAAACATAATTAGCCAGATGTGGTGGCACATGATCTCAGCTACTGGGGAGACTGAGGATCTCTTGAGCCTAGGAGGTGAAGGCTGTATGATCACACCACTACACTCTAGCCTGGGTGACAGAGCAAGACCCTGTCTCTTAAAAATTTTTTTTAAATTTAAACATGTGATCAGTTATGCTGGCGAAATGGAACTGCAATAGAAATTCATGGGCTCTTAGTTTCATGCCCTCCCTGCTGGGCTATGCTGTGAGGACACTGATGATAACTTAGTCACTAGTGAATTTTTGGTCCTGATTTTTTTTTTTTTTTGAGCTCCCACAATTAATCTACATCAGTGCTTATTATTTTTTTGTGTCATAGAAACAAAATTACATTTGTGTAGTATACTGGGGATTCTGGAAGCAATTTTGGGGGAATCTGTATGAGCTTGAATAATAGAATTCACAAGATTTATAAAGAGTTACACAAATGGTTCTCAAATAGAATGCCAACTCTGATGCCAATTATTCAACTCTGTATAGTTATACAAAATGGCTTTAAGTTTTTACCTCTATAAAATATTTAAACATTGATAGCTAGTGCCCCACCTGTAATCCATTTGTAGAATACCTGTTGGGAAGCTCACCTTTCTCCAGTTTGTAGCTTTTAAAATGTATGTCTATTATCATTGTTATTAAACACAGATAGTCCCCAGGTTACATGTATTTAGGTAGCCATATAATTTATTGTCCAAACCAGGACATTTTTGAGAGTAGCAGGGACTGCTATTAATAATCATGCTAGGTCAACAGTGTTTTTTTCTTTGTTTTGAGACAGGGTCTCTGTGGCGCAGGCTGGAGTGCAGTGGTATGATCGTGGTTTACTGCAACCTCTGCCTCCCCAGGTTCGAGCAATCTTCCCACCTCAGCCTCCCAAGTAGCTGGGGCCACAGGCATGCACCACCATGCCCAGCTGATTTTTGTATTTTTTGTAGAGACAAGGTCTCCCTATATTGCCAGGGTGGGTCTTAAACTCCTGGGCTCAGGTGATTCTCTTGCCTCAGCCTCCCAAAGTGCTTGGATTACAGGTATGAGGCACCATGCCTAGCTCAGTACAATGGTTTTAAACCGGAATGATTCTCAGTCAAACCTGGACGGATGCTCAGGCTGCATTTATTTGACTTGCACACATTTGGCCTAATCAAGTCAAGGCTGTGAAATGATCCCTTGTTCCCAGTCCTGAGTGCTCCAATCTGACTGTTAATCCTCCAGTTACCACTCTTCCACCCCACCCACACTTCCTATCCCCTGTAGGATAAAAGTGCTAAGTTCCTTGGCTGGCACTTGGTGCTTGCTACAACCTGCACCATTTTGCTGACTGCAGCCTCACTGTGTCATGGATGACAGTTCAGCTCGTGAATCTGCTTACGCATCTCCTGTTGTCCCCTCTGTCCCAGATGCCCTCCCACCCTTTAACTTTGGCCAATATCCCACACATCGTTCAATACCAACTCAGAAATCATCTCTTTTGAGAACTTCCCCATCTCTTTCCCTCTCACTGCCCTTCCTCAGCCTTAATTTCTTTCTCAACACTCTGCTAGCGTTTTGTTTTTCTTTTATGGCCCTTAGATGTTGCTTAGGTTGCTACTTACATACAGGCTCCCCACCAAATCATAAATTTTCTGTCCTATCATAGACATAATTTTCCTGTTACTGCTTTAGGACTTTTGTTTTTGTTTGAAGACCATTCACAGTAGAGAGACTAAAGAGAAATTAGGAATTCATGGTTCTGCTTCCATTATCACTGTGTTACTGCATCTGTCTCAAGGGGCAGGCCCTGTGCTTCCACGTGCTTCTGACTCTGAATGTAGCCAAAAATGGTTTTGTGTTGTCCTTCACAACTGTGTTTTGCAAGCCTCGCTGTTTTCTGGGTTTCTGACTTCCTCATGTTTTAATAGATTTATGCTTGTTTTCAAATTTGTCATGAATTATGTGTCTGTTTCTGACTAAATGTTAATTATAGGCCATCTCCTTAAAAGAACACTGGTGATTTTCCACATTTGATAGTCATCTGCCTTTTCTTTTTCCCCTTGAATAGGATAGTTGATAAATACCCCAAGAGAGATTGAGAGACCCTTTTCTGAGCTGCCTGTCCCATAATGTTGTCCCTGCCCTGAGACTCAAACTATCTTTCTTTGAACACTTTGAAATCTACTTTTTAAAAAGTGGAAGATGTTTATCTCACTGTTTCTGGTATATGCATCATTTACAAGGTAAAGTCACTTTGTCCCAAGGTTTCAGTCACTTCCATTTCACTGTACACAGTTCTTCCTTGTTTGTGAGAGGCAAGGCCAGACAGCAATTATCTGGGCTTCCTTAACTTTCTTAGCAAAGCAAGTCAATTCTGCTTTTAGAGGCTGGGTGCAGTGGCTCACGCCTGTAATCCCAGCACTTTGGGAGGCTGAGGCAGGCATATCACCTGAGATCAGGAGTTTGAGACCAGCCTGGCCAACATGGTGAAACCCCATCTCTACTAAAAATACAAAAATTAGCCAGGCGTGGTGGCGGGTGCCTGTAATCCCAGCTACTTGGAAGGCTGAGGCAGGAGAATCGCTTGAACCCAGGAGGCAGAGCTTGCAGTGAGCCAAGATCACGCCACTGTACTCCAGCCTGGGTGACAAAGTGAGACTCCGTCTCAAAAAAAAAAAAAAAAAAAAAAAAAATCTGCTTTTAGAAAATGATCAGCTTTTAACAATAAGATTGCTGGCAGATATCTGCATAATAATGGATGCATTTGCAGAATTGCAAACACAACCACTTTATAAAATAGTGGTTAATGTTCTCATTTTGTAGGAAAGGAAATAGAGGCTCAACAAAGTTAAGTAACTTCTTCACAGACATGGGCCTGCTTAGTGAAGTTGGCTGTGAACGAGGTCTGCTGGACCCCATTGCCCTTTGAACTATATTCAACAGTCTCCTGTTATGGTTGTTCAATCTTCTGTCTTCCCCTTCTCCCTCCTCTCCCTCCACTCTCAGCTCTTTTGTGGCTAGTTGTATGATCCACATTAAGAATGCAACACACAGGGAAAAAGTGTATTATGTATTTACAAATTTTAGTCCTGGAGGATGCTAATACTGTTTAAAAAAAAAAAAAAAACTTGAGACAAAATAAGTTTGACAGTTTATTTGAGCCAAGAGAGCTGCACTCTGCAGGGTGAACAGCAGGAGTCTATAGACCAAACACCCAAGAGAGGTAGAGAAATTACTTGATTGGCTACAGCTAGGCATTTTGGCTTATTTGGGTATGATCCAGTGGCTAGAGGTTAGTTAGTGGTTTCTGATAGGTTAAGCTTAAGTTTTATTTTACTGTTTATGTTGAATTGGGTTTTGGCCTGCTTACCTGGGGGCTATAGTTACAGCGACAACCTCAGGCTAATGGTCTCAGTATTTGCTTTAAAGCTATATATTGGCCGGGTGCTGTGGCTCACGCCTGTAACGCTAGCACTTTGGGAGGCCAAGGCGGGTGGATTGCCTGAGCTCAGGAGTTCGAGACCAGCCTGGGCAACATGGCAAAACCCCGTCTATACTAAAAAAAAAAAATACAAAAAATTAGCTGGGCATGGTGGGGTGCACCTGTAGTCCCAGCTACTCAGGAGGCTGAGGCACGAGAATCACTTGAACCCAGGAGGCAGAGGTTGCAGTAAGCCAGGATCACACCATTGTACTCCAGCCTGGACGACAGAGTGAGACTCTTTGTCAAAAAAAGAAAAAAGATATATATTACCCATTGAATAGGGCTCTATGGTTAAATAAGCTAAGTTTAACAGAGTTAATCAGGATTCCTTTTTTAACTGTAAAATCTTTGAGAACTCTCTGCTAATATGTATTTTGAATCTTAAAGAGAGTGTACAATGAATCCCAAATTTAATTGACTATAGATCTCTTATTTCACAAAACACCTCATGAAATTGATGGTATATTTACCAAACATTGGGGAACATTTTCATAGTGTTTACAAGCATGAACTTTGGGATCGAGGAGACTTGTGTTCAAAT
Source organism: Pongo pygmaeus (assembly GCF_028885625.2). NCBI lineage: Eukaryota > Metazoa > Chordata > Mammalia > Primates > Hominidae > Pongo > Pongo pygmaeus. The sequence continues at coordinate 181,845,459 of NC_085930.1, read as the reverse complement.
CCTGGCTTTGAGCTATCCTAGCTGTGTGACCTTGAACAGAGAACATAACCTAAGGGTTTGTTTACTGATTTAGCAAGTGATTAAAATGCTCCATCTGGAAAGTTATGAAGATTGCACAATATGTGAATAAAGGTTTATTGTTCGTTGTCATCATCAAACATTAGTTAAATATGTAAAGCACTTGGAGCAGTACCTCGCACACGAGAAATATATTTAGTCCAAATCTGATTTTTGTCAATTGTCTACACTAAACTACAAAGGTAATTTTTTTTTCTTTTATCATCACCATTCTTGCCAATCTGCTATTGCTCTCAGGTTGGTGGATTTCTATACAGGTGTAGATCTTCTTAACATGGGCTGCTGTTGGTTATGGCTATTAGGTTTATATCCTGACTTTAGCACTTGTGACTAGTTAGGCAAGTTATTTAACATCTGTAAGTGTTAGTTTCTTATCTGTGAACATGAAGATAACGACAGTACTGCCTTCAAGGCTTATAAGGATTAAATGTAATTGTGTATATGAGTTTCTTAACCCAGTGCTTGGCATATAACAAGAACTCAAAACCTCTTCCTAAAGTTAAAGTTTTAGAGTCCATAGATTTAGTTTGCTGATGTTCTAACTGGATATATGAATCATCATTATCATAGCTAGCTCATTTTTCTTTCTCTTTTTCTTTTTTATTTATTTTTTTGAGACAGAGGCTCACTCTGTCACCCAGGCTGGAGTGCAGTAGCATGATCTCAGCTCATTGCAACCTCTGCCTCCTAGGTTCAAGCGATTCTCCTGCCTCAGCCTCCCAGGTAGCTGAGATTACAGGTGCATACCACCATGCTCAGCTAATTTTTGTATTTTTAGTAGAGACAGCATTTCGCCATTTTGGCCAGGCTGATCTCAAACTCCTGACCTCAAGTGATCCACCCACCTCGGCCTCCCAAAGTGCTGGGACTACAGACGTGAGCCACCGCGCCCAGCTGCTAGCTTGTTTTTCTAACCACGATTTGAATACATTAACCCAATATTTATACCAGCCTTGTTACATAAGTACTATTGTTGTTATATTATAAATGAGGAAATTGAGGAACAAAGAGGTTGATTTAAATATCTGCCCAAGTCACATACTCCGTAAGTGGCAGAGCCAAAATTCTACTCCAGGTAATCTGTCTGGAGGTAGTGCTCCAAAAGCTGGAGAAATCGTCTCTTAGTCACTGTCTTATATCAAGGAGCTCCACTGGGCTTTGCCAAGGTACCATTCATTTTACAATTTTATGTCAACTGTGAAGAGTTCCTTAGACTGTAGCTACCTTAGGCAAAGTTGTTGAAATGACATTTTGTTAAATTAAAGTGCTTTACTTGAATTCTAGTCCTAATGGCAGGTGACCTTGCCTCAATGTGAAGGTAGTGAAGAAGTACTTACAAGCAGGGTTGATATTTTCCTCAACAAAGGGCTTTAGATTTGCTCAAATGATTGACAACTCTGGGGCTTAGAGATCTGGCCTATGAGTATGGAAAAGATGACTTTGACTTCTGAAGTTATGAAACATAGGTGTCTTCAGTTGACTACCATAATTGAGGAAATATACCATGTCCTCTCTATCATGTTAGTTGAGCAATTATTATGTGCTAGTACTTGGATATAGCAATTCACAAAACGAACAGCACTTGGTCCTCTTGGAGCTAAAATCCAGTGCTAAAAACATAAGATGAATAAGTAAAGGAAATATAGGAAATAGGGAGAAATTTTTTGGCAGGTCAGTGATAATGGAAACCCTGGAAATACACGAAATCCCCTGAATGAAGAATAGTGTTAGACCTGCCAAGAAGAGGTGGAGCCTCGGAGGAAGCAGAAGTTGGGAAAACAAGAAAAACTGGGAAGAGGGCATCAGAGAAGCCCAGATGGAGTACTGCCAGCAGGGCGGGGCTGCTATGATGAACTGTGCTGAGAAGCCGAGGAACCTGAGGACTGCAATGGGCCTGTGAGGGCCCCACAAGTGCACTCCAGGCACCTGCGCCTTTCCATTCAATGTCTCAACCCGTAACCTGTCTGTTGGAGTGATGTCAAGGATGTCTTCCAAAACTGATGTTTTGACTTTGGCAATGTTGATATTGAGCTATCATTTCTGACAATAAATAGTCAAAATATACTTTACAGGTTGTGATTATAATTCAAGGTGGAGGTTACTGATGGAAATTACTGATGTACTAAATAGTAAAATACACACACATACACATACACACACACATATATAACTTTTTCCCCAAATAACTAACTAAATTAATGTCGGTTCATCAATGTGGAAACATATTTTACAATCTGGACTCTTCACAGGCTAAGTAGCCTTTTCTGTCTGTCTCAAAAAAAAAAAGGTTCTCATCAGATTAATAGTAAATTTAGTCCATTTTAGATTAAATCCTAGTAGTTCTATAGTTGTATAACATTTAAATACAGACTGGGCATTGTGGCTCATGCTTGGGGAGGATGAGGCAGGAAGTTTTGGGAGGATGAGGCAGGAAGTTTGCTCGAGCCCAGGAGTTTGAGACCATCCTGGCCAATGGGGCGAGACCAGTCTCTACAAAAAATTTTGAAAGTTGGCCGTGTGTGGTGGCACGTGCCTATAGTCCTAGCTACTCAGGAGGCTGAGGTGGGAGGATCACTTGAATCCAGAAGCTTGAGGCTGTGGTGTGCTATGATCATGCCACTGTACCAGCTGGGTGACAGTGAGACCCTGTCTCAAAAAAATAAAAAATTTAAAAATTAAATACACATACTATACTTTTGTTAAGGACAGTGGGTCAGTATTTTACAGGACTCTCCATGTGCCAACTTTGGTTTTTGGCAGCCACAGAGGTTTCTACTGACCAAAACCAGTAATGTGTCAGTCTCATTTCCTCACATAGCTGATCAAAATTGCACAATTCTGAATTGTTCAATTAAGTGAAGCTTAATACATGGATGAAAAGAAATATAGTATTATTGGTTATGTCTACAGAAGGAACCTCTTTGGTAGTGATGTTCAATTACTCTAAAAACATTAACATGGTTTCTATCTCTCTCAAAGCATATTTCGAGAGCAAATAATAGAATTTAAGTGCTTTAAAGAGTTGGACTTTCATTTGGGTATTGTGAGTGATTAAATGTCTTTATCTCATCCCCAACTCTAACCACCCCCTCCCATTTTTTTTTTTTCCCCCATATTCGGGCTTTAGAAGATTGGCAAGCAATCATGGGTAGCGTGATAAAATTTGACACACCTGTAATCCTTAAAGTTGCTGAAATACAGATTGGTCCTTGTTGCTTTGTGTGCACATGGTTTACTTTCAGGGTCTTTTTATAGATGTTGAAGTTATACTTAAACATATAGTCTTATATTTTGTTATAGCTCTTCCTCTTTCTGTTTATGGAGGAAAATGATGCATTATTCATTTTTTAAAGTGCCAGCATATTTTCAGCAGACATTTATTGGCTACCCAGAATGTGTCAGACACTGCAGAGTCCTGGAGCTTCTCATACTCTGAAAAACCAAGACGTGGACAATCCCAAACAAATATACTGAGGGCTTCAGTTTGTGGTACAAGTGGGTGCTATGGGAGCCAGGCTGGAGGAAGCCCCTGTAAGTCTGAGGAACTCAGAGGAACCCAGAGGAAGTGCTGGCTGAGCTGGGTCTGAATGGATAAGAAGCAGCACTCTTCAACAGGAAGAGCATTCCAGGAGTGAAAACAGCAGGTGCAAGAGTCTGAGGTGAAAGAGCATGGCACACACAGGAAGCTACTGCTCTGGAGTTTCTGAAAGTATCAAAGTTTGAAGGAAATCTTTACATGACTGAACCATAGTTGGGACTAGCCCGCCTTGTGTTGTTAGATCTATTACACTGCTTTAATTTTGGTCACTTTTAATAAGCCAATAATAGGGTGATGAAAGCACACAACCAAATCAAGAGTAAGTACTACTTGATGAAATAAACTTGAAACTACTTACTAAAAATATTCTAGGCCAGGCACGGTGGCTCACACCTGTAATCCTAGCACTATAGGAGGCCGAGGCTGGTGGGTCACTTGAGCCCAGGAGTTTGAGACCAGCCTGAGCAACACAGTGGGACCCCTATCTCTACAAAAAAATTAAAAAAAAAAATTAGCCAGGCATGGTGACATGCACCTGTGGTCCCAGCTACTTGCAAGGCTGAAGTGGGAGAATCACTTGAGCCCAGGAGATTGAGGCTACAGTGAGCCTGTGATCCTGCCACAGCCCTCTAGCTTGGGCGACAGAACCAGACCCTGTCTCAAAATAAAATTAAAGAGAGAAAGAAAAATAAAAATATTCTGTTACAAACCTTACAGTAGCATTTAACTCCTGGTGGCCAAATATATAATTTGATTGAAAACAATGAGGTTTTTCTTCTGTTTGGTTTTAGTAGCTTTTTGTCTTTAACAGAAACTTCTTTAAGTCTTTCTTGCTGTGTCCCTAATGTATTACTTCAGAAGGTCATTCTTTGTTTAAAGTTTGAAACAAACACTGCAGTTGTTGGCAGCTATGATGCCTTATTGGAGACAAAGGCTTCTTGAATGTTTGTCAAAAGGGGTGGGTCTATGCTTAGAGAACGTGACCTCTTGTTTTAACTACCCAGTCTGGTTTCCCTCTCACCTCCTCTCACTACACCCTGTTCTTTCTTTCTTTCTTTCTTTTTTTTTTTTTTTTTGAGACAGGGTCTTGCTTTGTTGCCCAGGCTGGAGTGCAGTGGCACGATCTCGGCTCGCTGCAAGCTCCGCCTCCCGGGTTCACACCATTCTTCTGCCTCAGCCTCCCTAGTAGATGGGACTACAGGTGCTGCCACCACGCCCAGCTAATTTTTTGTATTTTTAGTAGAGATGGAGTTTCACCATGTTAGCCAGGATGGTCTTGATCTCCTGACCTCATGATCCGCCTGCCTCGGCCTCCCAAAGTGCTGGGATTACAGGCGTGAGCCACCGCGCCCGGCCAACACCCTGTTCTTTTTTTACCCTCATTTGCCAGTTCTTCCTGTCACTGGATTTGTTTAATTACTCCTAAGTAGTTCCATCTCCACTGCCTGGCTGAAAGCTCTGGAGGGGAGGGGCTTGTCTGTGGACTTCCCCACTGTGTGCACACCTCCTAAAAGTACCTGGCACAAAGTAAACACTCACATATTTGCTGAGTGAGTGAATAGATTGATGAGTGACCAAAAGTCCCTGGACAGCTTCTACAGTAGAGAGGGTATTGGTGATAACACCCTGACAGGAAGTAGTCTCTGTGCATCCCATTTCTCAAATAAGGCAGCATCAGTGAAATTGACCAACAAAATATGCTTGCAGCCAGGTGCGATGGCTCACGCCTGTAATCCCAGCACTTTGGGAGGCTGAGGTGGGTGGATCACTGGAGGCCAGGAGTTTGAGACCACCCTGGCCAATATGGTAAACCCTGTCTCTACTAAAACTACAAAAATTAGGCGGGTGCTTGTAGTCCCAGCTACTCGGGAGGCTGAGGCAGGAGAATCGCCTGAACTGGGAGGCAGAGGTTGCGGTGAGCTGAGATCACGCTATTGCAGTCCAGCCTGGGCAACAAGAGCGAAGCTCCATCCCAAAAAAAAAAAAAAAAAGAAAAAAAAAGGTTACTCCAAGTCATTTCATGAGGTACATGTGAATATCGGTCTTATTGCTTTATAGTCTTTCTTGTTATGAACAAAATGAAATCCTCAGCTTTACTACAACTTATTACCTAGAAGAACTTTGGCTTTTCCAGAAATCAAATTCAGCTTCAGGCAAGGAGCATTTGTCCCCGCTAAGGGTAGTCAAGGAGTGAACCAAAGTCTCTGAAAACAGTTCTGCTGTTTAAAACAAAACAAAACTTTAGTCCGTGGTAGCCACATTAGATCGCATATGTGAATTTCCAACTCATTTGCAAAAGTGAAGACATTTATGTGTGCTGAAAGTTGCTTTGGTTTTTCAGTTTATGTGAGGATTGTCAGCTTCCACCCCTGCTTGGGTTGTAGAATCCTGCATGTCCAGAGCGTCTGTAAGTTACCACCAAGAGTTTAACCTGTCAGCCCCAAGGACAAGGGCCAACACCTTGTAGCATTGCTTGTGACCCTTAGCACAGTACTGGACACCTATCATAACACTCAGTTATAAATAGCCTACTTCCTGGTATTTGAGTGTAGATAGTGCTATCCTGGTGAAGGGTGAGGAGGACAACATTTAGGCCATTTGGACTTTCTTTCATATAAAGATATTAAAAATACATATCTTTATATATAAATATGATATAATCTCATTCATCTATTTTCCTTTAATCTTCTAACTTCAACCCAGTAATGATCTCAGAAAAATTAATCCTTCCATATCTTTTGCTATTTCCCCCAAGAGTGACCATAATTACCTCTGACAAGACTATACTCAAATCAAGGAAAATAAAATCTCTTTTGAAGGGAAAAGAAATCTTAAAAAGAAACAAGTGCATCAGCTCTGCAGTCCTTGAGAAGATCCAATAAATTCCTTTAGAGTCTCTGTAATCTTCTTTCTTTCTTTTTTTTTTTTTTTTTTTTTGAGGCGGAGTTTCACTCTTGTTGCCTAGGCTGGAGTGCAGTGACGCGATGTTGGCTCACTGCAACCTCCGCCTCCCAGATTCAAGCGATTCTTGTGCCTCAGCCTCCTGACTAGCCAGGATTACAGGCACCCACCACCACGCTAATTTTTGTGTTTTTAGGAGAGACGGGGTTTCACCATGTTGGTCAGGCAGGTCACGAACTCCTGACCTCAGGTGATCCACCCGCCTCAGCCTTCCAAAGTGCTGGTATTACAGGTGTGAGCCACTGTGCCCGGCCTCAATGTCCATTTTCATTGTTCTCTAATTAAACTGTTTCTATGCATTAACATAATTTAACATTTAAAATAAAACCGAACAATCAAATTTCTGATTTTATGCCGTGGTTCTGTTTGTTGTCCAGGTTAGGGGCTAGAACACTGTCAGTTATGCATATTATTGTTTGTATGAAAAGATGTGATCAAACTTTCAAACAGCCAGCTTGACGGCCAGAGACTGACCTGCACATGTTATTTTTGGCCCACATTGCATATTAAACATTTTATAACTCATTGCCAACACTGAAAGTTACAGGTATTTCATACAATCTGGGCTTTCTACTTCTCTTGAAAAATTGCCATCTGGCAACACTAGGCCAGCATCTTCGTGTCATATAATCGCCTGTGGCTGAGCAGCAGCTGCTTTCTGAGGGCCTTGTTTCTCTAGTTTACCACAAGACTCCCTACTTCCTGATATTACACCTGTTTTACTCATTTCCATTAGTTGCCCTGGTCCTTGAAGACATGAGTTTATGACCTATATTCTACAGAAAGCTCATTTAATGTTTCATGTAATAAATATTTATTGAATTACTTTCATTTTTACAAGTATTGCAAATGGTTCCTGTGCTTCAGAGATTCAGAATCTATTTGAGAAGATGAAAGATATTGTGCAGCAAGCAAAAATAATTCAGGAGCATAAGCCTAGAGATGTTAGGAGGCCGTCAGTACATCGGTGATTTTCAGACGGGCAGTACAAGGCTGTGAACTCCGAGGGGTGAAAACTGAGCCAGGATGGTATTGTGAAGGTTCAGGTTGAAGCTGTACCTTGAAGAATGGGTCAGAATAGTATGACCTGCGTGATACTATTCTGAGAGTGGCATGGGTAGTAGAGGAGAAGAAAAAAGAAACCATCAACAAAACCAAGTTGCATGTTTGGGAAGTAGGCCTATTTGGTTGGATTAAAGGAGTACAGGCTATCTCTCATCAGTGAAAGCTTCTGACACCCACCCTTGAATTCTCACCATTATTGTCCGTTAACTGCACAGTTGTTCAGGAGATGCCCAAACAGAAAAGCAGCAAGCAGTTTGCGTAACTTCCAGCCCACTTCTTTTTAGGCAAAGCATGTTTTCCACTTTCTTAAAACTCCTACATGTTAGTCCTTCCTAGCTCTCCCTCCCCCAAGAAAAAAATGGGGAAGAGACCTTGATTCCTGGCATATTAAGGCCTCTAGAATCAACTAGGAAAACCTGGTGTGAGAAAGACAATAGGAAAAGCGAGAAAAAGGGAAGTGGGTTATGAAGTTAGGAGAAAATGCAAAGGAAGCGTGGAAAGTTTAGCATGTACTACCACATTTCTGGAAAGGCCCAGCATCATCCACCACTTTCACATAAAACCTAGGATTCCCATGTGAAGAGCCTTCACCTCAAATCTCCTTCAGGATACTCTGGGCTTATTCCTCTAGTCCCTTGGAACCCCTTAGATCATTGGGATGGCTTTGCATGTCCACATCGCAGTATCGAGTATCACATAGAACTTATGTAAGCAAAATCAGTACAGTCCTATGTCCTATACAATTGGACGTAAGATCAAGCTGAAATAAGAGCAAGCATCCACCCTTCTGTCCCCCACAGAAATACATGCTATGTGAACACTAGTCACTACGTGAATGTATTTTACACCATGTGAACACTAGTCACTATGTGAATACACTATGTGTAGTACCAGGTGAAGTGTTGGATATTTGGTATGTGGAAGACCGGAAAGAACTGGATCCAGCAGAGGAGAAATACTTCAAGAGGATGCTCTGGGCTGGGACTCAGCTGGGTTGGAGCCCTGGCCCCAATATATAGAGCAGGACATTGGTTACTCATGTCAAGGATGGACTCAGTCTTCATCTGTAAAACAAGGGGGCGAGGCAAGGCCTTCCCAAAGCAGTCTCAAGGGATGTGAAGAGTTGTGAAAAGACTAAAGTTTAAGCAGAGTTAAGTAAATTTCTCTCCTCCTGCTGGGACTTGTCGGTGCGTTTCAAAAGCTGATGTGCATTGTGAATCTCTGAGAGAAGAATTGCTGGGCAGCAATTTCCCGAGCTGAGTGAATCACAGATCTCAGAACTCTTCAGCCTGCTCTCATTGCAAAGTTGTCTCGTCCATCTGCTGTTCTGTAGAATGTTTGGGAAAGGCTGCTCTGTAGTTTTCCTTCCAGCTCTGACATTCTAAAATTCTAAGTTGGTAAAAAGGCAACAAAAGCCTGGAAAGCCAGAGATGTCAAAGAGAGGTCAGAGATCTGGTTGTCGTACTTGTCTAACAAGGTTGCACGTGGTGAGGATTTAGAATGATGCTCTACTTCTAGGTCTAGGGGAACAGATGGAACAGAAGAATGGGAGAAAAAATCAAAACAAAATAAGTATAAAGTTAAGTCGATGAAGGGGAAGAGGAAAAAAAAAGGTTAGGTTGCAGAAGCATTGAGATAAACTGGAACTATTTTCAATCGAGATGTAATGAAAGAATCTTGAAGTAGAAACCTGCTGCCCTGATTCTTGTCTGAATGTGTCTGTAACTGGGTGACTCAGAGCTTGTCACCCATCTCTCTGGACATCAGTTTCCAAGAACACAGTCTGTATTTGTGGGCCCTTTGGGTTTTAAAATTATACGACTTCATTTGCATCCAGTTTAAGATTGAAGCCTTAGGGAAGGGATTTATTGAAGAAAGATGTATAAAGAAGTGAAGGCTGAGACCTAGACTGGAGAGAATTATTAGGTCAAGAGAAGCCCATTATGAGCCCAGTGAAGATGGGTCTCTTTTTGTTGTGGTTGTTGAGATAGAGTCTCACTCTGTTTCCCAGGCTGGAGTGCAGTGGTGTACTCACCGCAATCTCTGCCTCCCAGGCTCAAGCCATCCTCCCATCTCAGCCTCCCAAGTAGCTGGGACCACAGGCGTGTACCTACCACACCCGGCTAACTTTTTGTATTTTTAGTAGAGATGGGGTTTTACCATGTTGCCCAGGCTGGTCTCAAACTTCTCAGCTCTGGCAGTCCACCCGCCTTGGCCTCCCAAAGTGCTAGGATTAAGGTGTGAGCCACTACGCCTGGCCCAAAGATGGGTCTTTTTTTTGGGGATGGGGTGGGGGATGGATTCTTGCTGAGTCACCCAGGCACAATCTCGGCTCACTGCAACCTCACCTCCCAGGCTCTTGCAGTTCTCCTGTCTCAGCCTCCCAAGTAGCTGGGATTACAGGCACATACCACCATACCTGGCTAGTTTTTGCATTTTTAGTAGAGATGAAGTTTCACCATTTTGGCCAGGCTGGTCTCAAACTCCTGACGTCAAGTGATCTGCCTGCCTCTGCCTCCCAAAGTACTGGGATTACAGGGGTGAGCCATCACATCCAGCCCAAAAGATGGGTCTTTAATGATACTCTGCTAAACTGTGAATTCCAGCTACTAGGATTTCTCTACAGAATTGCACATAGACTAGATGGTGTCCTTTCGATTGGCTCCTTATGTCAGTGTGGCTTAATTTCACAACTAAACTCATCAGACATAGATAGAGTTATTAACTCTCCTGAGGAATTGATTGACTTGATTGTTTCATCCAGGTTTACGTTGTTTTTGTTTGTAATTATCCAGCGCCTGGATAATTGCACTTTAGTGAGCCATTTCCAATTTTTGTTTGCAGTCTTGTGCCATTTTCTAGGTTAGATTTTCTTCTTGGGTATTTGCTAAAGTAAAATTAGTTTTAGTAATCTCTTAACTATAAGACATACTAATGCATGTCTTAGTAAATAGTTTCAGATATTTGGGAAGCACCAGTGTATTTCTTTCTCAAGCACTATATATGTATATTTTTAAAAGTGATTATGGACATTCATTTATTCCATATTCATTGTTCCACAAGCGTATGTTGAACACACTGTATGCGAGGGGTTGTAAGTGTTAGGGTGAAGCAGTAAACAAATACATAGTTTTCCTCATGACCTGTGTGGATGGGTACCTAGCTTCAAAGAAAGAACAATTGCCCATATAAACAGTCACTCCCTCATTCATTTTTATTTAATAATCTTATTCATTAGAAGTTATAAAGGATGATAAAATGGTAACTTTCATCAAGGCTTTGCCAGAAAGAAAATATGTGTAGTCACTTTGTTAACTGAATTCATGGTATGAGAGGAAGAAAATGTTTGATAATATTAAGTAACACTACTGTGGTAAATAACCTTATGCTTATATTTCTTTACCAGATCGCTGGGTCACACGCAGTTCAAAACCTACAAAGAAGCTAAGAGTCTTTACATTAGATGTATTCTTCTTGAAAATTCTTAACTGCTGTATGCCAGTCTATCAAGCAGTTAAATTTGATTGTGCACACCTTTATTTATATTTTACCAAGTCTGATTGATCCTTAACTACTTTATTTTGTTTTTTGAGACAGGGTCTCGCCCTGTCATTCAGCCTGGAGGGCAGTGGCATGATCATGGCTCACTATAACTTCAACCTCCAGTCTCAAGCAATCCTCCCGTCTCAGCCTCCTGAGTAGCTGGGACTATGGGTGTGAGCCACTATGCCTGGATAATTTATTTTATTCTATTTTTTTGTAAAGACAGAGGTCTCACTATATTGCCGAGGCTTGTCTTGAACTCCTGGGCTCAAATGATTCTCCTGCCTCCGCTTCTTAAAGCACTGGGTTTACAGGCATAAGCCACCACACCTGGCCAACTATCTTATATTGAATATGTCTCACATAGCAAAATAATGAAAGCATAGCTAATGCAAGCAAACTTAAATCCTTTCTACTTCTTAGCTGGTGGCAGGGGCACACACTTGTTCTTCAAGTACATATTTTTCCCAAACGTTCGTTTCAGTGAAGAGTTCTGATAATTTTCACAGCAGTATTCTAAAAGCTACACGACAAAGCATTCACAAGGATCAAACTACATAACAACATGGGATGCACCTGCTTTAGAGAATTTGCTGCATTCTGTGTCTCCTCCAGAGCATTAATACTTCTCAAATGCTACGTACAATGATTTCACACTTACACATTTTGTTTGTTTTTCCTAAATAGACACTACTAAGAAAACACCTAAACATGAGATTATAAATAATAAATAGGAGTATTGAAGATAATATACGTTATACATCCTTCTTCACTAAAGCATTGTTCTGCGCTGAGGAGGCCTGTGCAAACCTACCCCCAAAGTCCACAGAAGCTGCGGGGCCAAAGAAAGAGGCTGACATATCCAGTTTCTCAGAAAGAACCATTTAATCATTTAATAGATACTTATGAACGGAAGCCATGTCTGTGTCTCAGGTGGTGGCAAGATGAGATGGTGGATCCCTGTACCATTACCCCCCAGACCCAGGACTTATACATAATAGGGAAAGAGTATTTGTGATTCAGAAGAGATGTGTAGGACAATTGAAGTACAGTCACTTTAAGGTTGTTTTGACCTAAGGGCAGGATTTACGGTAAATAGTAGATAAACTGGAAGTCTTAGAGGCCTTCCCAGGACTAGGGTTAATCATAAGTCAGCATGACAGATTAGCATCCAAGATGGAGTTGCTTTGGCCTCAACAAGCATGTTGTTTCCCTAAACTCGGAACCTTCTTCAGAACTTGAAGTGGCAGTTTTCCTGAGGTCATTAACAGTAGTGCCATGGTCTCCACCACAGGCTCTGTCTATTCCAGCACTCCCTGAAATGTAAAGCTGATGTCTGGGTTAGGAAAAATAGTGTTTTCCTTGGGTTCTGCTTTTTCTCTCCTAGGAAATTTCAGGGCTAAAGGAATTTGAGAGTTAAGCAGTGGGAATGTGTTTATCTGCTCACTTATGGGGCATAATTTTTCTTTGAAAAAGGAGTGTTGTTCGGTCTTTTTTTTTTGAGACAGTCTCATTCTGTCGCCCAGGCTGGAGCGCAGTGGTGTGATCTCACCTCACTACAACCTCTGCCTCCTGGGTGGGTTCAAGCAATTCTCCTGCCTCAGCATCCCGAGTAGCTGGGATTAAAGGCATCCGCCATCATGCCTGGCTAATTTTTTTTTTTTTTTGTATTTTTACTAGAGACAGAGTTTTACCATCTTGGCCAGGCTGGTTTCGAACTCCTGACCTCAAGTGATCCTCCCACCTCGGCCTCCCACAGTGTTGGGATTACAGGCGTGAGCCAACGCGCCCGGCTGAATGTGTTCAGTCTTGGTTTGGGTGTTCCATGTGTAGTGTAATGGTGTGATATATGGGTTTCAAAGTGACATTCTTCATATCTACTTGACATCCTTTAAAGGCCTCGATTTGCAATCCTCACAGAAGAGATCATGAAGTAATAGTTTCAAGTTAAATTCATTATTTTCACCTTTGGATACGTTTATTGTGTTCAAAATGAAAATTTGAATATTTGGAGCAAGACAGGATCTGATTGCCTCACTTTAGTGTAAGAACATCAGAATAGGTTTATATTGTATTTTAATTAAAAACCTGAGTCTTTTTAAAGCTTGCCAATATTTTTAAAAATATTTAGTTCTTTGTTTTCTTCATCATCTTTCTCTTCAGTTTCTCTCTCCTCTTATTTTTTGGTGTCATCAGACTCTCAGAGTGGGAAATTCTCACTGTGTCACTCCACTTCCACTTTTTCCTCCTCCCCTTCTCCCTGCCCCTCCTTCTCCCCCAGTACCTCTTGGTCCTCAGGGCCCTGAACCTCTGTGCTCCATGCATATAAGCCAAGTAAAGGCTTATAGGTGTCATACTTTTTTTTTTTTTTTCTAGAGGCTGAAATGTCTCATCACATTTGGCTTCAATCTCATGGGATTCTTCTACAGCTTTTTGAGGGCAAGGACTTGGCATTTCACCAAGCTAGGCAGGCTCTCAATAAAGTCCTTAGTCATTTTTAAGCATCAGTCATTCTTTGCGCAGCCTAGGGCACTCTGCTGTCTGACCACTCTGCTGTGCTGTCAGTCTCCACTCAGCGCACCGCTTAATCTGTGACTCCCTGTACAGCCACCTGGCTTGACTTTGCATGTCCTTTGTTTCCTGAGTCTACCATGTTAGAGAAGTGCAAGGGTGTAGAATGGCTGACGGGTAGGGGTGGGCCTGTGATGCCAGTGGCGGCCCCAAAACAGGTTGTCATGTGACACCAAAGCAGATGCCTCATGGGTCCCCTGAGATTTGGGGCAGGGCTCATGCTCATCCCCATCCATTTACCGCTGTCCACCATCCTGGATGGTGCCTGGATACTCAGATGACTCCAACCTGGTGTCTGTCCTCAGCAAGTTTACAGGAAAGTTCCACACAAATCAAACCTTCCACTCGACGTGGAGAGCATGAAGAGATCAGTTGTCTGTCAAGAAGTGAGTAGTAGGGGGAGGGGGGCTTCACAGAGGTGGTGTCTTGAAGTTTGAGGAGGAGTTCAGGGGAGGGACCATTCAAGCCTGAGAGGCCACCAGCCGTCATTCAGATGTTCTACCTAAGTTTCGTCATTACAAGTCATCCTCTTAGCAGTGTTGCCCCAAGATGCCTCACCCATTACCTTGGCAAAGAAAATCGGTAAGATCAAACACTGCCTAATGAGAGTCTATTTCACACCTTTAATTGACTAGGCCAATGTTTATCAACTCTAATGTGTAAAAGAATCACCTGGGGAAACTCCTGGATCTGCCCCAAAGGTTCTAACTCAGTACGCAGAGTTAGGGCACAATAATTTGCATTCAGATGCTGCTAGTCTTTGGACCATCCTTTGAGTAGCCCTGGACTGGACAACTTGATTGAGTAGTGATAATAATAGAGATAAGAAAAGAATTAGTTCTTAAAACCCAGGAGATTGGTTTGACCAGGTGTGTCATTCACGTAGCCTGCAAAAAACCTGGCCCTCCCCCCTTAGCCCTGTAATATGCAAAGGTGGGTCACCATGATGTTTGAACACATGGTGTTATCTGGAGGCAGCCATCACACTTGGCACAAGTGGTGACAAGGAGAAGATGGCAGGAATCACTATATTGAGTGAAGCCAGTTTCTAATGGCTGGCATTTGCATATCAAAGCTTGCTGGCCCGGCCCTTCAAGCCGCCTTTTCTGTTATAAAAGAGATGATTCAGGGGTTGTTTCTTATTATAGGAAAATTTCCACCGAGAACGTTTACCCTTACTATCTGGCTAAAATAATGTGTTAATAACCCCTGTATTATCTGTACCTGTTTAGGTGTCTGGTGGGCAACATTCAAATGTTTGCTGAATGAATTAGTGGGAGCTAAACGATGGGTGCACGGGACATACAGAATGGAATATTATAGACATTGGAGACTATAAAAGGTGGGGGGTGGGGGCTGTAAAAAGTAAAGTAGAAGTTCCTCTTCAAAGACTTTCCTCCCCGTCTAATTAGGAATAAATAGTAACTTCTCTTAAAAGCAAAATTTATTCAAAGACCTGTGCTAACATTCTTAAATATCTGCTAGCCGTAATCAAGAAATAAAGAATTAAAAAATATACTTCATGTTCTTAGCTCCCACAATTGAGCCTAAATATTTTCCCTGGCATGCTTATAGTGGTCCAAACAAGCATTAGGTCATAGCCTGTTCCTCTTTCTTATTTAAAGGTGTTTTTTACTTTTCTCAGCATTTCACAAGTTACTTCCTCCTTCCTCTGTTCTCCTCTGCCTTTGCCTCTTTTAAAAAGTTCTAAGTTGCTAGCCAATCAGGACAAATACAGAATGTGAGGTCCCGTTCCAGCCAATGGAAACAGGACACAGAAGTAGGGTGGACGCGTCAGGTTATAAATGATCCTGTCTTCTCCTTTGTTCGGTGTCCTCTCGTGGCAAAACTGCTGGAGAGTATACCCTTTCTGCAGGAAGTAAAAATGGTCTTGCTGAGTAAATTAAATTTATGTTCAAGTGCTATTTCTTTATGGCACCAGGGAACAAGCATTTCAAACAGGGGTGAGGGTTGAAAAATGACCTACCTGGTACAGTGTTCACTATGTGGATGATGGGTGCACAGACTTCACCACTACACAATATATGCATGTAGGAAGCCTGCAGTTGTACCCCTTTAAGGTATATTTAATATATATAACTTAGAAAAATTTTAAAATGTTTGAATGAGTAGGTAAAAAATAAATATGGACCCTTTTCATTGTGGCAGAGTATTTTATCTGTAAATTCTGCTTAGGAAGATCATTTTTGGAAGATCTCAATTGTTGTATAGATATTTTGATTTAGACTTAGTTTGTTAGGCATTAAACAAGTTTGTTGTAATTGTGGATCTTTTAATAGACTAAACGTTTGGAAGGAGTGACTCATTCCAATGTCTTGAATCCATTAAAAGAAGAAGCTGCTCCTGGTGTAGATTTAAACACTCCATTGTTTGTTTTTCCAGATTCTGTCCCAACAGCCAGTGACTTCCTTCTTGCCTCTGGAACTGGCAGGCCATCCTGTCTTGTAATGCCTCAGGCCAAGGAGGGACTGAGCTGCGTTAACTTGAAACTGCTGGCTGTGGAAATTGTCCTTATTATAAAGGTTTGGGCTTTTGTACTGATGCTAATTTTCTCAGACACTGTTTATGTAGGCAAAACTCCTGCTAACCAGCCCAGCGGATCAGCTGGCAGAGAGAATGTACTGCCAGTGGGGTGGAGTTTGGGATACATTTCATGACCTATTTCCCCTCCCTACCCTGATTTTAAACCTTTTCATCTTAAGTGCAGCAAAACCTGTGTAATAGGAGAGGTTTCTGTTTAAAATAATGACAGTGTTGAAAATAATCAGAGCTCTGATTGATAATATTCAGAGCAGTGGGTCAGGATCAGTCGAACTTTTGAGAGTTCTGGTGCTTGCTTTTTATTTTTATTTTTTGAGACAGAGTCTCGCTCTGTCACCCAGGCTGGAGTGCAGTGGTGTGATCCCAGCTCACTGCAGGCTCCGCCTCCCGGGTTCACGCCATTCTCCTGCCTCAGCCTCCCGAGTAGCTGGGACTACAGGTGCCCGCCACCACGCCCAGCTTATTTTTTGTATTTTTAGTAGAGACGGGGTTTCACCGTGTTAGCCAGGATGGTCTCGATCTCCTGACCTCGTGATCCGCCTGCCTCGGCCTCCCAAAGTGCTGGGATTACAGGCGTGAGACCCCCCGCCCCTCCCCCCCAACCACTTGCTTTGTCACTTAGGGCTTTATGATCCTGAGCAAAGCATTTAACTTCTCTAAGCCCCGAATGAGCATACAATGAGTATAATACCTGCTGTTCCTATCACAAGTCCTTGTGACATTCAGATAAGTGAAAATTCAAAAGGTCATAAACTGTAAAGGGCCATTCAAAAGAGTACATGGTTTATTATTATGTATTTTAAATAGTAGGCAATAACTTGTCATGATCACCATGTGAATGTGTACAAAAGGGTACTTAATTTATTATCATCTGAATCTGGCTCTTCAGATATCAGTAGATGTCTATAAAAATCATTCCCCTTGTAGCTTTTGTGTTTATGTGCCATTTAAGACACAATTTTTTCAAAGGTGATGTCTAATTTGCCACTTCCTGCACTTTGTAAAAAGCAGAAGATTAACCCAACTTCTGGAGTTGTCCTGTGACTTGTGAAGTCACAGGGCATGAGTGGACAAGCTCTGAATTGTCATATCAAAGAAGGGAATATGGGAGGTTTTGTTTGGAAGTTTAATTCTTTTGTGCTGCTTTTAGTCAGCTGCTACTTGGAACACTCAAATGAAAACAAATGCTGCTGTCCTGGCAATCAAGAGAGGCTTTTAGCAGCTTGGGTAGCCTCAGGAAGGGCATTTGTTTATGACCTTGTGTACATGAGGCACTGGAAAAAAATTTGGCCCCCAAGACCCAGACCTTTTCCGAAGGAGCTCACAATCTAGTTATTGTTGTGGCAGGTAACAGAGATGTGAGTACAAACTTAATTTTTTAAGTCTCATTTTTATGTGCCTGTGTGTATGGAAGGCAAAGGAGAGTAAGACAAGAATAGGACCAAGAGAGGTGTAAATGATATGGCTCCGATGACTGGAGGAACACCGGGGTCCTTGGTCTCGCGCCAGTTTAAATAAAATGACACAGACACGTGTGGAGTAGTTTTAAGGAGCGGAGAATTTATTAGGCAAGAAAGAAGCAAGGAAGAAGAAAACAGCTCCCCGGTACAGAGACAGAGGGAGGGGGGGATTCGAACGAAGAGAAACCCCGTGTGTGGCGGGAAAGTGGTTGCTTATATTGGGTTGCTGGAGAAGGTGGTGTCTGGTTTGCATAGGGCCCAGGGATTGGTTTGACCAGGTCTGTTATTTACATTGCCTGTGAAAAACCTGGCTCTCCCACCTTAGCTATTTAATATGCAAATGTGGATCGCCATGATGTTCTGAACACATGGTATTATCTGGATGTGGCCATGACACTTGGCACACATGGTGACAAGAAGAAGAAGGCAGGAGTTGCCATATTGGGTGGACCATTTCTAACGGGCGGCATTTGCATATCAAAGCTTCCTGGCCTGGCCCTTCAAGCCGTTTTTCTGTTAGAAAAGAAATGGTTCGGGGTTTGCTTTTATTAAAAGAAAAAGCCTTACCAAGAACTCCTTTTACCCACTCTATCTCCCTAAAAATTTTTTTTAAGTAACACCTGTATTATTTCGCCCCTCAAGAGAAGCAAACCTAACTGCTGTTAGGGGGTGTTGGAAGAGGATTCTTTGTGGCTACTTCCTGCTGAAAAGGGGCGTGCAGGGGAGCAGCAGTTGGGCCTTCTCGTGAGGTTGATCTAAGGATTCTTGGAAGAATGGCATGTCCATGTGTGGTTCTGCTCGCAGTACCATTTGGAGTTTGATTGCTTCTAGGCGAAAAGAGATAAGTTTTACAAGAAGGTTTAAAATATAGTGTTAGAATAAGAGCATTAAGATTACCACCGTTAGTGGGGGTCCTGTAGACCATAACTGACAGTAAGAGTTTGGTACCTATTAGTTACACCAATGGATTGCAATACTGGATTGCCTCCACTAGATGTCAGTGTACATTACCAGAAACGTTAACGTAAAAGTAACATTTTCCTTGAGAAAAGCATACATTTCTCCCGTGACTTGCCATTAGAGAATAACTTTAGGTTTAGGCCATTTTTATAACTTGCAGTATTATTGAAAGAAATACTTTATTGGATGTCTAAAGTAACTTTAGTGTTAATTTTGACAATTCCTTTCCTTTAATGATTAATTTTTTTCATGATTTTCACAGACCCTCTTACAACATAAACTTTTCTGACTCATTCTAAACATCCTTCCTTTAAAACACCAGTCATTTCCTTTTAGGACAAGTATTTACCATACAAAATCCTTTTTTTTTTAAATTGAAAACAATTTTTTTAAATTATACTTTAAGTTTTAGGGTACACGTGCACAATGTGCAGGTTTGTTACATAGGTATACATGTGCCATGTTGGTTTGCTGCACCCATCAACTCACAAAATCCTTTATTTATTTATTTATTTATTTTTGAGACAGGATCTTGCTCTGTCACCCAGGCTGGGGTGCAGTGGTGTGATCTCAGTTCACTGCAACCTCCACCTCCCAGGTTCAAGCAATTCTTCTGTCTCAGCCTCCCCTGAGTAGCTGGGATTACAGGCACCACACAGCTAGCTTTTATATTTTTGGTAGAGCTGGGGTTTCACCATGTTGGCCAGGCTGGTCTCGAACTCCTGATCTCAAGTGATCCGCCCGCCTCGGCCTCCCAAAGTGCCGGGATTATAGGCGTGAGCCATTGCACCCAGCCACAAAATCCTTTCTTATATAAAATGTATTTCTTTATAACCTTTTTTTCATAGCTTAGAGTGCATTATATTACCAACCTTTAGTAAAAAGTCCTGTTAAACTTAATGATAGTAAAACTTTTATGTTAGCTTTTTATCCGTAACTATTACTCCTGCTATAAGCAAAACAACCTTGACTAAATTTCTCCTGCAATTATTAATCCTGTTATAAGGATGATAATCAGGCAAAATATTACCGCAATTAGAATTTTACAACCAGAATTCCACATTGTGGGTCCCACAGTGTATAGTTCTATTGCAAATAGTAGCGTAACTGTAACAATTTCCACAAGAATGGCATAGTAAATAATTTTCGCTGAAAACTTTACTTGCCAAGATACAACATTTCCCTTTGGGGATTTACAAAGTTACAAATGCAATCCCATGTATAATTAAAATTTCCCTGCAAATATGCGTTACAAAGAAGTTCTACTATTTGGTAGCAAATTTTGACAGGAAAGAGTAGAAATGAAAAAAAGTATCTGTTGGGGTAAAGGTGGGACTGAGTAAGATGAGTAGCCCTCACTTTTTTTTTTTTTTTTTTGGAGACAGAGTCTCTCCCAGTCGCCCAGGCTGGAGTGCAGTGGCGCGATCTCGGCTCACTGCAACCTCCGCTTCCCGGGTTCAAGCGATTCTCCTGCCTCAGCCTCCTGAGTAGCTGGGATTACGGCATGTGCCACCACACCCGGCTAATTTTCTTTTGTATCTTTAATGGAGACAGGGTTTCACCATGTTGGCCATGCTGGTCTTGAACTCCTGACCTCGTGATCTGCGTGCCTGGTCCTCCCAAAGTGCTGGGATTACAGGCGTGAGCCAATGTGCCCAGCCCACTCACTTATCTTTTATAATTTTTAGCTTAAGATGTTCTACTAATACCATATTTCTTGAGTTAAATAAAGGTTTTATTTCCTGGGGTTGGGCTTCTGCTAGTTGTGTTAATTCTTGTGGGAAGTGAGCTTAGAGAGGTTACATGCTTAACCAATTTAGAGGTTTTCTGCCTGAAAACAAATCTCTGAACACATTGGTAAGTTTTATCCTTTCCCAAGTGAAAAGCTCAGTGAAGGATTTTAAGGACTTTCGTTGGCTGCAGGCTGGCAAATAGAGTTTGCCATCCTGACTGTAGCCGTCCTGAGGGCTGAAAAGTATGGGGTGAGAAGTGGTCTATTCTGTTTCTGCAGAGGAATACTGAGGTTTAATTTCTTTTAAAATGGAGCCCTCCTAGATTAGAAGGGCTCAAAGTGTGTTAGTGCCTTGAGGCTTCCTTGCCTTTGACTTGGCTGCCTGATCAGCTAATCTATTTCCTTCTGCTACCTTATCTGTTCCCTTTCAATGTTCCCTACAATACATCCCTGCTGTCTCTCATGAAAGAAAAACTGAGGATAACCTGCTAATTTCCCGGTGATATTTTATAGGAGATACATTAGTGTTAAGAAATGCCTTTCCTTTCAAATGGCAGCATGAGCATGGAAAATCAGGAAAGCATACTTGGAGTCAGTATAAATGTTAGCCACCTTTCCCTTGCTTAATTTAGGTGCTCTTGTAAGAGCTATTAGCTCAGCCAATTGAGTGCTTGTGTTTGGGGAGAGTGACTACTGCCTCTCCTGCTTTATGTACGTGTTGCTTCACTGGCCCTTTGCCGGCTAAGAGCTCCCCCTAGAGGACAGTGATCCTGCCACATTATGTGGGGTGTAAACAGTTAAATTATTTCCTAGGGTTAACTTGGAGGCTTTTCTGACTAGTAGAGCTGTTATGACAATGGCTTGGAAGCATGTGTAAATAGGTCCTCCTAACCACAACTAAGGTTGAGAAAAATATTGGATTAGAGTTTTTCCTGAAATGCCCCTTACAGTTGTGCTATACGAAGAGAGGAGGCCTGGGTTAGAGAGAAGAGACAGACTGGGTCTAGTGTTTAGAAGGAGGTCTGCTTCCTTTTCTTCAATTTCCAGTATCACCCGGGCCTCCTATGATATGATGGCAGTTTGAGCCGCTGGAGCTGAGGTTTGGGCCCCAGGACCCATCAGTCCTGAGGGACCATCTGTGACACTGGCCCTGAACCCAGTGACCTCCGTATCTGGGGACAGTTCTGTCTCCACTGGTTTTTGCCACAGGCTGGATAGGGTTGAGGTGGCTTCATCTTGCTGCCTGGGCATTCCTCTTTAAAATATCCTGGCCTGCCACACTGATAGCAACTAATGGATGCATCTTGGGGCTCCTGGACTTTGCCAGCCTGCAAAGCTGCTGCTAGAGCCTTTGTCCTTCCCCTGAGCTTGCTTTCTTTTGGGCCTCCTCCTGGTCCCTATTATAAAAGACCGAAGTGGCCCCCTTCAGGAGGTTCTCTAAGGTGCTATTTGGTCCCATAGCTTGCTTCTGTAGTTTTCTTCTAATATTGGGAGCTGCTTGTGTAATAAACCTGTCCTTCAGGATGAGCTGTCTCTCCACTGAATCAGGGGATAAAAGGAGGAGTGTTCTATGTGTGCCTCTGTCAGCCTTTCTATAAAGGCCACAGGATTCTCATCTGGCTTTTGGTCTATTATAGACAGTTTAGAGTAATTGAGAGGTTTGGCCCTGGTTTTCCGTAGGCCTTCTAAAACGCGTATTAAAAAGGGCTTCCTGGCCGGGTGCGGTGGCTCTCACCTGTAATGCCAGCACTTTGGGAGGCTAACGCAGGCAGATCACCTGAGGTCGGGCGTTTGAAACTAGCCTGTCCAACTTGGTGAAACGGTACTCAACATGTAGGCAATTATAATGCAGTGGTAAGTATTTGTAGATCTAATACTTGGTGAAACTTGGTACTCAGCACTGTAGGCAATTACAATGCAATGGTAAGTATTTGTATATCTAAACATAGAAAAGGTACAGCGAAATATGATATAAAAGATTAAAAAGTGCTACCCCTGTATAAGGCACTTACGATGGAGCTTACAGGAGTAGAATTTGCTCTGGGTGAATCAGTGAATGAGCAGTGAGCAAATGTGAAGGCCTAGGACATTACTATGCATTACTGTAGGCTTTATAAACACTGTACACTTAGTTACACTAAATTTGTTTTAAAAATTAAGTAATTGCACTATAATGTCACAATGACAACAATGCCACTAGGTTATAAGAGTTTTCCAGCTCCATCATAATCTATGGGACCACCCTCATATATGTGATCTGTTCTTGAGCAAAATGTCTATGGAACCACCCTCATATATGTGATCTGTTCTTGAGCAAAATGTCATCATGCGGCACTTGACTGTATATATATGTAACAAGTATGTGTTTGCCTGTGTGCATGTGTGTATGTATATGTACATGCTACATTTATATACACCTGATATGTGCATGTGTAAATATATATACACACGTAGCAGCTGTATATATAGGTAGCATATATATATGTGTATATATATCTATATATATATGTGTGTGTATGTGTGTGTGTGTGTACGTGTGTGTAGCAGGGGTTTTGTGCTAGAACCAAGAGCCTGGAACTGGCACAATGAAAATATTTTACCCGAAAGGTATGCTAAGTAAAAGTCCCAAGTTTCACACATTTTTGAGGATCAAAGTGAAGAACTCAAAAGTGAATTATTAGGTAATCATATATACTTCTTCCTAAACCCTCCATCTGATTCCGTGCTAAAATTTAATAGATACTAACTGATCTTTCCATCTCCATAAAATTCTTTGAGATAATGAAATCCTACGTTCTGGTTTCTGAAGGATGGTATTCTGCAAATGTAAAAGTTTCCCTTAACCTCCAAAAAATAATTGGTTTAATCCAGCTACCGCAAGTGTGAAATTGAGAAGCTGCTTGCTAAGATTGAATTTAATATTGTCATCTGAGAGCTGCTTCTCTGATCATGTTGCCACTGGACAAAGTAAGCCTTACTACAAAGGATAAAAGAATGCTTATTTCAATATCCAGTCATAGTTCATCATCAAACTCTGAGTAAAATGGAGAGAAAAAGACGTTTTATCTTATATGACTCTATGCATTTCTCTAGGAAGTCATTTATCTGGTTACTATCTAGGAGAGCAAAGATAATGGGAAAAATCTTCCATTATTCTCAACTATAATTTTAAATAGCAAATTTTAATAAAATAGGTTTTTGGTTATTTCTTTTAAAAGCCCTCAATATAAGAAAATGAAATATTAGAAACTTATTTTATAAAATATATTTGTGAACCATAAAACCCCATATAAAACGGAAATTATTATCACCATTAACTACTGATGCTTCTAATCTTATTCTCTAATGGTTAAAAAATGACTAGAATTTAGAGTTACTGCCAATATATGGGGGGGATTTTATAAAAATAGCTTTATTCATTTGCATGTTAAGCAAGAGTGTGATTACTGATGGCCATAAGAGTCCCTTGCTGCTTTAAGCTCTGCTCTACCGCTGACTCTACATGTGTAGCTTTGAGAGGTCCTTTAGCCCCTCCAGCTTTCCTCATAGGCAGGATGTGGCTATTGTACTTGATGATATCCTAAACATGCTTCTGATTCCAACATTCGATGGTTCTGTGATATTTCTACCTTATTACAAAAGACATTCACTTTAAAAGTATAAACACTGTAGTAACTTTTTTGTTTCATTGTTTTCAATAAAAGTGTAATGGAAGTAAACTGACAAGTTTAGGAGGCTTTCAGAGCATAAAGGAGAAAGGCTGGCAGCTCTTGAGAACCTCTTTGCTTTCAGCTGAGAGCAAGTAGAGAATGCTTCCTCTCTGGCCCTGAATGTCATAATATTATGTTCAGAATCATTGAAATGTCTGACAACACTGTTGATTAAAAATGAGAATCATTAGGCCATGTCCGCCATTATAGGATGAAGGGTAGTTTGAACAGTGTGAAAAAAACTATCCCAAAAGGATGATTTGTCTTAGACAATATTAACAAAATTTCAAATTATAATATGAATAGTAATTTTACAGTAATTCACTTTTCTTATTTTTCTATATTTAGCTTTATCTTAAAAGTTCCTGTTCATTGGCAATGCTTTGAAAAATGCTGGATTTAGAATTATGAAGGGACTATCAACTAATATTATGGATGATATTATTTAAAAACCATTCTGTATGCTACACAAGTCCTTTGAAAATGATATGAGCTGGACACAGTGGCTCACACCTGTAATCCCAGCCCTTTGGGAGGCCAAGGCAGGTGGGTCATCTGAGGTCAGGAGTTCAAGACTAGCCTGGCCAAGATGGCAAAACCCCATCTCTACTAAAAATACAAAAATTAGCTGGGTGTGGTGGCAGGTGCCTGTAATCCCAGCTACTCAGGAGGCTGAAGCAGGAGAATCACTTGAACCCAGGAGGCGGAGGTTGCAGTGAGCCAAGATCGTGCCACTGCCCTCCAGCCTAGGTGACTCCATCTCAAAAAAAATAAATAAATAACCACTAAAATGGCTATTCATCTTTCAAAATCTGTTAATACCTGGAAGTTCTGCATGACCTTTAGGAAAACTACATCCACAAAACGTTCCTTCTAGTTTCCTAATAAGTTTTAGAAGAAATATTACCATTCTGAGCTAAAATAGTTCTACTTCCTTAGGGCAAATTCCTACCATAACATGAAATAGGCAAATACAATTACTCTAAAAAAAGTTCAGCCATAGCATCTTAGAGTTTAAAGGAATAACCCTTAAGAGTTCACATAATTTTTTTCCACTGCTTCCTAGGCAGACCTCATTTAATGTAGCTGGCATGTTGCCCTGCCCACATGAACAGTGGACTTCTCCAAATACTTCTTTAGTTATTTTTCTCACAAAATGAGAAGTCGAATCAAAACGTTGGTGTTAATTCAGTGTCTCAAAGACATTAGACCCAAGGCCTCTGTCTTTTCCTCATGGTTGCTAATGAAGGCTGAAGCTATAGCCATAATGGTAATATTCCAGTTGGAGAGAGAAGAAACTACTCTTTTGTATACTAAAAATACAAAAATTGGCTGGGTGTGGTGGCATGCGCCTGTAGTCCCAGCTACTCGGGAGGCTAGTACAGGAGTCACTATGTTTTTAGCAAGCCCATTCACTTTTTGTAAAGCTCCATCATTACATTTTTCATTATACTGACCTAATACCTAGCTATATTTAGCTTGCTCACACTCTGCCTTCTGGAGGGAAAATATATATGTCTCTGCATTCTCTATATCTACCTAGTATCAATTAGAGTTTTATGTTTTCCTGCATGTAACAGAAAACACATTAACAGTGGACTTCTCCAGATACTTCTTTAAATATTTTTCTCACAAAATGAGAAGTCGAATGAAGCATTGGTGTCAATTCAGTGTCTCAAAGATATTAGACCCAAGTCCTCTGTCTTTTTCTCACAGTTGCTGATGAAGGCTGAAGCTATAGCCATCATGGTAATATTCCAGTTGGAGAGAGAAGAAACTACTCTTTTGTAAACTAAAAATACAAAAATTAGCCAGGTGTGGTGGCAGGCGCCTGTAGTCCCAGCTACTTGGGAGGCTGAGGCAGGAGAATCGCTTGAACCTGGGAGGCGGAGCTTGCAGTGAGCTGAGATTGCGCCATTGCACTCCAGCCTGGGCAACAGAGCGAGACTCTGTCTCAAAAAAAAAAAAAAAAAAAAAAAAGCTTCCTTTTCCATTTGTTTCCTGAGCTATTGGTGTTCCAGTTAGGGTTATTTACTGAAACTGCTTCCCTCCCTATTGGGAATGGTGTTTCTGCTGTTTTTTCACTTTCCCTACCTGCTTTCTTCCCTTTTGGTGTATTATAGGAGATATATTGCTCATCTCTGAAATTATCTGCTGCTTACAGAGCTACCTGCTCTTCAACTGCAGTGAGAGTCTGGTTTAGGAGCAGAATAACAGCCCTGCATGTGAGGTGAAATACCTGAGTTAAATTTTGGAAAGCTTTTATGTACCAATCAGGGTTGTTAGAAAATTGGCCTAAGTCATCTTTTATTTGCCTAAAGTTTTGTTATGAGACGGGAACTTGAAGGGGGCCCAAATAAGGGGGATCCTCAAATGGTTCCCTGGAAGTTGCTTCTTTAACTTTTGGGGAACTATTTTCCCTGGGACTGCCCAATATGATTGGTAAAAGAGCTGGGTTGATCTTACAACGCTTGGCAAAGGTTTAGTAAAAATGCCATGCCCTTGTATAAAATAAAATGAATTACTTTTCTCTTTAAAGTCCTTAGGTTAAGGAAGTGTTCCAGTGCTGTAGAGTGCACTCCAGAGGGGCGCAAGCTGAAGAAAATCTGTTACCCATCTAGAAAAAGAAGTGAGAATAAAAGCATCCTCTTATTCTCCTTCCTTTCCGTATGACCTAGGATGGAGGAAAAGACAGGGAGTGTTCGACTGTTTTCCCTCCCTGGGGAAAACACCTGGGTTCTGGCACCAAGTTAAATATGCCGCCCATGGTTGAAGACATGGTCCTCCAAGCCATGGAACCGGATGAACTAAGTGATGGGACTAACCATGCTTTACTGTGCAACCTTAGGTCATCCACCTTCTGTGATTTCCCTTTGACTTCCTAAACCTGTGTGATCTGCCTGGCTCCCCAAAAAACGTATCTCCAGAAGACTGTGTCGTCTTTGAGCAAGATTCCTTTAATGGAGGCAGTGTGCTAGATTGCCTGCTATTGTGGCCTGTGCTAAAGCATTTACCCCTAGAAAAATGGTTCTTATTAACTTCCGTACTTAAAATTCCCTTACTAATTAAGTAATGTCTTAATTGGAGACAGAGTAGGTGCCTTAAAAAACATAGGAACGGAATGGCTATTTTCCCTGCTGATGGGACAGTATTGAGACTAAAATTTGGCCGTGGAAGGCATCTTACTCCTAACTGTTGAAAACAGAGCTCTCCTGTTTACAGAGGTAGCCTAGAGCCTGATTTTTAGTGGTGTGAAAGGAGATTGCAGTGTACAGCAAAGGACCAGCAATGTGTCTTATGAAGAGGATTTCTATTTCCACTAGGTGGCGCTGTTGGCTTAGAAATACCATGGGCTCGCCAGAGGCTTACTAGCGGGTTATCTCACTGTTGGAGGTGGAAAAGGGGAGAACTCTGTTCCTAGAAGGTTGCAATGGCATTTTCCTGAGCTATATCCCAGGTCTACAGCATTTCCTGATCTTGCCTAACAGGATTACTTCCCTAGGCTGTAAAAATTCCCACACGTTCAACACACAGAGAGTAAGAGATCGCAGACAGAGAAACCAGGAAAGAAGGAAGGTTTTGCAACAGGATAGCCGGCAGACAGCCTTGAGAGTAAAGGACAGATTTGAGATTTGCTCCATACTCACCGCTCCGATGAATGAATTCCTGGCCAATGCACCAAAATGATATGGCTCCGATGACTGGAGGAACACCAGGGTCCTTGGTCTCGTGCCAGTTTAGATAAAATGACCCATATGGAGTGGTTTTTAAGGAGCAGAGAGTTTATTAGGCAAGAAGGAAGAAGGAAACAGCTCCCCCACATACAGAGACAGAGAGGGGGGAATTAGAACAAAGAGAAACTTGGTGTGTGGCAGAAAAGCGGTTGCTTATATTGGGATGCTGGAGGGGGCAATGTCTGGTTTGCATAGGGCCCAGGGGATTGGTTTGACCAGGTGTGTCATTTATGTAGCCTGCAAAACACCTGGTCCTCCCACCTTAGCCCTTTAATATGCAAATGCGGGTTGCCATGATGTTCTGAACATATGATGTTATTCGGAGGTGGCCATGACACATGGCACACACCGTGACAAGAAGAAGAAGGCAGGAGTTGCCATATTGGGTGGACAATTTCTAATAGCCGGCAGTTACATATCAAAGCTTGCCAGACTGGCCCTTCAAGTCATTTTTCTGTTAGAAAAGAAATGGCTTGGATTCCAAGAATAGGAGCAGCTCCAGTCTACAGCTCCCAGCATGAGTGACACAGAAGATGGGTGATTTCTGCATTTCCAACTGAGGCACTGGCTTCATCTCACTGGGACTTGTTGGACAGTGGGTGCAGCCCATGGAGTGTGAGCCGAAGCAGGGTGGGCCATCGCCTCACCTGGGAATCACAAGGGGTTGGGGAATTCCCTTTCCTAGCCAAAGGAAGCCATGACAGATGGTACCTGGAAAATCGGAACACTCCCACCCTAATACTGTGCTTTTCCAACGGTCTTAGCAAACGGCACACCAGGAGATTATATACTGCGCCTGGCTCAGTGGGTCCCACACCCACGGAGCCTTGCTCACTGCTAGCACAGCAGTCCAAGATCCAACTGCGAGGCAGCAGCGAGGCTGGGGGAGGGGCGTCCATCATTGCTGAGGCTCGATGAGGTAAACGAAGTGGCTGGGAAGCTCGAACTGGGTGGAGCCCACTGCAGCTCAATGAGGCCTGCCTGCCCCTGTAGACTCCACCTCTGGGGGCGGGGCATAGCTGAACAAAAGGCAGCAGAAACTTCTGCAGACTTAAATGTCCCTGTCTGACAGCTTTGAACAGAGTAGTGGTTCTCCCAGCACGGAGTTTGAGATCTGAGGACAGACAGACTGCCTCCTCAAGTGGGTCCTTGACCCCCTAGTAGCCTAACTGGGAGGCACCTCCCACTAGGGGCCGACTGACACTTCATACAGCCAGGTGCCCCTCTGAGACAAAGCTTCCAGAGGAAGGATCAGGCAGCAACATTTACTGTTCTGCAGTCTTTGCTGTTCTGCAGCATCTGCTGGTGATACCCAGGCAAACAAGGTCTGGAGTGGACCTCCAGCAAACTCCAACAGGCCTGCAGCTGAGGGTCCTGACTGTTAGGAGGAAAACTAACAAACAGGAATAGCATCAACATCAACAAAAAAGACATCCACACCAAAACCCCATCTGTAGGTCACCATCATCAAAGACCAAAGGTAGATAAAACCACAAAGATGGGGAGAAACCAGAGCAGAAAAGCTGAAAATTCTAAAAATCAGAGCGCCTCATCTACACCAAAGGATCGCAGCTCCTCGCCAGCAACGGAACAAAGCTGGATGGTGAATGACTTTGATGAGTTGACAGAAGTAGGCTTCAGAAAATCGGTAATGGCAAACTTCTCCGAGCTAAAGGAGGATGTTTGAACCCATCACAAAGAAGCTAAAAACCTTGAAAAAAGATTAGACAAATGGCTAACTATAATAAACAGCATAGAGGAGACCTTAAATGACCTGATGGAGCTGAAAACCATGGCACGAGAACTACGTGACACATGCACAATCTTCAGTAGCCGATTCGATCAAGTGGAAGAAGGGTATCAGTGATTGAAGATCAAATGAATGAAATGAAGCAAAAGAGAAGTTTAGAGAAAAAAGAGTAAAAAGAAACAAACAAAGCCTCCAAGAAATATGGGACTATGTGAAAAGACCAAATCTACATTTGATTGGTGTACCTGAAAGTGATGGGGAGAATGGAACCAAATTGAAAAACACTCTTCAGGATATTATCCAGGAGAACTTCCCCAACCTAGCAAGGCAGGCCAACATTCAGATTCAGGGAATACAGAGAACGCCACAAAGATAGTCCTCGAGAAGAGCAACTCCAAGACACGTAATTGTCAGATTCACCAAGGTTGAAATGAAGAAAAAAATGTTAAGGGCAGCCAGAGAGAAAGATCGGGTTACCCACAAAGGGAAGCCCATCAGACTAACAGCGGATCTCTCTGCAGAAACTCCACAAGCCAGAAGAGAGTGGCGGCCAATATTCAACATTCTTAAAGATAAGAATTTTCAACCCAGAATTTCATATCCAGCCAAACTAAGCTTCATAAGTGAAGGAGAAATAAAATCCTTTACAGACAAGCAAATGCTGAGAGATTTTTGTCACCAGTAGGCCTGCCTTACAAGAGGTCCTGAAGGAAGCACTAAACATGGAAAGGAACAACCAGTACCAGCCACTGCAAAAACATGCCAAATTGTAAAGACCATTGATGCTAGGAAGAAACTGCATCAACTAATGAGCAAAATAACCAGCTAATATCATAATGAAAGGATCAAATTCACACATAAGAATATTAACCTTAAATGTAAATGGGCTAAATGCTCCAATTAAAAGACACAGACTGGCAAATCGGATAAAGAGTCAAGACCCATCATGTGCTGTATTCAGGAGACCCATCTCACATGCAGAGACACACATAAGCTCAAAATAAAGGGATGGAGGAAGATCTACCAAGCAAATGGAAAACAAAAAAAAGCAGGGGTTACAATCCTAGTCTCTGATAAAACAGACTTTAAACCAACAAAGATGAAAAGAGACAAAGAAGGCCATTTCATAATGGTAAAGCGATCAATTCAGCAAGAAATGCTAACTATCCTAAGTATATATGCACCCAATACAGGAGCACCCAGATTCATAAAGCAAGTCCTTAGAGAACTACAAAGAGACCGAGACTCCCAAACAATAATAACGGGAGACTTTAACAGCTTACTGTCAACATTAGACAGATCAACGAGACAGAAAGTTAATAAAAATATCCAGGACTTGAATTCAGCTCTAAACCAAGCAGACCTAATAGACATCTACAGAACTCTCCATCCCAAATCAACAGAATATACATTCTTCTCAGGACCACATCGCACTCATTCCAAAATTGACCACATGGTTGGAAGTAAAGCACTCCTCAGCAAATGTAAAAGAACAGAAATTATAACAAACTGTCTCTCAGACCACAGTGCAATCAAATTAGAACTCAGAATTAAGAAACTCACTCAAAACTGCTCAACTGCATGGAAACGGAACAACCTGCTCCTGAATGACTGCTGGGTAAATAAGGAAATGAAGGCAGAAATAAAGATGTTCTTTGAAACCAACGAGAACAAAGACACAACATACCAGAATCTCTGGGACACATTTAAAGCAGTATGTAGAAGTAAATTTATAGCACTAAATGCCCACAAGAGAAAGCAGGAAAGATCTAAAATTGACACCCTAACATCACAATTAAAAGAACCAGAGAAGCAAGAGCAAACACATTCAGAAGCTAGCAGAAGGCCAGAAATAACTAAGATCAGAGCAGAACTGAAGGAGATAGAGACACAAA
Organism: Pongo pygmaeus; assembly: GCF_028885625.2. Lineage (NCBI taxonomy): Eukaryota > Metazoa > Chordata > Mammalia > Primates > Hominidae > Pongo > Pongo pygmaeus. Next base: position 181,813,900 of record NC_085930.1, on the reverse strand, counting down.
AAACCCTTTAAGAAATCAATGTCCAGGAGCTGGTTTTTTGAAAGGATCAACAAAATTGATAGACCGCTAGCAAGACTGATAAAGAAGAAAAGAGAGAAGAATCAAATAGATGCAATAAAAAATGATAAAGGGTATATCACCACCGATCCCACAGAAATACAACCTACCATCAGAGAATACTACAAACACCTCTACGCAAATAAACTAGAAAATCTAGAAGAAATGGATAAAATCCTGGACACATACACCCTCCCAATACTAAACCAGGAAGAAGTTGAATCCCTGAATAGACCAATAACAGGTTCTGAAATTGAGGCAATAATTAATAGCCTACCAACCAAAAAAATTCCAGGGCCAGACAGATTGACAGCCGAATTCTACCAGAGGTACAAAGAGGAGCTGGTACCATTCCTTCTGAAACTATTCCAATCAGTAGAAAAAGAGGGAATCCTCCCTAACTCATTTTATGAGGCCAGCATCATCCTGATACCAACATCTGGCAGATACACAACAAAAAAAGACAGTTTTAGGCCAATATCCCTGATGAACATCAGTACAAAAATCCTCAATAAAATACTGGCAAACCGAATCCAGCAGCACATCAAAAAGCTTATCCACCACGATCAAGTTGGCTTCATCCCTGGGATGCAAGGTTGGTCCAACATATGAAAATCAATAAACGTAATCCATCATATAAACAGAACCAAAGACAAAAACCACATGATTATCTCAATAGATGCAGAAAAGCCCTTTGACAAAATTAAACAGCCCTTCATGCTAAAAACTCTTAATAAACTAGGTATTGGTGGGACATAACTCAAAATAATAAGAGCTATTTATGATAAACCCACAGCCAATACCATACTGAATAGGCAAAAACTGGAAGCATTCCCTTTAAAAACTGGCACAAGACAGGGATGCCCTCTCTCACCACTCCTATTCAACATAGTGTTGGAAGTTCTGGCCAGGGCAGTCAGGCAGGAGAAAGAAATACAGGGTATTCAATTAGGAAAAGAGGAAGTCAAATTGTCCCTGTTTGCATATGACATGATTGTATATTTAGAAAACCCCATCATCTCAGCCCAAAATTTCCTTAAGCTGATAAGCAACTTCAGCAGAGTCTCAGGATACAAAAATCAATGTGCAAAAATCACAAGCATTCCTGTACAGCAATAACAGACAAACAGTCAAATCATGAGTGAACTCCCATTCACAATTGCTTCAAAGAGAATAAAATACCTAGGAATCCAACCTACAAGGGATGTGAAGGACCTCTTCAAGGAGAACTACAAACCACAGCTCAACGAAATAAAAGAGGACACAAACAAATGGAAGAACATTCCATGCTCATGGATAGGAAGAATCAATATTGTGAAAATGGCCATACTGCCCAAGGTAATTTATAAATTCAATGCCATCCCCATCAAGCTACCAATGACTCTTCACGGAATTGGAAGAAAATACTTTAAAGTTCATATGGAGCCAAAAAAGAGCCCGCATTGCCAAGACAATCCTAAGCCAAAAGAACAAAGCTGGAGGCATCATGCTACCTGGCTTCAAACTATACTACAAGGCTACAGTAACCAAAACAGCATGGTACTGGTACCAAAACAGAGATATAGGCCAATGGAACAGAACAGAGCCTTCAGAAATAATACCACACATCTATAACTATCTGATCTTTGACAAACCTGACAAAAACAAGAAATGAGGAAAGGATTCCCTATTTAATAAATGGTGCTGGGAAAACTGGCTAGCCATATGTAGAAAGCTGAAACTGGATCCCTTCCTTACACCTTATACAAAAATTAATTCAAGATGTATTAAAGACTTAAATGTGAGACCTAAAACCATAAAAACCCTAGAAGAAAACCTAGGCAATACCATTCAGGGACATAGGCATGGGCAAGGACTTCATGACTAAAACACCAAAAGCAATAGCAGCAAAAGCCAAAACAGACAAATGGGATCTAATTAAACTAAAGAGCTTCTGCACAACAAAAGAAACTACCATCAGAGTAAACAGGCAGCCTACAGAATGGGAGAAAATTTTTACAATCTTCCCATCTGACAAAGGGCTAATATCCAGAATTTACAAAGAACTTAAACAAATTTACAAGAAAAAATCAATCCCATCAAAAAGTGGGTGAAGGATATCAACAGACACTTCTCACAATAAGACATTTATGCAGCCAACAGACACATGTAAAAATGCTCATCATCACTGGCCATCAGAGAAACGCAAATCAAAACCACAATGAGATACCATCTCACACCAGTTAGAATGGCAATCATTAAAAAGTCAGGAAACAACAGGTGCTGGAGAGGATGTGGAGAAATAGGAATGCTTTTACACTGTGGGTGGAAGTGTAAACTAGTTCAACCATGTGGAAGTCAGTGTGGCGATTCCTCAGGGATCTAGAACCAGAAATACCATTTGACCCAGCAATCCCATTACTGCGTATATACCCAAAGGATTATAAATCATGCTACTATAAAGACACATGCACACGTATGTTTATTGTGGCACTATTCACAATAGCAAAGACTTGGAACCAACCCAAATGTCCATCAATGATAGACTGGATTAAGAAAATGTGGCACATATACACCATGGAATACTGTGCCTCCATAAAAAATGATGAGTTCGTGTCCTTTGTAGGGACATGGATGAAGCTGGAAACCATCATTCTGAGCAAACTGTCGCAAGGACAGAAAACCGAACACTGCATGTTCTCACTCATAGGTGGGAATTGAACAATGAGCACACTTGGACCCAGGGTGGGGAACATCACACACTGGGGCCTGTCGTGGGGTGGTGGGAGGGGGGAGGGATAGCATTAGGAGAAATACCTAATGTAAATGACGAGTTAATGGGTGCAGCACACCAACATAGCACATGTATACATATGTAACAAACTTGCACGTTGTGCACATGTACCCTAGAACTTAAAGTATAAAAAAAAAAAAAAAAGAAATGGTTCAGGGGTTGCTTTTATTAAAAGAAAAAGCCTTACCAAGAACTCCTCTCTATCTGCCTAAAAATTATTTTTTAATAACTCCTGTATTATTACCAGGGAAGGATCAAGAGAGTGATGTGCTGTTGAGGAAGAGCTGAAGGAAAGGGGAATGATGGGGGTGGCTGCTTGATCCAGAGTGGTCAAACATAGAGCTATGCTGCCATAGTCACTGAGCCCAGGAAAGTTACAAATCCTTTCTGGGCCTTAGTTTCCCTTTGGGTAAATATGTGAAGCCATATGTTAATTTCAGATGTAAAATCTTATAGTTTTATGATGTAGGTTTGAGAATAAATGTACTCATGTGCCGGGTCTGGCCCACAGACCCTGGCTGAGCAACAGATGAAAAAATGTATGCAGACACAGGTTTTTTGCCTGGCTGCACAGCTAGAGGACCGGGCCACTCACAGACACCAAGGAGGGTGCTATAAAGAGTCAGCAGCCACAGCCCTGACAAGCTGGTGCTACAGGCATTTATTTAGTACAGATTTAATGACAAAGGCTTTGAGTCAACACATCTGGTGGGTAATTAACATGGTTGCCCCCCTGGAGAGAGCAGTCCTGTGCACAGATGGTTAAAGGCCAGGTTCCGAGGCCTAAGTAAACTAACTTAACTAGATCAATTCCTTTATACTTGCTTGTTATCTGCGTTTTGCTCTCAGGCTCCCGATAAAAGAATTTGGCTGCCTTCAGCCAAATTATCTTTCAAAGCTTTTGCAAAACCTCCCAGCCTTCCAAGAAGTTTTTTGTCTTTCTCTATAACTTCTATAATTTTTCCCACCACCCTGACCAAACTCCTACACTCATGAATGGCAATAGAGGGTGATGGTTGAGGGTTTTGGAGCCAGAATGCTTGGGTTCAAATCCATTTCACCATTTACTGCCTGAGTGACCTTGGGTGATTCACTGACCCCCTGTGGTCTGAGATTCCTTGACAATGAGAACAGTGACTGGCAGAGAGCAAATGTCAGCACACATAAGCTACTGCCCTTGACATATCCTGTAGACTATAGGAGGATTTTGGAGCTAAGCCAGTATTTTGGCAGTATGGAAACTACTTGTTTTCTGTGTTGATAGTGAAAGAAAAAATGTTTTGGAATTGGAAAGGAACAACGTTATCCTTTTTGCCCTTCCTGAGACTGAACTGCAGCCCTAGAGGTTTTCTGGAAGGAAAAAAACAAACCAAATGTTTTAGGGTGACAGGGTTAGAGTGTTGAATCCCTCTGTGAGCTCTTTTATTTCTCTGAGCTAGATTTTGTTATGGAGTGGCAGTAAGGTTCTCCTCAGGTTTGCTTTGTAGCTTGTCATAAAATTCCTGGATATTTGAGGAAACAGTTGGAAATTTTAAAATTGTGCAATCTGATGAGAGAACCCTACTATTGCATACTTATTTTGTGCTTTACAGGTTGGCTTAATAATTCCGTCCAGTACTTTGCCATGTGTAGAGGGTGCCACTGTGCTCCACATAGAACCCTTTAGGTCCATGCATGCCCTCATGTGGGACAAAAGGTTTCCTCTACAAAAATAATGCTGAGTAAAAGAAATAAGGGAAGAGGGACAAATAGGAAAAATCCCTAGCCAGATGGAGATCCACCGAAGGCCTGGAACCTGAGCAAGTCTACGCCCTGATTTGTAGCACTTGCTGATTTCTGTGATGTAAATACTCCCACTCTGGCCAATTTCAAGCCACTGACTTAATGTCAACTTGTTACCAGAAAGAGGCCCCAATCTAGACTCCAAGAGAGGGTTCTTGCATTCTCACGCAAGAAAGAATCCGGGGCAAGCCTGTAAAGTGAAAGCAAGTTTGTTAGGAAAGTGAAGAAATAAAGAATGGCTGCTCAGGGGCAGAGCAGCCCCAGGGGCTGCTGGCTGCCCATTTTTATGGTTATTTCTTATGCACTAAACAAGGGTAGATTATTCATGCCTCCCCTTTTAGATTATACAGGGTAACTTCCTGACGTTGCCATGGCATTTGTAAACTGTCATGGTGCTGCTGGGAGTGTAGCAGTGAGGACCACCAGAGGTCACTCTCGTTGCCATCTTGGTTTTGGTGGGTTTTAGCCGGCTTCTTTACTGCAACCTGTTTTATCAGCAAGGTCTCTATGACCTGTATTTCCTGCTGACCTCCTATCTCATCCTGTGACTTAGAATGCCTTAACTGTCTGGAATGCAGCCTAGTAGGTCTCAGCCTCATTTTACCCAGCCCTTATTCAAGACAGAGATGCTGTGGTTCACATACCTCTGACAAACTGACTTGCAAAATTCCTGTAAATTTATCAGTTGGTTTGTGAGACCCAGCAAGAGCTGGTTTCAGCATACCAGTGAAGGGCACTGCCAAAGAGAATAGCAGGTTAAAAAAATGAAAAATGTTAGGCAAGTTATGCTTGACTGCAAGGGGTAGGGTGGTGAGAAATGAGGTTCGAATGTAGAGTGGTACCAGACTGGAATGCCAACTTTAGATTTTTCTTTTTTTCCTGTAAGAAACAGGAAGTCAGCAGAAGTTTTTAAGTAGGCAGGTAATGTGATCAGCCTTTCAGGGTAGAAACTCTGACAGCAGTATGCAACAAGTTACAGAGAAAGACTGTTATCTAGAATTCAAGTTAGCAGGCAAGTGCAGAAAATAATGAGCATCTTAGCCAAGGCAGCAATGACAGCGGGGGGTGGAGCTAGGGGTAGAACTAGGTCAGAAAACGTTGGCAGGTGGAGTTACTAGGGTTTGATGAGGTGATTGGAAATCATGTGAGATAAGAAGCTGAGGACAATATTAAGGTTTCTAGCTTAGAAGTTAGACTTATGGTCAGATAATTGAGAATTTATGTCGTTAATTGCTCGGGGTGGAGAAGGGAGAGTAGGCCATATTAATTTTGAGGAGCTTGTAGGCTAGATCCTGGAGATGGTTGGAAATATGTATGGAAGCTTGAGAAAGATAGATCAGGGACTAGAAATCAGTATATGAATACAGGTCATAGCCTTTGAATTTAGTAGGCTGCTGGCAAATACTTCCTATTTGCCATGATAGTACATTGGCTTGCTCAAGGAAAGAAGGCATTGTGAAGTTGAATGAAATAAAAAATGGAACTTTTGAGAACATCATCATTTAAAGGGCCAGTGGTCATGAGAGGAAGAACCAATCAATAAAAGACCAAAAAAAAAAAAAATTGGGGGGAGTGAGGGATGAATTGTTAGTGTGGCAAGAAAAACAAGAAACTGGAGAAGTTAAGAGGGAAGAAAGTTTCAAGAAAGCACAAGTTGTCAAATGTCTGCAGTGAGGCCAGGTAGGTCATTGGCATCGGCATTGGCATTGGCATTGGGGTCAGGGGGTCATTGGTGAGCCTAATAAGGATAGTTTCATCAGACAGGTGGGGCTGAAGCCAGATTGCAATGGGTTACCTTCAAAGAAGGCAGTCTTTGAAAAGTCAGTTTTTTTTTTTCTTTTTTTTTTTGCCAGAGTCTCACTCTGTTGCCAGGCTGGAGTGCAGTGGTGCAATCTCAGCTCACTACAATCTCTGCCTCCCAGGTTCAAGCAATTTTCCTGCCTCAGCCTCCCAAGTAGCTGGGATTACAGGTGTGCATCACCACGCCAGGCTAATTTTTTCATTTTTTAGTACAGACAGGGTTTCACCATGTTGGCCAGGATGATCTCGATTTCCTGACCTCATGATGCACCCGCCTCGGCTTCCCAAAGTGCTGGGATTACAGGCCTGAGCCACCACGCCTGGCCAAAAAGTCACATCTTCTTTAGGACAAAGACAGAACTGACATCCACAGAAATCAAATTCTATTTAGAGATACATCTTCTCACTTTGCCTCCTTGCCCCCTATAAATTACCTGTTACGAATTCTCCCTTCCATCTGCTTTCCAGATCCTATGCCCTCCTTCCTCTAGGATCTCAATTCACTTAATTCTTTTTACCTCTGTAACTTTGTCTTTCTCTCTTGACAAGCTGTTTCCCAAGAAGCATGCTCAAGTCTCTCCCAACTGTTCTAGTGCCTTCTTTATCTCTACAAACAGTGAACGTAATCTGTCTGCATTTACTCTCTCTGTTTCTTCAACTCCTGCTCACTTTGCAACCCATTACAATATGGTTTTCAGCCCCATATCTTGGATGAAACTGTCCTTAATAGGTTCACCAGTGAACCCATAGCCAACACCAATGACCTACTTGGACTTTCTGCAGACATTTGACAACCTGCCTTCTTGAAATCTCTTCCCCCTTAATATCTCCAGTTTCTTGTTTCTGTTGCCACACTAATGATTTGCCCCTTTTCTCTCTTTTTCTCACTCCCTCTCTTTTTTTTTGTCTTTTATTGATTGGTTTTTCCTGTCTTGCTCACCAGCTCTTTAAGTGATGATGTTTCCGAAGCTTCCATTTTTTTATGTTATTCAACTTTACCTGAGCAAATTAACTTTCCCTCTCTGGTGGAATTTACCATGTGGCCTAAATCCTCCTAGAAATGGTGCTCAGCCCTGTTCTTTGATCAGAGTTGGGTTGGAGTAGAGATCCAGCCCTCAGCAAGTGAAGGTATGTTTTTGACCTTGTATTCTAGTTGAGAATGAGAAAGGAGACTTTGATGCCTTGCAGGTTCTCTTTCTGTCCTTACTAGGTCAGGGTGGTGGGCAAAGGACTAAAGCGTGAACACTGCCCTGTGACCAGAAACATCTGTTTGCCTTTCCCCAACCTTCTCTCCTTCTCCAGCCTTCTGGTCATGTATCAAAGGGGAAGCAGGAGGCTGGGGAAGAACCAATAGCATACTGATACTCCATACACATAAATAACTTAGCATCTGGTCAAGTTTCAACATGAACCAACTACCTGGGTACAGAGCCAGTGCACCACCAGATTTTACTGTCCGGTTCCACTGAGGCATAATGAGTACCCTTATTCCCCTTCCATCTCCTTAGGCAGAATTCTTCCCCTAGATCCTGGAATGGTTATGGAGGCAAGTTTTAAGACCTCTAGAACTGTTCTAGATTACTTCAGCTAGCCAAGACAGGGTAATTTGCAGCCCATAGGGCCCTTAACGCAATTCTGTGTGTTCCTGGATTTCCCAGCTACTTCTAAAGAGGTTTCAAGAAACTTTGTTATTTTCAGGTTACTTGAGTGAATCTGAATCTTTACTTCATTAAAACTCAATTCACCTCAGCTGGTACTGTGTCCGGGCAATCTCTTTTCTCCCCTAGGCTTGTCTTTTCTCTCCTCCTAGGCTTGGTTCCATACCTCTACTTTAAGGTCCATCTCTTAATTGAACATTAAACATTAATATTTTAATTAAATTCTCATATTTTCATGCAGATAAATAAATGTTCCATGAGATTATAGATTTTTTTCTTATAATAGGCACAATTAGAGCGAAATATAAAGAGAATTAAAAAGCTGATGGACTGAATGAAGTGACTGTAGTGGAAAAATTGGAAGTCACTGACATAAAATACAAACCTTCGAATGTGAAGAACGAATCAGGTAGTGAGTTAGAATCGATGCTTTAACATTGGGAGATATACCTAATGCTAGATGACGAGTTGGTGGGTGCAGCGCACCAGCATGGCACATGTGTACATATGTAACTTACCTGCACGTTGCGCACATGTACCATAGAGCCTAAAGTATAATAAGAATAAGAATAAGAATAAAAAAAAGAAAAATTAAGTTGTATATATTTAAAAACAAATAAATCACATTAGGAAAAAAAAAAAAAAAAAAAGAATCAATGCTTTAAGTATTGATGTTGCTGGTTCATGTTGAAACTTGACCAGATGCGAAGTCATTGATGTGTATGGGGTATCAGTGTGCTGCTGGTTCTTCCCCAGCTGCCTCCTTCCCCTTCAATATGACCATACAAATAAGCTTTTTAAAGATCACTGTTGTATATCTTTTTTAACCTGCAACAATTTCAGGACTTGATAATCCATGTGGTACTAATAACAAATGTGCATGACAGGAAAAATGATAGTCTCAGCTTCCCTAGAAACATTGGAATATCTGTCACTGGGCTCACTTTTTTACGCAGTGATCTTCTGGAGCAGAGGTGTAATATCAGTGATAACTGCCTCATAAAGGGCTTCTTATGTGACAGGCACTGTTCTAGGTGCCTTAGTTTCCAGTCTTCACAACAGTCTTTTGAGGTCATGTGTATAATTACTTGCATTTTATGGATGGGAGATTGAGGTACAGAGAGATTTGGTCATTTGCCCAGGGGCCCAGTGCTGGTAAGTGAGGGAGCTGGGATTTTAGCCCAGGTGCTCAGGCTCTGGATTCTATGCTGCAGACTTCTGTGCTGCGCATGCCTCCTTTAGATTGAACCTGTTATTGCCATGCTCCTCTTGCCTCCATTTTGCTTGTATACCTTACCTACCCATAGGTGTTTGAGTTAAAACACTTTCCAGGCCGGGCGCGGTGGCTCACGCCTGTAATGCCAGCACTTTGGGAGGCCAAGGCGGGAGGATCATGAAGTCAGGAGATCGAGACTGTCCTAGCCAGCACAGTGAAACCTTGTCTCTACTAAAAATATAAAAATTAGCTGGGTGTGGTGGTGTGTGCCTGTAATCCCACCTACTCGGGAGACTGAGGCAGGATAATCGCTTGAACCAGGGAGTTGGAGGTTGCAGTGAGCCAAGATTGTGCCATTGCACTACAGCCTGGTGAGAGAGGGAGACTCCGTCTCAAAAAAAAAAAAAAAAAAACAAAAACAGAACAACAACAACAAAAACAAACCACTTTCCAATACTTGCACCTTAGTTCCAGCCCTTTTCCTTGTTAGCCATATCTATGATGGGACATTGTCTAAGATGTAATTGAGGGCTAGACACCTTACTGGATTTCATCCCCAGACAGAGGTAATTCCTTTCTTCTCTGAGCTTGTGCAACCCTTTATCTAGGACTTTCTTACCACTTACTGCTTAGCTAACTAACATCAGCTATTCATTTGTAAGCCTTGGTTCTCCTCTATTACGCTAAGTTTCAGATGATTCTCTTTCTCCCCTACAAAGTTCTCTGCCCATAGGGTATACTTCATAATTTATATGTTGACTTAATCAACAGAGACCAACCCCATATATAAACATAACTAATTTATATATTCATAAGCAGAGCACAATTTCTGCTTGGTTTCCTTTGATTCTTGTTTGTCCTTTGATCTTCAGCCATCAGACCTGGATAGGGAGCCAGTGCCCCACTGGATTTCTTTGTCTGGTTCCACTGAGCCGTAATGAGTACCCTTTATCCCCTTCCATTCATTAGGCAGAATTCTTCCCCTAGATCCTGGAATGGTTATGTAGGCAAGTTTTAAGACCTCTGGCACTGCCCTAGCTTACTTCAGTGAAGACGGAGTAATTTACAGCCCATTAGGCCCTTAAAACTTGGCTTGCTTCTGTGTTCTCCTGGAGTTTCCCAGCTCCTTCTAAAGAGGTTTCAGGAGGGTTGGCACAGTAGCTAACACCTGTAATCCCAACACTTTGGGAGGCCAAGACAGGTGGATCACTTCAGGTCAGGAGTTCAAGACCAGCCTGGGCAACATAGTGAAACCCTGTATCTACTAAAAAAAAACACACAAAAATTAGCCAGGTGTGGTGGTGGGTGCCTGTAATCCCAGCTATCTGGGAGGCTAAGGCAGGAGAATCGCTTCAACCAGGGAGGCAAAGGTTGTAGTGAGCCAAGGTCATGCCACTGCTTTCCAGCATGGGCAATAGAGTGAGGCTCTGTCTAAAAAAAAGAAATAGAGGTTTCAGGAAACTTTGTTACTTCCAGAATGTTACGTGTGTGACTCTGAATCTGATTTCATAAGCTCAAGGAAATATAACTTGATCTATATTTTAAATCTTCATCCTTTAGGTAGGAAACTTATTCCCAGTGAGTTTAGGAATTCCCACTCATCACTATTTGCTTTTAGGTGTTGGAGGATCTTATACAGTGCTGAGGCATTGTGGTTTGGGGAAGCCATCTGGGTATCACTCATCCTCAGCCCACATCACTGTTCCACCTGATCCTTGGTGTTTGATCCTTACAGTTTGTCCTGAGATATCCTTTGTTCTTATCTGTAAGATAGTAGATCTTTCAAATCCATTAGCACTCATTTCTATTCCTGTTGGACTCTTGGGTACATATAATGGGCTGTGGAGAAAAGATAGATTGTCTTAGGTCCATCTGCAAGACATTCATGCAGACCCTGCTACATTTATGCTTTCACTGGGCATGCAGAATCATTCTGTTTTTCCCTCACCAGCTGGAGCCTGGGGCTCTAAGGCCATTTGAGGCATTACCTTTCTAGACATACCCTGCATCTACTCTTCCCTAAGGTCTTGCCTCTTTCCAGGGTTCTGTCTGGGTATGAGGCACAGGTCAGCTGCTTCAGATTCCACAGACCTATCTGGGAGTTTTTGCACCCCAGGGTTCTTTTTTCATTGGCTCCCAGATATTTATCCATACAGCCCTCATTTCCTCTGCAACATTTTCTCTTCCCCTCTTCTACCATCTAGCCTGGGAAATCACTTTCTATTCTAGGAGACTTCTTATTCATCATGTAATCTTCTAAATCAATGCCTATTTTTTAAAAGATTCTCGGCCGGGCGCGGTGGCTCGTGCCTGTAATCCCAGCATTTTGGGAGGCCGAGGCAGGTGGATCACTTGAGGCCAGGAGTTCGAAACCAGCCTGGCCAACGTGGCAAAACCCTGTCTCTACTAAAAATACAAAATGTAGCCGGGAGTGGTGGTGCATGCCTGTAATCCCAGCTACTTGGGAGGCTAAGGCACGAGAATAGCTTGAATCTGGGAGGCGGAGGTTTCAGTGAGCCGAGATCATGCCACTGCATTCCAGCCTGGGTAACAGAGTGAGACTCTAACTCAAAAAAAAAAGATTCTCCAAAAGATACAGGCTTTTAAAAATCCAAAGGAAGGAACGCACTCCTGTTTCTTTGCTTTTTTTTCTCATAGCCCTTCAAAGAAGTAACAACTATAGAAAGGTGTGGCTACTGAATTTATTTTCTGGGCAGTATGGTAGGAGGGGAGTAATGTGAAGAACTAAGGGAAAGATATTTGAGGAAAAAAAAAGGTAATATCACGAGTTTATCATTGATATCACATAGACATGCAAATGTTATCGCATACTGGATAGGGCTCAGAGCAGCTTCCATGGCCCACACTGATTTACACCAGCGTTTCTAGGGCAATTCTGTAAGTCCTGCAGCCCCTCAAGGTTTTAGAAATCCAGCTTCTGTACTGGCTCCTTAATGTCAAAGCTTCTCTTCTCTTCTCTTCTCTCTGTAAGCAAGATAATAGTACCTACCTCACAGAATAGTAGCCAGAATTCAGCAACCTACCCTAGCACTCACTGTAGGCACTCAGGCAGTGATAGCTATTATTTATAATAGTAACAAGAAAAGTAATTAACAGGTTACTGTTCATATCAATTTTCAAGTTTTCAAACAGTCTTGATATTGGCTGTAGTATAACTCTAATTTATCAATACAATTGTAAACATTAGCACAGTTTTTCTTGTAGCAGTTTTCTAAATTCTTTTTCTACTCATCTACCTACCCTTTCATATTCCTGTCTTTTACCCTGCGTAAACAAATTGTCCCCCTTTTTTTTTTTTTTGAGGCAGTCTCACTCTGTCATCCAGGCTGGAGTGCAGTGGCACAATCTCGGCTCACTGCAACATCTGCCTCCTGGGTTCAAGTGATTCTCTTACCTCAGCCTCCCCAGTGGCTGGGATTACAGGCATGTGCTACCATGCCTAGCTACTTTTTTTTTTTTTTTTGAGATGGAGTCTCACTCTGTCACTTAGGCTGGAGTGCAGTGGCACAATCTCGGCTCACTGCAAGCTCCACCTCCTGGGTTCATGCCATTCTCCTGCCTCAGCCTCCCGAGTAGCTGGGACTACAGGCACCCGCCACCACGCCTGGCTAATTTTTTTTTTTTTTGTATTTTTAGTAGAGACAGGGTTTCACCATGTTAGCCAGGATGGTCTCGATCTCCTGACCTCATGATCTGCCCATCTCGGCCTCCCAAAGTGCTGGGATTACAGGCGTGAGCCACCACACCCGGCCCCAGCTAATTTTTATATTTTTAGTAGAGATGGGGTCTCACCATGTTGGCCAGGCTGGTCTCAAGCTCCCGACCTCAGGTGATCTGCCTGCCTTGGCCTCCCAAAGAGCTGAGATTATAGGCATGAGCCACTGCACCCAGCCAAATTGTCCCTTTTCTAATCAGCACTTCTACCCCCACACCACTGTGTTGCTATTGTAAACAATGCAGATGGTTGTTCAAGTATTCTGTGAATGCAAGCGAAACATAAGCTAACGTGGAGAGATGTTTCTGGAAAGGTATGAACAAATTGAGTCAAACCCGCATGTACTCAGAGCATGCGTTACATAAAGGAAACTCAAGGTGGGTTCTCTTATAAAATGTACAGTCTTTTCATATCTGTCATATAAAGACAATTCACTTGTTTTACAGCTTCATATAGTTAAAGAAACTCATATAATTTGTCTCAAGTGTTTAAGAAAGTCTTCATTTAATTAAAAAGAAAAGTACAGCTCATAATATAACAGAGCCAGGTCCACCATTTCTTTGTTCATATTTCATTGTTTCGTGCCGGTCAAACTACTTGTCCTGTGACAAGTGGAATGGAGCTTGCATGTTCCCTATTAATTGATAATGGTGTTAACAAGGGTTTATTATATCTACTCTAGAAATTTTGGAAATACAGTGATTCTTAGCTATTCCCTGGCAGATATCAATATTCTGTAAATTAGACTAACATTTTACCACAAAACTCGAATGGTAATTGCCTTCTTCCAATTTACCGAAGAACTTAAGTTGATAGTTAGAATCGTCTGTGCAGTACATGTGTGAACACATGTGCATGTACACATGCATAAATTAGTATCAAAGACATGAACAGTTTTAACTTGTTCAGTAAATTGGGCAGTCGATGTCAGGGCACATGTAGAAGTTGAATTTTCTTAATATTCATTTGCTCTGCTGCTGCTTATACTTGCCAGCAAATAATATTAAAGGAATTCCTAAAATAGCTGTTCATTGTTTGATTAATTGCCTCTTGTTCTTGTTTTTCATTAACACTTGCTAATGCTGTTCTAATATAGTGCTTTCTAACTCTTTTCATGATAGGACATATATATATGTGTGTATATATATATGTATGTATATATAAAATTATACACACACAGTTACAATGTTTATATGAGACACTGGGGTAAAGGGCTCAGGAATTTGCCCAGAGGCTGAGGCGATGAGCACACACAGACCCTCTTCAAGGTGTACCGTCGTGCCCTGTGCACAGCCTGAGAAGCTTAAGGTGCCACATTGCAGACATCATATAGTCCTGATTTCTGTTAGCAACATTGTTTCCTTGATCTTATGATCATTAATCACCAGTGTTCTGTTTCATAGTCTACAAAAGAGCACTATTACTCTCCAGCTGTTCCCCTTCCTGATGAACTTGCGAAAGTGGAGAGAAGGAAATAAACTCAGAAGTGTCTGCTTGGTGGGTAAATTAGGTCTCTTTGCTATCTTCCTTCTGCATCCAAATAACTTTCTGCGACCACTTAATGCAGAGCTTGATACCCTGAGGGTTCAGAAGGGAAGAGACCATCAGGCAGTATGGTCTTTGCCTCATTTCTAAAAAGCTTCTGGTTATGTCTGAGCTGATCTGCTTCTAAATGCCAGGGCCTCTGTTGACCATGTTTCTTTTTTCTAACACACTCCTTTCAAAAGGACAAGACACATTTAAAGATACAATTAAATATATTGAAGTTACAAAGCAGTTTAAAGAAATTAAACAGTGAGACACACTCAAATATATGTTACAAAGGAATTTAAAGAAATTAAAGTAAATAGAAAATTTCCCTCTTTTATTTGCATTGAAATAAAGTATTATTTCTTTACTCCTAGTATGTTATTGGAACTGTGATATACTTATTTAGAAAAAAAAGGTACTGAATCCTGGAATTCAAACCTAATCTTAGGTTTGAGTCCCAGAACTACCACTTATCCAGTGAAATGAACAAGCATAGTTATTTTCTAAGCCTTCTCAATAAAATGGAACTGATGATACCTGAGATCTCATGTATGAAAATATTTTGTCAACTCCAAAAGCAAAAGGTAAATACAATTGGTTTTTGTATTAAAAGGGCTCAATGAGCCCTCCAGTCCAGTGGCAGTTGCTTGTAGGAATTCAGACACTCAGTTGTGAGGGCAGCTCTGGTGATGCCAAGTTGATTTGCGCCCTCCCTCTTTATTTCCTCCCTCGCCTGCAGAGTAACCTGATCCACTACCTGGGACTGAGCCATCACCTGCTGGCACTGAATTTTATCATTGTTTCTTTCGGCAAAAAAAGCGCGTGGTCTTCTGCCCAAGTGAAGGTGACCGACACGGACTTTGATGGTGTGGAAGTCAGAGTGTTTGAAGGACCTCCGAAGCCCGAAGAGCCACTGAAACGCAGCGTCGTTTATATCCACGGAGGAGGCTGGGCCTTGGCAAGTGCAAGTACGTCCTGGTCACCTTCAGATGGTTTGTTGTTGTGGTTGGCCTTGGGGGAGATGTGTAATTGAGTTTGGCTTTCTTAGTGGGAAAGAAGGGGACCATTTATCTTGGTTCCCCGGGATGGTCCCAGTTACCCCTGTTGTCCCAGCAAAATTATTACTAGTGCCCCCTTTTCACTCTCAAAAGGGTCCTGGTTTGGGTGATAAATTAAATGGTTATCCTATGTAAAGGTTTTTTGCTCGTTGGTTTGTTTATTAATTCAGGTAGACTGTTGTAAAAATATTTCCTATGATCTAAATCACAGACTAACTTATTGTGCAGTGCTGATACAGCTTTCTGCACCAAAACAAGGTGAAGTTTCACCAGGCACGCATATGGAGAATTATCTGTGCCTCTCTTGCCAACTTGTGTTTTGAAGATATATGTCTATGAAATAGACCAGGTATTCCTTAATACACATGTTAACATTTTATCTGCTTATGAAAGCAAAGGTTAAAATATAAAATATATGCAACCATTCAAAGGAAACAATCTTGCAAAGTTCAAGAATATTTTCTTTAGATTTGGATGATTTTCATGAGTAGAACACATTCAAAATGGAAGGCAGCCAAACAGAGCTGCCCAGAAGAGAGACTCCCAAGGCGGAATTCGGGGTCTCGTCTCTGCTAATAAGTGATCATGGAGCTACTTCCTCATCTTCAGTCCAGAGCTTTTGGCATCCCCTTAATTTAAAAGCAGTGGCCACTTGTTTTGTTTATTTTATCATTATGTGATTTTTTTTAAAGCAACAAAGGTCAGAAGGTTTGACTTTTTCTAGTAATCTTATTCAATTCCATATCCGTTGTTTATTCTTTTATTCAGTGATTTTTTTTCACATTTTCAATAGCCGTTCATGAGTATGTAGGTTTGCCCGAGACCAAGGGGTTTGCTGGGCTGCAGATCTTTCAGTGCAAAAGCTCAAACAGTTGTGGGCAAGTCTGGACCATTGGTCAGTCTAAGGTGTGCTCGGGTGTAGAGATACAAAAATGAATAAGAAGGAGTTTCTGCCTTAAAAGAGATTGAGTCTGTAGCATTGGACGCTTGCCAGGAAAAACATTGTACTGGAGGACAGGAAGTACGGATGCCAGGAATGGGATGGATTACAAAAGTCAACCTGGCCTTTTCTGCATAATTTTGACTGATCACTTCTGCCCGAGGAAGAACTTGAGCAGGTGGAGGTAACAGGTGTCTATGTAATTCTTAAGCTTCTGATTCTAAGACTGCCTTGGAAACCCTATAAATAAGAAAATATTTGGCTCTCAGTTGGCACAATATAGATCTTAATTTACTGAGAGCAACTAAGGATTAAATTCTTACATATTAAATTGGTTCTGTTACTGCAGACTTTGGATCCTCTAAGAAATGCTAAGACTTCCTAAAATTCTAGTTTTTTATGTGTTCATTTAAAAAGAATACCATATTCTTCAAATTGATCACTTTACTGAACTGCAGCAAATGAAGTGTTAAAAGAGCAAAAATTTTTAAATTAAGTTATTATTTTTAGGCATAAGATCTCACTCTGTCACCCAGGCCAGAGTACAGTGGCACTATCACAGATCATTGTAACCTCAAACTCCTGGGCTCAAGTGATCCCCCTTCCTCAGCCTCCCAAGCAGCTGGGACTGCAGGCGTGCACCACTATGCCTGGCTAATTAAAAAAAAAATGTTTTATAGAGGCAGCATCTGGCTATGTTGCTCAGGCTGGTCTCAAACTTCTGACCTCAAGTGATCTCCTTCCTTAGCCTCCTGAAGTGCTGAGATTACAGGCATGAGCCACCACTCCCAGCCTAAAATTGCATGATTCTAAGGAAGAGACTGCTTATTTGCTGTGATTTTTTTTTCAGAAAGATATATATATTTGAAGAGCTATAAAATCAGGATTAATTTGGTGTATTTCATATAGTCCATTATGAAATAAATATTTAGATAGTAATATATTCAAAACTAAACTATGCATTTCCTGTTATATAGTAGTTGCATGTTATTAGAAATCAGATTTAATTTTTCATATGTACATGTAACTCTATTATTTGTTCACATTTGCTTTTTATTAGTTTTTAGTATTAGCTCCAAGCCTAAAAACAATTCACACTTAGCAGAATTTACGAGTGGACAGTATTAAATGACCTGTTTGTAATGACTGTTCCCTTTGTGTCTTTTAGAAATCAGGTATTATGATGAGCTGTGTACAGCAATGGCTGAGGAATTGAATGCTGTCATTGTTTCCATTGAGTAAGTAATTAATGCTAGTCATAGAAAATTTTTCTTATAAAGGAATTCTAGATAACAGTCTAGTTACTTTGTTTTACAAGTGATAAAGTAAAAAATAAAGGTCTTGAGTTGGCAAAGAGATATGCCCAAAGTCACACTCAGCATAATCAGAAAAATGATTTCTGATGTAACAAAATTTATTGAACTAGCTTTATAACACTTCAAATTACCTATTCACCATTAGTTTTGAAAACTGAAAAAAGGATTAACTAAAAACCTAGAGAAGTATGCAATCAGTTACCTGCAACATATAAGTTTAATACTCACTTTTTAAATCTAAAAAGTAGTAAGGATTTTAAGAGAATCTCTTCTACAGCCAAGAGTTGAAAAAGTTGCTCTCTTAGAGTCAGGTTCTATGACTTGTACCTTGGGAACAGAAATATGTGTTCAACAAATTTTAATGGTGTGGTTAGTAGTAATAGTAGTAATATTAATATTTTGAGTTGTCTCTATCAGTTCTGTGTAAGCCACTTTTCTGGGCAACTAAGAAGAATGTGAATAATAATTATAATAATTGTGATGATAATAATAATACAACACAAAAATCACGCCACCTTTTTTGTGCCAGGCATTGTGTGAATGCTTTTGCACACGTGTCTCTTCTTCTTTAGGTCTTTTTTAGATACCATCCTCTCAGCCAAGCCTTTTTTTGACAAGCCTTTGTGAAATTGCAACCCATGTTCCTCTGTTTCATTTCTCTCCAAAGCTATCATCAATATCTGACAAACCACATATTTGACTTATTATATGTTTATTGTAATTAGTGGAAATAGACAATATGAATTTTATAAAGGCAAACATTTCAGGATTGTTGTTTATTTTGTTTGTTGCTGAATCATTAGTGCCTGGAAACATCCCTGGCATATGGTGAGCATTCAGTAAATATTTATGGAATGAATGAATGAAGCACCTTAATTCTCATATAAAAATCCAAGATATTTTGATATCTTTTTCATAAGTGAGGAAATTGAGACCCAAGAAGCTAAGTAATGTGCATAAGGCCAGATAGCTAGCTCATCGCATAGATGGGGTAGGGGAATAAGTCAGATAGTTCCCAAAGTCTCTGGACCTTTTTGATCCAGTTTCAAGCCACTATCGAAGGGAGCTTATAATGCTGACTGGCAGGGCCATAACGCCAACCACTTTTTCTTGCCCCAGGCTCATTCAGTTCTCTTCTTCCCTCTGCCTCTCTGTCAGCTATCCTGTTCATGGTGCACCACCTCCTTGCTCCTCCTCCAGATTTAAGTGGATCTTTTCTTCTGCAGTCTCTTGGAAGGGGCTGCTCAGAGTCACTGAGGCAGTTCTGACCCTGTTGACAGAAGCCCTAGAGTCACCCAAAAGCCCTAGAGTCACCCAAAAGCCCTAGAGTCACCCAAAAGCCCTAGAGTCACCCAAAAGCCCTAGAGTCACCCAAAAGCCCTAGAGTCACCCAAAAGCCCTAGAGTCCAGACAGCTGGAGCCAAATCTGCTGAGGAAGCAGCCACCACACCTGGACCTTTCTGGACTCTCAGCGAGGCCTCCCAGATTACTCAAGGTTGTCAGTGCAGTTTGGTAATACAGGAACCTTCAGGGAAATGATTTGGGCAGCTGGCCTGAGCAGCTGGCCAGAGGAAAGCACAGGGGATGTTTAAGGAGACAAGGCCCTACAGCTTGGTGTTGAGGAACAAGCTTCAGGGGCCATTCAGCTGGTTTCTTGTGTAGCCCCAGCTCCTTGCAGGCCTGAGAAAAGGAGGGAAGCTGGGCTTGCTTCAGTTGGCACCGTGTGGATTTTCCATTCACCACAGGGCCTACCCTCCAGGCTTCAATATCACTATTTGGCCACATGCCCTAAACTGTTCCTCCATTCCCTTCTCCCCTTATCAGCATCGGTCTCAAGTAAAATGAGCATTGCCAGGCTTATCATAAGACACAGGAGAATAAGACATATTTAAGAAGATTTTTCTGAAAAGGGCTAAAATTTAGAAGGGACTGCTTTGATTTAAACTTTGCATTGTTCCTCATCTATACAACATGGTGTCCAGACGGGAGGCATGAGCATATGGCAGTGAAGTTCCATCACTCATGACTGTGTGACCTCAAGCAGGTCATTTAAACTCATGTGCAAAATGGGGTTGAGAACCCTTCCTGTATGTTTAGAATGTGAGCTACTGGGAAAAGAGCGAGGTATGGTGCTGCACCTTACTTGGGAGGCTGAGGTACAAGGATTACTTGAGCCCAGGAGTTTGAGTCCAGCATAGGCAACATAGGGAGACCCTATTTTTTAAAAAAACAAAGCAAAGGCTGGGAGCGGTGGCTCATGCCTGTATCCCAGCACTCTGGGAGGCTGAGGCAGGTGGATCACCTGAGGTCGGGAGTTCGAGACCAACCTGATCAACAACATGGAGAAACCTCGTCTCTACTAAAAATACAAAATTAGCCTGGCGTGGTGGCGCATGCCTGTAATCCCAGCTACTCGGGAGGCTGAGGTAGGAGAATCACTTGAACCCGGGAGGTGGAGTTTGCAGTGAGCCGAGATTGCACCATTGTACTCCCGCCTGGGCAACAAAAGCGAAACTCCATCTCAAAAAACAAACAAACAAACAAACAAAGCAAAAACAAAAGAATGTGAACTCCTGGGAACAGAAATCACGTCTTCCTTCCTTTGCATCTCCAGAACCCAGTGCAAGGCTTGGAGTGTGCATGCTAGGTAAATGCATGCTGAGTTGGGATAATGACTGCAGAGAGTTGTCACAAGAATCATTTTGGACAATTGATATAAAGGAGTTCAGATATTCAAAAGCACTAGCTGAGTCTGGAGGATTATTGCACTATCTAGCCTCTAGAATGAAAAGGACAACTTACACATTTATTTATCAGCATGTTTGGAACTCACAGTACTTTTTTTTTTTTTTTTTGTACAAATAGCAAGATAGTAATCCTTGTTAGGATTCAGGCTAACCCAAGAGCACTTTATAACCTATGCTCTAGTTGAGGTACAGCCAACATTATATGATCATGATGTTCCTCTTGGAAACGATGTTCAGGCCAGGTGTAGTGGCTCACACGTGTAATCCCAGCACGTTGGGAGGCTGAGGCAGGTGGATCACTTGAGTCCAGGAGTTCAATACCAGCCTGGGCAATGTGGCAAAACCCTGTCTTACAAAAAAGTTAAAAAACAATTAGCCAGGCATGGTGGTGCATGCCTGTAGTTCCAGCTACTCGAGAGGCTGAGTTGGAAAGACTGCTTGAGCATGGGAGATCAAGGCTGCAGTGAGCTGAGATTGCGCCACTGCACTCCAGCCTGGGTGACAGAGGGAGACCCTGTCTCAAAACAAAAAAAAAAAAAAAAAAAGAAAGGAAAAAAAAAGCAGTTCAGAGCGGGATCTCAGTGGCTCGCTTCTTTCTTCTTTCTTTTATTCCATAAATATTTACTGGATTCCTGTTTTGTGCCAGTTACCGTGTTAAATGCTGGTGACATAACAATGTAGGAATAACTTAATTCCCGCCCTCATAGAGTTTATGATCTAGAAGAGAATGACCTTGAATAAGTAATGTTAAAAGTGTGATAAGTGATGGGAAGTAGAAGGGCAAGTAGTAACAGAGGCATCTAACAGGCAAGATCTTACCTCATTTAAAGGGTCAGAAAAGGTGTCTTAAAGAAAGTGATGTTTGGATGAAATCCCTAAGAATGAGCAGAACGTCATTAGAAAAAGTGGATTGGTCATGGAAGACCAAAGTGGTGTAATCAGAGGGCTTGGGAGGGGAGGGATGAGGCAGAGAGCAGAGAGGGAATGAAATGTGAGAGAAGACAGATGGAGGGATGACTGAGGAAAACAGAAGTAAGTGTGGATGATTCCAAGAGTCTTTAGGAGGATGGTGGATCCTTGGTTCTTCTGGAGCTCCACCTTCTAGAAGAGAGGCTGTCTGGAGCCAGCAGCTCCTTGCCTTGAGGCCCTCTAGAGTGGGTAGTGGCGTCATGGCTTTGCTATTCTTTCATGTGGATTGTGGCATTGGAGAAGGTTCTTATCTGAGGAAGCTGGTGGGCAGGTGCTCCAGTAGCCTTGGTAATGGAATCACCTCTTATGAGCACCAGGAGTTGGGACTCCATGATTCATGTCATTCATGCTGGCTCAAGGGTCTGGGGACAGACCAAATGACCAATAGGTGAAGTCCTTGAGTTACAAAAACTACGTAAAAGCCATGCTTACTACTCAGTAGCTTCTACAACGCTATGCTATTTTTACATATTAATTGCACAATAAGTATTTGTTAAATACATTACAATGTTTATCTTATATCTAAGATATGCAGATGTATCCTCATTTATATAATCTAGAAAGGTCTTATTTTATATTCACAGATTTCAGTGCAGTTTAACTATAATAGAGTACCTTTTTACCTCTAGTTTATTTTTTATTTATTTATTTATTTTTGAGACAGAGTCTCACTCTCTTGCCTAGGGTGGAGTGCAGTGGTGCGGTTTTGGAGAAACAGTCATCCATCCACTTTCCTTTCCCTCCAGCACAATTTTGTTATATGTTCTTTTAATGAAAAGGAAGCTTCTGGGTGGGATGCAGTGGCTCACACCCATAATTCCAGCACTTAGGGAGGCAGAGGTGAGAGGGTCGCTTGTGGCCAGGAATTTGAGGCTGCAGTGAGTTATGATGGTGTCGCTGCACTCAAGCCTGGGTGACAGAGCAAGACTGTCTCTTAAACGGGGCAAGGGGCCGGGCGCGGTGGCTCACGCCTGTAATCCCAGCACTTTGGGAGGCCGAGGCGGGTGGATCACGAGGTCAGGAGATCGAGACCATCCTGGCTAACACGGTGAAACCCCATCTCTACTAAAAATACAAAAAATTAGCCAGGTGTGGTGGCGGGCGCCTGTAGTTCCAGCTACTCTGGAGGCTGAGGCAGGAGAATGGCGTGAACCCGGGAGGCGGAGCTTCCAGTGCGGCCACTGCACTCCAGCCTGGGAGACGGAGCGAGACTCCGTCTCAAAATAAATAAATAAATAAAAAATAAAAAAAATAATAAAGGAGACAGAAGCTTCTTTTTTTTTTTTTTTTTTTTTTACCTTGTGATGCAACAGTAGAAAGGAAATCTGTTAGCGGAATAAATAGATTCTCCCTCTGGAGTTGTCTCACTCAGAGAGCACAATCTGGTTTTAATTATTGATTTGTTTTGGATATCCCCTATTAAAAATATCCCTAAGACAGTGGGGAATATTAACTCTTTTATGTTCCCAAAATGAATCTATCGAGATTTTCTTGGGTAATGGTGAAAAGTAAAAAAGCTGGAAAAGGAGTGAGGCTTATCCTCTCTCCTGCTGAATCTGATAGGAGTATAATTTTATTCCAGAATGCCACACATATCTTTCACCTAACTGGCACTACATGAAGAGAGCCTGGCGTGCTTTCCACAGCAGAAGGTTGTACACGTGGCTTCCAGGTTAGGTTATTTTGAGGAAGAATGTGCATTTCAACCCTCTTAGCACATTGGTGTCATTCGGGGCTTAGGGGCATAGGTTTGAAGTCAGTTGTGAGTTCAGATCCCAGTTCTGCCACTTCTAGCTGTTATAGACAAGTTACACATTTTCCTTGAGCCTTACATTCTCATCCTTAAACCCAGAAGTTTGCTTGAGATTTGAGCAACATACGCCTGTAGAACATTTGGCAATGTACCTCACCCAGCAGGAATATAGTCATTTTTATAGACTGTACACATTAATTTGATTAAACCTCATGCCTGAATTTACACCAAATTTTGTTCTTCTAGTGGGAAGTACATGCAGTGATAAAGATAGGTAATCCACTTGGCATTGCAGAGTCATCCTCTCCCTGAAGTGAGTTGGACAAATTGAGGAATATATATGCATCCATAATATTAATATGATATAACATCTTTGATATTTATGTATCAGGTGCTTTAAGATCTGCAGTTTTTAAATATTGAATGTCAGAACGCTCTTTCACTGGTCTGCAGGGTCATAGCTTTGAGCATCAGCAGCAGACAGCAGATATATTTGTGTATGCTTTATTTGGCTGTACCATCCATGAATTTCCTCCTGATTCTTGGCTTTCTGTGTCTAGATATTACAAAAATTTGATATACTTCTTAGGTGAATTTCAAGCTACTTTGAAAGTTCATCTTATACCAGATAACCTAATAAATATCTACTTTCAGGATATTCTTCAGTCTACAAAGTCTCCATTGTTTTTTTTTTGAGACAGAGCCTCACTCTGTCACCAGGCTGGAGTGCAGTGGCGCGATCTCGGCTCACTGCAACCTCCAACTCCGTGGTTCAAGCGATTCTCCTGCCTGAGCCTCCCGAGTAGCTGGGATTACAGGCACATGCCACCACACCCAGTGATTTTTGTATTTTTAGGAGAGATGGGGTTTCACCATGTTGGCCAGGATGGTCTGGATCTCCTGACCTTGTGATCTGCCCACCTTGGCCTCCCAAAGTGCTGGAATTACACCATGCCTGGTGCTGGTGAGCCACCGTGCCTGGCCAAAAGTGTCCATTTTTATTGAGTAAAACTGAAGAATGTTTCCAGCATGAAAACAGATGAGGGGAGGGGTTAGGCCATGGATCTTTATGGCACCAGGAACACTCTTGCATCATAACCTGTTTGTTTTTAAGCATGGTTTATCCTATTATATAAGCCAATTATTAATTGAGAAGATTGAGCAGTAGCATGTTTTTTTAGGTTACCAATTTCCTTTGATCAAAGTCTCTCAGACCTTTTCTGAAATAACATCTAAAAACTCAACTTATTTGACGTATGGATACTAGTGGATATGTTCTGACCATCTGGGCAACCAGGAAAACAGTTTATTGTGATATGTGGGATATTGCTGAAATGAAATAACCTTTGTTTTTACAACTTGAGTCATGAAGTACATTTGTTTTTATTGAAATTAAAAGTTCAGCTTGGTAATACTGAAGATTAAAAATTGAGACCCACCCCCCCACCCCAAGAACTAGGGGTAAATAGACTCATACGAAATGATGTCATCTAGTGGACAAAACTGCATAATTCTACTTTTTTGCTCAAATGGAATTATATAGATTATATAGCAGCAGCTTTCATACATAGTGAAAAATCAACTGGAAAAAAAAGCATTTTGCATGATTAATTGACCACCCCAGATGGAAAAATAAGAAATTAGAAAACTTATTTTATCTGCTATATGGCAAACACTAAGGGATTTTTTTTTTTTTTTTTTTTTTTTGACAGAGTCTCGTTCTGTCGCCCAGGCTGGAGTGCAGTGGCGTGATCTCAGCTCACTGCAAGCTCCACCTCCACTAAGGGAGTTTTTTTTTATTGCATTTAGTTTCAAAATGTGGTAATTCCGGAATGACCAGATCCACATTCACTACTTGTCAACATATTTCACAAACATTTGTCCATTTAATTTTATCTACAATGAATGTCAAGATGTTTAATTACCTAGCAGGATTTTATTTTATTTTGAGACAGGGTCTTGCTCTGTCACCCAGGCTGGAGTGCAGTGGCACCATCTAGGCTCACTGCAACCTCTGCCTCCTGGGTTCAAGTGATTCTCCTGCCTTAGCCTCCCGAGTAGTTGGGATTACAGGCGCCCACCACCATGCCTGGCTAATTTTTGTATTTTTAGTAGAGACGGGTTTTCGCCATGTTGGTCAGGCTGGTCTCGAACTCCTGATCTCAGGTGGTCCGCCCGCCTCTCCCTCCCAAAGTGCTGGGATTACAGGCCTAAGCCACCGCACCTGGCCCTTTTTTTGTGTTTTTAGTAGAGATGGGGTTTCACCATGTTGGCCAGGCTGGTCTTGAATTCCTGATCTCAAGTGATCCACCTGCCTCAGCCTCCCAAAGTGCTGGGATTACAGGTGTGAGCCACCGCTCTCAGCCCAACTAGCTGGATTTTAGACTGTGGAAAATAAATGTCTTTATTTAGAGTAGCTTAGAAAAAATTAGTTTATGAAAATAAGTATGCTAATTATAAGATGGAAATCAAAAGTCTTGAGTCTTCACTGACTGTTATTAATTTTTAATTAGGTAATTAGTTTTTATCCTACCTAATTTTGGTCTGTTTTTGAGTTTTTGCAAATCAAGTAACTTTTGTATGCCTTAGTTTCTTCATTTGCAAAATGAAGGTATGTTAATACTCAAAAAAGATTTATTGGATGGATGATTATGTGCCCCTCACATTGGCAGATACTGGAAACACAGTTATGAATAAAACACAGTTCCTGATATCAGAGAACACAATCTTTAGGAAAAACACAAATAATTTTCATATGAGCCAATATGAACAGTGAGTGACATACCCTGGCACATAGAAATATCAAGGAATGGTAGCCAGTTCAAGCCCAGAAGCAAGTGGAGATATGACCAAGGAAGGCGGCCTAGAGGAGGCCAAATCCTCCAGTTAAGGCTTAAAGGATGAGTGAGAATTAATAAGCAAAAGAGGGGAGTAGAGAGTGAGAGGGAACTCTAAACCAAGATTGCCAATGTAGATGTGTAAGATAACACTATGGGTGAGGCATTTGACAAAACCAGAGCTTTTTGGGAATCTTAAGGGGATATGAATTCTACTAGGTGTACAGAGTAGGATTCCAAAGGACTCTGATCTTGTGAAGTGGGGCCAGTTGGAGAAGCCCCAGAAGTATCCCCGAGGGCCTGCTCTAGGCCGTCTGGAAAACTTAGCTTCCCTTTTGTGGGTTAACAACCGGCGTTTTAGTTACAGTCTTTCAGGTAGTGAATGCATTTCTTGGGTTTAATGTCAGGCTAGTTTGGACCTCTCCAGTGAAGTACAATTTTATTATATGAAGTAAATGATGGACTCATTAAATGTGAGACCAATGAGGTGGTTAATGCTGCCTAGTCACCTCTTAACCCAGAGGCATTATGAATGGAATGCTGACTTCCAGAAATAAAATTCTAAAATCTATTACGGTGCTATCCATGTCTTTGTAATGAACACCGCCTTTTACTTTGAAGTTTTATTTTGGTTGTTCTTGGTGGTAAGTAGGTTTGATTTGGCGGCTGATAGTTTAAAGAAAAATAGTACTATTACTAATACAAAATCATCACATTTTAAACTAAGTATTTGATTTGCAAGAAAATGGTTTATTTTTATATTTTATTATTTTTCTTTTTCATACAATAATTCCATTGAATTAATTTCTTATCTATTTCCAGATTTAAAAGAACCAGGTTCCATCTAAACTTTAAATGTCCCCAAAAATTGGCGAAGGCCTTAAATGAATACAACTTTTGTTTTTACAGATACAGGCTAGTTCCAAAGGTTTATTTTCCTGAGCAAATTCATGATGTTGTACGTGCCACAAAGTATTTCCTGAAGCCAGAAGTCTTACAGAAGTATATGGTTGATCCAGGCAGAATTTGCATTTCTGGTGACAGTGCTGGTGGAAATCTGGCTGCTGCCCTTGGACAACAGGTAACACCACTGTCCTAAGGTTCTGGTGGGTTGAGGGTGCATGACAAGGTCCAGCAGACCAACATACCCTCCATTATGTGTGGCAAACGCATAGCTGGGTGGGCCGGTCACTAGATGGCCAAATTGTTCATGCGATTACACTTGTAGAGCTCTCAGAGATCTTGTTGAAGTAGGAAGATGGGTCATTGGAGGAAGTGTCACCTATGAGTCTTTGTAAAGTCCCTGATTACAGTCAGTGTTAGAGAAGGGCTGACATCCCTTGCTTCTCAGGGCTATGTATGGAACTCCAGTATCCCCTGCTCCTTTTTCATGTTTGACTTGCAAAGCGGAGTATTTTTGCTTAAATTCCAGTTCCTAAGATTGTTCCTTACAACTTTGAGCCAAATTAAAACCTTAAAATTTTTTTCCCCAACTTTTTTTTTTAAATGTAAAAGAAAAAAATTAAACAATTCAGCCATTTAAATATTATCTTACAAGTTACTATGAGCTTTACCTGGTTGAATTCTTTGAAAACTATATCTAGCTCTAATAGCACCCCAATTTTTTTGGCAAGTGGGAAAAAGCACATTTTCTTCCTGTTATGGATGAAGTAACTTAAGAAATCTTTGTCTTCTCACCTCCAAATTTCATTTGGTGTCCTCAAATACCATCTGTCATTCTGATTATGATGTACCTTGGCTTCTAACTCTTTTGCTGTAATTCGAGAACTTGATTTTCCGTTTGGCATTGGCAAGTTTTCCATCCAAATATGGTCAGAAGAGAGTCTTGGCTCAGTGGAGAGAACATTCTTGGCTTTGAAGCCAGACAGCACTGGGATCTAACCCAGGACCCACCGTTGAGTGCTGCGGGGCCCTGGATAAGTCCCTTAACCTCTCTGAGTCTCAGAAAAATGAGGACAGTGTCATCTGATTGCAGGGCTGTTGCAAGGACTTAGTGAGGTGAAGTGTATACAATTTTTGGCACATATTCAAAGTACTATTTACTGACCATTCTTGCTTTTGGAGAGCAGTCACATCTCACCTGGGAATGGGTTTCTAAAGTCCAAGTATGAAGCAGAAGTGTATGGCTAAAGTTACCTTGAAGAGCATTTAGTTGTCTATGAAGCTTCATGACTAGTTAGCTTTCTTTTAGATGTTACATGACAAATATATAATTTTGCACACTAGAATTACAAAATGGGGCAATGTTAACACTGTGGGGAGGCGTTGGGGGACTGAGATCTGTTGAGGTAGGGGACTCATTCACATTCCCATGACAACTTCACTCTGTGGCATATGCTCATTATGTAGAATGGAGGGTGCATTGCCACAACTATTTAAATTCTGTCTCACCAAGCGTGAAGATGCTCACCAGAAGGCATACCCTGAGGTCCTACTTAAACACTCAGGAGTCTCATAATCTGTTTATTGAGTTTTTTCTGCCCCTCTCTTCTGGAAGAGTAAGACTGATTTTTTTTTCTCCCTAGGAAGCCATGACCTTTTTTGGGGGTTTTGTAGGGAATAAAAAATTAAATAAGGTTCACACGTTATCCATTCATAATACCTAGGTGTCTTAACTGCCTAAAGATAGATACAAGTACAGGGTTCACTCAAAACTGAGTTGTAAACATCATACTTTTCTTAGTTAAATATCTAGCAGCTTGATAGGGTAGTGATGGTAATGATGGAGAATTATTTTTTAAACTATATTATTTATACAGTGCCTGATAGAAATGTAACACTTATACCATTGACAGATTCAGAGTAACACATTAAGCTACTCTACAGGGTATGGTTCCTATAAAAGAAGGCATGCAAAATGAAATAATGTATTTGCTTCCTTTTCTCTAGTTTACTCAAGATGCCAGCCTAAAAAATAAGCTCAAACTACAAGCTTTAATTTATCCGGTTCTTCAAGCTTTAGATTTTAACACACCATCTTATCAGCAGAATGTGAACACCCCAATCCTGCCCCGCTATGTCATGGTGAAGTATTGGGTGGACTACTTCAAAGGCAACTATGACTTTGTGCAGGCAATGATCGTTAACAATCACACTTCACTTGATGTGGAAGAGGCTGCTGCCCTCAGGGCCCGTCTAAACTGGACGTCCCTCTTGCCTGCATCCTTCACAAAGAACTACAAGCCTGTTGTACAGACCACAGGCAATGCCAGGATTGTCCAGGAACTTCCTCAGTTGCTGGATGCCCGCTCCGCCCCACTCATTGCAGACCAGGCAGTGCTGCAGCTCCTCCCAAAGACCTACATTCTGACGTGTGAGCATGACGTCCTCAGAGACGATGGGATCATGTATGCCAAGCGTTTGGAGACTGCTGGTGTGGAGGTGACCCTGGATCACTTTGAGGATGGCTTTCACGGATGTATGATTTTCACTAGCTGGCCCACCAACTTCTCAGTGGGAATCCGGACTAGGAATAGTTACATCAAGTGGCTAGATCAAAACCTGTAAAGGAGCAAAACTTCCAGAAGCCTCGAGCCCCTCTTGACCTCCTACACCTGCTTTGGAAAGACGTGCACTTTTTAGTTGACTAATTCTTCCTCCCATTCCCCTCTACTTGCGAGTTATGGAATCTCTATTCCATAACTGAAGTCTTTATGATAACCTAATTTTTAAAAATGAATTTGACTAACTTAAGTGCAAAACATCTAAATTTGGTTCCCAGAATGGGCCAATCTCTCTGTTCTTGTTATCTTAGCCAACTATACTCATACCTACAGCTAGAGAAAGCAGGACTAGGAACTGGAAATAACTCTGGGTCCTGCCTTCATTAGGATGTTCTTTTTAGAAGCAGTTCTTCTAGCTCTGGATGATAGAGCGACCTTTAATAAGTTAAAGAAACGAGGACTCCTCAATTCTGCTAGAGTTAACCTTGAGTTCAGAGCAGTATTAAATGCGTGCACTTTCAGGTCAGTACTGGGGACCAAGTACCCTCTGGTCTTTTGTGAATGGATGGTTTTGTTTCCTATGGGAATTTTGGCAAAGGTTTTCTAGAAAGAACAAGTTTCTCAAAGGACTTTCTTCCTCTAGAATGTTCATTTTATGAGATCGCTATCTGTAAGTCCAGTTGGATTACAGGGATACTTGAAAGTTACTTTCTACCACTATTATTAGAAAATACGAAGTCGCATGCACTGGATATCTATATATCATTAGGTTTTTGTTGTTTTTTGGTTATGCTGTCCCCGTTCTCCTTGGGGAGATCTTTGGGAGCAAACTTATTTAGATTTAGAGTAAACTTTTCATTATAGAGCAAGTAAAAACAGACAAATGAAACAACCTAGTGTTTCACATAAAAATACTTCTGACATAAAGTACCAAGAGCAGTGTGAATATATTTGGCATAGTCAAAAAAGAAAATACATTTAATATTAGTTCAAAATTGTGAAAAATACCTTTAGAAGGTCTAGTCTATTCTTGAAAACTCAGTTTTTTCACTTATATGGCTTTAAAATGGAGCTATTTTCCTACAATATAATGTATTGTTTATTTTTTAAAGTTATTTAATGTTAATACACATAGCTAGACTTAAAGTTTTTCAGAAAGATGTCCATAATAAATATTAAAAACGATGGTATTTTTAAAAAAATTGCCTGAGGGTTTTAAAACCTTCCCTACAGTTATAACCACGTGTAATTTTGTGGAAATGATATAATAAGCTATTAATACTACTATAACATAGGCATAAATATTTTCATGTTTATATGCATACACAAGTTAAAATAATTAGAAACTATGACTGCACCTAGTAAAGTCATCTAAGTTTATAGTCAGTAGCTTAGGCAAGACACGCACTGCTCATCTCCACTTTTTAGGGTCAGAGGAACACAAGCTCATGTTCTGAGTGAAGGGTGTACACTGGCACCTGGTGGTGCCTAGATCCCCCATTTCCTCCTTCCAGCCAGGTCTGGAAGTTTCAACAGCCCAAGCTTAACTTCATGTAAAGTCTTCACTGCCAGTGGGAACATCTTTGACACAACAAGACACTCCAATTCTGATTTGAGTTGAGGATCTCTGCCTGCCTTCCTGTCATCCTTCCTTCTTCCCCAATCCATGCTACTTTTAGGGGCTGCGGAGAGCAGCAGTAGAGCTGAGTAATGATACAGAGCACCATGGAGAGAAAGCAGAACCATTTCACTCCTGGGAAGACTGGGTATTTCTCACTTCCAGCAATGAAATAACAAATGAAAAGTTGCATACTTATTGATGTATTGTATGAGCCAGTAGCATTTTATGTACAAAACAGAAGTCAGTGCAACAGTATGTATGTGTGCCTGTGCGTGTATAAAAATAACCATTGAAGCTAACTTGCTAATGTACTTAGGCAAGCCACTTTCCATCTCTGGGCCTCGTCTTTCCTCCCTCTAAAATCAAAGAGCTGAATTATGTGATCCTTGAGGTCTCTTCCACTTATAATACCAACTGTCTTGTCAGACTGGCAAATTATATTGGCCTCTTCTTATGTGGTGGTTTTTTGGTAGGTCATAGTTCCTTATACACAGACACCTGCATCGTCGAAGGTCTTTTTTTCCTAAAAAAAAAATGGGATTTTAGTTCTTATTCTATGATAACTATCCTCCTCATATAATACTATTCTTTTTGACACCATTTGAAAGAACCAATATTTGGACCTTATTTTGAGGTTGTCTGTCTCAAAGAAAAAGAAAATAAAATGTATACGCAGGGTTCCTTCAATTGGCATTTTTCCCCAGAACTGTGAGCCAAAGCCTGTAGTAATTGCAGATAACAAATGATTCCGGATCTCTAAAAGGCTCTCTCAGATGAAAAGGGAGTAAAGGAAAAAAGAGGTCAACCACTGTTTCTGATAAAGTACTTGAGTTTCATTGTTCTTTTTGTTTGTATTATAAAAAATGTTTACACTCTGCAGATTGATTTTTTTTTTTTTTTAGTACTGTGGCTTTGTTTTCCTATTTTATGAAAAAAATGATAATCTTTTTGTAAAATTGTTGTCTGTGAAATATAAACATTAATATATAAAAAACCTTGAAGTGCTGTATAGTGAAGTATAAATTAATGTTTTATTGATTTGTGAAGAATTTAAGACTATTATATAATTATCTTGGTGGATCTATTTTATGCATGACCTTTTAACCTTTGACTTTGCTCATTTCCCACTACGAAGGGGAAGGTAGATTTTATGAATGATTTTAATAGCAAATATATTTTATAAAATGAAAATCCAGTGTGGAGGTAGCAAAGCATATATCTATTCTGAATCATGTTTGGAAATAAAATTGCTCCATCTGGGAATGTGCTTTCATTTCCCCGTCTCATTTTCTGTTTCCCATTTGAAAACAGTGTTCTCTTTCTGTATGCCAAATTGCTAGCCACAATTCTTTCCAAATCTTCTGCCCAGTGGAGTACTCCAGCTGTCTTTCCTTTAGAGAGGTGGTTCAGTGGCCTCCCTGATGGCATTTGTTTCATGTCTGGATACAGTATGTGTTGCCCTCCTTTGGACTGGGTAGAATATTCACAAAAGCCAGGCAGGCCCTGGGACTATTTTGGGAACTTCAATACACATGTTAGGAAAGGATGATCATAATGCCAAGAGTTTGAGCTGAATTGTTTCAGCCAAAGCATCACTATCACTGAAGGCAGGTTCTCACACTGACCCTGTCATTACAAATAAATCTAATAATTTCACACTTGAGTTTATTATGCTTAGTTTATGTCAACGCCAGAGGAATTTATAAAACTGTTTTTCAGAGTGAATTGTTTATATTCTAAATGATCCACATACAAGTGTGTAACTTTGGTTTTCCTATTTTGTTATAGTTACTTTCATGTCCCCTAACAAAACTTCTTGGTGTGTGGTTATATTTGGCTGGAGGGATCCCCAAACAGCTCCAACACATCTCCTTTGGGGCATTTAAATGTAAACTGTATGTGTGTTTTAATATTGCTTTTCTTGTTATTTTCATTCTCTCTTTATCCCCTATGTTTTTAATTTTTTTTATAACTCAGATTTTCTAATGGACCCCCCATTGAAACATCTAGAAGATACAGATATCAGTACCAGATGTCTCAAATCCAAAAGACTGGAAATGTAAATATGATTTCTAATAGGCACACATGGTAGCTCAGTGCTGTCCGTACATTTTGTGTCATCAGAGTGAGAGAGGCTGGTGACATCATTTGCACGTGTCTTCATTTGAAAGGCTCCTCTCCCAGATTTTCTCATGGCTGGCTCATTGTTGGCATCTTAGATTAAATGCCCCGCCTCAGAGAAGTCCAGCTCAGCCAGCCAGTCTGCCCAACCCTCCCAATCACCACTCCTGTCCCCATCCCCTGGCCTTCTCATCTGATTGCGACACTGATTGTTGCTGTTTTCCATCTCACTTCTGATGATCATGTCTGTATGTATGTGCTTGTTTGTTTTTCTCCCCGTGCTTATTTGTAAGCTCCACAAGGGCAGGAACTTTATCTTTCTTGGCCATTCCTGTTTTCTCAGCACTTAAAACAGGGCACACAGTAGACTTTGAAAAAACGATTTTGAAGCCTCCTTCCTGAGTGTGTTTCTTCACTGTAACTGCCATTTGCCATGTTCTTCTCTTTTTGTGGGGAGTGAGAGGGAGAGGGCATGGTCTGAGTCTCGCTCTGTCACCCAGGCTGGAGTGCAGTGGCATGATCTTGGCTCACTGAAACCTTCGCCTCCCAGATACAAGCAATTCTCCTGCCTCACGATCCTGAGTAGCTGGGATTACAGGCACACGCCACCATGCCTGGCTAATTTTTGTATTTATTAGAGATGGGGTTTCACTATGTTGGCCGGGCTAGTCTCGAACTCCTGACCTCAAGTGATCCACCTGCCTCAGCCTCCCAAAGTGCTGGGATTACAGGTGTGAGCCACTGCACCTGGCCTGAGTGGTTTTTTTAAAGTTGATTTTGAATAAGTCCTCACCAAGAAAAATTAAATTTATAAGAATTGGGGTATTATTGCCCCTCTTTTTTAAGAAGTTATGTCAAATATAATTAAGACTACCAAAAGTAAATATTTCCAAACAAAATTAAACAACTGAAAGGAAGCCCTGTTTTTAACTACCAAATTTTAAAGCAAAAAATGCTTTTGAGTGAAGTTCTTTTCGCTTTTTGCACAACTCATGTCTGTTCTAAATTTTTCTCAGCAGATAGTTTTTGCTATGTTGAATAAACCATTGTAAACTGCACTAAAAAAATGACCTATCTAACATATTCTATAAGTGTTCCACGGAATTTTTTTTTTCAAGAGATGGGTTCTCACCATGTAGCCCAGGTTGGTCTCAAACTCCTAGGCTCAAGTAATACTCCCACCTTAGCCTCTCAAAGTGCTGAGATTATAGGCGTTAGCCACTATGCCCAGCCCGAAGTCAATTTTAGAGTTTGAGAATTTTTTTTTTTTTTTTTTGAGACGGAGTCTGTCTCAAAGGCTGTGGCCCAGGCTGGAGTGCAGTGGCGCGATCACGGCTCACTGCAAGCTCCACCTCCCGGGTTCACGCCATTCTCCTGCCTCAGCCTCGAGTAGCTGGGACTACAGGTGCCCGCCACGACGACCGGCTAATTTTTTGTATTTTTAGTAGAGACGGGGTTTCACCATCTTAGCCAGGATGGTCTCGATCTCCTGACCTCGTGATCCGTCCGCCTCGGCCTCCCAAAGTGCTGGGATTACAGGCGTGAGCCACCGCGCCCGGCCTAGAGTTTGAGAAATTTTAACCAGACAAACCAATCTACCACTTTTTTTTTTTTTTAAATGAGATAGAGTCTCGCTGGGTTGCCCAGGCTGGAGTGCAGAGGCACGATCTCGGCTCACTGCAAGCTCCGCCTCCCAGGTTCATGCCATTCTCCTGCCTCAGCCTCCCGAGTAGCTGGGACTACAGGCGCCCGCCATGACGCCCGGCTAATTTTTTGTATTTTTAGTAGAGACGGGGTTTCACCGTGTTAGCCAGGAAGGTCTCGATCTCCTGACCTCGTGATCCACCTGCCTCAGTCTCCCAAAGTGTTGGGATTACAGGCGTGAGCCACCGCGCCCGGCCAACAGCAATTTACCACTTTTAAGATGTGGTTTTCTCTTTTTGTTTTCATTATTTTTTTAATAGAGAAAATGTTTTTCATTCCAGTTAAATTCATGAAATCAAGAAATAATACTTATTTTGCTTAGCCACAGGTTAACGTTATTTTAAGTATTGTACTTTAAGATAAATGGTTTACTAAGCTGAGTAACAACTCTCCTGCTTACGTCATTTCCACCAGTCTCACAGAATGAAGTTAACTTCCTTTTGGACAAAGCCAGTATTTCTATTTGTGTCCTTAATCCAATTCATTATTGTCTCACTCAAGGACTTGCTAAAGTACCTCCCTTCTCTCCTGTACTTTTAACTCTCTGTTTCTACTCACTCCTTCCTCTCAGCTCTACAAATACAGTCAAATTTGTCCTCTCAACAAAAAACTCCCCTTTGACTTTTATTTTCCTTCTGGCCCAAACGCTGAATTGTCCATAGTTTTAGAAGTTGACAAATATCAACATCACAAAATTCTACATCATGTGATTTCCATTAAAGAAAAATTTTTGTGTGTGTACACACACACCACATACACCTAAGGAGAGTTTAAAATTACACATGATGCAATAGGGTTTTGTTTATCTATTGCCAAGCAACAAATTATTACGCAACTTGCAATTTAAAACAGTCATTTGTTGTCTCAGAATTCTGGGTGGACTGAGCTTAGCTTGGCGGACCATCTGCTAAACTTGATGTTGCCTGTGACTACAAACTTCGGAGTCCCACTCAGCTAGAACCTCCATGATGGCTCACTACGAGGCTGGCAGTGGTGCTGGCTGTTGGTTGACTGCCTTGGATCTCCTTTACATGGCTTTCCCTTCCGAATTGTAATACTAAAAGCATGGCATCTGGATTCCAAGATAGAACATTCTCAATATGCAAAAGCGAAAAGCTTTGTGTCTTCTAAGGTCTAGATTTGGAAGTTATTCAACATCACTTCCACCATATTCAGTTGGTCAAAGCAAATTATAGGACCAGCCCAGATTTGAGGAGAGGGGAGACAGACACCACCACACAATGGAGGGTGTGATTAAGAGTTTATAGCCTTTTTTTTTTTTTTTTTTTGATACAGAGTCTCACTCTGTCACCCAGGCTGGAGTGCAGTGGCGCAATCTCAGCTCACTGCAACCTCTGCCTACTGGATTCAAGCAATTCTCCTGCCTCAGCCTCCCGAGTAGCTGGGACTACAGGCACGCACCACCACACCCAGCTAATTTTTGTATCTTTAGTAGAGGTGGGGTTTCACCATGTTGGCCAGGCTGGTCTTGAACTCCTGACATTGTGATCCACTCACCTCAGCCTCCCAAAGTGCTGGGATTACAGGCATGAGCCACTGCGTCCAGCCTATAGCCATCTTTAATGCACCACAATTCTTTCCAGAGGAGAATTCCATTTTGATTTGTCATTGATAAGAACAAAATTCTCTTTACATTTCTTATGTCTAATGATTGAGCGAATTTTTCACAGATTCACTCTGACCCCAAACATTTCTAACATTGTTTTTGCTCCACTCTGCTGAAATTTATTTTGCTTAGTGCCATTGAATAAGTTCATACTGCAATACATACGCCCTCCACTTCAGCAGAGTATAGAATGGGATATTCCTGGAAGCTGTTCCTCTCCTGGATAAGTCAGCAATAACTTAACTGAAGCAGCTGCAAATAACAAATATATCCTTCTAAACTCAAGCTAAATGTATCCCCAAAGCTCAATTTTTCCTTAGCGGATCCCCAAAATGCCTGTAGCCATTCCAAGCCATCTAACATGTGGAGAATCACAATGGAGAAGTTGTGGTGGGAAGAGTCAGTGATACTAACTGCAGTTAAAAAGTATTTTTACCTATGTGTGTTTTTAAAAAGCAACATCTTGTGTACCTATAAAAGGGGCCTATTCAGATAAAGGGCCCTAAATTCAAGTTTTATGGTAAATATGCGCATGCACAAGATTCAGATTCATACATTCACCCTCCTTCCAGATGTCTCTCCTGAGCCATCCTTAGGCCTACCAGGGCAGCAAGCCTCAATCTAAATGCATTACCTTCTTCCCTGCAGTACCATTGCATTATATGGTCCCTATGTCATTTGATTGTATCACCTTCTCTTGGGTCTCTAGTTACCCAAGCTAGAATTATAAGTTTTATTTATTTCCTCCAGTCCTTCAACTTTCAATCAGTCGCCAAGCCCAATCAGTTTTACTTCCTAAATATTTCCCAACACCATTCCCTTTTTTTTCCATCCCTGGACACACTGTTTTACTTGAGTCATCACTTCTTGCCCAAACAATTGCAATAACTCTCTAACTACTTTTCTTGTCTCCCTCAATTTCATGTTCCTCAAATGTATCCCCTCCACAGCTGCAAAAACGATGAATTAAAACTCACACCTGACAAGATACTTTTCAGCTTCAAGTCCTTTTGCCTACTGGCAAGTTTCAAGCCACTTAATGTTATATGCCCAGCTCTCCCTGGTGACCTTGCCCCTGCCCACCTCTTCAGCAGTAGTTCCTTACGTGTGGTCTGGGGACCCCTTGGGGGCCCACAAAATCAAAACTATTTTCATAATACTGTTATTTGCCTTTGTCACTTTTTCTTTCATGAGTGCACAGCAGAGTCCTCCAGCAGCTATAGACATGTGATGTTGCAACAGATCCAAGGCAGAAGCAGGTGTGAGAATCCAGCTGTCTCTAGTTAAGCTAGACATTAAAGAGATTTGTAGGCCCGGGTGTGGTGGCTCACGCCTGTAATCCCAGCACTTTGGGAGGCCGAGGCGGGTGGATCATCTGAAGTCAGGAGTACAAGACCAGCCTGGCCAACATGGTGAAACCTCGTCTCTACTAAAAATACAAAAATTAGCTGGGCGTGGTAGCGCGCACCTGTAGTCCCAGCTACTCGGGAGACTGAGACAGGAGAATCACTTGAACTCAGGAGGCGGAGGTTGCAGTGAGTCGAGATCACGCCACTGCACTCCAGCCTGGGGACAGAGCGAGACTCCGTCTCAAAAAAAAAAAAAAAAAAATTGTAAAAATATAATACAATGCCACATTTTTCACTAATTTGTATTTGAGAAATTCAGGCTTTCTTTCGTAAAATAGAGCTTAAGATAACATGTAATAAAATACATTAATAACTACATTTCAAATTTATTAGTTTTAGTCTCTTTCCCTTGCTCCCTCCCTCCCTTCCTTCCCTTTTTCCTTCCTTCTTTTTTTGTTTTTTTTTTCCTCAGGGTCTTCTTCTGTTACCCAGGCTGGAGCATGCAGTGCCACAATCTTGGCAAACAGCCTCGACCTCCCGGACTCAAGTGATCCTTCCACCTCAGCCTCCTAAGTAGCTGGGACTACAGGCGCATGCCACCATGCCCATCCAACAGTTTCTTAAAAGTAAATAAACATCGGCCGGGTGCGGTGGCTCACGTCTGTAATCCCAGCATTTTGGGAGGCCGAGGCGGGTAGATCACGAGGTCAGGAGATCGAGACCATCCTGGCTAAGATGGTGAAACCCCGTCTCTACTAAAAATACAAAAAACTAGCCGGGCGTGCTGGCGGGCGCCTGTAGTCCCAGCTACTCGGGAGGCTGAGGCAGGAGAATGGCGTGAACCTGGGAGGTGGAGCTTGCAGTGAGCCGAGATCGCGCCACTGCACTCCAGCCTGGGCGACAGAGACAGACTCCATTTCAAAAAAAAAAATAAAGTAAACATCAATAAATGAAGCCCTCATAAACAAAAGCTCTTCGTGCGGGAGGGGGAAGGGTCCTCAATAATGTTTAAGATTGTAAAGTCCTGAGACTGAAAAGTTTGAGAGCTGCTGCTCTATAGCATCCTCTCCTGGCCGTCCCTGCACATCGTGCTGTGGTATAGCCAGCCAACCCGGAACTTATTACCGCGGTTCTGCTCCTGTTCCGCACATGCGCCATGTTCTCTTACCTAACACCCTTCCTTCTCCTTAGAGTGCTTTTCACTGTTCTTGTATTTCTTTGCCAGCCTCCTCCAGGAGCCTTTCCTAACTCCTTTCTCAGGAGGATTTAGGGGTCGTTCCTCGGGTCTCACACTGCACTCCACACATGACATGCTAATTGTCTGCAGGTAGGTCTGACTCCCTCACAAGACTAGGACCCTTGATACGGGGGTCACGTCAGCCTCACCTCTGTGACCCCGATGCCTGACATGGTGCCTCTTATAAGCGCTCAATACATCTTTGATGAACAACTGACTGTATTATTCTTCTTCCTATTAACAACGCATAGTTTTCAGGATATGTAAAATAATGCCTGATACATTTGTATATATTCGCTTATTTATATTCCTGAGATAAAATATCTGGGGCTTTTTTTCCTGCATATGTTTTCTTTCTACTAATGTATTGAAAATCTTATTTGGTTAAAGAATGAAATCCCAAAGCCTATAATAGACGTTTAAAAATTTAAAGCCATTGCCAGTAGAGGGCGCCTTGAAAGTCAATGGCGTTCGCCATCCCATACACTGAGGTTTGCGTTTTGTGTTTCATCTGGATTCTTTTTCTTTTCTTTTCTTTTTTTTTACAAAAAAGAAAGAAAAGATTTATCAATAGCTTTCTTGTACTTTTTGTAAAAGGTCAATAAAAGTCATAGTTCATCACAGGATTAAGTTGGGTTGTTTTTTATAAAATAGAATTTATCATCGCAGGATTAATTAAGTTGGGTTTTTAAAATAAAATAGAATTTAAAATTCTCATAACTATCTGATTAAAAAAATGACCGAGTTCTCAAAACAAACAAAACAGGACTTGCATTAATCCTTTGTTGAAATATGACTCACCTCTCTGCTTGCCAAAGTGTGTTATTTTTTTTAACATGCTTTTATTCAAGGTAGATATTTGCCAATCCTTTGCAGAAAGGCTGACAGAACAGTGGTGTTCTGCATTTTTGAAGGACCATTTAGTGTAGCAGGAAATATACGACCTTTATCTTTTCGTTCTGTTTGCTGGCAAACCCCAGGCA
This sequence comes from Pongo pygmaeus, assembly GCF_028885625.2. Taxonomy (NCBI): domain Eukaryota; kingdom Metazoa; phylum Chordata; class Mammalia; order Primates; family Hominidae; genus Pongo; species Pongo pygmaeus. Next base: position 181,773,622 of record NC_085930.1, on the reverse strand, counting down.
CCCAGCACTGCATTATAGAAAAACTGCCTTTGAAAACAACAAATAGGCAGGGAGGGGTGGCCTTCAAAAGCTGGGGCACAGGTTCCAGCAAACAACATCCAGCCATGATGTTTGTGGAACTGCCATATTTTTAAAAACAGATATAAAATGATTAAGAAGGAAAACCTCACCATTCATTTCATGTAGAAGAGAGGAAATAGCATGAACTAAAATTTGGGAAACTGTAATCCCAGTTCCATCTCTGCCAGTAAATATCTCGGTAAATTTAAGTTTTTATCGGTGTTTTGTGTTCCCCATCTTAAAAGTCATTTTATCTAAACCTCTTTCTTACTCCCCACAAATACTTGGAACAGCTTATAATTAAACAAAAAATATAATGAAATTGTGACACAGAAATAGTAGCTCTGCATTAGTGTGTTTTCACGTCGCTATAAAGAATACCTGAGACTGGGTAATTTATGAACAAAAGAGGATTAATTGACCCACAGTTCTGCATGGCTGGGGAGGACTCAGGAAACTGACAATCATGGCAGAAGGTGAAGAGGAAACAAGGCACATCCTACATGGTGGCAGGAGGGAGAGAAGAGCACGAAGGGGCAAGAGTCTCACACTTATCAAACAACTAAATCTTGTGAGAGAACTCCCTTACTATCATGAGAACAGCATGGGGGAAACCACCCCCATGATGAAATCACCTCCCACTAGGTCCCTCCGTCAACACCTGGGGATTACAATTTGGATTACAATTAAAAATGAGATTTGGGTGGGGACACAGAGCCAAGCCATATGAGGCTCATGGCCAAGGAAATGAACAAAAATATGCTAACTAGAAAAATCAGTTTATGTGGTTGAACTTCCAGTTTGGCCCTGAGGATCCTGGCAGTCAAGGCAAAAAGTAGAAAATTTAGTCAGTGACTCAGTCTTTATTTTAGACAGGAAGAAGTCTTCCAATTTCTCACAGTTGATCATCTTTACTATCACTAAATTCTAAAAGAAAATCCTGACATGTGACCTACTGAATAATGTCCTCAATTATTTTAAAGCAATACAGCAGGAACTTTCATGTAACTATTTATTTAATGAACCTCAATGAGAACTGTGGACGTGACTTTAAACATCAGTGTAACCATATATTGACTCAATAAAAGTAACAGTGTTTGTCCTACTACTTGTCTCTAGGGACTATTAAAAATAAAGCTGTAGAAGGGCAATTTAAAAAGGTTTGAGTTAAACCAAAATCAAATGTTAGATATTATCAAATATATCCCTGGATGTGTATTGATGATAAGATAATCTGCTTTCTGATTTTCTTTTACTGGGGCTAATGGAAAAAAAGAAAATGTTATAGGTGCATATGAAAATTATTAAAGATTGGCTGGGTGTGGTGGCTCACGCCTGTAATCTCAGCACTTTGGGAGGTCAAGGCGGGTGGGTCACCTGAGTTTGGGAGTTCAAGACCAGCCTGACCAACATGGAGAAACCCCGTTTCTACTAAAAATACAAAATTAGCCAGGCGTGGTGGTGCATGCCTGTAATCCCAGCTATGCAGGAGGCTGAGGCAGGAGAATCGCTTGAACCTGGGAGGCAGAGGTTGTGGTGAGCCGAGATCGCGCCATTGCACTCCACCCTGGGCAACAAGAGCAAAACTCCATGTCAAAAAAATTAAAAAAAAATCAAGAAAATTACTAAAGGTTATACAGAAAGTTGTTAATTCATTACCTCTGAGGACTGGGAACAGAGATCCTAAGGGAAGAAAAACTTTTTTCCCCCAGTTTGCTACCCTCTCAAACATTTGAATTTTTTATTAAAAAAATTTTTTTGGAGACAGTGTCTGGCTATGTTTCCCAGGCTGGAGCACAGTGACTATTCATCGGCATTGTGCACTACAGCTTCAAACCTGTGGCCTTGAGTGAACCTCCCACCTCAGCCTCCCCAGTAGCTGGCCAAGTGTGCACCTCTGCACCTGGCTTTGAATTTTTCATGATTATTTATTATTTCTTATATTAAAAAGGGAAAGAAAAGCTGGTTTACCCATAACTAATACTCTGTACAAAATCTACAAAAGGACTAAAAATATCCACTTTAGTTTTCTTTCAGTCATGATTTAGTGCATCACTTGGCAAGCTATCTCTTGCAAAAAACACTCACTCAAGATAGCTTAAGTAGAGTGAGGTTTATCATAGGGATACAACCAAAAATCTCCTGGACATCCAAGATCACAAAATAAAGGAAAGATTTCCCCTCAGAGAGCTTGATACAGAAAATTTAAGAACACAGGCTATTTCCTCTTTCTCTCCATGTATCAAAAATGTATAAAAACAAACCAATTATGGATGGGGTATGGCACCTATTACTGACTTAACATGTCTGTTTCTTAAGCCAGTGGTTTGTTGTTGTTGTTGTTTGCTTTTTGTCTTTTTGAAACAGGATATGGTTCTGTCATCCAAACTGGAGTGCAGTGGTGCAATCATGGCTCACTGCAGCCTCAACCTCCTGGACTCAAGCAATCCTCCCACCTCAGCCTCCCAAGTAGCTAGGACTACAGGCATGCACCACAAGTCCAGCTAATATTTAATTTATTTTGTGGAGACAAGGTCTCACCATGCTGCCCAGACTTAGTGTTTCTCAAAGGTTAATTGGAATATGAATTACTTGGGGACCTTGTAGATTGCAGATTCTAATTCAGTAGGTCTAGATGGCCAGAGAGTCTAATTTTCTAATAAACTCCCAGCGATTTCCCTAATGCTGCTGGTCAGCTGACCACACTTTGAGTAGCAAGGCCTTACCGCACTATTTTTTTTTTCTTTTTTTTTGAGAGGGAATCTGATTGGTTGCTAGCCAGCCAATAAATTGGTTGGGTGCAATCATCTGGGTCCTGCTCATATGCCCAATTAGTGGGAGCTATGGTTGGAAGTAGAGTCTCAGAATGAGAGACATGAGTCGGCAGGCAGCTCAAAAGAGATCAAACATTATACCCTTATCTGCATCCAAAGTTGCCACAAACGTGAGCCAGCTATGAACAACAGAAAACCCTCTCTCCCTGTTGCAAACCTGCAACAACTCTGAGGAAAGTGGGGGGCTGCCTTCAGACTGATTCCAGGTTGTTGAAGGTTTGGAATAGGGAGAGAGGGTTTTCTGTTGTAAGTAGTTGGATCTTCCCCCTAGGACCTCTGTTCCCAATCCTCAGCGGTAACCAGTTAACCCTCTAGGTGATGTGCATTCTAACTTCTGGCTTGTTGTAATCTATTCCAGGTGTCTCGAGCTGATGGAGTAAGCAGAGTGTATTAGTTTGTTTTCACACAGCTGATAAAGACGTACAGGAGACTAGGTAATTTATACAGAAAAAGAAGTTTAATGGACTCACAGTTCCACATGGCTGCGGAGGCCTCGCAATCATGACGGAAGGTGAAGGCATGTCTTACATGGTGGCAGAAAAGAGAGAATGATGACAGCCAAGTGAAAGGGGAAACCCCTTATAAAAATATCAGATCTCATGAAATTTATTCACTACCACTAGAACGGTATGGAGGAAACAACCCCCATGATTCAATGATCTCCCACGGGGTCCCTCCCAAAATGTGAGAATTATGGAAACTAGAATTCAAGATGAGATTTGGGTGGGGACACAGCCAAACAATATCACAGAGGTTCTCACATGTAAGATGCTGCCCCAGAGATTCTGATTCAGTGAGTCCAGTTTAGGGCCTGAGCACTGGGATTCTGAACAAGTTCCAAGGGTCATTCTGATGTATTGATATACCCCAGTTTGAGACCCACTGGAGTGAATTTTAAAAAAATATTGCTTTGCATTGGGGTGGAGGTTTAGGGGGTAGTGGATGGAGTTCCTCACATAAAAATGCGTATGTAATCATGTTACGTCAGTGGTTTTCAAATCCTCTGGAGGGCTTCTGAAAACACAGATTGTTAGCCCTACCCCAAAAGTTTCTGATTCAGTAGGTATGGGGTGGGACTCAATGATTTACATTTTAACAAGGACCCAAGTGATGTTGCTGACCTATGCTGCTGTATTGTGAGAGCCCCTGTGTTATGTGAAGCTGCTACTGATGATCACCTGCTTCATAAACAGAATTGGTGGAAATAATGTATGTAAACATTTATAAAATGGTTTAGAGCTATGAAAAATGTCACACAGTACTTGGTGAATTACTCAGAGAAATGAATAGAAAATGATTTCTATTATGGCTTTTTATATTTTTCTTTTTTTTTTTGCGGGGGGGACAGGGTCTCACTCTGTCGCACAGGCTGGAGTACAGTGGTGCCATCTCGGCTCACTGCAACCTCCACCTCCCGAGTTCAAGTGATTCTCCCACCTTAGCTTCCTGAGTAGCTAGGACTACAGGTGCATGTCACCACGCATGGCTAGTTTTTGTATTTTTTGGTAGAGAGGAGTTTCACCGTGTTAGCCAGGCTTCTCTCAAACTCCTGACCCCAAGTGATCCACCTGCATTGGCCTCCCAAAGTGCTGGGATTACAGGCATGACCCACCATGCCTGGCCTAATTTTTTAAGGATCTAAGATAGAAAGGCCCACCTCAGGTGCATTATATTCTCCCTGCACATGAGGTGCATAAGTCAAGTCCAGACGTGAAGGTGATGGCAAGCTCAAACGGGCCCATTTGAGGAGCATTTAATAAAGGGACTCTGTGCAGAGATGTGGGCACAGTTAAGGAAACCAACAAGAGGCAGTACAATGCTCTGTGACTAGTAGTAACAGGCAGCCTCATCGAGGGCTGGTAAGACAAAGAAGAGAATTATTCCCCACTCTAAGAGTGGGTAGCTATGTGAGGAAAGCCTGGAGGCAGCTGTATAAACCAACAGAGAAGGAGGCATGAAAACAGATTCTCCAAACTTCATTCTCTGATATAGTTTTGTTCTGTTTTGCCACCATATCTGTTTGAATTATAATCCCCAGTGTTGGAGGTAGGGTCTGGTGGAAGGTGAGTGGATCGTAGGTTTGGATTTCTCATGAATGATTTAGCACCATCCCCTTGATGCTATTCTCGTGATAGTGAGTGAGTTCTTGTGAGATCTGGTTGTTTAAAAATGTGTAGCACTGGCTGGGCACGGTGGCTCACGCCCGTAATCCCAGCACTTTGGGAGGCTGAGGCAGCCGGATCATCTGAGGTCAGAAGTTTGAGACCCACCTGGCCAACATGGTGAAACCTCATCTCTACCACAAATACAAAAATTAGCTGGGCATGCTGGTGGGTGCTTGTAATCTCAGCTACTAGGGAGGCTGAGGCAGGAGAATTGCTTGAACCCAGGAGACAGAGGTTGCAGTGAGCCGAGATCACACCACTGCACTCCAGCCTGGACAACAGAGCGTGACACTGTCTCAAAAAAAAAAAAAAAAAAGTGTGTAGCACCTCCCCCAACTTGCTCCTGCTCCAGCCATGTGACATGCTCTCTGCCCCTTGGCCTTCTGCCATGATTGTAAGTTTCCAGAGGCCTCCCTAGACACGAATGCCACTATGCTTTCTGTACTGCCTGCAGAACTGTGAGCCAATAAAACCCCTTTTCTTATAAATTACTCTGTCTCAAGTATTTCTTTATAGCAATGCAAGAATGGTATAATACATTCTCTTTCTGACTTCATTCTTCTGCCATTGCCTCCATGTTCTAAACAGAAACTAGGGTAGCTTGTTCGTGCAGGCCATATCGGTCAGACTCTGGGCCCACAGCAGAGCAGAGTACTGTGGGGTGCATCTGGAAGGGCAAATAGAAGACATCCAGCCTGCAGGGCCTGTAGACTGGACCCCACATCTAATGCTTTGCACCCTATGGTTCACCAGCACAGATAATGAGATGGTGCCAATTGTAATCCCAAAAAACACAATCCCAGATGGCAACATCCCGAATGTCAAAATCCCCAAATCCCTAATTTCTAACGGAATCCCTAAACCGTAGTGACAGATTTGAAATTAGGTGCGCTCAAGGCCTCTAAAAGTGAATTTCAAGGTGTCGCCAATAAAGTGTGCTTTTAGTGTTCAGCCCAATACATTTAGCAGAAAATTCAGATGAGTGGATTGACCACATGAGATGGCAATGACAAAAACATTGGTTTAAAATCACATTATTGGCCGGGCGTGGTGGCGTGCGCCTGTAATCCCAGCACTTTGGGAGGCCGAGGCGGGCAGATCACGAGGTCAGGAGATTGAGAACATCCTGGCTAACATGGTGAAACCCCGTCTCTACTAAAAATACAAAAAATTAGCTGGGCGTGGTGGCGGGCACCTGTAGTCCCAGCCACTCGGGAGGCTGAGGCGGGAGAATAGCGTGAACCTGGGAGGCGGAGCTTGCAGTGAGCCGAGATCATGCCACTGCACTCCAGCCTGGGTGATAAAGCAAGACTCTGTCTCAAAAAAAGAAAGAAAGAAAGAAAGAAAAACACATTATTTATCTGCATTGGCATTCCTTCCAGCTGATGAAACTCCAGTAGCTTTTAATGAATTAATGCCACATTTGCTTGAAGAAGCCAGCAAAGTTATGGACTGGTTCACAAATAATTCTGTGTACAGTAGGCTAAGAAAACACTTCTGCAATAGTGTTGCTGTTCAATCGCCAGTATTGTTTACAGCAAATTTGTGGTCTGTATATGAGTCCATGTGGAATGAATTGCTGTGCCTCTAAAACAACATAGAAGCATGTCACAGAAGATGGAAAATTTAATAGGGAATGCTCATATCAGTGCATATGAAATCATAAAAGAATTTCAAAAAGAGCAGCACCAGGTAGAAAATGAAAGTGAATGTATTCTCCAAAAGAGTCATGCCCTAAAAAAGAAGGCAGCTGTTCACCACAATATGCAAGACTTGCAAACATATGAAGGGACTCTACAAATATTATGGGAAATGCATCTTATGAAAACAACTACACATGGATTTCAATTTTTTTCCACCAAAATTAACTCATACTAACTTGTTATAATATGTCTAAACAGGATCTAGTTTGAGGCACTAAGAAGGAATAAGACATCAGTTTGAAAAGAGCCCCTATCAGAACAACATGAATTCTGCTAAAATTGAAGCAAGAACAAATATCAAATGTATGTTAATGTTTGGGTGGAAGAATTGTGAAATCACTGATATTTCATGGAAAGTTTATGGGGACAATGCCCCAAAGAAATTAGTAGTTTACAAATGGATAACTCATTTTAACAAGGGAGACGACAATGTTGAATATGAAGCCCGCTGCTGCAGACCGTCCACATCAGTTTGTAAAGAAAAAGTCTTGTTTGTGTCCCACTGGGAGCGGACTGACTATTTTAACAGCAGGAACAATAGCCGACACCATAGACATCTTGATTAGTTTAGTTTACACAAATGTGACTGAAAAATTAAAGTTGAGCAAACTTTCCATTCAATGGGTGCCAAAACCATTGTGATGGCAGCAGCGGGCCGTCCCAAGCGGCTGCTGCCATCAGCTGGCTGCAGTGAGGAGGCATGGGCAGTGGCCACAGGAGCAGCAGTGGTGGTGGTGGGACCCCTGGCTCTGCATCACCACTCTTGCCTGCCACCACTATGGGGAGGCTGCAGGGAGGAGGCAGACAATCCCTGGAGTCTCCCAGGAGCCCACTGCCCTAGGGGCCACCATGATGGGGCTGGCTGAGCTACCTGCCAGTGAGAGAACAGCATGCTTGGGCATGGCAGTGGCTCCCAGGAAGCCTCCGAGGAGTTGGCGCCCCCACTGCTGCCCCTCTCACCCATGCTGCTCACACTGAGGCCTGCTGCTGCTGCCAGGGCCAGGGATGCCCTGGTCCTCCCATAAGCTATGTAGTCCTTCCTGGAACCAGGGCACATCCACAGCAGTTCCGCCACACCCCCACCCCACCTCAAGCCAGGGTCAGCGCCTGCATCACAACCTGCCCCTCAGGCAGGACCGCCAGGGACCACAGTGCCCTGCAGCTGCCAAGTATATAAGTGCAGAGCAGGAGGCCAGAGCGAGTGGCCAGACAGGGACCCAGTGAGGACCTGGAGCCCTTGCCCCAGGCTGCAAGGAAGTGTGGCCAGGGCTGCACACTCCATGGAGCTGGTGGTAGCCAGAGACAAGTGGGAGCCCGCCCCTTCGGAATTGGTTGGGTGGAAGCTCTCTGGGTACAGCTGCAGCCGCCCTGCTGCCACTCTGGACCTGGGCATCTCTGTGCTCTTGGGGGCCCAGGAAGGTTCCCCTTATCCCTCACCCCTCCACCCCTTGAGGTTCAGAAGTGCCGGCTCCCACTGCCTGATTTCTCCCCACTGTCATCACCTGATCTGATCTCAGAGCAAGGATGACACCAAGACTGGGCACTGTCACAGCCTGGCTGGGTGTGCATATGCTTGGGGCGGCACTTACATGCCAGCTTCCTGCTGTCTCAGCCCCCTCCTGATGTTGTGCACTGACAAGCATGGGAGGGAGGGCCAGGTAGTGCTGAGGACAACCTGGTACTGGCCTACAGACACTCTTTGGCATGAACAGCCTGGGCACCATGAATAGTGGCAGGAAGCAGACAGGCTCTAGGGCAGAAGAGGGCCGGTCCCCAGTGAAGCCCCACCTTCAAGCCGGGGAGGGCTGGAAGGCTGGGACCACCACTGCCAGTCCCTCGGGCCAGAGGGGGACCTTGTGGTGCTTTACCTTGGGCCTGCCCATGGCCACCCATGGACAAATCAGCAAGTACTTCCTTCCCTCTGAGGCCCATAAAAAGCCCAGACTCAGCCAGACTCGGGGAGAGAACAGGGAGATGATAGAAGATGAGGGGACCTGCCTGCAGAGAGAAGCCACCCACTCTAGGACCTTCTCTTTGCTGAGAGCTGCAGAGATGACGGGCCTGCCTGTTTGCAGAGAGGAGCTATTCACTCTAGGGCCTCCTCTCTGCTGTAAGCTGAACACTCAATGGGATGACCTGCCTGCAAAGAGGAGCTCCCTACTCCAGGGTCTCCTCTCTGCTAGGAGCTGAACACTCGTCAGGACACCATGGCTGAGGAAAGGAGCTGCCCCATGCACATTTCCTCTGGGCTGTTCTATCCTCAATAAAGCTCCTCTTTGTCTTGCTCACCCTCCACTTGTCTGCATACCTCATTCTTCCTGGTTGCAGGACAAGAACTTGGGACCCACCAAATGGCGAGGCTAAAAGAGCTGTAACACAAGCGGGGCTGAAACATGCCCCACAAACAGGGCTGAGACATGACCCTTGCTCACCATGTTATGGGCAAAGAGAAGGAGAGAAAAGCTGCGGCCCTTCAGGGACCCCAGACCTGGGAGCATCCTGAGCCAGGACTATGACTCCCTCTTTGGGGCCCTGCAGTTCCTGGCATCTCCAAGCTACTGGGCACCACTCATTCCCCAGTACCAGCTGCCTGCCCTGTGGTAGCAACAGCATGTCTGACTGTGCAGTGGCCAGACCCCATGCTCACCCACATACCCCTCACCGTTCCACACCTGACTTGCAGTCTCCTTGGAGGGGTGAGGTCCAGGCTGGTAGCATGAGCTGAATGCAGCCTGCCAGGCCGAGTGGGTGGAACGAGCCCAGCAGGTCTGAGCAAAACCTGGGCAAAGGCGCCACCAGCCACAGATGTTTCTGGCCAGAAAAGCAACATCCGCATCAGCTGCAAACCAGAGCAGAGCTTTCAATGGAAATTTTAAAAAAGTGAGATCGAGATTCTCAAGTATTTCTTCAAAGCATTGTAACAGGAGATGAACTGTGGCTTTACCAGTGTGATCCTGAGGACAAAGCACAATCACAGCAATGGCTACCAAGAGGTGAAAGTGGTGCAGTGAAAGCACAAGCAGACTGGCCAAGGGCCAAGGTCGTGGCAATAGCCTTTGGGGTGTGCTAGGCATTCTGCTTGTTGACTTTCTGGAGGGCCAAAAAATGATAACATCTGAAAATGTTTTCAGAAAGTTAGCTAAAGCTTTAGTAGAAAAATATCCAGGAAAGTTTCAACAGAAAGTCCTTCTCCACCACAACAATACCCCTGCTTATTCAGAGGAATAACTCTCACTAAATAAGGGCAATTTTGTGAGAGTTTAAATGGGAAATAATTAGGCATCCACCTTAGAGTTCTGACTTGATTCCTTCTGACTTCTTTTATTTCCTAAGTTTAAAAAATCTGGCCGGGCGCGGTGGCTCATGCCTGTAATCCCAGCACTTTGGGAGGCTGAGGTGGGAGGATCATGAGGTCAGGAGATGGAGACCATACTGGGTAACATGGTGAAACCCCATCTCTAATAAAAAAATACAAAAAAATTAGCCGGGCATAGTGGCAGGTGCCTGTAGTCCCAGCTACTCAGGAGGCTGAGGCAGGAGAATGGTGTGAACCCAGGAGGCAGAGCTTGCAGTGAGCCGAGATTGTGCCACTGCATTCCAGCCTGGGCGATAGAGCGAGACTGTCTCAAAAAAAAAAAAAAAAAAAAAAAAAAATTCTGTAAAAGGCAGCCATTTTTCTTCAGTTAATAATGTAAAAATGGTGACAGGGACATGGTTAAATTCTCAGGACGCTCAGTTCTTTAGGGATGAACTAAATGGTGGGTATTATTGGTTACAAAAATGCCTTGACCTTAATGGAGCTTATATTGAGAAATAAAGTTTACATTTTTGTTTTTATCTTTAAGTTCCATTTTTCTACGAACTTTTGGAAGTCTCTTCATAGTTAATGATCTTAAACCCTCCTGGGTTTAAGCAATTCTCCTGCTTCTGCCTCTGGAGTAGCTGGGATTATAGGCATGCACCACCACAGCCAGCTAATGTTTGTGTGTGTGTGTGTGTGTGTGTGTGTGTGTGTGTATTTTTATATTTTTAGTAGAGACGGTTTCACCATGTTGGCCTGGCTGGTCTCAAACTCCTGACCTCGTGATCCACCCGCCTCAGCCTCCCAAAGTGCTGTGATTACAGGCATGAGCCATTGCTCCTGGCCCCATTAATTAATTTTTAAATGTGGAACCAGCCTTTCATACCTGGGATAAATCTCACCTGGCTGTAATATATAATTCTTTTTATACATTGTTGAATTCAATCTGCTAATATTTATTTACTTATTTATTTTTTAAACGGAGTTTTGCTCTTTTTGCCCAGGCTGGAGTGCAATGGCGTGATCTCAGCTCACTGCAACCTCCACCTTTCCATTTCATTCTATGAGGCCACCACCACCATAATACCAAAACTAGACAAAGGCATTAAAGAAAACTATAGACCAGTATTTCTCATGAACACACATGCAAAAATCCTTAGCAATCTGCTAATATTTTGCTATCAGTTATTGCTGATAACTTTCCTTGCCCTAAAGTCTGCTCTGTTTAAAATGATTATACCACTCCTACTTTCCTTTGATTATTGTTAGCATGGTATATCTTTCTGCATCCATTTACTTGTAATCTATATTACCTTTATATTTAAAGTGGGTTTCTTATAGACAAGATATAGCTGGGTCTTGTAGTTTGATCTTTCTTCTTCCGAGACTCTCATTACTCATATGTGATACCTTTTATAGTTGTCCCACGGTTCTTGGATATTCTATTCTCTTTTTTTCAGTGTTTGTTCTCTTTGCTTTTCAGGTTTGGAGGTTTGTATTGAGATGTCCTCAAACTCAGAGATTCTTTTCTCTGCTATGTCCAGTCTACTAATAAGCCCATCAAAGGCATTTTCTGTTACAGTGTTTTTGATATCTTATATTTCTTTTTGGTTCTTTCTTAGGATATCCATCTGTCTGCTTGCATTGCCCATCTGTTCTTGCATGCTTTGTACTTTATCCATTAGAGCTCTTAGCATATTAATCATAGTTGTTTTAAATTCCCTATCTGTTAATTCCAACATTCCTGCCATATCTGATTCTGGTTTTGATGCTTGCTCTGCCTGTTTAAACTCTTTATTTTGCTTTTTAGTATGTCACGTATTTTTTTCTAGATAGCTAGAAAACTAAGTACTGGGTGAAAGAGACTGCTGTAAACAAGACCTTAGTAGTGTGGTGGTAAGGTGTAAGCAGGGTAGGAAGCATTCTGTAGTCCTGTGATTGGGCTCTTTTAGTGAGTCTATGCCTCTAGATTGCGAACTTCATGCATACTTCTCAGTCCTCCTGACCTCACCTTTGGTGGAACAGGGTGGCCAGAGCAGGCTGGAGCTGGGAATTTTCTTTCTTCCAGGTCAGTTAGGCTCTGATAAAAGCCCAGCAGGTTTGGCTCTCGTTAAATTATTTATCTGGAGGAAAGACCTTGTTAAGAAGAACAAAACACTCTAGTGTATTTCAAAATGGTTCCTTTACCTTCCCTCTTCCTGCCAGAAGCACAAGGGGATTTTTCTCTAATATTCACTCTGCTGACCTGATAGATCTCTTGCAGGTAAGACAAACAAAAGTGTAGGCCCCCTTCCCCCAGCTGGGTCCCCCTGGAGTTTTTAATTCTCAAAGTTGTTGTATTAGTGTGTTCTCATGCTGCTAATAAACACATACCCAAGACTGGGCAATTTATAAAGAAAAATAAGTTTAATTGACACAGTTTCACATGGTTGGGGAGGCCTCAGAATCACAGCAGAAGTTGAAGGAGGAGAAAAGGCACGTCTTACATGGCGGCAGGCAAGAGAGTGTGTGCAGGGGAACTGCCCTTTATAAAACCATCAGATCTTGTGAGACTTATTCACTATCATGAGACCGGCACAGAAAAAAACCGTCCCCCATGATTCAATTATCTCCCACTGGGTCCCTCCCATGATATGTAGGGCTTATGGGAGCTACAATTCAAGATGAGATTGGGTGGGGACACAGCTGAACCGTATCAGTTCTTTAAATCGAACTTTCAGCAATTCGTCAATTACAGTTCAGATTTTTCCTACTCTGGCTTTGGTTCTGGTGGAGGTGGCTGCTTGCGAGCTTCTGTTTGCCTGCCATGTTGTGATTCTCTGTATTCACCTCTTGGTCACTCCAATTTTGGGGGCAGTGATTTTCCCTGTGACTTCACTTATCTTGTGGATCTAGGAGGAGCTGTTGATTTTTAAGTTTAGCTTTTTACTTGTTGTTAGGATAGAGTGGTGTCTTCCAACCTCCTTACATGCTGGGCTAGAAACTAGAAATCCTACCAAACATTTTTTACAGTTGTTATTATTTAATTTTCACTGTAACTTGGGAGGTAATTTTTATTGACCTGACTTTACAGAGAAGTAACTGAGACCCAGAAAGGCTACGTACCAACTAATTGGTAGAGATGGAACTGAAAGTCTCCAAATTGGCATCTTTATGCTAGGCATTGCTCTATAGCTGCCATCTTTGTTTAAAAGACAAATACAACTGAAAGGGTAAAATAGCCACTGATTCCAAAATATAAATCAGCTTTAACTGCAACAGGAATAAAGCATTTAGAGAGATCACAAAAAAGAAACAAGGTACATAATAAAAGTTGGCCTGGAAAGGAGGAAAATAGGATACAAATAGGAGATGAAGGTCACCAAAAGGCAATATTCACAGCTTCACAATTTCACTTGGGTCTGGCCCTGTTGCCTACATGGGCTCAGTGACTGCTACCCCCAAGATTCATTTCTAGGGTTGAGTCCATAGCCTGGTCAATTATAATCAAGCTTGGATTATTTGTTCCAGCTTTGCTGAGTGGGAGTTGGATACCAGTGTAATGTGATAAACGATGTTCTATTGGTCCTCGTGGTCAGGATTTGTTCTATTCACTGGGGCCATAATAAATGTGTGCCCCAAATAGCACATGAAGTTCTATGTAGCCAGATTAAAATGCCCTCTAAGTAGTCTCAATGCCATGTTTTTTTCAGTCTCCAAATTGGCATGACCTAATAGGGAAAGAGTGCTGTAAACAAGAGGGAACACTTTATTGTCCATCGAGAGAGACATGTCCTATTTCCTCCTTGGCTTAGCTTGCCAAGTTTGGTACAACAGAAACCCAGTGAAGATTCAGGAGGTCTCAAAATCAAAGCACATAATAAAGGAACATGGTGCATATAAAGTACTAATGTCAAAGTTTGGTTTAATTTTCAAGACTTTATTATTTAAAGTTATAGATACACTTCGAGGCTTTTGAAGGAAAACTGAATATACTTTAAAAATATTTCATTTAAGCTACTTTGACTCACCTTCCATTTACAAACTATTTTCTATGTTACCTAAAATACAAACAGCAAGATAATTATTTTTTGGAACAATGCTATCTAAATCCTGAGGGAAACAGTAACAATAACAGATTTAAAATATTGGATGCTTAGCTTATAGATACATATAAAATACATCACAAATATTTTCTCTAATGATCGGCAATATTTTGTGCTTTTTGAATCCAGAAATTGAAAGGTTAATCAGCTTATCCAAGATCACATATGTTTTAGTCTCAGTTCTTCAGAGAAAACAGATCGAATGGGGGGTGTGTATGCGTGTGTGTGTGATATTTATCTTAGTATAATACAAATATTTATTTTGAGGAATTGGCTCATATAATTATGGAGACCGAGAAGTCCCAAGATCTGCATTTTGCAAGCTGGAGGCCCAAGAGCGCCAATGGTAACAGTTCTAGTCTGAGTCTGAAGGTCCGAGAGTCAGAAGAGCTGATGGTGTAAGGTTTACTCTGAGTCTGAAGGCAGGAGAATACTGATGTCCCAGCAGTCAAGCGGGGAGTGTGAATTCTCTCTTACTCAGTCTTTTGTTCTCTCCAGGACTTCAACAGATTGGATGGGGCCCACTTACACTGGGAGGGCAATCTGCCTTAGTCTACGGATTCAAATTTTAATCTCATCTAAAAACATCCTCACAGACATACCCAAAATAATGCCTAAACAAATGTCTGGGCATCCCATGGCTCCATCAGGTTGACACATAAAATTAACTACCACAGCATAGCTGGAAAGCGGCTGAGATGGGGGATTTAAATACAGATCAGTTTAACTCTAAGGTCCATAGTTTTTCACCACATCACTCCACCCCAAAGGAGGTGAGTTTTCTGATCCCAAGCTCCAACTTTAAGAGCTACATTGATTGTTTTGGGATGTGGGGGAGATCCTGTTAAAAACTCTTTTCATCAAATATTCTGAGATCATCCATCTGTTAATTTAGTTTCATCTGGCTCATCTCCAAGCCTCTGAGACATTCATTGCTGGTAATGTTCTGGAAATTCCCATTGCACTTCCTTTTTGGCAAAGTTGACTTTCATTTACATTGGGGTTACTAAGAATTTCAGACAATAAAAAGTAGCTTATCATCCAAAAAAGCTAAGGCCTTCTAATTTTTTTTTTTCTTTTTTTTTGTGATGGAGTTTTTTTTTCTTTTTTTTGAGATGGGGTTTCACTCCTGTTGCCCAGGCTGGAGTGCAGTAGCATGATCTTGGCTCACTGCAACCTCTGACTCCTGGGTTCAAACGATTCTCTGCCTCAACCTCCCAAGTTGCTGGGATTACAGACATGTGCCACCACATTCGGCTAATTTTGTATTTTTAGTAGAGATGGGGTTTCACCATGTTGGCCAGGCTGGTCTCGAACTCCCAACCTCAGGTGATCCACCCACCTTGGCCTCCCAAAGAGCTGGGATTACAGATGTGAGCCACCATGCCCAGCCAGGCCTTCTAATTTTTTAAATTAAAATATTGTAAACATAAAATTTATTTTTCAAATTATTTATTTGTATTGTATATATTTGGCATATACAACATAATGCTTTGTTACACGTGTGCATAGTGAAATAATTGCTGTAAGTAAGCAAATTAACATATCCTTCACTTTTCATAGTTACTTTTTTGTCATAGGAGCATCTGATATCAACTCTCTTAGCAAATTTTCAATATACAATATAGTTAATAATATGATACTATTAGCTATAATCCTTCTACTATATACTAGATCTCTAGACTTACTAATATTAAATAAGTTTGTATCTTTTGACCTACATCTCACCATTTTCTCCCCTTCCCAAATTATTTTTCAAAAACACAGGTTCTTTGGTTCGAAAATCCAAATTTATTTTTATACCTTTAGTTTGCATATTCAAGAAGTTCAAGACTTCTTAATAGATAAGATATACTGCATAAACCACTTAGATCTATCTAAAACCACATAAAACTCATGTCTTAAGAAATGATGAAGAGCATTAAAACTGGAAATGCATATTTCTCCCAATTTCTAGAATCATATTTTGCATTAGATAATATTATATCATCCACTACGCCGTATGTAAGACAGCATTCTCAACCAGTCTGTCTAACCATACTGAGCAGTCTGTGAAACAAATCAGCTGAATATGATGTTGCCCTGCGCAGGAACACCCTGACCCACCAGGAAAAGATTGGCTGCATATCTGTCAACAATGGGCTCCAGCCCTCACTCTCTGATCTGTTTGGTATTCAGGAAATTCTCTCTGAGTGCCTCATCTCTGTGGTCTGTAGGAGTTAATGTGCCAGAAAAGGAAAGAAAATTCATTTTCAGTATATTAATGAGATCAGACCCAAGGACAACTGAACAAGACTCCCCCATTTTTTTTGAGATGGAGTCTTGCTCTGTCACCCAGCTGGAGTGAAGTGGAGAGATCTCGGCTCACTGCAACTTCCACCTTCCAGGTTCAAGCAATTCTTCTGCCTCAGCCTTCCGAGCAGCTAGGACTACAGGCGCGTGCCCCACCACGCCCAGCTAATTTTTGTATTTTTAATACAGACGGGGTTTTACCATATTGGCCAGGCTGGTCTCAAACTCCTGACCTCGTGATCCGCCTGTCTTGGCCTCCCAAAATGCTGGGATTACAGGCATGAGCCACTGCGCCTAGCCCAAGACTCCTATTTTTAAAACCTGAAAAAATTTTCATGAATGAAATGCAGATAGAATCTGTAAGTCACTTGCTATATTAAAATACTCAGGCAAAGGGAGGTATTTCTATACATTATGATGTGTGCCTCCAAGCTTGTTTCAGAAATAAATATTTTAAAATATGTACTTATTTGCCTGCTACATCATTAACTCATTCATTCATTCAATACATGTCCATTAGGCATCTCCCATTTTAAGTCATTTTTACGCTGGGTAGTTTAAGGGGTTTTAAGATAAATAGCAGAAGTGTTGAGAGAAGACAAACACCCAAATAACTGAAATGCAAAACAGAGCATTATAAGTGCTGAGTAAGAGGAAAAACAAAGAGTTATCAGGATTTAAAACAGGGTAAAATTAAACAGAGCACCAAATGAAGTAAATTAGGAAATATTTTATGAAGGATGAAGAAGGTGATTTTAGCCTTGAAGGATGGTAGGCACTTCTGGCAAAGCACCAATATAAGCATAAGTCTGTTGGTGGGAAAGTTCACTGTACAGCACAGCTTGGTTGATGGGAAGAGTGTGGGAGATTGGGATGGAATGATGGACCCAGCACAGATCAGAGGAGAAACCAGAGAGGCCATATTGGAATTAAAAGTTAAACTCAACTGGAAAGCAATTGCTTGTGCACAGTGTGGCCAGTGAGGTCTGCAAGTTGGAAGCCCTCTGCTTTACTCTGGCCTCCTCTGTGGCTTCTGGGGCTTCTTTCACCTCTCTGGGCCTCAATGTCCATACATGTAAAATGAAAATACCACTCTGCCGACTTCACGAATTTGTTATAAGGATTAGATAATGTAGATTATTACTGATTTTCAATGTTGGGTCGTAGAGGAGTTGGTTAGAGCTATGCTATTTAACTTTTCAGAGCTCAGAACATAAATAATTTTTAATGTAAAACAGCCTTCAAAATTCTCTTTAAATAATATTGCTAGACCCACAGAAACATAAATCAAAAACAAGTTAATCATATATCATGGCAATGATGATAAACTGCTTTTTTATTACCTTTTTAATATAGATGCTATTAAGATTCCAATTCAAAGGAAACTAAAAATTCGAGAGGGGAAGTAGTTTTCTACAGTCATGGGCTGGAAAGTCGCAGAGCTAAGTCTATAAACTCAGGCAGCCAGACTTAAGTTGAAATGCTTAACACAGACTAAACTGCTCTAAAATAAAGCAAGAATGCTACGATCTTGCATATGGTTTTAATAAAAGAAAAAATACATACTTTCGGTGACTATTATCCAAAGATTATTAATCCAAACAGATAATTTTTAATTCTTTTTTATTTAACAAAGTACACAAAAGAAAAATATTTAATACTAACATTATGAATCGGTGAATTGAAATTAAAATGGGATACTATTTTTAGTTAACATTTTAGCAGATGCCTTAAAACACTGTTCACGTATTTTTTTTCAGTTTATAAATTAAGACAGGTTCATCATAGAAAACTGAAAAAATATTGAACAGCATAAAGGCAATAAAACAACCCACAGTCCTATCATTAACATTTTATTAAATGTCTTTCCAATCTTTGTAAATATGCTACACTGTTAAGAATTACAAATGTTGGGGGCGGGAATCCTCGGCCTCGGTGGCGGTCGTGGACATGTGGAGCTGGGTAGAAGTGGAGGGGCCATTTGAGGAGTCGTGAGGGGTTGACAGGCTAAGATTCGGAGAGAGAGGCGCTAGTGGCTGGACTCGACCTGGGAAGAATCTTCTGCTGACTGTCAACTTTTCCTGGAAAAAATGGATCATTCCCATGATACAGGGATGAGCTATATGGACTCCAACAGTACCGTGCAACCTCCTCGCCATCACCCAACCACTTCAGCCTCACACTCCCGTGGTGGAGGAGAGAGCAACTTGATGATGATGATGCCTATGGTCTTCTACTTTGGCTTTAAGAACGTGGAACTACTGTTTTCCGGTTTGGTGATCAATACAGCTGGAGAAATGGCTGGAGCTTTTGTGGCAGTGTTTATACTAGCAGTGTTCTATGAAGGACTCAAGATAGCCCGAGAGAGCCTGCTGTGTAAGTCACAAGTCAGCATTTGCTACAATTCCATGCCTGTCCCAGGACCAAATGGAACCATCCTTATGTAAACACACAAAACTGTTGGGCAGCAGATGCTGAGCTTTCCTCACCTCCTGCAAACAGTGCTGCACATCATCCAGGTGGCCATAAGCTACTTCTTCATGCTCATCTTCATGACCTACAATGGGTACCTCTGCATTGCAGTAGCAGCAGGGGCCGGTACAGGATACTTCCTCTTCAGCTGGAAGAAGGCAGTGGTAGTGGACATCACAGAGTATTGCCATTGACGTCAAACTATGGCATGGCCTTATCGATTGCAGTGGGAAGCTGTTCAAGACTTGATTCCTGCTCCAATCACCCCTTCTTGCTCCTCTTTGTGCACGTACACACACACACACACACACCTGCTCAACAGAGGTTTAGTTTACAGTCTCTGAGTTAAAGTAGTAACCTCCCAAATTGTTTTTTCTAATAAGCTGAGATTCCCATTTCTCTTAAGGAGAAGCCACCCATGAGATGTCTTTTCCTTCTCCATCATCTTAGAGCCAAGTTATATGTTCTTATCTAATCCATGTAGCTTTCTGTTCATTGACTTAATCATCTGCTTCCTTTTTGGATGTTTAACAGATAGTAAGTAAATTTTTTTTGCCTAGGTCAGTGATGGAAAGGGGTTAACTTCAGCCAGGATTGATGGCAGCTGAGGGAAATTCTTGCCCAACTAAACCCAGAACTCAAACTTAACATTAGAACCATTAGAACATTAGAACATTAACATTAGAACATTAGAAAACAAGGTCAAAGGCCGGGCACAGTGGCCCACAGCTGTAATCCCAGCACTCTGGGAGGCCAAGGCAGGCTGGATCACCTGAGGGCAGGAGTTCAAGACTAGCCTGGCCAACATGGTGAAACCCCGTCTCTACTAAAAATACAAAAATTAGTTGGGCGTGGTGGCGGGTGCCTGTAATCCTAGCTACTTAGAAGGCTGAGGCAGAAGAATCACTTGAACCTAGGAGGCAGAATCACTTGAACCTAGGAGGCAGACGTTGCAGTGAGCCGAGATGGCGCCATTGCGCTCCAGCCTGGGCGACAAGAGTGAAACTCCGTCTCAAAAAAAAAAAAAAGAAAAGAAGGTCCAGCTTTTGGATTCAATGAGTGGGGAATACACTGTGCCTTTCTCTAGATGTGATGCATTATACCAAAATCTTTGTAGTGTGCAGAGGGGTGGTTTGAAACTAAATACAGGCTTACAGCTTGCAGAGTATGTATTCTTGGATGGCTGACTCATCAACTTGTATTCCCACTCAACACTTTGATTAGCATGAACTTGCCAATCAAAAAATGACAATCAATTTGAGAAAATAGAAATAGATATTTTTAAATAAAACCATTCTCAGTTTACTTTTTGTCCCAGCTGAAGTGAAGCAAAAGAGTTTGAATTATTTTTCCCATTATTGTTTTCCCATGTCTGCCTCTAAAACAGTGATTTTCAAGCTTTAGTGTGCATCAGAATCACAGGCTTGTTAAAACACTAATTGCTGGGTCTCAACCAAAAGCCCCCAAAGTGGCACTTCTGAGTTCCTGCTAATGTTACAAGGGACCACACTTTGAGAATCTCTGCTTTAAGCTAAGGAAATATTAGCTGGTAGGTTGGCTGTCTGGTATTGGGCATGGAAATTTGAATTGCTGATTGGTAGATGGTGTGTCTGGACTTAACTCACGTATAAATACTGCTGATCAATACCTAATCATTCCACATTTATTGAGCTCCACCTGTGTTTATGTGTACCCAAGCACACATCTGTGAAAGGCTATAGCCAAAGTATTTTTACTAGCCTGTATGAAATCACTAGCCTTTATTTTTAAAGGTCTATGGTTTCTTGGAAGTAGTTTGATTGTTGAGAGAGACCTTTGATCTGCAGTGTAAATCTACCAGTCATGGGCCAGAAGGGCAAAAGCAGAGCTTTCTCTTTGGAAAGACTCAGGGTGTGGTTTGCTGATGGCCAGATTTTCCTCAGGCTCCAACAACTGTGCTCATACCAAGCAGATCCTCATCCTCCATATAAGCATCTTTGTTATTAGTGGGGGTTTAATTACATTACAAGTGGCCAAAACCCCTGTTCTCAATGAAGAACCACATAGGATTTTTATTCTGTTCAGTCGTAGTCTACATTGCAGTCTTATTCCCGGTTCAAACTACCTCTTTAAATTGGTTCGTTTTGTGCTGATCTGTTAAATCCTGCCCTCCTTGGTGCTAGATCCAGTTGTGTCTCAGGGCAGAGGAAACAAAACACAGCTATCCTGTTGGCCTTTGTACTTTCTCCGTGTGTACTAGTTAAATATTGGAGAGCAAGGAATGTATACTTGTATGGCTTTGAACCAAGAGAGGGTTATGAGCCTACTGGATTGAGGTTAAAATCCAAGAACCAACATTTAGAGATTTGTGCTTTTCTCTCATTCCATCACCTTGCAATGATGATACTTAACATGAGCAGGGTGAATAACAGGTACTGACAAAGTCCAACACAAAGGTGTAATACAGCCTGTTGTCCCAAGCGAAGGAATCATAAAACCATGAGAAATAAATAGAAATCAATATTTAATAGTGACACTGGTGCGCTCTAGAAATCTCAGCATGAAATGCCATAGAATATCCTCCCAACAACAGAACCTTATCAGTAAGGCCGGCTAGACACAATGGCTCATGCCTGTAATCCCAACACTTTGGGAGGCCAAGGTGGGAGGATGGCTGGTGTCCAGAAGTTTGAGACCAGCTTGGGCAACATAGTGAGATCCCGAGATCCCATCTCTATAAAAAATCAAAAATTAGCTGGGCATGGTGATGCACACCTGTAGTCCTGGCTACTTGGGAGGCTGGGGCAGGAGGATTGCTTTAGCCCAGGAGGTCAAGGCTGCAGTGAGTCATGATTGTGCCACTGCACTCAGCCCGGGTAACAGAGCAAGACCCTGTCTCAGAAAAAAACAACAACAAAAAAAGAAAATTCAAGGCCAGTTAAGATAAAATGTTATGAAATTCACAGAAATAAATAAATAGCAGTTTAGATTAGGTCTTCAGGTATTCAGGATAGAGATATAGGTATTCAGGATAGAGACAATCTCCTGAAAAATCTGAATTTCAGAGATTCTTAGACTGGCTGCCAAAGGATGAAGCCAGTGAAGGAGAAAAAGCTTAAATTCCATCTTGAGCTCTTGGATTGTGATAATACAATGATTTCATTAACTTTTCATTTCTGTATACCTGTTCATTTGGAATGTAATGCTTGACTTCTTTGTTCATTTTGGATCTAAACTTCTCTTTTCCTCCTTCCCTGTTCACATCTGTTAGAAGACTGCATCACCATTTCTTTGGCCCCCTTACTCTGCTGTCCTTTCCCTTTTCTTTCAGTTTTTTAAATCTCATGTCTACTGTATTAAATCTCCGTAGCCCTCCTGATGCAGTAGACAGTGGTATGCTGTGGATATAAATACCAACCAGAAATTGGCATTTATAAACCTGTTAGAGACTTTAAGCATGCTTCAAGAGGCAGTTGCCCCACTGGAATTTCTATAAGGCTGGTACCCTTCCCAGAGTTACGGAATCTTAGGTGCTATTTCTAGTCTGTGATGGAGGAACTCCCAGCATCCCCACTGCCCACAAATGGGATCCTCACTGTATCCACTAGGAGATTAGAGATTAAGGTTTCTTCACTACTTCCATGGTAGGGTTGTCTGAAATTCCCTTTCAGGCTGTGGGTACTGGTCTTGGGTTCTAGTCATAAGGAGTTCCTTATAAGGAGCAGGTGGAGGGGAGTACACTTTCATGTCATTTAATTTTGATCCTGCCTTCTCCAGCTACTTCTTCAAAAGATACAAAGTCTGGGCCAGGTGCAGTGGCTCACACACTTTGGGAGGCCGAGTGGGGTTGGGCCACCTGAGGTCGGGAGTTTGAGACCAGCCTGGCCAACATGGTGAAACCCCGTCTCTACTAAAAATACAAAAATTAGTTGGGTGTGGTGGCGCATGCCTATAATCCTAAGCTACTCTGGAGGCTGAGGCAGGAGAATCGCTTGAACCTGGGAGGTGGAGGTTGCAGTGAGCCAAGATGGTGCCATTGCGCTCCAGTCTGGGCGACAAGAGCAAAACTTCGTTTCAAAAAAAAAAAAAGTCTGCATTTGATATAATGCCTTAATTACTGGGGTCTACAAATAACGTTGACTATTTTAGATTGTAAGCTCCTGGAGAGCAGTATTGCTGTAGTAGGAATGTTTTAACACTGTCATATGACAAAGAACAAAATAAATATTTTGATTTTGTGATAAAAAAGAATTAAAAATGTTTACATTTGAAGTTATAAGTTTCTTAGCAACAGAATTTTCACTTATTGCTATTTTGCCACTTTACTGTATATAAGAAGATATGATTTGTGGGGAGAACATGTGTTCTCATTGTTCAACGCCCACTTATGAGTGAGAACATGTAATATTTGGTTTTCTGTTCCTGTGTTAGTTTGTTAAAGATAATGGCCTCCAGCTCCATCCATGTCCTCAGGCGTGAGCCACCGCACCCGGCCGATCTTGTTCTTTTTTATGGGTGCATAGTATTCCATGGTATCTATGTACTACTTTTTCTTTATCCAGTCTATCACTCATGGGAATTTGGGTTGATTCTATCTCTTTGGTATTGTGAATAGTGCTGCAATGAACATACACATGCACGTGTTTTTATAATAGAATGATTTCTATTTCTTTGGGTATATACCCAGTAATGGGGTTGCTGAGTTGAATGGTATTTCTGTTTTTAGGTCTTTGAAGAATTGCCACACTGTCTTACATAATAGCTGAACTAATTCACACTCCCACCAACAGTGTACAAGCATTTTTTTTTTCTCCACAACCTTGCCAGCATCTGCTGTCTTTTGACGTTTTAGTAATAGCCATTCTGACTAGTGTTAGATGGTATCTGACTATATAAATTTATGTAATATATAAATATGTAATACAAATCATATCTCTTCCCAGTCTTTCACTCTTAGTGGTGTGTTTTAATTAAACTACTGGCTTTTTACATAACAAAAAATTAACTGTTCTCTTTACTGGTAGAAATAATGAATTCAATGAATCATCACTTTTAATTTTGTTTGACATCAAACTACTAAAGTATAACATTATTTTACATATGTTTGCAGAATATTAATAAAGAGAATAGCACAGAATGGAGTTTAAGAGACATTAATTTAGAACACCATGCAAATGAATTGATCTTATTGGGCAAAGTTAGCACCCCTTAACCCAGGCTGGGAACTGACAAGCAAATGCAGGTCCTTTATATGAGAGTGAATGTGGTTCAGCCTAAATCCACTACAACTGAACCAAAAATGCAAAAAGGAATTCTTGGATAGAAAAAAAGGCATTATGAGAGACTCCCTTTTTTTTTTTTTTTTTTGAGATGGAGTCTTGCTCTGTCGCCCAGGCTGGAGTGCAGTGGCGCGATCTCCGCTCACTGCAAGCTCTGCCTCCCAGGTTCACGCCATTCTCCTGCCTCAGCCTCCCAAGTAGCTGGGACTACAGGCGCCCACCACCACGCCCGGCTAATTTTTTGTATTTTTAGTAGAGACGGGGTTTCACCGTTTTAGCCAGAATGGTCTCGATCTCCTGACCTCGTGATCTGCCTTCCTCGGCCTCCCAAAGTACTAGAATTACAGGCATGAGCCACCGCACCTGGCCTAGAGACTCCTTCTTATCTGAATTTTCGTTACTTAAATTCCTTTAGAACATAATTATACAGGAATATTTGCCATTACATGAAAGTATTCACTCATGAACCAAATACCCATAAAATTGTTCCCCTTTCAAACAAATTTCTCTGCTTAGCTTGGATGACTATCCCTGATCACAAGTCAAAACTTTTTCAGCCTAACTCTTACTGCTTGTAGAATACTGTAAACATCTGACAACACAAGTCAAATAGATGGCAAAGTGGAGTTGCGATTCTTACAAAAGATGCAGAATTTCATGAAATTGATGAAAATAATGTTGGAGAACTGCTCCAACATCAAGTATAGTCACATGTCAACAGACTAGGTAAAAACCGAAGAAAAAAAATAGACAAGGAATCATATAAATTAACACTAAAGAAGAGTAATGGGTAAGGATGATACAAGGAATGCTTCCAAAATGTACCAGCTTAAATGTCAGAATTTTTTTAATCCCTTTGGAAAATTGATGAAAACCCTTGATTTAAAAAAAGTTTTTGGTAAAAAAGATCCCCTTTGATGGTGTTACACAAAGGTATTATGAGCTAAACAAAGTCGCACTGTGCCATCCTATAATTTTGTCCAAGAAAATGTGTCCTCTTCATGCCAAATCAACTCCTCAACATTCTTTGGACTAAGAATTAATGCATAGTTGCAAATAACCATATACATTTTGTTAATTTTAAGATAATTATTTTTATTATTTACCTTGAAATGTGCTCTTTATTGTAAGAGGATTAATTAACTTTGGCCCTTTCCTGGTATCATTTATCCTTGGATAGTGAGTGCATCTTATAATTCTGTCTTCTATGAAGAACTTTAGAGATGGAACTTACTTGTATTCACACTTGTATGAGGCATTTTGTAAAGAAGTTCTTTACTTTGCAGATAGATAGCAAAATAGAAGCACAGGGCAGACAAATGATCTGCAAACGTCACACTAACGGTGTTTACATTTATGTTTGACTCCACTGCCTACTCTCTTTAGGTCAGAATGCCTCCTAGGCCCTCAAAAGCAGAGGCAGCCAGAAACCCAGCATTATTCTTTCTAATCCTCAGTCCTGTAAATGAGAAAATGATGTCTTACTTTTATAAAGTACTACTAATAATGCTTCATGTCTGCATAGGGTACATATGAGCGGCAAAGCACCTTCACAAACATATCATTTGATCTTCTCTTATCACCCCAGGAAGTGGTGAAGAAGCAGGCAAGTGGGAATCTGAGGCTCAGAAAGCTAAAATGGCTTGTCTGAGGACCCACAGCTCAGAAACAGCAGTGTTGTGCCTGAAACTTAACACTTTTAGACTGTGGTGCCGAGTTCTGTTCTCTGTACCTCTCTGGTTTTTGGCATGAAAATAAAGCAGGGGAAGTTAGCAAAGAAATTCATTAACAAAGTTACCATTTAAATAACATCTTCATCAAATACATGGTCTTCATACTGCAACATTTCCAGGTGAATAACTTTGGTGTTTCTCTTCTGACAGTGGCATTCACAATACATACAAGAGGGAGCTTGGAGATCACAAATTTCCTTACCTTGGAGGCTGAAGAAGATCCTGGTTTATGAACTCTGTTAGTAACAAAACCAGCAAAAAGGCCTTTCAGATTCTCCATCCCATATAGTGTGCTATTCAGGAGAGCCGATAGAGGGCGGTTACTGAACACAGATCCTGTGAAAATTAACAGCTTCCGAACTGATTTCTTTGCATTGGCTTTGTCAGTTTTACTTTCTATTTCTTGGGAAATTTCTATTTCTATTTCTGTTTCTATTAGATTTCTATTTCTATTCATTTCTATTTCTTAGGATTATGTCAGGGGAAGGCCAAGATCATAGCAGCAACACAGCCAGGATTTATAAAGTCTGTTTACCATTTCTCATAGAACTCTAGATTCTCCAAGCCTACAAGATTCTTCAAGCCTACAAGATTCTCTAGATTCTTCAAGCCTACAAGATTTATTCTAATAAGCCCTGAAGTTAATCAGATTCATCTTATCCCTGCCTCCTCACCCCTCTTCTCTCACCAATACACATGTCCTCTTGCTCCTGGTAATAATACAAAAACAACATGGTTAAATTTTGGACTGTACAATTACTAGGCAAGAGAAAGCACAAAATCCTTTGGTCTTGCACAGCTAATGAGGGTAAGCAGCAACTGGGAATAAAAACAAATACACATTATGAGTTCAGCTATATCTCAAGTTAGTTTTTTTGCTTTTGCTTTTGTTTTCTTTTCCCTGCTCTATTAATGAGTTAATCAATTAAGATTTTCTTTCCTTGCATGGAAATATTTTTGGCTTTGTTTTTAGATTAAGAAAGCTTTTCTCAGTTTCTTAGTTAATTATGAACATGCACTATCACATCATCTTGGACTCAATTCAAAAACTTATCTAAAACATGTAGTTACTGGGAAATTCCAGATTAATTTCCTGTAAGTTTTAGTTTGTTAACTATTGTGTTAAACACTTAAGGGAGCAGCTCCTAGATGACTAAACCTGCTCAGCTGAATTCAAATGCTCTCATGCTTCCCTGAAGGGACACACACAGAGTCTCTTCACCTGAGGAATAAAGTATAAGGTGAGGACCCGGTTCTTACCTAAGAGAACAAAATAGCAAAGACATCTCTACAGCTTTAAGAATACAGACATGTTGGGCCGGGTGTGGTGGCTCATGCCTATAATCCCAGCACACTGGGAGGCCGAGGCAGGTGGATCACCTGAGGTCAGAAGTTCTAGATCAGCCTGGTAAACATGGTGAAACCCCATCTCTACTAAATATAAAAAAATTAGCCAGACGTGGTGGTGGGCACCTGTAATCCCAGCTACTCAGGAGGCTGAGGAACGAGAATTGCTTGAATGCGGGAGGCGGAGGTTACCATGAGCTGAGATTGCACCATTGTGCTCCAGCCTGGGCAACAAGAGTGAAACTTCATCTCAAAAAAGAAAAAAAAAGGGATACAGGCATGTCTTCTTGAGTTCTGGGTGAGAAAGAAAAAAAAGAATACAGATATGAAAGCTAGTATATACTCATGTATATATGAATGTATATACATTATATATTGGTATTTATCTTGAGAGCTTATTGTTTTAATAATAATTCTTTTCCTATGGAGAACTCAAAATATATTGAGTTCCTGTCTGCATTGCCTTGGCGGGGAGGGAAGGTCGGAAAGAGAGAGAACAGGAGAAATGAAAGTTCACTTCAGGTCCTAGGTCACGTGGTGAATTTGGCACAGCTTGACTGGGAACGCCTGCCTTTGTTAGACTTTGAGACCTGTAGGAAAACACTCCAAACAAAGGCCTTAAGACAAATCTACCAGTTGAGGCTCTAGTGTTTAAGGAAATCCACTGAGATATTTAGTAGACAGAACTTGATAATTTCTTTCCTTTCATATTTTCATTTTAGATCTTCAGAACTTTTATTCAGGGGAGAAAGGCCCAGGTAGCTGCTGCTGTTCAGCTTAAGGCTAATCTGACCTTCTATAACAGGAGTTCAAGTCCCAGAAATCCCTGGTCCTCCATCTGAGGTAAGTAAGGATGGCAGCTGAACCCAAGAAAAGGAGTATGAATGATTAACTCTTCCTTCATCTCGCCTCAGAAAATGGGGGCTGGGCGCAGTGGCTCACGCCTGTAATCCCAGCACTTTGGGAGGCTGAGGCAGATGGATCTCCTGAGGTCAGGAGTTCGAGACCAGCTTGGCCAATGTGGTGAAATCCCATCTCTGCCAAAAATACAAAAATTAGCCAGGTGTGGTGGCGTGTGCCTATAATCCCAGCTACACCGGAGGCTGAGGCAGGAGAATTGCTTGAACCCAGGAGGTGGAGGGTGCAGTGAACTGAGATCACACCATTGCACCCCTGCCTGGACAACAAGAGTGAAACTCCATCTCAAAAAAAAAAAAAAAAAAAAAAAGAAAAGAAAAAGAAAATGTGGGGGAAAGTATTTTACTTTAATACTTTGCCTGCCCTGTCAAGATGTAGTTCATCCTGCTTTGTGGGGAAAAAATTCACAATTAAAAGGATTTAGCTCTGTGTGACAGCTGATATTCTTAACCGCAAGGGTCTTTCTGAGGAGTTATTATTTCAAAGAAAAAAGTGCATTGAAGATAATAAATATGTTTATTTTCATTTGTAAAGAAGGAAAATAGAATAAGTTTTCATATTTGTTTTTAAGAATATAAATTCTACTCTGTTCTTTGCAATGTTTTCTATCTTCTAGCAAACACATTAAAGGGGTATTTATTTTTCTTATGCTCAACTAGAAGCAGCTACTGTGTACTGCTCTCACAGAGAGAAATAGATGGGGCAAGTAAATACTGCACTTTCAACCGAAACATACAGATACGCACGTTGGAATTCATCAAGAAAACAACTTGACCCATGGAGAACGGAGAAAAGCAAGGCAGGACAACCGCCCACACGGGAGAAACATGGAGCCAGGGGAACCTCCCCATCCAGGGAAGCAGTGAGTGCATGAGCGACCCTGCGGACCAATGCTTCTCCCATGGATCGTTGCTACTCTTGGGTCAGGAGATCCGCTCATGAACCCACTCCACTAGGACCTTCAGTCAGATACACAGAGCTATGGGGAGTCTTGGCAGAGCAGCCGCTCAGGTACACACGGAGCCCCAGGAGCCTTACATATCCTGGCTTCCTGGCAAAAGTAACTGCTACTCCAGCAAAGTGGGAGGTTAGACCCCCACACCTACTCCTATGAAAGGGGCTGACTCCAGGGGGCTGAGCAGCGATGATCTGCAGGCCTCATTTCCATAGCACTTCAGAGGTCACAGGATAAGACCCACTGGCTTGGAACTCTAGCCAGTTACTGGTAGCAGCATTACACATCCCTGAGAGGGAGCTCTCAGAGGAAGGGGTAGGAGGCCATCTTTGCTGTTTCACAGCCTCAGTCCTTGTTGCCTTCAGGCTTTAGAGAGTGCAAGGTGATCAGTCAGTGACTGGAGTGGACCCCCAGCACAACACGGCTGCCCTGTGGAAAAGTGGCCAGACTGCTTTTTTACACAAGTCTCCAAACCTGTTTCTCCTCACTGGATGAGTCCTCTTGGCCTGGGTCTCCACCCACCCCCTGCCAGGGATATTGAGCCAGTAGCAGCTCCACAGCTCTCTGGGACAGTGCTCCCAGTGTGTGGGGGTGGGGGGGTGAGAGGGTGGGGGTTGTGATGTTTGCTGTCTAGCAGCCCTTGCCCTTACTGTCTCCAGGCTCTGAAAAGTCCTCTGTGAGTATCAGGGGCTGGTCTGGACCCCCAGCACAGAGCACCCACCTTAGAAAAGCAGCCAGACTGTTCCCCACAAGTCCCAGTCCTCACTGCATAGGGTTGCCCGACCTGGGACTCCAGCACCACCACCCTGTTTCCGCCTGACCACTTCAATCAGAGGCACCCCCGCATTTCTTAGAAGAGGAAATACCAGAGTGAACCCACAAACCCTCGCCTCTGCAGTTGCAGTGGTACTGCCCTAACAGACTTCAGGCTGGGGAAGGAACAAAGGTCCCAGTCACTACACTGGTACCTTTAGTGCACCGCAGCCACCATATAGAAAGGAGTTCAGTTTCTCTTTCCTGGGAATCCCCACCCCCTACTCTTCACCAGGCAGGGGCCCTGGTTCATGACCACAGAACAGTCACGTCACCCACAGCTGAGCATACCCACCGGTAGCGGCCTGGAGTTTCCCTGGGGAAAAGCTCTCAGAGGTATATGACAGTCCCTCCACCACAGTGACCACATGGAGAGGAGACCATTATCTCCTCTCAGTGAGCCCTTGAACCCCTGCTTCCCAACAAGTGGAGCCTCCAACTCACACCAACAGTGCAGCCACCCACCTCACTGGCTGAACATTCCCAGTAACAGTGACTCTGCATTTCTTGGGGTTGGAGCCCCCAGGGGCAACCAAAAGCCTCTCTGCCACTGCCTCTGTAGTAGTACTACCCCTACTACCTTTAGACTAATTAAACAGCAAAGACCCTAAGTGCCTCATCCACACCCCCAACAAGCTGAAGTTAACCCAAGGAGAGGAGACCAGTCCATCTCCCACGGGTCCCACCCACCCCTGCTGCTTGTCACCAGGGAACCCCCAGCTTGGACCCACAGCACAGATCCCCCATCTTGGGCCGATCACACTGAGCAATTGCTGACCTGCATCTCTGTGGAGTGGAGCCCCCAGGAGACAAATAAAAGACCCTCAGCCACAACCACTGCTAAGGTCCTTCTCTCTGCTGCCTCCAAGCTGGGGAGGAAACATAAACCCTGAGATCTCCTCAGAGCTGTGGTGGGCAGCCTAGGAGTGCCAAGTCGCAATCTGTAGCCAGCACTCAAGTGGGAGAGGAGTCCACACTTTCAGAGCATTGAGAGGTAGCCCAGCTGCAACCATGAGGAAATACAGAGGAGTCACATGACTGGGAAAGAGCCTACCTACTGACCACTACTTCACAAAACCCCTCATTTCCTTCTCTCCTCACTAAAGCCTCTCAGTTTTGAATCTCATGTCATCAAATTGTATCACCCACTGGCCTCCATGAAGCGCCTAAGCACCACCTACCGGATCACACCCGCAGCTTCAACACCAAAAAGTTAGAAAGACTTCAAATTAACAACCTAACATCACAACTAAAAGAACTAGAGAACCAAGAGCAAACCATTCCCAAAGCTAGCAGAAGACAAAAAAACACATGCTTATCTCAATAGATGTATCTCACTAACATACTCACTCTGTAAAACCAAAGATAAGAAGTCAGCTACAAATAAAGACCTTGCACAAAGCCTCAGCCCTGTGAAAATATTCAGGAAAAAAGTCTTCTGACTGTACTCAATCTACACTGCAGTTAAAGGAACACCCATACACAGAGATGAGAAAGAACCAGTGTAAGAACTCTGGCAACTCAAATGGCCAGTGTCTTATGTCCTCCAAACAACAGCACCGGTTCTCCAATGAGGGTTCTTAAACAGGCTGAGTTGGCTGAAATGACAGAAATAGAATTCAGAGTATAGGTAGGAATGAAGATCATTGAGATTTAGGAGAACAGGAAAACACAATCCAAGGAAACTAAGAATCACAATAAAATGATAAAGGAGCTGACAGGCAAAATCGCCAGTATTAAAAAGAAACCTAACAGATCTGATAGAGCTGAAAAGCACACTGCAAGAATTTCACAATGCAATCGCAAGTATTAACAGCAGAATAGACCAAGCTGGGGAAAGAATCTCAGAACTTGAAGACCACCTCTCTGAAACAAGACAGCCAGACAAAAATAAAGAAAAAAAGAATGAAAATGAATGAACAGAACCTCCAGAAAATATGGGATTATGTAAGGAGGCCAAATCTATAAATCACTGGCATCACTGAAAGAGATGGGGAGAAAGCAAACCACTTGGAAAACACATTTTAGGATATCACTCATGAAAACTTCCCTCACCTTGCCAGAGAGGCCAACAGTCAAATTCAGGAAATACAGAGAACCTGTACAATATTCTAGTCAAGAAGATCATCCCCAGGACATGTAATTGTCAGATTTTCCAAAATTGAAATGAAAGAATGTTAAAGGCAGCTAGAGAGAAAGGGCAGGGCATCTATAAGGGAATCCCATCAGGCTAACAGTAGACCTCTCAGCAGAAACTCTACAAGCCAGAAAAGATTGGGGGCCTATATTCAACATTCTTAAAGAAAAACATCTTTAACCAAGAATTTCATATCCAGCCAAACTAAGCTTCTTACGTGTATTAGTTCATTCTCACACTGCTAGCATACTACCTGAGATTGGGTAATTTATAAAGAAAGAGGTTTAATTGGCTCATACTTATGCATGGCTAAGAGGCCTCAGGAAACTTAAAATCATGGCAGAAGGTAAAGGGGCAGCAAGGCACATCTTACATGGCAGCAGGAGAGAGAGAGTGTGTGTGCAGGGGAAACTGCCACTTTTAAGCCATCAGATCTCATGAGAACTCCCTCACTATTATGAGAACAGCATTGACGGGGGAACTGCCCCTATGATCCAATCACCTCCCACCAGGTCCCTCCCTCGACATGTGGAGATAAGATTTGGGTAGGGACACGGAGCCAAACTATATTAATAAGCAAATGAGAAATAGCCAAATAAGCAAATGCCAAGGGAGTTCAGACCTGCCTTACAACAGATCCTGAAAGAAACATTAAATATGGAAAGACTGTTACCAGCCAATACAAAAACATGTTTAGGTACACAGACCAGTGACACTATAAATCAACCACACAAGCAAGTCAGCATAATAACCAGCTAACAACACAATGACAGGATTAAATCCACATGTATCAATACTAACCTTGAATATAAATGGGATAAATGCCCCACTTAAAAGACACAGAGGCCAGGCATGGTGGCTCATGCCTGCAATCTCAGCAATTTGGAAGGCTGAGGCAGATGGATCACCTGAGGTCAGGAGTTTGAGACCAGCCTGGCCAACTTGAGGAAACCCTGTCTCTACTAAAAATACAAAAAATTAGCCAGGCATGGTGGCAGGTGCCTGTAATCCCAGCTACTTGGGAGGCTGAGGCAGGAGAATTGCTTGAACCCGGGAGGCAGAGGTTGCAGTGTGCTGAGATTGCACTACCGCACTCCAGCCTGGGCAACAAGAACGAAACTCTGTCTAAAAAATAAACAAATAAGTAGGCCAGGCACGGTGGCTCACGCCTGTAATCCCAGCACTTTGGGAGGCCAAGGCGGGTGGATCATGAGGTCAGGAGATGGAGACCATCCTGGCTAACACGGTGAAACCCCGTCTCTACTAAAAATACAAAAAAATTAGCCTGGAGTGGTGGTGGGTACCTGCAGTCCCTGCTACTTGGGAGGCTGAGCCAGGAGAATGGCATGAACCTGGGAGGCAGAGCATGCAGTGACCCGAGATCGCGCCACTGCAATCCAACCTGGGTGACAGAGTGAGACTCCGCCTCAAAAAAAAATAAAATAAAATAAAAAATAAATAAATAAATAAATAAGTAAAAATAAAAAAATAAAAGGTACAGAGTGGCAAACTGGATAAAAAAGCAATACTCAGTGGTACGTTGTCTTCAAGAGACCCATCTCACATGCAGTGACACAAATAGGCTTGAAACAAAGAGATGGAGGAAAATCTAGCAAGCAAATGGAAATGAGGAAAAAGCAGGGGTTTCAATCCTAGTTTCAGACAAAACAGACTTTAAACCAACAAAGATTAAAAAAAAAAAAAGGCAAAGAAGGGTGTTACATAATGATTAAGGTTTTAATTCAACAAGAAGACCTAACTTTCCTAAATATATACACACCCAATGCAGGAGCACCCAAATTTATAAAGCAAGTTCTTAGAGACCTTCAAAGAGACCTAGACTCCCAAACAAGAATAGTGGGAGACTTCAACACTCCACTGACAGTATTAGACAGAACACTCAGGCAGAAAATTAACAAAGATATTCAGGACCCGAACTCAACATTGGGCCAAATGAATTTCATAGATCTCTACAGAACTTTCCATCCCAAAACAACAGAATATCCATCTTCTCATCACCACAGGGCACATACTCTAAAATCAACCACACTGTTGGACATAAAACAATCCTCAGCAAATGCAAAAGGACCAAATCATACCAAAAACACTCTTGGACCATAGAACAATAAAAATAGAAATCAAGACTAAAAAAATAGCCCAAGCCATGCAATTACATGAAAATTAAACGACCTGCTCCTGAATGACTTTCAGGTAAATAATAAGATTAAGGCAGAAATCAAGAAGTTATTTGCAACTAATGAGAAAAATGATAAAATATATCAGAATCTCTGGGACACAACTAAGGCGGTGTTAAGAGAGAAATTTATAGCACTAAGCACCCACCCAAAAAGTTAGAAAGACTTCAAATTAACAACCTAATATCACAACTAAAAGAACTAGAGAACCAAGAGCAAACCAATCCCAAAGCTAGCAGAAGACAAAAAGAAAAATGTGCTTATCTTAATAGATGTAGAAAAGGCATTTGATAAAATTCAACACCTCTTCATGTTAAAAACTCTCTATAAACTTGGTATTGAAGTAACATACCTCAAAATAGTAAGAGCAATCTGTGAAAAACCCACAGCCAACATCATACTGAATGGGCAAAAGCTGGAAACACTCCCCTTGAAAACTAGCACAAGACAAGAATGGCCTCTCTCACTGCTCCTATTCAATGTAGTATTGGAAGGCCTGGCCACAGAAGTCAGAGAAGAGAAAGCAATAAAGGGCATCCAAATAGGAAGAGAGGAAGTCAAACTATTCCTGTTTGCAGATGACATGATTCTATATAGAAAACCCCATCATCTCAGCCCAAAAGCTCCTTGAGCTGACAGACAACTTTAGCAAAGTCTCAGGATAGAAAATCAACATACAAAAATCACTAGAATCACTAGTATCCCTATACACCAACAACAGGCAACCTGAGAGTCAAATCAGGACTCCCGTTGACATCCCGTTGACAATTGACACAAAAAATAGTAAAATACCTAGGAATACAGCTAAGCAGGAAAGTGAGAGATCTCTACGATGAGAATTACAAAACACTGCTCAAGGAAATCAGAGATGACATTGACAAATGGAAAAACATTCCATGCTCATGGACAAGAAGGATTAATATCATTAAAATGGTCATACTGCCCAAAGCAATTTGTAGATTCAATGCTATTCCTATCAGTCTACCAATGATATTCGTCACAGAACTAAAAAAAAATTATTTTAAAATTTATATGGAACCAAAAGTGAGCCGGAATAGCCAAGGCAATCCTAAGCAAAAAGAACAAAGCTGGAGACATCACATTACCTGATTTCAAACTACACACTACGGGGCTACAGCAACCAAAACAGCATGGTACTGGTGCAAACAGAGACTCATAGACTATTGGAAAAGAATAGAGACCAGAAATGAGGCTAACACCTACAACTGCCTTCGATAAAGCTGACAAAACAAGCAATGGGGAAAGGACTCCCTATCCAATAAATGGTTCTGGGATAACTGGCTAGCCATATGCAGAGGATTAAAACCGGACCTCTTCATTAAACTATATACAAAAATCAACTCAAGATGGATTAAAGACTTAAATGTAAAACTCAAAACTATAAAAG
The DNA here is from genome assembly GCF_028885625.2 of Pongo pygmaeus. Classification (NCBI taxonomy): domain Eukaryota; kingdom Metazoa; phylum Chordata; class Mammalia; order Primates; family Hominidae; genus Pongo; species Pongo pygmaeus. The sequence goes on along the minus strand of NC_085930.1, from coordinate 181,737,946 downwards.
TCCTGGAAGACAACATAGGAAATGCCATTCTGGACACAGGAATGGGCAAAGATTTCATGACAAAAACAGCAAAAGCGATTGCAACAAAAGCAAAAATGGACAGATATGTTCTAATTAAACTTAAGGACTTCTGCACAGCAAAATAAGCTATCAACAGAGTAAACAGACAACATACAGAATGGGAGAAAATTTTTGCCAACTATGCATCTGTCAAAGGTCTAATATCCAGCATTTATAAGGAATTTAACCAATTTATAAGAAAAAACTACCCCATTAAAAAGTGGGCAAAACATGAACAGACACATCTCAGAAGAACACATACATGTGACCAACAGGCATATGAAAAAAAGCTCAATATCACTGATCATTAAAGAAATGCAAATCAAAACCACAATGAGACACCATCTCACACCAGTCAGAATGGCTATTACTAAAAAGTGAAAAAATAACAGATGCTGGCAAGGTTGTGGAGAAAAGGGAATGCCAATACACTGTTGGTGGGAGTGTAAATTAGAGCAACCGTTGTGGAAAGCAGTGTGGTGATTCCTCAAAAAGCTAAAAACAGAACTGCCATTCAACCCAGCAATTCCATTACTGGGTATATACCCAAAGGAATATAAATTGTTCTGTCACAGAGACACATGCATGCACATGTTCGTTGTAGTATTATTCACAATAGCAAAGACATGGAATCAACCTAAATGCCCGTCAATGGCAGATTGAATAAAGAAAATGTGGTACATATACACCTTGGAACACTATGCAGCCATAAAAAAGAATGAGATTATGTCCTTTGCAGGAACATGGATGATGCTAGAGCCCACATCCTTAGCAAACTAATGCAGGAACAGAAAACCAAATACCACGTGTTCTCACTTATAAGTGGGAACTAAATAATGAGAACACATGGACACAAAGAAGGGAACAACAGACACTGGAGACTACTTGAGGGTGGAGGGTGAAAGGAGGAAGAGGATCCGAAAAAATAACTATTGGGTGCTAGGCTTAGTACCTAGGTGATGAAATAATCCGTACAACAGAACCCCATGACAGGAGTTTACTTATATAACAAACCTGCACACGTACCCCTCAACCTAAAAGCTTACTTAAAAAAAAAAAAAAAAAGGCCGGGTGCCGTGGCTCATGCCTGTAATCCCAGCACTTTGGGAGGCCAAGGTGGGTGGATCACAAGGTCAGGAGTTCGAGACCAGCCTGGCCAAGATGGTGAAACCCCGTCTCTACTAAAAATACAAAAATTAGCCAGGCACAGTGGCGGGCACTTATAATCCCAGCTAGTCAGTAGGCTGAGGCAGGAGAAAAGCTTGAACCCAGGAGGTGGAGGTTGCAGTGAGCTGAGATCAGGCCACTGCACTCTAGCCTGGGTGACAGAGCAAGATTCTATCTAAAAAAAAAGAAAAGAAAAAAAAAAATAAGAGGCAAGAAATAACTACTAGCTATGTGAAGGGGTTCTAGAAGAAATAAAATAAATCTAAGCAGGCAACAGCATTAGAAGTAGAATATTATTTTCCATTATTTCTCTACTCTGTGTTATATAGAGAATTGTGAGCAAATACCCTTAAAGATGAAGAAATGGCATGAATAGATGGCAGTGGGAAGTTTATGTTTTTGGGCAAAGTGGCTACATAATCTTGGAACCAAAGAGAAATCTGGCGAGTGGATTCAGTGACTTTTAAAAATTATCTTCAGGCCAGGAGCGGTGGCTCATGCCTGTAATCCCAGGACTTTGGGAGGCCGAGGCAGGCGGATCACCTGAGGTCAGAAGTTCAAGACCAGCCTAGTCAACATGGCAAAACCCCATCTCTACTAAAAATACAAAAAATTAACTGGGTGTGGTGGCTCGTGCCTGTAGTCCCAGCTACCTGGGAGGCTGAGACACAAGAATCGCTTGAACCCAGGAGGCAGAGGTTGTAGTGAGCCAAGATCGTGCCACTACCCTCCAGCCTGGGCAACAGAGCGAGACTTTGTCTCAAAAACACAAAACAAAAAAATTTTAAAAAAAAATCTTCAGGTTTTATAAGGAATCAGAATATAAAAGGATGTGAAGGGAAGTCCTTCAATAATCACAAGTGATAACAATGGATGAAACACAGAGAAGGTAGAGCTAGGAAAATTCCCACCCAATCTCCAAGTGTGTCTGTTAACATCAATAAACACAAATTCATATGAGAATTTTCCTTATTGTTTTAAATATATATTACTAAAAAGCTAAAGGACCCCACTGCATAGTGGCTGATCTCTGATGTTTAGAATGACTCCAGGTAGGTGGGGAATAAGTCAAGAGGCATGTAATATGTACTCTGAGTTTTAAATTATGATTAAATTGATATCACCAAATTCCTATGTTCATGAAAAACTCCATAGTAAAGGTGAATACTCAAAATTTTCCTCAAGTTACTAAAAGTTATCATCAAAATTCTTAACAGAGAAGAACAAGCAAACTAGCAAAAAAGAACAACAACAAAAAATAACTTCTAGAATGTATTTATACTGAAGTAAGCAAATAGAGAAAGACTTAAGCCTGGGTGTGCCTAGATTAACTGGCAAAATCTGCTTTAAGTATTCTTGGCGTAGTCTGAAAAAGGTTGATGTACTTAAGGTCCAAATTCAGAAGGAAAAAAAAAATGCCAGTAACACTGTTTCATGTTGGGTTCCATCATACCTTCCTCATGTTTAAATAAAACAAGGTCAGTAGTTAGAGACCAGCCTGCAATGCTGCAATGGTTTTTTTCCATTGTATGTGTGTTTATTTGTGTGTTCATGTGAGCGTTTGCATGCTTATGTGTTCCGCTTCCTTATCAAATTTGAGGTGTGCCTGATTTCCCAGAATTAGCTATGTTCTAAAGTGACCTTAAGTTTTTTTTTAACATAGTGCTTTCACTTTTATTTCTCCTTATTACAAATGGAATCACAAAAATTTAGAGTTTGAAGGATAGTAACTTCTTATTTTACAGATCCAGAAAATTAGGACTAGTGGTTTGCTCGAGCCCTCCTGAGCTCCATACAGAGCTCTTTTTGCAAAACTTTATTCTGGATTTAAATGTTAGGTAAAATTCCATACTCTTCTATTATTTGATTAAAGTTATAACTACACTTGAAGCCATCTGGCAGTCAGTTATATTAAGATTATTGTCCACAAACAAAAAATATATTCAAAGAACAACTTAGACCAGTGTCCCCCTACCAATTAGATATGATATTCAAAATATTTAGTAACTGGCAGGGCATAGTCACTGACACATTGACACAGACACCAGCTGTCAACACCTGGTCTGATTGAAGCATGCCAACTAGGGAAATAATGACCCTTTTTCCAACCCCTCCCAGAAAATTCAGAGTTCGGTGAAATGAATCAGAAATGAATATTTAAAGGATTTGACAAAATTACAAAGAAAAAAGGATATATACTTGAAAGTTAGATATCTAATAGTCTATTAATTAGGAATTAACTACTAACACTTAAATACAGAGTCAGTCTAATATAACTATATCAGCCAGGACAAATACTCAGCACAAAATTACTCAGGCAAAAGAAAAAATTTACTGGTTTGCGCAATCCAAAAGTCCCAGAAGTGTCTTCTTGTACAGTTTAATCCAGATGATCAAGAGATAAAATCAGGACTGGGTGTGGTGGCTCATGCCTGTAATCCTAGTACTTTGAGAGGCCAGGACAGGCAGATCACTTGAGGCCAGGAGTGTCAGACCAGCCTGGCCAACATGGCAAAACCCCATCTCTACTAAAAATACAAAAATTAGCTGGGCGTGGTGTTGTGCGCCTGCTCGGGAGGCTGAGGCATGAGAATCGCTTGAAACCCCAGAAGGCGGAGGTTGCAGTGAGCCAAGATTGCACCACTGCATTCCAGCCTGGGCAATAGAGTGACACTCTGTCTCAAAAAAAAAAAAAAAAAAAAAAAAAAAAATGCAGAAAGAGAAAGAGATAAAATCAGAAATGTCTTGGTGTTGGCTTCATTCGCAGCAGATTCTTCCTAAATAGGAGTAAGAGTGACATTATAGTCCAGGATTATAGTCTACCATGTTAGCAAAGAAGGAGAAAGGAAGTGATCTTTTCTGACTCTAGCAAATCTTCCAGAGCTGACTCTTTCTCACTGGATTAATTTGGGTTACCTGCCATTCCTAAGCCAATAATGCTTCTGACTGGACCTGGGGATAGAATCAGTTCCATTGAAATTTCATGAATGAAATAGGGGAAAGGTGGTTCCCTCAAAGATAAATCTAAGTGTGAATACCAAAAAGAAGAATGGATACTGGATAGACCTAAACTGTAGATATCTACCAAGTGCATCTCTCAGCAGCCCAGCTTTCACATTCATCTTTTTCCTCATATAAACAATCATCAGAATTCTCCCCACTAATACAATTCACCCATCAGCATACAACCAAAAATACATAGAGTTTCTCTTCTAGGAAGGGAGATAGCCTCAAGTTGCACCAGTTCTCGCATACAAGTTCCAGGATCTCTGGGAGATGCACATTTCTCTCTAGACTTTATGTTAATGGAATCTGGACTAAAGGACATATTTATTCATCCTCTATACTCCCAGTGTAAAATAATGGAGGGGAAATATCATAACTATAATAAAAATTCCTTTTGCAAATGGGAAAATGGGGAAACAAAATACAAAGGACACTGCTTTGTTGCATCAATAAATGCTGCTAAATGAGGATAGCAACTATATCCTGCCAAGACAGTAGAGCAAGTTTCTAAATCAACCAACTTGGCTTTCCCCAGTCCTCCAAGCTAACCATTGATCTTAGCTGGGATGGGCACCAGTGAGAACCCACTTTCTGAGGGATGCACTGTATTAGTCTGTTTCCAGTTGGTGTAAGTTCTAAGGGCTGGGATTTGCAACAGGGGGTGTATTTTTCAGGTTTTTGCTTTCTTATTTTTTTCTTTCTTTCTTTTCTTCTTTTTTTTTTTTTTTTTTGAGACGGAGTCTCTCTTTGTTGCTCAGGCTGGAGTGCAGTGGCGCGATCTAGGCTCACTGCAAGCTCCACCTCCCAGGTTCATGTCATTCTGGTTTTTGGTTTCTTAAGTAATAGGCTTGGAATTTATCCAGGAATACATCTCTTAAAGTTTGTTAGCCTCTGTTGACTTATATTTGTTCAATTCCACAGATCTGATTAGTTATGACTCTTACATTAAGAGCTTAATCTGAGGGATTCTGTCATGTGCCAACAAGTTCCAGTGCTTTGTCCATTCTGTAAGTTTTCAGCATTCAACCTGGAGAGGGCATCTTGGCAGTGCAAACCTGTAGCATGGATTGGAGAAGAACAGTTCTCCTTTCCCCTACCCCACATTATACTTCATGGAATGGTTTTAACAATGGTGGTAGTTGCCAACTTTGTCAATAAATAGAGCCCCAAAGGATATGTTGGAGACTGAGAGACTGAAGAATCAAACATCCCCAGATCTCAATCTTGTATCTAACCACGTTTTTACCCTGATTTGATTCCTCTTACTTTAGCTTGGTGCCGAGAATACAGGTTTCAACCACATTGGATTTCTGGACACAGGCAAGATGTATCTTTCTTAGAAAAGCTTTAATTTTCTTCCCTTACCACTAGCCTTTCAGGAAGGCCACATTTGAGAGATGTTTGTCATTGATAAGACTTTACTGATGTTTGCAGAAAGTGGTCAACACATAATATCCTGATATTTCCCCACTAAATCCCCCCAAATCAGGCCTTGGTATAAGGATATGATCTGATTTCATTTAAAAACAAGCTGGGAAAAATACCTGCAAAGGACATATTTGATAAAGAACTGTTATCTAAAATTTACAAAGAACTCTTAAAACTCAGAAATAAGGAAACAAATAACTAAATAAAATAGGCAAAAGACCTCAACAGATACCTCATCAAATAACATATCCCAATGTCAAACACGCATATGAAGAGATATTCAACACCATATGTCATTAAGGAATTGCAAGCTAAAACAGCAGTGAGATGCTACTGCATGCCTATTAGAATGGCCCATATCCAAAACACTAACGACACCAAATGCTGACAAGATTGTGGAGCAATGTTAGTGGGAAGTCAAAATCGTACAGACATTTTGAAAGACAGTACAATAGAGTGAATGCTCACATCTCCCTAAAATTCATATGTTGAAATTCTAACCCCCATGATGATAATAGGGAGTGGGATCTTTGGGACTGAATAGATCATGAGAGCAGGGCCCTCATGAATGGAATTAGCAGTCTTGTAAAAAAAAAAAAAAAAAGACCCAAGAGCTAGCAAGTTCTTTCTGCCATATTAGGACACAGCCAGAAGACACCGTCTATGAACCAGAGAGCAGGTTCTCACCCAATACCAAATCTGCCACTGCTTTGATCTTAGACTTCTTAGCCTCCAGAACTGTGAGAAATAAATTTCTGTTATTTTGGTATTTGTTAGCTACCCAGTTTATAGTATTTTGTTATAGCAGCCCAAACAGACTAAGAGAGACAATTTGGCAGTTTCTTATAAGTCTAAACATGCTCTTACTATATGAGTCAGCAAACATATCCTTGGAATTTGCCCAAAGGACTTGAAAATTCATGTCCACACAAAAAGCTGCATATGGATGTTTACAGCAGCCTTATTCATAACTGTGAAAACTTGGAAGCAACCAACATTTTCTTCAGTGGACACGAGGATAAGAAAAGTGTGGTACATCCAGACAATTGAATATTATTCAGCACTAAAACCAAATGAGCTATCAAGCCATGTAAAGACATGGAGGAAATTTAAATGCATATTGCCAAGTGAAAGAAGCCAATCTGAAAAGGCTACATACTATATGATTCCAACTATATGCCATTCCGGAAAAGGCAAAACTAGGGAAACAGTAAAAAGATGAGTAGTTTCCAGGAGTTAGTGGGGAGACAGAGATAAATAGGGGAAGCACAGGGGATATTTAGTGCATCAGAACTATTTTGTATGATACTACAATGGTGGATACCTGTCATTAGACATTTATCAAAATCCATAGGATGAACAACACCAAGAGTGAAGCCTAATGCAAACTATGGACTTTGGGTGATAATGATTCATTATAACAAATGTGCCACTCTGGTGTGGGATGTTGACAGTGGGAGAGGCTAAGCAGTTGTAGGGGCAGGGAATATATGGGCACTCTATTTCCTGATCAATTTTTCTGTGCACCTAAAACTGAACCTAAAAAATAAGGTCTACTAAGCAACAACAACAAGAGGTGACAGTTTAGTTGACTATTTTGCTATCACCTATCAAGGATCTTCCCTTCTCAGCCAGGATAGGAAGGTTTCCACCCTCCTGTGATACATCTTGTCTTGTACAAATCCAATTTAGGGTTTGTCCCATGTAAAACTTCATTTCCATAGACTTAACTTCTAGAGTAACGACTTCTTGAGTCATTCAGAAACCTAACTCAAACTGGCTCAATTGAATGTGAGAATGTATCAGTTTATGTAACTAAAAAGTCTAGGGACTAAGATAAGGCTGCATTCAGGCATAATTAAATCCAAGTACTTAAAAGATGCAGTCAGAAATCAATCTCTTCTCTCTCTCTGTCTCTCAGTCTTCCACTCCATCCCCCACCCCCATGTTGACCTCATTCTTATGAGACCTATCTCCATGTGGTGACATATGGGTATCAGTATCTCTAGACTCACATTCTGCCACTTAAACTATACTTAGAAACAATAATCCTCTTTCTCAGAAAAATTCAAGCCACTACCTCGATTGATAAACTGCAGCCACTTGTGCATGGCTAAAACAACTTTAGTCCATTGTTTCCAAAAGTATGTTTGCATGTCACTGGTGCTCCCTGAGATGATCTGGTAGTAAGCAAACATTTATTATAACACATGCCAGGGGCTAGAGGGGAGGGATGGATAAATAGGCAGAACATGGAGGATATTTAGGGAAGTGAAATTATTCCGATATTATATTGGTGAATGCATGCTGTTTCACATTTGTCACATGTATAATTCTGTGTAAATTTTTATGCATAATAAAAAATAAGTAGTGCCTCAAAATTTTTTTTCTTTTGCTTGGGATGAGACTGAAATAGGAAGGAAAGTAGTATTCATTTTACAGGATTAGGGTGAGTTTCAGGTATGGTGATCAGGCATGTTCATGATCATTTTGTACCTTTACTAATCTGAATTATCAAACAAGACTTAACCTGTTCCATGTAGTTGAAGTGCTGTACAGGCAGAAAAAATCTAGTCACTGTTGTATACTGAGGGGAAAATCTTAGGTTAAGTCCCTCAAAGATTCTGGAAAAATTTCATATGGTAATTCATAAGTCAATTTTTGAAAGGGAGTCAATATGTCACAAATGGTATCAGACCTTGAATGTAACTTTGAAAATCTTTACCCTACTTTGGAAAAAAAAAGTATCATTTTAGTATAACGTAAAATGAACTGCATGATTGTCCTCTCCATGGTTAAATTCCTTGTCTGCCAACATTATATAACTGACTTTTGTTTCTTCTGATTTGTTTTCATGCAGTTAATTTTCAAGAGGAAGAGCTTCCTTCCTAAATTTGATTCAAATCTATTCCAGGAACAAACAGAAGCTTTAAGTTTCTTTTCATAGTTTTCTTTTAAGGCGCCACTTCTGTTTCTCTGTGGTTTGATTATGAGAAGTAACTCAAAGTGGAAGAAGATTGTTGTAATGTATTGCATTTCTATACTTGAGAGAGTTTTTAAGTTCTTCAGATAAGTATGGTATGTGGTTGCAAGGTAATTTTCACTTATTTGAAATAATACAAATTTGTGAATTTCTGTTATTTGTTAGCTACACAGTTTAAAGTATTTTGTTATAGCAGGCCAAACAGAATAAGAGAGACAAGAAGAAGATTCTGGGAACATGGTAGAGTAGGAAGAACCAGGAATCTCTCTCCTGACCTACCCAGCTAATGCAGTGGCAAAATATGACTTAACTATCTTGGAACTCTGGAGTAATCCAAGGTTCACAATTTCCAGAGGAAGGCTTAGGTTGTGTATTAGTTTGTTCTTATGCTGCTATGAAGAAATACCTGAGACTGGATGATTTATGAAGGAAAGAGGTTTAATTGACACACAATTCCACATGGGCGGGGAGGCCTCAGGAAACTTACAATCACGGTGGAAGACGAAGGGGAAGCAAGGACCTTCTTTGCATGGTGGCAAGAGAGAGAAGAATGAAGGAAGAACTTCCAAATACTTACAAAACCATCAGATCTTGCGAGAACTCACTATCATGAGAACAGCAAGGGAGAAACTGCCCCCATGATCCAATCACCTCCCTCCCTTGACATGTGATGATTACAGGTGCTTCCCTAGAGGTGTGGGGATTACAGTTTGAGATGAGATTTGGTGGGGACACAGAGCCAAACCATATCATTCCACCTCTGGCCCCTCCCAAATTTCATGTCTTTTCACATTTCAAAACAGATCACGCCGTCCCAACAGTCCCTCAGAGTCTTAACTCATTTCAGCATTAACTCAAAAGTCCAGTCCAAAGTCTCATCTGAGACAAGGCAAGTCCCTTCCACCTATGAGCCTGTAAAATTGAAAGGAAGTTAGTTACTTCCTAAATACAATGGGAGGACAGGCCTTGGGTAAATGCTCCCGTTCCAAATGGGAGAAATTAACCAAAACAAAAGGGCGACAGGCCATGCCATGCAAGTCTGAAATCCAGCAAGGCAGTCCTTAAATCTTAAAGCTCCGAAATGATCTTTTTTGACTCCATGTCTCACACCCAGGACACACTGATGCAAAGAGTGGGCTCCCATGGCCTTGAGTAGCTTCTTCACAGGCTGGCATTGAGTGCCTATGGCTTTTTTAGGTGCACGGTGCAAAAAGGAGGTGAATCTACCATTCTTGGGTCTGGAGAATAGTGACCCTCTTCTCACAGCTCCCCTAGGCAGTGCCCCAGTGGGGACTCTGTGTGGGGGCTCCTACCCCATATTTCCCTTCCACACTGCCCTAGCAGAGGTTTTCCATGAAGGCTCTGCCCCTATAGCAGACCTCTGCCTGGCCATCCAGGCATTTCTATACCTTCTTTGAAATCTAGGCAGACATTCCCAAACCTCAATTCTTGACTTCCATGTACCCACAGGCCTAACACTACAGGGAAGCTGGCCAAGGTTTGGGGCTTGTACCCTCTGAAGCCACAGCCTCAGCTGTACATTGGCTTCTTTTAGCTATGGCTGGAGCTAAAGTGGCTAGGATGCATCGTACCAAGTCCCAAAGCTGCACACAGCAGTGGGGGCCTGGGCCTGGCCCAATAAATCATTTTTAACCTCCTAGGCCTACAGGCCTGTGATGGGGGGAGCTGCCGCCAAGATCTCTGACATGCTCTGGAGATATTTTCCCCATTGTCTTTGTGATTAACATTGGGCTTCTCATTACTTATGCTAATTTTTGCAGCCAGTTTGAATTTCTCCCCAGAAAATGGGTTTTTCTTTTCTACTGCATGGTCAGGCTGCAATTTTTCCAAACTTTTATGCTCTGCTTCCGTTTTAAACGTAAGTTCCAATTTCAGGTCATCTCTCTCAAGTTCAAAGTTCCACAGAACTCTAGGGCAGGGGCAAAATGCCATCAGTCTCTTTGCTAAAGCATAGCAAGAGTGACTTTTCTCCATTTCTCAATAAGTTATTAATCTCCATCTGAGACCACCTCAGCCTGGACTTCATTGTCCGTCCATATCATTATCAGCATTTTGGTCAAAACCATTCAACAAGTCTCTAGGAAGTTCCAAACTTTCCCACATCTTCCTGTCTTCTTCTGAGCACCCCAAATTGTTCCAATGTCTGCCCATTACCCAGTTCCAAAGTTGCTTCTACATTTTTTTGTATTTTTGTAGCAGTATCCCACTACCTCGGTACTAATTAACTGTATTAGTCTGTTTTCACACCGCTATAAAGAAATACCTGAGACTGGGTAATGTATAAAGGAAAGGGGTTTAATTGAATCACTATTCCACATGGCTGGAGAGGCCTCAGGAAACTTACAATTATGGCAGAAGGGGAAACAGCCACATTCTTCACAAGGCAGCAGGAGAGAGAGCACACAGGAAAAAACTGCCACTTTTAAAACCATCAGATGTCATGAGAACTCACTCACTATCATGAGAACAGCATGGGGGAAACCACCCCCATGATCCAATCACCTGCCTCCCTTGACACTTGGGAATTACATGTTCCTCCCTCAACACAAATAGGGATTATAATTCAAGATTCGATTTGGCTGGGGACACACAGCCAGACAATATCAGGTTGTAAATTGCAGTTAATTTCAGTCATTGTCAGCTGTAGCCATCCCTTACCCCTCAGCTGCTTGGCAGGCAGCTGTGCAGATGATCCTGGAGTAGCTTACACATAGCTTTGCCCAGTGTGGACAAAGGAATGCTGTACTCTAATTATTGGGGATCTGTGCTCTAAATTGTTGCTTCTAAACATAGAAGTGCAGAAAAAGGAAACCACTGTTGCATGTTCTCTTATTGTTGCCCCCCTCCCCCACCGACCCCACTTCCCCCACCCTCTAGTGACTTCCAGGAAATTTAAAAGGCAAGTGCTTTTTCCCCACTTTCATTTTTCTCTTTCCTTTTTTGGAGGGGTCAGACATTAAAGACTGGGACATTTGAAATTAAGTCACCACATAAACCCAGGGAAAGGGGTACAGACTCAGAAAACACTTGAGAAGACCTTATGTTTGCACCTCAGGCTAATCCTCTGCACACAGATAGCCTACAACCACCCCCCAAAAACCAACCCGAAAACAAAACTCGGCAAGCCCTGGGAAGGGAGAGAATCTGATTTTTAAAGTTACCACATTACTAGACCCAAATGTTCAGTTTTGAACAAAAAAATCACAAGGTATATGTATTGGTCCATTTTCATGCTGTTGATAAAGACATACCCGAGATTGAGCAATTTACAAAAGAAAGAGGTTTCTTGGACTTACAGTTCCAAATGGCTGGGGAGGACTTACAATCATGGCGGAAGGCAAGGTGGAGCAAGTCACATCTTACATGGATGGCAGCAGGCAAAAAAATAACTTGGGCAGGGAAACTCCCGTTTTTGAAACCATCAGATCTTGTGAGACCCATTCACTATCAAAATAACAGCACAGGAAAGACCCACCCCTATGATTCAGTCATCTCCCACCGGGTCCCTCTCACAGCACATGGGAATTATGGGAGCTACAAGATGAGATTTGGGTGGAGACACAGAGTCAAACCATATCAGTATACAAAGAAGCAGTAAAGCATGGACCATTCAAAGGAAAAAAAGAAATCAACAGAAACTTCCTTGAAAAGACCTGATGGCTGGCGAATCTACCAGACATAAAATCAACTGTCTTAAAGATGCTCAGAGAACTAGAGGAAGAAGTAGAGAAGGTCAGGAAAACAACACATGAACAGGATGTATCCCATGACACTCATCCAAATGAAGCCATTTGGTGGGGTGCAACCCCAGAATCACGATGGGTGTACAAGGGGCCAAATTTTATATAAGTATTGTACATTTAGCAGTGGGAACTACAATCCCTGGCCATGGTAAAGGTGCTAGAGGAATCCACAATTAAGTGCATGGCAACTTTCCATGTGACAGTGTTTGTTCTGAATCTCCCAGGGTCACCTGTCATTCTTGCCCACAACTGGGAGTGACAGTGACCCCAGTGTCCCCAGTGTCCAAGAGACTCATAGTAGTTTGTGTAGTACCATTTTCCCCTAACTCTCAAACTAGGGCATAGGCATTCAGTTCCCATTGGTGGCCCCAAATATTGGCCCCATCTTTATTTTGTCTTCTCCAAAGGTGTTAGCTCAGGATATAATGGTGGAAGTGGTTCCTTTTCAAGTAGTTTCTCTCTGGCACCCACCAATGCCTCTGCTGTTTTGTACCATTCAAGTGTTGGTGGGAACATGCAGGGCAGAGAACCAGTCAGCAAAATCAACTCAGTCAAACAAGCATTCCTCTTGCAGTTCAATTGCTTGAACCAAGCGTTTAACATTAAGATCTCAGGATTTGGGCCGGGCACTGGTGGCTCATGCCTGTAATCCCAGCACTTCGGGATCTGCTGCACAGATCAACCCGTCACCTAGGTATTAAGCCCAGCATCCATTAGCTATTCTCCCTGATGCCCTCCCTTTCCCATCCCCTGACAGGTCCCAGTGTGTGTTGTTCCCTGCCATGTGTCCATGTGTTCACATCATTCAGCTCACACTTCAGGCCGAGGTGGGTGGATCACAAGGTCAGGAGACCAAAACCATCCTGGCTAACATGGTGAAACCCTGTCTCTACTAAAAATACAAAAAATTAGCCGGGCGTGGTGGTGGGTGCCTGTAGTCCCAGCTACTCAGGAGGCTGAGGCAGGAGAATGGCGTGAACCCAGGAGGCAGAGCTTGCAGTGAGCCAAGATTGCACCACTGCACTCCAGCCTGGGTGGCAGAGGGAGACTCCGTCTCAAAAAAAAAATCTCAGGATTCATTAAAGAAATGCAAAGCAAAATGACAATGAAATACCATCTCATGACAGTCAGAATGGCGATTATTAAAAAGTCAAGAAACAACAGATTTGGCAAGGTTGCAGAGAAAAAAGAATGCTTTTACACTGTTGGTGGGAGTGTAAATTCGTTCAACCATTTTGAAAATGTGGTGATTCTTCAAAGATCTAGAGGCAAAAATACCATTTGACCCAGCAATCCCATTATTGGGTATATGCCCAAAGGAATATAAATAATTCTATTAATATTATAAAGATATATGCACATGTATGTTTATTGCAGCACTATTCACAATAGCAAAGACATACAGTCAACCCAAATGTCCATCAGTGATAGACTGGATAAAGAAAATATGGTGCATATACATCATGGAATACTATGCAGCCATAAAAAGGAATGAGATCATGTCCTTTGCAGGGACATGAATGGAGCTGGAAGCCATTATTCTCAGCAAACTAATGCAGGAACAGAAAACCAAACACCACCTGTTCTCACTTATAAGTGGGAGCTGAACAATGTGAACACATGGACACATGGCAGGGAACAACACACACTGGGGCCTGTCAGGGGTGGGGAAAGGAGAGCATCAGGGAGAATAGCTAATGGATACTGGGCTTAATACCTAGGTGATGGGTCGATCTGTGCAGCAAACCACCATGGCACACGTTTACCTATGTAACAAACTTGCACATCCTGCATATGTACCCCTGAACTTAAAATAAAAGTTGAAGAAGAAAAAAAGAGTATCATGATAACCTTAAAAAAAAAAAACTCAAGATCCATAAATGCTTGAGGGGATGGGTACCACATCTTTCATGATGAGATTATTATGCATTGCATGCCTATATCAAAACATCGCATGTACCCCATAAATATGTACACCTACTATGTACCCACAACAATTAAAATAAAAAATATAAAAAACAAAGAAAAAGAGAAAAAAATAAAATACAAATTTAAAATAAAAACAAAAGATTTCAGGTTCCTCCCTCAGCTCTTACTGATCCCTCAGTTGTTCGGTAGGGATCCCATGTGTCTCTTCCTTAGCCACCATGCTTAAGCAGCCACCGTGCTTAACAGCCATAGTCACACGACTCTTCCCTTGGGTCCAGGGCAGCCTGGGGCCTTCCTTTTCTGTGGCTCCTTTTATCTTTTGGTGGGCTCCTGATGGTGGTTTATAGCCCCATTTGCTATGTGATGAGGGAGTAGCCACCACTCACCACTGTGGCTGTGTTTTTGGCAGGGCCCCACATGGGCACATTATGGTACAGTTTTTCAGCGATGTCCCCCGTAGTCATTCCTAGGGAGACTAAGAGGGTTAATGGAGCCCACCCGTTGGATGCCCACATTTTATTAAGTCGTGTATTTGCTGTCAAGCAGTGGTGTATCATCTAAATTCCCTTCTGGATTGATAGAGCCATGGAGGAGGCTCCTGGGGCTCTCACCAAGTCAAAGGGTGCTTGAAAGTCTTTCTAGAATTGTTTCAATTTAGGAAGATCACCAGGTTTCAAGCAGATTGGTTTGTCACCAGTTTTGTCATCTGTCCAATCCTGAGGAGTTGGCCTGTTCAATGTGGGCAAAGATCCATTGTAACAATGAATCCCATCCTCTCTCATCTGGTCCATGCTTCTCCACTCATTGCAGGAGAAAAGAGTCTGAGTTGCTCCCTCATCAATCAAGTGGAGAGTCCAGGAAGGTATGAATTTGCTGGGCTTTTGGTCATATTGCTGTTTCTTCTTATCCAGCTCAATCTCAGAGAAACTTTTTGTTTTAACTTGGGCAATACTGGTAATGCTGTCATTAATGTACTACTAGGTAAAGAGTAGGGATAACTAGTCAGGGGGTGGTTTAGGCCAAGGTGGCCCCATGCTGGCAGCACAAAGGCAGTGAGTCAGTAATCAGGAGATTGTTTGGCTTTGGGCTTTCCCACCTCCTTGATTTTTGCCCACATCCATCTAGTTAATTCATCAAGGTTCTCGGGGCTATTCTCACTAACCCATTTACCTCTGTTGGCAGATAAAAGTGTATCTAGGCCTTATTGAGAGCTTCATTGCCTCCAATATCTCCAGGAGCCAGCACCACCCTGGAAGGGGTCTCACTTCCACTATGCCATGAAAAGGTGTCTTCTCAGAGACCCTGCTCACTGTACCAAATCTGTTTCACCCTCCACTGGATGGTCAGGCTGTGTGCAGGGTAAACTATAACATGAATGTGGCCAAGGTTAAAAGTCAGATAAATGCTGTCCAGGGAAGGACCAGTGCATGACTTGAGGTCTCTGAGAACAGACAATATGCACATCAAGCTCAACTGGTACATCGTTTACTTACAGCAAGAGGAGAAGAGGGAATGCATAAATCCAGCCCCTTGCAGTGTGTCAGTCTCCATGGCTAATGGATTCACCTTGCAGCCAATGTAGACAGTGTGGCTAACAATTTGTGAACTATTTTAGAGTTTGGAATACCAAAGGCACAGATGACCTCAAACTGTAGTTTTCTTTTCATTGACCTTGAAATATCTAAGGAAAATAATGGAAAATGCTCTTCTTGCCTAGATGAATTTACTGGTGTGTGTGTGTGTGTGTGTGTGTGTGTGTGTGTTGCCTGTGTGTGTAGTTGAGAGAGAGAGAGATGAGGCTTACTACCAAATACTCAAGACCTCATTGAGAACTTTAAGAAAAAAAATCTTAAGAAGCCTCCTCAATTACATGTAAAACCTCTCTGGAAAATGACCTCAAGATTTTACCCTTTGATGTCTCTCCCTACCTCTCACCCCTTTGACAGGGGCATAAATTCCCTAGTCAATTAGGCTTCCCTCCTCTTCTGCCCATGAAATCCCCTAGAACCTCCCTGCGCTGAATCCTCATGAACCTCCCCATTCACTATCTCAGCAGATACCAGGATCCCATCAATCAGGTTGCCTCATAATAAGATTAAGTCCTCGAGGCACTATCTCTAACACCCCAAAAACCTTAGGGGGGGCCCACTCAATATCAATATCTGGGGCTCAGTATCCAGGACATTTGGTCTCCATAGCTGGAAATTGGAAATAGGTCAACGTGAAGTAGCTCTGTCCTCAGAGTAAGGCTAGATTGCAAAAGGCAGAGGATAAAGTAATTGCTTGTATTTATTTTTGAATGTATTTATTTTATTATTGTTTTTAAGAGACAGAGTCTTGCTGTGTCACCAAAGCTGGAGTGCAGTGGTCTGATCATAACTCACTGCAGCCTGGAATTCCTGGGCTCAAGAGATCCTCCTTCCTGCCTCAGCCTCCTAAAGTGTTAGGATTATAGGCATGAGCCACCATACTGGCCGATTGCTTGTATTTGAATGAAAGCATCTGAACCTAGCAGGAAACACTGACACTGAAATTTAAATAAGTATAACTGGTAACAGGCTTTGTCTTTATATGTGAGGTAATCTTTGTTTTATAGATTTAAAAATATTTTCCACAGAAGCTTAAATATAATATTAATATATTTTAAGATTATTGAATAGTAGAAGGTATAATTTGTTTGCCTAACTCATGCATGTAAATCTTACATATGCCATTCATTTAGTTACTGATGAGGGGTCAATTGGTGCTTAAATGAAACACAAAGAATTGTGGCGATTCAGTAGCTGACTTTTTTTCCCTCCTATCTTCTATGGGACTTTAGCCCTCCTCTGAAGAAAGACTAGAAGCTTCTAAAACCTGAGAACAGTCATTTGTAAGAATATTACCAACCTCAAATTAAAAAGAAATAGAAACAATCATATATTAAATACTCATTTCTATAGAACACAGAAATGAAGACTAGTAAGTGACTTTAGACCAAAATAAGTTGACTATATATCTATAGTAGAATGCATTCTAAGGACAAAAAGGAAAAAAAAAAAAGAAAACCTTGAACTTCATCCTATCATCTCATTGTTTGTACTAATGGTTTTATTTTTTCAGAACTATTTTATTTTTATTGTTATGTAAAACAAATAAGCAATAATGTTTCTTTTGTTAAAAATCAAGATTTTTCAGTATAAGAGAAATGGAAGTACAGTTATAGAAAACAAGTAAGAACACAATAATATAACTGAATTAGAAATATTCTTATAAACTCATGACTTTAAGATAAAAAATATATATTCTAGAACTATCTGCTAGATAGTTTACTAATGATAGAATTGCAGATGGGACACACTATGTATGCTAGGTTTATAATGCTATCATTCCACAAAAACAAACCAGAGCTTCTTGGAAAAATAGCCAATTCCATTTCTGGGTCTAGGACAGTTCAAGACACATAAGACAAGTAAGCTTTCAAAGATAACTTTGCAGAAACCATAATAAAAATTCTCCCAGGAAAGAAAAGCCCAGGACCTGATGGTTTCACTGCTGAATTCTACCAAACATTTTAAGAAGACCTAATACCAATTCTACTCAAGCTATTCTGAAAAAATAGAAGAGGAAGGAACATTCTAAACCCATTCTGTGGGACCAGTGTTACCTTCGTACCAAAACCAGAAAACAAACACATCAAGAAAAGGAAATTACAAGCCAATATCTCTGATGAACATTGATGCAAAAATCCTCAACAAAATAATAGCAAATCAAATTCAACAATGCATTAGAAAGATTATTCATCATCACCAAGTGCAGTTCATCCCAGGGATGCAAGGATGGTTCAATATACACAAATCAATCAATGTAATACATCATATCAACAGAATGAAACCATATGATCATTTCAACTGATGCTGAAGAAACATTTGATGAAATTCAACATCCCTTCATTATAAAAACCCTCAAAAAATTGTGTATAGAAGGAACATCCCTCAACTTAATAAAAGCCATATATGAAAGACCCTCAGCTAGTATCATTCTGAATAGGGAAAAGCTGAAAGCCTTTCATCTAAGATCTGGAACACAATAAGGATGACAGCTTTCTCCACTGTTATTCAACACAGTACTGGAAGTCCTAGTTAGAGCAATTAGACAGGAGAAAGAAATAAAGGGCATCCAAATTGGAAAGGAAGAAGTCAAATTATTCTGTTTGCAGATGATATGACCTTATATTTTGAAAAGCCTAAAGATAACACAAAAAGGCCAGGTGCGGTGGCTCACGCCTATAATCCAGCACTTTGGGAGGCTGAGGGGGGCAGATCATGAGGTCAGGAGATTGAGACCATCCTGACTAACATGGTGAAACCCCGTCTCTACTAAAAAAATACAAAAAATTAGCCGGGCATGGTGGCGGGCGACTGTGGTCCCAGCTACTCGGGAGGCTGAGCCAGGAGAATGACGTGAACCTGGGAGGCGGAGCTTGCAGTGAGCCGAGATCGCGCCACCGCACTCCAGCCTGGGCGACAGAGCGAGACACCATCTCAAAAAAAAAAAAAAAAAAAAGTATTAGAACTGATAAACAAATTCAGTAAATTTGCAGGATACAAAAGCAACATACGAAAATCAGTAGCATTTATATATGCCAACAGTGAACAATTTGGAAAAGAAATTTAAAAAGTAATCTCATTGACAATACCCACAAATAAAATTAAAATTAAATACCTAGAAATTAACTTAACCAAAGAAGTGAAAGGTCTCTATAATGAGAACTATAAAATGCTAATGTGGAAATTGAAGAAGATACCAAAAAATGAAAAAATGTTCCATGTTCATGGAGTGGAAGAATCAACATTGTTAAAATGTCCATACTATCTAGAGCAATGTACACATTTAATGCAATCCCTATCAAAATACCAATGGCATTCTTCACAGAAATAGAAAAAATTATTCTAAAATTTGTACAAAACCATAAGAGACCCAGAATAACCAAAGCTATCTGTATTAGTTCATTCTTGCACTGCTATAAAGAAAGACCTGAGACTGGGTAATTTATAACGTAAAAAAGTTAAATTGGCTCACGGTTCTGCCGGCTATACAGGAAGCATAGAGGCTTCTTGGGAGAGCTCAGGAAAGTTTCAGTCATGGTGGAAGGTGAAGAGGAATCAAACATGTCTTATATGGCTGAAGCAGGAAAAAGTGAGGGAGGTGCTACACACTTTTAAACAACCATATTTCATGAGAACTCATTCACTATCATGAGAACAGCAAGGGGGAAATCTGCCCCCATGATCCACTCACCTCTTGCCATACTTCACCTCCAACACTGGGGATCACAGTTCAACCTGAGACCTGGGTGCAAATACAGATTCAAACCATATCACTATCCCAAGCAAAAATAACAAAACTGGAGGAATCACCAAACTTTACTTGAAATTATACTACAGAGCTACAGTAACCAAAACAAGCATGGTATTGGCATAAAAACAGACACATAGATCAATGAAACAGAATCAATAACCCAGAAGCAAATCCACACAGCTACTGTGAACTCATTTTTAACAAAGGTGCCAAGAATGTACACTGGGGAAAAGACAGTTTCTTCAATAAATGGTGCTTGGAAAACTGGATAACCATATGCAGAAGAATGAAACTAGACCCCTATCTCTCGCCACATACAAAGATCAATTCAAAATGGATTAAAGACTTAAGTCTAAGACCTCAAATTATGAAGCTACTATAAGAAACCACTGGGGGAAATCTCCATGACATTGGTCTGGGCAAAGATTTATTAAGCAATACTCCACAAGCACATGCAACCAAAGCAAAAATGAACAAGTGGGATCACATCAAGTTAAAAAGCTTCTGCACAGCAAAGGAAACAAGGAACAAATTAAAGAGACAACCTACAGAATGGGAGAGAATATTTGCAAACTACCACTCTGGCAAAGGATTAATAACCAGAATACATAAGGATCTCAAACAACTCTATAGGAAAAAAATCCAATAATCCGATCAAAAAATGGGCAAAAGATTTGAATAGACATTACTTAGAAGACATATGAATGGCAAACAGGAATATGAAAAGGTACTCAGCATTATTGATCACCAGAGAAATTCAAATCAAAACTACAGTGAGATATCATCTCACTCCAGTTAAAATGGCTTATAGCCAAAAGACAGGCAGTAACAAATGCTAGTGAGGATGTGGAGAAAAGGGAACTCTCATACAATGTTGGTGGAATGTAAATTAGTACAACCACTATGGAGAACAGTTTGGAGGTTCCTCAAAAAACTACATAGAGCTATCATAACATATCAATAGCAAAAATAGAGCAATCCCACTGCTAGGTATATACTCAAAAGAAAGGAAATCAGTATGTTGAAAAGATCTCTGCATTCCCGTGTTTGTTGCAGCACAGTTCACAATAATTAAGATTTGAAAGCAGCCTAAGTGTCTATCAACAGATGAATGGGTAAAGAAAATGTAAAGGGAAGTGAAAGATCTATACAGGGAGAACTACAAACCACTGCTCAAAGAAATTAGAGATGAAACTGACAGATGGAAAAGGAAGAATAGGAAGAAGCAGTATTGTTAAAATGACCATACTGCCCAAAGCAATTTATAGATTCAATGCTATTCCCATTAAACGACCATTGATATTCTTCACAGAACTAGAAATAACTATTTTAAAATTCATATAAAACCAAAAATGAGCCTGAATAGCCAAGGCAATCCTAAGCAAAAAGAACAAAGCTGGACACATCATGCTACCCAACTTCAAACTATGCTACAGGGCTATAGTAACCAAAACAGCATGGTACTAGTACAAGAACAGACACATAGACCAAGGGAATAGAATAGATAACAAAGAAATAAGGCTGCACACCTACAACCATCAGATCTTTGACAAAGCTGACAAAACAAGCAATGGGGAAAGGACTCCTTATTCAATAAATGGTGCTGAGATAACTGGATAGCCAGATGCAAAAAATTGGAACTGGGGCACTTCCTTACACTATGTACAAAAATCAACTCAAGATGGATTAAAGACTTAAGTGTAAAACCTAAAATTGTAAAAACTCTGGAAGACAACCTAAGCAATACCATCCAGAACATAGGCATGGGAAAAGATTTCATGATGAAGATGCAAAAAACAATTGCAACAAAAGCAAAAATGGGCAAATGGGATCTAATTAAGCTTAAGAGCTCTGCATAGCAAAAGAAACTATCAACAGAGTAAACAGACAACCTACAGAATGAGAGAAAATTTTTGCAAACTATGCGTCTGAGAAGGTCTAATATCCAGCATCTATAAGGAACTTAAATTTACAAGAAAAAAAACCCTCAATAGCAAGTGGGCAAGGGACATAAACAGACACTTCTCAAAAGAAGACATACATGTGGCCAAAAGGCATACGAAGAGAAATTCAACATCACTGAACATTAGAGAAATGCAAATCAAGACTATAATGAGATACCATCACACACCAGTCAGAATGGCTATTATTAAAAAGTCAAAAAATAATGGATGCTGGCGAGGTTGTGGAGAAAAAGGAATGCTTATACACTGTTGGTGGGAGTATAAATTAGTTCAATCATTGTGGAAGACAGTGTAGTGATTCCTCAAAAACATAAAGTTAGAAATACCATTTGACCCAGCAATTCCATTACTGGGTATATACCCAAAGAAATATAAATTGTTGGCTGGGAGTGGTGGCTCACTCCTGTAATCCCAGCACTTTGGGAGGCTGAGGTGGGCGTATCACCTGAGGTCGGGAGTTCAAGACCAGCCTGACCAACATGGAGAAACCTCATCTCCACTAAAAATACAAAATTAGCCGGGCATGGCGGCACATGCCTGTAATCCCAGATACTTGGGAGGCAGAGGCAGGAGAATCACTTGAACCTGGGAGGCGGAGGTTGTGGTGAGCTGAGATCACAACATTGCACTCCAGCCTGGGCAACAGAGTGAGATTCTGTCTCAAAAAAAATTATAAATTGTTCTATTATAAAGATACACAAATGAGTATATGTTCATTGTAGCACCATTCACAATAGCAAAGACATAGAATCATCCCAAATGCCCATCAATGATAGACCAAATAAAGAAAATGTGGTACTTGTAGACAATGGAATACTATGCAGCCATAAAAAGGGATGAACTCATGCTCTTTGCAGGAACATGGATGGAGCTGGAGGCCATTATCTTTAGCAAACTAACACAGGAACAGAAAACCAAATACTGCATGTTCTCACTTATAAATGGAAGCTAAATGATGACAACACATGGACCCACATAGAGGGGAACAATACACACTGGGGCCTATCAGAGGGTGGAGGGTGGGAGAAGGGAGAGGATCAGGAAAAATAACTAATGGATACTAGACTTAATTCCTGAGTGATGAAATAATCTGCACAACAAATCCTTATGACACACGTTTACCTATGTAACAAACCTGCACATCCTGCACATATACCCCTGAACTTAAAAGTTAAAAGAAAACGTAGTACATATTCACAATGGAGTACTATTCCATCACAAAAAAGAATGAGATCTTGTCATTTGCAACAGCACGAATGGACTGGAGATTATTATGTTAAGTGAAATAAGCCAGGCACAAACAGACAAACATTTCATGTTCTTCTTACTTGTGGGATCTAAAAATCAAAACAATTGAACTCACAGACACAGAAGAAGGATGCTTACCAGAGGCTCAGAGGGTAGTTGGGACTTGGGGGTGGGGTGGGGGTGATGGGTATGGTTAATGGGTCCAAAACATAGTTAGAGTCAATGAATAAGATCTACTACTTGATAGCACAACAGGACCACTATAGTCAATAATAACTGTACATTTAAAAATACTGAAAAGAGTGTAATTGGGTTGATTATAATACAAAGGATAAATGCCTGAGGGGATGGATACCCTATTCTCCATGATGTGCTTATTACACATTGCATACCCGTATCAAAACAGCTCATGTACCCCATAAATATATACACCTACTGTGTACCCACAAAAATTTAAAAATAAAGAATTTAAAAATATTAAAAGTAGGCCAGGCGCAATGGCTTAAGCCTGTAATCCCAGCACTCTGGGAGGCCGAGGTGGGTGGATCATGAGGTCAGGAGATCGAGATCATCCTGGCTAACATGGTGAAACCCTGTCTCTACTAAAAATACAAAAAATTTGGGTGGTGGCGGGCACCTGTAGTCCCAGCTACTCGGGAGGCTGAGACAGGAGAATGGCATGAACCCGGGAGGTGGAGCTTGCAGTGAGTGGAGACTGCACCACTGCACTCCAGCCTGGGCAACAGAGTGAGACTCCGTCTCAAAAAAATATATATTAAAAATAAAAAGATAAATTTGCATATAGGCACCATAAGAAGGTTTTAAAAAAATTTTTACACAGACTGGGCACGGTGGTTTATGCCTGTAATCCCAGCACTTTGGGAGGCCGAGGTGGGTGGATCATGAGGTCAGGAGTTCAGACCAGCCTGACCAACATGGTGAAACCCCATCTCTACTAGAAATATAAAAATGAGCTGGGCATGGAGGCACACGCCTGTAATATGAATGTTTTATTTACCTTAATTTCTACATTCTATATTTACCTTGAGCACAATAGCTATAAAGAGGCCTGGCCAGGCACGGTGGCTCAAACTTGTAATCTCAGCACTTTGGGAAGCTGAGGTGGGTAGATCACCTGAGGTCAGGAGTTGGAGACCAGCCTGGCCAACATGGTGAAAACCCCGTCTCTACTAAAAATACAAACATTAGCTGGGTATGGTGGCGCACGCCTGTAATCCCAGCTACTTAGGCAGGAGAATCGCTTGAACCCAGGAGGCAGAGGGTGCAGTGAGCCAAGATTGTGCACTTGCACTCCAGTCTGGGCAACAAGTAAAACTTCATCTCAAAAAAAAAAAAAATTTACACAATTTCTGTCTTACAGAGAAGTTGCAAGATTATTACTAAGAATTCTTGAGTGCTCTCCATCTGGAATTACCCAAACATTAACATTTTACTGCATTGCTTGCTTTTTTTTTTCTTTCTCAATACATTTTCTGAATTCTTTGAGAATAAGTTGCAGGCATGATACTCTTTAGTACTTAAATACTTTAGTATATTCTTTTATATAACCATGCAACAATAATCAAATCAGGACATTAACATTGATCTAATTCTACTATCTGATATACAGACCTTATTCAGATCTAGCCAGTTTTTCTAATAATGTCCTTTATAACAAATTAAAGTCTTGGATCAGGCACTGCATTCAGCTGTTACGGCCTTTTAGTCTCCATGATTCTCAAACATTTCCTCAGTCTTACCGTGTTTCATGATATGGACATTTTTGAAGAGTACAGATGAGTCATTCACTAGAATGTCCCTCAATTTGGGGTTGTCAGACCGTTAAATTGAGGTTATACAACCTTCATCAGGAATATCATTCAAGTGTTGTGTTCTGCTCAGTGCAGCATGCTAGGAGGCACATGATGTTGATTTGTACCTTTGCTGGTGATGCTGACTTTGGCCAATTGTCTAAGGTGGTGTGGTAGAGGTTCACTTCTGTATATTGCTTCTTAACATTTTGATTTGCTTTGTTGGGTCTTACAACAACAACAAAAAAATTCACATTTGCTAGGAGCTAAAGGTAAAAAATTAGAAAGCATTCCAGCAGAGATTACGTTTAAGAAAGTATTGTACAAACTAGAAAAGCATTTAAATGAATGCAAAAAAATGTTATTCTTATTTTTAGCAATGATTTTTCTTTTAACATTTCCTAGTAAAAAAATGATTTAAGGTGAAAAAGTAAGTCTGTCTGCTTTTTCATCTGAATTTTGTCAGATAAAATAACCAAATGAAAAGAGTATCAATCCAAAGCCTGTATTTCCTCATAAAGAATAGTCTATTGTTCTCCATCTTGTGGTCTCCATTCACTTACACCTTGAAAAAAATTACTTCTAGTCTCTGACTTTTAATTTCTCCTTCTATGAGACAGAGACAGAGAGAGAAAGAGAGGAAAAAAAGAGAAAGAGAGAGGAGAGAGAGAGGACACTCAGTTTGCAGAAGAGTTGAGAAGAATAGATATAAAATACAATGCACTTAGCATAATGCTTAGCAAGGTTAATGTGAAAAGAAGGCAAATTATTGTGAAAGTAGTGCCCATCAGTACTTCGTGTGAGTCTCCATGAGGCAGGTAGATAAATATTTATTATTATCTGCATTTTAGATGTGCCAATCGTCTCCAAGATCACAGAAATCAAACCAGATACGAGGGTGGTACCTGCTTTGGGGTTGCCTTTTTGTTGTTTTTTCTTCTACATTATGGCTATAACCTTGTGCTTTCTGCCTGAAGAATTCACTTCACATTTAAATGTATATACAGTTTTGTTTACATTTCTCATAAGTTCAACTCAGGTCAAAATGTGACCATACAAAAGGTAATAAGATCCTCTATTTAATATCAGTTAAATCATCTGTTCTTTTATCTTCTGAGTTGAAAAATAAGTTCCCAATAGCATGAAAGGTGACCTGAGTTCAACTGCAAAACACAAAGTCATATATCAGTGCTGTAGGCACCAGCAATAAACATTTCTTTAATTTGAATTCAGGGGCATTCTCACCATCAGACTAGCAGAATCAAAACAACATTGCTTTTCTACTGAGTAACCTTCACTTTGACCAGTGACCATACAAACATGTGTGATTCATTTCACTGAAAATATATCATCTTGAAAACCTCCCTGGAGTGGCCAATAAGTTCATTTCTGTGACATTTAGTTTTCTAATTGCACCTTCACTTTTACCAAACTGTTTCTCAGATCTAGATCTTTGCCTTTTGAATACACTTGCCAAAGTATGAAGAAAAAGTTATTTTCTTTGGTTGTTTATTCTTTGGTTAGGTATTACATAATCCAGAAACCACAGAAAAACAGAACATTGTTGAAGTTAAGCAACTTAAGTTGCCTAATAACTTGCGAAAAGCCAAATTAATAGGAAAGAATGCCAATAGGAAGCTCTCAAGGCAGTTCCTATTCCTGGAATTTTCGCAGTCTCAGGAAATCCAGGCGTAGGATAGTAAAACCACTCAGACATAATCACCCTGCCTTATTCCTCAGATGAGTTGTCTCTCTCTCTCTCTCTGTCTCTCTTTCTCTCTCTCCCCCACCCTCCCGCTCCGCCCTTTTACTGTTTCCTGACTCATTTCCTCACACTTTTTGCGGAAACAAGTTAACATTAATTTTAAAAGTGAAAGCTGGATGCCTATGAATCTTAAAACAACTTTTGAGAAAAAAAAAATCTTTGTCCTTCTTCTTACATATAAATGCAGGTAATATTATGGGGTCTTTGTTTGCTTTACTTCTTTAGCAAAACAGGACCATTGTTATTAGGATTCTGCACTAAGCCATACTGACTTGGTGTTCATCACCAAGGCCAGCTGTGGCTCCATTTATTTTATTTTATTTTTTATTATTTTTTGAGATAGAGTTTTGCTCTTGTCGCCCAGGCTGTAGTGCAGTGGTGCGATCTCGGCTCACTGCAACCTCCACCTTCCAGGTTCAAGTGATTCAGCCTCCCAAGTAGCTGGGATTACAGATGTTCGCCACCACGCCCGGCTAATTTTTGTATTTTTATAGACATGGGGTTTCACCATGTTGGCCAGACTGGTCTGGAACTCCTGACCTCAGTTGATCCACCGGCCTTGGCTTTCCAAAGTGCTGAGATTACAGGCGTGAGCCACTGTGCCCAGCCTCAGTTTTAAAATGGGTAAAGTTGAGCTTCATTTCCTCCTTCTCAAAAATGTTTTCCATTTGCCCCTGATGACTCTGAGTTTCAGGTTCTGTAGATCTTTTTCAGTCAATGGTAAAAACACTTTGACAAACTCACTCATTCATACCAGATATTGGGGACTTTATACATAAGTGTTCCCAGAGCACTGCCACTTACAGAGACTATATTAAAATACAATCATGTGCCGCTTAACAATGATGGGGATGTGTTCTGAGAAATGTGTCGTTAGGTGATATTGTCATTGTGCAAATATCGGACTGTGCTTACACAAACCTAGATGTTATAGCCTTCCACACCCAGGCTATAGTTTATTGCTCCTAGGCTACAAACCTGTACAGCATGTTACTGTACTAAATATTGCTGGCTATTGTAACACAATGGTATGTATACGGTAAAAATATGATACAAAAGATAAAAATGCTATGCTCGTATATGGAGCTTGCAGAACTAGAAGTTGCTGTGGGAGAGTCAATGATTGAGTGAGTGAATGTGAAGGCCTTAGGACATTGCTCTACACTACTGTAGACATTATAAACACTGTACACTTAGGCTACACTAA
This sequence comes from Pongo pygmaeus, assembly GCF_028885625.2. Taxonomy (NCBI): domain Eukaryota; kingdom Metazoa; phylum Chordata; class Mammalia; order Primates; family Hominidae; genus Pongo; species Pongo pygmaeus. The sequence continues at coordinate 181,710,274 of NC_085930.1, read as the reverse complement.
ATCTACTAAGCTTTTTTTTTTTTTTGAGACAGAGTCTTGTTTTGTTGCCCAGGCTGGAGTGCAGTGGCACAATCTCGGCTCACTGCAACCTCCACCTCTTGGGCTCAAGCAATTCTCCTGCCTCAGCCTCCTGAGTAGCTGGGATTACAGGTGCACGCTACCACGCCCGGCTAATTTTTTATATTTTTGGTAGAGACGGGGTTTCATCATGTCGGCCAGGCTGGTCTCGATCTCCTGACCTCGTGATCCACCCGCCTCAGCCTCCCACAGCGCTGGGATTACAGGAGTGAGCCATTGTGCCCGGCCACATTTTTTCTTTCTTCAATAATAAATTAAACTTAGCTTACTGTAACATTTTTACTTTAAAAACATTTTAATTTTTTTTAAACTTTGTGATTCCTTTGTAATAACACTTAGTCTGAAACACAGTCTAACTGTACAAACATATTTTCTTTCTTTATATTCTTAAGCTATACGTTTTTCTCTATTTTTAACAATTTTTATTTTTAGTTTTTAAACTTTTTGTTAAAAACAAAGACACAAACACACACATTAGCCCAGGTCTACACAGGGTCAGGATCATCAATATCACTGTCTTCCATCTCTACATCTTATCTCGCAGGGAGATGAGGCCAGTAACATGCATGATCACCAGTATCACTTTCTTCCATCTCTATGTCTTATCTCGCAGGGAGATGGGGGCAGTAACCTGCATGGAGCTGTCACCTCCTATGATAACAACATCTGGAATACCTCCTGAAGGACATGCCTGAGGCTGTTTTACAGTTAACTTTTTAAAAAATACATAAGTAGAAAGAGTACACTCTAAAATAAAATAAAAGGTATAGTATAATAAATACGATAACAAAGTCACATTACTATCAAGCATTGTACGCTGTACATAATTGTATGTGCTATGCTTTTATATGACTAACCGTGCAATAGATTTGTTTACACCACCATCACTAAGGGCATGCAAGTAATGTGTTGTGCTACAACATACTACAGCTATGATGCCACTAGGTAACAGAAAATTTTCAGCTCCATTATAATCTTATGGGACCACCTTCCTAGATGCAGTCTGTCATTGATGGAAACGTTGTTACACAGCACATGACTATAGACAAATAGCCATAGATTTATAATATGGGAAGATGTACTATATATGCATTGAAAAAAGCTCTGGAAGGATACCAATACATTACCAGAGGTTGTTTCCGGGCCTTAGGGTATGTATGGTTTTATATTTTCTCCTTTGCACTTTTCTGTGTCGTATCCAAAATTTCAACAACATAATACATTTACTGTTAGGAAAAATAACCTATTAATTAAAAACAAGATATAGGAAAGAGAGAAATGTTGCAGCTAGCCACGAGGTTAATAACTTATTTTAAAACATGTTAGGAACTATTTATTCATTTGTTTGATTATTCATTCAAGAAATATTTTTGATTGCCTAATATGTGCTAGGAATTTGGCTATGCTCTGAGGCTAACAGGTGAACAAAGCAGTGATTTATTTGCTCTTCTTTGCATTGGTCACTATAGGAGGAGGCCAATAGATGCTACGGCATGAGAATAATAATTGTTGCTGGGCGTGGTGGCTCACACCTATAATCCCAGCAGTTTGGGAGGCCAAGACGGGTGGATCACCTGAGGTCAGGAGTTCAAGAGCAGCTGGCCAACATGGTGAAACCCCCATCTCTACTAAAAATACAAAAATTAGTTGGGCGTGGTGGTGCACGCCTATAATCCCAGCTACTTGGGAGGCTGAAGCAGGAGTGTCACTGCAACCCAGGAGGCGGAAGTTGCAGTGAGCCGAGATCACACCACTGCACTCCAGCCTGGGTGACAGCACGAGACTCCGTCTCAAAAACAAACAAACAAAAGCAAAATGAAAATAATAATTTTTTTTTTTTTGAGACTGAGTTTTGCTCTTGTTGCCCAGGCAAGATCTTGGCTCACTGCAACCTGTGCCTCCCAGGTTCAAGCAATTCTCCTGCCTCAGCCTCCCAAGTAGCTGGGACTACAGGCGCGTGCCACCATACTCGGCTAAGTTTTGTATTTTTAGTAGAGACAGGATTTCACCATTGTTGGCCAGGATGGTCTTGATCTCTTGACCTCATGATCCACCCACCTCAGCCTCCCAAAATGCTGGGGGGGTTTACTTTATTTAAAAATAAAAACTCCTAACCTTTTAAGTTAAATAAAATGTTTTAATATATAAACATTCATTTTTATGCCAACATAGTCATAAAATATTACCTAATTTTTTTTTTTAATAGAGGAAGGGGTCTGCAAAGCAAAGGTGTCCAGGCTCGTGAAAGTCAGAGTAGAGCCCTGGCTGTGGCACCAGGGAAAGGCAGTTTTTTAGTTTGTTTGCGTCCCACATGCTGGCAGTTTTTAAAGTCTGACTGCAATATTTAGAAGAGAGAATTCTGCAGAGAGATGGCCTCTTTGGGTTTCCCCACAGCAAAACAAAACACTTCATGAAAAACACCCTCATAAATTGGTCCTCACTTCAAATCACAGGATAGTTGCATAACTTGTGTCCCCATTGTGGACAGCTGCTTCCGGCTCAGGGAGACGGCATGACTCTCTGAGGAGTTGGAGTAGTTTGGGTGATGCATGGGGTGTGCATGTTCTCTTACTGTAAAAAGAGAAGCAAACCTATAATGATGATAATTTGACACAGCGGGTAGAAAGGGGTGGGCAGGATCTAAGAATCGTTCTGTCAGGGACCAGCAGGCCATCAAAGAAATTGTTATGTTAGCACAGATTAGAATAATTGATGCTAACAGTATCTCTGGATGGACTATTCTACCTCATGACTCTCATGAAAATGGGGTGGATGGGGGGGCGTGGTGGCTCATGCCTGTAATCCCAGCACTTTGGGAGGCTGAGGCAGATGGATCATCCAAGGTCAGGAGTTCGAGACTAGCCTGGCCAACATAGTGAAACCCCATCTCTACTAAAAATACAAAAAATTAGCTGGGTGTGGTGGCGTGTGACTGTAGTCCCAGCTACTTGGGAGGCTGAGGCAGGAGAATTGCTTGAACCCGGGAGGCGGAGGTTGCAGTGAGCCAAGATCGTGCGACTTCACTCCAACCTAGGTGACAGAGAGGGACTCCATCTCAAAAAAAAAAAAAAAAAAAAAAGAAGTGGATGTCAAAGTCATCTGGGGAGCATTTACAAGGTGAAGGTGTCCACAAGAGTCTAATTCCCCGCCCTCCAACCCTCACCCCATCCAGGGAAGTTTCCATACCTTCCTCTTAAAAATCACTGCCATAGTAAGCTCCTGTTACTGATGAAAACATATTATATTTCTCAACGTGATGAACCGGGGGAAAGATTGATAACTGCTGATGTGGAAGACAAAGGAATACTGAGAGACGGGGAGCCAACACCTTCCTATTATTTACCATGGCCAGGTGCTGTAGTGCTTTACGTATTTTAACTCATTTAGTCTTCACAATAATCCTGCAAGGGGGTTAGTGTTACTAGCCCCATTTTCTGGATAGAGAAACTGAGGCACAGAGTGGTTAGGTAACTTGATTGAGGCCACATAGACAATAAGTGACAGTGCTGGGAGTCACGCCCAGAGCCTGGCTCCGGAGTTTATGCTATGACTAGTTACTGAGTGGAGGAATCAATCATCAAAACAACACCCATGTATATTACAATGCCTGTGCACATGAACTATCTAGTAAATCTGTATATTTTACTAATAATGTCATTTGTGTTTTTCCCAACCCTTTGTTTTATAAAACCCTAGGGAGGCATCCTTTCATTATCATTGAATAGGAATTCTGGAATCCTGTGTACACCCAGCCATTTATCTGGAGGTATCTGGCAAAGGACTATTTTGTTAAAAAAAAAAACAAAAAAACTAGCCAAAGTATGAAGTAACAAAATTTGTACTTTGAGATGCCACATGTATTGAAACAAGTCTGGATTTATTTATATCTTTAATCATTTTCTCTCATGTTTCAACATGTTTTTAGTCTCTCTAGTAGGTTATGAAATCCAGTTCAGATAGATTTCTCAACAGTTGGTTCTGAACATAGATGCTCAGGGGAATATCAAGAACTTTCTCTAATTCACTACTCATGTCCAACATGAAAAGGTGTTAGAAAGCTACTGCTTTGTTCTTGTTATTTTCTGGTTTCCTATTTCTCAGCTGTGAACTTGAGTAGGTCTGTACTGGGACCAACCTCTTCCTTCTTCAGCCATCACTGCCTGCCCCATGTGCTGCTTCCAAGCTGGTCTTGACCGCTCAGACTTTGCGTGCTTTCTCCTTGCCCTTCCCCTAACCCTAATGAGGATTTTACCTCTCAGGGAAGATGCCTGTCCTTTTTAAATATTTCCTCTGTGAAAGGCATTTTGGCCATCTGGGAAACACAAGGAATGCTCTTTGCTAAAGGCATACCTCCCAGTCAACTGTTTAAACTTTATTTAAGGGTGCACAATAAATTGCTTTACGTCCATGATTATCTGCCCAATTGCAAATAAAAATGGACCCATGACAAGAGTTGTAGAAGGTCGTGAGAGGAAGCAAAGTCTTCTTTTCTCCAGAGCTATAATGCTGCAGGAATACTCTGCCAATTCTCTCTCTCTCTCTCTTTTTTTTTTTTTTTTTGAGAAGGAGTTTCACTCTTGTTGCCCAGGCTGGAGTGCAATGGCACAATCTTGGCTCACTGCAACCTCTGCCTTCTGGGTTCAAGTGATTCTCCTGTCTCAACCTCACAAGTAGCTGGGATTACAGGTGCATGCCACCATACTCAGCTAATTTTTGTATTTTTAGTAGAGACGGAGCTTCATCATATTGGTGAGGCTGCTCTTGAACTCCTGGGCTCAGGTGATCTGCCCATCTTGAACTTCCAAAGTGCTGGGATTACAGGCATGAGCCACCACGCCCGACCCAATTCTCCTTACTGAGGTGTGTGTATGTAGTATTTAGTTTATTTTTATGATTGCAAAAATAATACACAATTGCCATCTCTATTCGTAAAACAAAGAAAGGCACAAAGATGAATATAAAGTAATCTACAGTCCCACAGCCAGGGATAATGCATGTTAATCATGTCAATATGTAGATATTAACTCGTATCCACCAAGTCATTAAAAGGACATGTTCTATTCACTGTTTTGTTATATGATTTCTTAAAAATCTAATTACTGGCTGGGCACAGTGGCTCAAGCCTGTAATCCCAGCACTTTGGGAGGCCAAGGCGGGCAGATCACGAGGTCAAGAGATCGAGACCATCCTGGCTAACAGGGTGAAACCTCGTCTTTACTAAAAATACAAAAAATTAGCCGGGTGTGGTGGCTGGCGCCTGTAGTCCCAGTTACTTGGGAGACTGAGGCAGGAGAATGGCGTGAACCCAGGAGGCGGAGCCTGCAGTGAGCCGAGATTGTGCCACTGCACTCCAGCCTAGGCGACAGAGAAAGACTCCGTCTTAAAAAAAAAAAAAAATCTAATTACTATATTTTGATTTTTTCGTATCATTAGATATTCTTCTATCAATACCACATACCAAACATCATGTCACTTTATTGATGTATCTGGCCCCTAAATTAAATTTAACATATTTAGTGTATATATTTAGGTTGAACTACTTTTAATAGCTATTTTTCTAGTTTAAAGTAGCTGAGTATCACGAATTTCAGTGTTTCACCCTGATATTTTCCTATTACTAGATTCTTAGGTTATTTCCAAATTTTATTTTATAAACATTGATGCACTGAACATTTTCCCCATAAATCTCTTTGCAAAACTGTGATTATTTTCTTAGGATACATTCCTGGCAGTGGAATTGCTGGGCCAAGGTGGATGAATATTTTTATGGCTTTTGATACACAATGCCAACTTTCCTTCTCGATAATGCTGATTTATAATCTCTTTGGTATCTTCTCTGCTGCTTTTTTTTTTTTAAAGACTCATTTATTCTGTTCAGTTAAACTTTGTATTAATTACCATGAAAACATGTGACTATTGGTTATCTTTCAGCACAGTCTTCCATTTTATACTTTATCAAATAATATTTTTATGTGCCCAGAGCCCTCATAAATCCTTATTTAATGTAGATTTGAGGATAAATATTGCTTAAATCCAATCACCACGTAGAGTGGTGATGTAGTAAAGGAGAGGGAGACATGGTGTGGGTACATGTGTGCACGTAGATGAGTGTGTATATACGTATACATTAGGGAACTCTGACAGTCACTCTTCTACAGGTAACAATTGATTGGGTGTAAAGGAAAAATGTTATCTATTTATTTATTTATTTTTTGAGATGGAGTCTCACTCTGTCGCCCATGCTGCAGTGCAGTGGCGCAATCTTGGCTCATTGCAAACTCTGCCTCCCGGGTTCATGCGATTCTCCTGCCTCAGCCTCCCAAGCTGGGATTACAGGTGCCTGCCACCATGCCCGGCTAATTTTTGTATTTTTAGTAGAGATGGGGTTTCACCATATTCGTCAGGCCAGCCTCAAACTCCTGACCTCAAGTGATCAGCCCACCTTGGCCTCCCAAAGTGCTGGGATTATAGACGTGAGCCACCGCGCCCGGCCTGTTACCTTTAGTCTCAGGTTAAGCTACCTAACTTTGAAAGAAAAGCTTGTAATAGGAGATTTACAACCTGATAGAAAACATATGCTGATAATTTGCGTGTACATTAAATGGACAACATGCACATTATTGAGTTATTATACAATATTGGGGTTATTAAGTCATATTAAGAAATTACAGCCAACATGATCCTTCTCTTTTCCTAGAATGAGTAATATAATAGATTTTTAAAAATAAAAATATGTTTAAAAAATCTCTGTACCTCTTCCCTACCAAGCTGTGCATTTGGAAATATGAAATAACAGATAAGTGACAGCTCTGATGATCAAAGCAGGAGCAGAATTTACAACTTAAAGTTTCATAAAATAACACTGAAATAATAATTTTCAAATCAGCAAAGATGTTTCAAAACTACACTTGTAAGATTTGTTCTCTTATGCAAGTGTTAGTGAGAGTGTGAATTAGTAAAACCTTTCTGAAAACAACTTGACAATATGCTTTAATAAACTTAAAATTTTTTTATCTTTTAACTTAGTAGTTCCACTAAAGTAAAAGAGCAATTAGATATGGAGGAAAAGATTTGTGAACAAGTGAAACATTCACAATACATTGATTGTAGTATCATTTGGAAGCAATCCAGGTGTTGTTGCAGGAATGGATTAAAAAGTCATATTGTATGATAGAATATGATGTGGTCATAAAAATGCTGTCTCGAGTTTTCTTTTATAAAATGGAAAATGAAATTCTTAAATTTCATTTAGGTTAAATTGTAGGTAAAGCAGGATATATAATACATATATATAATACATATATTGTATACACATAAATATTTTCTCACATTATCAATTCCTAATCACAAGTTTATTAATACAGACTTGAATGAATAGAAAAAAGTCTTAAAGGAAGTATACCAAAAAAATCCAAATACAAAAAAAATCTGTGGGCAGTGTGATTGTTGATAATTATTGCTTTTGGTTTTACATTTTTCCGCCTGTTCTGATTCCCCTAAAATGAAGACATATTAACTTTTATAAAATGAGAGTTGTTGTGAAAGGAAAAAAAGAAGAATGAAAGGAGGGAGGAAAGAAGGAAGGAAGAATGAGAGAGACAGAGGGAAAGAATGAGGAGGAAGAAAGAAGGAAAAATGGATTTCATAATGTTTTGGAAGTAAATTGTCCTGTCTGATAAAGAAAATATTATTCTGGAAAAGAAGAAAACAAGAACATTTTGACTGGACTGCTGAATGTACAGATACGATTATTTCTCTTTTTCAAACTGTTTCATAGCAGGAGAAAGAAAGGCAGGAGACTGACAGAATGAGATCTAGTAGTTCACCCTAGATGGACTTGGTCCATGGAGCTCACAAACAAAAGATAATGGAGGTAAATAAGTTGCCAGGGTTGTTTAGTAACCTCAGTAACTGTGGAAATCAGCTACCTGGGACATAGTTCAAGTCCCTCTCTCCCTCTCAGTGGGGACCTTACCTAACCGCTCAGGTTATGTGAATGCTTGTCACATGGATTCGTTTGACGCTCGGCTTACTCTCTGTTAGCCTGGTATTGGTCTTTCTAGGGGTTTATATCTTTCTGCGTCTGTTACCTTGTGCTATGTACCATGCCACATTTTTGATTAATGCTGACAAAAGGGTATATATTAGGCTGAGTTCTGGGTTGCAAAAGTGGAAACTGACTCCAGATAACTTAATAAGAGAAGGAATTATTTCAAGAGACTTGGGCTGCTGACAGGATTGGAAGGAAAAGCAGAGATCCAGACTCAGCAGGATACAATGGAGGCCCAGGAGGGCTGATATGGTTTGGATGTTTGTCTCCTTCAAATCTCATGCTGAAACATAACCCCAGTGCTGGAGGTGGGGCCTGGTGGGAGGTATGGTATCATGGGGGTGGATCCCTCACGAATGGCTTAGCACCATCCCCTTAGCGATGAGTGAGTTCTTGCTCTGAGTTCAGGTGAGATCTGGTTGTTTAAAAGAATGTGGCACATCCCCCTTCTCTCTCTTGCTCCTGCTCTCGCCCTGTGATTTGCTGGTTCCCTCTTCACCTTCTGCCATGATTGTAAGCTTCCTGAGGCCCTCACTAGAGGTGGATTCTGGCACTCTGCTTCATGAGCAGAGTGCAGAACCATGAGCCAATTAAACCTCTTTTCTTTATAAATTACCCAGCTTCAGGTATTTCTTTGTAGCAATGCAAGAACTGACTAACAGATACAAGAACTGAGCCCTTGTCACAGGAATGGCCTAGCAGAACATCATCATTACTGCTGTCACCACGCTTACCTACTGCCAGCCAACTCTGTTCTCACTGTTGCTGTACTGAAGAACTCTTCCAGCCCTGGGCACTGAGATCTTGCTTCTGTGGTTGCAGCTACAGTGACTGATAGCTGACTGATTCTATCTTAAGAGTCCAGAACTGGTAGGGGTATCTGCTCAGCCACTCTAGCTATTAGGGGCAGAGGTAATGTAGTATCCATCTTTATTGGCTTCTGTAGCAGGAGTTGAAGACTGACCTCTCACTAATGTTGGAAATCCCTTCAATTAAGAAGGGTGTTTGGACGGTGGGCAACCAAAATGTCAAATATTCATTATGAACAGTGTTGATGATGAAACAAAGACCATAGCTTTTACTTTTGTAAAATAATATTGTGTGATTTAACACAGTTTTAAAAACACAGGCCAAGGTATGGTGTCTGGATCATCAGAGTATTAGAAAGATACTGGAGAGAGAACATCCTCCTGATGGGCAGAGCTCCAGTACTGCACATGATCATGAACTTTGTGTGAAAACAAAGGTGGTGTGAATTAAGGATATGCACTGACTGCCTGGGAATATCAAGTGGCTTAGCTGGTTACACGGAACCTGGAAGAAGCAAGATTGTAAAGTCAAGGTTAAAGAGGTCCGGGGAAGACGCATGTGGATGGATCTGAGGGGGGATGAGGATTTTTCTGTCATGTGTTAATGCCCCCCCAGAGAGCATCCCTCACATAAGGGGCACTAAATAAGCATGTGGATAGGAGGGCTCAGCCTGCAAATGTCCACCAGCAATGGCCTCAGCCACCCCAGTGCTAGTGCAATGGGCTCAGAATGGAGTAGCCATGGTGATAGAGAGGGAGGCTATGCATGTGCTCAATTGCATGGGCTCTCTTTTGTCAAGGCCCACTGCTGCTGAATGTCCAGCCTGTCAGCACAGAGATGAATGCTGAGCCCTTGGCATGGCACCGTTCCTCAAACAGGCCCACCAGCCACTTGTTCATAAGTTGATTAGATCAGATCCCTTTAACTCTAGAAAGGGCAGTGTTTCTTCCTGACTGGGTAATGATTTGCATTTCTTGCCTATAGTATCTCAGTCAGCCCACCACCCAAAGGCTCATCTACCAAACTGGGATCACATATAATATTGCCTCAGACCAAAGGACCCTTGCTATAGCCCAGGAGATGAGTTGGTGGAAACATGGCAGAGAGATCCACTAACCCTATAACATACTGCACCATCCACAAGATGCTGACCACTACCAGAGTGATAGAATAATTTCTTGAAGTTGCAGCTGTGGCACCAGCTTGGAGGTAACACCACATGATGATGGGCACTAGACTTCAAGGTGCAGTACTGCCTCAAACCAATGGCCAGTGTATGATGCTGAACTCAATAGGTAGAGTACAGAGTCTGGGAAACAACAGGCAGAGGTAGGAGAAGCCCCACTTAACATCACTTTCAATGACCCTTTGGGGAATTTATACTTCCTATCCCTGCAACTTTAGTCACTGTGGATCTGAATATTCTGGTTCCCAGAAGGGTGTCAATTATACTGTGCACACAGTAAGACATCATTATATTTAAAGCTACAGCTGTCCCCTGGTGATTTTAAGTTGCTTGTGCCAATACACCAACAGGCACAAAAAGAGTCAGCGTACTATTAGGACTAACTGCATCTGATGATCATGAGAAGGTAGATCTGATACTATGTAATTGGGTAGAGAGGAAAATATTAGGCTCTCAGGTGATCCACTGGGGCATATATTAGCACTCCCATACTCAGTTTTAGCTGTAGATGGGCAAATACAGCAACCACAGCCTGTTTAGGTCATGGTAACCAGTGGCTCAGACCACTTCACGGATGAAGGCCTGGGTGACTGAACTCAGCAAGTTAAGTAGACCAGCATAAATACACATAGTAATCTAAAACAAGCGGAAGAAGAGGAGGAAAATGAAGCTGGGGAGAGGAAGAGGATTGAGCATCAGTTCCCACACCAGGACCAACTTCAGCGGCAGGGACTATAATTCATCCCGCCAAATCTTTTCTTGTAAACGTCCCCAGAAACTGGGTCTAACAGGAACCCTGAAGAATATATGCCTAGATAGAGTGAACTTAGTCTAAGAAGCAAATAGATCTGACCAGTATACGAGGAGGATACAGTGGGTGCTACTGATGCCTCACACAGATGCCTTCTACTGAGCAGGTCTGAGTCATGACCCAGCTGTTGTGTGGCTGCTCCTTCTCCAGAGAACTGTCTTTGAGCAGCAAGAACTACCTCAAGAATTTACGCCCTCCCTCCACCCCCCACCTTGCCATACACAGGAGCAGGAATGACTGACTAACCTAGTAGTGCAAAAGCCAGCCCCAGTGTGCAATAAACAATAAGGTGCAATTCATGCTCCAGAGCTGCCCAGGGGACGGGGCTGAAGCTAGGCTCCAGCTGAGGCCTCATCCTTGCTTAGCTTTCTCCCTGCTCCTTAGAGCGACCCCCTCAATAAATCACTTGCACAGGAATCCCCATCTCAGAGTCTGCTTCTAGGGGATCCCAAACAGTCACTATTAAATATTTTATATAAAAATATTTTCTTCTTAATTTCAAGGAGTTTGATGTCTCTGGTGGCATTTTAATTGTACTCCTATAAAAAGATCCTTTTCACCAATTAAAACTGATATATTTGGGCCATTTTTCTCCAGTTTCTAAGTATTCCCAGGGTGCGATTTGTGAAAGGCAAGTGTCTCAAAATAATCTAGGACTCAGAAAAAAAAAAAGTAAAATTGTGTTAAATGGTTTGAGAAATGCTGAATTAAACATCTTACTCTTGAAAATTCACCATGCATATTAGCCATTAAAGACTGTGAGGCAGCGCTGCTAATGGTTAAATGCCTCTGGGAGACCTGTGTTCAAATCCTAGCTCAACCATAAGCCATGAATTAGGACCATCATTTAACTTTTCTCTTTCTAAGTTTCTGATACATAAAATAGATTAGCACGTGCCTCACCACCATAATGCAAGAATTAAATGATAGAATGCATAAAAAGCACTTAGCACAGTGCCAGGCACATAGTATATGCCATAAAACATAACAAGAAGGCCGGGCGCGGTGGCTCACACCTGTAATCCCAGCACTTTGGGAGGCTGAGGCGAGCAGATCACCTGAGGTCGGGAGTTCGAGACCAGCCTGACCAACATAAAGAAACCCGGTCTCTACTAAAAATACAAAATTAGCCAGGCATGGTGGCATATGCCTGTAATCTCAGCTACTTGGGAGGCTGAGGCAGGAGAATAGCTTGAATCCGGATGCAGAGGTTGCAGTGAGCTGAGATTGTGCCATTGCACTCCAGCCTGGGCAACAAGAGTGAAACTCTGTCTCAAAAACAAGAAAAGTAATAAATAAAAATAAGTGCCTTGGGTTGAGTGAAGAGGCAAAGAACTGCTTAATTTTCTTCACCACAGAATCCTTTTTCTTTTTTTTCTTTTTTTTTTTGAAACGGAGTCTGGCTCTGTTGCCCAGGATGGAGTGCAGTGACATGATCTCAGCTCACTGCAACCTCTGCCTTCTGGAGAACCCTTTTTCTTTACACACACACACACACACAAATACACACAGAAAAACCCTGAGATGCATTTTATAAACTGCTGATTTAGTGAAATTAGACCATGCTTACTCATCACAAATATTATCTGAAGCAGTTGAGCTGTGTAAACATTTAAACAAGATAACTTCAGGCAAATGCCCCTAATGATAATCCAGAGCTCTCTGCATTAAAAAAGACAGAAAGGAAGAAAAAAAGAATAATAATCATTAATTTAATTCTAAGAAAACAAGTATGTGCCTTGCTTATATTTTCCAAATCAACATTTACTTTTTACCTTGACTGCATGATGTTCTAGCCAAAATACTCTTGACATTTGTTTAGTTAATAACAGGTTATGTGTCAAAACTTGAAAATAATTATCCTCCTGTATCTCAGGGAGGATACAGTCTGGGTTACCCCACTTTTCCTGTATTCACTGCACTCCTGAGAGGAATCCTAGTGGGGCACAGAGGGGAAAGGGTAAGAGGCTCTGCCCTCGAAGGAAGAGTTTGGCTGAGGGGGTCAATCTCAGGAAAGCCAGAAGCTGGAGCCAAAAGTGCTCAGGTTAAGGAAATCGTGCTTTGCTCAGTAGGCACAAGAGCCTTCAGACAGAATATTTTTATTGAGTGTAGACAATAAAACATCCAGAAAAATAATGAGACAGTTTCAGAAAAAGAGATTCAAGAGGTACTGTATTAGTTTGCTAGGGCTGCCCTAACAGACTGCCATAACAGGCTTCAATAATAAAAATGTATTTTCTCACAGTTCTGAAGGCTGGAAGTCCGAGATCAAGGTGCTGGCAGGGTTGGTTTCTGGTGAGGCCTCTCTTCCTAGCTTGCAGATAGCCGGCTTCTTGCTCTGTCCTCTCATGGCCTGTTTTCTGTACGTGCCCTTGGTGTCTCTTCCTCTTCTTATAAGAATGCTAGTCATATTGGATTAGGGCCCATCCTTATGACTTTATCTGACCTTAATTACCTCTTTAAAGACCCTATCTCCAAATACAGTCACATTCTGAGATACTGGGGGTTAGGGCTTCAACATAGGAATTGAGGAGAAACATAATTTAGTCTATAACAGGTATTAATATAAATCAAACATATTTTTTGACATACGGGCATAAGATCTATCTCCTGAAAATATTTATTAGCCTTGAAGTCCAGACAGTCTTAAGACAATGCTTTCACGTGTTGTACCTTTGCGTATTTACTTCTATGGCATCCTGAAAGGCAAGTTCTTCCTCTTCCCAATCCTAGGATAATGCTATCTGCATTTGGAATCATCACTTTAAAATCATTTAATCAGCCGGGTGCGGTGGCTCACGACTGTAATCCCAGCACTTTGGGAGACCGAGGTGGGCGGATCACGAGGTCAGGAGATGGAGATCATCCTGGCTAACATGATGAAACCCTATCTCTACTAAAAATACAAAAAATTAGCTGGGCATGGTGGCACATGCCTGTAATCCCAGCTACTCGGGAGGCTGAGGCAGGAGAATTGCTTGAACCCAGGAAGCAGAGGTTGCAGTGAGCCGAGATTACGCCACTGCACTCTAGCCTGATGACAGACTCTGTCTCTAAATAAATAAATAATAAATAAATAAATAAATAAATAAAATCATTTCATCATTTAGGAGAGAGTAGATCTCCTCTCCCACAGAGCCTTCCCTCAAATGCTACATCTATACACTTCTGTATGTGAGAATAGCCAATTCAGAGTCTGGAAACCAGAATTCTATCATAGTTTTATGTCTAACTAGTCAGGTGATCCTAGGAAAGTTATATCACCTCTTTAGGGCAAGGCAACATTTGGCCTGTAGCCTTCACCTCTGGAAGCAAGTTCCCTTTCATTATTTTTCACTGAGAGTCAAAATGTGCCCAAAGGGAGGGGAGCAGTGGCTCACGCCTGTAATCCCAGCACTTTGGGAGGCCGGGGCAGGCAGACCACCTGAGGTCGGGAGTTCAAGATCAGCCTGGCCAACATGGAGAAACCTCGTCTCTCCTAAAAATAGAAAAATTAGCCAGGTGTGATGGCAGGCACCTATAATTCCAGCTACTCGGGAGGCTGAGGCAGGAGAATCACTTGAACCCAGGAAGTGGAGGTTGCAGTGAGCCAAGATCAGGCCACTGCACTCCAGCCTGGGCAAGAGAGAGAGACTCCATCTTAAAAAAAAAAAAAAAGTTCCCAAAGATCACTGGTCCCTCATTATTTTCACACAGTTATTTTGTAACCAAATCTAACATTCAGATGTTATACAAAATAGAAAACAGATTACTATGGCAAGAGTCCAGGTTCTACTACCTAAACAAGAAATAGAAAAATGAAACTTCACAATAGAAACTGATTTCAACTGGAGAAAAATGAAACACAAACTTATATTTCCTCTTTGCAGCTATGTTGTGGGACTTCCTCTTTCACCCATCAAAATATTTCTTCAAAAAAGAAAATCTTTCCTTCCAAGTTTTTTCTTCCTTTGTTACTATGACATGAATAAATCACCTTGTAGATTCTCTGTGTTTTGAGTGCCTTCTCATGGTCAGGGACTAGAAAGACCTGTTGTGTGGCCATTTGCTATGGTCTGCCCTACCCTGACCCCTCAATTCCTACATTGAAGTCCCAACCTTCCAGCTGATGGTAATAAGAGGTGGGATCTTTTGGAGGGTGACTGGATCATGATGGACAAGCTCCTGTGAATGGGATTAGTGCCCTTATAAAATAGGCCCAAGGGAGCTCATTCACCTCTTGTCACCTCTTCCACCATGCAAAGACACAGCAAGAAGATGCTGTCTTTGAACCAGGAAAGCTAGCCCTCACAGACACCAAGTCTGTCTTGATCTTAAACTTTCCAGGCCCTGGAACTGTGAGAAGTAAATTTCTGTGGTTTATAAACCACTCAGTTTGAGATATTTTGTTGTAGAAACCCCAACAGACTAAGTCAGCAATGCATAAAATATTAGAACTAAAGGGACCTTGCACTAATCTCATATAAGCCCTTCGTTTTCAAATATGAAAACAAAACAAAACCGAAGTCCTGGCAATTAGCCTACTAAATCCACAGGTAGCCAGAGGTAGAACTGACTCATTGTTTTGTCTCCCCAGCTCAAACGTGTTCTTCCAGATCATAAACATTGGCTTATGCTTCTTTCCATCTCCTTTAAACCCCAGACAACTGCTGGGCACATGTGATACTTTAAAAATATTTCTATATCGGCCAGGCATGATGGCTCATGCCTGTAATCCCAGCACTTTGGGAGGCCGAGGTGGGTGCATTACCTGAGGTCAGGAGTTTGAGACCAGCCTGAGTAACATGGTGAAACCCCGTCTCCACTAAAATTACAAAATTAACCAGGCTTGGTGGCATGTGCCTGAGGTCCCAGCTACTTGGGAGGCTGAGGCAGGAGAATTGCCCAGGAGGCGGAGGTTGCGGTGAGCTGATATCACACCATTGCACTCCAGCCTGGGCAAAAAAAGCAAAACTCTGTCTCAAAATAAATAAATAAATAAATAAAAAGCAAAAACAAAATACTCATATAGCAACAATGCCATTACCCTAAAATGGTGGTAAAGGCGAAAAGCAAAAAATCCTAAAAAGAGAGAAAAGTATTAATGTAATAACCCTAGAACCATGAAGAATTATTTCCAAGTATTAATATAATTTGGTAAAATAATTGTTAGACCCAATGGAATCATCAAGAAAAGCAACCACGTGATTATACAACATGCTCTGCTATAGAATAGAATAAATCTTTTAGAGCTGCAGAGAACCATAGACTTATGTAGTAACAACTCTTAATTTTGAAGGTAAGAAAGCAAAAGGACAAGAATATCCAAGATTTTCTTGAAGAAGGCGGCAAGAAGGCTTTTCATTTATTTATTTATTTATTTATTTATTTATTTATTTATTTTTGAGACAGAGTCTCGCTCTGTCACCCAGGCTGGAGTGCAGTGGCACGACCTCAGCTCACTGCAAGCTCCGACTCCCGGGTTCACCCCATTCTCCTGCCTCAGCCTCCCAAGTAGCTGGGACTACAGGTGCCCGCCACCACGCCCGGCTAATTTTTTGTATTTTTAGTACAGAGGGGGTTTCACTGTGTTAGCCAGGATGGTCTTGATCTCCTGACCTCGTGCTCCGCCTGCCTTGGCCTCCCAAAGTGCTGAGATTACAGGCATGAGCCACTGCGCCCAGCTAATACATTTTATTATACTAAAATAAAAAATTTCTGCTTATTAAAACAAACCACTAAATGAGTGCAAAGAAAATCCACAAAGCGCCAGATTATTTACAAAGCATATAAGCAGCAAAGGACAAGTATCTAGACTACATGAAGAATTTCCACAAATTGGCCAGGCATGGTGGCATGTGCCTATAATCCCAGCTACTCGGGAGGCTGAGGCAGGAGAATTGCTTGAACCTGTGAGGCAGAGGTTCCAGTGAGCTGAGATCACGCCACTGCACTCCAGCCTGGGCAACAGAGCAAGACTCTGTCTCAAAAAAACAAACGACAACAACAAAAAAAGAATTTCCACATTTGGTAACAGCAAAACAATACGATAGAAAAAAGCATTTAAAAAAATTTTTTAACAGTTACTGCCAGGAAGATGGAACCCTAATTAATTACATATCAAAAAACAATTACATATTAAAAATATAATTAGGTTGAATATTATAAGGAAATGCAAATTAAAGCCCCATTATAAGGAAATGCAAATTAAAGCGACAGTGACATCCTCTTACACACTACCAGCTGGCAAAACACTCCTACAATACTAAGTGAGTATGCAGTGCCACAGGAACTCTTTCACTGCTGGAAAGACGAAAAATTGGTGCTAGCTTGTGGAAACTTTTCCCAGTAAAATGACATGAACAAAATCTACAACCCAGGTAAATGTTTATGTGCATCAGGAGACATAGATAAGAATGTTCATGACAATTCCGACTATTCAAAAACTGAGAAACTTCCTAAAAGTCCATTAACAGTTGAGTGGATGAATAGTGGAATACTTCTACAATGGAGCATAGAAGAGCAGTGAAAATTATAACAAACTACAGCGTTATACATCAACATGAATGAATTGTACAAATAATAAAGTTGAGTGAAAGAAGCAAGTCATAAAAGAATATTTATCATATGATTCTATTTACACAGAATTCAGTTGGTAAAACTATTTTTTAAAAAGCAAGAAATTAAGTATCACAATAAAAGTCAAGATAGCAATTCACTCTGGGGGCAACGGGCACACAGGGAGTGTCCAAATGACTGGACAAAGGTAATAGACCTTGTACTAGACCAAGGTCTTGTAATAGACCAAGGTTCTAATTACAACCTAGGTGTTAGTTTCATGGCTTTATAATTATCACTTAATTATACATATATATGTTTTATATTCTATAGGCATGATGCATTTTATAAGTACAAAAATAATTTTGTGTTACAAACATTGGAAACAATGGGATTTTCTGTAGATTTACTTGAAAGAAGGTGAGTATAGAGCACTTTGCAGTCATTATTATAAGGACAAAAATACTGCTCAACTGTGAATCCAAAACAGTAGAGCTTTCAAATTTTAAAGCTGAGTTGTTATGTTGCCAATAGCAAAATGCTTTTCCATTAATGGAGAATTAATGCCTTTCAAGCATTTGAAATATGGTAATACTCATAAATGTGTGGTTTGGAAGAATGTTTAAATTATTTTTTCTAATTTTGTTTTTCCTCAGGATAGATTCAACGAGTAATTTGTAGTGATGACTTTTGGAGTGTAGTAGGAATGTTAAAGGCTAAGTATCTGGCCTTATTGAAGCCACACTGAACTTTCCGCTGATTTTTTTTCCTTCAGTAATAAACAAAATACTATGGGAAAAAAACAATTTTAAAAGGAACACAATAAGAAACTCAATGTAGTAGAAAGGCATTACACTTGGAGCCAGAAGTTGCTACTGAATTTTCAAATGTTAAAAAAGAAGGAGTCTCTGCAAACATTAAGTCACTCAACTGTTCAGCAGTGGAAAGTGTCTTCGGGGTAGGAATGTTTTCAAGTTCTCTGGATACTATCATTGAATATTTCTGAAGTCTGGGTGATGTGTAAGCACCATTACATTGGGCAGCCATCAAGTACTCTCTAAGTACCACATTCTTCACAACGTAGTTTCATGTTATCATCACAACAGATCTCTAAGTCTGCATTATTATCCCTGTTTTACATTATTATCCCTGTTTTACAGAGACAAGAAACCTGAGGTATAGAGAAGTTAAAATGCCTTGCCCAGGTTCATGCAATCAGAAAGGGAGAGAGTGCACCAGAGCTTCTCAACCTTTACTGTGCAGGTGAATCCCCTGAAATCTTATTAAAATGCAAATGCTGACCACACGCAGTGGCTCATGCCTGTAATCCCAGCACTTTGGGAGGCCGAGGCGGGCGGATCACCTGAGGTCAGGAATTCGAGACCAGCCTGGCCAACATGGTGAAACCCTGTCTGTACTAAAAATACAAAAATTAGCCTGGCGTGGTGGCACACATGTGTAGTCCCAGCTACTCGGGAGGCTGAGGCAGGAGAATCGCTTGAACCCAGGAGGCGGAGGTTGCAATGAGCTGAGATCGCACCACTGCACTTCAGCCTGGGTGACAGAGCGAGACTCAGTCTCAAAATAATAATAATAATAATAATAATAATAATAATAAAATAAATACATACATAAATACATAAAATAAAATGCAGATGCTGACCCAGGAGATCTGGGGGCCCTGAGAACCTGTATTTATGACAGGCTCCCAGGTGCAGTGGAGATTGAAGGACCATGGACCCACCTCGAGTATTATGGGTTCTAGGGTCACATGCTTGAAACTCTCAGGCCACCAATTTGTAGTTTAATGTCATAGGACAATTACATTACTTTTCTTCATCAATAAAAATGAGAGTAATGTGACTTCATAGGGCTGCTGTGACATAAAAAGTTATAATACTCACGCAAGGCTTAGAAGAGTGCCTGGCACTTAGTGAGCATCCAAAAGTATTAGTGATTTATAATATGTAGCACACAGCTATGCTTCCAGTGATAATTTGTTTGTTACTAAAAGGAGCTAATAAATTATACCAGAGAGCTGTCAGCACAGTTCTAGCCCAGCAAGGAACTCTGCCTTCTTATATTCTGTAACTCTTACTCCTTATATTCTACTCAGATGTCTTACCTAGTTATTTCACATAATATTATGGAAAAACACTTGATTCCCAGAGGACTTTCTTATCTGGAGAAATAATCTCCCATATCTTTTTTTCAAAATCAGGTTCAGTATGTGGAAGGAAACATTTTTCTAGGAAAAGATCCAAGGTTGAGAATCCAGCCAATTATTTAAAACTGTTGATTAAATCTAGACTGACAAATACTGTTGATGTAAACTATTTTGAAGTCAAAATGTTACCTTAAATGAAATAATCAACCAAAGACATTTTGGGGAGAAATTGCAAATTACAAATATTATTAATACCGAGTTCCTCCCCTCTCCAACACCCTGCCACAACACTGCTGTCTGATCACAGAGATTAAAGCTATGGCCTGGTCTTTGTTTGTTCCTTTCCTTTATCCTCTTCCTTTGTCATTTAGCCAAGCTCTAAAATTAAACTCAGTAAATTTATTTATTTTTATTTCTATATTTTTTTGAGACAGAGTCTTGCTTTGTCACCCAGGCTGAAGTGTAGTGGCGTGGTCTTAGCTCACTGCAACCCCCGCCTCCCCGGTTCAAATGATTCTGCTGCTTCAGCCCCCTAAGTAGCTGGGATTACATGTGTGCACCACCACATCCAGCCTAATTTTTGTACTTTTAGTAGAGACAGGATTTCACCATGTTGGCCAGGCTGGTCTGGAATTCCTAACCTCAGGTGATCCGCCCGCCTCTGCCTCCCAAAGTGCTGGAATTAGAGGAGTGAGTCACCACACCTGGCCAAAATTCAACAAGTTTAGAAAGGATCCTGGCCAGGCACAGTGGCTCACACATGTTTGTAATCCCAGCACTTTGGAAGGCGGAGACAGGCGGATTACTTAAGGTCAGAAGTTCAAGACCAGCCTGGCCAACACGGTGAAACCTTGTCTCTACTAAAAATACAAAAACAAGCTGGGTATGGTGGCGTGTGCCTGTAATCCCAACTACTGGGGAGGCTGAGGCAGGAGAATCGTTTGAACCTGTGAGGCAGAGGTTGCAGTGAGCTGAGATTGTGCCATTGCACTCCAGCCTGGGGGACAAGAGCAAAACTCCATCTCAAAAAAAAAAAAAAAAAAGAAAGGATCTTAACAGCACCTCTAACCCTGTCTTTGGTCAATGGAGAGACAAGCTAATTCGTTCAGTTGGAAATATACTTTCTAAACAAATATGTTTCTTTATTGCTGGTTTAGCAAGAATTATTTTTGTTTTATAAAATGTGTAGTTTTATAAAATCCAATTTTTACTAAAATGAAATTTGTTAAAGTGGACATGATCAATTCTAAGAATAATGTGGATAAAATATAAGCATTTTGTGTCTTTTAAAAATAAATTAAGATTTACATATGTATTAGTGAAAATAAAATATGGTAAAAACTTGGCATGTTTAACTTCTCAATATACACTTCATATTGAGTATGATTTTTCTCCCATTGAACCTGGGAGAAAACTGATTATCCCTGTCTTTCCAGAAAATGCATTCTTCAGTATCAACACAACGTTGATACTGCCAAAAGAAAAAAAAATTAACCATACCTAGAGTTATTTCACTGCTAAACCTAAAACTATTTGATTTTACAATTACTGTATTTTCTGCATTGATGATATGTTCGTTATAGTCCAGTAGTATTGAAAAACAACATGGTTCTTTTTAAAGGTACTCATTCATCTATTATTAAAGGGATGGCTGAAAAGTAATAAACATCATACTCAACTATTACACAAACCTACTCCAACTTCTTTTATCAAGAGATTAACTACAACTAGATCAGTAAATGACTCAGTTACAATCTTGACATTTTGTTTTTTTCACTCTACTATTGTTGTTGAGGACTCTGCAATTAATATTACCACAGTCATGACTGCTAACAGTGAGATCCACAATTATGAGCTTCATGGGCCCCAGGCCCTTTTGTCAGAGTCCCTTCTTCCATAAAATATGTTAACAATTATATTTTAGGACTGCATTGGTAAAAAAAAATATAACCCAGGTTGGATTACTTATTATACACTCATTATTATATTCATTTTTTATCTGATTTTTAAAAAAATTAAAATTAAAACTTTTTTATCAACTCATAAAGTTTCATGGGCCTCAGGCACTTTGCCTACTGTGCTTAATGGATAAGTTGGCACTACTAAAAGCACCTAACTAGTGCTGAGCCCTCGTTAGTGTCAGGTATTGCCTTAACCCAGTTTCTTGCATTGTCTTACTGAACCTCCATACAAGTCTTTTTTTTTTTTTTTGAGACAGAGTTTGGCTCTGTCGCCCAGGCTGGAAGGTAGTGGCACGATCTTGGCTCACTGCAACCTCTGCCTCCTGGGTTCAAGCAATTCTTCTGCCTCAGCCTCCCAAATCAACTGGGGCTACAGGTGTGTGCCACCATGCCCAGCTAATTTTTGTATTTTTAGTAGAGACAGGGTTTCACCATATTGGCCAGGCTGGTCTCGAACACCTGACCTCATGATCTGCCTGCCTCGGCTTCCCAAAGAGCTGGGATTACAGGAACGAGCCACCACGCCCAGCCCATACAACTCTATGACATAAATATTAGTATTATTCCCACTTCACAGATAAGAATAATGGTAGCAGAAAGAAGTCACAGAGAAAGTAACCACAGAGCCCAGAATCAGATCCAGCCCCTCTTGATCCAAAGCCCGTGAATTTTATCACTACCCCATACGCCTTCCAAGAATTGATGGCTCAATAGGTCACTAACCCAGGGAGGAACCTGGTTACCAGCCTAGACTAATAGCTAAGGCATCACACAGGCCATTCTCTTCTAAGCTGTAAAACACTGTGTTAACTTCTTCACCGGCTATAAGACCCTACTATTAAAAAAACACAGTTTGACTGCCAGTCATGCAGATATTGGACAAGATTTAGGTGCTGTCAACCTGACTTCATACATCAGAAGTCTTTGAGATACAAAACTAGAGTTGTTGAATTTCTTCTAAGTAGAGAATTGTTAGGATCTGTTAGTTAAATTCACTTTTGAAAATAAAGAATTTTCAATGCATAGTCATTATTTTCTGGTCACTTCCCTTCCCATCTTTCCATGTAAGTTATTTGTGTCATCTCTTGCTAGGTGATTCTAGTAGGCAAGTAGCAGAGACTGACCTGATGACAGAGAAAATGACTCCTGCATAGAACAGTAGAGCTACTTTGCGAGAAATATCGAGATAGTGTGCAGAAAAGGAAACAAAAAAAAAAAAAAAAAAAGAGGAAGAAACCTCTGGGAAACAATACAATGCCTACTATACCCGAAGGAAAAAAAAACAGCAACCCAGATAATTCAAGGGAAAAACAAAAAATATTAGCCTGAATTTCCCCAAGTGTAACTGTCAGAATGATTTGCTTTAGTTCCCATCAGACATAGTGACCTTCATTAGTTAGACAATAGAGGTGAAAACAGATCTTGTCTTCTTATTTCCTGGCTTAGTAAGCAGTAGGTGTTTGGGAAGGAAGGGATGCCCTATTTTCCTCTGTATTCAACAGGAGTGACTAAAGCTTTTGAGGCACCAACCAACAAAGTGTCTAGATACAACAACCCTTCAAAATTATTTTTTCTCATGTTTCTTCATAGGGAAAATATCCTGCAGCCCAAGGATGTAGCCACCCAGAGGGTTCACTTTGCCCGCTGCCTAGACAGAGCCAATTCATGAAGACAGGGAAATTGCAATAGAGAAAGAGGGATTCACGCAGAACTGGCTGTGCTGGAGACCGGAGTTTTATTATTTCTCTAATCAGTCTCCCTGAGCATTCAGGGAGCAGAGCTTTTAAGGATAACTTGGTGGGTGGGGGGAAGCCAGTGAGCCAGGAGTGCTGATTGGTCAGAGATGAAATCATAGGGAGTTGGAGCTGTCTTCTTGTGCTCAGTCAGTTCCTGAGTGGGGGCCACAAGATCAGATGAGCTAGTTTATTGATCTGGGTGGGGCCAGCTGGTCCATCAAGTTCAGGGTCTGTAAAATATCTCAAGCACTGATCTTAGGAGCAATTTAGGGAAGGTCAGGATCTTGTAGCCTCCTAGACTATAATTTCTAATCTTGTGGCTAATGTTAGTCCTACAAAGGCAATCTAGAGCAGTCCCCTGGCTCTGGAAGGAGGTCTTTTGGGAAAGTGCTTTGGGGAAGGGCTGTGACTGTCTTTGTTTAAACTATAAACTAAGTTTCTCCCAAAGTTAGTTCAGCCTATGCCCAGGAATGAACAAGGACAGCTTGGAGGTTAGAAGCAAGATGGAGTCAGTTAAGTTAGATCTCTTTCACTGTCTCAGTCATAATTTCGCAAAGGCAGTTTCAAGGGTGCTGCTTTGTACTACAGGAAGAGATGTTTACTTTAGTAGGGAAGAAGGAAAATTAATCTGCTTGCTTGTAGATTAATTAAGTTAGTTTTCTTCTTTCAAACAATTGAGTTTCAAACAATAATTGCCTGGAAACGAGCCTAAACTCACTGTGTGTAGGACTCCTCCCACAACGGATTCTACCTTTTAACCTCTGTATCTTTGTTAGTTTGAAAGTCAAACAGAACTTGTCATTTTGGTTGCCTTTTTAGTTAAAATTCTACCTATGAATGTCCTGTAAAGACAAGAGGGAATGGGGACAGGAGGCCCCCATAGGAGACCCAGAATTGAGTCTTCTTTCCCAAGGAAGGAAGAAAGGTTGCAAAACTTACAGAAACTTGGAAGAGGCATTTGTGAATTTACAAATTTTACAAATATTTACTAAGCACCCTCTTAATACTGAGATACTGAATTACTGAAATAAATGCAAAAACAAAAGTTCTCTGTCTGCCTACCAGTGTTTCTCCCTGTCTGACAGCCTCTAAGACTATGTTCTGCCCTTCTTGTGACAGCATAAGAAAGACAAAAACGATTCAGGGCAGCGATTTACTTATCAAGAAGCCAGGCTAGCCCCAGACTTCCTTTCTCACACTGATATGCACATCACTCACCGTAAAAACCACCCTACTAGCATTAGATCCTCCCCTAGATTTGCCTCTGACATGTCCAGGCGAGCAGTTTTGGTCGCCAGGAACTGTTGTAGGCTGAACTGCCAAATGGGATGAAACTCCTCACCCTCTCTGGTACCACTGCCATTCCCTGACTCAGACATTTCAGGCTTGCTCTTCAGTGTCAGGGCCTGTAGTCCAAAACTACCTCCTCCAGGAAGCCCTGTCAGCATCCTCTCATGCTTACCTCCCTCCTGTACACCTATTGCTTATTAAGTGCCAGAAACTCCTAGCATTGGTAATCAAAGACAATAAGATGGCCCTCTGCCTATTAGGGGGGCAGTCCTGTGGGGGAGTCCAACTTATAATAAAATGTAAATGCAATACTGTCATAGGTTATTTGAAAACAAAGGAACAAGGAGCAAAGTGGTTGAAAGAAGAACAGTTGTGTACTCTACTGGTGTGGAAAGAATGATAGGAAAGTGTTTGCCCAAACAAGTTACACCTGTTAACTTTCTTTTTTTTTTTTAATTATTATTATACTTTAGGTTTTATGGTACATGTGCGCAATGTGCAGGTTAGTTACATATGTATACATGTGCCATGCTGGTGCGCTGCACCCACTAACTCGTCATCTAGCATTAGGTATATCTCCCAATGCTATCCCTCCCCCCTCCCCCCACTCCACAACAGTCCCCGAAGTGTGATGTTCCCCTTCCCGTGTCCATGTGTTCTCATTGTTCAATTCCCACCTATGAGTGAGAACATGAGGTGTTTGGTTTTTTGTTCTTGCGATAGTTTACTGAGAATGATGATTTCCAGTTTCATCCATGTCCCTACAAAGGACATGAACTCATCATTTTTTATGGCTGCATAGTATTCCATGGTGTATATGTGCCACATTTTCTTAATCCAGTCTATCATTGTTGGACATCTGGGTTGGTTCCAAGTCTTTGCTATTGTGAATAGTGCCGCAATAAACATACGTGTGCATGTGTCTTTATAGCAGCATGATTTATAGTCCTTTGGGTATATACCCAGTAATGGGATGGCTGGGTCGAATGGAATTTCTAGTTCTAGATCCCTGAGGAATCGCCCCACTGACTTCCACAAGGGTTGAACTAGTTTACAGTCCCACTACACCTGTTAACTTTCTCCCTCCTCCCAGCAGGTAAACATCCTGGTCCTTCTTTACCATTTCCGGGCTGAATCTAACAGCCCTCTGGGCTCAAGTGCTGATTGCAGAAGGCCTGGAGAAAGGGAAGGAAACTTTACTCCTGCTTCATCTGCATCTTCAGGCCTACTCAGAAAGCCACCTGGGCTGTTAGAATCCCTACTAGATGGAAGAGAAACTTGGGATCAGAGAAGTCAACTGGCCTGGCCAAGAGCATACAGCTACTAAGATCTCCTTCTGACATGCATTACTATAGTGGACTGTTCTCCAATTGTTATAAAGAATTACTTGAGACTGGGTAATTTATAAAGAAAAGAGGTTGAATTGGCTCACAGTTCTGCAGGCGGTACAGGAAGCATGTTGCTGGCATCTGCTTGGCTTCTAGGGAGGCCTCAGGGAGCTTTTACTTATGGCAGAAGGTGAAGTGGGAGCAGACACATCACATGGCCAGAGTGAGAGCAAGAGAGAGAGTAGGGTGGGGGGGTGGGTGCCACACACGTTTAAACAACCAGATCTCAGGAGAACTCACTCACTATTGCAAGGACAGCACCATGCCATGAGGGATCCACCCCTGTGACCCAAGTCTAGCACATGAGCCATTAGGAGAATTTTCTAGACATGTCTGAGGAATTTTTTCCTCAATCTTAAGAGTAAGGTAGGGTTGGGCTGGGCACGGTGGCTCATGCCTGTAATCCCAGCACTTTGGGAGACCGAGGCGGGCAGATCATGAGGTCAGGAGATCGAGACCATCCTGGCTAACACGACGAAACCCTGTCTCTACTAAAAATACAAAAAATTAGCGGGCGGGGTGGTGGGCGCCTGTAGTCCCAGCTACTCGGGAGGCTGAGGCAGGACAATGGCGTGATCCAGGAGGCGGAGCTTGCAGTGAGCCGAGATTGCCCCACTGCACTCCAGCCTGGGAGACAGAGCGAGACTCCGTCTCAAAAAAAAAAAAAAGAGTAAGGTAAGGTTGGACTTGTGACTTTTGATAATGGCTGAGTAGATAGTATTGAACTACTTCTCTGCTCATAACAATTCTAAATTTGGGGGAAAATATTTTCTAAAAACAACTGTTTAAAGGCACTGATGAGCAACGAGAGGCAAGCAGAAACTAGAAGACACACAAGCCTTAAAATAAGGAAAACACACTGGGTAAGATATGATATCTAACTGGCTTTCCCATGAGGGAACTCTCCAGTGTGCAAAATGCAGGGGAATAGAGTTCAAGCAGAAAACAGCTGTTTTGTTTACCTGTGTAACAAACCTGCATAGCCTGCACATGTACCCCAGAACTTAAAACAAAAGTTGGAGAAAAAAAGATTCATAAAATGTAAAAGAAAAGAAAAAAGAAAAACAGCAGTTTTATTGGACTGAGGAGTCTGAGAATAGATTTGGGGATTATTATAGCAGCAGCTTAAAGTTGAAGAGAAAATCCCAGAAAGAAGGGAGCCACAAAGAAGTGAGCTCTGAAACCTGAATACAAATTTCCCTCAAAAGCTTGGCTGAATCCTAAACTATCCATGCACAGAGCAAGACTCCAGGGAGACCAGTGGAAAGCAACTCTGAAAACCTGAAGAGATGAGCAAGGATTTTAGCAACTACTCAGTACCCGGGGAGACTGAGTTTGGAGTTCAAATCTTACCAAGTTAGAAGACTCAGTAAATTCCTTGGTCTTTACTAAAACCCCAGGAGGGCCAGGTCTTAAAAGTAAATACCAAAGCCCAGGACTAATAGCTATTCCCTAGAACTAAGGGAAAACAAAACAGACTTGCTATAGCAAAGCCTAAAACTAAGTTTCCATGGGATCAAGGTGATCCACCTGTAATTTAACCACCTGCCAGGAAAAAACTCAATCATCTTCAGAGGAAGATTCCATAATCCACAGTTTATATAATGTATCATTTGTGCTGTCTGGTATATAACCAAAAATTACTAGAATGGGAAGAAACAGGAAAATAAGACCCATATTAAATTTATAATAAAGTTAATAACTAAAGAGCCATTAGTGACATAGATATTGGAATTAGTAGACAAGAACTTTAAAACAATTACAAACATATTTTTTAAGTCAGTAGGAAAAAATGGTTATAAATAGTGAAGGAATGGGGAACCTCAGGAAAGGCGTGAAATTCTGAAAAAGAACCAGATGGAAACCCTAAAAGTGAAACAAACAATATTGAAATAACACATTCATCAAATGGAAATTATGGAAAATTAAATAATGCAGAAGAAAGATTTTGTAGCATTGACGACAAGACAGGAAAAAAAATACACATACTGGACTAGAGAGAAGAAAATTGGTGGGGCTGCGGGTGCGGAAAGAATGAGACATCAATGACCTGTTACATAGTATCAAGTATAGTCTCCAAATTACAATGATTAGTTACACCTAATGATTTTTCAACTTTATGATGGTGTGAAATTATCACAGTTTTGATGTATTTCAAGCTTTCAGTTTTGATCTTTTCCCAAACTAGCAATATGTGTTACATGAGATATTCAACATTTTACTATAAAATAGGCTTCATGTTATGATTTTTCCCAACTGTAGGCTAATGTAAATGTTCTGAACATGTTTAAGGTAGGTTAGATTAAGCTATGATATTTGTTAGGTGTAGCAAATGCATTTTCAACTTACAATATTTTCAACTTACAATGGGTTTATCAGGACATAACCCAATTTGTAAGTCAAGGAGCATCTGTAATTTAAAATACATATAATTAAAGTTCTGGAATGAGAACAGAGACAATGGGGTAGAAAATTAATTTGAAGATGTATTGGTTGAAATTTTACCAAATTCTATATAAAACATAATTCCAGTGATCCAAGGAGCTAAATAAACTCCAAAATGGATAGATTAAAACACACACACACACACACACACACACACACACTTAGGAACATCATAATAAAACTCTGAAAACAGAAGATACAGGAATTTTTTAAAGAGAAAAAAGACATGATTTGTGGAAAAACAATGATGAGAATTACAACCAACTTTTTGTCAGAAGCAATAGAGATCTGAAAATGATGAAAGGCTGTGCTTCAAGTTATCAATGAAAAGACACCTGCCAACCTGGAATTCTATATGTAGTGAAATTATCCTTTAAAAATGAAAGCAAAATTAACAAATATTCAGAAAAACAAGCCTAGGGAAGTTGTCAGCAGAACACCACTACAAGAATTACTTAAGGAAATTCTCAGGCTGAAGAGAAAAGATACTATAAGAAAATTCAGAGCCAGAAGAAATAATTAAGAGAACCAGGAATGGTAAACATATTTTTATCATTACATATAAGAATATTTAAACAATATTTTTCTTTATTTCTTTAATATTTTGTAAAAACAATATACTTATTAAAATAAGAACAATAACAATATATTATGGTGTATGTAATAAGCTAAGCAAAAGTAAAATACGTGTCAACAATGGCATAAAGAAGTGAGAAATAGTATTATACTGCCGCAAATTCTTTTTTTTTGAGACAGTCTCGCTTTTTCACCCAGGCTGGAGTGCAGTGGCGTGATCTCGGCTCACTGCAAGCTCCGCCTCCCTGGTTCACGCCATTCACCTGCCTCAGCCTCCAGACTAGCTGGGACTACAGGCACCCGCCACCACGCCCGGCTAATTTTTTGTATTTTTAGTAGAGACGGGGTTTCACTGTGTTAGCCAGGATGGTCTCGATCTCCTGACCTCGTGATCCGCCCGCCTTGGCCTCCAAAGTGCTGGGATTACAGGCATGAGCCACCGCGCCCGGCCCGCAAATTCTTACATTATATATGAAGTAACATAATTTTAATTCAATAATTCATTAAAAAGACATAATATCTAATAGAAGAGATTCAAAAATACCAGAAGTAAAACTATCAGAAATGAAATAAAAATCAGAAAAACCTACCATTATAAGTGAGATTTTAACACTTCTTTCTCAGAAATAAATAGAAGTAGACAAATAATCAGCAAGTTATAGAAATTTTGAACTTTACTGTCAAGCAACTTGACCTCGTTGATATTTATATAATGCCACACCAATCACTGAATTCTTCTTTTCAAGTGCAAATGAAATCACCACTAAGACAGGTTATATGTTAAGCCATATCTTGACTCATTTCTCTTCTTTTTTTAATTTTTTTGACATAGAGTCTTGCTCTGTCTCCCAGGCTGGAGTGCAGTGGTGTGATCTATGCTCATTGCAAACTCCACCTCCCGGGTTCAAGCAATTCTCATGCGTCAGCCTCCCGAGTAGCTGGGATTACAGGTGCTCACCACCATGCCTGGCTAATTTTCATATTTTTAGTGGAGACAGGGTTTTGCCATGTTGGCCAGGCTGGTTTCGAACTCCTGACCTCAGGTGATCCACCCGCCTTGGCCTCCCAAAGTGCTAGGATTACAGGCATGAGCCACCATGCCCAGCCTGACTCATTTCAAAAGATTAAAATCGTATAAGTACATTATCTGTCCACAATAGAATTAAATTAAAAAATAAATATCAATAAGATGTCTAGAAGATCTGCAAATACTTAGAAATTAAACTACATACTCTAAATACTTTTGTCTAAGAAGAAGTTACAAAGGAAAATTAGGGGATATTTAAAATTGAATGATAATGATGACCAAAAAGTCAAAGTTTACAGAATGCAGTTCCTAAGGAAAAATTTGCAGGCTTACAGACCTATTTTAAAAAGGAAGCAAGGTTAAAATCAATGATCTGAGCTTCTAACTTAAATAGAGAAAGAAAAGCAAATTAAAGTAAATAGAAGAAAGGATACCATAAAGAGAAGAAATAAATGAAAGAGAAAGTGGACAAATAATATAGACTTTAGCAAAACCAAAGGTTTGTCTTTTGAAAAGATTTATAAAATTGAAGAACTCCTAGGAAGCTTGGCCAAGAAAAAAAAAAAGAAAAACTGCAAATACCAACGATAGGAATAAAAGATAGTGTGTTATTTCTGTCTTTACAGACACCAAAAGAGTAAGCGGATATTATGAACAACTTTTACCATTACATTTCACAATTTGGATAAAATGGACAAATTCCTTAAAAAACACAACTTCCTGAAACTGACACAAGAAGAAAGAGAAAATTTAAAAAAATCCCATATTTATTAAAACTTTGAATGCATGATTTAAATGTTTTCCTTGTAGAAAACTTCAAGCCCAGATGGGTTTTCCAAATGAATTTGGTAAAATATTTAGAGAAAAAATATCAGTTTTACATAAATTATTACATTAAATGAAAGAGAAAGGGCCATTTCTCAATTCATTTTATAAGGCCAACATAAATCCAATATAAGAACATGTTACAAATGTTACAAAAAGAAAAGGAAAGAACAGAAAATGATAGTTCAATATTTCTCATACACATAGGTGTAAAATCATTAAAATACTGGCAAATCAAATCCAGCAATATATTTTAAAGGTTAATATATCATGACCAAGTAAAGTTTACTCCAGGAATCAAGGTTGGCATTACATTCAAAATTAAATATAATTCATCACAATAATAAAAGAAGAAAATTACATTGTAATTTCAATAGATGTTTTAAAAAAAAGCAAACTCAGCAAACAAAGTAAACAAGAACGTTTCCTCAACCTGATTAAAAAGCATTTAAGAAAAACTTATAGTTAATCCATACTTACTGGTGAAAACATGAATATTTTGCCAAGAAGAATGGTAATAAAGCAAGAATATCCACTTTCATCACTCCTGCTCAAGGTACTACGGAGGACTTAACTCATTGCAATAAGGCAAGAAAACAAAATAGTAAGGTATAAGACTGAAAAGAAATAAGTAGAAGTGTCTTTATTTGCAAACAAAAAAGAATTGATGATTAATATATAAAATCTTAAGGAATAATTTTTTTAAAAACATACTAGAACTAATAAGTTTGGCAAAGCCACAGGATATGTCAATGTTAAATATTAGTTATATTTCCTTATTCAAACTGTTGAGACTTGAAATTAAATAAAGAATAACATGTATAACAGCACAAAATATGTAGAAATAAATTTAACAAAAGATATGCAAGATTTCTACACTGAAATCAACAAAACATTGCAGAAAGAAATTTTAAAGACAATAAATAGAGGTAGAGGGCAAGATGGCTGACAGATGCAACGAGGTTGAACAGCTGTTACCGAGTACCAAGATGATTGGTGCACTCCTGACAAATCTTCAGAAGGAAGGCACTGAGTGAACAGAGGGAAGGCACTGAGTGGGTGGAGGGAAGACACAGAAGCTGGGCTGAAAAGGGAGGAAGCTGGGAATCCCACATGGGGCTGCTACACACTAGGACTCATTCCTGGCCCCCAACGACTTCAGGGGAATGCATGAGTTGAACTGGCAAAAAACAATGTGCTCTTGCCATAGGCCTCTGGAATCCTGACAGGAGGAGACCCCTCGGCCATCAGAGACACTCAAGTTGGCAGGAGAGATGCTTAGAGAAGTGGTAGGCGCAGCACACGAGCTGAAGTGGAGCCAAGAGAATTTGGTACAGGAGCATCTGTAGCGGAGGATGGCCAGAGAAGCCCATCTCCCTGGGCTTGACTTGCTCCCATAGGAGACTTTAGCCCTAGTGGAACTGTTGGACCTGAATTCTGAAGGACGGTCTTGCCCATCAGACGGGGTGGGTTTGACCCGAGGACCCCTTGGTCTGCTGGCCTGTTCTAGTGCCCCAGCCTGGCTACACCTGCTTGCAAGGCAGACTTGGGTGCCCCAGGGGCCCACATCATAGCTGGTGGATCATGTCTGATTGGTGGAGAGCTCCAGCAGGGTGGCCCTCATGGCCATGCACCAGCCTGCCCACTCCCTTCCCAGACTGCAGCTTCCCCCAGGCCAATGGCAAAACCCCACATCACTTTGCCAGTTTGTGCGTGTATGAGTGGGTTTTGCCTTCCTTGCCCCACCAGTACACCTTTGTGTATGCAACCTGCCCTGCCACTGTTGCAACAGGAGTGCACTCTGCTGTGCCCCGCACCGTGCCAGACCACCACTGCAGTCAGAGCCTTGGCAGGCACAGAGCCAAGCAAATGGAAAAGAGAAAAACGCTGGCGTTGCAATCCTAGTTTCAGACAAAATAGACTAAAACCAACAAAGATCAAAAAAGACAAAGAAGGGCATTACATAATGGTAAAGGGTTCAATTCAACAAGAACACCTATCTTAAATATATATGCACCCACCACAGGAGCACCCAGATTCATAAAACAAGTTCTTGGATACCTTCAAAGAGACTTAGACTCCCACATAATAATAGTGGGAGACTTTAACACCCCACTGACAATATCAGACAATCAAGACAGAAAATTAACTATACAATACAATTAAGTCTTCATTAATGTTGTCAACAGGTTCTTGTAAACTGTAACCTTAAGTGAAACAACATACCGTACACCACAGCAATTTGCCTCGTTTATGTCAATTAGCTTATAGTAAAATTAGTTTTGGTATACGGTACGTTGACTCACTTAAAGTTGCAGTTTGCAAGAACTTACGAATGACGCAAGTGAAGACTTACTGCTTACATATATTTTTAAACTCTTATAAATCAACAATAAAAATTTGAAAAGCCCAATGACAAAAATACATGAATAAACAAATCACACAATAATCATTAGTCATTAGGGAAATAAAATAAAACCATAATGAGCCACCACTTCACATCCACTACAATGGGTATGATTTTTTGTTGTTGTTGTTCAAAAAGAAGTCTCCTATATTTATTAATGGAAATTTCATGTCCCCAATTACGTTTTTTTTTTTTGAGATGGAGCCTCTCATGTCCCCAATTAAGTATTTTATAATATTTGCTTAGAAGACATATGTTAAAGCAATATATGTTTTGGAAACATTGTCGCATGATTTCAAGATCAGAATACATCTCCTCTCCCCTTACCCACCACTCTTGGAAGATATTCCTTTTCACCATGGATGGAAATATTGAACATATACATTTCAAACAATATCAGAGTGAAAATTATCAATTTACAACCAGCATAGGAATAAGTACTTACAATTTCAATGTTTTGGCTTGTTTCCAGTCTTTTATTTGCAATTCCTTTAGAGACAGTGCTGAATTTGGAGAATATACATATCTCCATTGTCACCCTCTTTCATGTCCAAAATCTTGACTTCTATCCAATTTCTTTCGCTAAATTAAGAGTCTTCATTATTTCAGATCTTCTCTTCTCCACTTTAAAGTTGACATTTTACATGTCAACTTCATGTAAAATGTGCAGGAACATTTTACATGAAGTAAAAACTATTACTTCTTTAATTTGATTGAATTTGTCTTTAAAATTTGCAGAACATGACCAGGTGCAGTGGCTCACACCTGTAATCTCAGCACTTTGGCAGGCCAAAGCGGGCGAATCACTTGAGGTCAGGAGTTTGAGACCAGCCTAGCCAACATGGTGAAACCCTGTCTCTACTAAAAATACAAAAATTAGCCAAGCATGGTGTTGTGTGCCTGCAATCCTAGCTACTCAGGAGGCTGAGGCAGGAGAATCGCTTAAACTTGGGAGGCGGAGGTTGCAGTGAGCCAAGATCGCAAGTGGCTATGATTTTTTTTAAACTGCCAATATCAAGTGTTGATGAGGATGTGTGGGCAATCGAAATACACAGATTATTTATTAGAGCGTAAAGTGTTACAACCTCTTTGAAAAACTGTTGGCAGGTTTTTGTTTGTTTGTTTGTTTTTGAGACGGAGTCTCACTCTGTCGCCCAGCTTGTAGCCCAGGCTGGAGTGCAGTGGCATGATCTCGGCTCACTGCAACCTCCACCTTCCGGTTTCAAGCGATTCTCCCGCCTCAGCCTCCCGAGTAGCTGGGACTACAGATGCTCGCCACCACGCCCAGCTAATTTTTTGTATTTTTAAGGAGACGTGGTTTCACCATGTTAGCCAGGATGGTCTCGATCTCCTGACTTCATGATCCGCCCACCTCAGCCTCCCAAAGTGCTGGGATTACAGGCATGAGCCACCGCACCTGGCCTTTTATTTTTTTTTTTAATTGAGATGGAGTCTAGTTCTGTTGCCCAGGCTGGAGTGCAGTGATGAGACCTTGGCTCACTGTAACTTCCACCTCCAGGGTTCAAGCAATTCAGCCTCCCATGTAGCTGGGACTACAGGCAAGCACCACCACGCCCAGCTAATTTTTTTGTATTTTTAGTAGAGACAGGGTTTCACCATGTTGGCCAGACTGGTCTCAAATTCCTGACCTCGGGTGATATGCCCACCTCGGCTTCCCAAAGTGCTGGGATTACAGGCGTGAGCCACCACACCTGGCCAACAGTTTTTTAAAAAGTTAAACATCTACACTGTGACCAGAAATTCTATTCTTCAACACTTACTTTATAAAAAGCTTTTGTGCATAAAAACTTTACAAAAACATTCAACATTACTTTATTCATAATTATCAAAAACTGAAAACAACCCTAAAGCTCATCAATAGAAGGGACAAAGAAATTATGGAATACTGCTTACTAATAAAAGAGAACAAACTACTGATGCATGCAAAATAGGGATAAATCTCAAAAATGTTATATTATGGAGGAAAAAAAGCCAAAAAGTAATTACCTTGAGGGGGTTAACTGGAAAAGTGCATGAGGGAACTTTTGCTCTAGGACTGCCAGGTTTGTATGCCTGCTGTGTAGCAACAGACTGTTACCCTGACAGTTATCAGTGAGCCGAAAAGGTCCCTTGTGGTTTGAGCTGATAACATCCCTTATGGCTGTGGCATTTAGCTTTTGCTTTGACTAACCAGCATGCAACTTCCTTCCAGTGTTGAAATTTTCCCAACTTGCAAGGCAGAGCTCACTTCTCATCTGATAAACTGAAAATGTTAGATACTCACCTTCTCATCCTCCCTTGAAGCTAGGGTGTGACATGACCTAGACTCTGCCAATCAGGTACATAAACACACATGAAACAGAAGCTAGTGATGAATTATGAAGCTCATGAATTATGAAGCAGAAGAAGGCACTGAGCAGATTCTGTTCTGGGGGTTTTGTCCACTGACTACTGTATTCAGTTTCCACAAACAGCAGTGTCACTAGTTCTAGGAGCAGCATCTGATGGCTAGTGTAGGTAGCACCGGTGTTGCAGCTGTGACGTGTGTATCCACTGGTGGAAACAGTTATAGTGCTACCAAAGTGACTGTGTGTGTATTCAGTTTCCAGAAACAGCAGCATCACCTGTTCTAGGAGCAGCATCTGACATCTAGTGTTGGTGGCACCAGTGTTGCAGCTGTGATGTGTGTATCCTGCAGTGGAAGCAGTTATATTGCTATCAGAGTGACTGTGTGTGTATTCAATTTCCAGAAAAGCAGCGTCACTGCTTCTAGGAGCAGCATCTGATGTCTAGTGTAGGTGGCACCAGTGTTGCAGCTGTGATGTGCATATCCTGTGGTGGAAGCAATTATATTGCTACCAGAGTGACTGTGTGGATAGGTTTTGGTGATTCCGGATTTGACAGCTCCAAATCTATGTTTATAGCAACCTCAGCCCCCGCCAAGATTCAAACAACCCCATATCCTTTTGATAAAGTCATTTTTCTGTTTCCATTTGTCCAAATTGGTGTTAGTTGCTTGACACTAAAACACTACTTGAAATTTGGTTGAAGCTATCTTGAGTAGAGTTCTCTGTTAATTGTAGCTGAATGTATTTAAATAATCCCCAGTCCTAAGCTCTATCAGTTTTCTATCACCACAGTAATACTTTGAAGCCAACAACTCAGTGGATTAAAACAATTATTTATTCTTGCTCACTTGTCCATGGGTTGCCTGGGAATCAGCTGATCTAGGCTGTTTTGAGCTGACCTTGGCTCCAAAATGTGGACTGGGTCTAGCTCAGCTCCATGTATCTCTCATCCTCCTTGGACTACCCAGGGTTTGTCTTCTCATGGAAATAACAGAGTTGGACAAGACCAACCATGAAATTTTAATCTAAGCCTTCTCATGTTAGGTTTACCGATATTCCAATGGTCAAATCACATTACCAAGTCCTACATGGGTGAAGAGGGGATATATACTCCTTATATACTGATATGAACTGTAAAGTCACATGGCAAAAGGTATGAATAGAGAGATGGATGAAGAATTGGGGAAAATAATAAGATCTACCATATTAACCTATACCCCACCCCTATCCTCCAACATAAAGAAAGAGACACTTAGGTACTGACTACTGTTGGTATAATTGCTGTTTTTTTTGTTTTTTTGTTTTTGTTTTTGTTTTTGTTTTTTTTTGAGACGGAGTCTTGTTCTGTCACCTAGGCTGGAGTGCAGTGGCATGATCTCGGCTCACTGCAACCTCCACATGGCCTGATATAATTGTTTTAATAGCTATTGAAGTCTTCTCAGAAGATGCCGGGTGCAGTGGCTCATGCCTGTAATCCCAGCACTTTGGGAGGCTGAGGCGGGTGGGTCACCTAAGATCAGGAGTTTGAGACCAGCCTGGCTAACATGGCGAAACCCCGTCTACACTAAAAATACAAAAATTAGCCAGATGTGGTGGCAGGTGCCTATAATCTCAGCTACTCGGGAGACTGAGGCAGGAGAATCGCTTGAACCCAGGAGGCGGAGATTGCAGTGAGCTGAGATCACATCATTGCATTCCAGCCTGGGAGACAGGGTGAAACTCTGTCTCAAAAAAAAAAAAAAAAAAAAAGCTGTTATCTCCAAAGAGTTTGTAAAAAGTGGACAGGTACTTTGTATTGCTTAAGAGGACTCACCTGGCAGCAGTTTGCCCTCTTCATCCTGGAAGCTCAGTTGTCCCAACACCTATGAGATTACTAACCTGAATGAGCAGCTATTGAGTGGTGGAGTGTGGCTGCTTGGGCAGAAGTGTCCAAACACATATCCAATTTCATATCTAGTATGATGGAGGGAGGAGGAGTAAATGATTTGAGGAATACAGAATTGTTTTTGCACCAATATAGTGTGGATAAAATAGCCAAAGTTTAGAATAGATGTGAATTCTAGTCATTCTGCCATTTTGTAGTTCAACAACCATGACTAACTCACTTAACTTTTGGTGCTTTAGTTTCCTTATCAACCAAGCAATAGAATTTTCCTGGGGGTCTTTAAGATGTCTAACACTCCAGTCATTTTATGATTCTACTATTGCCTGATTATAAAAATAATAGGATTCGGCTGGGCGCAGTGGCTCATGCCTGTAATCTCAACACTTTGGGAGGCCGAGACTGGTAGATCACCTGAGGTCAGGAGTTCGAGACCAGCCTGGCCAACGTGGCAAAACCCCGTCTCTACTAAAAATACAAAAATTAGCCAGGCGTGGTGGCATGTGCCTATGGTCCCAGCTACTTGGGAGGCTGAGGCAGGAGAATTGCTTGAACCCGGGAGGCGGAGGTTGCAGTGAGCAGAGATCGTGCCACTGCACTCCAGCCTGGGTGACAAAGCGACATTCCATCTCAAAAAAAATTTTTTTAAATAGTAATAATAGAATTCATTTCTTCACTCGAAGGCAGTGTGTCCAAGACCTCTTCTGACAAGACTTCATTTT
This sequence comes from Pongo pygmaeus, assembly GCF_028885625.2. Classification (NCBI taxonomy): domain Eukaryota; kingdom Metazoa; phylum Chordata; class Mammalia; order Primates; family Hominidae; genus Pongo; species Pongo pygmaeus. The sequence continues at coordinate 181,672,028 of NC_085930.1, read as the reverse complement.
TATTTTAATTTTATTTTTTACTTTTTTGAGTCTACATGTCTTGCTCTTGCCCAGGCTGAGGTGCAGTGCATGATCTCAGCTCACTGCAACCTCCTCCTCCGAGCCTGAAGCGATTGTCCTGCCTCAGCCTCCCGAGTAGCTGGAATTACAGGCATGCACCACCATGTCCGTGAGCCACCGCACGCGCCCAGCCTAACAGCTCTTATAATTAAATCCTTACTTGAGAAGAAAAGTTTTAAAATCTTTAAAAATCTTCACAGGGCACCAGTGGCAGCAACAGCTTCTGTTTTTTCCTTCGTGTTCAAAGCAAACAAGGATCAACTATTGGCAAAATTAAGTGCTGGAAGTATAGATCTTTTAAAGAAATACCCAGCCTTATATTCCTGAAACCTTTTCCCGCATCTTTGCTTGAGGAATGTACGGTCTTCTCTTCACCTCCTTTGTCCGTTGGTCTGATTAGGAAAACAACCCAAGCCTCCCAGTGTGGTTAGTTAAAGTAACTTTAACATTTACATTTTAACTGACATCTTTATTCACAGAATGAAATGTTTGGCACTTAGTTATGGGATGTCATGCACTAGGAAGCAAGTAATAGATTTCTGGTAAGGCTTGGTGGGGAAGAATGAACAATTCCGTGTCTGTGACTATTCTGCAGAACACACTGCTGCTCCTGAGGTAAAGAACCTTAAGATTCTGGAGACTATGAAATGCTCATTCATCCAACCAGCATAGATCTTGCTCACAGTGTGCAAGGCATTGGCAGCAAAGCATGTGGCAAAGTTTCACTCTCATGCAACCTACATTCTTATAAATGGGGTAGCCATAAAATAAACAAATAGGTATAGAAACAAACAAGAGGCCAGGCGTGGTGGCTCACACCGGTAATCCCAGCACTTTGGGAGGCTGAGGTGGGCAGATCACGAGGTCAGAAGATTGAGGTCATCCTGGCTAACACGGTAAAACCCCATCTCTAGTAAAAATACAAAACATTAGCTGGGTGTGGTGGCACGCGCCTGTAATCCCAGCTACTCGGGAGGCTGAGGCAGGAGAGTCGCTTGGACCCAGGAGGCGGAGGTTGCAGTGAGCTGAGATTGCGCCATTGCACTCCAGCCTGGGGAACAGAGCCAGACTCCGTCTCAAAAAAAAAAAAAAAAAGGAATCTAACAAGATAACAAGATACACTGGAAGTTCTCTAACCTTCAGTCAGTATGTTCCACAGAGGGAATGAAGAACTTAGGCTATTCTTCTGTTTCCATCTATATATCTAACAAGAATTAAATTATTCTCAGAACTGATTATGCCAGTTGTAATTACATAGTTCATATAAATATCATGGAAGCCAATAAAATATGAGTTGTTTCTTGGAATGCTGAATTTAATGCTTTGTAAGGACTTAATTAAAAATTACTTAAAAATTATACAACAGGCCAGGTGCGGTGTGTAATCATTCCTGTAATCTCAGCACTTTGGGAGGCTGAGGAGGGTGGATCACTTGAGGTCAGGAGTTCAAGACCAGCCTGACCAACATGGTGAAACCCTGTCTCTACTAAAACTACAAAAACTTAGCCAGGCATGGTGATGCACAGCTGTAATCCCAGCTACTCAGGAGGCTGAGACACCAGAATCTCTTGAACCTAGGAGGCGGAAGTTGCAGTAAGCCGAGATCCCACCACTGCACTCCAGCCTGGGCAACAAAGTGAGACTCTGTCTCAAAAAAAAAAAAAAGTATTTTTAAAAGGTTCTCAGCCGGGCATGGTGGCTCACGCCTGTAATCCCAGCACTTTGGGAGGCCAAGGCAGGTGGATCACCTGAGGTCAGGAGTTCGAAACCAGCCTGGCCAACGTGGTGAAACCCTGACTCTACTAAAAATACAAAAAAAAAAAAAAATTAGCCAGGTGTGGTGGCGGGCACCTGTAGTCCCAGCTACTCGGGAGGCTGAGGCAGGAGAACCACTAGAACCCAGGAGGCGGAGGTTGCAGTGAGCCGAGATTGTACCACTGCACTCCAGCCTGGGTAACAGAGTGAGACTCTGTCTCAAAATAAATAAATAAAATAAAATAACAAGTTCTCACTCCAGTTTAAAGAAACTGAATTGCTGATTAAAGGGTATGGTTAATGTATGGATGCCAGTCAGCAGATCCATGCTAGTAATAATAATAATAATAATGGCTTTAGCTCTATATTATTTATATTAAACATTGTTATAACAGAAAGATTAAGATTTCTCTATATAAAATACGTATATATAATATCTTCATATTTAATACATTAGGAGGCTCAAAGATTTTTTTTTTGAGATGGAGTCTCACTCTGTCACCCAGGCTGGAGTTCAGTGGCGCGATCTCTGGTCACTGCAAGCTCTGCCTCCTGGGTTCACACCATTCTCCTGCCTCAGCCTCCCAAGTAGCTGGGACTACAGGTGCCCGCCACCATGCCCTGCTAATTTTTTGTATTTTTAGTAAAGACGGAGTTTCACCATGTTAGCCAGGATGGTCTTGATCTCTTGACCTTGTGATCCGCCGGCCTCGGCCTCCCAAAGTGCTGGGATTACAGGCATCAGCCACCACGCCCAGCCAACTCTTGTAACTCCTCAAATCACCCCATCTCTTGACCTGACCCCGAGATAAGCCTCCTCATTTCCACACTCTAGACTTTCTTACGTGCTTATAAGATAGAGATGTTGACTTCCTGCACGTTTCCCATTCCTTCGTTTCATGCCTTTCACATACATCATAGCCATAATGTTTCTATTTCTGGATTATAACAAAGGTGTTAAGTTGGTTTTCTTTGGTCTTCTCCCCCTGTGTTTCTTTGCCATCTCTTGTTTCTTGTTTCTGCCCTGCCCGGCTGTGTGTCTTGTGCATTACGGTTATCCTACTCATCTTTCACCTGATTTAAAAAACTCATTCAGTCCAGGACTTAGAGTGTAAGTGTGTTCAAATAGTGTTAGGTTCACATAATGTCTAAAACTTTTAGTAGGAAAAATGCTACCTTGCCAGTTTGTCTGTGTCCGAAAGGAATTTGCATTTAAAAATTTAGCAATTTGACAGAGGCAAATTTAAAATTTGAAAATATTTTCTTAAATGTAGACTCATTTACAGCTAGAAGGCAAGGGCAGGAAGTGATGGTGACCAGCAGTGCCTGAATGAACTCAGGAATGTAACTGTTGATCGAGGGTCTCAAACTTTAGGTTTCAAAGGATCTCTTGGAGTACTTGCTGAAAAATGTAGGTTCCTAAGTCCAGAAACTCTGACTCAGTGGGTCAAGAATGGAATAACTAAACAATGGCCCGGTGCAGTGGCTCATACCTGTAATCCCAGCACGTTGGGAGGTTGAAGCAAGAGGATCACTTGAGGTCAGGAGTTCGAGACCAGCCTTGCCAACATGGTAAAACCCCATCTCTACTAAAAATACAAAAAAATTAGCTGGGCATGGTGGCATGCACCTGTAATCCCAGCTACTTGGGAGGCTGAGGCAGGAGAATTGCTTGAATCTGGGAGGTGGAGGTTGTAGTGGGCCTAGATCATGCCATTGCACCACTGCACTCCAGCCCGGGCAATAAAGTGAGTTCTGTCAAAAAATAAATAAATAAATAAAAAAGAAGAAAGAAAGAAAGAAGAAGGAAAGAAAAAGAGAAGAAAGAAAGAAAGAGAGAAAGAAAGAGAAAGAAAGAGAGAGAAAGAAAGAGAAAGAAAGAAAGAAAGAAAGAAAGAAAAGAAAGAAAGAAAGAAAGAAAGAAAAGAAAGAAAGAAAAAGAAAAATGCTGAATAAGATAAAGAGACAACATACAGCTGGGCCAGCTTATGACATCTGATAGTGGGGAGATCTGGGGCTGGGTCCTGAATCTGAGGGTAATTAACTCCCTGTAACTTCTTTTTCTAATCTGTAAAAGGATAGTGACAGCGAGACATTGTGATGGGGTTAATATTTTGGAAAACATCCACATGTTTTTTTCCTTTGCCTTTCTGAGTGTGTCAACTACTTCCTACCTGTCCAGCCTAACACACAGGCATATTGTCTTGGTAGGGATGGAGATCTGAGAAGGAGAATAGAATTTGTGTCTGAAGGTTTGCAAAGAGGAAGAAGTCGATATTTAGATTCTGACATTCAAGATGGAGTTCTGTAGAAAGACCACTGCTATGAGACAGTATTTCTATTTTCCTTTATCCATTCCCACCGTGCCCTCTTCCCACCCTCACGGTAGCATGAGAAAAACCAGATATGGAAGTTTCAGGTCATAAAAATTATCTTATAATTTAGAAAACAGGCCTTGTGCCTATGACAGCCAGGCCATGAGGCTTAGAGCTCTGTGGTAGAATGAGGATATGTTAGGGAAAAGCAAAGAAAATCCCTCCTCTCTTTGGCTGAGGACATTATAAAAAGGAGAGCAAGAAAGAGAAGAGAGAAATGGGCTTGAGGTGAGTGCAGAGAAGGGGTGCATGGATACCGAGGGCAAGGAGAGGAGCTTCTTTCAGTTTCCTTCCTTTCCAACTACTTTGAGACAAGTGTTGTCCCTGGGCAGTAGGAAAGGGGAGGGACAGTTGCAGGTTCAATAGATGTGGGTGGGGCCAAGGCCACAGAACACAGAAAAACAACTCATTCGCTTTCGTTTCCTCACTGACTATAAAAGAACAGAGAAGGAAGGGCTTCGGTGACCGGCAGCCTGGCTGACTTACAGCAGTCAGACTCTGACAGGATCATGGCTATGATGGAGGTCCAGGGGGGACCCAGCCTGGGGCAGACCTGCGTGCTGATCGTGATCTTCACAGTGCTCCTGCAGTCTCTCTGTGTGGCTGTAACTTACGTGTACTTTACCAACGAGCTGAAGCAGGTCAGTGCAGTGCAGTGCACTCAGTCTTCAAGGCGCTTAGCAACTGTCTGGTTACCTGCTTCTTTGCATGTCAGCTTGCCCCTCTCTGAAGACTTTCCTGCTTCCTTTCTCTGTGGGTACACTCTAACTGCTAAATCACATAACCACTGAGGTCTTTGCAAAACTGTAAATTCAAGAAATTGTGTAAACTAAGTGCAGTTAACTTAGTTTACACTAAGTTACTAGCTCCACTAGTTACTAGCAGATGTGGGCAACAAAACCCCTGAGGGATTTTTTGTTTTTAAAAGTATGTGTATTTTATAATATTAGCCATTGCAACTCTTCATGAAAGCTTTCTGCTAAATGCTTTATAGTTCTTTTGTTTTCCTTTTCCAAACTTTTATTTGTGCACATTCAATTGAAAAAGGTAACTTTTATAGGTTCTTTGTTGCCCATATTCAGCATACAAAAATGTAAAAGACTATTCACAAATAAAACACATTAGCTCAAAATGGAAAAAAATAACAACGACAACAATAAAACAGCCTAAGGTAGTGCACACTGTGACAGCTCTGCTTATGGGGACATGAGAATTCCTGCGAAAATAAATAGAATGTCCTTTTGTAAAAGCAGCAATGACATGCCTTGTAAACTTCCTTTTTTATATTATAGCAAGGTTTGGAATAAAGTCCAAAGGGACTGGAGCTTCCACTGTAGCCATGAATAAATAAAAGAGTCTTATTTACTCAATTACCGTTGGTCCAGTTTTCCTTTTGAGTCCAATGTGCAGCAGGTTTTAAAAGGTGCACAGTAAGAGATTCTAACCAATTAAGTGGTGAATGATAAAATTTCTTTCCTGCTTTCAAACACAAATGGGTAAATCTGTTCCACAGCCGTAGCAACAGCCTTTAAATAGGGCCTTGTTACTGTGATACTTCCTGTCGAAAAAATCTGTAATGTAGCTCTTAGAGTCTTTATCTAATAGCACAGCAGGATGAAGTTCAGATTCATAACTCACATGAGGTCTGTTGCTCTTTGTGAATTCTGGCCAACAGATTTCTTTATTTTTTAATTTTTTTATTTTACTTTAAGTTCTGGGATACATGCCCAGAATGTGCAGGTTTGTTACGTAGGTATACATGTGCCATGGTGGTTTGCTGCACCCATCAACCCATCATCTAGGTTGTAAGCCCCACAGGCATTAGGTATTTGTTCTAATGCTCTCCCTCCCCTAGCCTCCCACCCCTGACAGGCCCCAGTGTGTGTGTTCCCCTCCCTGTGTCCATGCGTTCTCATTGTTCAACTCCCACTTATGAGTGAGAACATGCAGTGTTTGGTTTTCTGTTCCTGTGTTAATTTGCTGAGAATGATGGCTTCCAGCTTCATCCATGTCTCTGCAAAGGACATGAACTCATTCTTTTTTATGGCTGCATAGTATTTCATGGTGTATATGTGCCACATTTTCTTTATCCAGTCTATCACTGATGAGCATTTGGGTTGGTTCCAAGTCTTTGCTATTGTAAATGGTGCTGGAATAAACATATGTGTGCATGTGTCTTTATAGTAGAATGATTTATAATCCTTTGGGTATATATCCAGTAATGGGATTGCTGAGCCAAATGGTATTTCTGGTTATAGATCCTTGAGGAATTGCCACACTGTCTTCCACACTGGTTGAACTAATTTATACTCCCACCAACAGTGTAAAAGCATTCCTATTTCTCCACATCCTTCCAGCATCTGTTGTTTCCTGACTTTTTAATGACCACCATTCTAACTGGAGTGAGATGGCATCTCATTGTGGTTTTGATTTGCATTTCTCTAATGACCAGTGATGATGAGCTTTTTTTTCATGTTTGTTGGCCACATAAATGTCTTCTTTTGAGAAGTATCTATTCATATCTTTTGCCCACTTTTTGATGTGGTTTTTTTCTTGTCAATTTGTTTTACAAGAAACAAATTCCTTGTAGATTCTGCATATTAGACCTTTGTCAGATGGATAGATTGCAAAAATTTTCTCCCATTCTGTAGGTTGCCTGTTCACTCTGATGATAGTTTCTTCTGCTGTGCAGAAGCTCTTTAGTTTAATTAGATCCCATTTGTCAATTTTGACTTTTGTTGCAATTGCTTTTGGTGTTTTAGTCATGAAGTTTTTGCCCATGCCATCTTGAATGGTATTGCCTAGGTTTTCTTCTGGGGTTTTTATGGTTTTAGGTTTTATGTTTAAGTCTTTAATCCATCTTGAGTTAATTTTTGTAGAAGCTGTAAGGAAGGGGCCCAGTTTCTGTTTTCTGCATATGGCTAGCCAGTTTTCCCAGCACCATTTATTAAATAGGGAATCCTTTCCCCATTGCTTGTTTTTGTCAGGTTTGTCAAAGATCAGGTGGTTGTAGATGTGTGGTGTTATTTCTGAGGCCTCTGTTCTGTTCCATTGGTCTATGTATCTGTTTTGATACCAGTAACATGCTGTTTTGGTTACTGTAGCCATCTTCCCTGCTTTGTTGTTCCAGATTGGAGTTACAGTTCTTGACTCATGAATTCTTGAGGGTGAGGGTAGCTGTATCAGAGCTGTGTCTGCTTGTGCTCATCAGTATACCTCTGGGTCTAGCATGTGGTACCCAAGTAGCCACTAATACTAATACTTGTGGTTCACTACATACTTATTGCATGAATGAACAGCCTTCGCAAATGTGATAGGCACCACGAATATGCAGGCAACAAGGGTAGAGTCAGGCTCAACCCAAAGCCAGGCTCTAAGTCACTGAACACTCCCATTTTGTATTCCAGATGTAGCTAGTCCTGGTGAACTTTCACATCTTTGAAATGTTTTGCTTTTAGTTACGTGGCATTCCTGTGTTGAAAATAAGTGAGAATACAAAGGACTGGCACTCTGCCTATTCCTGGGGCACAGGCATGTCATGGGTAAAGTCTGTAATAAAGAAGTTATCAGATAGACACAGCTGTTCATGATAAAACAATTGAAAAGCAAACTGCCAATCTCTGCCTGTGGATGGTCCATGTACAAATTGAGGTATCTTTGACAGACAAAACAAACAAACACTTAGTGCTATTTTAATTTATGATTTTCTCGATGAAAACCCCTGGAACTATGACTGTAAAATTGCTGAAAATAAACCAACTCAGTTTTTGACTTCTAATATATATTTTAACTCATTGTATATTAAATAGTAGAGAATTATGAGTTACAAGGAACTTCAGATCCTCCCCCTACCACCACAACCACCTTTCTACAGATGAGGAGACAAGAAATAATGTACTCAAGTTCAGACAAGGCTTTGGAGGCAGCCGTGGGGCGGCTAGCTCCCAGGTCTGTAGGCTCTTCCCTCCACAGCGGGATGTCCACAGGGTTAACCTATCTGCACCTTGTGATGTACACTGTGCATGCACAGCGCATCCTGCAGCACCATCTCTGCCAGCTGACTAGGAAATGAAAGGCTAAGGATCTCAGAAAAGTATAAATTTTGCAAAAGACATACAGTAGTAACTATTTGCTAGGGAAATGCAGTTTGCATATCCTGTGGAATGTAAGTTTGGTTATCTCAATCAGTCGGAAATTTTTCTTTTGGAAATGGATGAGGCAGAATCTTGTTTTATTTGCAAGTAATTATGAAAATTATGGCTACTATTAGGTGACTAGTAAAGTCAGGTTTATTGTAGGACACATTTAGAAAAGATTTTCTTTTGTAAGAAAAAAATATTAATGAAACTATAATCATACCTTTAGCTTTAAGTCTACACGAGAGACTGGAATACTGCTATGTTCACCAATTTGGAGCCAGAATTTCCTAACCTTTCTTAACTTTGCCGCATAAACAGAGTAAAGCTGTTACTCCACACACAAGTAGCTCCATCAATTTGCTTACATTACAAGTTGGACTAATTTTAAGATTGAATCAACCAGTTCTTTACTCAACTGACTCATGCAATTGTCTGTATATATAATCAAATTTCTTTTTCAATTCTACTATAAAAATGGAAATTTCATATAAGGCTTAAGATCTTCCCACTTGCACACATTTTTCCTAATTAGGAAAATTCATATTGACATATGAATACATGTACATTAGGCATGCAGAAGAATTCATTGAGAGTGCTAGAAAGCTAGGAGAATTACAGATATCGAGCAATTACTGTGTACCAGGAACTTTGAAAAGTATTGTCCAGTTTCAATTCTCATAACAATTCTATTACGTAAGTATAATTACCCCATATTATAGATGAACAAACTAAAGCTCAGGCGAAGTTAAGAGATTTGTTCAAGATTATGAAACTAGTAAAAGATAAAGCCTGATTTTGAACCCAGGCATGAAGGAGGTACTCAATAATTTGAAGCACCTACTTTTTTTTTACAATACATTTTTTCAATACAATACAATGCTATTTTTATTGTAGCGTTGTAATTACTGCTGAAAAGTCTCCTGAAGTTGTCACTTTCTTCATCAGAAATTTTCCAAAGGTAAAAAAATTTGAATCTTCTGTGTAGACTTTGGAAAAGTATATTCAACATAAGTATTAATTTCTTAAAATTGAATACAGGCTCTACTTTGGCTGGTGAAAATTTGCAGAAGATACAGTCTGCAAGGATTATAGGGTGTAAGGGTTAAGGAAGGCTTTATAACATTGGATTGGACCTTCACAAATAGCCTGTAGACCAGCAAACATGAACAACAAATATGGGCTTAGCCCCTGAAGTTTGTGTCCCTCTGAGAATGTTTTATGATAAAGGAATGGCCTATCACTGTGGCATCATAGATGGGGAGGAAAAAGGAGAAGGACTTCCTCTCCACGGATCTCCATAAATGATCCTTTATGCTATTTGCAGTTTGCAGAAAATGATTGCCAGAGACTAATGTCTCGGCAGCAGACAGGGTCAGTGCTGCCATCTTGAAGTCTACCTTGCTGAGTCTACCCTGCCGACCTCAAGCCCCATCAAGGACTGGTTGACCCTGGCCTAGACAACCACCATGTTTGTAACAGCACCAAGAGCAGTCACCATGGAAATCCACTTTTCAGAACCAAGGGCTTCTGGAGCTGAAGAACAGGCACCCAGTGCAAGAGCTTTCTTTTCAGAGGCACGCAAATGAAAATAACCCCCACACGCTACCTTCTGCCCCCAGTGCCCAGGTGTGGTTAGTTAGAGAATATAGCCTCAGCCTATGATATGCTGCAGGAAACTCACACTTTGAAGTGGAGAGGATGGGAGGAGGTGGGGGAGACATATCGTATTAATTATCATTCTTGGAATAACCACAGCACCCCACGTCAACTCACCATGTGTCTAGTCACCAGTATTGGCCAAGTTCTATAGAAGAAACTACCAAAATTCATGATGCAAGAAACATGTGAGGGTGGAGAGAGTGACTGGGGCTTCCTCTCTGGATTTCTATTGTTCAGAAATCAATATTTATGCATAAAAAGTTCTAGAAAGAGAAACACCAAAATGACAATGTGATCTCTAGATGGTATGATTATGGATTTTTTTTTCCTTTTTATTTTTCTATATTTTACAAATTTTCTACAGGGAATGTCATAAAAATATCCATGCTATCCATGTATAATTTTCATATAGATTTAAAGAACACAGCATTTTTATATAGTCTTATGAGAAAACAACCATACTCAAAATTATGCACACACACAGTCTGATCTCACCCCTGTAAACAAGAGAGATCATCCAAAGGTTAACTAGGAGGTGAAAATATAGCTGCTATTAGTGGTTATTTTGTTTTTTGTTTTGTTTTGTTTTTGTGATTTACTTATTTAGTTTTTGGAGGGTTTTTTTTTTCTTTTAGAAAAGTGTTCTTTACTTTTCCATGCTTCCCTGCTTGCCTGTGTATCCTGAATGTATCCAGGCTTTATAAACTCCTGGGTAATAATGTGGCTACATTAGCTTGTTAACCTCCCATCCACTTATACCCAGGACCTTACTCAATTTTCCAGGTTCCCCCCACCTCCTCCTGAAAGTATTTCTGGAAAATACTCAGAAGGGATCACAGGCTCTAGCCAGCAATTGGTGTTAACCTGGGCTAGTCCCTGTGGCACAAGCTCCATCACCACCATCCATGTCCAACTCCACCTCAGTTGATAAGTTGTTGCCTGCTGCCATTACTGCCTGATCACAGGCAGCTTTCAACTCTGCACCTTGCCTCCCACAGCTGGAGCCTCCCATATTCAGCCATTTCCTGCTGAGATAGCTTACAGCTGATGTGAAGTAAAAAGGCATACTGCTCCCTCCTTTCTGTGTCATGCACAGCTTTTTGCCCCAACAAGTTACAGAGACTTGTGAGCCTGCTTGTTCAGTGTAATCAAACCGAAGCTTGGCCAGAGCCAACTCATACTGAGTGAACTGGGACAGTGTCCAGGGAAAGTTTGCTCTTCCTGGAACCACCCTCGGGCCCTGTGGCTGATCCCAGTCTCTCGTCTCTTCCTTCTTGATCCTTTCCCACAGTTTGCTAGACATGCTCTCATATTTCTGAATCATATGTGACTGAGTGCCTTCCTTGGAAAGGTTTTGCATCTCCCAAGTCAATTGGAGGTGCAACTAGATGTCTACAGGTGGGGCAGGCAGGGGCAAGGAAATGTACCTAAGTCCATGGCCAGTCACATCTCAACTCAGGTGGCCCCAGCTTCACCTCCAACTACAGACACTATGGGAATGTTTTTCTCTTGTAATTTAAAAGAGGAAGAAAGAAAATAAACATTTGTTTAAAAGTAAATGAATGATCTATGTCAGGGTGTGTGGAAGAAATTTATTAACTCAAGTTTGCACCTTTGCATTTGAGGGACCTTGGCCAAATGTCCAAGGGTTACATGGCTGAGTACAGAACTGTGTGATTCTAGCTGGGACCTCTCATAAACAGTTAAGATATTTTGATTTAAAATGATACTGTCTTTCTATAGGAAGGAGTGAATCATCATTCAATTTGATCCTCCCTTCAGGCTTTGCAGTACCTTAGTTCAAATAACAGATTAAAATTGTCATTTTCTCATTTATTTCCCCAGGTAGAGTCAATTCAGCAGATTTTTTTTTTTTTTTTTTTTTTTTGAGACGGAGTCTCGCTCTGTTGCCCAAGCTGGAGTGCAATGGCAGGATCTCAGCTCACTGCAAGCTCCGCCTCCTGGGTTTACGCCATTCTCCTGGCTCAGCCTCCCGAGTAGCTGGGACTACAGGTGCCCGCCACCACGCCCAGCTAATTTTTTGTATTTTTTTAGTAGAGACGGGGTTTCACTGTGTTAGCCAGGATGGTCTCGATCTCCTGACTTTGTGATTCACCCGCCTTGGCTTCCCAGAGTGCTGGGATTACAGACATGAGCCACAGCGCCTGGCCAATTCAGCAGATTTTTTCAGGGAAATAACCTCTCTTCCATCCCACTTGTTAAAACAAAACAAAACAAAACAAAACAGAAGAGAAGAAATGAGCAAAACAAACAAACAAACAAAATCCTTCTGGCTTTGTTTGGACCTTCTGTTTCCTGTTTTTCTCAATTAAACGATTATCAGCCTGAGGAGTTCTGGGTGGTTTGGGGTGGGGTGTGTGTGGGTGTGTGTGTGTGTTTATAACATCAAGCAAGGATTTGTTGATGAGGATGAGGAGTTCGTTGATAATGATCTGGCTATTGCAATTGTTTACTTTCAATCAGAAACAGGGAGAAAACCTTCAAAGAGTGTTTAAAGTCTCTACCAATAAATCCCTAGTTAGTGTAAACATTTAATGAGACAGCATTCAGATTTCTAGCGGCAACATGGTCCAGATTCTGCCAGCCGGAGGAGTAGAAATCAGACCAGTAACTAGAATCTACTTAGCTAGCCACAACTCAGATCTAGAAACAGAACATGACCCCTTCCCAAATGACTTGGCTGTTTTTTATTTAGGATCCTAAAATGTGAACTGACTCCACTACCGACCTTGTATCTAGGTAGGTTTCCAGCTTCAAAATGGGATACATACCATGGCAGAACTGGAAGAGACCTCAGAATCACCGTAGTGAACCGGCTCAAAACTATGAACAGACACAGGAGAATGGAAGCAACTTGTCAAGAAAAGCACAGCTGTTTAGTAAGGGAGGCAGGGAGGGACACTGTGACTCCAGATGCCTGACCCACACCTGCATCCTTTCCACCATATCCAGCTGCTTACTTTTATTCTTTTTTTTTTTTAAGGACAAAGGAGAGCATGCTTACTTTTATTTCAAACAGGAACTTACTCAATATGCCAAAACTTCTCTAAGTCTGCTATCAGTTTCTGTTGTCTCAACTTCCAAATGAACAAAAATAAAAAGCACTTATGCAAAATATTGTGTTATATTCCATCTCAACCCAGATGCAGGACAAGTACTCCAAAAGTGGCATTGCTTGTTTCTTAAAAGAAGATGACAGCTCTTGGGACCCTAATGACGAAGACAGTATGAACAGCCCCTGCTGGCAAGTCAAGTGGCAACTCCGTCAGCTCGTTAGAAAGGTAGGTAACCTCACCAGGTGACCTCACCAGCAGGCAGAGAAGGCCAGAAGAATTCCTTAAAGCAAAGGAATCTTTAAGATAATCAAGTCTAGACTCTTCATTTTACAAATAAGAAAACAGGCTCAGAGTATTTAAGTAATTTTCCCCAAATTCATAGAACTAGGAAAATGGGGCATAGCAGCAAAGGGCAGGGCCTGGCTGACTCCTGGTCTAGAGTTCATTCCTCCGCCCCAGACAGCCTCCACATCTAGTCTAACCTTTTGATCTCACATTATGGAAACTGAGGCACACACAGGGTAATGAAGAGAAGGTCACAAAGTCATAAAGAATGTGTGGGATTGTTTTTCATTCAAAAGATAAGATCAAATTATGATGTTTTATATTCTTCCCACATTGCTGATGTCTGGAATTAAATATTTATTTTTGTATGCATATAGAGATAAAGAAAGAGGAAAGTAAGAGGAAGAAAGAGGAAAGGAAGGGAAGGGAAGGGAAGAAAGAGATACTTTGAGAAATTGAAGGTGGTTTTTTCTTAATTTACAGCCAATAAATAACAAATTACAAAAAGTATCTGTTTATGGAAGTTGCTTAAACAGGACCTCCAGCAGAGACATGTTAGTTAACAGTTTATTTTACTAAATGTGGCAGAGTGACAGATCAAATCAAGTTTCTTCTCTTAGGTTCTTCCTTCTTTGTAAGATGGCATTTAATAATATTTGCGGCCGGGTGTAGTGGCTCACGCCTGTAATCCCAGCACTTTGGGAGGCTGAGGCAGGCAGATCACCTGAGGTCAGGAGTTGAAGACCAGCCTGGCCAACATGGTGAAATCCCGTCTCTACTAAAAATACAAAAATTAGCAAAGTGTGGTGGTGTGCTCCTGTACTCCCAGCTACTTGGGAGGCTGAGACAGGAGAACTACTTGAACCTCAGAGGCAGAGGTTGCAGTGAGCTGAGATCGTGCCACTGCACTCTAGCCTGGGCAACAGAGCAAGACTCTATCTCAAAAACCAAAAAAAAATAAAAAAAAAGTTGCTTCTGCCTATGTAAAAATATCAGATGAGAACACAGCTATAAAAATACTCTGTAAACTATGAAGTACCACATACACCACCATTGTTTAAAGACATTAACTGGGGGAATTCCCAGGGTAGGAGGAGAATGTGTTTTACACATGTTTATAAGTCCATTGTTTGGTGCTCTGCATCTGTTTCTCCATATAAATACTGTTATGTTGGTGGTTAGGGATCAAGCTGATAATCCTGAGCTGTTTTCACAGTAGAGCCCTGACACACATAAGATGCGATTTCTATGGGAAATGAAACTAGACTTCCTTCTAGGAGTCCTAGAAACATGTACGGAAGCAGCTATGATTCCACCACTGCAAATGACAGCAAGTGTTCAGGGGGCAAGGACCGGGAGACTAGGAAAAGCCTGGGCTGGAGAAGGGTCCTGAGGAAGCTGAGAAATGAAACTCCCAAGTTCCCGGGATAGGGGCTTGGGGAGGGTGGAGGTGCGATTGTCCAGCAGGGGAGAGAGACTGAGAACTAGGAGACTGAGGAGAGGGCTGGGTGCTGTGGACAGGGAGTGGTGAGATGAGGGAAATAGTGAGGACATTTCTCTTTCCTGCTGTTCCTGCCATTCTCCCTCCCATTCTCACATCCTGCTACCAACTAGAATAGCGGGAAGCTGGGAGAGAACACAGAGGGAATAGGTGAGAATGTGGGAAAAATGATTCTCTTTTTCTTTTCAGGCACATTAGTTGAACAGACTTATTCCAGTAAATATCCTATGCCCATTTCATACATTATCTCATTTAATCCTCTCGACTGCTCTGAATAATAAATCGTTATTATCCTCTTAAATATATTTTTAAAATAGATTAATAAATTGAAGTTTAGATCAGTTAAATAACTTGAGCAGTCTCACAGAGCCAGTAACTGAAGCATTTGAATA
This sequence comes from Pongo pygmaeus, assembly GCF_028885625.2. Taxonomy (NCBI): domain Eukaryota; kingdom Metazoa; phylum Chordata; class Mammalia; order Primates; family Hominidae; genus Pongo; species Pongo pygmaeus. The sequence goes on along the minus strand of NC_085930.1, from coordinate 181,656,785 downwards.
CAGGGCATCTGGCCATGCTTCTAGTCACTCTTTTTATTTTGCCTCCCACATTGTAGGAAAGACCCTTTTCTTTTTCCTGCTGCTTCCCCTTCTTTCCTTCCTTTCTGTTGCAGAATAAGAGAAAGAGAGAGTAAGAGTGGGAAAGATAGACACACAGAGAGAAATGAGAGACAGAGATAAGAGAGAATGCTGTGGTTTCCTCTCACTTCCCCTTCCCGTATGTCAGTGCCCAGGGAACTGATTACAGTCAGTCCACCGCCACCACTCCTTGCCCCCATTATCCGGCATCAGGGCTTGCGGTGGAGGGAGAAGCAGAGAGCTTCTGCTTTGGGCTGGAAGTACAGAGAAGGCAAGTTTCTGACAGTTGCAACGTTAACTACAGTGACTGGGAATGAGGGCAGTGATGGGAGAAGGTGGCAGGAGGGACAGAGCTGAATTCAGAAGCCATGGATGAGCCAAGTCAGGGTCTTCCCATTTAATAGAAAGGTTTGGTTTTCACTCTTTCTTACTGGTTTTCCCCACTGGTTAGTACAAAGGCAGGGGGAGGTTACTAGATATTTAGCAAAGATATGGGAAGATGGTAAAATATCTTTATGTTGAGAATGGCTCAGCCACATTCTCAGAAGTGAAAGAATGACACGGTGTTGTCAGGTTATACGTCAATAGGCTATGTATGTCTGTGGGCATCCTGAGAGAGAAGAAGTGTGCCCTGCGTCTTGAGGCTTAGGTCTGTCCAATAATTTTAAGCCCCTGGGCTCTGTTACCCAGTGCACTTATACACACACACACATGAATGTGCACATACATACACCCCCCACACAGAAAGTGACATGACATGGCTGCCACACCCATCAGCCACATTTGGCTGACCTCACATGGCAGATGGCTTCTTCCTTCTGCACTGCTCCAGGTGTGGCCTTTCCAAGACTTCATCCAGCAACAGAACTTTCCCAGGCAGAGGACCATCCCTTGATTGCTGTGCGGGGACAGCTATCTCAATATTTATCCCAGCTCCCACCCCACCCTTTACAGACCCTATGCTTGACCAACTTAAAGCTTCCTAGATTGATAATGCATGTAGAAATTTCCTGTTAGACATCAGCAAGATGAGCCATAGGCATTCTATAGTCAGTTTACATTTTTAGGGAAATTAACAAGCTTTATTCAATAATATTTGCAGATGATTTTGAGAACCTCTGAGGAAACCATTTCTACAGTTCAAGGTAGTATCTTTTTTGTTGCTATTTTAATTTTTTACTGTCATCTTCATGACAGGTTGTGAATAGTTCTCCATTCTCCTTCTCTGTGTTCTCATCCACTCATCCATCCTCTGATCTGCTGCTCTGTATCTCAAGCCACTTGTTGATTCTACTTCTCTCTTTACATTGGCAGCTAGGAAGCTCAGAACCAAATCTGTGGCCCATCTATGGTCAGAACTTTATTTCAGCTTAATTTTATTCTTCCCCGTGAATTTTCCTTTCACCTTAATTTCTTCACTTATTAGTTTCTACCTTCTAATGTGTTACAAACAAGCCATCTTAAATCGTTTCTGGGAAATTGAGAGAAATAAATGAAGTCCCTTAAAGTTACCCTTCTTTGTTTCAGGCCACCACTGGACTCCAGGTCTTTCTTTACAAAAGCCTCCTCCTCTATCATCCCTTTCCCAGCAATCTTTCTGCCCACCCACGATCCTCATCCTGTGGTCTCCATGCCATACCACCCTCTTGTTCATGGTCAGCAGCCTTCTCTCGACCCACCTCTTTGTTCACTACTGTTGCCCAGGCTGGCTTCTTTAGCCTTCCATCTGGCACTCCATCATACTTTACAGCTCACGTAATTGTCACCTCTTCAGAGAGGGCTTCCCTGGACACCTTTCTAAGTAAATTCCCTGCACTCTGTTATTTTTATCACATGTACCTTGTTCATGTGAATAACTGAATTCCTTTCAGTTATTTTTTAAATCTGTTATTCTTTTCCAATGCAATAAACCTCTTCATCACTTGGCACCCCCATTTTCCTTTATTAAATATGTTTTCTTAAATATAAAGGACAGGACCCGGTCCTGGGATCTAAGCCTTCTTTCTTATCATTTCTCCAAAGGTGAAAGCAGTAGTGAGAATGTTGAACACTCCACCTATTCAGATGAGGCATACCAGATTAATGGTCTACAGCAGATAGATGCGTGTATTGTTTTCAGTGTTGGAAGAATAAAATTCTTTTTTATTCATCCTTGTAAGGTGAAACACTACTCTGTATACCAAGATATATCCATGGTACCTTGATATACATATTTGCAAGTTTCTTTTTTGGGAGGTGTTTGCTATAACCAGTTGGAAATTTCCTCTTTTAAAAATTTGCTTTCAAATCTAGGCTTTCCTATCCATATCCTTGAAATGACCTTAACAAATCTGTTGCCCAGGCTGGAGTGCAGTGGTGCGATCATGGCTCACTGCAGCCTCAACTTCCTGTCCTCAAGCAACCCTCCCACCTCAGCTTCCCGAATAGTAGGACTACAGGCACAGGCCAACACACCTGGCTGGTTTTTCTATTTTTTATAGAGACAAGGTTTCACTGTGTTGCCCAGGCTAATCTCAAACCGTCAGGCTAAGTGATCCACCCATCTTGGTCTCCAAATTGTCACTTTCTAATTCATATTTTCTGTAGAAGTCTGTAAGTCCCTTGAGGACATGGTCAGTGAAATCAGTGATTAATATTTGTAGCCCTCTGGGGTGTAGTGCCTTACCCTAGCACTGTCTGTTTGATGAAAGAATATAATTTATCTTACAACCAATGTAAGCACACTTGGGAAATTTGAACTGATTTTTTTAAGAGAAAGTCATTTGTTACATTTCTTTTTTTTTTTTTTGATGGAGTCTTGCTCTGTTGCCCAGGCTGGAGTGCAGTGGTGCGATCTCTGCTCACTGCAAGCTCTGCCTCCCGGGTTCACGCCATTCTCCTGCCTCAGCCTTCTGAGTAGTTGGGACTATAGGCGCCTGCCACCACGCCCAGCTAATTTTTTTGTATTTTTAGTAGAGACGGGGTTTCACCGTGTTAGCCAGGATGGTCTCGATCTCCTGACCTGGTGATCCACCCACCTACGGATCACCGGTCCGTAGGGATTACAGGCTTGAGCCACCGCGCCCGGCCTACATTTCTGTTTTTTTAAGGCTGCTCCAAAATACTTTGGATGGTGATCAATAAATGTTATTTGTTTATTATGATCTAGTGAATTCGCAACTTACATGCTCGTATACTCAATATCATGACCAGAATGTCAATTCCTATTCTTTTTTTTTGGAGTGGAAGGGTGGTTGCAAGATGACTGTTGGATATCAGTTTGCAGAATCTAAGAGCAATTGTTATCATTGCTACTGCTTTAGAATCTGCAGTAGTTAGCATAGAGAAAGGAAAATTGAGATGACAAAAATTGGTACCACTCTGTTTATTTTTGTATGTAATTCAAGGTGGAAATTTGCCAATACGTGGTTATTTGCACAATTTAACTCAGCAGGATTATTACACATCTACAGTTATTTCTTTATTTATATTTTTGGAAAAGGGATAGAATCTTTACTTTGTTGTATCTTCACTTCGTTTTTCTTTGGACCTTACCTGTGAGACACTAATAAATTATAATCCATGTTACTGCTTATTCTTTCTGTGTAAAGTACTTTTCAAGTTGATTATAAGCTGAGGTAGGTTGATCATAATATCAAAATGTTATTTTTATGAAAACTCATAGAATCAACTTTGGAAGCCCGGTATGCTTACAATAGCTGATTGACAACACCTATGAACAGCAATGTATTGAAGAACTAGTTTGGCAAGTGTTGATGATTCTTTATCATTTCTCTTTTAGAAAAGCAACAAAATGTTTCTCCCCTAGTGAGAGAAAGAGGTCCTCAGAGAGTAGCAGCTCACATAACTGGGACCAGAGGAAGAAGCAACACATTGTCTTCTCCAAGTAAGAGAAACAACAAATAAGTGACTTAAGGGAAAATAATGGAAGGATTGTGCCAATTAACTTATTTTTTGAAGAATTTTACCTGAAATGTTTATATGGCTATCTACAAAATGCTCAGTATTAATCAGATCTCAGATTGACTGTTTTCAGATGTAAGATTACAGACAAATAGCTCAATTATTGCCGTGACATAACTGGCCTCAGGAAAATTACAAAGTGGGAGAATTTTGTCTTCGCAGTTGTCAGGATCCCAATTTTTTTTCCTTCTTTAGAGTAATTTCTCGCTCTTTCTTTCTTTCTTTCTTTTTTTTTTAAGACAGAGTTTCGCTTTTGTTGCCCAGGCTGGAGTGCAATGGCGCCATCTCGGCTCACTGCAACCTCCGCCTCCAGGGTTCAAGCAATTCTCCTGCCTCAGCCTCCCAGGTAGCTGGGATTACAGGCATGCACCACCACGCCTGGCTAATTTTGTATTTTTAGTAGAGGCGGGATTTCTCCATGTTGGTCAGGCTGGTCTCGAACTCCCGACCTCAGGTGATCCGCCTGCCTTGGCCTCCCAAAGTGCTGGGATTACAGGTGTGAGCCACTGCACCCAGCCTTTCTCTCTTATGATTACTTCTTCCAACCCTTTGCACTTCTCTTCTTTGCTCGCCATCAAATCTCCCTTCTCTTTAAAGGTTCTAAATCATTTACTATCCCTATGAATCACTAGGTGCTCCTAGTGGCATTTATATTAAATTAAACCATAGGAGATTGCCAATATTTGACCATATTTTACTTACACAAATGTCAGTTTCATATAGTTTAACCATATATGTTACATCTAATTTATATCTAGGCAGAACATGTGTCGATATGTTGCTATGTAATACTGTGCATGGGTTTTGTTTTTTTTTTTTTTTTTTGAGACGGAGTTTCACTTTTGTCGCCCAGGCTGGAGTGCAATGGCGCCATCTCGGCTCACTGCAACCTTTGCCTCCCAGGTTCAAGCGATTCTCCTGCCTCAGCTTCCCGGGTAGCTGGGATTACAAGCATGCACCACTACGCCAGGCTGGTCTCAAACTCTTGACCTCAGCTGATCTGCACCCCCCGGCCTCCCAAAGTGCTGGAATTACAGGCGTGAGCCACCGCGCCAGGCCTCTGTGCATGGGTCTTATAGTGTAAATATCTAGGTTGGAATCACAGCTCCTCTTCACCTAGATGCATGTTTTGAGCAAATTACTTAACCTAGTCAAGCTTCAGTTTCTTCATATGCAAAGTTGAGACAAATCTTAACTCACAAAATGATGCAAAATGTCTGGTCTATTGTATGTACTCAAGAAATACTCACCTTTATTTTTATCAGAGGCTTTTTCCCTTAAATTTGTCTGAAAATATTTCAGACATCAGTTAATAGATAAAAAGTTTGTTTGGGGGTTTGGGGTTGGTTGGTTGGTTTAGTTTCTTCTGGGTAGTTGCCTTCTTGACATTCTTGGACTCACGTTTTATAAATGATTGGCATGTTCTGCCTACAAGTGAGGGGATTATTATGATGTTACTGCTTGCTACTCATCAATAAATATAATCGGTTTACACTCTGGAAAAGCCCAATTTTGCACCAATTGTGGAGATAGGCTAAAAGCGTAAAGGAATATCATTTTGGAAGGTTCATTTTTCATTCAAAACCTTTGAGTGTGAAAGATTCAAGGATCTGAGAATCTTTAAATCTAGGCTCCTTTGCCAACTTTGTGCCTCTACTATTTTTGACTAGAGACGCCATCTGCTTGGACGTGTCTTTGACTCTGGAGAGCTGAGAAAGATCAAGGAGGGACCCAAAGAGTCCAAAAGGAATGGCAAGAACTTCTGAGATCTAGGCCTAAAGAAATAGATACGTTTATTTCTGTTTCCTTCTGGACTGTCCACTTAAGTTCACCAGCACAAGAAGGGAGGAACAGATTCAGGGCAGAAGTTCTGCCCAGGAGAAACCATTGCTATCTGACTGGGCCATCCCTTGTGCTACCATTCTAAGTGTGACACATGTGGCATAAGCAGCTGACAAGGTATAAAAAGACAAAGGACTCCCAACAGTTCCCAATGTCACAATGATACAGGAGCCTCCTAATTTCTATGTCACTAGAATTTATAATCCACATTAAGATTAAAGGAGGAAGAAGTTTGATATTAGATTGAAATCCCTGGCAATCCCAACAAAAATATAGGCTGGCCACAGCTGCAAAAAACTCCTTGCTTTGCTACAAATTCCCTTCTGTTAATGCTCTTTCTCTCTAAATTTCCTACAGACTCCAAGAATGAAAAGGCTCTGGGCCGCAAAATAAACTCCTGGGAATCATCAAGGAGTGGGCATTCATTCCTGAGCAACTTGCACTTGAGGAATGGCGAACTGGTCATCCATGAGAAAGGGTTTTACTACATCTATTCCCAAACATACTTTCGATTTCAGGAGGAAATAAAAGAAAACACAAAGAACGACAAACAAATGGTCCAATATATTTACAAATACACAAGTTATCCTGATCCTATATTGCTGATGAAAAGCGCTAGAAATAGTTGTTGGTCTAAAGATGCAGAATATGGACTCTATTCCATCTATCAAGGGGGAATATTTGAGCTTAAGGAAAATGACAGAATTTTTGTTTCTGTAACAAATGAGCACTTGATAGACATGGACCATGAAGCCAGTTTTTTCGGAGCCTTTTTAGTTGGCTAACTGACCTGGAAAGAAAAAGGAGTAACCTCAAAGTGACTATTCAGTTTTCAGGATGATACACTATGAAGATGTTTCAAAAAATCTGACCAAAACAAACAAACAAAAAACAGAAAACAAAAAAACCTCTACGCAATCTGAGTAGAGCAGCCACAACCAAAAAATTCTACAACACACACTGTTCTGAAAGTGACTCACTTATCCCAAGAAAATGAAATTGCTGAAAGATCTTTCAGGACTCTACCTCATATCAGTTTGCTAGCAGAAATCTAGAAGACTCTCAGCTTCCAAACATTAATGCAATGGTTAACATCTTCTGTCTTTATAATCTACTCCTTGCAAAGACTGTAGAAGAAAGAGCAACAATCCATCTCTCAAGTAGTGTATCACAGTAGTAGCCTCCAGGTTTCCTTAAGGGACAACATTCTTAAGTCAAAAGAGAAAAGAGGCACCACTAAAAGATCATGGTTGGCCTGGTGCAGTGGCTCACGCCTGTAATCCCAACATTTTGGGAACCCAAGGTGGGTAGATGACGAGGTCAAGAGATCAAGACCATAGTGACCAACATAGTGAAACCCCATCTCTACTAAAAGTACAAAAATTAGCTGGGTGTGTTGGCACATGCCTGTAGTCTCAGCTACTTGAGAGGCTGAGGCAGGAGAATCATTTGAACCCAGGAGGCAGAGGTTGCAGTGTGTTGAGATCACGATCACGCCATTGCACTCCAGCCTGGCGACAGAGCAAGACTTGGTTTCAAAAAAAAAACAAAAAAAAACAAAAAAAACTTCAGTACGTATGTGGTTTTTTTTCAATAAAATTTTATGTTGCAGTATGTCATGTTTGCTGTAGTGCTCACATTTATTGTTGTTTTTGTTTTAGTACTCACTTGTTTCATAATATCAAGATTACTAAAAATGGGGGAAAAGACTTCTAATCTTTTTTTCATAATATCTTTTATCTGACACATATTACAGAAGAAAGAAATTTCTCACTTTTAATTTAATATGATCAAATGTATCAGTTCTTTTATTTATGGCTAATATTTTTGTTCTGGGTTGAGTTGTGCTGTGTCCTCGGGAAAGATATGTTGAAGTCCTACTCACCAGTACCTCAGAATATAACCTTATTTGGACATAGGGCCATTGTGAATGTAACTAGTTAAGATAAGGTCATACTGGAAAAGGATGGGCCCTTAATACAATATGATTAGTATTCTTTTTTTTTATTTTTTTTTTGAGACTGAGTCTCTCTGTCACCCAGGCTGGAGTGCAATGGCTTAATCTCAGTTCACTGCAAACTCCGCCTCCCAGGTTCAAGCGATTTTCCTGCCTCAGCCTCCTAAGTAGCTGGGAATTACAGGTGTGCACCACCATTCCCGGCTAATTTTTGTATTTTTAGTAGAGATGGGTTTTTGCCATGTTGGCCAGGCTGGTCTTGAACTCCTGACCCAGGTGATCCACCCCCCTTGGCCTCCCAAAGTGCTGGGATTACAGGCATGAGCCACTGCACCTGGCCCACTGGCATTTTTGTAAGAAGAGAGAAATTTGGGGCCGGGCGCGGTGGCTCACGCCTTTAATCCCAGCACTTTGGGAGGCCGAGGTGGGTGGATCACGAGGTCAGGAGATTGAGACCATCCTGGCTAACATGGTGAAACCCCATCTCTACTAAAAATACAAAAAAATTAGCCAGGCGAGGTGATGGGTGCCTGTAGTCCCAGCTACTTGGGAGGCTGAGGCAGGAGAATAGCGTGAACCCGGGAGGCGGAACTTGCAGCGAGCCAAGATCGCGCCACTGCAACTCCAGCCTGGGTGACAGAGAGACTCTGTCTCAAAAAAAAAAGAAGGGAATTTGGTTATTTGGTTTCAAAGACACACGGGGAGAACACTGGTGATTACAGACACAGAATGGAGTGATGCCTCTGGGAGCCAAAGCATGACCAAGGATTGACAGCCATCATCAGAAGCTCAGAAGAAACAAGGAAGGATTGATTCTACACAATCTCAGAGGAAGCACGACCTTGCTGACACCTTGATTTCAGACTTCTGGGCCCCAGAACTATAAGAGAGTACATTTCTGTTGTTGAAAGCAACAGAAAAGCACAAAATGTTGTGACATTTTGTTCCAGCAGCTGTAGGAAACTACCTTACCTTCCATACCTTGTTCAAGAAATCTTTTGCACTATCATACAGATATCACCATATATTTTTTCTAAAAAAATTAAAGTTTAGCCTTCATGGTTTGATAATGTCATTCAACTGTAATTTAATTTGTGTATGAGGTGAGATAGGAATCTAATTTTTTTTTTTTTGAGATGGGGTCTTGCTCTGTTGCCCAGGCTGGAGTGCAGTGGCACAATCTTGGCTCACTGCAACCTCCACCTCCCAGGTTAAAGAAATTCTCTGCCTCAGCTCCCCAGTAGCTGGGATTACAGTCGCATGCCACCACACCCAGCTAATTTTTTTTGTATTTTTAGTAGAGACGAGGTTTCACCGTCTTGGCCAGGCTGGTCTTGAACTCCTGACCTTGTGATCCACCCACCTCGACCTTCCAAAGTGCGGGGATTACAGGCGTGAGCCACCGTGCCCAGCCTAATTTTATGTTTTACCATATAAATAGCCAGTTGTCCAACACTGTTTATTGATTAGTCCCTCATTTTCCCTGCTGATTTTAATGTCTCTTCTATCATACACCAAGCTCTCATGGTTCTGTTTCTGTGGGTATTTTTTACTATTGATCTAGTTGTCCATTCCTGCTCTATGCCATGTTTTTATTTAAAAATTATGGTAAAAGATACATAGAATTTATCATTTTAATCCTTTTTGAGTGTACAATTCAGTGGCATTAAGTACACTGATGTTGTTGTGCAACCATCACTACTATTCATAACCAGAAAGTTTTCATGATCCCAAAATGAAATGCTGCACATATTAAACAGTAACATCCCATTACTCCCTGGTAACTACCATTCTCCTTAATTTGTCTATAAACTTAACTCGCTTAAGTATGTCATGTATTATGCAATATTTGCCCTTTTGTGACTGGCTTATTTCACTTACTATAATGTCTTCAAGGTTCTTCCATGTTGTAGAATGTGCCAGAATTTCCTTCCTTTTTAAGGTTGAATAATATTCTATTTTATGTGTATAACCCATTACCCCCCAGTAACTACCATTCTCCTTAATTTGTCTATAAATTTAACTCATTTAAGTATCTCATATGTTATGCAATATTTGCCCTTTTGTGACTGGCTTATTTCACTTAGTATAATGTCTTCAGCATGTGCCAGAATTTCCTTCCTTTTTAAGGTTGAATAATATTCTATTTTATGTGTATAACACGTTTTATTTATCCACTCATTGGTCCATCATACCATCTGGTTTTAACCAAAGTATAGTTGCTTTACTATAAATCTTGATATCAGGGATGTATGTTCCCTTTCTTTAGTCCTGTGGTTCAAAATAATCTGAGCTATTCTTAGCTCTTTTCCCTGTTAATTTAGGAACCACCTAGAAGTTGTGTACATGCAGACACACACACACACACACACACACACACACACACACACACAACCTTTTAGAGATTTTGATAGAATTGCATTGAATTGCTGGATTAATCTGGGGATAGCTTCCATGTTTTAGATACTTAGTTTGATACTTCCCAAACATGAGCGACTGTATCCTCCCATTTATTTAGACCATCTAAAATGACCTCCAATAAGGTTGCATTTATTTACTTATTTTTGACATCGTGAATGGGATCTATGTCTTTTAATGACATTTTAAAGTAGCTGATGCAGGGAGTAGGTATTAACTTTGAGAAACAGTGCGACATAGTGATTGAGAGCATTCTCTCTGGATCCAGATTGATGGAATTCAAATCCTAGTTCCACCACTTACTTGAACAGATTAGTAAATTCTGGGTCCAGTTTCCAACTCTGTAAAACGGGGTGGTTACAGTAGTCCTCTCATATGATTGATGTGAATATTAATAGAGTTTACACTTAACATACTTAGCACAATATCTGGTACATAATACACGCAAACAAAATTTTTAACTATTGGCCAGGCATGGTGGCTCATGCTTGTCATCCCAGCACTTTGGGAGGCCAATGCAGGCAGATCACTTGAGCCCAGGAGTTTGATATTAGCCTGGGCAACATGGCAAAACCTCATCTCTACAAAGAATACAAAAATTAGCCAGGCCTTGTGGCATGGGCCTGTGTTCCCATGACTCAGGAGGCTGAGGTGGGAGAATTACTTGAACCCAGGAGACCAAGGCTACAGTGAGCTGTGATCACACCACTGCACTCCAGCCTGGGCTACAGAGAGAGACCCTATCTCAAAAAAAAAATTGTTAACCATTATTATTATATTGATCTGTACCCATAAACCTTACCAAATTCTCTTATTCAAAGCTTTATGAAGATAGAAAGATCTTCAGTAAAAGGAAACACATAATAAAATATAAAAATCAGAATTATTGTAATTTTATTTGTAAACTCTGTATTTTCTACAATATTGAAAACATAACTGCATAAAACAATTATAAGTCTATGTTAGTGGGTGCATATATAAACATCTAATTTGGGACAATAATATGGAGTTAGGAGGAAGGGATAGAGCTCTAAAGAAGTAAAGGTTTTTTATGAAATTGAAGTTAAGTTGGTATTAATTCAAAATAGATTTTATAACTTTAGGATATTATATATAATCTTTATGGTAATCACAAAGAAAATATTTATAGAATCTACATGAAAGGAAATGAGACGGTAATAAAAAAGTGTCACCATAAAAAGCCAACTAAACACAAGGGAAGGTAGTAATGGAGGAAATGAGGGACAAAGGAAGCTATAAGACACAGAAAACAAATAACAAACGGCAAAAGTCGGTCCTTCCCTGTCCATAATTACTTTAAATATAAATGGATCAAATTCCCCAATAAAATGCTATAGATAGGTAAAAAGGCTAAAAATATTAATTAAAAAAACCATGATCCCACCACATGCTGTCTCTCAGGGACTCATATTAGACCTAGGAACAAACATAGGTTGGAATTGAAAAGATGGAAGAAGATATTATTGCAAATAGTAATCAAAAAGGAACTAGAGTGGTCATACTAATCTCAGACAAAAATAGAGTTTAAGTGTAAAACACTTACAAGAGACAAGGGTTCATCTAGATTGGATTTACAAAGAAGTTGTGAAGAGATAGTCTAGAGAGTTGCTGTATATCCTACATGCAGTTTCCCCAATTGTTAATTTTTATGTTAGTATGATACATTGGTCACAATTAATGAAGCAATACTAATACATAATTATTAAGGAAAGTCCATACTTTATTTAGATTTCCTTAATTTTTACCTAATTTTTTTTCTGTTCTGGAATCCTATCCAGGATACCATGTTACATTTAGTCTTCCTTTCTTTTTAAGACTCCTCTAGACAATGGCAGTTTCTCAGATGATCATTGTTTTTGAAGCCTTTACAATTTTGAGGAGCAAGCAGGTTTTCTGTAGATAACACTTTATCAGGTTAAAGAAATTACTTTCTATCCCTAGCTTCCTAAGAGTGTCAATATGAATAGGTTATTGAATGCTTTGTCTAGATATATTGAAATAATTATATGATTTTTTGATCCATTTACCTGTTAATAGGTGCCTGCATTAATAGATTTTTTTCTAATGGTAAATTATTCTTATAATCTTGAGACAAACTCTAATTGATCGTGTTATTTATTATGTACAGTAGTGAATTTAGTTTGCCAATATTTTACTTAGGAATTTTACTTATGTTTAATTTATGTTTGTTAATAAGATTGTTTTAAAATTTTTCTTCCTCATTGTATTCATATGCCATTTTGGTGTCAAGATTACACTAACTTCCTAAAATAAGGCAGGGAGTTTTTCCTTTTACAGAAGAGTAGAATTTTGATAACTGGTTCAGTTTATTTAATGATTACACATATATTCATATGATTAATTTCTTTTTGTTTATTTCACATTTATCTAAAAAATATTCAAATGTTTGAACATTTATTAGCATTGATTTGTGAATAACTGATGCATATTCCACAAAATCATTCTCCAGTTAGCCTATCTTGATATAAAGCATTTTGGTTTTTAACTCAAACACTTTGTGGAACATAGGTATCTCTTACTACAACATATTTCAGATGGGTAGTTTGCAAATATTTTCTGCCATTATATGGGTTGTCTCTTCACTTTGTTGGTTTTTCATTTGTTATGCAGAAGCTTTTTAACTTAATATGATCACATTTGACCATTTTTGCTTTTGTTGCCTATGCTACTAGGGCATTACCCAAGAAATTTTTGCTCAGACCAATGTCAAGGATACAGGATAGAGTGGCAGTTAACCAGAGGCTGGAAAGAGTGTAGTGGCTGTGGGGGTCAGCAGGGGTCGGGGGTTGGGAATGAGGTGGGGATGCTTAATGGGTAAAAAAAAAATAGTTAGAAAGAATGAATAAGACCTAATATTTGATAGCACAGCAGGGTGACTATAGTCAATAATAATTTAATTGTATATTTTAAACTAACTAAAAGATGATAGTTGGATTATTTGTAACAAAAAGGATGAATGCTTGAGGGGATGAATGCCCAATTTTCCTTGATATAGTTATTAGACTATTGCACGCCTGTACCAAAATTTCTTATGTACCCCATAAATGTATACACAAATGTATACACCTACCATGTATCCACAAAAAAATAAAAAAATAGAATGGGCCCAGTGGCTTACACCTGTAATCGCAGCACTTTGGGAGACAGAGGCAGCAAAACACCATCTCTACAGAAAATACAAAAATTAGCTAGGCATGGTGGCACACACCTGCAGTCCCAGCTACTTGGGAGACCAAAATGGGAGGATCACTTGAGCCCAGGAAGTGAAGGTTGCAGTGAACCAAGATCTCGCCACTGCACTCCAGCCTGGGTGACAGAGTGAGACCTTGTCTCAAAAAATAAATAAATAAAAAGTAAAAGAAAAAAAAGAAAAAATATTTTTCAAGCAAAGTTTAGAAGTGAAAAAGTTAATTTGCCTCTACAAACCTCAGTTCAGTAGTTTAAACAAAACATATTCTGAGAAAATTCTCAAATTACATCCCACATACCATTGATATTCATGTTAGAATTACATGTAGACATTTCAAACAGTATGAACGGAGACAATTTAGGGAATATGCTTCTTGGATGTTAGTAGTACTATGTGAGGCAGCAAAGGGTCACAAACGGAAAGAAACCAAGCCCACAAACAAAACTAATTTCAAAAGGTGTTTTTTTGTTTGTTTGTTTGTTTTTGGGGGACAGAGTTTCAATCTTGTTGCCCAGGCTGGAGAGCAATGGTACGATCTTGGCTCACCGCAACCTCCGCCTACTGGGTTCCAGCGATTCTTCTGCCTCAGCCTCCCAAGTAGCTGGGATTATAGGCATGTGCCACCACGTCCAGCTAATTTTGTATTTTTAGTAGAGATGGGGTTTCTCCATGTTGGTCAGGCTGGTCTTGAACTCTCGACCTCAGGTGATCCACCCACCTTGGCCTCCCAAAGTGCTGGGATTACAGGAGTGAGCCACTGCACCTGGCCACTAACCTCAAAAGTTTTTATAAATAGATGTTCGACACCACAGTAAATATATCCACCCTTCCAAAGGAAGCTCTCTTTGCAGAAACACATAAAAATATCTTGGAAGGTTTTGAAATCTCAGACTAAAGAACTACCAAATTTTGTCTGTGTGCAGTGGCTCACGCCTGTAATCCCAGCACTTTGGGAGGCTGAGGCAGGCAGATCATGAGGTCAGGAGATCGAGACCATCCTGGCTAATACGGTGAAACCCCATCTCTACTAAAAATACAAAAAATTAGCCAGGTGTGGTGGCATGCTCTTGTAGTCCCAGCTACTGGGGAGGCTGAGGCAGGAGAATTGCTTAAACCCGGGAGGCAGAGGTTGCAGTGAGCCGAGATCGCACCACTGCACTCCAGCCTGGGAGACAGAACGAGATTCCCTCTCAAAATAAATAAATAAATAAATAAATAAATAAATAAATAAATAAATAATGAACTACTGAATTCGTGCAGCTGGATGTGCAATGTCAATTTGCCGAAGAGATTATTGATTAAAAAAAACCCGAAGAGTAGCTAACCAAACCACTAAATGCAGCTGACGTCAAAGAATTTATGGCAGTGCAAAATAATGTCCTTGACCATGGTGGCAATATGATAAAAGCCTTTCTTTCAAAAATGGCCCAATGTCTTTTTGGAACCAGAGAAAGACGTGTATGAAAGTAAACAAGAGGAGCATCAGCAAAGAACAAAGCTCTATTTAGCAACTTTCTTCATCCAAAAGCATCAAACCCCATTCCCTGAGAAATGGATATAGCAACATCAACATGATGGAGAATATCTTATCAGATCCTGAAATTGACCCTCCACCACCTAACTCCTCTGTGCCATCACCTGCCACAACCAATGACAAACCATTACAGGTTTAACCCCCTTCCTTATGTATCTTCTCAACTTTCTTCTACCTTAAATTTCTACTTCATTTAGTAAATATAAGCCACCTTGTTTTGCTTGTATGTTTTGTCTACAGTTTTTCAATCGATTTATTTTGCATCTTATTTGTTTAGCTATATTAGAAATGCAATTTTTGGTCCAGTGTACTAGATGTACATGCTATTACATAGAAAGTCACTGTTAACAACTATATTAGTTGTTTTGTTATTTGGGTTTTAAATTACATTTTAACTTTTAAAAAGAAAATCTTATCCATTGGTGAGGGGCCAAGATGGCTGAATAGGAAATGCTCTGGTCTGCACCTACCAGCAAGACCAATGCAGAAGGCAGGTTATTTCTGCATTTCTAACTGAGGTACCCAGTTTATCTCACTAGGACTGGTTAGGCAGTGGGTGCAACCTATGGAGAGTGAGTAGAAGCAGGGTGTGGCGTTGCTTCACCTAGGAAGTGCATGGAGCCAGGGGACCGCCCTCCTTGAGCCAAGAGAAGCGTGAGGGACTCTGCTACCCAGCCAGGTTACTACACTTTTCCCACGGTTTTTGCAATCCACAGATCAGGAGATTCCCTCTTGTGCCAACACCACAAGGGCCCTAGGTTTCAAGCACAAAACTGGGTGGCTATTTGGGCAGACACTGAGCTAGCTGCAGGAGTTTCTTCTTTTTGTACCCCAGTGGCACCTGGAACCCCAGTGAGACAGAACTGTTCACTCCCCTGGAAAGGGGGCTGAAGGCAGGGAGCCAAGTGGTCTTGCTCAGTGGGTCCCACTCCCACAGAGGCCAGCAAGCTAAGAACCACTGGCTTGAAATTCTCACTGCCAGCACAGCAATCTGAAGTTGACCTGGGACCATCAAGCTTGGAGTGGGGGAAGGGACGTCTGCCATTACTGAGGCTTTAGTAGGTGGTTTTCCCCTGACAGTGCTAAGGAGGCTGGGAGGTTGGGACTGAGCAGAATTCACCACAGGGCAGCAAAGTGACTGTGGCCAGACTGCTTCTCTAGATTCCTCTTAACTGGGGAGGGCATCTCTGAAGGAAAGGCAGCAGCCCCAGTCAGGAGCTTACAGAAAAAATGCCCATCTCCTTGGGACACAGCACCTGCAGGAAAGGACTGCTGTGGGCACAGCTTCAGCAGATTTAATCTTTCCTGCCTGCCGGCTCTGAAGAGAGCAGCTGATCCTGACAAGGAGGATTCTCCAAGCACAGTGCACCAGCTCTGCTAAGGGATAAACTGCCTCCTCAAGTGGGTCTCTGACCCCCATGCCCCCTGACTGGGAGAGACCTCCCAACAGGGGTTGACACATACCTCATACAGGACAGCTCTGGCTGGCATCAGGCCAGTGCCCCACTGGGATGAAGATTCCAGAGGAAGGAGCAGGCAGCAATCTTTGCTGTTCTGTAGCCTCCACTAGTGATATCAGGTGTAACAGGGTCTGGAGTAGACCCCCAGCAAACTGCAGCAGACCTGAAGAAAAGGGTCCTGGCTGTTAGAAGAAAAATTAACAAACAGAAAGCAACAACATCAACATCTACAAAAAAGACCCCCACACAAAAAACCCACCCAAAGGTTATCATCCTCAAAAATCAAAGGTAGATAAATCCATGAAGATGAGGAAAAACCAGTGCAAAAATGCTGAAAATTCCAAAAACCAGAATGCCTCTTCTCCAAATGATCACAACTGCTCTCCAGCAAGGGCACAAGACTGGAAGGAGAAAGAGATTGATGAATTGACAGAAATAGGCTTCAGAAGGTAGGTAAAAACAAACTCCTCTGAGCTAAAGAAGCCTGTTCTAACCCAATGCAAGGAAGCTAAGAACCTTAATAAAAGGTTACAGGAACTGCTAACTAGAATAAGCAGTTTAGAGAAGAACATAAATGACCTGATGGAGCTGAAAAACACAGCATGAGAACTTCGTGAAGCATACACAAGTATCATTAGCTGAATGGATCAAGCAGAAGAGAGGATATCAGAGACTGAAGACTGCCTTACTGAAATAAGCTATGAAGGCAAGGTTAGAGAAAAAAAGAATGAAAAGGAACAAACAAAGCCTCCAAGAAATATGGGACTATGTGAAAAGACCAAACGTATGATTGATTGGTTTACCTGAAAGTGACAGAGATAATGGAACCAAGTTGGAAAACACACTTCAGGATATTATCCAGGTGAAGTTCCCCAACCTAGCAAACAGGCCAACATTCAAATTCAGGAAATACAGAGAACACCACTAAGATAGTCCTTGAGAAGAGCAACCCAAGACACATAATCATCAGATTCTCCAAGGTTGAAACGAAGGAAAACATGTTAAAGGCACCCTGAAAGAAAGGTCAGGTTACTTACAAAGGGAAGACTCTCAGACTAACAGCAGATCTCTCTGCAGAAACCCTACAAGCCAGAAGAGAGTGGGGGCCAATATTCAACATTACTAAAGAAAACAATTTTCAACCCAGAATTTCATATCCAGCTAAACTAAGCTTCATAAGTGAAGGAGAAATAAAATCCTTTACAGACAAGCAAATGCTGAGGGATTTTGTTACCACCAGGCCTGCCTTATTCTACCAGAGGTAGAAATAGGAGCTGATACCATTCCTTCTGAAACTCTTCCAAACAATAGAAAAAGAGGGACTCCTCTCTAACTCATTTTATGAGGTCAGCATCATCCTGCTATCAAAACCTGGCAGAGATACACAAAAAAAATTTCAGGCCAATATCCCTGATGAACATTGATGTGAAAATCCTCAATAAAATACTGGCAAACTGAATCCAGAAGCATACAAAAAAGCTTATCCACTATGATCAAGTCAGCTTCTTCCCTGGGATGCAAGGCTGGTTCAACATACACAAATCAATAAACGTAATCCATCACATAAACAGAACCAATGACAAAAACCACATGATTATCTCAATAGATGCAGAAAAGGCCTTTGATACAATTCAACATCCCTTCATGTTAAAAACTCTCAATAAACCAGGTATTGATGAAACACATCTCAAAATAATAAGATCTATTCGTGAAAAACCCATAGCCAATGTCATACTGAATGGACAAAATCTGGAAGCATTCCTTTGAAAACCAGCACAATACAAGGATGCCCTCTCTCACCACTCCTATTCAACATAGTATTGGAAGTTCTGGCCAGGGAAATCAGGCAAGAGAAATAAATAAAGGGTATTCAAATAGGAAGAGAGGAAGTCAAATTGTCTCTGTTTGCAGATGGCATGATTGTATATTTAGAAAACCCCATCCTCTCAGCCCCAAAACTCCTTAAGCTGATAAGCAACTTCAGCAAAGTCTCAGGATACAAAATCAATATGCAAAAATCACAAGCATTCGTATACACCAATAATAGACAAGCAGAGAGCCAAATCATGAGTGAACTCACATTTACAATTGCTACAAAGAGAATAAAATACCTACAATATTACTTACAAGGGATGTGAAGGACCTCTTCAAGGAGAACTACAAACTTCTGCTCAAGGAAATAAGACAGGACACAAATAAATGGAAAAAAAATCCATGCTAATGGATAGGAAGAATCAATATTGTGAAAATGGCCATACTGCCCAGAGTAATTTATAGATTCAATGCTATTCTCATCAAGATACCTTTGGCTTTCTATGCAAAATTAGAAAAAACTACTTTAAATTTCATATTTAAAAAAAAGCCCGTATAGCCAAGACAATCCTAAGCAAAAAGAACAAAGCTGGAAGCATCACACTACCTGACTTCAAACTATACTACAAGGCTACGGTAACCAAAACAGCATGGTGCTGGTACCAAAACAGATATATAGACCAATGGAACAGAACAGAGGCCTCAAAAATAACATCACACATCTACAACAATTTGATCTTCAACAAACCTGACAAAAACAAGAAATGGGGAAAAATTCCCTATTTAATAAATGGTGCTGAGAAAACTGGCTAGCCATATGCAGAAAACAGAAACTAGACCTCTTCCTTACTCCTTATATAAAAATTAACTCAAGATGGATTAAAGACTTAAATGTAAAACCCAAAACCATAAAAACCCTAGAAGAAAACCTAGGCAATACCGTTCAGAACATAGGCATGGGTAGAGACTCCATGACACCAAAGCAACTGCAACAAAAGCCAAAATTGACAAATGGGGTCTCATTAAAGAGCTTCTTCACTGCAAAAGAAACTATCATCAGAGTGAACAGGCAACCTACAGAATGGGAGAAAATTTTTGCAATCTATCCATCTGACAAAGGTCTAATATTCAGAATCTACAAGGAACCTAAACAAATTTATAAGAAACAACCAAACAATCCCATTAAAAAGTGGGCAAAGGAAATGAACAGACACTTCTCAAAAGAAGACATTTATGCAGCCAACAAACATATGCAAAAAGCTCATCATCACTGGTCATTAGAGAAATGCAAATCAAAACCACAATGAGATACCATCCCACACCAGTTAGAATGGTGATCATTAAAAAGTCAGGAAACAACAGATGCTGATGAGGCTGTGGAGAAATAGGAATGCTTTTACACTGTTGGTGGGAGTGTAAATTAGTACAACCATTGTGGAAAACAGTGTGGTGATTCCTCAAGGATCTAGAACTAGAAATACCATTTGAACCAGCAATCACATTACTGGGTATATATCCAAAGGATTACAAATTATCTGCTATAAAGACACATGCACACATATGTTTATTGCAGTACTATTTACAACAGCAAACACTTGGAACAAATCCAAATACCCATCAATGATAGACTGTGTAAAGAAAATGTGGCACATATACACCATGGAATACTATGCAGCCATAAAAAAAGAATGATTTTGGGTGGTTCCAAGATGGCCAAATAGGAAAAGCTGCAGTCTACAGCTCCCAGCATGAGCAATGCAGAAGATGGGTGATTTCTGCATTTCCAACTGAGGTGCAAGGTTCATCTCACTGGGGCTTGTCAGACAGTGGGTGCAGCACACCGAGTGTGAGCTGAAGCAGGGCGAAGAATCACCTCACCCAGTAAGTGCAAGGGGTCAGGGAATTCCCTTTCCTAGCCAAGCAAATCTGTGACAGACAGCACCTGGAAAATCGGATCACTCCCACCCTAATACTGCGCTTTTCCAATAGTCTTAGCAAATGGCACACCAGGAGATTATATCACGCACCTGGCTCAGAGGGTCCCATGCCCAGGGAGTCTTGCTCATTGCTAGCACAGCAGTCTGAGATCCAACTGCAAGGTGGCAGAGAGGCTGGGGGAGGGGTGCCTGCCACTGCTGAGGCTTGAGTTGGTAAACAAAGTGGTCGGGAAGCTTGAACTGGGTGGAGCCCACAGCTGCTCAATCAAGGAGGCCTGCCTGCTTCTGTAGACTCCACCTCTGGGGGCAGGGCATAGCCAAACAAAAGGCAGCAGAAACTTCTGCAGACTTAAATGTCCCTGTCTGACAGCTTTGAAGAGAGTAGTGGTTCTCCCAGCATGGTGTTTGAGATTTGAGAACAGACAGACTGCCTCCTCAAGTGGGTCCCTGACCTCTGAGTAGCCTAACTGGGAGGCACTCCCCAGTAGGGGCAGACTGACACCTCACAAGGCCGGGTACCCCTCTGAGACGAAACTTCCAGAGGAATGATCAGGCAGCAACATTTGCTGTTCACCAATATTCGCTGTTCTGCAGTCTCCGCTGCTGATACCCAGGCAAAAACGGTCTGGAATGGACCTCCGGCAAACTCCAACAGACTTGCAGCTGAGGGTCCTGACTGTTAGAAGGAAAACTAACAAACAGAAAGGACATCCACACCAAAACCCCATCTGTACGTCACCATCATCAAAGACCAAAGGTAGATAAAACCACAAACATGGGGAAAAAACAGAGCAGAAAAACTGAAAATTATAAAAATCAGAGTGCCTCTACTCCTCCAAAGGAATGCAGCTCCTCACCAGGAAAGGAACAAAGCTGGATGGAGAATGACTGACGAGTTGAGAGAAGAAGGCTTCAGATGATCAAACTTCTCTGAGCTAAAGGAGGAAGTTTGAACCCATCGCAAAGAAGTTAAAAACCTTGAAAAAAGATTAGATGAATGGCTAACTAGAATAACCAATGTAGAGAAGTCCTTAAATGACCTGATGGAGCTGAAAACCATGGCACAAGAACTGCGTGACACATGCACAAGCTTCAGTAGCCAATTCGATCAACTGGAAGAAAGGGTATCAATGATGGAAGAGCAAACGAATGAAATGAAGCAAGAAGAGCAGTTTAGAGAAAAAAGAATAAAAAGAAACAAACAAAGCCTTCAAAAAATATGGGACTATGTGAAAAGACCAAATCTACGTCTGATTGGTGTACCTGAAAGTGACGTGGAGAAAGGAACCAAGTTGGAAAACACTCTGCAGGATATTATCCAGGAGAACTTCCCCAATCTAGCAAGCCAGGCCAACATTCAAATTCAGGAAATACAGAGAACGCCACAAAGATACTGCTCGAGAAGAGCAACTCCAAGACACATAATTGTCAGATTCACCGAAGTTGAAATGAAGGAAAAAATGTTAAGGGCAGCCAGAGAGAAAGATCCGGGTACCCACAAAGGGAAGCTCATCAGACTAACAGCTGATCTCTCAGCAGAAACTCTACAAGCCAGAAGAGAGTGGGGGCCAATATTCAACATTCTTAAAGAAAAGAATTTTCAACCCAGAATTTCATATCCAGCCAAACTAAGGTTCATAAGTGAAGGAGAAATAAAATCCTTTACAGACAAGCAAATGCTAAGAGATTTTGTCATCACCAGGCCTGCCCTACAAGAGGTCCTGAAGGAAGCACTAAACATGGAAAGGAGCAACCGGTACCAGCCACTGCAAAAACATGCCAAATTGTAAAGACCATCGAGGCTAGGAAGAAACTGCATCAACTAACCAGCAAAATAACCAGCTAACATCATAATGACAGGATCAAATTCACACATAACAATATTAATCTTAAATGTAAATGGGCTAAATGCTCCAATTAAAAGACACAGGCTGGCAAATTGAATAAAGAGTCAAGACCCAACAGTGTGCTGTATTCAGGAAACCCATCTCACATGCAGTGACACACATAGGCTCAAAACAAAGGGATGGAGGAAGATCTACCAAGAAAATGCAAAACAAAAAAAGGCAGGGGTTGCAATCCTAGTCTCTGATTAAACAGACTTTAAACCAACAAAGATCAAAAGAGACAAAGAAGGCCATTACATAATGGTAAAGGGATCAATTCAACAAGAAGAGCTAACTATCCTAAATATATATGCACCCAATACAGGAGCACCCAGATTCATAAAGCAAGTCCTTAGAGACCTACAAAGAGACTTAGACTCCCACACAATAAAAATGGAGACTTTAACACCCTACTGTCAACATTAGACAGATCAACGAGACAGAAAGTTAACAAGGATATCCAGGAATTCAACTCAGCTCTGCACCAAATGGACCTAATAGACATCTACAGAATTCTCCACCCCAAATCAACAGAATATACATTCTTCTCAGAACCACACCACACTTATTCCAAAATTGACCACATAATTGGAAGTAAAGCACTCCTCAGCAAATGTAAAAGAACAGAAATTATCTCTCAGACAACAGTGCAATCAAACTAGAACTCAGGATTAAGAAACTCACTCAAAACCACTCAACTACATGAAAATGAACAACCTGCTCCTGAATGATACTGGGTACATAACGAAATGAAGGCAGAAATAAAGATGCTCTTTGAAACCAACGAGAACAAAGATACAACATACCATAATCTCTGGGACACGTTTAAAACATTGCGTATAGGGAAATTTATAGCACTAAATGCCCACAAGAGAAAGCAGGAAAGATCTAAAATTGACACCCTAACATCACAATTAAAAGAACTAGAGGATCAAGAGCAAACACATTCAAAAGCTAGCAGAAGGCAAGAAATAACTAAAATCAGAGCAGAACTGAAGGAAATAGAGACACAAAAAACCCTTCAAAAAATTAATGAATCCAGGAGCTGCTTTTTTGAAAGGATCAACAAAATTGATAGATGGCTAGCAAGACTAATAAAGAAGAAAAGAGAGAAGAATCAAATAGACACAATAAAAAATGATAAAGGGGATAGCACCACTGATCCCACAGAAATACAAACTACCATCAGAGAATACTATAAACAACTCTATGCAAATAAACTAGAAAATCTAGAAGAAATGGATAAATTCCTGGACACATACGCCCTCCCAAGACTAAACCAGGAAGAAGCTGAATCTCTTAATAGACCAATAACAGGCTCTGAAATTGAGTCAATAATTAATAGCTTATCAACCAAAAAAAGTCCAGGACCAGAAGGATTCACAGCCAAATTCTACCAGAGGTACAAGGAGGGGCTGGTACCATTCCTTCTGACACTATTCCAATCAATAGAAAAAGAGGGAATCCTCCCTAACTCATTTTATGAGGCCAGCATCATCCTGATACCAAAGCCTGACAGAGACACAACAAAAAAAGAGAATTTTAGACCAATATCTCTGATGAACATCTATGCAAAAATCCTCAATAAAATACTGACAAACCGAATCCAGCAGCACATCAAAAAGCTTATCCACCATGATCAAGTGGGCTTCATCCCTGGGATGCAAGGCTGGTTCAACATATGCAAATCAATAAACATAATCCAGCATATAAACAGAACCAATGACAAAAACCACATGATTATCTCAATAGATGCAGAAAAGGCCTTTGACAAAATTCAACAACCTTCATGCTAAAAATTCTCAATAAATTAGGTATTAATGGGACGTATCTCAAAATGATAAGACCTATCTATGACAAACCCACAGCCAATATCATACAGAACGGGCAAAAACTGGAAGCATTCCCTTTGAAAACTGGCACAAGACAGGGATGCCCTCTCTCACCACTCCTATTCAGCATAGTGTTGGAAGTTCTGGCCAGGGCAATCAGGCAGGAGAAGGAAATAAAGGGTATTCAATTAGGAAAAGAGGAAGTCAAATTGTCCCTGTTTGCAGATGACATGATTGTATATTTAGAAAACCCCATCCTCTCAGCCCAAAATCTCCTTAAGCTGATAAGCAACTTCAGCAAAGTCTCAGGATACAAAATCAATGTGCAAAAATCACAAGCATTCTTATACACAAATAACAGACAAATAGAGAGCCAAAACATGAGTGAACTCCCATTCACAATTGCTTCAAAGAGAATAAAATACCTAGGAATCCAACTTACAAGGGATGTGAAGGACCTCTTCAAGGAGAACTACAAATCATTGCTCAAGGAAATAAAAGAGGATACAAACAAATGGAAGAACATTCCATGCTCATGGATAGGAAGAATCAATATTGTGAAAATGGCCATACTGCCAAAAGTAATTTATAGATTCAATGCCATCCCCATCAAGCTACCAATGACTTTCTTCACAGAATTGGAAAAAACTACTTTAAGGTTCATATGGGACCAAAAAAGAGCTCACATTGCCAAGTCAATCCTAAGCCAAAAGAACAAAGCTGGAGGCATCATGCTACCTGGCTTCAAACTATACTACAAGGCTACAGTAACCAAAACAGCATGGTACTGGTGCCAAAAGGGATATATAGACCAATGGAACAGAACAGAGCCCTCAGAAATAATGCCACACATCTACAACTATCTGATCTTTGACAAACCTGAGAAAAACAAGAAGTGAGGAAAAGGATTCCCTATTTAATAAATGGTACTGGGAAAACTGGCTAGCCATATGTAGAAAGCTGAAACTGGATCCCTTCCTTACACCTTATACAAAAATTAATTCAAGATGGATTAAAGACTTAAATGTTAGACCTAAAACCATAAAAACCCTAGAAGAAAACCTAGGCAATGCCATTCAGGACACAGGCATGGGCAAGGACTTCATGTCTAAAACACCAAAAGCAATGGCAACAAAAGCCAAAATTGACAAATGGGATCTAATTAAACTCAAGAGCTTCTGCACAGCAAAAGAAACTACCATCAGAGTGAACAGGCAACATACAGAATGGGAGAACATTTTTGCAATCTACTCATCTGACAAAGGGCTAATATCCAGAATCTACAAAGAACTCAAATTTACAAGAAAAAACAAACAACCCCATCAAAAAGTGGGCAAAGGATATGAACAGACACCTCTCAAAAGAAGACATTTATGCAGCCAAAAGACAGATGAAAACATCCTCATCATCACTGGCCATCAGAGAAATGCAAATCAAAACCACAATGTGATACCATCTCACACCAGTTAGAATGGCGATCATTACAAAGTCAGGAAACAACAGGTGCTGGAGAAGATGTGGAGAAATAGGAATACTTTTACACTGTTGGTGGGACTGTAAACTAGTTCAACCATTGCGGAAGTCAGTGTGGCGATTCCTCAGGGATCTAGAACTAGAAATACCATTTGACCCAGCCATCCCATTACTTGGTATATATCCAAAAGACTCTAAATCATGCTGCTATAAAGACACATGCACATGTATGTTTATTGCAGCACTATTCACAATAGCAAAGGCTTGGAACCAACCCAAATGTCCAACAATGATAGACTGGATTAAGAAAATGTGGCACATATACACCATGGAATACTATGCAGCCATAAAAAATGATGAGTTCATGTTCTTTGTAGGGACATGGATGAAGCTGCAAACCATCATTCTCAGCAAACTATCGCAAAGACAAAAAACCGAACACCACATGTTCTCACTCATGGGTGGGAATTGAACAATGAGAACACTTGGACACAGGAAGGGGAACATCACACACTGGGCCTGTTGTGGGGTGGGGGGATGGGGAGGGATAGCATTAGGAGATACACCTAATGTAAATGATGATTTAATGAGTGCAGCACACCAACATACCACATGTATACATATGTAACAAACCTGCACATTGTGCACATGTATCCTAAAACTTAAAGTATAATTTAAAAAAAGTCATATCCTGCTATAAAAAAAAAGAAAAAGAAAATGTGGCACATATACACCATGGAACACTATGCAGCCATAAAAAATGATGAGTTCATGTCCTTTGTAGGGACATGGATGAAGCTGGAAACCATGATTCTCAGCAAACTATCGCAAGGACAAAAAACCAAACACTGCATGTTCTCACTCATAGGTGGGAATTGAACAATGAGAACACTTGGACACAGGAAGGGGAACATCACACACTGGGGACTGTTGTGGGGTGGGGGAAGGGGGGAGGGATAGCATTAGGAGATATACCTAGTGTTAAATGACGAGTTAATGGGTGCAGCACACGAACATGGCACATGTATACATATATAACAAACCTGCACGTTGTGCACATGTACCCGAGAACTTAAAGTATAATAAAAATATATATATTCAAAAAAGAAAAAAGAATGAGTTCATGTCCTTTACAGGAACATGGATGAAACTAGAAGCCATCATTCTCAGCAAATTAACACAGGAACAGAAAACCAAAAACCACATGTTCTCACTCATAAATGGGAGTTGAACAGTGAGAACACATGGACACAGGGAGGGGAACATCTCACACTAGGGCCTGTCAGTGAGTGGGGGGCAAGGGGATGGACAGCATTGGGACAAATACCTAATGCATGTGGGGCTTAAAACCTAAATGATGGGTTGATGAGTGCAGCAAACCACTATGGCACATGTATACCTATGTAACAAACCTGCAGGTTCTGCACATGTATCCCAGAACTTAAAGTAAAATTAAAGAAAGAAAGAAAGAGAGAGAGAGATAGAAAGAAAGAGAGAGAGAGAGAGAAACAGAGTGAGAGAGAGAGAAAGAAAGAAAATCCTATCCACAAAGCATGAGGAACATGACAATGTGGTAATCTTATCTTTCAACCCAGTGGAACCATTGCTGTGCCCCCTGGTGGACGCACTCCTCCTTTAAGCACTAAAACTAAATTATTGCTTCTCAAACTTTAGTGAACATCAGAATCGCCTGGAGAACTTGTTAAAACACAGATTTTTAAAACCCACTCTCAGAGTTTTTGATTCAATAGGCCTGGGTTGTGGTCTGAGAACTTACATATTGCGCAAGCTCTCAGATAACACTGTGGCTGCTGGTCCACAGAAGACATTTTTTTAAATTTAAAAAAAATTATTGTAAATTGACAGATTATAGTTGTGTATATTTATGGGACACAAAGCGATGTTATGATATATGAATGCAATGCTGAATAATTAAATCAAGCTAATTAACATCCATCACCTCACATACTTGTCATTTTTGTGGTGAGAACATTTGAAATGTACTCTCAGCAGTTTTGAAATGTACAATACACCATTATTAACTATATCCACCATGTTTTGTGCAATAGATCTAAAAAAATTTATTCCTCTTGTCTCACTGAGGTTTTGTGCCCTTTGACCATCATCTCCCCATTCCCCCATCCTCCAGTCTCCGGTAACCACCATTCTATTCTCTGCTTCTATGAGTTCAATCATCTTAGATTCCACATATAAGTGAGAAAATTCAGCATTTGTCTTTCCATGCCTGGCTTATTTCAGTTAGCAAAATGTTCTCTAATTCCATCTATGTTGTTGCAAATAACAATTTCCTTCTTTTTAAAGGCTGAATAGTACCGTTTTGTGCATATGTACCCATTTTCTTTATGCATTCACCTGTTAATGGACACTTAATTAGATTCCTTATCTTGGCTATTGTGAACAGTGCTGCAGCAAACATGCAAGTGCAGACATCTCTTTGAGATACTCATTCCAAATCTTTTAGGTAAATACCCAAAAGTGGGATCAGTGGATCATATGGAAGTTCTATTTTTAGTTTCTTGAGGAACCTCAATACTGTTTTCCATAACGACTATAGTAATTTACATTCCCATCAATATTATACAAGTGTTCCCTTTTCTCCACATCCTTGCCAACAGTTATATTTTCACAGATTACGTTTTGATAATAAAACTATAAATTACTATTAGATGGATAGGAAGCAAGACGTTTGAGAATAAGTAATTAGATGTATCATGTTCCACTTGTCCTCTATCTTCAATTTCCAGAAATGAATTCTGTTCACCATTATGTCCTTCTACTCAGCATTACCTCTGATGAAGGCTCAGTTCCAAGATAAGAAGCAAGGCAACATCATGTGATTCACTGGTTTTACCATATCTCTTGTTATCCCAAAGTAGCTGGCTCATAAAACGGTGGAATGTTTATGGAAGACTCAACTATGGAGCAAACTTGGAGGCAACTCTTTGAAGATGGATTACAGGCCTACAGGCTGCAGTATATGATTTGAACTGGTGACCAAAATATGATACTGTTACTCCTACATGTGGTGTGGAGTTACTAATTCAAAGGAAGGAAGGAAGAAAGGACAGAAGGGAGGGAGAGAGAGAAAGCCAAGGAGAAGAAAAAAAGAAAAAAATCACACAGAAATGAAAATTTAATCTAATTGGTAAGTGTAACTACTGGAGTAAGCCTTAGAGGAAAGACTTAAATCTGTTTCCTCAGTTGGTCTTGGATCTTGTAGGTCTCTCACAGCCTGAGTATTTCACCAAGTCAAATGCGACAATGTTTAAAGATATGTATTTTTTTATACAACATAGTCCTTAAATATTAACGAATTACTGTCAGATTGCTTTTCACAAGATTGTTAAGTTCCAAAGTGAGTAAGCAAATGGTAGTAATATCTAAATTTGCCATTGAAAATCTTTCAAATCATCCAAAATCATCATGACCTCAGCTGTTAGAGGTGATAAAACAAGAATTAACTTCTTTGTTGAGGAGCTATAGGCTCTGTTTTCTGGAGAGATGGACACCAAGGTCTATTTTGAAATAGAAAGCAAAATGGAATTCTCTTCCTCTCTCTTCCTTCAACTTTCTCTGTCTCCCCCTCTTACCCCACTCCCTCCGTCCTTCCTAGATGTGCAATAGATATGTATTTTTTGGACTGACAGATAAATAAGGAGATAAATAACAGTAATTTTTCCTTAATGGATTAGGCATTTCTTGCTCATGCTTTTGAGTTTTCTTTAGCTGCCCATAAAGTCTCTGCTAGCAACACCATTCATGCACTTAGTGATTGCCTTATATATAGTCTTATATAATAAACTGGAGACTACAATGCACCACATTCAATAATGACTATAACATCTAGACAGAACATCATTAAGGAGATAGAGGACTTAAATGATACTATAAATCAACTAAATTTAACACCCTCATATGGAACACTCCACCCAACAATAGCAGAGTACATATTATCCTCAGGAGCCCAGGTAACATTCTAAAGGTTAACTAAATGTTAGGCTACAAAACAAGTTGTGATACATTTTTTTGAATTAGAACAATACAAAATATCTTCTCTCACCATAATGGAAGGAAGCTAAAAATCAATAACAGAAAGAAAATTGGAAAGTTCACTTTTAAATAATCAATGGGTTAAAGCAGAAATCGCAAGGGAAAATAGTCAATACTTTGAGATGAATGATAATAAAAACACAGCATACCAAAACTTATGGGATGAACAAAAGCAATAGTTACTGCTATAAATAGCTGTGAATGCCTACATTAAAAAAGAATCTTAAATCAATAGTTATCTTTGTGTGCCAACACGCCTGGCTAATTTCTGTATTTTTAGTAGAGACGGAGTTTCACCATGTTGGCCAGAGTGTTCTCGAACTCTTGACCTCAGGTGATCCGCCTGAATTCCTTGAGGAATTCAAAAAAGAAAAGCAAACAAAACCTAAAGCTAGCAGAAGGAATAAAATAATAAAGATTAAAATAGAAATAAATGAAATAGGAAAATGATAGAATCAATGAAAGCAAAAGTTGATTCTTTGAAATAATTAAAAATTTGGCAAACATTTAGTGAGACTGAGAAAAAAAGAAAGAAGATGTAAATAGTTAAAGACAGAAATAAATGTGGAGACATTACTACCAACCTTACAGAAATAAAAAGGATTATAAGAGAACACTATGAACAATTGTGTGCCATCAAATTAGATAACCAAGATGAAATAGACAAACTGCTGGAAACACATAACTTACCAAAACTCAGTCAAAAAAAAAAAAAAATAGAAAATCTGCCTGTAACAAGCAAAGAGATTCAGTAATCAAAAATCTCCCAACAACGAAAAGTTCAGAACCAGATGGCTTCACTTATGAATTCTACAAAACATTTAAGGAAGAATAACACCAATCTTTTTCAAACTCCTCCAAAGAACATAGAAGAGAAAAGAACACTTCCTATCAAATTCTATAAGGTCAGGATTATCCTGATACCAAACCCAAAGATATCACAAGGAAAGAAAACTACAAACCTAGATCTCTTATGAATATAGATAAAAATCTTCAACAAAATACTGGCAAATTGATCCTACAACATATTAAAAGTATTTTACACCATGACCAGTGGAATTTATCCCAAGAATGTAGAAATGGTTCATCCTAAGAAGAGTGATCAATGTAACACATCACATTAATAGAATAAAGGGAAAACCCCATATGATCATCTCACTTGACACAGAAAAAGCACTTAACAAAACCAACACCCTTTTATAATAAAAATACTCATAAAACTAGCAATAAAAGAGAACTTCATCAAAATGAAAAAGGACATCTATGAAAAACCTATAGCTATTATGATTCTCAATGCTGAAAGACTGAAAGCTTTCCTCCTGAAATCATATATTAATACAATAATGCTCATTTTCATCATTGCTATTCAACAGTGTACTGGAAGCTCTAGCCAGAGCAATTAGGCAAGAAAAATGAATAAAAGACATCCAGATTAGAAACAAAGAAGTAAAACTATCTCTATTCACAGTTGACATGATTCTATATGTAGAAAATCCCAACGAATCCACAAAAAACCCTATTTGAACTAATTAACAAGTTTAGCAAAGTTGCAGAGTACAAGACCACCAAAACACAGTTGTTTCTATATATGAGCAATAATCAATCTGTAAAGGAAGTTGAGAAAACATTTTCATTCATAATATTTTCCAAAAGAATAAAATGTCTAGGAAGCCAGGTGCAGTGGCTCACACCTGTAATCCCAGCACTTTCGGAAGCTGAGGCAGGTGGATCACCTGAGGTCAAGAGTTCGAGAACACTCTGGCCAACATGGTGAAACCCCGTCTCTACTAAAAATACAAAAATTAGCCAGGTGTGGTGGTGCATGCCTGTAGTCTCAGCTACTTGGGAGGCTGAGGCAGGACAATCACTTGAACCCAGGAAACAGAGGTTGCAGTGAGCCGAGATTGTGCCATTGCAGTCCAGCCTGGGTGACAGAGTGAGACTCCATTAAAAAAAAAACAAACAAACTAGGAAAACATTTAAGAAGGGAAGAATTTTTAGACTAAAAACTATGAAATACTTTTGAGAGAAATTAAAGATCTAAAAAATGGAAAGACATTCATGTCCATGGATTGGAAGACTTACTATTGTGAAGGTGGCAATATTACTCAAAGATCTACAGATTTAGTGTAATCTCCATCAAAATTCCAACAGTCTCTTTTGCAGAAATGAAAAACATGATGCTCAAATTCATATGGAATTGCAAGGACCCCCAAATAGCCAACATGATTTAAAAAAAGGACAAATTTGGAGGACTAACTCTTCCTGATTTCAGGACTTACTACAAAGTTACAGTAATCAAAAATCACGTGGTACTGGCATAAAGATAGACCCACGACATATAACTGAGAAGAAATAAATCCATAAATATAAAACCAATTGATTTTTGACAAGGGTGCCAACTCCATTCAATGGGGCAGGGTAGGGGAATAGTCTCTTCAATAAATGGTGCCATAACATCTGGATAACCACATGCAAAAGAAAGAAGTGACTCTTACCTCACACCATATACAAAAACTAACTTGAAATGGATCATAGACCTAAAATAAAAGCAAAAACTGTAAAACTCTTAGAAGAAAACATAAGAGTAAATAATCTTGACCTTGTATTTGGCAATGGATTTTCACTATGACACCAAAAGCAACAGAAAAAAAAAACAGGTAAAAAAAAGCAACAGAAGAAAAAACAGGCAAATTTGATTTCATCAAAATTAAAAGCTTATGCATCAAAGGACACCATGAAAGTGAAAAGACATTTGTCAAGAAAGTAAAAAGGCAACCTAAAGAATATGAGAAAACACTTGCAAATTATATTTCTGATAAGGGAATTATATTCAGAATAAATAAAGAATCCTCACAACATAACAACAAAAGGACAAACAACCCAATTTTTAAAAGGAGAAAAGTCAAAACCACCATGAGATATTACTTCATACCCATTAGGATGGCTACTATTAAAAAACAAAATAGCAAGTGTTGCGGAGGATGTGAAGAAATTAGAACCCTTGTGCACTGTTGATGAATGTAAAATGTGCAGCTGCTATAGAAAACAGTATTGAGGTTCTTCAAAAACTACAAACAGAATTACCATATGATCTAGCATCCCACTTCTGGGTATATACACAAAGAATTAGAAGAAGCAGGATCTCAAATTGATATTTGCACATCCGTGTTCACAGCAGCATTATTCACAATAGCCAAGAAATAAAAATAACTCAGACATCCACTGATGGATGAATGAATAAACCAGCTTTTATGTGCAGGACTTAGGTGACAGAAAGAAAGCCTATGGCCACCCAAATGAAAGATCTAGTAGAAGACACATGAATCTAGGGGCCACAAAGGACTACACACAGAGGAAAAGATGGAAATAAAACTCATTTGATTTTCTAGGCTGCTGAAAGCATAGGAATTTTTTTTTTCTCACAATTGTAAGCACAAGGAAGCCCTCTCAGGGGTTTGTGGCAG
This sequence comes from Pongo pygmaeus, assembly GCF_028885625.2. Taxonomy (NCBI): domain Eukaryota; kingdom Metazoa; phylum Chordata; class Mammalia; order Primates; family Hominidae; genus Pongo; species Pongo pygmaeus. Next base: position 181,623,823 of record NC_085930.1, on the reverse strand, counting down.
GACTACTATGTTTACCCACACAGGTTGTGAGCTAATTACTCCAGTTTTTCACATAGACTATGTTGTAAATGGCACCCCCAAAGTTGCACAATGCCCAGTCTGCATAACCTTCCTTGTGGTCCTTGTTTGTGATCAGAATGCATACTACCTATGTAGCCCAATGAAACCAAAGCCAATAATGTATTTTAAAGTGATTCTGACTAGAGAGTGCATGTAAGCCTCTGGAAGAAGAAAACTCAGATCTTCTCCAGAGGATCTTCAAGTGAGTTCTCAAAGAACTGACAAAAAATCCAGAAGAACACCAACTCACAGTGAAAAATCACAAAACGCACAAGCAAACAAAGCACCACAGGTGAGAGCCATAACAACTGCCAGTGGATTCACAGAGATTACAGATAACAAAAATATCAGACACCAAATATTAAACCGTGTATCTGATGTGTAAGAAGTTTTTTATTATTATTATTATGCTTTAAGTTTTAGGGTACGTGTGCACAATGTGCAGCTTAGTTACATATGTATACATGTGCCATGTTGGTGTGCTGCCCCCATTAACTCATCATTTAGCATTAGGTATATCTCCTAAAGCTATCCCTCCCCCCTCCCCCCACCCCACAACAGTCCCCAGACTGTGATGTTCCGCCTCCTGTGTCCATGTGTTCTCATTGTTCAATTCCCACCTATGAGTGAGAATACGCGGTGTTTGGTTTTTAGTTCTTGCGATAGTTTACTGAGAACGATGATTTCCAGTTTCATCCATATCCCTACAAACGACATGAATTCATCATTTTTTATGGCTGCATAGTATTCCATGGTGTATTTGTGCCACATTTTCTTAATCCAGTCTATCATTGTTGGACATTTGGGTTGGTTCCAAGTCTTTGCTATTGTGAATAGTGCCGCAATAAACATACATGTGCATGGGTCTTTATAGCAGCATGATTTAGAGTCCTTTGGGTATATACCCAGTAATGGGATGGCTGGGTCAAATGGTATTTCTAGTTCTAGATCCCTGAGGAATTGCCACACTGACTTCCACAATGGTTGAACTAGTTTACAGTCCCACCAACAGTGTAAAAGTGTTCCTATTTCTCCACATCCTCTCCAGCACCTGTTGTTTCCTGACTTTTTAATGGTTGCCATTCTAACTGGTGTGAGATGGTATCACATTGTGGTTTTGATTTGCATTTCTCTGATGGCCAGTGATGGTGAGCATTTTTTCATGTGTTTTTTGGCTGCATAAATGTCTTCTTTTGAGAAGTGTCTGTTCATGTCCTTCGCCCACTTTTTGATGGAGTTGTTTGTTTTTGTCTTGTAAATTTGTTTAAGTTCATTGTAGATTCTGGATATTAGCCCTTTGTGAGGTGAGTAGGTTGTGAAAATTTTCTCCCATTTTGTAGGTTGCCTGTTCACTCTGATGGTAGTTTCTTTTGCTGTGCAGAAGCTCTTTAGTTTAATTAGATCCCATTTGTCAATTTTGGCTTTTGTTGCCATTGCTTTTGGTGTTTTAGACATGAAGTCCTTGCCCATGCCTATGTCCTGAATGGTAATGCCTAGGTTTTCTTCTAGGGTTTTTATGGTTTTAGGTCTAACGTTTAAGTCTTTAATCCATCTTGAATTAATTTTTGTATAAGGTGTAAGGAAGGGATCCAGTTTCAGCTTTCTACATATGGCTAGCCAGTTTTCCCAGCACCATTTATTAAATAGGGAATCCTTTCCCCATTGCTTGTTTTTCTCAGGTTTGTCAAAGATCAGATAGTTGTAGATATGCGGCATTATTTCTGAGGGCTCTGTTCTGTTCCATTGATCTATATCTCTGTTTTGGTACCAGTACCATGCTGTTTTGGTTACTGTAGCCTTGTAGTATAGTTTGAAGTCAGGTAGCGTGATGCCTCCAGCTTTGTTCTTTTGGCTTAGGATTGACTTGGCAATGTGGGCTCTTTTTTGGTTCCATATGAACTTTAAAGCAGTTTTTTCCAATTCTGTGAAGAAAGTCATTGGTAGCTTGATGGGGATGGCATAGCATCTATAAATTACCTTGGGCAGTATGGCCATTTTCATGGTTTTGATTCTTCCTACCCAGGAGCATGGAATGTTCTTCCATTTGTTTGTATCCTCTTTTATTTCATTGAGCAGTGGTTTGTAGTTCTCCTTGAAGAGGTCTTGTCACCACCAGGCCTGCCCTAAAAGAGCTCCTGAAGGAAGCACTAAACATGGAAAGGAACAACTGGTACCAGCCACTGCAAAATCATGCCAAATTTTAAAGACCATCAAGGCTAGGAAGAAACTGCATCAACTAACCAGCAAAATAACCAGCTAACATCATAATGACAGGCTCAAATTCACACATAACAATATTAACTTTAAATGTAAATGGGCTAAATGCTCCAATTAAAAGACACAGACTGGCAAATTGGATAAAGACTCAAGACCCATCAGTGTGCTGTATTCAGGAAACCCATCTCACATGCAGAGACACACATAGGCTCAAAATAAAAGGATGGAGGAAGATCTACCAAGCAAATGGAAAACAAAAAAAGGAAGGGGTTTCAATACTAGTCTCTGATAAAACAGACTTTAAGCCAACGAAGATCAAAAGAGACAAAGAAGGCCATTACATAATGGTAAAGGGATCAATTCAACAAGAAGAGCTAAGTATCCTAAATATATATGCACCCAATACAGGAGCACCCAGATTCATAAAGCAAGTCATGAGTGACCTACAAAGAGACTTAGACTCCCACACTATAATAATGGGAGACTTTAACACCCCACTGTCAACATTAGACAGATCCACAAGACAGAAAGTTAAAAAGGATACCCAGGAATTCAACTCAGCTCTGCACCAAGTGGACCTAATAGACATCTACAGAACTCTCCACCCCAAATCAACAGAATATACATTTTTTTCAGTACCACACCACACCTATTCCAAAATTGACCACATAATTGGAAGTAAAGCTCTCCTCAGCAAATGTAAAAGATCAGACATTATAACAAACTGTCTCTCAGACCACAGTGCAATCAAACTAGAACTCAGGATTAAGAAACTCACTCAAAACCGCTCAACTACATGGAAACTGAACAACCTGCTCCTGAATGACTACTGGGTACATAACGAAATGAAGTCAGAAATAAAGATGTTCTTTGAAACCAATGAGAACAAAGACAAAACATACCAGAATCTCTGGGACACATTCAAAGCAGTGTGTAGAGGGAAATTTATAGCACTAAATGCCCACAAGAGAAAGCAGGAAAGATCTAAAATTGACACCCTAACATCACAATTAAAAGAACCAGAGAAGCAAGAGAAAACACATTCAAAAGCTAGCAGAAAGCAAGAAATAACTAAAATCAGAGCAGAACTGAAGGAAATAGAAACACAAAAAACCCTTCAAAAAATTAATGAATCCAGGAGCTGTTTTTTTGAAAGGATCAACAAAATTGATAGACCACTAGCAAGACTAATAAAGAAGAAAAGAGAGAAGAATCAAATAGATGCAATAAAAAATGATAAAGGGTATATCACCACCGATCCCACAGAAATACAAACTACCATCAGAGAATACTACAAACACCTCTACACAAATAAACTAGAAAATCTAGAAGAAATGGATAAATTCCTTGACACATACACCCTCCCAATACTAAACCAGGAAGAAGTTGACTCTCTGAATAGACCAATAACAGGCTCTGAAATTGTTGGCAATAATCAATAGCTTACCAACAAAAACGAGTCCAGGACCAGATGGATTCACAGCCGAATTCTACCAGAGGTACAAGGAGGAACTGGTACCATTCCTTCTGAAATTATTCCAATCAATAGAAAAAGAGGGAATCCTCCCTAACTCATTTTATGAGGCCAGCATCATCCTGATACCAAAGCCTGACAGAGACACAACAAAAAAAGAGAATTTTAGACCAATATCCTTGATGAACATTGATGCAAAAATCCTCAATAAAATACTGGCAAACCAAATCCAGCAGCACATCAAAAAACTTATCCACTGTGATCAAGTGGGCTTCATCCCTGGGATGCAAGGCTGGTTCAATATACACAAATCAATAAATGTAATCCAACATATAAACAGAACCAAAGACAAAAACCACATGATTATCTCAATAGATGCAGAAAAGGCCTTTGACAAAATTCAACAACCCTTCATGCTAAAAATTCTCAGTAAATTAGGTATTGATGGGACATATCTCAAAATAATAAGAGCTATCTATGACAAACCCATAGCCAATATCATACTGAATGGGTAAAAACTGAAATCATTCCCTTTGAAAACTGGCACAAGACAGGGATGCCCTCTCTCACCACTCCTATTCAACATAGTGTTGGAAGTTCTGGCCAGGGCAATTAGGCAGGAGAAGGAAATAATGGTATTCAATTATGAAAAGAGGAAGTCAAATTGTCCCTGTTTGCAGATGACATGATTGTATATCTAGAAAACCCCATTGTCTCAGCCCAAAATCTCCTTAAGCTGATAAGCAACTTCAGCAAAGTCTCAGGATACAAAATCAATGTGCAAAAATCACAAGCATTCTTATACACCAATAACAGACAAACAGAGAGCCAAATCATGAGTGAACTCCCATTCACAATTGCTTCAAAGAGAATAAAATACCTAGGAATCCAACTTACAAGGGACGTGAAGAAGTTTTTAAGGTTTTGCTTTTTTATTTTGCTTTGTTTGAGACAGTTTCACTTCACTCGGCCTACAGATTAGTAGCTGGGTCCACAGGTACAATCCCCATGCCCAGCCACCTTCTCCTTCTTCTTCTTTCTCTTTCTCTTTCTTTTCTTTTCTTCTCTTCTCTCTCTCTCTGTCTTTCCTCCTCCTCCTTCTCCTCCTCCTTCTCCTCCTCCTCCTCCTCCTCCTCCTCCTTCTTCTTCTTAGTCTTCTTCTTCTTCTTCTTTCTTCTTTCTTTCTTCATAGAGACAGGGTCTTGCTATTTTGCCTAGGCTGGTCTAGAACTCCTGGCCTCAAGCAATCCTCCTGCTTTGGCCTCCCAAAGTGCTGGGATTAGAGGCATGAGTCAGCATGTCCAGTCCTGAAGAAATTTTTACCAAGAGAATTCAATATATCAACATAAGAAATAAGAGCAAGCAGATTTAGAAAAGATCTAAATATAAATTTTTTAATGAACAATATGGCTTTTGAAATAAGAAACTTAAAATATGAGTTAAAATCTATCTATCTCTTGGTTTTGGGCTTTGAAATTTAAGGTAACAGCAATGAGATTTCCACTTCTAAGGGTATGGTTGACTGAGTAACTCTCTTGCTGAAAACAGGCAAAGCAGCTATGGAGATACAGCTGAAGAGTAAGTTGGGAACTGGAGGATATTGAAAAAGTCTGTATGGCTATTACTAGTATTAAAAAGAGAAAAAAGAATAAAAAGGAGTGCAATATTCAACAGATAATGGCTGGGAACTTCCAAAGTTAACAAAAGACTTCATTCCTCATATTCAGGAATCCTAATGATGTTGTATATAAACACACATACAACTTTTATTTAAATGAGATGCAAAAAGCATGAACAATGAAGTAAAAAATAAGTCCAATGCCATTACAATTAAGAACTTTGGTTCATCTAAAGTTACAAAGAAAATGAGAAGACAAAATACAAATTGGAAGGATATATTTGGAACATATTTCACTGACAAAGAGTAGTGTGACCAATGAGCTCTGCATTGTTAAACACCGTAATCAATTCTTAGGTCTCCCTTGTCAGCAACGTTTGACCCTGTTGGTTACTCCCTCTATAAAACACCTTCTCCTGTTTCCTAGACACAGTCTCCTGATTTCCCTTCTCTTTCTCTGCACAAGCCTCCTCAGTCTCCTTTGGTGTTTTCTTCTCATGTGACTCTAAAGCGGAGTGACCTAGAGCTCTGGCCTTGGACCTCTTCTGTTGTCTTATCTGCTTTCATTCCCTAAGTCATTTCATTCAGCTTCATGGCTTTCATACCATCTCTATGCTGATGAATTCCAATTGGATATCTCTAGCCCAGACAGCTGAATTCTAGGGTCATCCTACTGCCTGCTCCACATCTGCACTGGTATTTCTACAGGGTTCTCAATATGTTTTTTAAAAATGAGCCCTAAGTATTGCCTTTGAAATCTGCTCCAGTCTCCCCATCTCCTTTCGTGACAATCCCATCCTTCTAATTGCTTTGGCAAAATCTTAACATTACCCTTGACTTCCTTCTTTATCTCATATTCCAAATATGATCTATTTGCAGATCTTCTTATCCCTAACTTCAAAATATTCCCAGATTTAGACTGTTTCTCACCATTTCCACTACCATCAACTGAGTCAGAGCCATCACCATCTCTCACCTGGATTATTGCAATACTCTTCACCTGCTCTCATTGCTTTTGCCCTGTCCAGTCACATGTCAGTCAAATGGCTTCTGTTAAAACTTCAATCATATCAATTCTCTGCTTAAAACCCTTTAATGGATCCCTATGTCACCTACAAGGTGAAAATCCTTACTTTGACTTACAAGCACCTACATGGTATGCTGTCATTTCTTCTCTGACTTCATCCTATAAAACTTCCCCTTCCCTAATGCCCCTCCAGCAACTTTGAATTTTCTACTCTTTTGCCAACAAGCAAAGCATTCTCCTTTCAGGTTTCTTAACTTGCCATTCTCCCTGCCTGGGAAGCTCTTCCTCCAGATGTCTGCATAGCTCATTCCATCAAGTCCTTTAGGTCTTTGCTCAAAATCACCTTGTCAACGAGCCCCTCCCTGTCCAGCCTATACATAACTGCAAACCCTCCTCAACATAGAGATACATTCTCTCATTTCTTGCTTTCTTCTTTATATATCACTAATATACTATGTATTTTATTTATTTATATTCTTTCTCCCCCCTTATAAATTTCCATGAGGACAATGACTTTTGTATATTTTATTTACTGCTACATCCTCTGTATCTAGAATAATGCCTGACTTTGTTGAATGAATGAATAAATTAATATAATATTTAAAGGTCCTATACTCAAGTGTATGTGAGAGTATGGAGCATCAAATCGTTTATACACTACAGATGAGAGAGTAAATTTGTGCAATCACTTTGGAAAACCATTTGGCATTGCTTAATAAAGTTGATCATTTACATGTCCAAAACCCAGTGATCCCTCTCCTATATATATCTCCTACAGAAAACCTTGCACATGTGTAATAGAAATCATGAGCAAGAATGTGCAATGATGTTTGAAAAAGAAAATGAAAACAGGGCATGGTGGTGTGCATCTGTAGTCCCAGCTATTCAAGAGGTTAAAGTCAGGGGATGACTTAACGCCAGGAGTTCAACACCTGTGAATAGCCACTGCACACTCCAGCCTGGGCAACACAGCAAGAACTTGTCTCTCTTTTTTTTTTTTTTGACATGGAGTCTCCCTCTGTCACCAGGTTGGAGTGCGGTGGCACGATCTTGGCTCACTGCAGCCTCTGCCTCCCGAGTTCAAGTGATTCTCCTGCCTCAGCCTCCTGAGTAGCTGGGATTACAGGCACCCGCCACTGTGCCTGGCTAATTTTTGTATTTTTAGTAGAGATGGGGTTTCACCATGTTGGCCAGGATGATCTCGATCTCTTGACCTCGTGATCCACCTGCCTCGGCCTCCCAAAGTGCTGGGATTACAGGTGTGAGCCACTATGCCCAGCCAACCTTGTCTCTAACAAAAGATTAAAAATAAAAATAAAGTAAAAGCAAATTTAATGACTATTAATAGTAAAATGACAAAATCTGGAGTATTATAAAGCAAAAAAAATGAAACTACAGCTACAATCATCAATATGAATGAATGCCATGATCATAAGTTGGAGTACAGTTTCAGAATAATATGTATAAAAATGGCTTAACTTATGTGAAGTCCATAAATATTTAAAAATTATGAATATATTGTTTATATATATATATATGTACACACACATACAAAAACACACAAAAATCAATCATTGTGTACACACACACAGACACACACACACATTATATATATATATAATGAATTTATAAGGAAAGTCACCAGTAAAATTAACAGGTAATCCAGAATAAAGGGAAGGAATGTGAGTCTTGGCAATCTCATGAGAGCATCAAAGGTGCTTGTTCAACAAATTGGGTATGAAAAGAACATACTTCAACATGATAAAAGCTATATATGACAAATCCACAGCTAGCATCATATAGAATGGGGAAAACTGAAAGCCTTTCCTCTAAGATCTAGAATAATACAAGGTTGTCCATTTTCATCACTTTTATTCAACATAGTACTAGAAGTCCTAGTCAGAACCATAAGACAAGAGAAATGAATAAAGGACATTCAAATTGGAAAGGAAGAAGTCAAATAATCTTTGTTTGCAGACAATATGATCTTATGTTTAGAAAAACCTAAAGACTCCAGCAAAAAAAAAGTATTAGAATTGATAAAGTCAGTAAAGTTGCAGGACACAAAAATCAGCAGCATTTCTGTATGCCAACAGTAAACAATCTGAAAAAGAAACCAAGAAAGCAATCCCACTAACAATCACTACAAATAAAATAAAATACCTATGAATAAACTTAACAAAAGAAGTGAAAGATCTCTGCAGTGAAATCTATAAATTATTGATGAAAGAAATTGAAGAGGACCCAAAAACTGGAAAGGTATACCATGTTCATGGATTGGAAGAATCAATATTGTTAAAGTGTCCATACTACCCAAAGCAGTCTTCAAATTCAATGCAATCGTTATCAAAATATCAATGGCATTCTTCACAGAAATAGAAAAAATAATCCTAAAATTTATATGGAGCCATGGCTGGGTGCGGTGGCTCACTTCTGTAATCCCAGCACTTTGGGAGGCCAAGTGGGCAGATCAATTGAGGTCAGGAGATCAAATCCAGCCTGGCCAACATGGTAAAACCCTGTCTGTACCAAAAAATACAAAAATTAGCTGGGCGTCATGGTGTGCACCTGTAGTCCCAGCTTCTTGGGAAGCTGAGGTGAGAGAATCACTTGAACCCAGGAGGCAGAGATTGCAGTGAGCTGAGATCACACCACTGCACTCCAGCCTGGGTGACAGAGGGAGACCCTGTCTCAAAATACATATGGAGCCACACAAAAAAAATTGTAAAAGCAATCGAGCAAAGAGAGCAAAGCTGAAAGCATCACATTTCCTAACTTCAAGTTATACTACAAACTATATAATCAATAAAGCATGGTACTGACCTGAAAAACAGATGCATGGGCCAATGAAACAGAATAGAGAACCCAGAAATAAATGCATACATTATCACATTATCACATTATCAGTCAGCTTATTTTTGGCAAAGGTGCCATGAACATATATTGAAGAAAGGACAGTCTCTTCAATAAATGGTGCTGGACCTATAATCCCAGCTACTCAGGAGGCTGAGGCTGGAAGATCACTTGAGCCCAGGAGTTAGAGATCAGCTTGAGCAATATGAGACCCCACTTCCAAAAAAAATTTTTAAGAAAGAAAAAAGAAGAAATGTTAGTGGAAAAACTGGATACCCCTATGCAGAAGAATGAAACTAGACTCCTACTGTCAAATTCAAAAATCAAAACAAAATAAAGACTTAAATCTAGGACTTGAAGCTATGAAACAACTGAAAGAAAACATTGGGAAAGCACTGCGCAAAATTGGTCTGGGCAAAGATTTCTTGGCTAAGACCTCAAAAGCACAAGCAACCAAAGTGAAAATGGACATATGAGATGATACCAAGTTAAAAAGCTTCTGCACAGCAAAGGAAACAATCAACAAAGTAAAGAGACAACCTATAAAATGGGAGAAAATATTTGCAAACTACCTATCTGACAAGAGATTAATAACAAAAATATGTAAGGAACTCAAACATTCAGTAGCAAAAAACAAATAATGCAATTTTAAAATGGGCAAAGGACATTTCTCAAAAAAAGACATACAGATGACAAACAAGTATATAAAGAAAATGCTCAACATTTCTAATCATCAAAGAAATGCAAATCAAAATCACAATGAGAACTAATCTTACCCCAGTTAAAATGGCTTGTATCAAAAAGACAGGCAGTAACTGATGCTGGCGAGGATATGGAAAAAAGGAACCTTCCTATACTGTTGGTGGGGATGTAAATTAACACAACCACTATGGAGAACAACGTGGAGAATTCTAAAAAAAACTAGAAATAGATTCAGAAATCCTACTGCTGGTAAATACCCACAAGAAAGGAAATAGGTAAGTAATATTGGCATTCCCATGTTTATTGCAGTACTATTCACAATAGCTAAGATATGGAATCAACCAAGGTGCCCAGCAGTGGATGAATGGATAAAGAAAATGGGGGACACATACACAATGGACCATTATGCAACCATAAAAAAAGTATGAAATTCTGTTATTTGCAGCAACATGGATGGAACTGGAGGACATTTTGTTAAGTGATATAAGCCAGGCACAGAAAGACAAATATTATACGTTCTCTTTTATGTATGGGAATTAAAAGAAAAAATTGACCTCATGGAGACAAGAGAGAGTAGAACGACGGTTACCAGAGGCTGGGAAGGGTAGCGGAGAGCAAGAGATAAAGAGGGGATAGTTAATGGGTACAAAAGTAGAGTTACTCCCTCTGAGTAAGATCTAGTGTTTGATAGCATAATAGGGATACTATTGTTAACAATAATTTGTTGTATTTTTCAAAAGAACTAAAATAGTGCTTTTGGAGTGTTCCTAACACAAACAAATAATAAATGTTTGAGGTGATGGATATCCTAATTACACTTATTTGATCATTATACATTGTATGTTTGTATCAGTACATCATATGTACCCCATAAGTATGTGCAACTATTTTGTATCCATAATAATTAAAAATAAAAGAATTTTTAAAAATAAAAGGTAAATCAAAGAATAAACAAAAGCATACAATAAAGTTCTGTTTCTTAATGTTACTGAAGCACCAGGGATTCGGTGTAGGTCCTGCTGCTGGCCGCACAGAAAGCCAATCACTGAGACAATTATTGCCAAGGAAGAAAACTTAATCAGGTGCTACAGCTGAGGAGATTGGGGATCAGTCTCAAATTCATCTCCCAGAGTGACTAAAAGTAGGGGTTTATATAGCAGGGAAGAAATGTAACTATGTGTGAGAAAGCAGGAACTGGAAAGGGGTAAGAAAGCAATCATAATGAATGAGGGGCCTGGAGTCTCATTGTCTTGATGCCATAATGTGGTGAGTCTCAGTTCTTTGATACTGTTTGAGAGGCCTGGGGGTCCTTTCCTGAGGAAGGAACTCAGATAAAACAAATGTAAGTTTCACACTGTAAGATCAGAAAAGTCTATTTCTACATTTATCCAAAGAAAAAAAAACCCAAAAACTGTTTATGGGACTATTGGGTTGGATTCATTAATTTTATGTGGGTTCATAGGGCTGGTTCTCTGTAGTATCTTTTTTTACACCTTATACATACATCATCATTTTGCAGTTTAAATCTTACCTGAATAGTGTTGGTAAGCATGCCAAACCAGGGATTTAGGGGGGTAATACACTACTCTTTGGTCCAACCAACATTATTAAAAACTTTATTGGATCTTATAAATTGCAAATGAAAGGTATGCTGTTTGTTATGAGTGAAATGTAGAAATGTATGAAGAAAAATGTTAAAAATCTGTAATCCCCGCACTCCCTTCCCATCATGAAGGATCCAATATTAAAACTCTGTGTCCTGGCTGGGTGTGGTGGCTCATGTCTGTAATCCCAGCACTTTGAGAGACTGAGGCAGGAGGATCACTTGAGGTCAGGAGTCCGAGACCAGCCTGGCCAACATGGTGAAACCCCATCTCTTTCAAAAATACAAAAATTAGACGGGCATGGTGGCGATGCACCTGTAATCCCAGCTACTTGGGTAGCTGAGGCAGGAGAATCACTTGAACCCGGGAGGCAGAGGTTGCAGTACAATCTCCAGTGAGACACCATCTAAAAAAAACCCAAAAAACCAAAAAACTCTGTGTCCTTTCACATGTTTCTCCCTGCTCCCAATATTCCAGCTTAATTAATTTTTTGTTTTACAAATGGAAATATATATACATACATATATAGGTATACACGTATGCAGTTGTGTATAAAACTCAGCAACTCATTGCTTTAATAGTACATAGACTCCTTTCCAGATCAAAGTATACAGATTTAATCGGTTCTTTTAAAATACTGCATAATAACTCATTGAATTAATAGATTATAATTTATTCCAAGATTTGATAGTTCCCAATTATTTGTCACTACAAATAATGCTACAATAAACATTTTTCTCATTGATCTCAACATTCTGGATTCCAAATTGGGATTTCTGGGCCAATTTAACATTTTAGATGTTAAAAATACCTGTCCGGCCTGGGCGAGACAGCACATATCTGTAATCCAAGCACTTTGGGAGGCTGAGGCAGGCGGATCACTTGAGGCCAGAAGTTTGAGACCAGCGTGGGCAACACAGGGAAACCCCATCTCTACAAAAAAATGAAAATAAATAAATAACTGCCTGATTACTTCCTTAATCTTTTGCAGCACATTACACACCTAGCAACAGAAAATGAGAATGCTCTGGTCCCCACATCATCACCAGAATGAAATATTACTATTTGTCTTCCTGTTTGCCAGCCTGATAAGTGAACACAGTACCTAATTTTTGTGTTAACCACCAACATTCTTTACCTGCTGCTTCCATTCTGGTCAGCAAATGTGGTGCAGGTACAGTGGCTCCCTAAGCTCACTGCTTCTCAGTACCTCCCGGGGAGCATTTAAAAATGCTGATGCCCAGGCTTCCTCAGAGACCTACTGAATTGGAATCTTCCTGTGTTTGTTTATGTTTTAATTTCCACAGGTGATTCTGATACAGCTAACTTGGCACCTGTTCACTGACAGGCAACTGAAGATCACGAATAGAACCTACGTAGACTTGAAAAACCTACATTTCAAACCGTGTGGTGTGCGAATTAAGTATTTAAGAAAACGAGATACCCAAATGATCATTCCGATTAAATGTTCAAAAATTCAATTCACCTGCAACATTTTAATTCTATGAATTGTTTTAGCAAGGGATGATGCCTGCATGTTACTTCCTGTGCTTCAGAAACTAAAGCCTAAGGTACGGGAAGCAGCTGTGGACTGGCTATTTTTGCAGGACAATTTTCTGGACAACTATGGATTCCTTCTTGTAGAACATGAATACTGATCTTTTTGACAATGAAACAAGCTCAAGAGAGTCTTGGCCTCTCATCGCTGGACTCTGTCCCATCAAACCTCCTCACTTGAAGCATAGAGAAAACACTGCTACTCCAATTTTTATCAGAATGGACCTAGGCAGGGCAAGGGATTTTTAAAGACAATGGCCCTTCAGAAGAGGTCAGCTCAGCTGTTTGAGAGGCATGAATAGCAAGGCAGGGACATTCTCTCCTCTCTCCTTGGAACCAGACAGGGGCAGCCACCTTGTTGTCACACACTATGAGCAGCCACCAGGTGGCGAGTTTCCCTTATTTTCCTCAAAGCCCAAAGTACTTGAGAGAGAATAAAATGACTTCAAATTCCGGTTAAAATGAAAGTGAAGAGAAATAGTTTATATCTGGACCATAAGTAATCAGGGATGCAGACGAGATAATCAGAGCATTGTACCGACATGTCCTGATTGAGATCTTGCCACCAATGGCTTCCGGTAGTTATGTCATATCCTCTCTGTGTCTCCGTGCCTTATTTATTCAAATGGGGATAATAACAAAACCCACCTTGTAGGGGTTATTAGGAAATGATTAATATGCGTGACGTGCTGAGATACGGCCTGGCAAATTCTAAGCATTCAATATGCTTTAAAAAAAAAAAAAAAAAAAAAAAAAAAGAAAGTGGGAGGCGGAGCTTGCAGTGAGCCGAGATCGCGCCACTGCACTCCAGCCTGGGTGACAGAGCAAGACTCCGTCTCAAAAAAAATAAAAAAAAAAAAAAGGAAAGAAAAGAAAAGACCAAGAAAACCTCTGGTACTGTATTACGGCCTCATTTTAATTGCTTTTATGTTGATTTTGATTTCAGATTTCTCTTTATTCTTAAAATCTCCTAGAAAGTCATATTTATGTCAAAACTGGAAATGACCTAGTTAAAATAGATAAGTATAAAACAGGGCTCAAATACTTCCTGTTTTGAGAAAAATCAATGTATAAAACCCTCAAGTTTAATAAAACAGATAAATTTAAGAGATTACAAAAGAGCATTTCAGAAAGAAATGAATAGCAGTCTTTCTTTAAAAGTAAGCTTCCTTTCTGCATTAAGAATTTGGTTCAACTTGTGAAACTCACTTGCTCCTAACTGCCCTGTGAAGTGAGATGAACGCATCTTTAGGATGAATTGGGAAGCTGAGCATTCTGCTTCCGCAACCCCTGCTTCCCCTTTTTGTACGTGTTCCCTTCCCTACAAACTTGCCACACTGCCTGCCTGCAACCCATCCCCTTTTGTCTCCCAATCCCCTCCCTCCTGGAGGGGTGCAGGCAATGGATGAAGATCAGGAGGATATACAACACCCTCCATGGTACAGGCTGAAGGGTGGAGAGGAGTACTCCTCTTTCCCCCAAGCTCCAGGCAGCTCATCACATGGGTGAAAAGCTGGAGAGTGACCTGGGCGTGGTGCTGTTTACACTTGGGCAGACTTCCGGTTGGGGGCAACTTTGACTCCAGGGAGTTTATAATAATCATGCGGGCAGGGCATTGTGACTTACCCCTATAATCCCAGCACTTTGGGAGGCAGAAGCGGGTGGATAACCTGAGGTCAGGAGTTCAAGACCAGCCTGGCTAACATGGTGAAAACCCATCTTTCCTAAAAATAGGATGTGGTGGTGAATGCCTGTAATCCCAGCTACTTGGGAGGCTGAGGCAGGAGAATCGTTTGAACCTGGGAGGCAGAGGCTTCAGTGAGCCGAGATCGCGCCATTGCACTCTAACCTGGGCAACAAGAGCAAAACTCTGTTTCAAAAAAACCAAAAAAACAAATCATGTGGAAGAGGAGGAGGAGCCATCTGTTGAACTCTTTCTCTATTATAGGTAGTTGTTGGCATGCTCCCTCAATTCCCAAAACACCTTGTGTGGCCCTGTGACATTGGGACAGAGATAAGAAACTGAGGTCACGGAATTACGATAGTCAATGAAAAGTCTTGGCCTTAGGTTTGTCTCGAGTGTTAAACTACTACTGGAATGGAATATCTCCAAACCGAAAAAGGGGTTAGGTGAGATGAGCGTTTCAATGTAATTCTGGGGGTGGGGGAGGGGAGAAAACCACAGTGTTAGCCTAAGCTCTACTCACACAAATACAAACATAATCTGCTTCCGAGACACTTGTGCCCCTAAATCAATACCGAATTCCTTTAATATTCTCTCTTTGCATGTTCTCACTTATATGTGGGAGCTAAATGATGAGAACTCATGGACATGAAGAAGGGAACCACAGACACGGTGGCCTACTCAAGGGTAGAGGGTGGGAGGAGAGAGAGGAGCAGAGAAAATGACTATTAGATACTAGGCTTAGTACCTGGGTGATGAAATAATCTGTATAACAAACCCCCATGACACAAGTTTACCTATATAGCAAACCTGCACATGTACCCCTGCACCTAAAATAAAAGTTTAAAAAAAAGAAAAGAGAAAAAAAGAAGACAAAAGAAAAAAGACAGTTTAGTGTAACATATTAGCATAAATTTGGCATCAGATCGGTGTTAGAAACCCATTTCACTGCTTAAAATCTGAGTAATTTGGGGAAAACATCTCTGAGCCTTGATTTCCTCCCTTATAAAATGAGAATATTATCTACTTCTAGCATTAAAAGAGTTAACTGAGTTAACATATGTCACCAAATTTATATCAGGGCCTTGTGGCCTGGTCTCAGTCTCCATGTCTTATTCAGATGAATACAATCTAATATCTGAAAGTAAACAAAGGTGATTTCAATCTTCATACTCATGTCTCTTAGACTATGATGTGGGAATGAATGCCGAACCCACAACATCTCTTAAAATTTTTTTCTGGTTCCTTTGCTCTGTCTCTCATTCCACATCTCTCCCAAAGCGTTGCTCCCATTCCCAAAACAAAACTTCCTTGAAAACCTGACCTTATTTTCCTCCTTGCTCACCCTTTTCCTCCAATCTCTGTTTTTTCTTCTCTCTATTGAGAAGAATTTGACCACAAACTCATTTCCAATTATATTTCTTTCTGAACTTGACTCTGATTCTGCATCACAAAAGCCAGCAAAGGGGATAGAAAAGGTGGGGGGAAAGTGAGACCTAAACATTACTGACAGAATTTTCTTAACATTAACTATCATTTTTTACAATGGACTTTGGGGACTCGGGGAGGGGAAAGGATGGGAAGGGGGTAAGGGGTAAAAGACTACAAATTGAATTCAGGGTATACTGCTCAGGTGATGGGTGCACCAAAATCTCAAAAGTCACCACTAAAGAACTTACTCATGGAACCAAATACCACCTGTTCCCCCAAAACCTATGAAAATAAAAATAGTTTTTAAAAATTTAGTATCATTTTTAACATAATCGGCATACACATGCAAAGCTACTTGTTGTGGCCTGATGTAAGAGCAAGTATGAAAATAAATAGGTAATGTTTTATTTCCTCTTATATTATTGACTTGTAAATTTTCAATACTCTTTCCTCACTCAGTAAGCTACCTCCAGAAATATTTGTATCCTCCTCCAATCCCACATTACCCATCAGGTTATGTTAGGAGCTCTTTCCTATAAAATAATATTCCTTCATGAAGACAGTGGTGCTGGAAAAAAATATGGACCAGAAACCAAACAGGGGGAATCCTGGGTGAGTCAATAATTTGTCCTCAGTGGCAACCTATTGGCATATTGGACAAGCTATTCCTGGTCACGTAGGGCTGTCCTTCTCAAACTCCTGACCTCAAGCAAACCGCCCGCCTCGGCCTCCCATGAGTGCTGGGATTACAGGTGTGAACCACCGCGTCCAGCCTTGGGCTGTCCTTTGCATTGCAAGATGTTTAGCATCCTTAGCTCCGAGGTTCTATGTGGCTGTAGCTATTTTTTACTCAGATGACTCTGTTCACTAGAAGTGGGCTTTTGTCCATCATTTCCACGTGCCTAAGGGAGTAATTTAAGGATTTCTTTCTGTACAAAATATGTTGTTCTTTGGGAAGTTTCTGATTTTAATGACTTCCTTTTTTCTTTTTTATACATAAAATTAAGATTTATTTACTTTAATTATCTATTTGCACTAAAGGACTAGATTTTTTCTTAATAACAATAGGATCATGGTTTTTATTGACAATTTAAAACATAATCTTGGAAGCCATGGCTAGATTTAGAGATGTTGGTGAAAAGCCCTCACATACAAAACTTATTTTATCTACTCAACACATAATCAGATCCTGCAGTATTTAGACATTAATTTTTATCATTAAGTAAACATTTGAGATTCAGATAACTTTGTTTTACTTATTTATTTGCATCTTCTCTCATTTTACTGTTTCTTTTTGTCACAGGTTTATCATATTCCTATCTTTCACCCTGCATAAACAAATTGTCCCTTTTTTTTTTTTTTTTTGAGATGGAGTCTCACTTTGTCACCCATGCTGGAGTGCAGTGGCACGATCTTGAATCACTGCAACCTCCGCCTCCCGGGTTCAAGAGATTCTCCTACCTCAGCCTCCCGAGTAACTGGGACTACAGGCACCTGCCACCACACCTGGGCTGCAAGTGCATGCCTCTACATTCAATACTTTTTTTTTCTAGAAACAGGGTCTCATTTTGTTGCCCAGATTTGTCTCAAACTCCTGGCTTTAAGCAATCCTCCCATCTCAGCCTCCTAAAGTGTAGGGATTACAGGCATGAGCCAACATGCCCAGCCAGTCATTTGTTTTAAATATTACTTTTTTTGGTAGAACAATTTAAGTCTGTAATTTTCTCTAAGTATTATTCTGTTTATCATACATTTTTGACATATAATACTTGTATTTTCAGTGAGTCCTAAATTTTATATAACCTAACTTGTTATTTACTCCTGAAACTAAGGATTGACAAGGCATGGTGGCTCACGCCTGTAATCCCAGCACTTTGGGAGGCCGAGATGAGCAGATCATGAGGTCAGGAGTTCGAGACTAGCCTGGCCAATATGGTGAAATCCTGTCTCTACTAAAAATACAAAATTTAGCTGAGCATGGTGGTGTGTACCTGTAGTCTCAGCCACTCAGGAGGCTGAGGCAGGAGAATTGCTTGAACCCGGGAGGCAGAGGTTGCAGTGAGCCAAGATCACATCACTGCACTCTGGCCTGGGCAACAGAGTGAGACTCTGTCTAAAAAATAAAAAATTAAAAAAAAAAAAGAAAGAAAGAAAAGGAAAAGAAACTAAGGGTTATATGGGAAATTTTTTAACTTAGGAAACATGAAAATTTTAAATGACCCTTTTGCTACTGACTTCTAAATTCATTGCATTGAAGGCAGAAAACATATTTGCTGTTATATTAAATATTTCAAATTTATTCATGTCTCTTGTAGGCTGGTATATGGTTAAATTTTGTGAATGCTTAAAAACTTTAAAAGTAAGTGTGTGAATTTCACTTCAATTAAAAAAATAACTGTATGTATTAATTATGCTTTCTTGATCTCTTATTTCTTTAACCAGTATATAACTATCTTGTTTGCCCTTAACATTTTCTTTTGTGTGATAAGATTGATGCCTCAGATTTCTTTTGTTTCACGTTTTCCTGTTACATTTTTTTCTATTCTCTATTTTCAGCTACTCTTTATATCCCTTTCTTAATGTTTCTTATAAATTATATACTGCTGAAGCTTGTTTTGCTATTAGTCTGAGAATCTCTACTTTTGATTAATGAGTTTCACCCATTTATATTTATTGTAACCACTATAATACTGGGACTTATTTATGTATCTCTATTCTTTGCTTTCTTTTTACCATGCTTTGTTTTGTTTCTTTTTACATTCTCTGAACTTCCACTGGATAGTTTAAATTTTTTTCTTTTTGAGAGAAGAGCTCATTCTGTCACTCAGGCTGGAGGGCAGTGGCACAATCTTGGCTTGCTGCAACCTTCACCTCCCAAGCTCAAGCAATTCTCTCACCTCAGCCTCCCAAGCAGCTGAGACTACAGGTGTTTTCAAGTTTTCTTTCTTTCTTTTTTTTTTGTGTGTGTGTATGGAGATAAGATCTCACTTTATTGCCCAGGCTGGTTTCAAACTCCTGGGCTCAAGCGATCCTGCCTCCTTGGTCTCCCAAAGTGCTGGGATTACAGGCATGCACCATCATACCCAGCCTAAATTCTTTTCTAGTAGTTTTAAAGTTGTAAATTCTACTTTTAAAATGTCTAGTGGTTAGCTCTAACTTATAAGACTAATAGTTATGCTTATTTCTCAACCTGTTTAAATGTTATTAATCTCTGAATCTGACCCACCTATCCCCAAATAGTTAAGAATTTTAGCAAGAATTTCTTAATTCCCATTGTACCATCTCTATATTGCTGTTGATACCATTTGGAGTTTTAGTACTAGATTATACTTTAATTTTGTTATTACTGTTGTTGGGCCCTTGTTTACTTAGATTTTAATACATTTTAATAAATTATTCATTTTGCCAGCCTGGACAATGGATTTCTCCAGCCAGATTCCTGTCCTGACCTTATACCCTAGTTTGGGTTGGCACTGCTGATATCTTGTCCTGCAGTAGTGGGGGAAAGAAAATGATCCGTCCTTCATCTGTGATCCCTGGTGCCCTCCTGTTCCAGGCCACATTCTTGGATGCTGTTCCTCCACTTCAGACCCCAGCAACTTTCCTTCATTGTAAGAATTTTTCACATTCTTATGTTGATTTCTGAACATGACTGATATTTATGTTCTCTGTATCATAGAGAGCAAGTCAGGAGGGAGGGTCAGATGACCTTTGATAGTGCCATCTTAATTGCTAGTAATTGCTAGGAATCCTCTTTTATGTTTTAAGTGTTTTATGTTCTTCACAGAATTATTAGTAGAATCAAAGAAATAATACATGTGAGAGTTTTTAAAACCTACGTTACATAAATGTTCACTGTGTATTATTCATAGTGAATGGTGAATGTGTTATTGAGGAGTATTTTTTTTACCTCTAGAGCTTTGAATGGGCAAGGAACTTGGAGAGAAGAAAAGCAGTAACTAGCTCATTATGGCAATTTTGTAGTATTTTCAGTTGACATATTTTGAGGTGAGTGACATATTCAAGACAGGGATATTAGAGAAAGCCTAGTCACTTCCTCCCTTCTCTATTTAAAATTTTCATTTAAATTTTTTGAACACAATAGACAAGAGAATACGATGCATAATGGATGGGGACTAATGGAAGAGTCAAAAGTCGATATGAGTTCATCTTCCTCTCCCATGTAATACTGACACAAACTTCAAAAAGAAAATTAGTATAAATATTACTTGTATTTGGAGGTGAATATTGACTTCATTAGGAAGATTATACCTAAGTCCTCTCTTTCATTATTATGCTGATCCTTTCCAGAAGAAAATTTCCTTAAAAAAATATAGGGCAAGAGAAATGATACTTTTACATAATCTTGGTAAGAATGAATTATTCTTTTTAACTCTAAAAGTGCACAATTTTTTTGTGCCATTCTGCAGAATGTTTCACTTAAAAACTAAACTAAATAAATGTAAAAATATACCATATTTTCTTTAATTTTCCATGAATTACCACTAAAAGAAATGTTGACAATTTATCATCCCTTGGGATATTATAGAGACAAAGATTTTCTGTATTCTTTATACTAATGTGATAATTATTATTATCATTCTTTGTAGTAATTCAATAAAAAGTTATAATCACCACATTTTGAAGGCTCTAAAATGTGTCCAAACAAAAGAGAATAAAAACAAGAATTTTATTTTTAATGATACAAGAGGGAAAAAACAGAGCATCCAAGGTTTTTGTGTGCATGTGCATGTGTGTGTGTGTTTGTTTTGTTTTTGTTTTTGTTTTTTTACTTTAAGTTCTAGGATACATGTGTAGAACATACAGGTTTGTTACATAGGTATACACGTGCTGTGGTGGTTTGTGGCACCCATCAACCTATCACCCAGGTTTTAAGCCCTGCATGCGTTAGTTATTTGTCTGAGCATCAGAGGTTTTTTTGTTTTTTGGTTTTTTTGAGATGGAATCTCACTCTGTCACCCAGGCTGGAGTGCAGTGGCACAATCTCAGCTCACTGCAACCTCCGCCTCCTGGGTTCAAGTGATTACCCTGCCTCAGCTGCCTCATCCTCAGCTGGGATTACAGGCATGCGCCACCATGCCCAGGTAATTTTTTTGGTAGAGACGGTGTTTCACCATATTGGCCAGGCTGGTCTCGAATTCCTGACCTTAAGTGATCTGCCTGCCTCGGCCTCCCAAAGTGCTGGGGTTACAGGTGTAAGCCACCACACCTGGCCGCATCAGAGGTTTTTAAACAAACTTTGAATATTTTCCACGTGTGAAGATGAAGTGATAAGGGCAAAATTGTTTTCCGTAAAACTGGTTCTCATGTTTTGCTTTGATAATTAAAGAATCCTAAATTAAATAACAACAAACTGCCTGAAAATCTGATAACAAAAACTCAAAATTATCTTGTGATAATTTTTCTAAATTTATTAGAAGGTCTGATGCTCTTACTACAATCCCTGGTGCCAATTTTAAAGTGATTGATTTAGTAGACTGTAATATAAAGTATACGCAAATTCTAATTTGCCTGAGGTGTATAAAACATTCTGACTTATTCATTAGGCTTGCCTAATATTTTAAGACGATATCCATGCAGTCTTCATAGATTCTATAAAATAATTTACCAGTGCACAGTGTATATATACTACCTCAGAGAGAGATCAGTGCAGCAGAAACATCATGCTGTTTCTTTTTCTTTTTCTTTTTCTTTTTTTGAGACTGAGTGGCTCTTTCGCCCAGGCGGGACTGCAGTGGCACTATCTTGGCTCACTGCAAGCTCCGCCCCCCGGGTTCACGCCATTCTCCTGCCTCAGCCTCCCGAGTAGCTGGGACTACAGGCGCCCGCCACCGCGCCTGTTTCTTCTTAACCTGTATAGACAAGTGGAGGAACCCAGATGCAATTTGCCCACAGCAACTTATCAGTGAATGTTCCAGTTGGTAGGGTTCCAGTGGCATTGAACAGAACATTGAACTCAGTTGGTGTAGAAAGATAGCATAAAAAGCCTAAGGTAACATGATTCTGGGCTTAGTTAAGTCATTGGCACTTGCCCATCATTTAGGACCCAGGTTCTCTTCATTCTTCTGCTGTGCTTTGCTCATCATGTTAGCTTTTGACTCTGGCTTGCAGGATGGCTGCAGCAGCTTCAAGTACTTTACAACAGAAAAAGTCTCTCTTGTATCCCTTTTTAAGAAAGAAAAACTCTCCCCTAGTCACTGTTCAGAATTCTAGACATTCCCATTCTTAAATCATTCACTGGCAGGGAAAATAGAATTTCCATGTTGGACTTAGATTAATCAAGATTATCCTCCCTAGAGCTAGGGAACGGTTCAGTCTTTTCTAAAGTATACAGTATCCTGATAGCTGAACAAAATCAAGGTTCTGATTGCAGGAAAGATGAGTGGACAGAATGGCTGCAGGATAGGTGGTCACTAATGTCTGGTATGTTGAGTCAGAGGAGGAGCCTAAAAACAATTGGTTCCAGAAGCAGGGCTGAGGCAGCCGGGAACAGTGGCTCACGCCTGTAATCCCAGCACTTTGTGGGGCCGAGGGGGACGGATCACGAGGTCAGGAGATCGAGACCATCCTGGCTAACATGGTGAAACCCCGTCTCTACTAAAAAATACAAAAAATTAGCCGGGCGTCGTGGTGGGCGCCTGGAGTCCCAGCTACTCGGGAGGCTGAGGCAGGAGAATGGCGTGAACGCGGGAGGAGGAGCTTGCAGTGAGCCGAGGTCGCGCCACTGCAGTCCAGCCTGGGCGACAGAGGGAGACTCCGTCTCAAAAAAAAAAAAAAAAAAAAAAAATGCAGGGCTGGGGCTTCCAGGGTATTTACTCTGGGGTAAGAGCATAAATATTAAAAAATAACTGGGCAATGCTATTCCTTTTTTCCTGATTTTAAATGGCAGCCTCCACACCTGATGATTTTTCAGGGAAAGGTAAAATACCATGATGATGTCTCTTAAAAGAAACAAGAAATTTCCTACATGGAGGTACCAGTGGTTCAGTATATTTGTAACTAAAATAAATTTGGGGAGATATACAATTGAATCAATTAGGACACTTTCAGCTTCAGTTCACAGAAACCTCATTTCTGATGGGGTTACACAGTAAGAAAAGAGATCCTTCACGGTGAGTCCAAAGGCAGGGCACGATCCATGGTTGGTTGATTTGGCTCTTTCCATCTTTTGGTTCTACCTTCCTCAGTTAAGCTTCATTCTCAGGCTGGTGGCTGTAGTGATTCCAGATATCACAGCCATTCCAGGTAGTGGCCAGGGGCAGACCAGCAGCTGCTTATTAAGAGTGGGAGGAATTTTCCCAGATGTCCTCAGTATACCTCCTCTCCATACTGGCCAGAGTTGAGTCATAGTTCATTCTTGAGTCAATCACTGACAGGAAGATTGGCTTAGTTAAACATCTAGGGTGTGAGAATTCTTACTGCAGGTTTGTTTTCATTGTGATTGGAAAAACCAATTTTCTCTTACCTCTGTAACTCTAGCTAATCTAAGCTAATCTAAATCAGAGGTCAGCAAACAAATCTGACTCATCACATGTTTTGGTAAGTAAAGTTTTATTGGAACACAGCCGCATCCAATGAGGTTTTAGGCAGGGGAGTGTCTGGATTAGATTTGTATTTCCCAAAGATCACTGGCTGCAGGTGGCAAATAGATTGTGGAACAACAATGGACAGAGAGAGATCAGTCCCTTGGGTATTGTAGCAGTTCTAGTGGGGGATTTGGAGGCATTGGTGGTAGAGATGGTGAGAAGTAACTGGAACCCTATGTGAACTGACTGGGTTTCCATTAAACCTTTAAACTACCTTCAAGGAGCTTATAATGTAATAGAAGAGGTGATTTACAAGTATAAAATCACAGAAACAGTTTATAATTAGGAAATAAACTGAAAAGTTCAAACTCTGAGCACTACAGGAATTGAAAGCAGGAAATGGATCAGGACTCCAGTGGTTAGGTCTTGGGTGGAGAAGCCAGAGGCAAGAGGTGGTGTGACGGTTAATACTAAGTTTCTTTTATTATTATTATTATTATTATTATTATTATTTTCTCATTTTATTTTATTTTTTTTTTTATTATTATTATACTTTAAGTTTTAGGGTACATGTGCACAACATGCAGGTTTGTTACTTATGTATACATGTGCCATGTTGGTGTGCTGCACGCATTAACTCGTCATTTAGCATTAGGTGTGTTTATTGCGGCACTATTCACAATAGCAAAGACTTGGAACCAACCCAAATGTCCAACAATGATAGACTGGATTAAGAAAATGTGGCACGTATACACCATGGAATGCTATGCAGCCATAAAAAATGATGAGTTCATGTCCTTTGTAGGGACATGGATGAAGCTGGAAACCATCATTCTCAGCAAACTATGGCAATGACAAAAAACCAAACACTGCATGTTCTCACTCATAGGTGGGAATTGAACAATGAGAACACGTGGACACAGGAAGGGGAACATCACACACTGGGGACTGTTGTGGGGTGGGGGGAGGGGGGAGGGATAGCATTAGGAGATATACCTAATGCTAAATGATGGGTTAATACTAAGTTTCAACTTGATTGGGTTGAAGGATGCAAAGTATTGTTCCTAGGTGTGTCTGTGAGGGTGCTGCCAAAGGAGATTAACATTTGAGTCAGTGGACTGGGAGAGGCAGACCCACCCTCAATGTAGGGTGGAGTGGGGGGCACCGTCTAATCAACTGTCGGGGGGGCTTGAATAAAGCAGGCAGAAAAAGGTGGGAGAAGCCAACTTGCTGAGTCTTCCAGCCTTCATCTTTCTCCCGTGGTGGATGCTTTCTGCCCTCGAACATCAGACTCCCAGTTCTTCAGCTTTTGGACTCTTGGACTTACACCAGTGGTTTGCCAGAGGCTCTCGGGCCTTTGACCACAGACCGAAGGCTGCACTGTCGGCTTCCCTACTTTTGAGGTTTTGGGATTTGAACTGGCTTCCTTGCTGCTCAGCTTGCAGACAACCTATTGTGGCACTTTACCATGTGATCATGTGAGTCAATACTCTTTAATAAGCTCCCCTTCATATATACATCTACCCTATTAGTTCTGTCCCTCAGAGAACCCACCCTGACTAATACGGGGGGCAAGAGGCAGAACAGTGAGGGAAGGGACCTATAGAGCAGAGATGGTTCAATGGGAGGGAAGGACAAATATTGTTGCACAGGCAAGGTAAGGCCCAATTATGAGAACTCTGGAAGGCCAGAGTTTAATAGACTTGATGTGAGATTGAACAAGAAGCCATTAAAAATGTTTATACTGCCTGAGAAGGATAGAGATGAAAGCAAGATTAAAGAAGTCTAGTTCTGCCAGATTTTTGTGGTTAATTAGACCAAGAAGAACTTGCTGCCTTCATGGTTGTTGAATGAGGGACTGGACTTAGAAATGGAGATGAGAGGTGGTTATTAGGAACATCCAACAGGTTAAAAATAATGAATTTGCTTTGGACATACAATGAGCTTGAAATGATGATGAATTATCCAGTAATAAATGTGCAGAGGCAATATAAACTGGATGATTTTATTTGCATCTCTCTGTACTGTTTCCAATCCCATGTTGTCTTCTCTTAATAGCCCTCCAAAAAGGAATGTTTCATGATTTGTACAAAGGAAAATTCTGGTCTCTAAAGGACTTGGTAAGACTTTACAGAATGAAATATTTTGATAAATCACCTCAATCTTATATTAAATATTACTGTCATGCAATAGAATTTAATTGCTTAGTCATAGATTTGCTTGTATTTTTTACCAGTTTTGATAAGCAACTATTGATATTTAGAAAATCTAACAATAGTAATTACAAGAGCTGTAAGCAGAGTCCTATTTTAGTGATCTTGCTTAGATAAAAAATATATTTAACTTTCCTTAAAACTAATATATGTTGCAATCTTTAGCAAAATAACCTTGAGATATATTGGACATTTTTGTAAATAAACATACATGCATGTCCTGTTTGCGAGTTTTTTACTGGTTTATTAATGACCCACCTCCATTGTGACTTTTTGTCAGAGATGAAAGTATGTTTTATCTCTTTATCCTCCCACCCCTCAACTCTGATGAAATAAACTACCAACATGCCAATATAGTATTTCACAGAAAAATCTCAAATTTCAAAGATCCAAACACGTTACAAATGACAAACACCAAAAGAACAACATCTTTGCTACAGAGATTAGCTTCAGAAAGGACAACAACTGTTGAAGGCATCTGCTAAGTGGAAGTTTTAATTCAATGGAATTTGTTGTAACTCTATCAGCAAAGCTCAATTGCTGTGCACCATCTGTTGAGGCTCTGAAACTGCCTTGCTTATATAGAACCGGATGTAACAATCACACCCATTATAGTAGAATACTATTTTTTATTAACTTTTCGTCTTTCCATTTATTTCCCAATGCTTTCGGAGTCCTTAGAAGATGAATTGGCAAGAAAAAACATAATCTCAAGAGTCAAAGGGACAACTCAACAACAAATAAACAGCCTGATTTTAAAACAGGCAAAGAAGTTGAATAGAAATGTCTCCAAAAAGATATATACATGGCCAATAAACACATGAAAAGATGCACAACATTGCTAATTGTTAGAGAAATGCGAATCAAGACCACAATGAGATACTACTTCACTTCCATTAGGATGGTTTTTATAAAAAACAAACAAACAGAAAATAGTAAATGTTGGCTAGGATATGGAGAAATTGGAACGCTTGTTTACCACTGGTGGAAATGTAAAATGGCGTAGCCACTGTGGAAAAATATATGGCAGTTCCTAAAAATATTAAAAATAGAACTCCCATATGTATCTGGCAATTTCACTTCTGGGTATATAACGAAAGTAATTGACAGCAAGGACTTGTATAGATATTTGTACATCCATGCCCAAAACAACATTATTCACAATAGCCAAAATTAGAAGCAGCCCAAGTGTTCATTGACGGATGAATGGATAAGCACAATGTGGTATATAGATACAATGGAATATTATTTGGCCTCAAAAAAGAAGGAAATTCTAACACATGCTACAACTTGGATGAACCTTGAAGACATTATGCTATATGAAACTCGCAATGAGGTTCCAGGGCCCTGATTTTGACCACAGTATTCCCTGCTGCCCAGTCTGCCATCCCTTGACCTGCTTTCTAAGCCTGGCTTTACAACCTTCCTGGAAATCACAATTTCACTGAAAGTTTAAACTATTCATGATACATTTATAGAAAAAAGATGTGTATATTGTGTATTTAGCTATCATTTATTGAGCATTATAAAATGTGTCAGGCACTGTTGAGAGGCTGAGAATTCAATAGTTCCTAATGCAAAATAGGCATTAATCAAAGAACCACACCAATAAAAAGGTGTAGTTGCCTGAAAGCATATACCTACTTGAGGGCGTTGACCCCGATAGTCAGGGAAGGCTTCCTTGAGGAAGTGGTAGCTGAAGAAAGATCTGAGTGATACAGAGGATTTATCCTGGCAGAGCAATGGGGGATTTTAGTAGGACTTTCCAGAGAGAGGAAACAGCTTGGACCCAGAGCCAAGAATAGGAGAAAGTATGGTATTTTCAAGAAACTAAATGATCAGCATGCTGTGCAATAGGCCAGAAACATAAATAGGGTCAAGGCAGTGGCTTATAAGTCATCTGTCAATCTTGAGATTTTGGTTGTTTTCTGTAAAAACAGTAGAGAACCAATAAGGGTTTTAGTGTGTTTGGGTGAGAGAGATGATATGATTAAATTTACTCTGCCTGCCTTTTGGAGAATAGATTGTTGGGGTTCAGAGTAGCTATAGGGCACCAGTTAGACGGTATTGGTGACAAATTAGATATGAGTCACAGAAAAGAAGGAGATGGGAGGTAGAAAAGATGACCCCTTGGTCTTTAGCTTGCATAGCTGGATGGATACTGATGTGATCACTGAGGTAGGAAACATATCATCAGATCTTAGTTCAGTTTGGAATATGGTGATTTTTATCATCCACCAAGATCACAAGTTAAGTTTAGAATATGTTGATTTTTAGGGGCCTTTGAGACATACAGATGAAGATGGTAAATAGTTTTGTATTTAGAAATCAGAAGAGATATGAAGATTAGGCTTATTTATGGGGAAGTGAAGGAACTCAAGGGCATAAGTGAAATCACCTGGTGAGAGTTTACAGCAAGAAGAAAAAAGGACTTAGGAGTCTGAAGGAGCTCTAAAATTTAAATGCTGGATGAAGAGAAATGAGTCTTTAAAAGAGGAGGGAATGATTAATTAGAAAAATAGGAAGTTAAAATAAAAAATAGGATAGTGCTGGCGGAGCACAGTGACTCATGCCTGTAATCCCAGCATTTTGGGAGGCTGAGGCAGGCGGATCACGAGGTCAGGAGATCGAGACCATCCTGGCTAACACAGTGAAACCCCGTCTCTACTAAAAAAAACAAAAAAAAACAAAAAATTAGCCAGGCATGGTGGCGGGCGCCTGTAGTCCCAGCTACTTGGGAGGCTGAGGTGGGAGAATGGTGTGAACCCGGGAGGCGGAGCTTGCAGTGAGCCGAGATTGTGCCACTGCACTCCAGGCTGGGCGACAAAGCAAGACTCTGTCTCAGAAAATAATAATAATAATAATAGGATAGTGCTGTGTCACAAAAGTAAAGGGAGAGTGTTTCAGAAATGTAGGTCCACAGAGTTGGATACTGCTGAGAAGCAAAGTGAGATGAGAACTGAAAAAAATGTAACAGCATGAGAATCATTGGTGACTTGAGTAACTGTTGTTTTAATCAAGAGTTGGAGACAGAAGTAAGATCAGAACAGGCTGACATTTTAGTAGGTTTTGCAACAAGAAAGGAGGTGGAATAGATGTAGATTGAAGAAGGGAAAAGTTTTTTGTTTGTTTTCTAATTGAAGAGTCGAGCATATTTAAAAGCTGATGGGAAGGAAAGAGAGTCTAGGTGTATAAGAGAAGGCATAATAGATAATGTAAATTTTCTGAAAGTGGAATAGGATGGGTTCCTAGCAAAGGTAAAGTAATTGGCCTCAGAAAGAAAAAGAGACAGCTCCTCTAGTGGAGAGAGAGAGAATAGCAGTGGGATAGCTAAGCCTAAGAGTAAGTTTGAGTTTGGGAAGCTGAAAGAGTTCAAGTTTTATGGATTCTATTTTCCAACAGTAACTAAGTTCTCTTCTGATTTTGAAGAGGAAGGTAGGAGGTGGGACTGAAAGTTGGAGAAATATGAATTTCTTTTAAGTTGTTGCTGAGAAGGACAGAGAATGAATTGACCAGGAAAATGTAGTAAGATTTCTAAGCAGTGTTGAGGGCCTACTTGAGATCAGTGATTATAAATTTAGGGAGGAGCCAATGTTTCCTTTACTGGGGTGTTCTCCAACAAACCTAGGTTGCTTAGATGCAAGCAAAGGAGAGGAAATTTCTGAGTTTATTCAAGTTTGGAATTTTGCCAGAGAGAAAAAGAGAGCCAGGAAGTTTCAGATATTAACAGGAGTGTTATTAAATAACAAAGCATGAAATCCAAGCTGCCAAAAGCAGAAAACGGAGAGAATAAGCATGGTGGACTATGAGAAAGTGAGAACCTGATGGTGGAGCAGTACCCAATCAGCCCCCAAATTTAGAGATTTACATATGTCAATATACTGTAATTAAAACAGAAATTCAAATGATG
Organism: Pongo pygmaeus; assembly: GCF_028885625.2. Classification (NCBI taxonomy): domain Eukaryota; kingdom Metazoa; phylum Chordata; class Mammalia; order Primates; family Hominidae; genus Pongo; species Pongo pygmaeus. Next base: position 181,593,926 of record NC_085930.1, on the reverse strand, counting down.
TATTAAAATAAATGCGCAAGAGTTGACAGAATAGGTGAAACAGATTGACAAAATATTGTTAACAGTTGAAGCTGAAGGATGGGTACACAGGGTTTCATTGTACTGGTGAAGAAGAACTTCGGAAAAAACAGAGACAGTGCAGGGAGCAAAAAAAAAAAAAAATCCCCCAAATATATAATTAATGTTTCCAAGCACTATGAGATGATATTGCGTTTATGAAATAAGAATGAGCATCAGAAAGAAAAAAATTTTCCAGAACTGAAGGACATAAATTGAAAAGCCAAAAGAGCATCATGCTCAATGAATGGGAAAAGACCCATACCATATCACATCTCGAGACACTTTGAAACACAGGAATCAGAAAGCATTCACTGAGATTAACCACCTTTCTCAGTCCCTTACCCTCCTCATGTCCTCACTCATCTCCTTCAGTTTAAACTCAGTTGTCAATTATTCTAACTAATTCCTTGGATAGAACCTTAATATCTGTCCTTCTTGTACTTTCTCATCTGTTCTGAGCAAAAGCACAACCTGGTTAAGTTAAATGTCTCTCCACTCCATTTCTGTACCAAGTGCAGCTGGAACACAAAGATGGGAAAACAAACAGTCGTACTGACTGGTGTAATTTTAAAGCCATGATCATTAACTTAAAGTGGGCCCTTACTGATTCCCAGCAATCAGATGATAATACCCTTCCCTCTCCCAGGCAACTACTTCCCATTGTGTTCCTCTCTTCCAACCTCCAACATCTCCCCACACCCATTCTCAGCTGTCCCCTCGCTTTCTATATTGCCAAGGAAACTGAAGCCATCAAAGAAGAATTCCCGCAGCCTGGCCCTCTACACCTACCCATTCTTCTACATCTGTGCCCACGTATTCTTCATTATCTCCTCTTTTGGGGCATGCATTAGGCACTCTCCCCCTAAGGCCCACCCTACCTCTTGAGCACTAGATCCAACCCCTCACAGGAACACTGCTCCAGCCATTCTCCATTCTACCACACCATCAACTTTCCCCATTATAGTATATCATCCCCAACAGCATACAAACCACTATTATTTCTCACACCTTTAAAACAAAAACTCTCTTGACCCCATATCTCCTCTAGTTACCACCTCATTAGTCTTCTTCCCTTTGTAATAAAATTCTTTGGAAGAGTTGTCTATACTCAATATCTCCAAATTATTTTCTCCCATGCTCACTTGAACCAACTAGGCTTGCTCCAACATGCCACCAGGTTCATTAACTAATAATTACCTCCATGTTGCTAAATACAATGGTCCATTCTCATCTTACTTGACCCATGGCAGTATATGATACAATTGATCACTCTCGTCTTGATATATTTTCTTTGCTATCTTTTAGAATATCACAGTTTCTTGGCTGGAGTTCTACTCCACTGACCACTTATGAGTATCTTTTGCTAGTTCTTTCTCATGCCTCTGATTTCTAAATGTTTGGGGAAGGCTCTAAATCTCTAGGCCCTTGAACATCTCTTTTGTAGCTATGCTTATTTCCTAGCTTATCTCAACTGGCATCCTTATTTTAAATACTATTTATTGCTGACCACACCCCAATTTTTATCTCCAGCCCTGAACTCCATACCAGTATATCCGTCTTCTTAAGTTCTCTACTAAAATTTCTAATAAGCATCTCTAATTTCATACATCTAGCATTAAGCTTTTAATCTTCCTTTCAAAATCTGTTTCACCTCCAGTCTCTCCTATATCAGTTAATGGCAACTCCATACTTTACAGTTGCGCAGGCCAATAGATATATATACCTGTTACGTAAGCATAGCATATAGATTCTAACTTTTAGAAGTCCAGAACTCAACTATTTCTCACCACTATCATGTCAGTTCTCTGGTCTAAGTCACCAGCATCTCTTGTCTCCATAACATCTTGCCTGGATTGTTAAAATAATGTCCTAAATGGCCTCCCTCCCACTGCCCTTGCTTCCCTTTCATCTTTCTCCTAAACAGCAGTCAGAGTGATTGGATTACAAGTATTAGATCATGTCACTCTTCTGCCTCAAATCTTCCAGTGATTTTCCATCTAATCAGAGTAAAATATCATAGCTATAACTTTAAGAAGTTCACCATTTGGTCTCATTTTCTCTTTTAACTCACCTCCTGTCATTCTCCCATTTGTTTGCCCCACTACAGCCACATTGGCCTTTTTGCTGCTCCTCCCACAAGCTAGACCTTATCTTGCTGTATCAGATCGGAGAAACAGAACCTCTATGAATGACATAGAATAAGGGATTAATTTTAGAGCTCTGACCTTATGCAATTGAGGTAGCTTGTTAAACACTTTATAAATTTCTGTTGCTTCTGCATATGATGCTGAGTCTGAAATAAGCATGGCAGGAATTTGGGAAGAAAAGACAGAAAGTAGGGGAGATCAACTGCAGTATGAGACCCTGGAGAAGGAGCTGGAACCAGTGATGAACTGGAACTCACACGTCTCTCTTCAGAGCCCACAGTGATCTCTCACCACCTCCAAACTCTAGCTCCAATGCTGCAGGTGGAGAATTCTCTGTTGGAGAAGTTAGTGCCCTTTTTCATGGAGTTAAACATGCACACGGCCCAGTGGTTGAAGAAATTTAAAGAGGACATCCATCAGAAGCTGGAAGAGCTGTGGTCCCAGCTGCTGCCCCATATCAACAAAGGCAGCAACTGCATGAGCTACAACAGCACCTGGCCTACATTAATATTCTGAGGAAAAAATGACTGCCGCTTCATTTTTACCTTTCCAAACTTGAACAAATGACTCTGTGGCCAATCCTAGCCAAGAACCACACTTGGAAACTCCTTGAAATTAGCTTAGCTAAGTAGACAGTACAAAGTCACCATACCTCCCTCAGAACCTTTGTTATTTCCTCTGCCTGGAATGCCATTGTCTTCACCCACTAATGTCCCCACATCCTTTAAGGCTTCACTCAGAAGTCATTTTCCTGGCTACCCTATCTAAAATTTTATTTCTGTTTTGATTTTTCACTGTTTTATTTTCTTCCTTAGCACTTATCACCGTCTAACCCATTATGTGTTTTACTTATTTATCTTTATATTATTTATTTCCCCTGCTGGAATATAAGTGCCCAGAGGATAGAAATTTTTGTGTCTTTCACTTACTTCTGTATTCTCAGTTGTAAGAATAGAGCCTAGCACATAATAGGTGCTCAATAAATATGTGTAGAATAAATTAATGAATCTTAAAACATTTCAGAGAAAAAAAACTGCATTTTATATAAGTGATCAGGAATTAGAATAGTGTCGTATTTGGGAAATTCCAGGGAGCAATTCCTTTGAAATTCTTAGGGAAAGTGATATCTAAAGTAAAATTCCATAACTGGTATAGACTGAATGTTTGTGCCCACCCCTTCGAATTCATGTATTGAAATCCTAATTTTTTTTTTTTTTTGAGATGGAGTCTCGCTCTGTTGCCCGGGCTGGAGTGCAGTGGCGCGATCTCGGCTCACTGCAAGCTCCGCCTCCCGGGTTCATGCCATTCTCCTGCCTCAGCCTCCCCAGCAGCTGGGACTACAGGCGCACACCACCATGCCCGGCTAATTTTTGTATTTTTAGTAGAGGCAGGGTTTCGCCGTGTTAGCCAGGATGGTCTCGATCTCCTGACTTTGTGATCTGCCCACCTCGGCCTCCCAAAGTGCTGGGATTACAGGCGTGAGCCACCATGCCCGGCCGAAATCTTAATGTTAAATATAAGGGTATTAGGTGGTGTGGTGGTGGGACCTTTGGTGGGTGAGTAGGTCATGACAATGGAGCCTTCATGAATGGGATAGTAACCATACAAAAGAGGTTCCAGAAAGCTTCCTTACCCCCTCTGCCATGTGAGGATGCAGTGAGAAGATGGCTGTCTAGGAAATCAGAAAGGATGTCATCACTGGACACCAAATCTGCCTTGATTTTGGATTTCCCACCCTCTAGAACTGTGAGAAATAAATTTCTGTTGCTTATAAGCCATCTGGCCTATGATATTCTGTTACTGTGGTACAGACTAAGAGGATAACTAACCTCCCAATAAATTGTTATGGTACAATAAAAATAGTTATAATATAAAAGTTCCTCAAAAATGTATCTTCCGTGTACCTTTTTTCAACAAGTTATTGGAGAATGTGCACCTTCTTAACAGAAAGCAAACCGAAAAAGAGGAAGATGCAGTACCTGGCCAGGCAAAGGAGGTACCCAAGAGGATGGTGGACAATCAGGACAATAACCTGTGTAACAAGCCCAGAGAGTACTAGTTCAGATTGGAGTAGCAGAGTGTAGGTATCCAGAAGCACTGTCCCAAAGAAACAGGTTGAAATGCATAAAATAACCTGCCGTGTTGAAAAATGTTGAGAGGAAGATTAGTAGTAGTTATACAGAAACTAGGCAAATCATCCAATAAGGTGGTTATAACACCAAGGAAAACAAAAGGTGTTTCAAGAAAGGTGAATATTATCACAGTGTACTATGTTGTTCAGATTTAGTAATATCTACATCAGCATAAAATGTGAATATTGAGGATAAATCTAATCCCAAAATTATAGTATGATTACATTTGAAAGATGAAAGAGGGGAGAGAGAGAGAGAGAGTGTGTGTGTGTGTGTGTATGTATATGTGTGTGCGTGTACCCACATATGGGTGATTCATGAGTTGAGAGTATAAAAGAACTAAATAAGCTTCTTTCATAACAGTATACCAACACATAATAATGCATAATGCATAAATCAGTGCCAATATAGTTTAATAAGCCTTGTATAAATATTTGAAATTATAAACCTATATGTAACTTTGATAACTATTAATAGATAAATTCTGGTATTAACTAGGCTTTAAAGGACTGGGTAAAAGTAGTAATGCTTAATATCAGATGCAAAACTAGTAGTATGAGTATCAGTAAAAATATGGGAAGTCCCACTGAAATATCTATGGGGAAAATTCAAAAAGAGATGGGTATAAGAGACTTTCTAAATGTTTGAGTTTTTAAGAAATATGTTACTTCTATAATCAGAAAATCACAAAGATTTTAAAATGAATCTCTAAACTGCAAAATTATTTTAATTTTCGTAGTGATTACTTATGATAATAGGTCTCATTTGCTAATTAGAAAATGATTTTTACCGGATGTGGTGGCTCACACCTTTAATCTCACCACTTTGGGAGGCCAAGGCAGGGGGATCGCTTGAGCTCAGGAGTTTCTGACCAGTCTGGGCAAGATGACAACACTCCATCTTTACACAAAATAAAAAAATTTAGCCAAGCCTGGTGGTGTGCACCTGCAGTCCCAGCTGCTTAAGAAGCTGAGGTGGGAGGATCCCTTGAGCCCAGGAGTTCGAGAATGCAGTGAGCTGTGTTTGTGGCACTGCATGCCAGTCTGGGCTAGACAGCAGGATCCTGTCTCTTAAAAAATAATGCTGCTGATGATTTTTAAGGTACTTGAATGTGAAGATTATTTTAGATATATATTTCTACTCCTCTGTTGATATACTTGATATTAAATATACATTCTTACAGCTTGCTGGTCTGGAAAGAGCAATGTGTACTTCTTGCTTTGAAATATGTACATGACATTATTTAAATGAGGCTATATGATGTTGTAGAAAGAATATAAGTGATGAAGCCAGATATATTAGTACATTGTGTTCAAAGCTTGAATAGAACATTAAAATAAATGATATATTTTATGAAAAGTACAATATAGTGTTTAAATTTCCTTATAAGCCTTCTTATATGTTCTATATTTTTATAACAATGAAATATAAATTTAATCGACACAGGAAATATTTGTTTTAGGTGCTCTACTACCTACAAGACACTGTACTAGGTCATCTAAAGAAAAATATATCTTTGCTTTCAAATTACTTACAGTCACATTGGGAAACATGGCAGAAACTGTAAATTGTTTATCCAAATCTAGAACCCTGGGAGTGATAACGTGCCCTGCTATAAATGTGTATTTTCCAGCCTCTCTTGAAAATGGAGTTGGCCAATGTAATGTGAGAGTTTTGAGTCAGAATTTTAAGAAAGCTCTTTATCCCTGCCTCTTCTGTTTCTTCTTGCCTGGAACTCATTTAGATGACTGGAGCTCCAGCACCGATCTTGAGCCAGGAAGCAACCTTGATATTGGAAGCCACTCACAAAGGATGGTGGAGCAGAGAGGCAAAAGGAGTATGAGTTCCTGATACAAGCCCTGGACAGTCTATATTCCGATTTCCCTTAGAAGCAAAATGAATCCATAAGATTTTATGTTTTTTCAGTCTCTTTTTTAGGTTTCCTGATGTATGTATCCAATCTTTATCGTGATTAATACATGAAATATGGTATCAACAAGTGAAATTTTAATAATTAAAGAGTACATGGCACATGGCAGTGTACAATTCATTGAGTGGTACAAATCCAGCATGGAGAGGCAGTATATAGTGCCTGAGTGTTAAGACTGGGCTCTGAAAATACATATAGAAATTTAATACAAGACAAGAGTCACCTTAAATTATTAAGGAAAAGGAAACTTTTTAATAAATGATGTTGAAACAACTGAGTAACCATTTGGAAAAGGATAAAATTGGATCCATATATCATTTCGTGTTCCAAGAGAAATTGCAAATGGATTCAGAAATATAAGTGTTAAAAAATAAAGCCACAAAATAATAGAACAAAACACAAATTCCTTATAACTTAGCAGTGAGTAAAGCCTTCATAACTATGACTTAAAATCCAGAAACAATGACAACAAAGACTGACAAATTTGATGACACAGAAATTTAAAACTTGTGTGTGTCAAATAAAGAAAAATACCCATAAGTAAAATTGAAAAGACAAATGAACAGCTGGGAAAAAATATTTTCTATTTACGTTCTTCCAAAGGAATATCTCTCCAACACAAAAAGAGCTCCTAGAAATCAATTTTAAAAAGCAGAAAAACAACCCAATAGAAAAATGGGCAAAAGTCATAGTCCAGCAGTTCTCGTGAAAAGAAAAGCAAATGGCCCTTAAACATATGAAAATATGCTCATCTCACTCAAAATAAAAGAATGCAAAGGAAAAATACAATGAGAAACCATTTCTCACCTAACAATTAAATTGGCAAAAATTCAAAAGTTGAAAACACCATGGTAGAGGTTGGGAGAAATCAGGCACTCTCATTCATTGCTAGTGAAGACAAAAGGTGATACAATCCCATGAAGAGGAATGTGGCAATATATAACAAAATTACAGGTACTTTGACCCTTTGATTCAACAATCTCACTTTTAAGAATATATAATGTTGTATCTGTTATCATCTTACACCAAATTTCTCTATATTTGTTTTCACAGCCCAGACTTGACACTCAGACACTATACACTGTCTCTCCATGCTGTATTGTGCCATTCAATGATTTGTATACCGCCATGTATCATTTCTTCTTTTATTAAATTATTTTATATTATTTTGTAATACAGCTGTACACATATAAAATGATAAATACATTATCATTTATAGCAATAAAAGATTATTAAAAACACAAATATTCATCAATAAACATTGGTTATACGAAACTAAGGTACATCTTCGTAAATGGAAACTATGTAACTTTCCCTAGGTGAATTATTAAAAAAAATTTTTTTAATTGCTATGAGAGAATCCCAGGATATAATATTAAATTGAAAAGGCAACACAGAAGACAGTCTGGTATGAACGTATAGTATACTACCTTTTAGTAGGACACACACACACACACACACACACACACACACTTACAAAAAGAAACACACACACGACAGATAAATTAGAAGCTAAAATTTTTAAATGTTATCTATTGAAAAGTAGGAAAAGAAAATAACATTTTCCTGGGTATACTTTTGTTTAAAGTTTTAAATTTAGAACCATACTTTAACATTTTAATTGTTAGATCATGTAAATGTTTTATATATTAAAAACTAAAATTTAAAAGCAAATTTAAAATTTAAAAACAAATAGAAAATTTAAAAATTAAAAGTAATGGAAACAAATTAACAATGTATCAAATGTATCAAATTGGTAAATAACCACACATAGAAAAACATTGTTTCAAGTAATTTTAAAATACAGCAATTGTACAAACTTAGTGGGATATACTGTAAGGACAACAGAGAACTGCAAGAAAATCTCAAACTTCATTTGTCAATTTTATTATTAGTGGTAATGCTGACATTATTAGTCTGAAATCATTTTATGTATAAGATAATCATGTTTATGTTGTTAGAAACCAAGATGTCCAGTATAAATATCAACTCAAATAAGTTAATAATTGGAAATTGAATCAGAAATATCTATACAAATGTATGAGTTTTGAACTTTAATTTGAAAATAATTTTAAACTTATAGAAAATGTGCAATTATGGTGCAAAGAAAATCATTTTACCATTTCCTAAGATTTACCTGTTATTAACATTTTGCCCCATTTGCTTTCTCATTTGCTCTATCTACACACACACACACACACACGATTTTTTTCTGAAACAGTTGAGAGTAAGCTGCATAAATCACAGTTGAGTGTGCATCTCTAAGAATAAGAATATCCTCTTCCATATAGCTGTCAACTTCAATAAACTGAACATTGATCAGAAATTAAAAACAGAAATTATATTTAGTTGTTATGTCTCTTTGGTGTCATTTTTTCTGGAACATTTTCTCAGTCTTCCTTTGTCTTATATAACACTGACATTTTTGGAATAATTTTTTAAATAAATGATTCCTCGTTTTGAGTTTGTCTGATGTTTCCTTGTGATTAGATTGATGTTCTTCGTTTCTAGCTGGAATACATAAAAGTGACATTGTGTCCTTCCCAGGGTATCACAGTGGTGATGTTAGTTTTGTTCATCTGCTCAGGGTCTGTCTGATTTATCTACAGTATCATAATTATCATCTCATTATTTATATATATCTAGATATTGTGAGATGATAACGATTATACACGCACACATCTATATATGTGTATATATACATATATAGTACATAGCCTATATATATACACACACTATATATGTATAGAATATATAGCAATATATATATTATGGCAATAAAAGTATTAAAAACTCGCAAATATTTATCAATAAACATTGGTTAAATGAAACTAATGTACATCTTCATAATGGAAACTATGTAACTTTATTCATATGTATAGAATATACATATCATGTGTATATATATGTATATATCCTACCTCTGTCTACAGAACCTAGGCCATAATGCTCCAGGGACAATAACCAACCCCACTGCCCAAATGTTGTTCTCTAAATGCTGTTTCCCACTGCAGATACCAGAGATTCTTGAAATAATGGTTGCTCCTAGGTCTAGTGTGGAGAATTTACAAGGTGAGCTTGAGGCATCTCATTGTGCCACAAAACACAGCATGGAAGCTCTAAAAATCTAAGTGAGTTATATCAAAAGGACCCTGGAGCCAACTTGAAGTGGATCTCATTGGCCAAAGATGGGACAATTTGAGTGTCTAAAAGAAAACAATCGCCATAACTGATTGGTATGCACTTACTATATAAAAATCCACAAGCCAATAATAATAGTTTTTACACCATTCATAGAATAAGGCATACTGAGTGTCACTCCAAAATGCTTTTGTGTCCGTTGTCTGAATGGTTGAGCAAGTTTTCCTTTTTCTGAAGGAACTGAACTTTTCCAAGATCTAGCTCAGATGCTGCTTCCTCTGAGAGGCCTTCCCTAAAGCCTCCACGTGGTTCATTCATTCTCTGAATTCCAACAGGGCTCATTGTACATGCCTCTTTAAATGCACCTATCAATACTGTACTAGCATTACTTATTTAACTGTATTTTTCTCTCTAGACTATAAGTTTATAAATATAGAATCTGTCTGGGTTTTATTTATTTTGTTATCCTAGTACCTACCACTTACTAGAGATAGTTTTATATACAGTATTACATAATATTTTACATGTTGTGAATAAATAGATCAACTACAATAGCAGCCTCTGTTTCTTCTTCGTCATGCAATACAGATTTGTCTGTATTTTAGAAACTGGTTGAGTGCCATTAAATGGCTGGCTATTTTAGCTAATATGAAAAATTTTTTTATCACAATAGTTTTGGTGCCTTTTGTTTTCAGTTTTTTCACCTATCAACCATAGCTTTAGCACTGAGTAGACTAGAAATATATCCCACAATATTTTCCTGATTCTCAGTCTTAGGCAATAACTTCCCATAGTATTCTGATTTATCCCAGTCCATTTTCTCTCCCTTTCTTTCCACATACATCAACCTACTGATAATATAGGTCAGGGAGTAACAAAGTTATTGATTAAATAAAAACTTGTTAGTAATTGGTAGTTTGACTTAGTTGTAATACTTAAAAAATAGTAGTCTGAAATTAATGTTTAAAAAACTCAATTTGGGGCCGGGCGCAGTGGCTCACGGCTGTAATCCCAGCACTTTGGGAGACCGAGGCGGGCAGATCACGAGGTCAGGAGTTCGATACAAGCCTGGCTAGTATGGTGAAACCCTGTCTCTGCTAAAAATACAAAAAAATTATCCAGGCGTGGTGGCACACTCCTGTAGTCCCAGCTACTAGAGAGACTGAGGCAGAAGAGTTGCTTGAACCCGGACTTATGTGCTCAGAAGTCCAAACCGGGTGGGAGATCCAACACTGGGAGGCGGAGGTTGCAGTGAGCAGAGATCGGGCCACTGCACTCCAGCCTGGGCGACAGAGGGAGACTCCGTCTCAAAACAAAACAAAACAAAACAAAACAAAACAAAACAAGCAAAACAAAACAAAACAAAACAAAACAAAACTCAGTTTGGTCCAATGTCTAACACGCCAGCGGCAACCAAACCACTATGTTAAATTTCCTGTATCAAACTTCTCTCATGTAGTAATTTACTGTATGGAGTCTTTCACGCATTTGTGCACACATTCAGTCTTAGGTCTTTGTGGACTTTTAAGTATTAACAATTTAGGTAGTAGAGGTGGTGCAAACTGTCTGTGAAAGGCAAGTACAAACGCATTCAACTGAGGGGGATACTCTCTCATACACAGTACGTGGGATCTCATCGGGTGAGCGCCGATGTGTATGGTCAAGGCAGTGGCTAACGCCGGCCTGTGCTTCGTGGGAGTCTGCCCTGCTCCTCCGTGGGGTAGGACTGAGGCGTTAGAAGCGCAAGTTGAAAACGGTGAGAGCGACAGCGAAGCCGTTCCTCCAGCGGCGCTTTGCAGTAGGATGGATGTGGCGCTGGCCACAGTGCTGAATATGTTCCTGGGGCGGTCCCGAGGTCGGTGGGCCGGGAGGGTCCGGTCGGATTTGTGAATTCGCTGGCAACCGGCAGTCTCATGCCTTCGGGTGCTGATTTCTGGCTCTTAGCAGGAGACGCACAGACCGCGTCCAGAGGGTCACCTTGCTAGTGTAGGGGTGGCCTTTGACCTGTTCCCATCGGCACAGCTTCTACTTCTCAACAGCAACGCGTCTTCTATTTATTGAGTGCCTCCGGTGGTCCCTGACACTTGATATCACCCCCAGTGGTCCGCACAAATCATTGCAATTCAAAGAAAAAGACGTAATGCTCAGGAGGTTGAAGACCTTGCCCAAGGGAATACGGCTACTAAATGGCTGATCTCTCTCAATTATGCCTCAAAAAATGTTTCCTGCACACTCTCGACGCGCCAGCCTCACAGCCTCTTCTTCACTTGCCGGCTCCACACACCTCCATCCCTTGCCTTTTTCCTTTCTCCTGGTCCTTCCCTGACCACCCTCGGCACCCCGCCACCAGGTTTGCATCAAGCAAAAGTAATATCCCCTACAGCAGACTCTCTATCACCACCAAGTGATACAAAGGACTGGGATTCTGGACAGGGTTTATTCACATATCTTGCCCCTGTGCGCTCAGAAGTCCCAACCGGGTGGGAGATCCGACACTGGTCCCCGAGTCCCCAGCTCGCTGTGTGACCTTGGACGAGTAGTCACATCGCTGAACCTGGGTCCTAGAACTGCGTGAGACTATTCTTTGGTGCTCACTGGTATGAATACAAACACAAGGTCCTTCTTTTCTCTGTCTATCCCGCTTCCCAAGTCGAGTTGGTCAAGCTCGCTTTTTCTTTCCACCAGGGCCATAGCCAGCTGCAGCCTTGTGGAGGAAGAAATCAGGTCCCGGCTGCTAAAGGTGTCCTCCCCACCGCCACCATCGTCCTCACCCCCACCCCCGGGTGTGACCTGTCCTTCCGGGGCACACTAGTCCAGCGTCGCCCAGGGCTTCGGAGAGAGCTCCTCACGCTCCCGCTTCGCGGCGCCTGGTCGCTGCGGTCCCCACTCGCTGGGACGCTTTGGGAAGTGCGAGATGGAGCTGGATCGAGAACGCAAATGCAAGGCAGGGCTGATGACAGGTATGCGTGTGGGCGCCGGCCGGAGGATGTGTTGGGAGAAACTTTGGGGGAGTTGGTGGGGGAAAGGGGAGGTGCCAGAGAAAGCAGTGGGTCACTCTCTCACCCACTGACCACCAGTCTCTCTCCTTCTTCCTTGTCCCCATCTCACCTTCTTCCTCGGCTTCTGCCTCTCACCTCCCTCTCTTTCTTCTCCAAGCATCCTCCCTACGCGTCTGCACCCGCTCCTCCCTCGCACCCTCCCGCGCCTAAGCGGACCTCCTTGGGAGCCAGCTCTGTCCAGCCTCCCAGCGCAGTCACGTCCCAGAGCCTGTTCAGCTGAGCCGGCAGCATGTGGAACGCGACGCACAGCGAAGAGCCGGGGTTCAACCTCACACTGGCCGACCTGGACTGGGATGCTTCCCCCGGCAACGACTCGCTGGGCGACGAGCTGCTGCAGCTCTTCCCCGCGCCGCTGCTGGCGGGCGTCACAGCCACCTGCGTGGCGCTCTTCGTGGTGGGCATCGCTGGCAACCTGCTCACCATGCTGGTGGTGTCGCGCTTCCGCGAGCTGCGCACCACCACCAACCTCTACCTGTCCAGCATGGCCTTCTCCGATCTGCTCATCTTCCTCTGCATGCCCCTGGACCTCGTTCGCCTCTGGCAGTACCGGCCCTGGAACTTCGGCGACCTGCTCTGCAAACTCTTCCAATTCGTCAGTGAGAGCTGCACCTACGCCACGGTGCTCACCATCACAGCGCTGAGCGTCGAGCGCTACTTCGCCATCTGCTTCCCGCTGCGGGCCAAGGTGGTGGTCACCAAGGGGCGGGTGAAGCTGGTCATCTTCGTCATCTGGGCCGTGGCCTTCTGCAGCGCCGGGCCCATCTTCGTGCTAGTCGGGGTGGAGCACGAGAACGGCACCGACCCTTGGGACACCAACGAGTGCCGCCCCACCGAGTTCGCGGTGCGCTCTGGACTGCTCACGGTCATGGTGTGGGTGTCCAGCATCTTCTTCTTCCTTCCTGTCTTCTGTCTCACGGTCCTCTACAGTCTCATCGGCAGGAAGCTGTGGCGGAGGAGGCGCCGTGATGCTGTCGTGGGCGCCTCGCTCAGGGACCAGAACCACAAGCAAACCGTGAAAATGCTGGGTGGGTCTCAGCGCGCGCTCAGGCTTTCTTTCGCGGGTCCTCTCCTCTCCCTGTGCCTTCTCCCTTCTCTCTGAGTCCCCATCTCTATTTCCCCCTGAGTCGCTACCTCTTTCTTCAGTTTCTCTGGGCCTCTGTCTCTCTGCATGTCTCTCAATTATTCTCTCCTCTTGCTTTCTTGAGTGATGTTTTTGGTCTCTCAATCTCTCTCTCTGTCTCTGTCTCTCTCCCCTCCCCCTTTACTTTGTCAGTGTCGTTCTTACCGTCTCTATCTCTTTGTGTCTCTTTCTTCTGGTCTCTCCTTTCTCTCTTTCATGCAAAAATGTCCCACATTTGTATTTCCCTAAAATAAATTTTATATCAGCCCAGAAACTCCACTTTAAAAATCGAGATGTCTTATAAAAGTCTATCGTGGTCTTTAAGCGTTAAAAGTGAGGACTGACTTCCTGCCTCAAATAGGATTTCTGAATATCTAAGTTACATTAAGAAAAGCAGGGTTTGGATCTAGAAAGTGTTCAGCGGTAAATTCAACCAAAGACATGATCAATTTGGATAATCCTCTTAGAGATTATTCATTTTTCTTTCAATATGTGATTTGTGTTCTGTCCTGCATTTTTTCAGATAATTGCATCAATTCTGTTTACCCTGCTGCTGTTTATACAGCTTTGTAAGGAAGTCAGTGACAAATCAGTGAAGTCTCATTTGTTTTTATGATTACCTGCCTCTTCAGGTAGGATAGACTAGGATAAGGTAAGGATAAACTAGAGTAAACAAAGCTCCAACAGGAGGAAAGGAGAGTTTGGGAAGACCAACAGAATTCACTACTTCCCCAAACGACCCTTCAGGAACATCTGGGTACAATGTCATAACTGGATTTGCTGAATGTTTATTGTACAAATTCAGCTTCTTTAAGTATATGTGTTTGGTACAAGTGAAGTAATAATAAATGTGTTTACATCCCAGCAAAATATTAACTCTACTTGTGTTTTCAAAACCAAGGTCTGTATATTTTATTATTTAGATATTATAGTCAAGACTTCATACTTAAGGGCATATTTTAGGGCTTCTTAGAAGTCATTCCAGGATGATTTCATATTTCCAATTTTACAGTTCCTGGATCCTCCATATTAAAGTGATAGAGTTTATTCAAGGAATGTCAAAGATTTTATTTTCTGGACCAGTGATTCTCGTGATATGACTCATAGGTTATAAACCTGCTAGTATCCTCCAAGGGATCCTAAGCTCTCACCTATGAGATTCACATTGTTATTGTGGCAGTTAAGTTGCTACTATACAACTTAGTTTTAAGGATCAGTTTAATAATTTCCTCCAATTTTATTTTCAAGCCATTAATTTCTTCATTGGTGTCTCAACACCAATGTTAACTTTCTCCTTCCTTGACAATGTGAAGGGGATCACTAAAGTGTTACAAGGAATAAAAAATTATTTGTTATTATTTTTCCCTGATTTCTGAATTTAAAACAATCTAAACATTTAGACATCATTAAAAATTATCTTACATAGGCAAAATGAAGACTTGGATGGATGATAATTTATATGAGTTGGTTTAATAATAGCCTTACTTATGTCTATTGTAAGTGGCATAGAATCATTCATCTCAGTGATTCTTAATCCTGACTGTATATTCAATTCTCTGTGAAACTTAAAAAAAAAGAGAAGATAAAGCATATGTCTTGATCTCCCTCTTAGAGATTTAAATTGACTGAGTCTATACTACATCCAAGGAATCTGCAATGTTTTAAAAAGTGCCCCAGGAGACTCGGATACACAGCTATGGTTGAGTACAACCACTTTACCTCATAAGTGTGTGTGTTGTGTCTAACACATAAAAACTGCTGGACTATTGTGAATAAATGGTCTAGTCAGTTGAGTCAATATGTCAACTCACTACAAAATCACTCAGATAGTTGTTAAATAGAAATGACTGGGAAGCTCGGTAAAAATTGTTGAACTGTTGATCCAGACAGACTGAATCTTTGTTAAAATGTTGGAACAGGAAGAGCAGAACACAATGTTTCTCTGAAGTCAATGGTCATAGACCATGAAACAAAACAAAGTCTTAAAAATAGAATGTGATTTGCTATGACATTTCTTGAGCTGACTATCTCTCTCCCATTATCCTTTTAGCTGTAGTGGTGTTTGCCTTCATCCTCTGCTGGCTCCCCTTCCACGTAGGGCGATATTTATTTTCCAAATCCTTTGAGCCTGGCTCCTTGGAGATTGCTCAGATCAGCCAGTACTGCAACCTCGTGTCCTTTGTCCTCTTCTACCTCAGCGCTGCCATCAACCCCATTCTGTACAACATCATGTCCAAGAAGTACCGGGTGGCAGTGTTCAGACTTCTGGGATTCGAACCCTTCTCCCAGAGAAAGCTCTCCACTCTGAAAGACGAAAGTTCTCGGGCCTGGACAGAATCTAGTATTAATACATGATCTAGCACATTGCTGAGTACAGTCACTGCTTATTACTCTAAACCAGAAGACATAGCACAGCAGAACTTGGGAGGAAGCTGAAGGTTAATTTTGGAATTAGGAACACATAGATCCGGAAACATTTGGGAGGGAAAAAAGACATCATTTGTAGGGTGTGAGCAGTTTGATTTGATTGCACACTTATCAGTGCTCTCATACACTATTTCTGCATATTCACTGCCTATGATTTTGCATTCTGCTGCGGGTGCTGGTGAGGGCTTTGCAATTCAGAGAAAGGAGGAAGAGCAGAGTGAGCAATTAGGGCACTTCTTGGTAGGTAAATACAAATTTGCTTTGCTTTTTCATAATGATCAAAATTATTTGGTTTAAAGAATGACATTACAATACAAAATTTAAAATGTAACTTTTAAAAACTAGCAATTTTCATAAAGCTCTAGAGCAGTGCTATCCAAGAGAAATATAACATGAGGCACATGAGCAATCAATACAAAAATTATTAAAAAGAAATTTACATTCTTTTTTTCACACTAAGTCTTTGAAATCTGGCATGCTTTTTACACTTACAGAATCCCTCAATTTGGACACTAAGTTTTCATTGGTAATATCTGATGTATTTAGATTTCATAAAATTTACAGATAAAAAGTAGATTCAACAACCTAAGTTGTCTAAGCACACTTAAAAGTTTTCCAGTAACTGAAACAACTGTAAACCTTTAAACTTAAAATTAATTAAAGTTAAAAATTCAGTTCTTCAGTTGCACTAGTCACATTTCAAGTATCCAGTAGCTCGAGGTTACCACTCAGAACAGTACAGCTCTAGAGTATATACAAAATTATCATTCACCTTATATAAAATGTTTAAAAATAAATACTGTTTCCCTAAAATGTTTTTATAGTGCTGTTCACACAGCAGAATTTTAGAGTGATGAATACTAAAAATCACACCTAAATATCCTGTTCTGTATGCTCAGAAGAGAATGGATATGAAATGTGTAACATACATTTTTAAATTAAGTTGAGTTGCATGTGTTAATATTCAGGAAATGAAACTTTTTAAAACAATTATGGTTAATCACAAACTGCCTTATATGGCTTAACAAAAATTTTTAAGTCAATTATAAGGCTTCGATCTGTGAATAAGTGAACAATTTGTAACGTACTCTGGCAAGCTTACAAGAAAGTTAATGAATATAGAAATTTTTCAAGTGATGAAGGCAGGCTTATGTGAAAAACTGAGAATCCCCTAAACGCTACTGCTTATTGATATTAAAAACTTTCAAAAATATTATAGCCATTTATTTTTAAATGCCTATGCTGTGTCCTGTCTCCAAATTAGTTTTGCTGCTTATATTCCCTTGCTTATCTGATAGATATGATTACCTGGACTTCCAGACCCTCTCTTAATTGTAATTATGAATGAATAGACATCTTCAACTAAATATTATACATTTGGTTATAAGTATATAATTTTCATTTATATTGACATTGCTTCCTATACAGTCGACTCTTTGCATACTAAAGGTATTAACCCAAAAATAACTTTTTCATAATCCTGTGCAATACTTAGTCTTATATGCAGTTCCTTCATGAAGTTATTGGTTCACAACTATGGAATGGATGGAGCCATTTAGGGAAATTCCTGCCATGACTGTTTTTTCCTTCATCAAAAAGAAAGACAATCATGATGAAATAATTGATTGATTATTTAGTTTGGAAACATCCAAACACAATAATAATTAGAATTATTTCTCTAGAAAAATATTTCTGAGATTCATTCTGACACTAAAACTGCACCACCAATGTGATCTAAATACAGAACACTAGCAAGCGGATTATGTAGTTAATTCCTAAGAGTTCATCAATATTAAAAAAAAAACACTGACTCATTTAAGTTCATGGGATACTAATTAGAGCATTAAGCATTATTGTCCTGGAGAGGGCCCAATAAATCCAAAAGAGGTAGTTCAGCTTCCTGAAGCCTTAGAATTTTTGTCTACAGATACATCTTACTTGAGAGGAAACAAACAAGAAAACCTTGACCTCCAACACACAGCTGATTGCTTTGGAGGAAAACAATCCCAACTTTTAATTCGTTGCTTAGCCTCCTCTCTTGTGGGTTTACGTCTAGTCTTAGCCTAATTCACCTCCAGAGAGTAGTTAATGTAGTAGGGACCACCATTGTCCTTCAGTGGTATTAATCTGGAAACTCAGAGAATATGTTTAGAGGAAGATATCTTTAATTTGTCCTCTTATACCATTGCCTTTTTATTGTTTGTAACTTCTTTATCATACTCCTCAAATCATTTAAGACTCAGGGAAAAGAGGAACTTACACTGAGGAGTATTGTTTGTAAAAGTCCATCATTTCATAAGCATTTAGTATGTGCCTGATATGTTCTAAACTCTAACAATTAATAAGCCAAGGATTTTATCCTTAAGGAGCTCACAATCACTTGTGTGTTTTGTTGCAGTAGGCAACTGATAACTTCTTTAAATTGTGAAATAAACATCTCCGGTTGACACTGGATCAAGGGGCTGGCTGTTCATCCCATTGTGTTGCTGTGTATTTGGCTCAACATAAATTCAAGATGGGCTCTTCCTCCAACAACTGGTCAATTTTGTAGACACAGTTAATGTGTCTGCTAGCAGTAATTACACTCAACACATTCTTCATTAACGTAGGG
This sequence comes from Pongo pygmaeus, assembly GCF_028885625.2. Classification (NCBI taxonomy): domain Eukaryota; kingdom Metazoa; phylum Chordata; class Mammalia; order Primates; family Hominidae; genus Pongo; species Pongo pygmaeus. The sequence goes on along the minus strand of NC_085930.1, from coordinate 181,575,299 downwards.
AAAGTAAAGTGATCTTTTTTTTACTCTGTGTTTCCATTTTCCTGGTTATCGAGCAATGAAGTGTTTGTCACCACACCTTACACTGTGGCACAAAATCAAGTATTGGATCATTTTCATTACAGGGAGTAACTGTTGTATGAGTAAGAATTTTTAAATGATTGCTTTAAACATTCATTGCCATGAGTTACTCAAAATTAGAAGTTTTACTGTAATGAGATTTAGAAACACCTCTAGTGCCTGGCCACACCTTGAAAAACATTTTATAGTAAACTTTGTATTGCAGTGCAGCTTGTTGTGATGAGATTTGACTTGAATTTCCACTTTTTCGTGCCGATACTTTTATTAAGAATCTCATATCATTACAAGCGTTCTATAATTTTTAGTTCCACGTTGGCAGTTTTAGCTTTTATTTCTATTTTTTTATTTATTCGTATACTTGAATTATGCTGTTAAAAAAACTGTGAGATTTTTTGCAAGTTTGGTGCCTGAAACACTCTCCTGTCTTTTAAAAAGTAGTATGTATATCTTTAAAACATGACATACATATTTACATGTCAAATTTTCTTGTCACAATGAGTGAATAGAGCTTTCTGCTTTCACAAACACTGAATCTCTTGTAAATAATGTCATTAAAGGATAAAGATAATGTCATTAGCAGATAAACCATGTCTAATATAGTTCATTAGCTAATGATTAGCCTATTTTTTGGCAATTTAAATTGCAACACCAGCCAGAATATATACGATTGTAACTTAACTGGGTGATTAGTGACCAATGTTAATTCAGTGAATTCACAACATAAATATTTTTTATCTAGAGAATGAACTTCTGGTCAAAATCAGTAGAAAAGAATGTGCTAGTGATAGATGATGTTTTAAGCTAACATCACTTATTTATTCACATTAAATGAATTCAATCATGTTAGTCTTGACAAGAATCTGAGTTTGAAGCAGGTGAGGGGGAAAGTTTGGATGAGGCTTGTTTTTGTATTTTCTCTTTTGAACTCCAAATTGCAGGATGCCAGAGGCTAGCTTTTTGTTGACAGAATTGTCATCATCCTTAAGCAAAAAAGGCTGCCATGTCTATTCCCCTCCCAACTATCTGGATATTTGCTGGAATTCCAATTAATATTTTATGCTATGACACAGGATATACCTTTGCTCAAGGAATTACCAACTACACTCAAAACTGGCAAGCCAATAAAGCTCTAAAAAATCATGCCTTGTGTAAATGTTCAGAAAGTTCCACCAAAATGTGTACAACTATTCTTTCCAGAATTCCTCTCTCCCCCAGCCACAGAGAAAGCTTTGAAGAAGAACGGTTTGAAGGATTTCCTGTGTGTTTAACATCTTAAATCCAAAACATTTCTCTGCTCAAACAACAAAAACATTTATCTTTTTCACTTTTACCACTATAGGTTTAGTATACTAGAAAATACTTGTCTCTACTAAAAAATACAAAAATTAGCCAGGCATGGTGGCAGGTGCCTGTAATCCCAGCTACTCAGGAGGCTGAGGCAGGAGAATCACTTGAACCCAGGAGGCGGAGCTTGCAGTGAGCCGAGATCACACCGCTGCACTCCAGCCTGGGTGACAGAGCAAGACTCTGTCTCAAAAAAAAAAAAAAAAAAAAAAAAAAAAAAAGTAAAGGAAAAAGAAAAACACTTGTTCATATATATATGTCCAAACAGCCTAGTTCCCTGTTTCACTGATATATGATGTATTCCATGTCCGTATAGAATTTCATACTTGGTTGATTTGTCATAGATGTTACTGATGATGTTTTGATTTGCAATTCTTTTTCTTTAGGGATTTTTCTGAATGTCATGAAGAGTTTACTACAGCTTTCATGTACCTGTCATATGCAACTACACATAGGTTTTCCTTCCTTTGAGTGTTCTTAACCAATTGCCTAATAAACATATTTTTAAAGCATATGTCTGACTTCTTCCACTTAGTTATAAAACTTGGTGTCTGGAATATTTTACCTCTACTCTTGTCTCAGATTTAGTTATATTTTGTCCTTTTAATTCCAGAAATATGTATTTTGCACCTATGAGGAGGTGTTTGTTGTAGTAAATTTTATTTCCCGAAAGGCTCCAATATTTAATAATGAGTTAAACAATTCCTGTAAGAATTAAGAAGAGTGGGAGGCCGAGGTGGGCAGATCACGAGGTCAGGAGATCGAGACCATCCTGGCTAACATGGTGAAACTCCATCTCTACTAAAAGTACAAAAAATTAGCCAGGTGTGGTGGTGTGCTCCTGTAGTCCCAGCTACTTGGGAGGCTGAGGCAGGAGAAACACTTGAACCCAGGAGGTGGAGGTTGCAGTGAGCCGAGATCGTGCCACTGCACTCCAGCCTGGGTGACAGAGCAGGACTCTGTCTCAAAAAAAAAAAAAAAAAAAAAAGAATTAAGAAGAGTAAAGGACCCTGTGATGGACTGTGATCCCATGCTCTCATACCTCTCTGACCCTTCCAGCCTGTCACTTCAGAGCCAATATGTCCTTCCTGGTGTTGCACTAATATTTGATCCAAAGACCATGCATGAGCTCTTTGGGTCAGGGAAAGGACGTCTGTTCGCCTTGGACTCAGTAGCTACTCACTGAATGTTGGACAAATGAAGGTTTAAAGACTGGATTGTGTGTCACCTGTTCATTAGCTTCCAGACACATGGATTCCAGGGGTTAATCAAATTTAAGGCTAAAATTGGAAGCGGGTAATTTTATTTGCCAACTAGCGGATTTTAAAATACTCTACCACCAAGTGTCACCATCATTTCAGCTTAAAAGAACATAAACTAAGAAAAAAAATATGTAAAGGATGTAATCTCGGAAAAAAGGATAGTCACAGTACAAAAATTCAATGTATTCTACATTACACAAAATTATACATGTATGCTGTTTTGAGTTAGTTACAATTTAAAAATAGCACCTAAATTAAAATGTTTGAGAAATACTTGCCAATAATTAGTAATACATTAAAGCAATCCAAGTAAGCAAATCATGGGATTGGTTTTTATAGATCCACTGAGTCCTTTTCCAATATCTTTAGGCACCTGCTATCCACCTCTCCCTTAATTCAATGCCAGCCAGGGCCCATCCCATTTTTTCAGGCTCGTCCCCTTAGTAGACCCTAGACCCAACTCTGAGGACAAGGGAAGAGCAGGCAGCAGGCCTTTATAGCAGGTCTCACATTCTGGGGTCATCTACAAAGGCTGGTTGCTCCTTGCCTCTGGACTCATAGTTCATCATTGGTTCCTGATTTCATAACCAACTTCCTTAAGGGGCCATCAAATTAGTTATAAATCAATACAAACCTTCTGAAGAATAGTTTAACAGTATGTATAAAATTCTTACAAAGTTTACCCTTTGATACAGTAGTTTTATATTGAGACATGATTATGCAGAAGCACCATCTATAATGGTGTTCCTTGCATCTTATTTGTAATTGTGGAAACCTGAAAAGCCCAAATGTCTGAGAATGGGGAATCTGTTAGATAAATTACAGTAATGATAATCGTTAATATTTACATGACATTGTGCTTAATGCTTTCAGTTCATTTTCTCATACAATCTTCCCAACATACCTAGGAAGAGGTTGTGTTGTTATGCCTGTGGGTGTGTGGAGTGGGGGGCTGGGAGTCACTGAGACAAGAGAAGTTTTGTCACATAAGATAGGAAATAGTAAGGCTAAAATTTGGCCCCAAATGGTTTAGATTCTAGTTAGGGTCTTGTGTCCTCATTTTACCCATTAAAATGATATTTTTTACATTAAAATGATATTGTAAACATTAAAAATGATATTGTAAAAGAATTGTAACAAAGTGGGTAAAATGTTTACCCAATATTAGTAAAGGAAAACATATATTGTCCCATCTTTTTTTAAAACAAATGCACTTTCCCAGAGCAGAGAGGTTGAAAAGATATGGCATACTAAAGTATTAAAGTGTTTCTCTGGTTGGTTGAAATGTTTTCTTTTTTCTATTTTCCACGGTTTCCAACATTTCTACAAAGAATGTGTATTATCCTTGCGACAATGGAAAGTGGCAGAGTGAGTTATTACAAGACAGCGACTGGCCTCTCTCCTGTCCCTGCTCCTGATCCTGCTCTCTGCTCTCAGCCTCTAACTGTGTCTGGGACCTTGGATTTGCCTGGCTTCTGTGAGGACCGTGGTCCTCAGGGAGACAGCTTCCATGTCCAGCCCTAACTCTGAGCTCTAGGCCCCTGCAGGTCCTCGCTAGGACATTTGCTCTTCCCTGGCAGTGACAGTTTCAGGGAGGTGGTGGTGGGAGAGGGAAGCCAGCCAGCATCAGGCCTATATTCCAGTTCTGCTGCTATAACTATGTGGCTTTGGCAAGTTTCTTAACCTCCATCCATATAAAGTACCAGACACTTAGTAGGTGCTCATTAAATGGCCACAGTGATCCTTTGGTTACTTAGCAAAGTATAAAGTGGCCCCATTTTGTGCCCCTCTTTCCTAGGTACTGTGTTGCCTAGAACACTTCTTCAGAATTCTCTATCTTCCCCTGACCCAACTGGGAAGGTCTTTCAGCAACTTCGTTGATCATTTACAGAATTTTACAGAGGCTGATAAAAGCAGCTGCAAATTTGGCAAAGTTTAGTAATTACTCTGCCTGTAGTGCTGACAAGGCACTGTCAGGTTTTCCCGAAATGCAGCAGATATACTTTGTGAGCCCTTGGCTCCTCTCCCAGGGGGCCTTTGTCCCTCTACTTGTGGAATAAAAAATAATTTCAGGCTCAGTCAACAGAAGGTGGAAGAAGATGTAGGTAGGAGGTAAAGGGGGAGAGCCGGCAGAATCTTCTGGGTTCCTGAAAGTATACCTCTATTCATGGTCACTTGTTCACTCTCTGGACCTTTATCACCAGAACCTTTATCAACTGACTTTTTTCTTTCAGGATTTATGCTCCAGGAACAAAGCACATGAAGTAGAGTATGCATAGACTTTGCAGCCAAACAATTATAGAATTTACTCCTGGCTTCACCATCGAGCAGCCATGTGACAATGGGCAATTACTCAACATTAACCTCTCTAGGTCTCAGCTGATTTTGTAGTACAATCGGAATCATAAGACTACCTGCTTTGTGTAGTTGTTGACAGGATCCCATGACACAGAAAATGTAAAGGGACAGTGTCTGGTACATGGGAGAGCCCAACACATCCTTTTTTTATTACTATAATTTGTTAGGTTTTTTACCATCTGTGATGAGTTCCTTTAAAGTAGAGCGAGAACCTAAAACATGTGAAGAAATCTGAATGCAGAATCCTACAGTTTTAGGATCTCCTTCCCACCCCAATTTTGACAGTAGTTTCACCCATATCTACTTTAACGAGCATTTTAGTGACTTGCCTTTCTTAAGACTTTCCAAGGAATTCAATGTAGTTTTCAGAGAAAGAGCTGTTTTCTTTTTTGCAATCACATTTCATCAGTTTACTATAAATTAGTACATATTTTTTTTTTTTTTAGATGGAATCTTGCTCCTGTTGCCCAGGGCTGGAGTGCAATGGCACAATCTCAGCTCATTGCGACCTCCGCCTTCCGGGTTCAGCCTCCTGAGTAGCTGGGATTACAGGCATGCCCCACTACATGCCCAGCTAATTTTGTATTTTTAGTAGAGACAGGGTTTCTCCATGTTGGTCAGGCTGGTCTCAAATTCCCGATCTCAGGTGATCTGCCCACCTTGGCCTCCCAAAGTGCTGGGATTACAGGCATGAGCCACCGCGCCCAGCCCATAATTTTTAACTTGGCTGGCAAATCAGAAGTGTAGAGGTGTACAACAGTGTGGCTTCCTAGCTCCCAGCACATTCAGTGTGGTCCAAACATTAGTCACCATCCTTGAGAGAGTGAATGGAGCACATTGGATACCAGCAATTCTAGATAAGAACTCTTCTAATCTCTATGTAAAAGCATTTAGAATATAGAGATTCACTGGTTCTCTTCAAAGAGAATGAATCCAAGTCTATAATGCTTTAGAGACTGTCTACGGTCTGAGGAATTTCATTTAGGGAGTTTCCTCCAGTGGGTCAACCCCTATCAATTGGTAGTGGCTCCCAAGGACACTGAGCTCTGTTGGATTCTTGGTAGGGTAACAATGTATCCCCTTTGTCTGTAATAGTACTGGTTATTCCTGCGGTTGGGCATCCCATCTAGTTTGCATTTGTCCTGGATTTTTTCATTTTTAAGAGGTATATCATTAATATTTGCATTAAAGTAAACTGGGGTGAGTTTGCTGGATCTCCATTTGGTTATTTCCATCTTCTGCCATGGTCTTGTCTAGCAGCATGTGAGGTTTGTGTTCAGTAAACAGAGTTCTCTCCTTAGCGCACAGTAAATCTGAAAGATGACCGGCTTTAATCTTTCTCTTTATTTCCAACACTTCCCTGGGGCAATTTAACTAAGCCCTGCTTTTAAAAGAAAGCATGCAAAAACACTTGCTAAGAAAACAAAGTGGGCGGTGGCACACGCTGCTAGGGAATGTCAATTTTTCTGTCTTAGGTGGTATTGATGGGAGAAATATTTGGCGGCTATTTATTGTCTTCTGCAGTTCTGCTATGGCTCTTACTGCAATCTTCAAGATGCGTGAAGTCAGTAGGGTCGGCGGAAAATGGAAAAATATTATAGGCTGGGCACGGTGGCTCATGCCTGTAATCCCAGCACTTTGGGAGGCCAAGGTGGGCAGATCACTTGAGGTCAGGAGTTCGAGACTAGCTTGGCCAACATAGTGAAACCTTGTCTCTACCAAAAGTACAAAAATTAGGCAGGCGTGGTGTTGGGCACCTGTAATCCCAGATACTCAGGAGGCTGAGGCAGGAGAATCACTTGAACCCGGGAGGCAGAGGTTGCAGTGAGCCCAGATCGCGCCACTGCACTCCAGCCTGATGACAGAGCGAGACCCCGTCTCAAAAACAACAACAACAGCAAAACCTTATAGATTATGTACATATGCAATAAGCGCAGGAAATAAAGGTTGAGTAGCCCTCCTCTAGAGGATAATCTAAACACTTTTGTTAAATGGTAACAAGCTTGAATTTTGCTATAAATCTACTGAAGTTACTAATTATTTCAATAAAAACTATGTCCAGATATAACAATTTAACACATGGGACAGCAGAAGGCACATTTAAGTTTCAGTACGCAAAGCAGGTTTTTCCATTTAAATGAAACAACTGTTCTTTCAAATTAATTGTACTCATTTTGGAGTCTATAGTTTCTTACACATGCACAAAAAGTTCACGACAGTTGTTATTGTTTTGGCTCCATTGTCAGAAGACAATCTTGGCACACAGTTGAATGAGGCCAATTTTATATCAATGCCATCACATGCTTTAAATAAAAGATCAGCTAATCTCACTAATGGATTGAGTTTTTCATCCAATTGATGGAATTGAAATAAAGCTTTTGGAAATCCTTGTTTAGTGAAATATTTTGCATTACTGAGAATGTAACTGAAATTTTTCTTAAAAGATCTCCATTGATGTTAAATGTATTTATTTTGGGGAGACAATACAAATAAAATTTTGGAGGGACATAGTGTCATGATAAAAGCAATGTTCTTACTAAATTATGAATTCTATAAAACAGACATCCAAGCATGGAATTGTGGTACCCGTATAACTCATAATTCACCCAAAGAAGTTGTGATATACTGTCAATAAAAAAAAAAAAGAATTGGGCCAGAATAATCCCAGCATTTTGGGAGGTCAAAGCAGGCTAATCACCTGAGGTCAGGAGTTCGAGACTAGCCTGGCCAACATAGTGAAACCCCATCTCTACTAAAAATACAGAAATTAGCCATGTGTTGTGGTGCACACCTGTAATCCCAGCTACTCAGTAGGCTGAGACAGGAGAATCGCTTGAACCCAGGAGGTGGAGGTTGCAGTGAGATGAGATCATGCCACTGCACACTCCAGCCTAGGCAGCAGCAAGACTTTGCTAAAAAAAGAAAAAGAAGAAGAATTGTCAAAATCCACAAAAATTACACAGCTATGGCTTGAGTTTGTCCCCACCAAAACTCAGGTTGAAATTTGATCACCTATGTGGCAGTGTTGGGAGGTGAGGCATAGTGGGAGGTGTTTGGGCTATGGGGTGGGATCCCTCATGAATGGCTTGATGCCATTCTTACTGTAGTGAATGAGTTCTTGCTGTAGTAAGACTGATATAGTTTGGCTCTGTGTCCCTACCCAAATCTCATCTTGTAGCTCCCATAATTCCCATGTGTTGTGGGAGGAACCTGGTGGGATATAACTGAATCATGGAGGCAGGTCTTTCTCATGCTATTCTCGTGATAGTGAATAAGTCTCATAAGAACTGATGGTTTTGAAAATGGGACTTGCCCTGCACAAACTCATTCTCTTTGCCTGCCACCACCCATGTAAGATGTGACTCGTTCCTCCTTGCCTTCCACCATGATTGTGAGGGACCCCCAGACATGTGGAACTACAAGTCCATTAAAACTCCTTTGTCTTCCCAGTCTCAGGTATGTCTTTATCAGCAGTGTGAAAACAGACTAATACGGTAAATTAGTACCAGTAGAGTGGGGCACTGCAGAAAATATGCCCAAAAATGTGGAAGTGACTTTGGAACTGGGTAACAGGCAGAGGTTGGAACAGTTTTGAGGGCTCAGAAGAAGACAGGAAAGTGTGGGAAAGTTTGGAATTTCCTAGAGATTCATTGAATAGCTTTGCCAAAAATGCTGATAGTGATATGGACAATAGAGTTTAGACTGAGGTGATCTCAGATGGAAATGAGAAACTTTTGTTGGGAACTACAGCAAAAGTGACTCTTGTTACATTTTAGCAAAGAGACTGGCAGCATTTTGTCCCTGCCCTAGAGATGTGCAGGACTTTGAACTTCAGAGAGATAATTTTAGGGTATCTGGCAGAAGAAATCTCTAAGCAGCAAAGCATTCAAGAGGTGACTTGGGAGTTGTTAAAGGCATTCAGTTTTATAAGGGAAGCAGAGCATAAAAGTAAAAAATTTTTAGCCGGACAATGCAATAGAGAAGAAAATCCTGTGTTCTGAGGAAAAATTCAAGCCAGCTGCAGAAATTTGCATAAGTAAAAAGGAACCGAATGTTAATCCCCAAGACAATGAGAAACATGTTTCCAGGGCACGTCAGAGGTCTTCACAACAGCCCCTCCCATCACAGGCCCAGAAGTTTAGGAGGAAAAAATGGTTTTGTGGGCCAGGCCCAGGGTCCCTCTGCTGTGTGCAGTCTAGGAAGTTGGCGCCCTGCATCCCAGTTGCTCCAGCCATGACTAAAAGGGGCCAAGGTATAGCTCAGGCTGTTGCTACAGAGTGTGGAAGCCTCCATGTGGTGTTGAGCCTGTGGGTGCACAGAAGTCAAGAATTAAGGTTTGGGAACCTCTGCCTAGATTTCAGAAGATGTATGGAAATGTCTGGATATCCAAGCAGAAGTTTGCTGCAGGGTGGGGCCCTCATGGAGAACCTCTGCTAGGGCAGTGCAGAAGGGAAATATGGGGTCAGAGCCCCCACACAGTGTCCCTACTAGGGCACTGTCTAGTGGAGCTGTGAGAAGAGGGCCACTGTCCTCCAGACCCCCGAATGGTAGGTCTATTGATAGCTTGCACTGTGTGCCCAGAAAACCTGCAGACACTCAACACCAGCCCATGAAAGCAGCCAGGAGGGAGGCTGTACCCAGCAAAGCCACAGGGGCAGGGCTTCCCAAGACCATGGGAACCCACCTCTTGCATCAGGATGACCTGGATGTGAGACATGGAATCAAAGGAGATCATGTGGGAGCTTTAAAATTTTACTGCCCTGCTGGATTTTGGACTTGCATGGGGCCCATAGCCACTTTGTTTTGGTCAATCTCTCCCATTTGGAATGCAGCTCTATTTACCCAAAGCCTGTACCCCCATTGTATCTAGGAAGTAACTAACTTGCTTTTGATTTTACAGGCTCATAGGTGCATAGGTGGAAGGCACTTGCCTTGTCTCAGATGAGACCTTGGACTGTGAACTTTTGAGTTAATGCTGAAATGAGTTAAGGCTTTGGGGGACTGTTGGGAAGGCATGACTGGTTTTGAAATGTGAAGACGAGATTTGAGAGGGGCCAGGGCAGAATGATACAGTTTGGCTCTGTGTCCCTTCCCAAATCTCATCTTGTAGCTCCCATTATTCCCACATGTTGTGGGGGGAACCTGATGGGATATAACTGAATCATGGAGGCAGGTCTTTCCCATGCTATTCTCATGATAGTCAATAAGTCCCATGAGATCTGATGGTTTTAAAAACGGGGAGTTTCCCTGCACAAGCTCATTCTCTTTGCCTGCTGCTATCCATGACTTGCTCTTTCTTGCCTACTGCCATGATTGTGAGGCCTCTCCAGCCATGTGGAACTGTAAGTCCATTAAAACCCCTTTGTCTTCCCAGTCTTAGGTATGTCTTAATCAGCAGCAGCATGAAAACAGACTAATACAAAGACTGAATCAGTTCTTGTAGGAATTGATTAGTCCCTGGGAGAGAAGGCAGATTGCCCCCTCAAGTCCTATTTCTTTGCATGTGTCTGCTTCCTCTTTGGCCTTCGTCACCATGTTATGATGCAGCAATGAAAACCCTCACCAGAAGCCAGGGCTATGCTCTTGAACTTCCCAGACTGTATACCATAGCTAGACAGATTTCTTTCTTTATAAATTCTCCAGCCTCAAGTATTCACTTATGGCAACAGAAAATGTACTAAGACATACACACGCACAGAGAAATGAAACAAAAAATAAAATGTCTCAGAATGGTAGTATTCACTTTCTTTTTGCTACTCATCACTAATCAGATTTCAAAAATGCTTGTTTATTAAAATAAGTACTTTGTAATTTCTTAGTGTCCTAAAATGGGTTGTAAGTGAGTTTTCTAATTTTATTGTCTTTTTCTTAAAAGCAGTTGAGGCCGGGTGTGGTGGCTCACACCTGTAATCTCAGCACTTTGGGAGGCTGAAGCAGGTGGATCATGAGGTCAGGAGATCAAGACCATCCTGGCTAACACGGTGATACCCCATCTCTACTAAAAATACAAAAACAAAATTAGCTGGGAATGGTGGCAGGCGCCTGTAGTTCCAGCTACTTGGGAGGCTGAGGCAGGAGAATGGCATGAACCCGGGAGGCAGAGCTTGCAGTGAGCTGAGATCACTTCACTGCACTCTAGCCTGGGCAACAGAGCGAGACTCCGTCTCAAAAACAAACAAACAAACAAACAAAAAAAAACTGTTGAAATCTTTTATCAGAGCAGTCAACAAATGGAGTACCATAAAATCCTTAAAACCTAAAACCTTTACTATTTGAAGCTCTTAGAAATGTACAAACTTATGAAAAACAAAGCTTGCAACAGGAAAACATTAAAATACATCTGTACAAACAGGGAGAAACTGAATGAATTACATTTGAAGACTCAAAAGCTATACTGATTCAATTTTGAAATTCTATAATTGGTATTTAATATATCTGAAAATTGGGTTGAAATTTTTGGTGGAATAAAGCTGAGAAGGTTTTTTTTTTTTTGAAATGGAGTCTCGCTCTGTAGTCCAGGCTGGAGTGTAGTGGCGTGATCTCGGCTCAGTGCAAGCTCCGCCTCCTGGGTTCATGCCGTTCTCCTGCCTCAGCCTCCTGAGTAGCTTGGACTACAGGTGCCCACCACCACGCCTGGCTAATTTTGTTTTTGTACTTTTAGTAGAGACGGGGTTTCACCGTGTTAGCCAGGATGGTCTCGATCTCCTGACCTTGTGATCCTCCCTCCTCAGCCTCCCAAAGTGTTGGGATTACAGGTGTGAGCCACCATGCCCTGCCGAAGGCCTATTATTTTCTAAGATCTAAATGTGGTAAAATATTCAAAAGAATCATAGATAACTTATTTGACAAGTTTTGTCTTATAAAAATATTTGTTAAATAAAAGTCTCTAAAAAGGGACAAAGTGACCGAATCTCTAAAAATATTTGAGCTGAAGTTAAACATTTCAATATTACAAAACAGAAAATAATATCCTCCTTTTTTCAGCATTTGTTCTGAGCCTACTAGAAGGAGTAATAAAAAGTGTTAAGAATTTCAAATTTATTAACTGTAAATATAATATAGAAAATGGTTGCAAGTAATTTTACTAAAAATGAAGATTAAAGTGTATCAAAAAAGCATTCATCATAGAAATACCAGTGATACAGTATTGCAGATAGATATGGCCACATAAATTATGATTAAAGTATGTAAATACATGCCGAGAATAATTTTCTTATTTATATTATTTTTAAACATTCAGAATATCAATATAAAGATATTTCTTTGTTTTGAATTTATGTAGCAGTGTTGTTAGGGGGAGGCCCTAAAGGAAGATTTTCCCAAAGGTCTTCCACAACACTGTTGTTATAAGGCAAAGATTTCCATTCAGTCTTGGGAGTCAAGAGCAAGAATTGGATATCAGATAAATGTCAATGTCACCGGAATTCTGTGTTTTCAATGGCTATGTGACCCTTCTTTACCAGTGTCTTGCTTCCTCTATCTTTTTCTGTATCTGTAGCTCCAAAAGAGCTTCAAGATGTGTAGCACTTATAGGTAAAAAGAGAGAAGGAGAGGGAGAGACTGACCATTTCCCTTGGCACCTATAATATCTACGTGGGGAACTAGTGCTGTGGCACAAGCAACCCTCCTGAAGGAAATAAACCTTGTTAAGATGCAGTTTCGTAAGGAAGACTGCTTTCCAGCTGGGCTCACTCTAACCATTGGACCCTTGACTTGAAAGGAAGGGTCTGCAGTATTGGTCTGCTCAATTTCCAGGCCCTTTACCCCTTCTCCACTTCAGCCACACATGCCTAAGGTTTTACACTGATCCGGTGTCACGAGGAGCTTCTCCTCTGAAATCTTGCACTTAAACATCCCATACTGTGACCACAATCTTCTGTCATTCCAGGGCTCTCAGCTGTTACTCCCTCTACACAGAATTTCCCACAGTTCTGGAGACTGGAAAGTCCAAGATCAAGGCCAATTTAATGTCCGGTGAGGGCTTGCTTTTTGGCTCATAAGTGGTGCCTTCTTGCTGTGTTCTCACATGGTGGAAGAGACAAGCTAACTCCCTGGGTTCTTTTAGAAGGACACTAATCCCAATCATGAGGACTTTTCCCTCAAGGCTTAATGACCTCCCAAAGGCTCCATCTCCTAATACCTTCAACTTGGGGGTTAGGACTTTAACACATAAATGGGGGTGGGCACAAATATTCATATCACAGCAGCTCTGTTTCTTACTCTTCACGGAATCTATTTCAAACCTTCTCCACACAAGCCACAGAAGCCCCTCATCAGATACCCATACATGTTATTTCGAATAGGGAATAAGAAGCCACTCATTGAGAATTCTCTTGGCTCATTGCCACCACATGGAAAAGGTCCTCTGGAGTTGCACACGCCCTTTGCTCCTCTGCTCATGTCACAGCAGGAGCAGTGTCTGTCCTCCCAAAGACATCTTCTCCATCAGTGCACTGCTTTTTTTCTCCTCCCACCTCCTATGATTATCCTGTCTTCCCTGAAGCTTCATCCTTCCCCTCTCTGCTGGCATCTACCATCAGTGTTTAAGCCTGCTCAAGATTTCCTATCATAAAAAGACTTTGCTTAATCCCTTCTATGGATTGAATTGTGACATCCCTCTGCTAAATTCACATGTTGAAACCTAAACCCTAATATGATGATATTTGGAGACGGGACCTTTGGCAGGTAACTAGGTTTAGATGAAGTCATGAGAGTGGGGTCCTCATAATGGGATTGCTGTCCTTAAAAGAAGAGGAAGAGACCAGAACTCACCCAACCTCCACCAAATAAGGACACAGTGAGAAGGCAGCTGTCTGCAAGCCAGAAAGAGAGCACTCACCAGACGCCAACCATGCTGGCATCTGGAGCTGGGAATTCCAGCCTCCAGGAACTGTGAGAAATGCATATCACTTGTTTAAGCCACACAGCCTGTGGTATTTTGTGATGGCAGCCTGAGCTGGTTAAGACACTTCCACAGTGCCCTCCAGCTCCTACCCTACCTCTCTCCTCCCCTTTACAGCCAAACTTGTTGAAATATACAGTATCCACTTTCTCTCACTCCACTCATTATTAACCTACTGACATTGTACAATGAGAATAGCACTGAAAAAAAAAAAGGTTTAAAAAGATCACACATGCCAGCACTATGCTGGGAACAACTTGGTTTGTCCAATGGGGAAAACTCATGTTGAATAAATAATTGCCCAATAATTATTTAACTGTAGGTGAGTTATGTGCTGTGGTAAAGAAGCTCTAGGTAGATGCTGTGGGAGGCTCTTTTACATATACCCAGGCTGGTCTGGGGCATGACACTGAGGAGGGCACCCCTGGGGTAGTGACATTTATACCATAATGTAAAGGATAAGTGGGAGCTGACCAGATTGCTGAAGGGAGGAGTACGATTCCAGGCATAAAGAACAGTGTGGAAAAGGTCTGAGTTAGGAAGGAACATGACATGTTTGAGGAGCTGAAGGAATGTCAGAGTGCTGGAGCCTAGAGGGCAAGAGAGAGGGTGGCCTAAGGTGGACACTGTTCTGGGGATAGACAGGGCCTTGGAGGCTATGCCAGGGACAGACAACGTGATTATCCTAAGAGCAATGTACAGCCAATGAAGGGTTGTACTGGGAGAGTGAGTGAAGGGGTAGCATTTGCATTTAAGGAAGACCAGTCTGTCTGCTGGTGGGGTTGGGTTGAAGGAGACAGGATGAATAATAGGAAACATCCTCAATAATCATTAAGGACTTCTCAAAGGGAGAAAAGACAAATAGTGCAGTATTGTTTCCACATATGGTATGATCAAAGGGTTGGTCCATGGAACCAATTCAGTGGCCTGTGCTTGCCTACACAAGGCCCTAGTATAAAAAGTGAAAAGTCCCAGCACTGCTTAAGACAAAGTAACAGAAAGAAAGTTCTTCTTGACCTCAGGGCTGTGAGTCTATCTTGTGTTGGCATCCATGAGACTCTGGTTCCTGGGCCATTCCTTTTCTATCTTCACCATGGCAGCCATCATGGGAATCAGCACAGCAGATGGTGGCGCACAGATTGAAATGGGGAAATGGAAGCATTTTCACTTTGTTTTCTGGGCCTTCATCAACCAGCAAGTGAATGTTAAGCCCTAAAGCCTAAACTGGCTTAAAACTCTCTATCAGTTAGGAGCCTGAAAGACGTCTGAATGTCTTGTTTATTCACAGACAGTTTGTTTTGTAGTGAGAGATGGTTAAGAGGATCCATCAGGCTAGACAGTGGTGTGAAAATCCATCCTCAGTTCTGGTTGCAGAGGAGACACCATGGCAATTGCCACTACATAGCGGATTTCTGGCTCTTTCCTCTTCACCTTAAATTCGGGTGTCTTTTATGAGTAATCAAAAGCAGCAAAAGCCAACACTATCAGGCCCAGTGTTTTAAAACCAGAAAAAGAGATGAAAAAGAGAGGTTTGACCCTACTCAGTTTCAGGACTATATTATTCAAGGCTTAACTGAAACTGGTACTGATTTGGAAGCAGTAGCTAAGTTTCTTGATGCTTTTCTGGAACAAAACTTGATTACCATCGATGTGCAGAAACACTCTTTGACATTCTGGTGGCTGGAATGCTGGCCCCAGGTGGTACACTGGCAGATGACATCATGCGTACAGATGTTTGCGTGTTTGCAGCCCAAGAAGACCTAGACACCACGCAAGCATTTGCTCAGGTTTTTAACAAGTTAATCAGGCACTACAAATACCTGGAGAAAGGTTGTGAAGATGAAGTAAAAAGGCTGCTGCTGTTCTGAAAGGGTTTTTCAGACTCGGAGAGGAACAAACTGGCTAGGTTGACTGGTGTTCTTCTGGCTAATGGCATCTATTCTTAATAGCCTTTATAATAAGAATTTGGTTAAAGAAGGGGTTTCAGCAGCTTTTGCTGTAAAGCTCTTTAAATCATGAATAAATGAAAAAGATATCAATGCAGTAACTGCAAGGAAAGTCAGCATGGATAACAGCCTGATGGAACCTTTTCCTGCCAATAAGCAAAGCGTTAAACACTTCACAAAGTATTTTACTGAGGCAGGCCTGAAAGAGCTTTCAGAATATGTTTGGAATCAGCAAACCATCAGAGCTTGTAAGGAGCTCCAGAAAGAACTTCAAGAACAGATGTCCTGTGGGGATCCATTTAAGGATATAATTTTATATGTCAAGGAGGAGATGAAAAAAAACAACATCCCAGAACCAGTTGTCATCCAAATAGTCTGGTCAAATATAATGAGCGCCGTGGAATGGAACAAAAAAGAGGAGCTTGTAGCAGAGCAAGCCATCAGACACTTGAAGCAATACAGCCCTATACTTGCTGCCTTTACTACTCAAGGTCAGTCTGAGCTGACTGTTACTGAAGATTCAGGAGTATTGCTATGACAACATTCATTTCATGAAAGCCTTCCAGAAAATAGTGGTGCTTTTTTATAAAGCTATAGTCCTGAGCAAAGAGCCCATTTTGAAGTGGTATAAAGGTACACATGTTGCAAAGGGGAAGAGTGTTTCCCTTGAGCAAATGAAAAAGTTTGGAGAGTGGCTCAAAAATGCTGAAGAAGAATCTGAATCTGAAGCTGAAGAAAGTGACTGAATTTTGAAACTACACCCTCAGTAAAGCAAACAGGAGTTGTAGATAAAATGTCCTGTCTCATGTGTCCTGGTTTTACATCTTCCTACCTCCCTGTATCAAGCATGATATAAGGGCTTTCATAGCAAATTTTATTTGAACTGTTTCTATGGTTGCTGGAAATGTTGGGTTTAGTTTCTAAAACCATGTTTTAAGTAGCTACAGGAGCTATAGATTTGAATCTGATGTTGCATTAGTCTTTTCAGTTATCTTCTACCTCCTGTATTTTCTACTGTAATAATAAAATTTAAGGCCTTTCACAATGAACAGTTCACTTTATTCCCTGGGTTTTCTATAAACAGTTTTCAAGATATGATTTAGTTAAAAAATAATTTATTATAAAAATTCTGTTTGCAAATTAAACTGTAAAAGTATCCAAAGTCTCAAAGGCAATGATTTGTGTGATATGGCAGGCCCAGAGCCCCACTCATCAGTGAAAAACACATATGTAATAATTGAATTCATTTAACATAAATCTTGAGTATGTGGACCATTGCTTGCCATTAACTGTTGTTTTGTTTTTTTAACTCCAGAAGTCCTAAAGCTCAATTGTTTGCTCTCTGGGTTTTATCCTTAGAGAAGCCATGGAGAATAGACTAGAAAAGTTTAGGAAATCAAAATGTGGCAGAGGTGGCGGGAAGAAGAAAGATGAGTTTTTCCCCTAGAGAAACTTCTGCATTTAGTTTGTATCTTTCCAGGCAAAACAAATGGGTATTTTTTTTATACAACCAACCATTTTCAAATGAACCTTAGACAATTCTTATCATTTAAGGTATTTTATGCACAGAATACACTTAGATTGATAGGAAAAGACTCATA
This sequence comes from Pongo pygmaeus, assembly GCF_028885625.2. Taxonomy (NCBI): domain Eukaryota; kingdom Metazoa; phylum Chordata; class Mammalia; order Primates; family Hominidae; genus Pongo; species Pongo pygmaeus. The sequence goes on along the minus strand of NC_085930.1, from coordinate 181,557,808 downwards.
AAGGAGTTTGAGTAAAGAAAATGACTGATGTACTAAACCCAGTAAAAATTGTTGAAAACGTTAAAGGTCAGCATGTTCTAATTGGGAATCTAGATATAGCTTAGATTTCCTATTGGCTTAGAGCATTTTCTATAACAAATGAAGTGCAATGACAATTATATATTCCCACTTGGTCATACTGGACTGGTTTCATTCTCTTAACATATTCAGTAATGACTCAAGCCTCTGGCTATTAACATACCCTAGTTGCCATTTTTAATTGCCATGAGCCAAATATTTCTTGTATACAATTGATCCATTTATTTTAATGGTTGCCTTTTTATTTTCAGCTTTTCTTGCTGTTATCCATCTATGTATGTAGTCATTGGTTGGGGGTGGGGGGAAATGTAGCCACACTTTTTATGGAAAGACTTTGTGTTAAAAGTGAACATTTTAAAGGTTTTTAACTGGTGAAAGAAACTAGCCTGGAATAATGCCACCAGAGACTGAGTGGAAATCGCCCCTTTTGAAGGTGCCGTTCTTATGAGCCAAAAGTTTGTCGTTTAAAAGTTCATTTTGAAGGAATAACATGTCATATAATTTGAAATAAAGGTGTAGTAACCTTAAAAAGAATACTATAACTGAATATTGTGAATGGGGTGAATTTGTTAAAGGAATAACTTTGATAAAGTTTTCATGCACAGGCAAAATGTATTCACTAGATTTCTACATAGTGATCTGCTTTTACTTCATAATTTGTAGTTCTCAGAAGACTTTTTTAAAAAAATAAAGTCCATACTTACACTTAAAAAAAAGAAAGAAAATCCATCCTCCACCTCCTCGTCTCAGTGAGCAATGTCTACCCATTTCCTGAAGCATGAAGTCCAGGTTTATGCTGGGATTCAAAGCTCTGCCCAATCAGATCTGCTCAGACATCTACTGTTATCTCCTTTGCTCCACTGCAGGCCTTTGAACTCCAGTAATCTGAGCTATTATTTGATCCACGTATAGGCCCTGTATTTTCTTCTTTCCTTTGCTGATTCATTCATTATGTATCTAGATAGTAGTAATGAAGCAGTGAACAAAGCTAAGTTCCTGTTTTCATAGAGTTTACATTCTGGTGAGAGAGACAGGCAATAAATATTACTCAATCATCTTTATTTTTGTGTATGTCTAATAGATCACCTTTGTGAACATTTTGTAACCATCTTTCTAGATACTTCTCTATGTATACATTGCCTCCACACACACGAACATGCAGGCATGCGCACGCACACACACACACACACACACACTTTTATATAAATAGAATAAAATTGTACACTTGCTTGTTTTCAACTCAAGAAATTATTAAAGAAATCTTTCTATGCTACTGAGTATTAATATAGATCAACCTTCTTAATGTCTGCATAGTTTTCTCTTAAATGTATAGGCTATAATTTACTTAACCCTCTCTGATAGGTCTTCATGTTATTTTTTTCCTTCTCTATTTTTCAGCTTGAAATTCCTTTTCATTCATTAACAGATATTCATATAACCTAAATCCTCATTTGCTTCAGCTATTTGCTCAAATATAAGAAAAACCTTTGCTAAAACCGTATGACATTGGTCTAGGCAATGATTTTTTAGATTTGATGCCAAATGCTCAGACAACAACAACAACAAAAGACAAATATGATTACATCAAATGAAAATTCTTCTGCACAGCAAAGAAACAATTATCAGAGTGAAAAGACAACTTATGGAATGGTAGAAAATATTTGCAAGCCATATGTATTAGTCCATTCTCACGCTGCTATAAAGAAATACTCAAGACTGGGTAATTTATAAAGGAAAGAGGTTTAATTGACTCACAGGTTTGCAGGGCTGGGGATGCCTCAGGAAACTTACAATCATGACAGAAGGGGAAGAAAACATGTCCTTCACCTTCCTAGTAGCAGGAAGGAGAAGTGCCAAGCAAAGGGGGAAAAGTCCTTTATAAAACTGCCAGATCTCGTGAGAACTCACTATCATGAGAACAGCGTGGGGGTAACTGCCCCTATGATTTAATTAACTCCCATCAAGTCCCTCCCACAACATGTGGGGATTATGGGAACTACAATTAAAGATGAGATTTGGGTGGGGACACAGCCAAACCATATCACCATGTATCTGGCAAAGGGTTAATATCCCAAATATATAAGGAACTCAAATAACCCAATAGCAATAAAACAACCCAATTTAAGAATGGTCAAAAGACCTGAATAGACATTTCTCAAAAGAAGATATACAAGTGGTCAACAGATACATTAAAAATGCTCAACATCCCTAATCATTAAAGAAATGCAAATTAAAACCACAATGAGATATTATCTCATACGTGTCAGAATGGCTATTAACAAAAAGATGAAATTTAACAAGTGTTGGTAAGAATGTGCAGAAAAAGGAACGCTTGCACCCTGTTGGTGGAAATGTGAATTACCACTGCTACTATGGAAAACAGTATGGAGTTTCTCAAAAACTACAAATAGAATTATCATATGATCCAGCAATCCCACTTCTGGGTATATAGCCAAAGGATTTGAAATCAGTATGTTAAAGAAATATCTGCACTCCCATGTTTATTGCAGCATTATTCACAATAGCCCAGTTATGGAATCAAATTAAGTATCCATCAACAGATGAATGGATTAAAAAAATGTGTTATAAACACATGGTGGAATATTACTCAGCCTTGAAAAGGGGAAATTATGTCCTTTGTGACAACATGGATGAACCTGGAGTACATTGTGCTAAATGAAATGAGCCAGGCACAAAAAGGAAATACTGCATGATCTCACTTACATGTGGAAGCTAAAAAATTGAATACATAGAAGTTGAGTACAGAATGCTGCTTACTTGAGTCTGGGGAGTGGGAGGAATGGGATATGTTGGTCAAAAAACACAATGTTCAGTTAGACCTGAGGAGTAAGTGATAAGTATTTGAGGTGATTGATAGATATTTCAATGAGTTTGAGTCAGTAATTCCACATGGTATACATATATCATTTTGTACCCCATAAATACATACAATTATAACTTGTCACTATCCAATTTCAAAAAGAGAGAAGCCTTCCATAAGCAGCCTGTGTAATATAGTGCCTTCCTTGTCCCCTCATCTTGTTTTAGTTTCTTTCAAAGTACAGACCTGAAGGAACTGAGTGTTCAAGCCATATGACTGTCTACTGATGAATGAAAGGGCATTCCAGACTGAAAAATTTTGAAGGAAAATGTGAAAGGCCACTGAGCTGATTGTGGAGGAGCTGAGACTAGACAGCAGAGCTTTTGACTCTTAGTCAAGGTTTTTTTCTGCCTTAAACACATTGTTTTGAAAAGGAAGAAATTTATCTCCTTCAATTAATGCTTTGCTGTCTTCCCCTTAGAATCTAGACAGTACTCAACAATCTTTGATGTGCATATGGGTCACCTGGGGATTTTGTTAAATGCAGAGTCTCATTCGGAGGGTCTGGGGTGGGTGGGAGATGCTGTATTTCTAACAAGATCCCATGTGTTACTCAATGCTGCCAGTGTACGGATCACTTTTGGAATCGCAAGAATCCAGAAGTTCCTACATGGCTAAAATTTTAGGAAGATTCCTCAACTCCAGCTGCTTTGCCTCTCTTGGGCTCTACTTTCTTTCTTCCTTCCCCATTATTCCCTGGATTGCTTCATCTCTTTCATTTCATTTGCTCTTCCTATTTAAATGATTCTCTGGGTTTCTATCTCTGAATCAGGGTTTTGCTCCTATGTGCTCGCCACAAATACAGTCATTTACAATGATATCTTTATCACCCGCCATTGGGTTCACATTAGAATTGCCTGGGGAGATTGTAAAAAAAACACTGATGCTAGGGTCACCAAACCAATTAAAGTTTCTAAAGAGAGTGTCCAGGCATAAATAATTTGAACATTCAGAGTGGTTCCCATATGCAGCCAGGATTAAGAACCTCTAAACTCCAGATAAATTGCAAATATTGCCAGTAACTGAATTCTCTCAACTGAGCTCCCTCCATGAACTTCTTTCAAGTTACATGCCAGTAACACAGTAAGAGTCCTCAATCTTGATTGTGATTCATATTCTGAGAATGTCATTTACTAATTTTTTAGGAAAGAAATAAAATTCAAGAATTGGAAAATCTGGATGCTACATGGTTACAAAAGGCTTACCCCACAACACTGTGAGTGTACTAAATGGCATTGAATTATACACTTTAACTTTGTGTTGTAGGAATTTAACATCAATAAAAAAGGCAAAAGAAAGAAAGAAGGAAGAAAGAAAGGAAGCAAGGAAGGTACGAAGGAAGGAAGGAGGGAAGAAAGAGGGAAAGAAGGAAGGAAGGAAGGAAGGAAGGAAAGAAGGAAGGAAGGAAGGAAGGAAAGAAGGAAGGAAGGAAGGAAGGAGAAAGCAAGCAAGCTGACCAATACTTCATACTTTTCCTGGGAACAATTTCAAAATTCTCAATACACAAAATGATGATTAGAATTAAGTCTGTGTAGATGACGTGTCTTAGGGCATCTGTCTGTGCCATGAGCAGAGGAGGACTGCTCCCACCAAAGGCCATTGTCAAAACAACTGACCCTAGCAGCCATTTTGTACTATGAAAATCTGTTCTTTCTAGCTGCACGTGGTTGAACCAGGGATAGTCATTCACAGGCAAATGACTTGGGCCAATTATCTCTTGATGTTTTGAACTAATATACTCAGAAACCAAGGTGCGCTGGTATTGAGCATTCTACTTTTGAAATCACGTGGAGTCAGGGCTGAAGTTAAAAAAATTTAAGCCATGTACAAGCCAAGTTTTAAAGGACCAGAAGTTATGAACAAGCAAAGAAAACAAGAGAACAAGAGAGAAGTCTACTTAATTAGCACGAAAGTAACTCTGGGAGAAAAGCAGATCATAACTAGAGGCCCAGTCCTGGGTCCATACAGATAAAAACCAAGATCAAACAAAATCTCCTGTGTTGTGGACTAATCTTGGATTATCATTCCCAGAGAACCATGGAGAGTGGGAGTGAAGCATGGACATCTTAAGATTGTCTGCAGTTATTTCAAAGACTTCAAGGAAAAATGTGTCACTCAGTGTGATCCATCTCAACTAAGGTATGCCCAGGTCAGTTCTTTTCTTCTGACTCCTTCAGGATCATGTCTGAACTCCTCAGTGAAGCACATGTGGCCTCCCATGACCTGAAGTCCCTTGAATCAATTCTTCTACTGCATTTCCTCCTTCTTCAGTCTTCTATTTGTCATCCTCTAAGTTCAATACTGGTAATTCCTCCGTGGAACATCTCCTTCCTTTCTTCATCCCCTCGCTGGGCTCTGCCTTCCATGAACTTTAATCCAAGCAGAATGGGATAAGCAACACTTATTCCATATTTGCTGAGTGTTTACTTATTCTTTAAGACATATCTCAAGAACTGCTTCCTAAAATTCATCAACCAACATCACCTTCCCAACTCTGGTGAGGGACCCTTTCTCTAGGATACAATGATACAAACACCTAGATCATTCCCATTGCATTTATCATGCAGAGGTATTTAACTGATTAGTATGTCTGGCTTCACCACCAGAATGTAAACCCAGTGATCAGGGGTTTTCCTCCCTAATTTTCCTTTGTAGTTAGAACAGTGCTTGCCACAGAGAAGCGCTCCATATATATTTGTGAAATGATTGAGGAAACATAGGCCAATGTAATCAGGATATTTAAATTGTGTAACAATACTAGAAGAATCTCCGTATGGTGCAATCTTACAAAAATACAACTGACTTGTAATGTCTTTTCATGACTAGTATACCCTAAATCTCATAGAGAAAAGAGTCTCTAGTTTCATCTCAATTAAAAATTGAGCATTGCTACCGATATCATCCTTTTCACAGCACTTTGACACTTTCTCTCTTAACTATTCTACAATGACCTTGAGAAGTAGAATCCTTCCTTATAATGAAAGTAAAACCCAGCACAGCTCTGTAAGGTGATGTGACTTGCTGACAGTTATACAGGTCAGGATTAGAATCTGAGATTAGAGCTTGGTTGTAACAAAAGATGCTCATAATCTAGGGATCAGTTTTATTGACTTCAAATGCTAAGCTGGATACTCAGGGAGAAAAATGCCTGAGTTCCACCTTACAGGGCAGAATCTGAGGAGAAAAGAGCCAGGGGCAAGTGGAGAGAGCTGATGTAACTCTGCCATGCCATCATTTTCTCTTGATTCTCTCTTACCCCTTTGCTACCCACCAGAATGGAATGAAAAGATGTTTCAATTATGTAATGATGAGTTTCAGTTCAAATGTATTCAAATTCATAAATGTTTATGGATACCTCAATCTAAAACCTTATGTTAAGTGTTGTGGGAAACAAAAAGATGAGTGGGGCATTCTTTGCCATCTAGGGCCTCAATATTTAATGAAGATGGTGGATAATTAGATGCACAAAAGAATATCATATGGCAAGCATTATTCCTATATAAATTTACTTATTCAATAAGTATTTACTGAGAACCCACAATGTTCCAGGAATGTTCTAGGTACTAGGGATATGGTGGTGAAAAGACAAAGTTTGTGTACTTGTGGTTTTCTTTTTATTGAAGAAGACAGATCAGCAATTAAATATATAAAGCAATTTAAGGTGTCTGTACCTGCTGTAAAAACATGATTTCTACATATGTTAAAAAATCACTAAAAATATAATTACCTTAATACATACAGTAAAAGCATTTGACAGAAATTAACATCTATTCATGACAAAAATTCTCTGCACTCTAGGAATAAAAGGGATGTTCCTTAACTCGGTAAAGGACATCTGTGTCATGCTTAATGGTAAACATACAGATAACTTCATACTTAATGGTAAAAGAGTAATACTTTCCCCTCTAAGATTGGGAATGAGGTGAGGATGTCTTATCTCACCACTTTTAGTCAGTATTATATTGGGCATTTTAGCCTGTGCACCAAGGCAAGAAAAAATATATGCGGCAGGCAGATTGGAAAAAAAGAAGTAAAACTGTTTATTCCCAGATGGCATGATCTTCTATGCAGAAAATCTCAAAGAATTTACCAGAAAAAAGATAAGAAAATTAATAAGTGAGGTTATCAAGGTTGTAGGATACAAGGCCAATATCCAAAAATTAAATGTATTTCTCTATACCGACAATGAACAATTACATAATGGAAGAACACAAGTATAATTTAACATAAAAATACATTAAATACTTAGGGAAAAATTTAACAAAATGTGTGAAGGATTTCTATCCAGAAAACTATAAAACAATAATGGGAAAAATTAAAGCAAATTCAGTTAAGTGGAGGGACATACCATGATCATGGGTCAGAAGATTTAATATTGTTAAGATGTAAATTCTCCCTTAAGTGATCTATAGATACAATGCAATCTCAGTCTAAATATCTGCAGTGGTTTTTTTTTGTAGAAATTAACAAGCAGGTTGTACAATTTATATAGAGATGTAAATTTTTTAGAATATCCAAAAAAAATTGAAAAAAATAGAATTTTAAAAATCACATTATCTGATTTTATGACTTACACTAAATTGACATTAATCAAGACAACATCCTGTCGGCATAAAAATGGACATGTAGAACAATGGTACAGAATACGGAATTCAAAAATAGATCCACACATACATGAATGATTTTGAACAAAGATGCCAAGGCAATTTTGACGAATAAAGAATAATCTTTTCGGCCAGGTGCAGTGGCTCACTCCTATAATCCCAGCACTTTGGGAGGCTGAGGCGGGTGGATCACTTGAGGTGAGGAGTCCGAGACCAGCCTGGCCAACATGGAAAAACCCCGTCTCTACTGAAAATACAAACATTAGCTGAGCGTGGTGGCGGTGCCTCTAATCCCAGTTATAGCTATTCGTAGGCTAAGGCAGGGGAATTGCTTGAACTTGGGAGGCAGAGGCTGCAGTGAGCTGAGAGCATGTCACTGCACTTCAGTCTGGGCGACAGAGTGAGACTACATGGTGAAACCCCGTCTCTACTAAAAATACAAAAAATTAGCTGAGCGTCGTGGTGGGCGCCTGTAGTCCCAGCTACTTGGGAGGCTGAGGCAGGAGAATGGCGTTTACGTGGGAGGCGGAGCTTGCAGTGAGCCGAGATTGCGCCACTGTACTCCAGCCTGGGCGACAGAGTGAGACTCCATCTCAAAAAACAAATAAAAATAAAAATAAAAATAAAAATAAATAATGTTTTCATCAAATGGTGCTGGAATAATTGGACTTCGATATGAAAAACAAAAATCAAACAAAAAACCTTGACACTTGTCTCACAACACATAGAAAAATAAAGTGATTGAATTATTTAAATACTATAGACAAAATATAGATATTTATAAATAAAATAATATCTAGAATATGGAAATATTTACAGCTCAGTAATCAGTCAAAAGTTTTCTTCGAATATCCAAAAGATTTCAACAGAGATTTCATGAAGAAAGGATAAGGCTGGATCAAAATAACACAAAGTATATTCTCTGACCATGATGAAATTAATAAGAAATCAGAAATCAATAACATAAGGAAATTTGAGAAGTTCACAAATATGTAGAAATTAAACACATTCTTAAATAAAACAGTGGGTCAAAAAAGAAATCACAGGGAAATTTAAAAATACTTTGAAATGAATAAAAATAAAAATTCAACATAGGAAAGAATTGAAGTTATACACAGCAGGTTCTCTAAACACAACAGAGTTGAATAAGAAATCAACAACAGAAAAATCTGTGGAAAATCCCAATATATTTGGAAATTAGATAACATACATCCAAATAACCCATAGATTAAAGAAGAAATTCAAAGAGAAATTACAAAGTATTTTAAAGTAAATAAAAAGGTAAGCACATTTCAAAATTTGTGGGATGCCACTGAAGCAGTATATAGAGGAAGATGTATAGCCTAAAATACCTATACTTGACCAAAGAAAGGTCTAAATTATGATCTCAGCTTCTACCTAGGAAACTAGAGAAAAGGGCAAATTAAACTTAAAGTTAGTGGAATAAATGAAATAGTAAAGATCAAAACAGGAATTAAATAACAATAGAAAAAAACAGAGAAACTCAGTGAAACTATAATTCCTTGAGGAAATCCAAAAAGTTGAAAAGTTTCTAGTCATACCGATTAGGATAAAAAGAGAGGGCACAAATCCTCAGTAGGATTCCAGGTGCTTGCTCTTAGCCACAATGCCATTCACCTCAAACCTAAAATTTAAGAAATAAAATAGAAAATCTGGTATCCAGGAGCCACGGACACCTTTGGAGAACTGGAAGCAAATAAAGACTAACCTTGTCATAAGCAAAATAGATACATCAGAACTAACCTCCAGAGCTCACATTGTTTGTGATATTCTGTCCTCAAATCTTCAGCTTGTGAAATATAAGGCTTGTAATCATGACTGTTCCCCAAGACCTCTTCTGCTTATGATTATCAAATGATGTATGTTTGCTGTTTCACAATAATATCTCATTACTCTAACAGCCAATTTTTAAATCTACTGTTACCTTGCAGGCACAGAAAAGTAGACAGCAAATTGGAGAAGAAGGGGAAAAAAATAGTAGGATTTGGAAAAGAGATGAGGGGAAGCTGGATGCTGCTGCTAACTGTAAAATCATCACCCTGGTCTCAGGTGACTCACATGGGCTTCTGCTTTTTTTGCAGTAATTAGTGCATGAAAGAAAATGCATCATCATCTTTAGGCATCACCTACCCTTGGATGATCTTGTGGAAGATGATTTTTATAAAAATTGTACTAATCGCTCATGTCAAGATTAGGGGTATAGTTTAGGAATATTAGAAAAGACATCCAGTAATGAAATAGTAATGAGGTGGGTAGAGTGTTTGAGCAGCAAGATACTGCTCTCTTTCAGTACAAAAACAGGCTACCCACTTTGGACACTAGTGACAAGGGAGCAACAGAAGAAACAGAGAAGTTACTGGCCAGATAAGATTGAAAATGACACTGGTGGCTCAAGGATAGCCTTGTTTTTTTAGTTCAATAGTAACAACTCAGCCTTTCATAACTCAGGAGGAAAACAGATCCAAGCACAGGCCCCCTGATCTTGATGTGGCTTACATTTCAATTCAGGCAGAATTTGTAACTTCACTGGGTGGTGTTAATGAAACACAGGGCACATTGACTCATTTCTGCTTGACATTTAGTTTGCTTCATGATACCTAGCATATTCTGCTGTCTGCTGATGCAGGTGTTTTCAAGATGGATAGAACATCCAAAAGGTGTTGTATTGTTAAAAGAGGTGATAATACTGAGAGGAAAGCACTGGGAGGAAAAAGTGTAAGATCTATGTTCTGTGGAAAGCAATTTGTGCCTTTTCAAAGAACTTAGAACTACCATTCAACCAAGCAATCCCTTTACTGGGTATATTCCCAAAGGAATATAATTTATTCTACCAAAAAGTCACATGTATGCATGGGTTCCTCACAGCACTATTCACAATATCAAACACATCAAATCAACCTAGATAGCCATCAGTGGTGGACTGGACAAAGCAAATTTGGTACATATATACCCTGGAATTCTATGCTGCCATAAAAAGGAATGAAATTCTGGCCTTTGCAGCAACATGGATATAGGTGGAGGCCATTATCCTAAGTGAATTAGTGCAGGAACAGAAAACCAAGTGCTGCATGTTCTCACTCATAAGTGGGAGCTAAACTCCTTAAGTACACATGGACACAAAGATGAGAAAACAGATACTAAGGATTACTAGAGTGGGGAGCGAGAGAGAGAGGGATAAAGTGTTGAAAAACTACCTGTTGGCATTCTATGAGGCCAGTAATACCCTGATATCAAAACCACCCAAATACACATCATAAAAATAAAACTACAGGCCAATATCCCTGATAATCATTGATGCAAAAACCCTCAACAAAATACTAGCAAACTTAATTCAACAACACATTAAAAAGTTCATTCATCATGAACTTATTTATTCCAGGGATGCATTCCAGGGACTTATTCCAGAGATGCAAGGATGGTTCAACATATGCAAATCAATAAATGTAGTAAATCATATAAAAGAATGAAGGACAAAAATCATATGATTATTTCAGCTGATGCTGAAAAAGCATTTGATAAAATTTGACATCCCTTCATGGTAAAAACCCTCAAAAAAACTGGGTATAGAAGGAATATACCTTAACATAATAAAAGCCATATATGATAGATCTACAGCTAGTATCATACTGAATGGGGAAGAACTGAAAGCCTTTCCTCTTATATCTGGAACACAACAAGGATGCCCACTTTTGCCACTGTTATTCAACATAGTAGTGGAAGTCCTCACCACAGCAACCAGACAAGAAAAAGATATAAAGTGTTTCGAAATTGGAAAGGAAAATGTCAAATTATCCTTGCTTGCAGATGAAATGATCTTATATTTGGAAAAACCTAAAGACTTCACCAAAAAATTATTAGATCTGATTAAACAAATTCAGCGAAGTTGTAGGATACAAGATCAACTTACAAAAATCAGTAGCATTTATATAAACCAACAGCAAAAAATCTGAAAAACAAATCAATAAAGTAATCTCATTTACAATAGTTACAAAATAAAATAAAATACCTAGGAATTAACTGAAGCAAAGAACTGAAGGGACACCAAGAAATGGAAAGATAGTCCATGTTCATGGATTGGAAGAATCAATATTATTAAAATGTTCATACTACCCAAAGCACTGTACAGATTCAGTGCAATCCCTATCAAAATACCAATTACATTCAACACAGACATAAATAAAACAATCCTAAAATTTATATAGAATCACAAAAGACCCAGAATAGTCAAACTATCCTGAGCAAAAGAACAAGCTGGAGAAGTCATATTACCTGACTTTATACTACAGATAGAGCTATAGTAACCGAAACAGCATGGTACTGGCACAAAAACAGACACATAGACCAATGGAACAGAATAGAGAACCCAGAAACAAATCCACACACCTAGAGTGAACTCATTTTTTTTTTTTTTTTTGAGACAGAGTCTCACTCTGTCGCCCAGGCTGGAGTGCAGTGGCGTGATCTCGGCTCACTGCAAGCTCTGCCTCCCGGGAGTGAACTCATTTTTAATAAAGCTGTCAAGAACATACACTGGGGAAAAGACAGTCTCTTCAATATATGATGCTGGAAAAACTGGATATCCATATACAGAAGAATGAAACTAGACCTCATCTCTCACCATATAAAAACATCAAATCAAAGAGGATTAAGAACTTGAATGTAGACCTCAAACTATGAAACTATTAAAAGAAAACATTGGGGAAACTTGCCAGGACTTTAGAGTAGGTAAGGATTTCTTGAGTAAGTCCCCCCAAGCACAGGCAACATAGACAATGTCAAAAATGAACAAATGGGATCATATCAAGTTAAAAAGCTTCTGCGCACCAATGGAAACAATCAACGAAGTGAAGAGACAACCCATAGAATGGGAGGAAGTGTTTTCAAGCTACTAATCTGACAAAGTATTAATAACCAGAATATATAAGGAGTTCAAACAACTCTCAGAAAAAAAATCTAATGGCCAAAAAAATCTAATGGCCAGGCGCGGTGGCTCATGCCTGTAATCCCAGCACTTTGGGAGGCCGAGGTGCGCAGATCACGAGGTCAGGAGATCAAGACCATCCTGGCTAACACGGTGAAACCCTGTCTCTACTAAAAATACAAAAAATTAGCCAAGCATGGTGGCGGGTGCCTGAAGTCCCAGCTACTCAGGAGGCTGAGGCAAGAGAATGGCTTGAACCCGGGAGGCGGAGCTTGCAGTGAGCTGAGATCGCACCACTGCACTTCAGCCTGGGCGACAGAGCGAGACTCCGTCTAAAAAAAAAAAAAAAAAAATTCTAATAATCTGATTAAAAACGGGTGAAAGATTTGAATAGACATTTCTCAAAAGAAGACGTACAAATGGCAAACAGGTATACGAAAAGGTGTTCAACATTATTGATCATCAGAGAAATCCAAATCAGAACTACAATGAGATATTATCTCACTGCAATTAAAAGGGCTTTTATCCAAAAAACAAGCAATAACAAATGCTGGCAAGGATCTGGAGAAAAGGGAACCCTCATACACTGTTAGTGGGAATGTAAATTAGTACAACCAACAGGAAAAACACTTTGGAGGCTCCTCAAAAAACTAAAAGTAGAGCTACCATATGATTTAGAAATCCCACTGCTAGGTGTATACTCACAAGAAAGGAAATCAGTATATCAGAGATCTCTGCACTCCCTTGTTTATTGCAGCACTACTCATAATAGCCAAAATTTGGAAGCAACCTAAGTGTCCATCAACAGATGAATGGAAAATAAAATGTAGTAAATATAAACAGTATTATTCAGCCATAAAAAAAGAAAGAGATCTTGTCATTTTCCACAACATGATTGGAACTGGAGATCATTGTGTTACGTGAAATAAGCCAGGAACAGAAATATAAACTTCATATGTTCTCACCTATTTGTGGGAGCTAAACATTAAAACAATGAACTCATGGAGATAGTACAAGAATTGATACTGGAGGCTGGGAAGGACTGTGGGGTGGGGGGAGGAAATGGGGATGCCTAATGGGTACAAAAACGTAGAGAGAGTAAGAACTAGTATTTCATAGCACAAAAGGGTGACTATAGTCAATAATTTAATTGTACAGTTTAAAGTAACTAAAAGAGTATAATTGGATTGTTTGTAACACAAAGGATAAATGCTTAAGGTGATGGATACTCCATTTACTCTGATGTGATTATTATGCATTGCATGCTTGTCTCAAAATACCTCATGTACTACATAAACATATACACCTATTATGTACCCACAAAAAAGAAAGAGAAAAAGAAATATTACCTGTTGGGTACTATGCTCACTACCTGAGTGGCAGGATTATTCATACCCCAAACCTCAGCATCACACAATATTAACAAGCCTGCACATGTACTCATAAAATAATTTTTGAAAAGTCTAGGTTCTGTGCAAATTCAACCTTTCAACACTAGTTATGATTCTTCTAATCATAAGAGGTCATGCTTTCAGTGTCTATTGTGATTTTGGCCTCCTTAAATTTAATATGCCTAGCAAAAAATCCAAGAAAGAAATATGAAGACTCAAGTAATTTCTGGTTAACATCTATATAATGAAGACACAGTATTTTCTTCAAAGTCTCAGGAATTTAAGGTTTTTTGAGTTGCCAACACATAAAAGAATAGGATGTGAGTGAGTGATTGCATGAAGATTTATTTGGCAATGACATGATAACAGTTTTAATAACCAATGCTATGTTTTCCCAATTTTGGACAATGATCCATTATGCCATGTAAATTTTCTAGGGAACAGAATAATGAGAGGTGAGAAGAAGACATCTACATAAGAAGTAACATGTTTGTTCAGCATATGCTCCGAGGTAAAAACTGGGCTAGACGCAGGAGATTTACGAAGAGAAATGTGAACAATAATCTACAAAGAGAAATATGGGCTCCAGAGTCAGGCAAGCTTGCATTTGAATCCTTGCTCTGTTGTTCTGTGATGTTGTGAGGCTATTTTGATTACAATTGCTGCATAACACATTACCCCAAAACTTGTTGTAAAGCAACAATCATTTCATTCTGCTCACGATTTTGTGGGTCAGAATTTCAGGAAGGGCTGAGCTGGGCAGTGTCTCATGTGGTTACAGCCAGATGTCGGGTTGGGCTTCAGTCATCTGAAATCTTGACTAGATTGAGCCAGATGTGAGACCAAGCTGGCTTACTTACGTGGATGGCAGTTGATGCTGGCTGTTGGCTGGGAGCTCAGCCATGTTCAGGTGATGTTCCGGCATTGTAGCCTTTGGACTGTCAAAATTTTTACATGGTGGTCTTCTGCCAGAGGTAGAGTTCCAACAGAACCAGGTAGATGCGCAGAACTCTATGACAAAGCCTTGGCAGCCACATAGAGATATTTTTGGTCACATTCTCTTGGTCAACGCATTGACAACCCCATCCAGATTCAAGGATAGGGAATTAAACTGTACTCTTTGAGACGGACTTGTAGGGCCACATAGTAGAAGATGAGAGAAATGATTGCAGTCATCTTCAGAAAATATCTGCCACAGTGACCTTGAGAAAATAGTCTCTTTAAAGCTCAGTTTCCCTATTGGTAAAATGAGAATAACAATTTTTTTTTTTGTTGAGATGGAGTCTTGCTCTGCTGCCCAGGCTGGAGTGCAGTGGTGCAATCTTGGCTCACTGCAAGCTCTGCCTCCTGGGTTCACGCCATTCTCCTGCCTCAGCCTCCCGAGTAGCTCAGACTACAGGCGCCTGCTACCACGCCCAGCTAATTTTTGTATTTTTAGTAGAGACGGGGTTTCACCTTGTTAGCCAGGATGGTCTCGATCTCCTGACCTCATGATCCGCCCCCCTCGGCCTCCCAAAGTGCTGGGATTACAGGCGTGAGCCACCGCACCTGGCCAAGAATAACAATATCTTATAAAGTATTACTATGATAATAAAATGAAATAATGCTTATCAGAGGCTTAGCTTCATGCGGGGGAATCCAGCAAGTGCTTAATAAATGTTTGTTATCAACACAGAGTCCCAGGCCTTGTGCTGCTTATTCTAGCTCCCATTTTATAGGCCTAGGATACAAAGCCATGCCACATTTCTTCGTAATTCTCAAGTTATAAGTGCCTCTAACTCCCCTGTTGCATATCTTTTAGAAGATTCTTCTCTCCTCCTTGGGGTCTGACCTACTGTGATGATATTGAAATCCTGATTAAGTCCTTGTCATTCATTTTCTTGACACTGCTCCTTGTGTCCCATCTTTGCTAATGGAAACTGCTTACTGTTGATGGGCATCTCCACGAAGGCTTCTTAAGGCATCTTTCCTGTTCTAAACCCTGTCCTCCTCTCCTCCAGTTCCAAACCATCCTGCCTCCTTCTGGCCTTTCACTCTCTGAAGACTATTCATTCCTTCTCTTTCTGAAAGAACAGAGGCCCTTCCAAACATGAGTTTTCTCGTGACCCTCTTCTCCATTCCTACACTTAGCCTTACATGCATTCATTGTATTTTTCTCACCTTTTATCTCAACTGAAGACATATTTCTACTAGTTTCTAAGGTTAAATCCTTTAGTTGTGCTTTCAGTTCTCATTTATGTCATCTTCTACACAACAGTGTTACACTGATTATACCTTCTCCTGTACCTTCAATTGCTACTTCTAGATTAGAACTGTCTCTTGGATCTACCAAATACCTAAGTCTCTCCTCATTTACAAGTAAAAGCTAACCAACCACGTGCATCCTTCCTTTAACTTTGTTTCTCTGACCAGCTACTGTTCTCTTCTTTCCTTCACCCCAGACCCCACTGACTACAAGTCCTCATCACTATTCATTTTTCACTCTGTAATCTGTCTCCTACCTTGTCTTTCTGGAAACTATTCTTACAAAGGACTCCTGGGGCCCTCAGATTGTCTTAAGCAACTGAGTTTTGAGGTGGCTTGTTATACAGTAATAGCTAAATAACACAGTGGTCAAACCAGGATCTTGATGCTTGTGATGATTGCAAAGCCTACTGTCTTTCTGCTTCATCAGATATTAGAAAATAAGGCTAATGCATTATTATAGGACCTTTGACTTTCAAGTGAAGTCATAGAGAATATTTAGAAGAGTTTTTTTTAAAACCATAAGGGTTCGTATCAGGGATTATTATAGGCAGAGGGGATGGGGGGGCAGGATATTAAAAGAGAATCAATCCTGTGGAGAGTTTTTCAAAACATACACTCCTAGCTTCTCCTTTCTCCCAGCTGTTTTTTATTCGCTCCCTGGTAGTTGGGGTTGTTTGAAGTCTCTCTCAGCATCCTTGTTGCCATCCAGTCCAACCAATCATTTTTTTGCAGAAGAAAACTGAAGCCTGGAGTAGCCAAGTGATTTGCTTAATGTTTCAAACTTGCTAAATGCCACGATTTTATACTCACTTTTTAATAGTGTGTGTGTGTGTGCTTTTACTTGTTCTTGTAAACCATTAAATGCCTGTTCATAGAAAGTTGAGCAATATTGAAGTCTATAAGAAAACTTTTTTTCTTTTTTTGAGACAGGGTCTCACTCTGCCACCCAGGCTGGAGTGCAGTGGTGCAATCATGTCTCACTGTAGCCTTGACCTCCAGGGCTCAGGCAATCTTTGCTCTTGAGCCTCCTAAGTAGCTATGACCACAGGTGCATGCCACCATGCTAATTTTTAAAATTTTTTTGTAGAGATGCGTTTTCCCATTGTATTAGTCCATTTTCACATTACTATAAAGAACTTCCTGAGACTGGGTAATTTATAAAGGGAAGAGGTTTAATTGACTCACAGTTCCACACAGCTGGGGAAGCCTCAGGAAACTTACAGTCATGGCAGAAGGGGAAGCAGACACGTCTTACATGGTGGCAGGTGAGAGAGAGAGGATGTGTCAGCGCAGGAAAAACTACCATTTATAAAACCATCAGATCTTGTGAGAATTCACTTGCTAACACAAGAACAACATGGGGGAAACCATCCCAATAATTCAACCACTTCCCATCAGGTATCTCCCTAAACACCTGGGGATCACAATTCAAGATGAGATTTGAGTGGGAACACAAAGCCTAACCTTATGAGCCATGTTGCCCTGGTTGGTCTCAAACTCCTGGGCTCAAGCAATCCTCTCACCTCAGTCTTCCAAACTGTTGGCATTACACACTTGAGCTACCATGCCCAGTAAGAAAACATTATTTCTTACTTTCCTTTTGTACTTGATTTTACTGAGGTAATCAATATTAACGGCTTGGTAATCCTTCCATACTTTTCTGTGCTGGTATTTCTTTCATCTTACAGTAAGTCAGGGATATATTTCCAGGTCAGTAAAGATGGTTTAATTCATTTTCCCATTTTTATTGAGATATAATTGACATAACATGAAATTTATTTACTCTTTTAAAGTTTATAACTCAGCAGTTTTTAGTATATTCATGAGGTGTGCAACCATCTACTTTATCTAATTCCAGAACATGTTTATCATCCCAAATAGAAACCCTGTGTCTATTACCAGTCACTCTCAAATTGTCTTTCCCCCAGTTACTGGCAACTACTAACTTTTTTGTCTGTATAGATTATCTCATTCTAGGCATTTCATATAAATGGAATTATAAAATATATGGGCTTTTGTGTCTGAATTTTTACTTAGCATGTTTTCAAGGTTCATCCATGTTATTGCATGTATCAGTACTTTGTTCCTTCTTATGGTCAAATAATATTTCATTGTATGGATCTATTACATTTTGGTTATTCATTCATCACATGATAAACATTTGGCCATTGTGAATAACGCTGCTATGAACATTTGATGGCAGTGGTGGGCCATCTGGTGTGGCCAAGGGGAGGTGGCAGACAGCCTGCCCCCGCCTCCCGCAGCCCACCACCCTAGGGGCCACCACAATGGGGCCAGGTCGTGGGCTGGGTGAAGGGGAGCTCCAGGCCACCCTTGAGCACTGGAGCCACAGGGGGAGCTCCTGGCCTCATCACCTGTGCCCCAGATGCCCACCCAGGCCCAGTGAGGACCCAGAGCAACCCCCAACCCCCAGGCTGCAAGGAGGCACAGCCGTGTGCCATGCTCCATGGAGCTGGTGGGAGCCAGGTACAAGCAGGAGCCCTGCCCCTTCCCAGTTGGTGGGGCGGGACCTCCCCAGGTGCAACTGCAGCCACCTAAGTGGCATTTGCAATCTGGGCACCCCATGCTTTTGGGACTTGGGCATGCACAGGAGCCCTGCCCTCCTGGGCAGGGCTTCAGCCACCCAAGTTGTGGCTGTGGATCCAGGCCTCCTGCTTTAGAGAGCTGGCAGGAGTCCTGCTCCCCAGGCGAGGCGCAGTTGTAGCCAACCAAACTGTGGCTACAGATGCAGGCATCCCTGCAGCTTGGGGGGCCTGGGAAGGCCCCCCTGCCCTTGCAGGCTCGGAGTTGCCTGCTCCTGCTGCCTCATGTCTTCCTGCTCCCGTACCTGTTACAATCTTGGAGCAGGGTTAGGGCCAAGCCTGGGGGCTGTCACAGCCTGACCAGGTGGGCGCATGCTTGGGGCAGTGGTGACTTGCCAGCTCCTTGCTGGCTCAGCCCTCTCTGGGGGATAAGATGAGGGCAGCTGAGTGCTGGCTTGCAGGTGTCCTTTGGTGCCAGCAGCCTGGGTGCCATGGATGGCTGAGGGAGGCAGACAGGCTCCTGGGCAGAAGCAGGCAGATCCCCAGTAAGGCCTTACCTTCAGGCCAGGGAGGACTTGAAGACTAGGGGCCAGGCTGCCAGTCCTGAGACCTGAGTGAGGATTTGTGACGCCTCTTCCAGGCCCACTCATGGCTGCCCATGGACCAATGAGCATGCACTTCCTTCCTTCTGAGGTCCATAAAAGCCCCAGGCTCAGCCAAAGGAGGGCAGAGAACACGAGAAGGGAGAGACTATGGTCTGGAAGACCAGCTGCAGAGAGGAGCTACCCTCTCTGCTGAGAGCTTCAGAGACCTGCAAAGACGTTGGGACTATCAGCTGCAGAGAGGAGTAACCTTCTCCAGGACCTCCTCTCTGCTGAGAGCCGAACACTTGAGGGTGACCTGCCTATAGAGAGGAGCTACCCACTGCAGGACTCCTTTGAGCTGTTCTAACATTTAAAGCTCATCTGTTCACCCTTCACTTGTCTGCGTACCTCATTCTTCTTGGCCAAGAACTTGGGCAAAGGCGCTGTTGGTCACATAGGTTTCCAGCCAGAAAATCAACATCCCAAAGATCCTTTATGAACAAGTTTTCTTGTGGAGCAGGGCTCCTGACTGCTCTCTAAAGCATGAGGATCCTTTTACTTAATTTTATTTCCAAGTTACTCTAGCTGCAACTTTCAGAACAATATTGAATAGAAGTAGCAAGAGTAAGCCTCCCTGACTTGTTCCTGATCTTAGCAGGAAAGTGTTCAGTCTTTCGCTGTTTAGTATGTTTGTTGCAGGTTTTCATAGATGCTGTTTATCAAGTTGAGGAAGGTCCTGTCTATTCCTAGTTTGGTGTATGTGTGTGTATATATATATATATATAATCATGAAAGACCGTTAGATTTTGTCAAATGCTTTTTATATGTCTGTTGAGATGATTATATTGTTTTTGTCCTTTATTTTATAAATATGGAGAATTACATTAGTTAGTTATATGTTGAACCAATCTTCCATTCCTGAGGTAAATTTGTCATGGTTTTTAATCCTTTTTATATGTTGCTGGATTCTATTTGCCAGTATTTTGTTGAAGATTTTTGCATCTGTATTTATTTTGGTTTTAATTTAAAAATTAAAGCTTTCCTAGATTCAGATCTGTTGTTTTCTTGTGATGTGAATTCATTTTTAATAGATCTAAAATAGTTAATAATTTGAATGCATTGCTCTATCAATAAATATTTAAATTGTTTTTCTTTAATAAGCAGTGCTGAAATAAATACCCTTGCATGTACACCCTTACATACAAATTCATTTTTTCTTTAGACTTTTAAGATTGCTTGATTAAAGTATACGTTCCATTTTAAAATGCAGTATTTCCAGATTACCTTCAAAAATGCTATAGTAACTGACATCTTCCTAGAGAGATAGATAGGTGATTTCCCCATACTTTTTCCAATGTTATATTGATTATTTATTTATTTATTTATTTATTTATTTATTTAAGATGGAGTTTTGCTCTTGTTGCCCAGGCTGGAGTGCAGTGGTGTGATCTCAGCTCACTGCAACCTCCGCCTCCCCAGTTCAAGTGATTCTCCTGCCTCAGCCTCCAGAGTAGATGGGATTACAGGCGCTCACCACCACACCTGGCTAATTTTTGTATTTTTAATAGAGACAGGGTTTCAGCATGTCTGTCAGGCTGGTCTCAAACTCCTGACCTCAGGTGATCCGCCTGCCTGGCCTTCTAAGTGCTGGGATTACAGGCGTGAGCCACCACACTTTGCCAGGATATTGATCTTTTTTTTTTTTTTTTGCTTGAGGGCTAAATATCTCCCATTAGTTGAATTTTAATTTTCCTAACATGTACCAAGGTTGAACATTGTTCTCTATGATTTTTGTAATTTATATTTCTTTTATAAACTGCTTTGGTATTTAAAAATCTGTATTCATATTCCATTGCTGCTGTAACAAATTATCAAATATTTCTTCTGTTTACTTGCTTTGCTTTTTTTTGTTTGTTTGTTTTTGAGACAGGATCTCACTCTGTCACCCAGGCTGGAGTGCAGTGGAGCGATCATGGCTCATTGTAGCCTTGACATCCCAGGCTCAATTTATCCTCCCACTTCAGCATCCTGAGTAGCTGGGACTACAGGCATGAGCCACCACACCCAGCTATTTTTTTCTTTTTTTTTTTTTTTTGGTAGAGACTGGGTCTCACAATGTTGCCCAAGCTGGTCTCAAACTCCTGGGCTCATGTGATCCTCCTGCCTCAGCCTCCCAAAGTGCTGAGATTACAGGTGTGAGCCACCATGCCTGGCTACTTTGCCTATTTTTTAGAAAGAAAAAAAAAAGTTTGTTTCTGTTCTTATTAATATATAGGAGCTTTTGCATATGAGGAATATTAACCCTCTGCCAATGTTGTTTCACAAATATTTTCTCTATTTTTAATAAGTTAAATGTGTCACTCTTCTCCTTTTAGGCTTTTAGATTTCTATTTAACACCTCACCTATCCTACATAATGTCACACAAATATTCTGTATTTTAAAAATCTGTATTCATTTTTTACTGCTGCTGTAAGAAATTACTACAAATCCCTTCCCAATGAGCAAGCTGAATAAAGCAATCCAGAAATATACTTACAAGCACTTGTGAGAAATTTGCTTAGATGACAGAGGGAAAGAAAATCTCAGGGCTTGGCTCTGAAGGGCTGGATACTGTTGCAAGGTGGAGGGCCTCAGCAAGGGTGGGCACATGGGCAAACAGGTCTATTTCCTGGAGATCAGGGCTCTCCTGGGGAAACCAAGAGTTCAGCAAACTCCTTTGGCCTTTCAACATTCATGTCTTCAGAACCCACTCCTGCACTTCCTTTCTTTTTATCTACTTGGTATCATACGTTTACTCTTTTCTGTAGCATTTTTTATTTCCTAGCCCCTTTGTGGTAGCACTGAAATCAGCTGTGTAGAAGTGTGGTGTGTTCCCTGAGCAGAGGTACCAGAGTTGACTGGACAACTCTCCTGAATGGCAGTTTTGCAATACAGATTTCAATGTTTACAGCACGTGGTGCTAATTTTTTCAACCAAAGAATTGTGGAGGCTGCACGTACGTGGAGGATCTTGCAGGCTGTCCTCTGATTATTTCTATCAAGGAACTATAGTTTGGACTGAAGCCCACCTACCTTAGAGTCTAGTCTTCATAGAATCATAAAGACGTTAGACGGTGTCGTTCAATTTGCCTTCACTGGAGGAACCCAAGGCTCAGAACTGAGACTTATCACTCCTTGTCTTCTGCGAAACTCAGTCCATTTTCTATAGAGATGATAGCCCCTTCCTCAAACATCTGACTTTCAGATGAGTACACTTGTGCCTTTTCTTTAATCAGAAAGAGTGAGAATGGCAGTGAAAGGATAAACTCAAGCCTGAAGGTCCAGACTATAGCTGCTGGTCCTTTAATATGTGCTTAAACCTTATTTTAACTTTTACTTTAGCTACAACTTTCAGTACAATATTGAATAGAAGACTATGGGTTGAAGCAGCAAGAGTCTATGGGTCACATCACTGTTGTCAAATTTTAGTTACCAAATTAATTGAGTTCAATTCAACAAACCTTTGATTAATTTACAAACGTGTTATGTTGCATACCCATTTGTATTTTAGGATGCTTATTTTAACATCACAATACTTAGGAGATAAAATCCAATGCTGATACCATTGTTGTTCACATCAGTTAAAATACAATAACAGAATAAATTCTGAAGGGCTTTTTGACAGGTAGCACAGCATAGGGGTAAGGTACACCAGCCTCAGAAATTAATGAGAGCCGGGGTTGAATCTTCCATCAACACTTTACTTAGATGCTTTGCCCAGGTTACTTAAGCACCTTATCCTTCAAGAGCATGGATATACTCACCTCAAACTGTTGATATGAGGCCTAAATGAGATAATGTATGTCAAGTGCTTAACATGAGCTCACAAATAAGTGCTCTAATTCAGCACAATTTTATTTTGGTTTTAATTTAAAAAATTAAAGCTTTCCTAGATTCAGTCTATATTGCTTGAAGGGTGAAAAATAAAACAAAAACACAAAGAGGCCAAATTTGAATAAATTCCCAGCATAAAAAAAACTTTGAGGCTGTGTCTTTTGCACACAGTACACCCTACTTTAAATAAGCCTCCTTTGCAATAGGAAATCAGGTGTTAAATGCTTTCTGTCGTAGGTGGGAAATTTTTGGGTTTGGTCTTAGAAACTCAAGTCCAATTAACTTAAACATAAAGGGAAATTTATCATAAGGAAAACAGGGAAGTGGGTCTCAGCAAACTGAAAAACAGGATGAACTGGGCCTTAACTAGGGTCCCTGTAAGGAATCTATTCCTTAATAGCTTAAAGTAGTATCTAATAATCTAATAGGAATAGATTAGATTATTAATAAGAAATTTTTCCTTAATCCTCTTCTTTTCTCTTTTCCTGCTAGCTTCTTTGCTTCCCCTCACTGAACACTGGCTTTCTCTACATCAAGAAAACCAGCTGCCCCGAATTTTCAAGCTTTTCATCTTATAGCTTCAGCCATCGGAGCAAGACCAATTGGAGTCTTAATCCCACATCCAGGGATGGGTCCAAGTGCAGGCTAGGGACCTAATTCTTGAATAATGCATCTTAGTCTGTGCAAGGGGTCTTGGGAGAACACAACTTCTAGAGAACCAAATGGATAAATCTGGGGTGAAAGAGAGTGTCCCTGGCTCGCTGCTCATAGGAAAGACTGTCAGACAAAACAAGAGGCCCATTGTACCCTTGCTCTCTCCCCCAGGCCTAGTTTAAAACCAACATCTATTTTCTTATCTCAGGCTCTGCAAAATAATGATATATATATAAACTTCAGGGTTTGTGCTAAAGAACTTTTACTTTCCAAATGCCAATTTTCACTCATGTGACTATTCAGAAGTACTGAACAGGGAAAAATGCACAGTAAAACAGGAAATTCTAAGCCAGTTATTGAGGCTGGTGGGGATCAGCTGCACAAACTTTCTAGACCAGTTCAATTTCCAGTTCTATGTGGATCAAGGTTTTTCTTCTCTCTCTCCTCCTTCAACAGAACTCTTCACCTGCAGAAAAAAAAAATGTATGTGCAAGTGCTAGCATACAAATGTGTTCTGTTCCATAGATCCACTTGTATCTCAGGAGGCAGTGTTCCATGGTGCATCATTCTCAAACTTTGGTCATTTGCTTATCATTCCTTTGATTTCTGCCATATCTGAGTAGCCCTTGCACTATGAGTTACTTATCATATTTCTTTTATCAACTTAAATATCCACTTTAATCTGACCTGTTTTTCTTTGGTATACCTCCTTGGTACAGATGACAAAAACTACGTAATTTGAAAGATGTTAGACATGTGCCACTTAGAATTATCTTGTGTAACCGTCTTACTTTGGGAAACACTGTTACAGTAGAAAATCAGAGATATTCAATGGCTCATAGATGCAAAAAATTTTATCTGAATTGAACGTATTTCTCTTATAACTGATTGGACAGAAAATAAAAAGCCATACCTTTAGTCCTAATAAAAAAAAAAGACCCATCCTTTACTATATTTATCCTTTGACTCAGAAAAGGGGGAAGAAATTTCATTTCTTTGATATGGTTTTGTTTGCCATAAAAATGGATTTTTATTACACAAATAATTCATTTTTCATTTATTTTATTGAGACTGAGTCTTGCTCTGTTGCCCAGGCTGGAGCACGGTGGCACGATCTCGGCTCGCTGCAACCTCTGCCTCCTGGGTTCAAGTGATTCTCCTGCCTCAGCCTCCTGAGTAGCTGGAAGCTCCTGCCACCATGCCTGGCTAATTTTTGCATTTTTAGTAGAGACCGGGTTTCACCATGTTGGCCAGGCTGGTCTTGAACTCCTGATCTCAAGTGATCCAACTGCCTCAGCTTCCCAAAGTGCTGGGATTACAGGCATGAGCCACCAGGTCTGGGGCCCATTTTTCATTTATAAGGCTAAAATATTAGTTAAGACCAAACAACTCTTTAACCATCGTTTCCCCACTCCCTATTAGGGTTAATCCGAGTTATGAATTGGGATCATATTGTTCCAGACTTCTTCCTTTGCATCTGGCCACTGTAATCTCTGTTCAGCTTAATGGTCCTCTAATGACTGTTCGCAGATTTCCTTAAATACCAGGAACGAATAAATCTTCCACTCTTTGTCAAGGGCTCTGAATGCTGAAGTACACCTTTAAAGCTCAGGAAGTTTACAATTCTGGTTAAGCCAAGACCTTGACATCAGACAGGAGTGAAGGATGGGGGCGTTCTCCGTCTTCTGAGTCTGGGCACAGCCGTGCACATGCATATGGTCTGCTAGATCCCCATGACTATGTCAGGGACTTTTAAAAGCCTCCTATGGACATTTCATTCCCCAGATCTTCAAGTTTTTAGCCTGTTTATTTACCTCAACTGGTACTACAGCCTAGGCAGCTACTGGGTTAAACAACTGCACTGATTATTTTTCAGTTAAGTACCCTGGGTATTAGGCTTTTCCCATGGAGCAGCTGCCAGTCAGTTTAAATAATAACACCCTACAAATGGCACCTTTTCCAGGTAGCTGTGAGGTAGGATAAATAGTGACAACGCTCTGGGGAGGAGACGTTTTGAGGCGCTCCAAACTGAGTATGCTCCCTCTCCGGGCGGCAGGGGTGCTGATTCCAAGACTACGGCAGAGCTTTGGAGAGCTAGGATGGAGCAGATTGAGTTAAAATGCCACAAAACCAGCTGTTCTTACCGAGGTTCAGATGGATGCAAACCTGCGGTTAATTTCCAAAGTTCTAGAAAAGTTGATTCTGGTACTTTTTTGCTAGTGTTTTTGTTGTTTTTATGAAGAAGTGGATTTATGGAGGTCCTCATTCCATCATTGTGGATGTCCTGTCCATGTTTACTCACCTTTGATGGAGATATTAGAAAAGATAACATCCATATCCATGTCAGAGATTTAGTGAAAAATGTGATCAAGAGCAGAACAAAATGCCCCAACCAGTAAAGGCAGCCAATATTCATCTCCATTGATAACCTCCATATCAGAACAAGACCTAGAGTTGCCAGGTCTTCCAACTTTCAGTAGAATCTGGAATTCCAGTATTTTATGTAAAATTTCCAAATTTTAAAATATTGACAACTACTTTATTAAAAAAGAAAGTATTGCACTGAAAATAACACACTTGAGGGGAAAGATTATGGGTTGAAGCAGCAAGTCTATGGGTCACATCACTGTTCTGCCAACTTTTGGTTACCAAATTAGGTGAGTTCAATTCAATGCATCTTTTTTAGCTTCTAATATGGGCCAGAAAATGTGCTAGATGCTGCAAAGTTAAAATGAGGCTTGCTGCCCCATGCACACACTCCCTTCCCCCAGCTTTTGAGGCACCAGTCTAGCAGTGGGGGTAGGAATTATTTTTCAGTTGTCACCCTGAATAAAGGGTATCTGTAGACAAATTTAACTATTGATTTTAATTGGCTCAAGGCAAAATATCCTGAGAGATTTGTTTAAAATGGTCATTTTTACAATCCTCCTGTTTAGGGAAATGTATGTGTGCACTCAGGTCAATTGGGGATGGGGAAAGGGTAAGAACGTGACAGTTGCATAAATCCTTTTGTGGCATAGGGTCAGAGAGCCAACTTCTGACCTAAATAAAAAGCACTGGAAACAGAATCTCATAGATGGTTCTTTGATTTATTCACTTATATGGGAAAGCTTATCCTCTAGTAGCTTCCTGAGAAAAGGTGCATGAGAGGCAAACTTGCGAGAGTTTCCAATTTAAAAATGTCTTCATGGTAACTTACACTTGATTGAGAGTAGGCAGGCGAGAAATCTATTATATTTCTTTCAAAATCTTGAAGCAACTGCTTATGTCTAATGCCACTCTTGATTCCCAATCCTTCTATGTGACCAGCTTTTCAGGCTGGGGAGGTTCTCTAGTGTTTTGAAACTTCAAGATGGCGAGCCTTAGTACAAGTCCTATTTTCATCCATTGTGTTGTGTGCCCCCATACCCTATTATTCTAGAAACTCAGGTGTTTAATGATTTCCTCTCTTCCATTTTCTCTGTTCTTTCTGGAGTTTCTATTACTTGGATATTGAATGGTCCTGGTCTGATCCTAATCTTTTCCTTTCTTTTTTTCTCAATTTTTCAGGTTATTTGCTAAATTTCAGCTTCCAACCACGCTACTGAATGTTTAATTTCCAAGAACATTTTCTTGTTAACAGTTCCTTTTCTATAGTAGTCTATCTTTATTCTACAGATGCCCTTTTGTTTCTCGTCTCTCTGGAGATATGACAGGTTTTTGAAGCTTCTTCTCTGTGTAGTCTCTGATTCTTCCAAGTTGTTGGGTTTGGGCTTTTCATCCATGTTAGACCCTTTCATCAGATATCAGGTTATCCTTAGTTAAGATGAAAGATTAAAAAGCTCATAGGGGATTGCTGACTGAGAGTTTCACTTTTCAGCAAAGGTTCTCAATTTCCTATACACAGTGAAATCACCTGGGGAGCGTTAAAAAATACTGATGCCTCTGCAATACTCATTTTATTGGTGTAGGGTATGAGAATTTTGAAAAGCTCCCTAGGTGATACTCATGTACAGGTTGAAAAGTACTACCCAAGAGTGCTCTGGCTGAACCATTTCATTGAAGATTTTTAGATTTTTAGATTTTTGTTGTTGTTGTTGTTCCCAGCCCATGAGGCTCTTTGTAATGTTCTTCCACATGCCTATGTTCACTAATTTGTTTTTGATATGGTGCCTTCATTCTCAACTGTGGATAGTGTCTCCCAGTCCAGGGACTTTCTATTTGAACCTTCTCCTGAGGATAAACCTCTAGGCTTCTGCAAGAGTGATGAAGGTGGGTGGGGAGGAGGGACATTTTTGTCCAGCTGAAAAAAAAAGGGGGAGGGATTTTATTGATCTAACTGCATTTTAAACAGCTTCCAACCAATACCATTTTAGCCTCCTCTCTCTCTTCACTATCACTTCAAAGGGATATGTTGCTGTCAATTTTTGAGCCTTTAGGGTATCCTGCATTGAGAATAAAAACATTGATGCTCATTTTCTCCTCTGCCAAATTAGAATTGTTTTGTTGATCATATTTCCAAAATTCTGGTGCCAGTAACTCCTCTTTCTTCCTAGTCTTGAGGGTTGAGTTGTGACTCAAAAAAATAAAAAATCCTTTATTTTTAGTGGTGTCAGGAGCATTCAAAATTTGATGTGCTCAATCTGTCATCTTTGCCCAGAATAATTACCATGCTTCATATAAGTGAGGTTCAATAAAGTTATAGTTTTTTTACCCGTTTTCCTGAAAAATAAAAGAGATAGTGGGAATTCCTACTAAGACAATCTAAAATCACAAAACCATGGCCATAGCAGGAACACTGTGTTTTATTGCTGTTGTTGTTGTTGTTGAATGAGACCTGCAGGAAAGAACATGAACACTCTAGAGTTTGTCAGGGGAGAGGAAGCACCCAGTGTGCCAGGTGAACAGAGGGAGATCTGGACTTCTGAGTTTTGGTAGACAGATGAAGTATTAGGCAGCAAGGTACATTATCCACAGAGACTCTGATAAAGGATTAAACTGGCAGCCAGTATAGTCCACAATCACCTTTTAGTTGGCCCATGGAGGAAATCTGGATTTTTAGCTTCTTTTGAAACATGGACATATGTGATTGTGGCTCACAGTGCTCCAAGGCCTTGGTCACAAGAGCTGAGCTGCCTCTGCGGAAGGCCACCTGCCTGGCCTCCAAAAATACGTGAATTTTCAACTTGTCTGAACGTGCTTTAAGTATTTAAAAGGGAAGAATAAGGCTGGGTGCAGTGGTTCACACCTGTAATCCCAGCACTTTGGGAGGCTGAGGCGAGCAGATCACGAGGTCAGGTTGAGACCATCTTGGCCAACATGGTGAAACCCCGTCTCTACTAAAATTAAAAAAATTAGCCGGGCATGGTGGTGAGTGCCTGTAATCCCCAGCTACTTGGGAGGCTGAGGCAGGGGAATCACTTGAACCTGGGAGGTGGAGGTTGCAGTGAGCTGAGATCGCGCCACTGCACTCCAGCCTGGCGACAGAGCAAGACTCCGTCTCAAAAAAAAAAAAAAAAAAAAAGAAACAACAACAACAAAAGCAATCCTAGTCATGGCAGAAAAACCCTACTTAAGTCAGAAAGAATTAAAACATTTATTGGGCATAAATATATTACATATACACTACAGATACAGTTAGGTATTACATATAGCATAGTATTTGCAAAATCTATACATTAAAATTGATATGGCAGTTTTAATACAATGTATATGAAATAGTCTAAAATTTACAATACAGGAAAACATGATTTTCTTTTTCTCCTAGAGTTGAAAAGCTTGGAATGTATGTCCAACAGTGAGGTAAAACATTTTATCTTTCAATTTAAAGAATTGTGCAAGGATAACATTCAAACACATTCAATTAGGGCACTTCTCAATTTTGACATGAATACTGAATTATTGTAGCCAACAAAACAAGGTTAGAAAATGCCAGCATTTCAAGTTGATAAGAACAAGGCAGAGAATATGCAAAAAATCTCTTTAAAAAGTTTTCTTTTTCAACAATTTCTTTGAGGACAAAGGGCAGTTTGCTTCACATGACTGGAATTTCTTGTGCCAGGGATGAGTTTGACATACAGAGAAGAGTCAGAGCATCAGAAGGCCACTCATTCACTCCTCACATTGCAAAAGGGCAAAGAGATCAGGTTAACAGAACACTTTATTTTATTGTTCGTGTGTAATGGCAATATATAGAGTTATATATCAATATCACATATACATATTTGTGATAGAAAACAGTGCCATAGAGAGTAATAATTTTCTGACTGAAGGAATATAATGAATACCAAATAATGGAGAGCAATAAAATAAAGTGCTGTCAGCTTTGTATTTCACACACTTCAGCTTCCTGGTGGTTAAATGATAGTATGAAAATCTCAAGAAGATCAAATATTCATATAAATTTTGGCCTAAAGTACTATTTACTTAAAAAAAATTCAACCAATTCAGAGAATTTCTTTATAGCAGCAGTTCTGAAGTGTTTCAAAAAAGAGACTTCCCCAACCCCCGCAGAGGGGGGCTTTGTACTCAGTTGAATTTTCATTGCTTAAAAAATACCTCTCCCCAAAACACCTGCATGGAATTTTTTAGAAAATGCAGATGCTGCGTCATAGTGGGTCATAGCACACATTTAAATAGGGGGGTGAGTTTTGGAAGGCCAGAACTTTGGCAAAAATATATTTACCTTGATGCCATCAGTTTGCAAAGCTAATTAAACTAATTATTATAGTCAATAATAAAATACAGAACTCTCTAGTACTCACTACATCAATATAGGCACACAGAATAATTCATTGATCTCAGCGTTTTCTTCCAAGAGATGATTATGGTTTTTGGGTACATGTAAACGTTTCAATCACTGATAATGGATTTTTTTTTTTTGGCATTTAATGCACTAGAGCATCTTTTTAAAAACATAAGAAAATGTCAGAAGATTAATAATACTACAGATGTTGCCAAGGAACAAGACTGACCTAAAATTACAAAAGTATAAAACACAAAAATATAACATGCTACAAGGGAAAATTAGTACATAAGTACATTTAAAAAATTTTACAATAAATAAAGATTGCACTGTAATTGGCATTTAAAGTACTGTATGCAGAATATAGTATAAATAAACCAAAAACAAAATAATGTTGGTTTCCCCATGACTTTGGTATGGGAATATTATAAGCTAGTACAGGATACTGCATCTTAGACAATAAAGATCAAGCACAAAATAGCTATGATCAAGAAAAACCAAGTAGCAAAAATATACAAAAACAGAAGCAGGGGGATACACTGTGTCTGTTGCACCCTTTTGGAATATATTTGCACCTCCAACTCTTAAATGTCCCTGAGGTACTCGAACATTATGGACTTCATATAAATAATCCAATGACTTTGGGTTAAAATTGATTATCTCATGACTCAAAATAAACACGTAAGAGTAACACTTTGCACTCCAATAGCACCTGTTGGTCAAAGATCTCAAAGCACTTACAAACATTAGAATCCCCATTTTATTTTATTTTATTTTTCATGCATGGGAAAACTGAGGCACAGAGAGGTAAAGTGACGTGTTCAGGTCACGCAGCAAGTTAGTGACAGATCCAGGGAGAGAATCTAGGCTCCTTGATCCCCAAACACCCTGTGTTTACCATCAAACACCATTCCCTCTCCAACCATGGCCAGGCAAACCCACAGAAATAGGAACTACAAATTTAGATGACTCTCTTTTGGTTTTTATCAATTTTCATCTGCTGTTACATTAGCATTGTGTGCACTGAATTAAGGTATTGAAATTCAATCACTTCATTGATACCTCAAAGAACAGCCTAAAGGCAAATGTTTCAAAAATAATGAGCTGACACATAAGAAGACTGCTCACAATTAGTGTAAATCATGGACAATGGGCAGAGGCACTAAACTGTCACCAGTTCTTGTCATGTAATTCTGGTCAAACATAACAGAATATAATAACTCTAGTGATTAGATTAGAAGTAGTTATATACAAAGACAAACAAACAAGTTAAAGCAGCCTTTAAAACAGCTGAACAAGAAAACAACTAACTATTGCACAATGCCCTCTTAAAGTTACTGCTATGAATTGATGTGGTAAAATCTACAATGCTCCATAATTTATAGGTGCATTCTGGTTACTTGATTTCTTATACAGGCAGCTCATAGTGTTAAAATTATAAGAAATACAGATTATTAAAACATTTTAGATTAAAGTACACATTTTGATTTAAATGAGCTAAACACAGTTAAATAACTGAGTGACAAAATGGTTGTTTAGGGCAGTCTTATCTGAGTGAACATATCTTCTGTATGTTGCTGTTGCTATGTGGTAATACTCTGACAACACTGAAATCCTAGCCCTGTAAGTACACACACGGTGATTCATGTTTACAGATACAGATGTTCAAGACATAAGAAGTGACTGGTGAATATAAATTACTAAACTGTAACAAAAAAAAAATTAAAGGCTTGCAAAGACATCAGTGAAAACAGAATGAAGATAAATCTGAAAATTTAAAGGAAAACATAAGAAAGCTAGCTTTTGGTATCTGGTATGCTTTTCTTCTTTTTTTTTTTTCTTTAAAAAAAAAAAAAATCCAGTTTAACCTCTTCCTAGTTTTGCATTTCAAAAAGGTGCACCAAAACACTGACATTTTTTTTCTAGCTAAATCTGTAAAACAGAGTACATAAATCAAAAAACAAAAGGGCTTTAAAAAGGGGAGTATCTGAATAAATGTGTGTATTAAAATGTGTAGCATTAATTCATACCTCTAGTTTTGTTGGGTTTACTTCATTAAGAAGTACTGTAATATAAAGGCAAATAAAATGGACAAAGTTGCAAAGCCAAGCACAATGATGGCTGCAAACTGTTCATCAGTAGGCATCATGCTCTTCATTTTGGGATCATCTAAGCTCCCCATGTCCCCTGTAAGCATGACCTCACTTCGTTGTAATACAAAAGCCGCAGAGGGGCTGAAGGCTCCGCTTAGCTCCTGAGAGGTGTCTAAACAGCGACGACACGCACATACGCGGAACCTGTAGTCTGTGTTGGTCTGGAGGCCTGAGATTTGGAATGTGGCTTCTTCTCCCTTGTACACCTTCAGGAAAATAAAGAGTCCTAGTGAATTAATTTATAGCAACACTGTTGTCTCTAGAATAATCTTGGTTTAGATTCAGTCCATTCACTCTTGGTTTATATTCACATTCACTCTTATAACAAAAATGATATAAAAATGTATTTCTCTCAATCCGTATTCCAACCATAAAAAGGGTATTCCAACTCACTTTGAATGAAACAATATAAAATCCAATGACTCGAACTTTGACAGGAGATAAGGCACTGACTAGAAATGCAGCTGACATTTTAAGTAGTAAAGATGCATCTCGCTAAATTTTAATAATTTAGGTCAGTGGTCCCCAACCTTCTGGGCACCAGGGACTGGTTTTGTGGAGGACAAGTTTTCCACGGACAGGGGTAGTTTCGAAATGAAATTGTTCCACCTCAGGTCATCAGGTGTTAGATCTGCATAAGGAGCGCACAACCTAGATCCCTTGTATACACAGTTCACAATAGGGTTCATGCTTCTGTGGGAATCTAACACCTTACTCTGACAGGAGGCAGAGCTCAGGCAGTAATGTTCCTGCTTGCCAATCACTTCCTGCTGTGCGGCCTGGTTCCTAACAGGCCACTCTCCAGTACTGGTACCCGGCCCGGGGGTTGGGGACCCCTGATTTAGACTATAAATCAGAAGATGTCATAATAGAAATAGGTCTATGTTTTTGGTCCCAAGAACAAAGTTAACATTTTAAAATGGAAACAATTAAAAACTGAGCAAACAAAATGTAAATTTTCCAACAGGATGAATTTTTGACAATTGGATACACTACAAACGCATCCCCTCAAGATATCCCACCTCCACCCCAAGAGGTAGACACTATAATGACTTCTAATTCTGTAATTAATTTTGCTTGTACTAGGAGTTCATATGAATGGAATCACGCAGAACACACTCCCTTGCGCCTATGAGATTCACTCATGTTATCGAGCTATTCAGTAGTAGTTCCTTATAACTATACCTCAATTCCTCCATTTTCTTTTCGATGGACATTCGGGTTATTTCCAGTTTGGAGGTTTCATATAATAAAAATGCTATTAATAAGAATGTTATGAATGTTTTTGTTCAAATTTTGAGAACTTATTTTTCTGGGTAAATACAAGGAAGTGCTGGGTCACAGAGCAGTTCTGTAGTTAACTTCACAAGAAACAGTTTTCTCAAGAGATTGTATCCCTTTGCACTCCCATTAATAGCATGAGAGTCTGAGTTGCACCACATCCTCTTCAACACTGATCGTCAGTCTTTTCTATTTTAGCTATCCTAGACGGTGCAAATGGTACCGTGACTGCATTTCTGTGATGCTTAAAGATGCTGTGCATCTTTTCACGTGCTTACTGGTTGTTCATGTACCTTCTTCTGTGAATAGTATGTACAAGTCTTTTGCCTATCTTTAATTTGCAATTTGCTTGACTTTTATTAATTTGCAGGGCCTTGTTATGTGATCTGGATCTAAGTCCTTAGCCAGATATATGTGTTGAGAATACTTTCTCCCAGTTTTGTGGCATGCCTACTTGTTTTCTTGAGGAATTTTTTTTGGATGTAGCCCACTTTATCACAAATTAACATTTAAATAATTTGGTGGTCTGTCTTGAGTTTTCATCTCTGTATGACAAACCTGATTTCTTCTATTAAGAATCTGGGATGTTTTCTTCCTATTTGTTAACATTAATATAATCATCAAGAGGCTTACTGTTACAGAAACTTGAAAATGACCAGTTTACTTAGACATTATCACATTTTGCTTGACTGAAACTAACAAGAGTCTTTGAAGGGGAATGGAGGAAGAAGGTCTCACAAGGTTCTTCTAGCAAAATGAAACCAATCCTCAAAAAACTTAAGAGGAAATGATAATCAGATTAAAATTGCATAAAAATGTATGGCTTAGAGTCAACGGATAGACAGAAAAAAACAGCAGAAATGAAACCAAATCAATAAGAGATTTGGCTGATAATTTAAAAAGAAAATAAAATTAACGGAACTCTACCTGAGTAGTACTGAGTTAATTACCTGTGAAGTGCTTAAAACACACCTGGTATGAAGTTAGTGCACAGTAGGAGTTAGCTATTATTACTATTGCTATTTAGAACTGAAAAATAACCCAGCAATAAACTTGTCAATTTTGTCAAACACTTCCTTTGCATCTAATGAGATAATGATATGGTTTTTGGTCTTCATTCTGTTAATGATGTATCACATTTGATCACATTTGTCGATTTGGGTATGCTGAATCATCCTTGCGTCCCAGGGATAAATCCTACTTGATCATGGTGGATGATCCTTTAATGTGTTGTTGAATTGGGTCTGCTAGCATTATACTGGGGATTTTTACATCTATGTTCATAAAGGATATTGGCCTGTAATTTATTATTATTATTTTTTGTAACGGCCTTGCCTGCCTTTGATATGAGGATAATGCTGGCTTTGCAAAAAAGAGTCTGGAAGTATTCCCTCCTCATTTACTTTTTTGAAAGAATCTGAGAAGGATTGGTATTAGTTCTTTAAATATTTGGTAGAGTTCAGTCATGAAGTCATCAGGTCCTAGGGTTTTCTTTGATGGAAAACTTAATGATTTCATCTCCTTACCCATTGGTCTGTTAGATTTTCTATTTCTTCAGTCTTGATAAGTTGCATATATCTAGAAATTTATCCATTTCTTCTAGGTTATCCAATTTGTTGGCATATATTTGTTCCTAATAGTCTCAAATGTTCCTGTTTATTTCTGGGGTATCTGCTGTAATCTTTTTTTCTGATTTTGCGTCTTCTTGGTTTAGCTAAAGATTTGTTGATTTCATCTTTTCAGAAAAACAACTCTTACTTTTGTTGATCTTTGTACTGTTTTTCTAGTCTCCTTCATTTATTTCTGTTTTCATCTTATTTCCTTCCTTCTGCTAACTTTGGGCTTAGTTTCTCCCTCCCCCCAGTTCCGTGAGGTATAATGTTAGGTTGGGATCTCTGTTCCTTTCTGACGTAGGTGTTTATTGCTTTAAACTTTGCTTTTAGAACTGCTTGTACTGTATCTTTTTTTTTTTTTTTTTTTTTAGACGGAGTGTCACTCTGTCACCCAGGCTGGACTGCAGTGGCATGATCTTGGCTCACTACAAGCTCTGCCTCCTGGGTTCACGTCGTTCTCCTGCCTCAGTCTCCCGAGTAGCTGGGACTACAGGCACCCGCCACGACACCCGGCTAATTTTTTGTATTTTTAGTAGAGAAGGGGTTTCACCCTGTTAGCCAGGATGGTCTCGATCTCTTGACCTCATGATCTGCTCGCCTCAGCCTCCCAAAGTGCTGGGATTACAGGTGTGAGCCACTGCGCCTGGCCGTATCCCATACATTTTAATAAGTTGTGTTTCCATTTGCCTCAAAATATTTTTTAATTTCCATTTAATTTCTTCATTGACCCATTTGTTGTTCAGAAGTACGTTTTTTATTTCCATGTATTTGTGAATTTTCCAAAATTCCTTCTGGCATTGATTTCTAGTTTCTTAACACTGTGGTCTGAAAAGATACTTGATATAATTTCAGGCTTCTAAAATTTGCTGAGGCTTGTGTTGTACCCTAACATTCGATCTATCCTGGAGAATGTTCCATGTATGCTTGAGAAGGATGTGTATACAGTTGCTGTTGGATGAAACGTCAGGTAGGTCTATTTGGTCTACAATATTGTTCAAGTCCAATGTTTATTAATTTTCTGTCTGGATTATCTGTAGAGTATTAAAGTCTCCTACTATTATTGTATTGCAATTTATCCCTCCCTTCAGATCCTTCAATATTTTATGTATTTAGGTGTTTCAATGTTGGGTGAATATATAACTGTTATATCCTCTTGATGAACTGATGCTCTTATCATCATATAATGTCTCTTTTTACAGTATCTGACTTAAAGTCTATTTTGTCTGATGTAAGTTTAGCTATCCCTGCTTTCTTTTGGTTTCTATTTGCATGGAGTATCTTTTTCCAACCTTTCACTTTCAGTCTATGGGTGTCCTTAAAAGTGAGGTGACTCTTGTAGGCAGCGTACTGTTGGGTCCTAAAAAAAAATTCATGGCTGGGTATGGTGGCTCATGCCTGTAATCCCAGCACTTTGGGAGGCCAAGATGGGTGGATCACCTGAGGTCAGGAGTTCAAGACCAGCCTGACCAACATGGTGAAACCTCATCTCTACTAAAAATACAAAAATTAGCTGGGTGGGGTGGCATATGCCTGTAATCCCAGATACAGGATACAGGCAGGAGAACTGCTTGGATATGGGAGGTGGAGGTTGTAGTGAGCCGAGATTGTGCCATTGCACTCCAGCCCGGGTGACAGAGCGACACTCTCTGTCTGAAAATAAAAAAAAAGAAAAAAAAAAAAGAAAAAATTCATTCAGTTACTTTGTCTTTTTATTGGCAAATTCAATCCTAATAATTCTATCCATTAATACAAATACCCTAGAAGTGAATTTCCAACAAACTCAACTTTGCCTAAAACACTTGCCACCTATTCAGTTAGCGGGAATCTACAAATGTCTCTATGTGTTTCTAAAGCCCAGTGTGTAAACTTCCACCAAGAAACAGGACATTCCATTAGTGAATACAAGTGCACTGGACATGAATTTAGTGTTGGCTCCAAGTTGAAAGACAAAAAAAGGATCTTATGGTTTGGAACAGAGGCCAGGCTTCCAATGTTCACCTGGTAGTTGCCCTTTTAAAGAGATTCCTCCCTCATTTTCAAACTTTACTTCAAGCATCTTATTATATTTTTGCTTAGTGACTAAACTCCAGACAACCAATTCTGTTTACTACTTATACTTTTCCAGATTTATCTTGCTTTTGTTATTCTTTTTATAAGACTTTAAGCACATTCCTCCTGGTGAGTTATCTTGTTTCTTAAAATTGTGGCATGTGTCTTAGCTGTTTGAGTTACAAATAGCTAGGCTGGAGCAACTAAGAAGAGCTGTAAGCAAACCCCTTGAGGTCCTGAGAGACCATTCCTTTCTCACTGCTCACAGTTCCAATAATGAATCTAAATGAACGTTTTAAGATGAGCCCACTGTTACGGTGACTGCCCCAATCCATACACAGCCAGCTATTCAAGAGTTCAGACTACACCACAAGGAAACTGCCTCCCTGTAAGTTATTTCCCAACATGTAAGAGATCTCAGGAAAACAATAGCCATTTTTTTTCCTTTAAAGATAGCTTTTAGTTGTGAGTGTTCTTTATTTTCTTAATTTAGATTTAATTTCTTAAGTATAGAATGCTTTTCCTGGAAACTGTTCTTGAAGACGATGATTTCTTAAGTATAGAATGCTTTTCTTGGAAACCATTCATGAAGGGGATGATTTGCAACTTCTGGGACTACACCAGTTTGATAAAGCAAGTCCTTTCACATTTGCCATCTGGGCTTTGGTTTCCCTATCTTCAAAGTCACAGGTATACAATTTATTCTGACACTCTATGGTGGTGATAAGTTAATGTTGGGATGTTTATCAAGTTGGAGAAAAGCTGACATCTAAGCAAGGTTTTCTGATATACCTCTTTCATTGATTCTTTTGCAGGTGACACCTATTGAAATATTTGTTTACCCTTATCAAAGGGTCAAATAATGTAGTCATTAAGAGTTCTTTTTCTCTGTGCAATCCTGGGAGCTGGGCCTGGCTGGTGTGACTTGGCACTAGGAAGCATTAAGCAGACTTTTCTCAAGCACAGAAACTGGAATCAGGATTTCAGTCTAAGTCCTTGCTCTGCCACTTACTAGGTCTGTGATCTCAGGCAAGTAACAGTTTTGTGCCTTAGTTTTCTCATCTTTCACATGGAGCTAGAACCAGTACCTAATAGCAACACTACTCCAAAGGAGGTTGAGGATCAGTCGAGAAAATGGATGTGGAAAATGCTTTGCAAAAGGAATATGCTGGAGGGTATGTCTACTTTATTGAGTTTAATTGTCTTAATTATGCTGTCAGGTGAATACCATTACTTTCATTTTAGATATGAAGAAACTAAGGCTCGGAGAGGCTGTTAATTTCTTAAAGTCTCTTAGCAAATAAAGGGAGTGGTGGATCCCAGATGAGACTCCACTTCCAAATCAAACACCGACCCTCACCACTGAAATTGCCCCAGCTCTGCCTGTTCCATTACTGTCCTCCACTTTACTCCTCTTCTAATGACTACAGTGTGACACTGGGTCCAGGTTTCATGGCCTCTGACTTTGTCTTCCCATATCTCGCTGCTAACTCTCTGGTATTTCCATGAAACACCTTCTAAATCATCCCACCATGGCTCCTGCTGCTCCATAAAGGAAAACACTATCTTTTATGATGTTATTGAAAGCAGCTCCCTGCTCAGTTTGTGCCAAGCAAAGACCTGGACAGTGTTTTTGTGATGTGGCCTCTTAATTTCTGCCATCAAACAATGACATCACTGTAGAAAACCACTTAACAACCTATCCCCACAAATGTTTTAAAGACTTCTGGAAAGTGAATATAAATGTATATTTATATCTATTTTAATTATTTCTACAGTTTCCAGAATTTGCATGGCTACATCCCTTTTAAAAAGTGGGCTCAGTGGGAGGATCATTTGAGGTTAGGAGTTCAAGACAAACCCTGGTAAAATTTAAAAAAAAAAAACAGTGGGCCCAAACATATATTTAATTTCCCAGAAACCCAGTTTAGAGACTCTTGAACAAAGACTTCATATATTAATTTTAACAAAACTTCCCAATTTTAACTTTGTAGAGTGGAAGATACCTGAAAATGTATTTTAAAAATAAAGGAGTCCTATTTTTCTTGTACCATTAGGCAAAAAGCATAGTAAAATAATATAAATAGTTAACTGAAGGGAACTTTCTTAACGAACGTCTAATCTCTTTTAGCTATTCTTGTTATTTTAATTGGAACAGCTTCCCTCTTTCACAAGCCTTGCCAACACAATGTTAACATTATCTTTTTTACATTTAAGATAAATACATTGAGTGAGACAGTGTTCTATTATTTCCATATCTCCACAGCAACCAGCACAATGGCTTGAACAAAGTAGATGCTCAGCGAATGTTCTCTAATTAGAACCCTCAAATACTCAAAGAGTAGATATTCTGATACCACAGTGTTTGAAAAGAGAAACTAACAAGTAAATGTGAACAGTAAGCATTAAGATGCACACACAGACCACAGGGGCAAGAGACAGTTTGGTATAGGTGCAGCAAAAAATGGAGTCTATTGGTAGAAAATATGTAGTTTCTAGTATATTTTATGCACGTGAATAGTTTTTCCTTTTTGTTTTGAGACCGAGTCTCGCTCTCACCCAGGCTGCAGTGCAGTGGTGTGATCTTGGCTCACTGCAAGCTCCACCTCCCGGGTTCACGCCATTCTCCTGCCTCAGCCTCCCGAGTAGCTGGGACTACAGGCGCCCGCCACTATGCCCAGCTATTTTTTTTTTTTTTGTATTTTTAGTAGAGACGGGGTTTCACTGTGTTAGCCAGGATGGTCTCAATCTCCTGACCTTGTGATCCACCCGCCTCAGCCTCCCAAAGTGCTGGGATTACTACAGGCGTGAGCCACCCCCCACACGTGAATGTTTTTCTAATATGTTTTAATCGTTTTCTAATACGTTCTAACAGTTTTTGAAGTGATCCAAATATTAAAACTTTGCAAATACTCTTCTAGTTGTATAAATATGTAAATGTGAGAGCACACATACTTCACAGCTTGTCTACCTTGGCTCTGACTATAATGTCCTTAAAAGTCAGCAAATTCACATAGACCAGTGTGGTTAGGCCAGTCATATCTCAGTGAAGATTTTTTTAGAGTAACAGATTAAGGATTTTCAGGTTCAAAGAAAGTAACAAAGATGAGCTTTAAAATGAAATGTAATGTCTCAATTTCTTTAACTAAACGGTTGCATGTGGAATAAGCCAATCATATTTTATACAACTAAATGAAATAAATTTTTGAGTTATTACACTTGTAAACCTATGTTATTAACTATAAACTGATGGGGTTTTAAAACTAAAATATGAGATCCAAAAGCCCAGATACAATTAAGAAGCCCAAATAATTGAAAATTAATTCAACATCTTTGTAATACCTGTCCCTTGAAGGTGACATCCTTCTGTAGAAGAGAAACATCCCCCACCCCCCACATGAAGATAACAGTCTCGTGTGATTATGGGATTACTGATTAAGTGGGATAACATGTAGCAACCGTCTAGGATGGGGCTTGGCATGCGGTAGGCATCTAAGGAATGTCAACATGATATATTATATTGCTACTTGACTGTACTTTCCCTGCCCCCCTTGCAGAAATCATGTGCAACACTCCAGGACAAATGCTTGGTGCCAGGGACCCTTGGGGCCTACAAATATAGGACTTGCAGAAATCAACGGAAGGGGAGCCCCATGATGCTGGCTTGGTGTCCAGACATGGCCACGGACACTTACAACCCACAGTACTTAGGAACTAATGATGTCACAAAAATCACCATGTCGCCAGGCCTGCCATACAGCTGTGGCTCCCCCAGGATTGTGCAGCTCTGCACATCAGGGCAGCAGGCCATGCCTTGTGTCCCTTTGTTTTCATTCATTTTGACAAAGGCACCATTATGGGCTTTTCCTCTTGACTCAATCCAATTTAAACGGCACGGCTCCATTTGAGATTTTTTTTATTGAAGTAACCAATCATAATATTGTAATAAGTATAGAAACATTATTATTTTTACAAAGACTATTTCTGTTCTTGATTTGATGAACGATATATTTTAAAGTAATCTTGACATGTTTATTCCAAATGAGAGGATTTAAAGTAATACCCAGACAACTGAAATGAAGAATCCATAACCCTTAATTCAAAATAACATGCTGCATAGTTGAAATCCTGTAAATAACAGGGAGCTTTTTGGGAAGGGTGGTGAGAACAGTGTGTGCTCGGCTGCTGGAGGCTTACCTTCATCTCTTTACTAATGTCACCCCTCCCAAGAACTGAAGGGGAGATATAATTGCACCATATTATCATCTGTACAGCTCCTTCTCACGACTGAATGATCTAATGCTCACAGTAACCACCTGAGTTAGAGTTACAATGAGAAAGTCAAGACTCAGCTAGGTGAATTAATTCCTTCAGAATTACATGACTATGGGAGGGAGACTTGTCCCCGTGTCTCCCCTACTATGCCTACCAGGCTCAAGGGGAAATGTGCTAACCTGCAGGCCTCCTCTATTGAGGGCATAATGTTGGGCAGATAACTTTGTCCTTGAGCCAAAGATGACAGGCAAGGGTACTGTTACTGAACTGCTTCCTGGGGGTTTTCATCCAATGGGTCTATAAACTCTTAAGAGTACTGACTATGCCAGGAATCCCTCACAATGTAAAACACCTGACAGTTTCTCAATAAACCAGGGGTCCTCTACCTGGACTCCATGAAAGTGACTATCAGTTCATTTTACATGAAATTTTTAGTAGAGGTATGGGTACATGTATGGGAATTTTTCTGATATAAGGGGTCATGGCCTTCAGATACTTAAATGAACCTATAAAACTAAAAAAAAACCCTAAGAATCAGTAAAATAAATGATGGTTTTTAAAGAGGTCTGTCTTGATCTATTTTTACTTTGTTCTA
The DNA here is from genome assembly GCF_028885625.2 of Pongo pygmaeus. Taxonomy (NCBI): domain Eukaryota; kingdom Metazoa; phylum Chordata; class Mammalia; order Primates; family Hominidae; genus Pongo; species Pongo pygmaeus. The sequence goes on along the minus strand of NC_085930.1, from coordinate 181,515,321 downwards.
AATTTGACCCTTTCTTCATGCAGAAATAAAAAAACTGTCCTATGAGACAGTCATAGCCTCATTGTTTAATTTCTGTATTAGAGAAATGAGTTGAAAGTCATTTAAAAAAACATGATGAAGGGGACAGGCATGGTGGCTCACGCCTGTAATCCCTGCACTTTGGGAGGTTGAGGTGGGTGGATCACTTGAGGTCAGGAGTTTGAGACCAGCCTGGCCAACATGGTGAAAACCCATCTCCACTAAAAATACAAAAATAAATTAGCCCCTGGGTGTGGTGGCTCATGCCTGTAATCCTAGCATTTTGGGAGGCTGAAGCAGGTGGATCACTTGAGGTCAGGAGTTCAAGACCAGCCTGGCTAACATGGTGAAATCCCATCTGTACTAAAAATACAAAAATTAGCCTGGCATGGTGGCAGGCGCCTTTAATCCCATCTACTTGGGAAGCTGAGACAAGAGAATCACTTGAACCCGGGAGGTAGAGGTTGCAGTGAGCTGAGATCATGCCACTGTACTCCAGCCTGGGTGACAGAGCGAGACTCCATCTCAAAAAAAAAAAAAAAAAAAAAAAGAGGCTCCAGCCAGGATGTGTTGCAGGCTCCAAGACTTTAAAATAGTTTGGTCAAGAGAAGATCTTTCCTTGTGGTACTCTTTGTGATACCATGTAGAATCAATGCATGCCTTGATACTATATTCTAAAAATGATACAAGATAAACATATATTGATACAGAAATACCATGAAATTAAATGTGGAGCTTTATAGACCTCTAGACACTTCAGAGGTTTTCCTTTTTCTTTTTTTTTTTTTTTTTTCCTTTTTTTGAGACAGAGTCTCGCTCTGTCCCCCAGGCTGGAGTGCAGTGGCACGATCTCAGCTCACTTCAAGCTCTGCTTCTGGGTTCACGCCATTCTCCTGCCTCAGCCTCCCAAGTAGCTGGGACTACAGGTGCCCGCCAACACGCCTGGCTAATTTTTTGTATTTTTAGTAGAGACAGGGTTTCACCGTGTTAGCCAGGATGGTCTCGATCTCCTGACCTCGTGATCCGCCCGTCTCGGCCTCCCAAAGTGCTGGGATTACAGGCGTGAGCCACCGTGCACAGCCCAGAGGTTTTCTTTATGCAACAAATCTGAGCACCAAGAATTTCAGTAATTTTTCATAAATTTTGACTGCCAATAGGTAATAATTTCTCACAATTTGTTGATCTTTTCCTTGTCTTCAATGCTTATATTAAATACTTCTTAGAAAAGTTATGGCTGCCTGAACAGGAATATGAATATGAATTGTTTTGCTTTACTTATTATGCATGAAACTGTCTATGCTATATCTTGTACAAAATAAGAAGTCACATGTATATAGACATAATTTTCATTCTTTTAAAGAATACTTTACAGTTAAGCCTATTTGAAAAGAAGTTTTAAGCTTCCTGGAAAAAAAGCTGTGCTTCGAATATTTATTAAATGGCAAAAGGCAAACCAAATGTGCATGCAATCTAATGAAGAGTAAAATTGTGAGTAATAATTTAATACTTCAAGTTAATAGATTGTTTAATAATTAAAATCAGCTGCTTGCCCCACATCGTGACACCTGAACAACAGAAAGCGAATCACCTAGAACCAAGGCAAAGTTAGAGTTGACGCTTCAAGCAAAACATCAGAAAAGGCCATGGCACTTGTCATATGTTGCCTATAAAAATGAGCTTGGAGGAAGGGCTGGGCGTGGTGGCTGACGCCTGTAATCCCAGCACTTTGGGAGGCCGAGGTGGGTGGATCACCAGGTCAGGAGATTGAGACCATCCTGGCTAACACGGTGAAACCCCGTCTTTACCAAAAATACAAAAAATTAGCCAGGTGTGGTGGCGGGTGCCTGTAGTCCCAGCTACTTGGGAGGCTGAGGCAGGAGAATGGCATGAACCCGGGAAGCAGACCTTGCAGTGAGCCGAGATCACGCCACTGTGCTCCAGCCTGGGCGACAGAGTGAGACTCTGTCCAAAAAAAGAAAAAAGAGCTTGGGGGAAAAGGATATTATCCTATTAGGGTTGATTTTTTTCTTTCTATGCTGAAGTTTACTCTTGTCACCACTGCAGGTATAAATAACCCTGGTGCTTTGAAGCTGTGTATTTCACGCATGCAGGAAACATTTACTGAGTGTCAAACTACATGCCAGTACTGGAAAAATAAAAATGAATAACACAAGCCCATGTATTAGTGGGTCCTCTCTGATTAGTGCTATAATTGAGGTATACACAGTGAGCCTGTAGCTCCGCTGTGGTGGATGTACAGCAGTAATTACCTCTCATTTTCTTTTGCTTTGCCTCTATGAATTCAAAGCCAGTGCCTGTTATCCTTGAACTATAATTATTTCAACAATTGTTCTGCACACATAAATATGTTTCATTCCCTAGCTCATGTCCAGAAAAATGAATGAAGTACTAAAACATCATGTTTAAGTTAATGTTTGTTGAATAGCGAGAAGCCAAAAAAAAAAAAAAGAAACCAGTACAAACTGTCCCTGACTCAACTGTGGCTTTTCATGTACCACTACTCTCCTTAATCATTTCTTGGTAAATGCAGGAAGCAAATGGGCATGTGGAGAATGCTAAGCCTCATCTACTGAACCTGCCATGCAGTACTGTGTGTTTTCACCTGTTTACAACAAGAAACACTGTTTATAACTGTTTATAATAAGAAAAATAGGCTGTGGCATACATATGATTATGCATTAGTATATTAGCATTTATATGGCCATGGGTCTAAATATATAACATTAAACAGACAACAGATTCAAAACAGATCATCTGCCAATAAAATCTAAATTACTGAATAGATTCACCTATAGTTTGGCAATGCCTGATGTGTATAGGTATCAAGCAAATAATGCTGCCTTTTTCAACAGGAAACAGCAGTCACTGTGCTTTGGGAAGCAGAACATTTTTCCAAGGGCAGGTGGAAAAGCACGGCACGTAAAATAAAAGATTTTTACAATACCATGACAAATGTGTGATCAATGTACTACTGGGAAATGAATTATTGTTAAGTGTCAAATGATATGTTGTAAAATTTCTTAACACCTCATATTTTAACCATTTTCACATTGCTATGGAACAGAATAAATTCTCTGCTCTCTATTTGAGCTAAGACCCCGAAACCAATCATATCTTTCTGGTAAAATTAAACAATTACGCATGTAAGTTATTTACTCTGAAATGGAATATATCGTATAAAATGAGATTCAAAAATAAAAGGAACCATAATGTCTTTGTTCTTATTTAAGAGGAATGATGGAAACTTTGGTGACATCATCTGCTGATGTTAATCAACACTGGTAGATGTCATATTTAGGATAAAGTTTTTTGTTTAAAACAATTAAATCTTTTATCTGATATATTAACAAAGTACAGCAAAATGTCCAAAATTACCTTTTTTTAAAAACACATTTTTTTTGCCAATATTCTTTATTATCATATAGCAAACACCAATGAGAAATTTAACAGAAACTCTGAATCAAATGATTTTCTACTTGTGTATTTGGAACTGAATGAAGTTTTTTATAAATTATGCTAGTGTTTCAGAAAACAGGTGGCATTTATTTTCATCTTTATGTTTGATATAAATGAATGCCCCTATTAAAAGTGCTGATGAAGAATGCACCTCAGCTTTCCTAATGGAATACATAATATTATATCCTGATTTGACAAAAATAAGTTCTAGTGACTATTATGAAAGCCTATAGAGTATCTAAAGCCTTCAGAGTCATTGATCTGATTCTTCTTTGGAAGAATTAATCAACAAGGGCTATGAAACACGATAAAACTAATTTCTTATCTGGCTATATTCCAAATGCATTCTCTCTTATGTGGGTTTATTATGTGATTTACAGAGCCTTGCTACTCAAATTATGGTCCATGGACCAGCAATGTCAGTGTCACCTGGGAGGGTGAATCTCCACCCAAGACCTACCAGGTCAGAATCTGCATTTTAACAGATTCCCGGGTGATTCCTTTGACATTAAAAGGTGACATGCATGACTTAGAGCTTCTGAATCACAGGCCTCCAGGGCCTATGCATCATCTCCCTTAACCTTCCATTACTTCTACAAAAAAGGTAGACAGAATGTAGGCTTCAGTAGTTAGGTTAAGACTACCTCTCCTCGATGACATGATTATATATTTAGAAAACCCCATCGTCTCAGCCCAAAAACTCCTTAACTTGATAAGCAACTTCAGCAAAGTCTCAGGATACCAAATCAATGTGCAAAAATCACAAGCATTCCTATACACCAATAATAGACAAAACGGCCAAATCATCAACAAACTCCCATTCACAATTGCTACAAAGAGAATAAAATACCTAGGAATACAACTTACAAGGGATGTGAAGGACCTCTTCAGGGAGAACTACAACCACTGCTCAAGGAAATAAGAGAGGACACAAACAAATGGAAAAACATTCCATGCTCATGGATAGGAAGAATCAATATCGTGAAAATGGCCATACTGCCCAAAGTAATTTATAGATTCAATGCTATTCCCATCAAGTTACCACTGACTTTCTTCACAGAATTAGAAAAAAACTACTTTAAGTTTCATATGGAACCAAAAAAGAGCACGTATAGCCAAGACAATCCTAAGCCAAAAGAACAAAGCTGGAGGCATCATGCTACCTGACTTCAAACTATATTACAAGGCTACAGTAACCAAAACAGCATAGTACTGGTACCAAAACAGATATATAGACCAATGGAACATAACAGAGGGCTCAGAAATACCACTACACATCTACAACTATCTGATCTTTGACACACCTGACAAAAACAAGAAATGGGGAAAGGATTCCCTATTTAATAAATGTTGTTGGAAAAACTGGCTAGCTATACGCAGAAAACTGAAAGTGGACCCCTTCCTTACCCCTTATACAAAAATTAACTCAAGAGGATTAAAGATTTAAACGTAAGACCTAAAACCATAAAAACCATAGAAGAAAACCTAGGCAATACCATTCAGAACATAGGCATGGGTAAAGACTTCATGACTAAAACATCAAAAGCAATGGCAACAAAAGCCAAAATTGACAAATGCAATCTAATTAAACTAAAGAGCTTCTGCACAGCAAAAGAAACTATCATCAGAGTGAACAGGCAACCTTCAGAATGGGAGAAAAATTTTGCAATCTATCCATCTGACAAAGGGCTAATATCTAGCACCTACAAGGACCTTACACAAATTTACAAGAAAAAAACAACCCCATCAAAAAGTGGGCGAAAGATATGAACAGACACTTCTCAAAAGAAGACATTTATGCAGCCCACAAACATATGAAAAAAAGCTCATCATCACTTCTCATTAGAGAAATGCAAATCAAAACCACTATGAGATATCATCTCACGCCAGTTAGAATGGCAATCATTAAAAAGTCAGGAAACAACAGATGCTGGAGAGGATGTGGAGAAATAGGAACATTTTTACACTGTTGGTGGGAGTGTAAATTAGTTCAACCATTGTGGAAGACAGTGTGGCAATTCCTCAAGGATCTAAAACCAGAAACACCATTTGACCCAGCAATCCCATTACTGGGTATATACCCAAAGGATTATAAATTCTTCTACTATAAAGACACATGCACATGTATGTTTATTGCAGCACTATTCACAATAGCAAAGACTTGGAACCAACCCAAATGCCCATCAATATTAGACTGGATAAAGAAAATGTGGCACATATAGACCATGGAATACTATGAAGCCATAAAAAAGAATGAGTTCATGTCCTTTGCAGGGACATGGATGAAGCTGGAAACCATCATTCTTGGCAAACTGACACAGGAACAGAAAACCAAACACCTCATGCTCTCACTCATAAGTGGAGTTGGACAATGAGAACATATGGGCACAGGGAGGGGAACATCACACAATGGGGCCTGTCGGGGTGGGGGGCAAGAGGAGAGATAGCATTAGGAGAAATACCTAATGTAGATGACAGGTTGATGGGCGCAGCAAACCACCATGGCACATGTATACCTGTGTAACAAATCTGCATATTCTACATATGTATCCCAGAACTTAAAGTATAATAAAAAAAAAAAAAGATCAATACTAACAACAATAAAAAAAGTTTTTTTTTTTTAACTACTTCCCCTCTATAGTAAAATCACAGGCACTTTAGTTTTCAATTACATACTGACTTTGATACTTGCAAACCTCACCATCAATGTCAAATACAAATAAACAATTTACAACTCTTTAAGACAAGCATACGCTTCAGAACTGAAAACTGAAGATGAATACCACCATATATAAAATGAAATATAAACTAGGCTTCACCCACTCTGAAGAATTATGTAATAAGTACAAGTTAGGCAGTTTCTTTCACTGATTTTAAGAAAAACATAGTTCACTGAGTCATTCACAGAGGCATGGAGCCAGCCATACTCAGTTGCACATATGCCATGCACACTGGTTCTTACCTGTTTGTACTCAGATTCTCTTCCAACCAATACCTGCAGAATGTAGTTAACAGGGTCACCTTTCATTGATGGTACCGTCTCCCATAAAATTTCACATGAATTTCCTTCTAACTGTGTTACTCGAGGTGCTGAAATACAAATCCACACATCCAAGCTCAAAATTCAAAGTATCATGTTAATAGTCAACACTTTGGCACTATTAGTGAGAACTCAGAGAGAGCAAGATTGTGCCTGTGTTTGCCCTGAGAGAGGAGTTGATTTGCCCAGCCTCTCATAAAACCAGCAGGGTGCCCTTTAGGCACGGAGAAGTTACTCCATGACTAAAAAGCCATCGATGAAAAATCCTTTGCCCATTATCCCATTAATAACAGCTTGATGTGGATCACATCTTTTTTTCTCCCATGGCAATTGAGCATCCTATATGGCTTAGGCCCTGTCCTAGGTATTCTGGAAGATGCAAAAACAGGCAAGGTAAACCCTGTTTTCAAGAAACTTAAGATTTAGTTGAAGGAAGGGGAGAGCAAGGTATGAGATGCATACAAAAAGAAACATCAGGGAATAAAAATGAGAGGTACAAACAAAACGTTGGGAATTTCCAGGGGAGGAAAAGAGCATATTGGGTGAGGGTCTAAGGAAAGTTTGAGGAGCAGGTGACATGTGAGAACAATCCTGGGGAATGGGCAGCATTGAAAGCCTTTAAAAATTAAATTATATTTATATATATTTTATTGTTCACCTCCTGAACTCCTCATTCTCATTTAAAGCTAAATTATATTAGTCTGTAGTAAGGCACTTAAAATATTCTAGATTTAAAAAATATTTTCATAACTTCTATCTCTACAGTTTGATTCAATATGACATTTTCCTATTTTGTAACTAGAATGTATATCTCCTGTCTGAACCCCCTTATACTTTAATCCCTAATTACATGCAACTAATTCTTTAGAGACAGTTGTTTCTACTTGCAATTCTGTGTGATATTGTTTCAGAAAAACAATGCTTTCCTTAAAAAAAAAAAAAAAAAAAAAGAAGAAGAAGAAAAGGAGCCTATGCTGGAAATACTTGGCCAAAATTCCAAGCATTTTATGAAGAAACTAAATAAGGAAGCCTATCAGATTAAACTGTCCTCCAGCTAAGACAGTAATTTCCTGAATCTAAGAGTGAGAGGAAGACAACCTGATCATGTGTCAGAGTAGGAAAACTGACCTTCTGAAGTAGAAAGGCTGGGAGATGCAAGCACTATCAATGTGCCATTGTATTTTTTGTAAAATGAATCCCCACCAAGAATCACTTTGAGAGGCAAAGATAGTACTCCTTCATACTAGAAAGACCCCTGAAGTGAGATAATTGATAAATGTGGCCACCCTTCCTTGGTACTAATAAACCAAAGCAGCCACAGTGTGCTCAGACATTTTTTGTGTTATAACTGAAAGGCAAAGCTGCACCAAAGGGCCAGGGCATTTACTGCCAAAGTGACCTGGCAAGGCCGTGCATGTGTATGCACATTCATACTCATGTCTTAGTCACATAAAGAAGGGTCTGCCAAAGAGTCTGCAGGGCAGGGAAGCAGGAGGAAGGTATTTATCCTAAACTAATCCTGAAAGGAGCTATGAGGTTCATAGAATCCAAGCCAAATCCTGACCCAGGTCCTGGAAAGTTCCTATAATTGACTTTGTGCCCTGGTTGTAGCTGACACACCTCCTTCATGTGGGAGTAGAGAGTCAAACACATATGCAAGGATCTTTTGTGCAGGTTGTACTTACCCCACTATCTGTCAGCCTTAGGGTTATTTTGAGCAATAGCTGGATAAGCCACTTGTGCTGTTTGTCCCCTAAAAGACAAGCTGCAGGGACCTCCACAAGAACCACAGTATTTGCAGGAGATGAGGCAGGGCCTAAGGAGTCCATGAGTGGCTGGGTGGACAGGCTGAGCATGCTACGGCTCCTATTGCTATTTCCTGCCTTGCAAGTCAGCCGCAGTCAGGCATAGCTCTGTGGCTAGATAAGAGGCTGAGGGCTCAGCAGACCTGGTGGAAGGAGGGTCCAGGCAGAGTGTCTTTTCTTCACTAGCCTCGAGAGATATGGGGAAGATCTGGATACGTGGGGCTCTCATAACTTCTGCAGTACCTGATCCCATTAAGGGGCCAGAGTAGGAAAGTAGTCGTCCTTGAAGAAACTTCAAGATAAGTACCCCAGGAGATTAGAGCAGATCACTGCTACAGTTTTCCAAAGGCAGCGCTCCACACCAAGAGCTGTGCGCCAAAAGAGAAAGGCTGCTGAAGTTGCCTAAGTCAGTCTCTAGGCACCGAAGTCACTAAAAGATGAATGCCAACCTCTGCTTCTCTGAACGTCTAGGAAAGGGGAGTCTGACGCCTTCCTTGGTAAACTGTCTTAAGGGCTGCAGCACCAGGAATTTAACCCTTATTTCTAACCATTATTTTTGATAAACATGCATACATACAGAGAAAAGTCATTAGTAGGCCCTTTCCTTTCAAGGTCTCTCATTTCCCCCAGACAACCCATTGCTCAATCTTCTTTAGAATGTTCTTTTGATTCTATCTTGCTGACATTATATTTAACATCAGAAAAGAGCTTCTTTCTATAAGTCCCAACAGTTCCTTACTCTCACAAGAGAGCATGAAAGAATACATAGTCTACACACCTTTGATGGTGGGGGGGACACTTTTGGTTGTGCTGAAGGTATAGGTTTCTGAGAAGGGCCCTTCTCCAGCCTCGCTTGCTGCCTGGATTCTGAAGGAGTAGCATGTGAATTCTGTCAGTCTCTGGACCTTGTAGGTGTGGCTGGGTCCTCTATAGATTGAAATAAACCTAGAGGAAGGAGCAGAATCAATTAGCCATCTGAACTTCTACTAATGATAAGAAATTAATTATGATGCAAACTAGTGGAGTAGATTAGGCCAGCTTGGTAAATGCTTTCCATACATTCTGAATTAATAATCAGCCAGTTGCTACATTAGGGTTAAGCTTAATGTCTAAATGTATGTTTTTATAAAAGAAAAACATAAACTTAAGCACATATAAAGACTGGAATGAGACTCCTTTAATTAGGATCTAGATTCTAGAAACATCAGTTGCTCATGTTTTTATTTACTAATAAAAAACAGAATTTTCAAATTTTTCATAATGCTAATATCTATAATCTGGTAGTGTAAACTAATCTTCTACTATGTACTAGGCAATGAAGTTAATGTTAACAGGACACCTGAGAAATAAGATGTCCTCTTTAGCCAAATTTTGCAAATAACTGAGGTTTGGCCAGAAATGCTTTTAATTTTAACTTTTATCGATCTTACCAAGAGCTTTCAAAGCCCCATTCCTCAACTGCTAAGGAGACATTTAGGATTATGATTCGTTGGGAACACATGTAAAAAGAAAAAAAAAATGCTGTGTTCAGAATCATCCATCAGGTTCATCAAAATCACAGACAAACAGCACAGGTGGGCTGGACAGTTTGGACTGGCAGCTTTTGGCTCCTTCCCCCATCAGATCCAGAACTATTTCACACTTCTCTGCTAATTAAGATTTCCATGAAACGTTAAGCGTAACAGGCACAAAGATAAGCAAACAAGGCCTTATGTTTTAGGTGTTTTCCCCCAGGGTCTTGAAGACAACGTTTTCACAGTAAAAACATATTTGAGAACTACAGTATGCTGTCATCTTTTTAAAAAATATAGTTTAACTGTAAAATTTTGGAAATAACATAACTTCCCATAAGTCATCCAGGATCTTTAGTAGATTCAGTATTTGAATCCTGCTGGTCCAGTGGACACTCTGAGAACCACTACATAAGTTAATTGAACCACAATGCCTTGTTCCTAGACAGACAGGCCAATGGATTCTACATTTCCAGGGCTTCGTCACAGCATCTGAGGACAATCCACTGTCTTCAGATACTGGAAGTCGGCCACTAACAAAATCATAATCCAAAATGTCTAACTCTTGGGCCAATTTGGCCTAGGGGTAAGCAGAATTTATGTATTCATTTAGCAAACACTTCTTGAACATCTGCTGTGTGCTAGGCTCTGTGGATTTGAAAGATGAATAAGACCTAATCCCTGTGCGTTAGCTGGTCCTGAGTGCGGGCAAGGTTTTCTGAAGCAGAGCAGCAGCTTTTCCACATGCTGGAGAACAGTCCCTCTGGATGGATGAATGGATGGAAAAATGAAGAGATACAGATCTAAAACATTTTCTTTTCTTTCTTTTCTTTTTTTTTCTTTTTTTAACAAAGCCTGTCAGAGTTAATGCTTACTTTAAAATATCCACGTGTGTATTCATCAGCCTCTGCAATCAAGTTCCTGAGCCCTGGTCATTTCACCTATTTGTGTGCTGTCTGCTTTGCTGTGTAAGGAAGTGCCTTTTATTAAAGGCTGAACATTTTTAATTTCAGGGAAAGCCAGAGTCCAGGCTGAAACCCACAAATACCATGGCAACCTATTTAGCACTCTTGACACATTACTACCCTAATGAAGACATCCTTGCTGATGCCAGAGCCAAACAGCTATTTATTAACTCAGCCTAACCTAGTCTACAATCTCTAACAGGAGTAATTGCCCTTAATTATATCACAAATTGAAGTCATGCTTTAAGAAGTGAAAGTGTTACATCTTCATTACAAATTTGCCATAAAGCTCAGTTTTTAAAGGAGTTTGGAGAGGACTACTAGGAACAGTATGCTTTCCTGCCATGCCACACTCTAAGGAGAGTATTTCTTTTGGAAAATAAGTTCAATATATATTTGAACCCAGACCCAATTATAATGTAAGCAATAGCACTCACAGTCACAAAGAAATTTACTGAAGCAAATTCATTACTCTGTTTGTAATCTAAATAGAACAGATAACATACGTACCAGTTTTCAAATACATCAAAATCTTCTGTTTCTAGACTATTGTGTTCCTTTAACTTTTTGTTTTGCTCTTGTACTGGAGCATTTTATTAACTGTTTAAAATTGCATTCCAATTTATGAAAAACATAGTGGAAACAGCTGATAGTAATGAGAAATTTAAAATTTTATTTATGTCTGGAGACAGTGTTAATTAGAAATACAAAAATGACCCCATTTGTGTCTAGAAAAAAGTGGGAGTGACCTTGAAGACTCTGGAGGAGACATGACTACAGAGGATTTCAGCTTTACAGTTCAATCACCTTATTTTCAGTGAAGGCGGAGTTAGGCAGCTCCAGGAGGCCACCTTGGAGCTGCAATTCCCCGTGGAGAGGAACTTGGCAACTGGCAGCCTGGTGCTCCCAGCAGAAGGGAGCTGAGAAGAGGAGGGAAAGGGGTGGTTCTTTCTTCCTTCAGCCTTTTCTAGAATAAGCATGCGTCTAAGCAGTCCTCTAATGTAGCCCACTGTCCACTCTGGCAATAATAAATCATGATCTGCTCGTTGCTCTGATCAAAGCCATCACTGCTTTGACTGGCCTGCCTTCCCCAAAAAAGGGCATGGGAAGAAATGATGAGAGGAGCATGGAGAAGAGCTCTTTTATTTTGTTCTCGGAATGTGTATGGAAATAGCCAAAATAGATGGTAAGTAATTCCTATGTCATGTAATTAACCAGATATTGAGCCTTCAGGAGGGAAGGAGGCGATGGGCATGACAGAGGCTCTCTCCTGGGTGAAACAAGTATAAGGTGGGAAGGGGAGAGACATAAGGATTCCTAAGAGCTTTGGGTGAAACAGCCCAAGGCAGGAAAGCATCAAGTGTCAATCAGGCCATCTAGAAACACTGATGTACCCTGTCCTTTTGGGGCCTGTGCCCTAAGAGGAACACACAGGCCCAAGGTCAGAAGGGCTGAGCAATGATGCAAGATGATCATAGCTAATGCCTTCTGAAGACTTTCTCCAATCATCTCACTCTGAAGTGTGACCAAGAGCCACAGGGAGACGTTAAAGACAGAGGTAGCAAGTTGGCACATTATTAAAAAGCTGACACTTTCCTCACTTTAAAGATTTTCCCTACCCTTTCGTCTTCTTAAGGAAATAAAAGAGGTAAGAATAGAAAGAGAACTGCAAGAATGAAACCATGGCATGAAAGGGATGAGAAAGACTTGGTACCAATTTTTTATACTATGAAAATCATTTATCACAGTCATTTCCAATTTCATGTCATTTTACTCTCTCTACAACAAAAAAATTCATTAAATACACAAGCAAATAGATTCTAGTTAAACTTCTTCTATACCCCCTGAAGATCTGGGTACTTGGTAGGCTCTCAGTAAATGCAATTTCTGAGACTGGAATTGGCTCTGTAGACTATGAGATACCAGCAAGTAGTTTAGCCTCTTCATGCCTCAGTTTTCTCATCTGTACAATCAGTGAAATGATGGAACCAACCTCAGAGATATTGTGAGGTTTAAATGGGTTAATAAAAGAAAAGTGCTGGCCGGGCACAGTGGCTCAGGCCTGTAATTCTAGCACTTTGGGAGGCCGAGGCGGGCAGATCACAAGGTCAGGATTTTGAGACCAGCCTGGCCAGCATGGTGAAACCCCATCTCTACTAAAAACACAAAAATTAGCCAGGCGTGGTGGTGCGTGCCTGTCGTCCCAGCTACTCAGGAGGCTGAGGCAGGAGAATCGCTTGAACCCGGTAGGCAGAGGTTGCAGTGAGCCAAGACTGCCACTGTACTCCGGCCTGGGCGACAGAGCGAGACTCTGTCTCAAAAAAATAAATAAAATAAATAAATAAATAAAATCAAAGTGCTTAGGCTAATCCTGATATATAATAACTCAATATGTGTTAGTTATAATCATCTTAATGCTGTGAAGACAGAATTTTTAGAAAGAACTCCCCGTGTGTTCTAAGAGACCACGTACATCACTGTCTGCTAACACAGAAGTTATTTTTTCTCGGTGGAAAGTCAGCCACATGGTAAGAGGCAACCCTGCAGAGCAGGCTGCCATGTTGGCCTCAGACATGAGCTGTGGGACTACATCTGTGAAGCTGTTTACTCTCCCTCAGGCGGGTCCTGCCAGTGAAGTACAGGCAGAGACGCTTCCTCGCAACACACTGGTGAGGTCTGAATTTGACGGCTCACATAAAAGCCCTAAGCTCTGACACAGCAGGCCTCAGATAATCGCTGATCCTAAATTTCTTTCTGGTAAACCCTAGCATGAAATGTACATGCTGACAGTAATGTCTGGTTCCCATTGCTCCTCCAATATCAGACAATAAAGACCTACCAAAACATAATAAAAAGCACATATGCCAACACAAGAATAATATAATTCCTCTTTCATCCCAGTTCTATAATTATTTCCCATCATTCCAGGAGGCAAAAGAAGAGAGAATCTTCCTTCTTCGGGGCCAATGATTTATGGCATTTGTATGGTGCTCTTTCTAGGAAGCTCTGTAGGTTAACACCCCTGTGGCTAGAACCACTCAGGGAGAGATTACAAATATTCATCAAATATTTGTTTTACAAAGACTAAGTTAATTTTTTTCTTGCTCCTATATCTTTTTTAAAAGACCAACTTAACTTCAAAATTCATTAATAAGTAAGCCAGAGGCCTTTTGTGATGGAACAAAATATACCAAGCATCCCAAGACACAATGATTGAAGACTACACATTTTAAATGCAGATAAGGATTCCAAAGAGCAAGGCTTTGCCGTGAAGAGGAGAATAGCATCTGTCGAGCTTTCCTAGTCCTCTTCCTCTTATATGTAGAATGACCAGGGTCAGTGCTTAGATTCCACCTGCTTATGCATCACAGGCCCTAGGACATCACACCGTGGCCAGAAGGCAACGGAAGGGTCCTGCTGTCTTGAAGGTGCTGATCACTACTATTAATACTTCAGTGTGCATTGCTTCAACCCTGGGGAAGGGAGGAGATCCCTGGAGTAGGAAGAAGTCAACTGGAAATGGGAGGACCTAAAGCAGCAGGAAATGGTGAAAAACTCTCACTAAGTCCTCAATACCTTGGTTTCTAACAGCGAGTGGGGCTCAGGAAACAGGGATGCACTCCACGAGGAGTCACACCTGCTTAACCCTGGGCTGCTCCCCTGCTCTAGGCTGCTGAGAAGGACTGGACCATCCTTCACTCCCCTCTGTAACTCCGACACTATCGGTGGAGGAGGTGGAGCACAGGGACTTGGACCCAGGAAGACCTGTGCTCTAACCAGCTCTGCGCTTTACTGCCACATCATTCACCCCTGCTAAGTGTCAGTTCCTCCCATTTGTAAAATGGGCACAGCATCTACCTCGTAGATTGTTTTAAGAGTCAATGCAATATTTATGTGGGTAAAACCTTAGCACTGAGCCCAGGACACAGTAAGAGCCTAGCATATGGCATTATCCAATGGCCCCAAACTCTGCACCAGGAAGGCCACAGGTCACCTTTTGGGGATCTGACTTGTACCCTGAGGACCTCTGGCTCCCAGTTCCTGCTATACAGGCCTCTCCCCAGGTTACTGGGGTCATTCACAGCTTTTGACCCAGCAGGAACATGTCAATCTAAATTTGTGATGTTCTGTTACAGCCTATGCCAGACATTTAGCTCCCCCAACATAAATCACTCATCTAATGTGGTGGCCAAGGAGTACAAATAAAATGCTCACTTTGTTATTTTCATGACATGAGCACTCTTGCTGACAAAAGCAACAAGGAATAATGTATATATAGCGATTCCTGGAACACACTATATGCTCAATAAAGTCACTGAGTCATTTTAGCATGAGTTCAGGCTGAGGCATATGTAGCTACAGGCAACCCTTATGGTACCACAGGAGCCCCAGCCCATGCTGGCAATATCTCTGAGGGGTCTTCTACTCTACCTCCATCCCCTGCTGCCTGTGCCCATGAAGCTTCAGAGGCATCAGCCCCATGACCCAGGCTCCAGTGACGACCAAGAAGAGGACAAGCACAGTAACACCTGTGGGGCTCCACTGTGCAGTGAGTTCGGATACAACACACTGGGTGATGATATAAGCTCTGCAGTAAGCTGGCTTGGGTCTGAGTTCAGGCTCAACAGTCTGGTAATGGTGCGTTCTACAACCAGGTAAGTTGTTTCCTCCTCTGTAAAGTGGGTACGATAAGAGTAACTACCTTGTAGCATTATTGAGAGAATTAAAAGGGATGATGAAGGAAAACCCACTAGACAATGCCTAGCACTTATTAAATGTTCCATAAATACTACTGTTTTTAATACTATGTAAATATTATTGTTTCTAACACGAGTATTATTAACAAAGCACCAATGCTCATGAGTCTGTTTTACAAGGTTGGAAAAGCTGAAGGAGTCCTCAGAATGGCATCCCTCTCACTTTCATTCCATGAGGTTTTCTTGAGTTGGAGAGAGGAGTTGGGCATATGACCAAGGTCACCCTGTCCTGGCGAGTCCAGGCTAAGAACTGTTGCTGCAAACACCAAGATGGGGCAATGCACCCAATCTAGGCACTGCCCATAGCGTTGGGCATTTTTACTTAGAGAGAAGAAAGATGGGGAGAAATGCTCTCCTACACTAAGAATATTTACTTGGAAAGGGGAAATAAACTGGTTAGAAGGTTGGGTGGGTCATTAAAAGTTTACAGTCTAAATGAATTCTTGATGGCTCTGCCCATAACTTGTTTGAGCTTTGACTGTAATATCTTCTTGAAACAAGACACTCAGATGGCAATAAGCACGCATGAGTTTTAATGTTGGTGATTTACCAATGATTAAAAAAACATTCTGCACAGTCAGCCCTCCATATCCCTAGGTTCCATATCTGTGGATCAACCAACTGCAGATAGAAAATAATGGGGGAAAAAAAGGATGCTTGCATCTATACTGAACATGTTCTGCCTTTTTTGTTCTTGTTATTCCCTAAAGTATAACAACTATTTACATAGCAATGGCAGTATATTAGGTATCATAAGTGAACTAGAGATGATTTAAAGTATACAGGAGGATGTGCATAGGTTATATGCAAATACTATGCCATTTTATATAAGGGACTGGAGCTTCCATGGATTTGTGGGGGGGCAGGGGGGGAGAGTGTTGCCCTGAAGCCAATCACCCATAGATACTGAGGAAACAACTCTGTGTGATACTATAATTGTGGAAACACGTCATCATACATTTGTCCAAATCCATACAGTGAACAACACCAAGAGTAAACCCTAATGTAAATTATGGAATTTGGGTAATAATGATGTGCCAATGTCTGTTCATCAGCTGTAACAAATGTCCCACTGTGGTGGACGATGCTGATAATAGAAAAGGCTGTGCATGTGTTGGGGTAGGTGGGATAAGGGGTATCTTTGTACCTTCAGCTTAATTTTGCTGTGAACCTAAAACTGCTCTAAAAAAATAAAGATATTTAAAAATGAAAAACAAAGTTCTACGTGTCTGTGAATACCGAATGACTTTGCTTATTTTATTCTGCTTGCCAGTCAGAGTACTCCATGGCAGGACAGAGCAAGGTTTCAAGAGCAAAAAGATATACACAGACCTTAGCCAGAATGCAGAGATTATTACCTTCACTGTAAACTTGAACAAGTCACATAACTCTCTACAGCTCAACTGCCAGACAACAGCTGTCTTGTTCACTTGGCAGGAACTTTTATGAGATCAAAGTAAATTCTATGACTCCTTATTGAATATGCACTAGAAAGGCAGACAACAGATTCTGGGCATTTTCCAGAAATTCTTGGGGAAGGCTATACTTTTAATTTCAGTATTTTAGGCTTTAACATTGTGAAAGTTGACTTTTTGCATTCAAGTGCAACTGAAGGAAGAAGTTCCATCATGTTAAATCTTTAAATGTTCCTTTATTTTAAATCACTATAGGGGGAAATGTAATACACATGAAGAATTTAGCTTTAGAATGTTTCCTTAAAACAGTTTCATTTTGAAAAAAACATCCAAGAATGCTCTAACTGGCCTACAACTTAAATTTATGATGGAAAATAAGAGATAACGCTAACGTTTCTACATTTACTACCTTGTTATCTTATAATCCCTAGGCCAACTACAGGCTCACAGCAACCCATTAATATTAACTCCTCAAAATGCTCTAACCTGCTGACCTAAAATAACCTGTAGTCTGCTAAAGGCTGCAAATGGTACCTTTCAAAACATGTTTCACAGTATCACAAATCAACAGCTCAGCAATATTCATTAAAAATGACATGTCTTTTTTTTTTTTCTTAATTTCCCTGGGCTCCACGGATTGTGTGTATGTGTATGAATGAGAGAGAGAGAGAGAAAGAGAGAGAGAATTTCGTATGTTACTCAGATGGCATTTGGGAACGAACGGTGCTCAAAATAGAAATGGATAGTATTCACCCTCACTCTGCCAAGAACACAGAGTCCGACCATGTCTATGGAGAAGCAGATGGCATCATGTGGGGACACCTGAGGCAGGGAAGGTGTAATACCTAAACTGATTTTGATGTTGGCAAGAGTCCCCGTTTACCGACTGAGCATGAACGTGCCAACAGCTATTGAGAAAAGAGGTTAATTTCCTAACCCTCTGTCCCTGGCTGTATATGGACCTTTTTTGGCTTGTGAGTGATCAGGCTGTAATACTATTTCACTAATGGGTGGAATTTTTTTATGCTCCTTTTCTAAGAGATAAAATTTCACTATACCTACTGAGGGTGGGAATTCTTTACAAAGAATAAAGGAATAAAACAAAAAACATCTTTTTTTTGGTATATTTTAGACATTAATATATTAAAATGGAGATTTATTTATATTTAAAAAAAGGATGACTAGAATTTCTAAAGACCACCTGAAAAGCTTGCAATCTCCCACTCTCCTACTTTGCTTTCAAGTATATGCAGTGAAATCTTCAAGGATACTCTTCCCAGAGTTTTCCAAATTTCTATTTGCCTACTAATGTTTTAGTGGTCTTGTCACAACCTGAAAAAAATGCTATCTAATTCCATTCTGTTACTTTTGTTTTTAGTAAATGAGAGGTAAAACTGTAATCTGACTTCTATTTCTGGTCCAATTAAGATCTCAAATAGTTCATTTGCCACCTCTCACCTCTGTCTGTGCCTGGATATTTTAGCCTAAGATTGACTAAGTTACTCTGTTTCAAAGGCTAAATTGTTACGCTCCTTTTCTAAGAAATAAAAATGTTATTTTCTTTTTTTGAGATGGAGTCTTGCTCTGTTGCCCAGGCTGGAGAACAGTGGCGCGATCTCGGCTTACTGCAACCTCTGCCTCCCAGGTTCAAGCAATTCTCCTGCCTCAGGCTCCCGAGTAGCTGGGACTATAGGCATGTACTACCATGCCCGGCTAATTTTTGTATTTTTAGTAGAGACGGGTTTTCGCCATGTTGGCCAGGCTGGTCTTGAACTCCTGACCTCAGGTAATCCATCTGCCTTAGCCTCCCAAAGTGTTGGGATTACAGGCATGAGCCACCGCATCTGGCCAAAAATGTTTCTAAAATCTTTTTTCCCCCAACAATTAAGGACTGAAGACAACTATCATTATTTGCATTTTGTAGTAGGGGAAATTAAGGCAAAAAGAAGTGAAGGGATATGCCTCTAGTCACCTAGAAACCCAGCAACAGATCTGAGATTTCAACAGAGATTTGATACCCATGTCGAGAATCATGATAGCCTGCTGGTGGATGTAATATGAAAATGTCATTTATCAAACAATGATGATTATATGGATCGGGGACTAGTCAAAGAAGCACTGGAAACAAATGCTGAGGGTTTCTTAAGGGCCTGGCCCTGAGCTGGCTGCCTCACGTCTGTTTCATTTAATTTGGCAACATGGTCTGACAAATGTAAGCAGGAGTTTGTTCTATAATAGGCATACACTGAGAAAGCTCACACCTCCTCAGTGCCCATATATTCCAGACTATTTTTTTTTTTTTTTTTAGAGTCTGGGTCTCACTCTGTTGCCCAAGCTGGAGTGTAGTGGTGCAATCACAGCTCACTGCAACCTCAAACTCCTAGGTTCAAGGGATCCTCCCACTTCAGCCTCCGGTGTAGCTGGGACCTAGTGTGTGCCTCCATGCCTGGCTAAGTTTTTAAAAATTGTTTTAGAGAAAGGGTCTCACTATGCTGCTCAGGTTCCCGACCTAGCACTAGTTGCCTAGTGTGTATTCTTTCAGGGTTTCTATATGCAGATTCTTTCTGTCCCTCTCTAATAGCCAACAGGCAGGCTCCCTGTAAACATGACAAAGCCACTCCAATTTTGCTGGCCAAAAGGAAAAGCATCCTGGGCACAAGGGCTGAGTTAATGGAGAGCAAGTGGTAATTATCTGCTCTATTAGATCCCTCTTCCTCCAGCCCAATTTCATGGGAGCCTTGGTTTAAAAAACACTGGCTCTCTGACTAAACCTCAATAACAGATTAACCATAAATGCATTCCTGGAATTTACGTTCTTCCCGCCTCAGTGCTGTGTAAAATTATCAGGGAACATAGACCCACAAGGGTCAGGACAGGGAGCAGCATCAACTCCGATTCTGTTAGGGCAGCATAACATTTCATTTAACACAGATAAACGCATCTTCAAAGTCATCAGCACAGTGCTACAATCTTAAAATGCACAAGCTGATCCTGTTATTCTAGCGCCTGTATGAGGTTAATGTAGCTTTATGGAAATGTCGACTTTGGAGATATATTTTTCTTGTATAACATGGGAACCAAAGACATTCATATCTTCTGTGCTGGATCTGTTAAGAATAATAGACTTAATCACTCTAAGGCCAAACTAATTTAATTTTTGTTTTGCTGTCTGCTGTCTGTTTTACTGTCTGCTTATTGTTTAATGTTAATTTATCTCCCTCAGCAAGATAAGCTCTCATAGATAGTCCACATACCTCATAAGGCCCAGCACATAGTAGTAATTCAAGAAAAAAAAATCGATGATTGAATGATCATAATCTTATCATTGAAATGAACTTAGTTCTATAAATATGAAGCACTGCTTTAAGGCTTGCTTCCTGCATAAATATGGACGCAGAATCTTCAGTATCATAAGCCAGAATAAATGGGAAACAAACGTCCTATCCCAGGGGGTAGAATCCTTTCAACATAGCAAGTCCAGGTGATCTAGATGAATTCTAGGTTGATTTGCCTTGAGCCAAGGGTTTGGGCAAGATGCTCTTTGGGATCCCTTTTATTTACATGAAACATGCCCAAACTTAAGGGGAAAGAAAGCACCAGGTCTGAAAATAACAAAATAGAGACAGTTACTTGGAGAAAGACTCAGGGCACCTTTCTGTACTTTGGAGGTTTTGCCTGTAATCTCCATCCTGTCCCAAGTCTTCATCACTAGTCTCCATCCCAATGCTCCCCAGGCATGAGGTTACAAGACTGGCATCCTTTTAAGACTCACTCAACCTGTCATCTTTTCTAAGAAGTGTTCATTTGATTTTAAGCCTACCTTAGGTGCCATTCTTCAATTTTCCCTCTATACCTTGTGCATGTGTCAATCTTTAGGCCTTCCACATCATAATTTGCTTTAAAGCATCTGTGTCCTACCATTACCCACCAGACTGTGAGCTCCTTAAGGGCAGGGATCTTAGTCATCTTTGTCCATCTAATACTTAAGCAGTGCCTCTATTTGATGTATAAAACTCCAATAACTGTAAGTTGAAATCAATTCAACTTATCAGAAACAATGTATTTTTTTTTTTCACCTAAATGGTAGAAGGCTTTGGTACAAACCCTACTTTCTAGAAAATATTTCCCTTTTTACTCAAGAACTAAATAAAGTAGACAAAGCTCTCAATGCTTAACGCTCTGTAGGCATGCAATAAATCCAAGTTTCCTGGGAGGGAGGCTGTAAAAACAACAACAACAATAACAAAACAACAACAATAAAAATATAAGTATCCTTTAGAATGTTAAAAACATTTTTGGCTAAACATTGCATTTGTAAATCTCTTGGTCATTCCAAATTTTCTGAGTAAGAGGTATATAAATAAACATCATAAATCAGTGCATCATAGCTGCAGAACCTGAGGGGTTTTTGGACATTAAATAGTTATTCTTAAGGGAAGTTAGTATTTTTCTTATTTTCTTATGAATAGCAGAAGCTAAAAATATGAAGGAAAAGAGGCAACATGCCCCAATCATTTACAAGGGACACCTTTTCATAAAGGATTTAATTCACAAATACTCTACAAAGATTTGTTGCCTTAAGGTGAAAAGGTGAAAGGATATCAGAGATCGTCTTCTAGTTTAACCCCTTTATTTAATGAATTAAGGAAATTTGGAGAGCAATAGTTTAGTTGCTAAAATCGACTCAACTCTTTAATATGACAATTATGAAGCACAGATATATTAATTTTCATTTTTCTTCTGTTACAAAATATACTTAAGTGTTAAGAAGAACACTTAAACAGCTGGCTAGGACTCCCATACAACTCAGACATCAGCAGCTTTCTTTTCAAAGGCCCACAACGCCTGTTTATAAAGTGTTCATGGTAACACTTTAAGGCTGCTTCCTTCATAAATATGGACTGGGACTCTTCAGTATCGTAAGCCAGAATAGATGGGAAACAAATGTCCGATTCTGGAGGAAAAATCCTTTCAACATAGCAAGTCCAGGTGATCTAGATGAATTTTAGGTTGAGTTGTCTTGAGCCAAAGGTTCACGCAAGATGCTCTTTGGGATCCCTTTTATTTACATGAAATATGCTCAAACTTAAGGGGAAAAATATTTTTGAGAGCCTGGAGGTAAGAAAGTAAAGTAAAATAACAAGCCTATCTATGGTTCTCACCTTGGCCACAAGTGGGATATATCATTATTTTGGCCACGTGCGTAAGAACTTACTGGTGGTTAATGAAATTAACAAATACGCTAAAGAGTATGTGCTTTACAACTAGAAGCTCCTCTAGCAACAAGTTCAATGAAAAAGACAGCTGCCCCTTGGGAGGAAGACACTGTTCTTTTCAACTGCAGAAGCCAGGTCCTAAAGAACCTTGAGGAGACTAGATTGACAAAGGCTATTCTAATAAAAAGTATTACGATGTATCCAACTCAAATTGCTTCTCCTTGATACCCATGTGCCAAGATCCAAAGTTAAAGGCTTGAATTCAAAAGGCCACTCACTACAAGAGTTCAGCTTCAAGACACTGAGGAAGGTCATCTTCAAACTAAAATTAGGCTGTTTTCATTCTATTAAATCTCAGGAAAATTATTCACAAATAGAATGAGAATTTATTATGCTCATATTCCCATCACTTTAATAACTTTCTGAGAGCACTGACAAATCTAATTTAAAAAGATAAATTTAGACTCTAGCTCCTATAATTAAGAAAAATACTGTTCCTAATGCGAAGTTTTCTTAAACTGCCATTTAAATTTAGGCAAGTCATTTATTTGATTAGGCAAGCCTTGGGCTTTTTGAGGGGGGAAGAAACAACATGTATTGATTACTAGATTCTGCACTGTTTTTTGTCTGGCATATTCAAATGCCTCATGCCAGCAACCGCATTTGGAAAAGTGCTTGGGGAGCTTTTGTTCTGTGCCCAGGAGCCACTGTGTCATGGAAAACCTTGGATCAGACTACACGTTTGTATAGGTATCCCTATGAGGCACTAGTGGGCTGCTGCCCCACACAGGGCAGGACTGCAGCAAGAGGGGGTGCCCTTCTTGGGGCAGAGCCTTCACTTCCCATATTTCTAAGACAGCAGTGGAGGCAGGGCACGGGGAATTGGGAGGCACTGGCCTTTATCCCAACTCGGCTAGCTACCACTTTCAACAACTTTTCTGTGCTTCACTTTTTTCTAAAACAGCACAACTAGAAGCTATTTTCTAAGGATTTACCACCAATGGAAGCCACAGGCCTGGGAAAAAATGAAAAGACATTTAAAAATTTCCCCCAATGCTAGTTTTATACATGGATTGTGATTTCTGTTAGTTCAGAATTGCTGTTCTTGCCAGCCCTCTCCCATTGAGTCGTCCCTGGCCAGTAAAATAACAAGCCCATGAAAACACATCCGAAGGCACATATAGCACAGTAAGATGAATGATCTGTGTATCAGTGAATATGAATCTAATCTTTCATGAACCTATCAAAAGAAGCTTTACCTTCTCTGTGTTCTCTTCACTAGAACTAATTTCCAAGAGGATAATCACTTTTTGTTCTGTCATAAAAATTACCAGGTTTGCCAGGTCCTCCAAAGTCAAGCTCAAATGTCACCTCTTTCAAGAAATCTTTCCTGATCTTTTAAACCAGATGGTCTCTGCCTCCTTCAAACTCCCAAAGCACTTTTTTCCTCTGACACTAAATGTTCCATGGCCATTTTAAAAATGGATATTATGCTCCTAGAGGTAGGGTCTTATGTGATTTCTCATCTTGGTCTCCACTGAAGGCCCACAGGGCTCCACTGTACTGAAATCCATCAAAGTGCTTGAGTGCAGAGTAGGGGGTGGAGACTGGGACAGGGTTTTCTGTGTAACTAGAACGGGTTCCATATGTGAAGGAACAGAATAGTATCATGCATAAAAGGAAATAACAGAAATGCTTCTATACTGACACTGGTTTTGTGTGTCAGTAGGTAAGCAGGGAAGTAGCAGCATTTTGGTTGTCTTGGTTTTATGGTGATCTCCCATTCCCTTTACCTGATTCTCTGATTAGGACTTTTGGTAACAGAACATTCTGTCACCATTAACTTTTGCTTGACATTGGATTATTTCTAAATACAGTTTGGCTGTCTTCTGATCGGGCATTTTCAGAGGAAATGAAGTTAGGTTAAACAAATACTACGTGAAAGGCTACATTTGATTTCGAGAGCCAAGAGTGTTTCCTCGGTATGGAGTCTTATGAAGAATCTCCTATTTGCTCTGGTTAATTTGATATTGCATTGCCCATAGTTACAGAGTACAATCCCCATCTGTACATCACCCACAGCTATTTCACATTGGTAAACATGTTTGTCCTGATGGTTACTGAATATTTAAAGAGGTAACATCTCTTCCTGGGTCTTATTTCCCTCTGCACTCATGACTAATATAATGCTATTACATAGTGTGAACTTGAATTTGACAATTTTCTTTAGATAATTTCTCTCCATTATCTGGCTTGATGAAAGGGAAAAAAAAGGGCATATTATTCTATGTAAGGAAATCAGGATCTTTAGACTGTTTAGAAATTCCAAATGGAGAATAAAGGGAACAACTCCGGGTATAAAACGCAGGGCTCAAGTCAAAGGAAGCCTCTGAACAAGAAGGAAGAGGGTCTTAGTGCAAGCAAATAAAAATGTACAATTGAGATTTCATCCCGCAAGCCAAAGCTACAGAAGCTTCAGGAGCATCCTCACCCCCACCTCACCTCTTGTTTCTGTCCTCCAGCTGTAGTGTGTACACCATGTCATCAGCAGCATGTGTCTTGGAGTTACTGTCTCCCCATTTTAGCTTCAGGCTCTGAGGACCAGCAGCAGTACATTCTAGCCTAGGAGGCAAGGGTGGTAATGGCCGAGTTTTTGCTTTAATGAACTGACTAAATGGTCCAGCTCCAATTTCATTTATAGCCTGAATTCTGATCCTAGAGAAAGGGAAAAAAAAAATACAGACAATGCAGGTTAAAGCAGCAGCAATTCTTCATTCAAAATAAACGTTGAGCGCAGTATTTATTACTTGTCCCTAAAGCAATAACATAGAATGAAGAAAAACAAGTTAAAGTAACTCAAGACAAATAGAAGCACAGGGTTGCTCAGTGGACAGACTATAGTCTCCATTTAAAAAAAAATAATAGCAAAAAAGCATAGTAGCAAGATATCTCTTAGTTCTTTAATTTAAAAAAAAAATATGTTTGTTGTCTCAGGGAAGATATCCTAAAGATACGCTTTTATATTTTGTCCTAGTTACCCTTTAGCTGCCTCATGGTCAGTTTCGGAAGTAGGTGAGCTATCAAGAGTAAACTAAATGGGGGAACAAATGAGTCTCCTTCAGAGTCAAAAACAAAGGACAACTCATCAGCAGGACATTTCATGTCTCCCTTTTGCCAGCCTCATCCAACAATCTCTGCAAGTCCTTATTTAGAGCTAAGCATGCAGATATTGTTAGTAACGGGATAGCATCCAGATGTGCAAAAATCTTAGCTGGATGTTTGCTATGTGCAGCACAGAGTTACGGATAAGAAAGATATTACCTTAATCATCTATGAATTTAAAATCGAAGAGTTAAAATGTATATATAAAATGTTATTTTAGGCCAGGTGCAGTGGCTCACACCTGTAATTCTAGCACTTTGAGAAGCCGAGGCAGGAGGATTGCCTGAGTCCATGAGTTTGAGACCAGGCTGGGCCACCTAGTGAGACCCCATCTCTACAAAAAAATGATTTAGTGGGCATAGTGGCACATGCTTGTGGTCCCCGTACTTGGGAGGTTGTGGTGGGAGAATTGTTTGAGCAACACAAAATGAACTAAAAGAAAATTGGTACTGAGGAGTAGAGGGTTGCTATAAAGATACCTGAAAATGTGGAAATGGCTTTGGAAGAAGTGGGTAATGGGCAGACACTGGAAGAGTCTGGAGAGCTCAGAAGAAGACAGGAAAGTCTGGAACTTCTTAGACACTGATTAAGTGGTCATGACCAAAGTGTTGATGGAAATATGGGCAGTGAAGGCCATGCTGTGGAGGTCTCAGATGGAAATGAGGAACTTTTGGGAACTGGAGCAAAGAACTTGACTGCATTGTTTCCATGTCCTAGGGCTTTGTGGAAGGCTGAACTTAAGAGTGATAACTTAGGGTATCTGGCAAAAGAAATTTCTAAGAGTAAAGTGTTCAAGAGGTGACCTGGCTGCTTCTAACAACTTATGATCAGATATGGGAGCAAAGGAATGACTTAAAGTTGGAACTTATAATTAAAAGGGAAGCAGAGAGTAACAATTTAGAAAATTTGCAGCCTGGCCATGTGGTAGAGAAGGAAAGAGTACTTTCAGGAAAAGAATCAATGCAGTCTGTAGAGCAACCACTTGCTAGAGAGATTAGTAGGATTAAAAGGGAGCCTGGTACTAATATTCAAGATAATGGGAAAAAGCCCTTAGAGGGCATTTCACAAATCTTGGAGACATGGCCCCTCTCCTCCAAAGGCCTAGGAGGACTGAATAATTAAAGGTTTATTGAGGGCTCGTTAGAAGCATATGCTGGCACCACACGTTTTGTACAGCCTACAGAACCAAAGGTTTTGTACAGTTTACAGTTTATTATAAGCCAAACAAATCTCTTTTCTTTATACATTAAAAAAAAGTGATGTGGAGAGGCAAAGGAACTAAAATAGCTAATGCAAAATTTAAAAATAAGAATAAAGTTTGAAGAACCACACTACCTGATTTTAGGACTTAGTATAAAGCTACAGTAATCAAGAGAGTGTGGTACCAGTGAAGAGAAGAACACCTAGATCAATACAAGAGAACAGAGACTCCAGAAATAGACCTACACAAACGTGGGCAATTGACTTTTGACAAAGGTGCAAAAGCAATCCAATGGAGAAAAGATAGTCTTTTTAACAAATGGTGTTGAAATAATTGGATATCAATAGGAGGAAAATAAACCTCAGCTTCAACCTCATACCTTACACAAAACTTTGCTCAAAAGGGACCACAGATCTAAATGTAGAATATTAAACTTTAAAGAAGAAAACACAGAAGAAAATCTACTACCTAGAATTAACTAAAGAGTTTTTGGATATGACATGAAAAGCATGATCTTACATAAAAGAAAAAAATAAAAAACTGGGTTTCATCAAACTTTGAAACTTTTGCACTGCTAAGAGAATGAAAACAACTAGAGACTGGAAGAATGTATGTACCAATATTACATCTGACAAATGATTTGTATCCAGAATGTATAATGACCTCCCAAAATTCAGTTAAGGAAATAATCCATTAAAAATGGGCGGAAGACTAGAATAGACACTTCACCAAAGAGGAAATACAGATGGCAAATAAGGACACAAAAACATGTTTGACATCATTAGCCATTAGAAAAATGCAAACTAAATTCGCAGTGTAATACCATTATGTTAAAAAAAGTGCTGGCAGGGATAAGGTACAACTGGAACTCTCCTATTTTGCTAGTGATAATGAAAACTGGCATCGCCACATAGGAAAACAGTTGCCTTTTAAATATATGCTTATTACATGACCCAGCAATCCCAATCCCAGGTATTTACTCTAGAAAAATTAATATTTATGTTCACACAAAAACCTGCACGCAAATGTTTACAGCAGCTCTACTTATAATCACCTAAAACTAGATAAATATCTGCCTCATAGTTTGGAACGTAGTAAATACTCATCTCTGATAAAGTAGAGCAAAAACTCCATTACAAAGGGCCTTACTTTTCCCAGATTCTATTACACTGGGGCTGCATCAAGTCTTTTGTAGATAAAGCAATGTAAGTCTCTCGGTATAACACTGAAAGACTAAAACTCTTCCTTGCCTCCCACATGAGTCTTATAAGATTGCTTTATGGTATTAATAGAACAGTTTCTTTCTATGATTGCAATATAACATATTTTTCGGCAACTGGAAATGAAAAATCTTTTTAAAAAAGCAGTCATCACGATAGTAGAAATTACTACCCTCTTTCCCTTCTCAGGAAAAGGAAATTAAGCCGGACATTAAGTTTTAGTCTTTCTTCAACAGTGTAACACATTTCCTCACCTACAAGGTTTATATTACGGTCCTTCCAGTGTCCAAACTAC
This sequence comes from Pongo pygmaeus, assembly GCF_028885625.2. Lineage (NCBI taxonomy): Eukaryota > Metazoa > Chordata > Mammalia > Primates > Hominidae > Pongo > Pongo pygmaeus. The sequence goes on along the minus strand of NC_085930.1, from coordinate 181,487,239 downwards.
CATTCCTTCCCTTTACTCTAGGTACAAACATTCCTAGATTCCAGAGGCCAAGATCCTTTCTGCCATCTGCTGGCTCACCTTGTATTCTAGGTGATCCTACCCTTTGCTCTGTGCCACCTGAATAGCTCTTAGCTACTTTAATACACAAAAGAAAATGAGGTAATGAGTTCCTTAAGATTGTTGTTCTATTCTACTCAAGAAAAAAAAAATGCTAAGAGATTTAAATCACTTATAAGAATTTAAAAATAGTTTAGAAGATATTTAGAAGTATCAAGATATAAAAAAAATTTAGATTTGATGTTTGGCTTCTGTTGTAAATTCATTTACTTCCTCAAAGCCTCCCTAGTATTTTGGTAAGTACTAGGTTCTTTATATCTTTAGCTCTATGGTTCTCTAATCTTTCACTGAGTATTTCCTAGACATATAATCCTAGCCTTAACACACACCACGGCCACCACCACCACCACCACCACCACCAAGAAAACTGTGGTAGCATTTAACACTCTTTAGCAGTGTGGCCTCTTTGGGAATCCTGCTCATCAATTTGGAGACCTTGGGGAAATTACTGAACACTTTTAAGTAACAGTTTCCTTATCTATAAATTGGGGACAGTGACTTTTTCTGCAATTACAAAGATTACTTAACTAAGATAAGGGATGTAAGAAGCACTTTCCAATTTTTAATATTTTATACTCCACAGTAAAATCAGAAGAGGATTCAAGGCAGCCAAAAGCACTAGCAAACTTTCAAGTGTTAATTTTTGGAGTCATTAACCTGATGACTTCTTTGAGAGTGTTACGCCCTCCCAACAGTGCCGGCACAGGGGCAGGTCTTCACTGCGGCTGCACTATTATACCACCTCACTTTATAACATGAGTAACTTGCTGATCCCACTTCCTCCAAGTAATGGCCAAGGACTCAGCAAAAGCTGAAAGGATGGGCTTCTTTCTAGGCCATCCGCAGCAAGGTGAGAGTGAGACAAAGATCTCAGGAACTGAAGAAAATAACAATGGCAACCATCACTACACACATTGAGAACTTGCTGTGTTCCAGAAAATGCACTACAGAGTGGGAACTACTATTACATCTGCCTTTAGAGATGAGGAAACCAAAGTTAAATGCAGAGAGGTTAAATAACTTGATCTAAATGAAAGAGTGACTACTAGGGGTTGAAAGCTAGGTTTGACATCTACAATATCATCTCTGATTATCTATACTGACCCCATAAGGTAGGAGCTACTTTGTCTGTTTTACAACTGAAGAAACTGCAGCTCAGCTAGGTCATGTCAGACACATGTTAGATCCAGGCATGAACAGAACTCCCTTTAGGTGCAAAGGCCTGTGTGTCTGGCACACCATACTCTTATATTGTAACAGGGACCAAATACAGCTACAAATCCTACCAAATGACCATTTTTAATTCCACACTTTCAGTTCAACGATGACTGTCTGCCAAGGAAGCAGGCATTTAGAAGAGTCAACAAGTTTACTTCACTTTATTTAAACAGCATCTGGCCCTGAAATCAACTACCTAGATTTTAAAATACTCAATTCAACCTATCCTACATTTTTACAAAAACACAGTTTGTTTCAGTGAAAATACATGAACATTTACATGTACAGCTGATGCACTGAGCTAACATTAATTATTTCTAATGATGATGTAACATTCAAAATGGAAAAAAACTGAGGAACTGATAAAATGGAATGAGATGATGTCTTGTTGCATTCTGGTGAAAATATTAAGGCCTCTGAGCACAGGAGGCTGAGACAGCTGAATGAGGACTAAGGCAGTTACTGTTTGTTTTGGTTTAGGGTGAAAAACACAGTATGTGAAAATAATTTCCTAATTCCAGTGAGAGGTGACATTGGACTAATGGGCAAAACAAACATTAACCGGAGGAACCACTCCAAGAATTCACCTCAGAAAATAAAAACTGAATTTTAAGTTTTATTAAATTAATTAGAGTCTATCCAAAACCCAAACTTGAGAAGTTTTCTCTTTAGTTCAAGTAACATGCTAATCTTGAAACTTAGATAAAATATGCAGGTCTCTTTGTTTTGTTTAATTTGCATTATGTCAGTTTAAAAAATCTTCAGCTCTGCAAATTAAGTACAAGGGAAGTAGCATTTTCCTTTCCAATTTGGAGAAGTGATGTAATCCCAAGCAAATTCTTCTTGGCTAGGCTGATGTGAAAAATCTCTTCATGTTTCCGGGAGTCTGCAATATCTATCAATATACTAATATTATTGATTAAACAAATCAAATAAATCAAAGAACCACATTCTTTATAAATTTTGATTAAAAATCCACTATTAAAGGACCAAATTTTACATGCCAAATACACTCTTGCTTTAGAAGATCATAGCCTTCTACAATGCACTTTATATATATACATATACATAATCAAATTTCTACTACAAAATATATTAAAAGAAGAATGACTTTCGAAACAAACCATCCTTAGCTGGGAAGACTTCCCTCATCAGGACTGGCCATCCCAGAGCTCAGGATGTCGAGAGTGTGGGTGTGAGGGAGACTGAGAGGGCCCGCAGGTAAAGGGCTAGGGTAGGAGAGGCCTGAGAAGCAAAAGATGGGCTGGCTTTTACAACACCCCTGCCCTAGATTATCATCTAATTAAGAAAAACATGAAAGAAGAGAATAATCATCAGAAAATGTCTGAAGTATGAAATAATAGCAAACACCGAAAATCCCTTTTGGCGGGGAAAAGATGGGCTCAGAGTAAAGTTATTCATAGAAGGCTTCCTGGAGGAGGAGTCAGAACTGGTCTCCCACCAAGCTCCTGCTCCTGAAAGCTCCTTTGACACCAATGCCACCATTCCAGCTCCAGGCACTGAGACTTGCTCTTCTCATACCCTGCTCTGGAGGCAAAAAAACCTTGAAGGATAAGGTTTCTACAGATAAGATCTCTACCTATAATCTGGTCACAACCCATCTTTGAGTTCATTTCTTCCCTACCAAACATTAACAACAGATTTTCTGATAATTTATTTACTACGTGTCAGGCCCCATACTAGGTACCTGACCTCTTATCAAAATATCCAACAACTCTGTTAAGTAGTGAAAATTATTATCCCCTTTTTATTGGTCAGGAAACTGAAGCACAGAGAGCTGAAATAACTTCCCAAAGTTTGCAGAGACAATAAATGAAGGATAGGATTGAAGTCAAGGCTGTCTGACTCCAGTCTGCTACCACTGAACTACTCAGAACTTGTCTCCTAGTAAAGCCCACCTCACCTTGTTACGACAAAATGATTTATGATTCACTTCTTGGCAGCCTAACATAGTGCTTACCATATAGTAAGGGCTCAATACATGTTATTTTTAAGCCTTTTTTCTTAGCAAAAGTAGTACAAATGAGCAAAACAAACAAATCTACTTTAAGTTTTGGTTGCCTGCCAGCTCAGTATGAGTCAGGCATATAATAAGGTTGTTTAAAAAAAAGTAATCTCAGGCAACCTCACTAACTGCTCAGTATGGAGAACAAGGAAGGCAACAATCCTGGTCTGCTCTGAGCCAGCCAACCAGACCATTCCTGGAGGTCTGGGCACTGCACGTCAGCGAGGCCACCAAAAACCTGAAAACATTTAAAGAAGAGGATGGAGGCAGTTATAGGAAACCTATGCTAGTGAAGACAGTGTAAATGATGGTGGGATGGTTAAATAAGAGACAGCTGACACTATAACGTAATGATGTTTAGGCCCCCTCTGGGGCCAATTGCGGTCTGCAGGTGTAGGCCTCAGACACCTGTATTTTGAAAAGGTTCTCCAGGCAACTCTTACATACACTGACATTTAAGAATCACTGCTCTAGGGCCAAGGTTTTCAAGTTTCATAAGCATCGAAATCTCCTGAAAGGCTAATTGAAGCACCAAGTGCTAGGCCCCACCCCTAGATTTTCTAATTAAGTAGGTTTGGGGTGGAGCCTGATAATTTGCATTTTATCGAGTTCCCAGGTGATGCTAATGCTGTTGGTCCAGGGACCACACTTTGAGAATCACTGCTGTTGAGAAAGTTCTAAGGTCAGCAGCAGTTGATTTTAGATATAGAGAGGTTTATCCACAAATAGAATGGACTGCCTGGTGAGTGGAAGCTAGAACCACTGCCCCTGTCACTGAAGATGCTCAAGCCAAGGACTGGGAAGGGGTGATACCAGGTGATCCGATGACACTCTTATCTTGCCAAATCTGACTATTTGGCTGGAAGCACACAAAGCAAAGTTAGGTTTTCATTTTTAATAATACTGTTTTCCTTCAAACTAAAGGACAAATTCCATTTCTAACTCAATTATAAACTTAAAGGAATGCCTTTAAAGTAGTGTTGTAATTCTAGTGAAATTTCTACAGAGTGTGTCAGCAAGCCAATGGGTAGTTTGCTATAATAGCACCCATGGAGAAATGACCGATCCATTGAAGAAGCTTTTTTGCATTAGTACATTTACTAGAGAGGTGTACAACCCTGTCCTGGCAACACACAGAAAAAATAAGCTTGGTATGAGAACAATATGTAACTGCTGAAGTCTTGAAAAAAAAAAAAAGAAAATCAAACAAAAGAAACAAGTCTTTTATCCAAGCTCCCTGGTCTGCTTAAAATGTTTCATTCCACATGTTTTTATCTAGAACATCATGATCTGTTCATTTATATTTTAACCAATTTATAGGACAGAAAAAAGGTGAAATAAAAGTTGATTGGGCCAAAATTATACCTTTGGTTCCTTGAAATACTCATTTTGTATTTCACTATGATTATTGCAATTATGTTTTTGAAACATAAAACAACAAGACTGTGGGTTGACCACAGTTCTATTAATACTATATAGTATACCCAATTGTGTACTACAGAAACTAAAATTCCTAAAGCCATAAACCAGTTGGTCTTAAGTATGAATTACTATTATTATTTTTTACTGTTTATATTTCTTTATTGAAAAAATACTCATTTACTGATACGGGCATACCAATATCTTAGTTATAAACATTAGCAAGCAAAACTATTAACTGAACTTGGTCCCTAATATTTAGTTTATGATTTCATGATATAAAATATAAAATGTACTATTATTAAATGATAAATACTGACTCATAAAATGTAATTCAGATTTAGTGAACAATGGATTAAAATTGGAAACAATTTAAATATGATAATTCATATTTGAAATTTTTTTCTATTTGTATATAAACAGAAATGGGTATGTAAAATTGTCCTACAAGTTAACCAGAAATAAACTACTATAGAATGATATTGAACACACTTTGAATTTTTAAGGTTTTGATTGATTTTCATTCATTTGGTAGCCTATTCATTTTGAAAAATCAGCCTGTACTTCAAGATGTAAAAGAAAAAGCAAGTATGAATTATTTTTACCTCAAGTATGTAATGTCCAATTTATAATTTATTGATTGGCCAGCAAAGACTGTCTAAAGTTTTTTTCCCCCCCAAGATCAAACATCTGCCTTTTCTAAAGCTATTCAATTTCCATCTGTCTAAAATGGTATCTTCAAAATTATCTTATAAGGAAAAGGTGGCATTCTCCCAACGTGAGTTTCTTTTCACATTCGGCTCAATATACTAGCCTTGGCATATTAATACTGAATTAAATTATTTATGCTGCATTCATAAAACACTTTTTAAATAGGGTCTTGAGGTTTTACTATCCAAATCTAAGCTCACCTTTCCATAGTTCCTACACTACTAAACCATTTCATCTTCTCCATAACAGAACTATCCTCTGAGGTGCTTTCTGGTACGTGGAAGATATTTTTGATAATTTCAATGGTTACCTGGCGTTTCCTTAGTAAACAATGATTCTCAACATGTGTTCCCTCAGTTGAACCCTTGAGCTCCAGATATTTGTTTAGAAGTCATCAACAACTATAGGTTGTTTAATAAAAGTCAACATATCTCCAATGCCATCCTTTTAGAAATCTTAAAAGTTTTACCATCATTTAAGCCACCGTTAAGGTCGGCACAATTTCTGGAAGAAGCCAAATTCTTGGGCTAACATATTGCCAAAGCCCTTTTATAATTTCTGACTTGAATGTTCAGAGGACTGACTTGAGGATTTGAGTCCACTCTGGGGTAGAGACGGGTGCGGGCCACAGTGGACAAAAAACCGTCCAGTGAGTCCCTGAACCAGTGTGGCTTTTTCACAGGTCTTCTGGCCTGAGGGATCAAGGTGAGACAATACCCTGGACATCTGGGCTCTTAGAAACAGCTGGGAGATGACATTCACTTGGTCATTTTCCCCGAGAGGTTTACTTAGATCCCCAAGTGCTGATGTGCTGACGCAGATTTCTACTCCCCTGCACTCACCGGTAGGTGGTTTCTGGAAGGAGATCTTTCATAACATGCGTGGTGGTGTTGCCCACGGTAATGCTAGTGTCTCCTAGATCAATGGTGTATGCAAGGATTTCAGATCCGTTATTGCACGGCTCTTCCCAGTTCAGTACAAGGCACGCAGAAGGTGAATCAGGGTAGGCATCAAGGGGCTCCTCCTCCAGGACACAGAGAGTGGAGACAGGGTCAGGGGCAGATGCTGGCGTCTGGCAAAGGACAAGTTCACTATACGGCCCTGCCCCTGCTTGATTGAAGGCCTACAAAACAGAACAGCAAGACAAAGGCCATATTACACCATTAGCACATTTTGATGCCTCTGAGTTAGCTGCCATTAAATAAATCTAAAGTAGTACACATTTCCACACACGCAGGTAGAAATAAATCCTAGAAAATGTCTACTATCTGATGACCACCTTCCAAAGAATGCTAACCACATTTTTTCCATTATTAAAGCAAAATATGGCCACCATCGTTTCTTATGACAAATCATTTAAAAACAATATTTTATATTTGCATGACCTATTTCAGTTTATACATTATCTTACACAATCTTCATAATAACCCCCTGTGGTAGATCTTAAATGGTAGGTATTCTTATCCGCCTTTTACAGAGACGGGAACTCAGAGTCAGATGATAACTTAGGCCTCAGATTTAGAGGCAAAGCTGGGACCGGAATCCAGTTCATCTGACTTTTAAGTCTAGAGCTGTCCTGGAATAGCAATAGGAAAAGGCATCTTCTATCTTCCACATGAATAATAAACTCATCCCTGAAGTCAATCCTCAGCGCTCATCTGACTTTACCCAAGAAAAACAGCTGACACCTTGATCACTCCCAGGTCTTTCAAATGCTTATTCATCACTAGGTCTCCAAGATGCCACACTTATTTCTCCTCCTACCTTACCTGCTGCTGCTACTCAATCACCTTTCCTGGTTGCCACCATCACCCTGATCTCTTAACGCTGGTGAGTATCAGCCCTCAGTACTTGGGTACCTCCTCCTTTCTACCTCTACTCAAACTTTTGGAGATGTCATCTTGTCTGAAGGAGTAAACCCCACTGACAACCTACTCCCAAATTTGGATGTGCAGCCCAGACCCCTGCTTTGAATACCAGTCTAGGGTATCTGTATTCAACCACTGAGTATCTCCACTTGCATGTCCAACAGGCATCTCAAACTCAAATGTCCACACAGCTCCTCATCCCCATCCCATCCCTCCTTACAAAAACCTGACTGCATCTCCTGTGGTTTCCCTCATCCTTCAGAGCACTCAAGTCATAACTAAGTCATCTCTGGACACCTTTCTTCCTCTCACACCCCTCTCCAGGCCATCAGCACATCCTGTATTACTCTAGTCCAACTACTCTCTCTCCCATCTGGTTATTCTAATGACCTCCTAGCTGGTATCTATGTTGGCCCTTGCCCAATAGTCTAAACTCACAGCAATCAGAGTGATTCAGTGAAAATATGAATCAGGATTATTGAGATTTTTGGTTCAAATTCCTTCAGTGGGCTTCCATCTTATTCAGAATAAACTTTGAAGTTCTTATGAAACCCTACAGGATTATATGATCTGCTGTTCACCACCATTCCCCTTCGAAAACCCATTAGCACTGTGACTTCATTGCCTGCTACTCTCCCCTTTACTGACTCTGCTCCAGCTACACTGTCTTCCCTGCTGCTCCACAGGGACACCAAGTTTGCTGCCTCCTCAAGGCCTTTGCACTTGGCTGCTCCTCCTGTCCAGAAAGCTTTTTCTCCAGACATCTGCACAGCTCGCTCAATCACTTTCATTTGAGAGAAGGTCTGTAGGTGCCACCTGTTCAGCGAGTCCTCTCTGAACACATTTCAACTTTGCAATCCTTCCCCTGCGGTCTTCCACATTTCCTATTTCCCTTCTTTGCTGTACTTTACATCATGACACTTATTACCAACATAGTATATAGTACTCCTCTGATTAGAATGCAAGTTACATAAGGGCAAAGTTGCCTGTCTGGCTCACTGTTGTATTTCTGGCAACTGTACCTGATACAGAGTATGTGTTCAATAAATGTTATCAAAAAGATTTTCTTTTTTACAAAGATAAAAACATCTGGCAGCTTTCTTACAAAAGTGAATGTACTCTAAAACTTAGTTTTCATTTAGTTTACTGGACAGCTTATGAGGTCGAATTACAAAACTAAAGGAGATTGAGGTTTTTGTTTTTTTTTTTTTTTTTTTTTTTTTGAGACTCTGTCTCTGTCTGGAGTGCAGTGGCATAATCTCAGTTCACTGCAACCTCTGCTTGCCAGGCTCAAGTGATCCTCCCACCTTAGCCTCCTGAGTAGCTGGAACCACAGGCACATACCACCACAACCAGCTAAGTTTGAGCTCTTAAATCAAGGTCTAAAACAAAACTTATAACTCCTTTGTTAATTTCAAAGAAGCAGGCTTAAAGCATTTATTTGCTATTAAATCACAGTTGAAACTCTACTGCAATACTTCGTCATACCCATTTCTGTTTCATTACAACACCTGAATACCTCAATTCTCTTTTTGGAAAAATTTTAACATCACAAATTATTTTATGAGTATATATTTCGAGATTTTGGTACTGATATAAATGTATCACAGGGGCAAAAAATTGGATATCATGGAGCCCAATGTTTGTATCAACTAGGGCTTTGTATCACCATATCACAGAAGGACAGGAACATGGCTTTTAAGAGTTGGAGCTTAGTTCAAACCTTGATTCCATCATTTAACAACTGTGTGATCTTAGGTTAGTTAATTTCTCTGAGCTTGTTTCCTCAGCTGTAAAATGGGGACAGTAATGCCTAATTCATAGAATCACTGTAAAGATTAAATCAGTTAATAGGTAAAATCCTGGCAGAGTATCAGGCCAACAGTAGGAGCTACACTTCCTTCCTTCCCACTGGGAAAATTATGAACAAAATAGTATTTTCTCTATTTTTTCAAACACCTTTTTATTGTGTACTACTTTTATACTTACAGAAAAGTTGCAAAAATAGTACAGAGAAATTTCTGTCTCTCTCTTGCTCTGCTTTTCTGAAGAGAAACATGTTACAGAACTACAGAATAATGATCAAAACCGGGAAATTATCACTGGTGGCTGGGCACGGTGGCTGACATCTGGAATCCCAGCACTTTGCGAGGCCAAGGCGGGTGGATCACCTGAGGTCAGGAGTTCGAGACCAGCCTGGCCAACCTGGTGAAACCCTATCTCTACTAAAAATACAAAAATTAGCCAGGCGTGGTGGCAGGCGCCTGTAATCCTGGCTACTCAGGAGGCTGAGATAGGAGAATCACTTGAACCGGTGGGGCGGAGGTCGCAGTGAGCCAAGATCGCGCCACTGCACTCCAGCCTGGGCGACAGAGCGCGACTCCATCTCAAAAAAAAAAGAAAAGAAAAAAGAGAAAAATTATCACTGATACTATACTATTAACATACAGACCTAATCAGAATCTTACCAATTCTTCCAATGTTCTTTTTCTACTCCAGGATCCTACTTTCTTTTTAACTAGCTTGGCTCTATGGAAAACATTTCTTGATTTACACCACTTTTTATTAACAGTTTTCAAATGAAATTTAATTCAAAATCAACTTTTTGTAAATAATAGTATGCCTATAATATACAAAATGCCCTATGAATGGAATTATGTTGGTACTTAATTAAAACAGTCCTGAAAATATAAAAATTCAAAAATTCCTGAGCAAAACAAGAAATGTTCCACCACATTTCTATAAAACACAGTACAGGTATTATAATAAATTTTATTTTTTTGAGACAGGCTCTCACTCTGTCACCCACGCTGGCATACAGTGGTGCAGTCACAGGTCACTACAGCCTTGACCTGGCTCAAGGGATCCTCCTGCCTCAGGCTCCTGAGCAGCTGGGACTACAGGTGCCTGGCTAATTTTTGTATTTTTTTTTGTAGAGGAGGGGTTTTGTTATGTTGTCCAGGCTAGTCTCGAACTCCTGGCTCAAGTGATCAGCTGGCCTCAGCCTCCTATAGTGCTGGGATTACAAGTGTGAGCCACCATGCCCGGCCAATATTTAAATTCTTACGTGCCAAATATTCAAAAAATATTGGGGTTTAACTTGACTTTGTAATCATGTTGAATGAAAATAATTCATATTTGGTCCACAAATAACAATAAATCGGTATAGTTTGAACAGACCCTTTTCCTGGCAATAGTCCTTTAGCGTGGCAATGGTAATTTTAAAAGTAGTACTCCCTTCATAAGATCTGACTCATTTTATTATAAATAAGTACAGACATTTGAAAATATATTTCGACTTTCGACTCCTGTTAATACAAGGAGGCAAGATTATGCAGGTACTATTTTTATTAATGTATCTTTTATAATGTAGCTTTGGGAAGTCAATGCTAAGACAACATAGACTCTGAAAGAGAAGGAGATATAATAACATTTTAAAGAAACACCAAAACTCAAAAACCATAATGGAGTGAAGCTCTTTACTGGGGTGGCAGACAGCTCTTTATTTATATCCTGCCTTGATAGAAAAACAGGAGTGTGGCACATAATTTAACCTTTCCCCAGTGACTCAGCATCACTATTATAAAGATCAGACAATTTGCTGTGACACTGACTCATTGTCAAAAGGTTAATTATGTCCCAGGTGCTTCATTTGAGAAGCAAGAAAGGTGTATAACAAAAGAGTTTAATCAGAAATGTTTCAAATAAAGCAGACTTCTGAATTTAACAGAAATGCTTCCGTTGATCTGAAAAATTAAGTTATGAAGCGAATATTTTCTCCAAAGAGACCAGAGACATTGGGTGTACTTGTAATAACAAATTTGATCCATGACTTAAATCAGGTAGGAACTTGACTTTGGCATCTCTGCTTCTTTATCTATTCAAATCTAAATGTGTATGAAGACAGAGCTCTTCAAGGTAAACAACCACATCTGATTAATCTTTGTATCTCTCTTCCCGATCTTCCTTTGATCCTGGTACAAAGTACTATAATGCTCAAGAAATGTTACTGAACAAATGGAAAGAGGAGGACAAAGAACTCTATTTTCTCAAGAGACTAGGGCTTTACATAGAAAAAATAATAATATAGCCAAGAGAGTAAAATAAAAGTAAACCCATGGTTATTGTCACTCTGAGGGGTTAGGCTATGAACCAATTTTTCTTGATGTTATCCTATCTGGACTCCCAAGTGGAAGCTTATAGATAACCAGCCTTGATAATCGTCACTGGGAGGTGGGAGGTGGGGTCCTATAATCTAATGCAAACTAGTCCAAACTATTTTTGGCTCCATTTAACAGCTCGTAAAATAATTTTGTGTCTTTTGCCAGTTCTAAGAGTCTTTCCCACTGAAATGTGCATCTCAGGGGAATGAGACAGAAGGCTCCTTCCCTAAGGAGCGGTGTCATCTTTCCCTTGGACTTGGGTCATTTATTCAGCAAACTGATGAACAGACAAGATACAAGGGTGGTGAGAAGCAGAATGGAGAAGAATCTTATTTTGTTCTTAAGTTTCAGAATTTCCTAGAGAAGTGGAAATTAACTGCAAAATACTAAAACAACCAAATGTATTTTTATTTCCATATCATCCCTCCTGACAGCCTCCACCACAAGCCTTTGAGTGGGTTTCCCAAAGTGTCTTTCATGGGACACCAGTCCTTGTGAGCAACATCTGAATAATGTCAACCTACCTGTAGTCTACAGCAATATTGTGCAGCAGGCAACAGGTCTCTTATTTCAAAACGGGTGTCTGTCCCATGATAAATGAGTTCTAAGGATTCTTCATCTTCTCCCCATTCCAACCTGTACTCTGAGACATCAGCACCAGAACTATCAGGACTCTGGAAAGGCAGAAATTGAAGTAGTTAATAATGCCACTGAGAAGAGAATCCTACTGTGCTTGTATTCAATTAACTAAAATGGGAAAGAGAGCAACATGCCCCAGAATATTTCAAATACATATAAAAGAAAGGCATGATCACAAATATATACACCTACTATGTACCCACAAAATTTTTTTTGAGATTTAGAAATTTAAAAATAAAATAGGGCCGGGTGCGGTGGCTCATGCCTGTAATTCCAGCACTTTGGGAGGCTGAGGTGGGTGGATTGCCTAAGGTAAGGAGTTCGAGACCAGCCTGGCCAACATAGTGAAACCCTGTCTCTACTAAAAATACAAAAACTAGCCAGGCATGGTGGCGGGCACCTGTAATCCCAGCTACTCAGGAGGCTGAGGCAGGAGAATCACTTGAACCAGGGAGGCAGAGGTTGCAGTGAGCCGAGATTGTGCCACTACCCTCCAGCCTGGGTGACAAGGGGGAAACTCTGTCACACAAAAAAATAAAATAAGTAAAACAAAATAAAATTTTTTTAAAAAAGAAAGGCATGAGAAACCATTTCCTCTCAGTTTTGACTATGGTAAAATTTCCACAACTCTAAATAACATAAGCAAATGGCAAGTGCCAAGGGTGATTACTATAGTATACATAGCAAAAAAAAAAAAAAAAAATCATCTATATGTGCATTTTGGATTTGCAGCTTCCTTATAATTTGTATTTGTATTTGGGAGTAAAGTAGAAGAAACAGAAGTTGATGCAGAATATGCCTGACTTACCTCCCAACCCACTAAGACACATCCATCAGGTGTACAAGAAATACAAGGTGCTTTGCATTGTCCAGGAGGCCCTGCAGCAGTGGTAATTTCTGAGACATCAGAATAGGGACCATACTGAAAGAAAACACACACACACACACACATATGTATATATGCGTGTATGTGTTTGTGAATGTGTGTGCATATAAAAGCTTATAACCAAATAAAAGCTAGGCTAACATCATCATCAACACAACTAATTAACAAATATTACCCAATGATTTTCACTTTCAATTCAATATGTGTAAGTTTTTTTCCTACATACAGTCCCTGAGTAGTAGATGTCTGTCATTTTTTTAAGTGGAAAATAATTAGTTGGTTGACAAAATATTTTCCCTTTCTTGGGACATGAAATAAAAATATGCTGATTTTTGACAAAACAGGGCAATCTGCTTTCATATTTCTCAGAGGACATCCAAGAAAACTAAGTCAGATGCCCACTGCAGTTTAATATTTAACGCACAAAAATATACTTGGAATTGTTGGTGATCAAATTCTAGGTATTTCTTCTAGTTACCGGTATTTTCCATTCTGAAAATGAATGCTTCTGTAATGTTTTCTCAGTGTGTTCCCATCACCTCACTTATTCAAGGGTATCCACGGCAATCCTGATGTTACCATCAGTGACCACACTGCTCAGAGCCAGGAATTGCTAAAGACTTACCACACTTTGAGAGTCACAGCCACGTGAACCACCCATTTTAATGGTGGCATATTTGATACTTCAAAGCTTTGGAGCAGAGTAAAAACTTTCCAGGCTAACAAAATATATGACTGTCCTTGTCAAAATGGGAGAAAAAAGATGGCAGGGAGGTGGGAAACAAAAAACCACCTCTCAACATAACATGCAAAGATGCTGGGGAGTTGGGAAGGCTCTCTGAAATGGACCTCAGAAGACGACTACAGCGATATATACGGTTAATTTCTAATACAACAGGAATAAACCCAAGCTGAAGATAGTTTCTTTATAGGATAAATCAGTGAAAGGGCTGAGAAAAGCACAGCTCACACCAGCCCAGTTGCACATTTATCTTTGTTGTGGCAGATAGTAACTGAAAAGTTGATGAGAGAATGGGGTAGACACAACAGCGTGCTCATCACCATCCATCTTCTTTTCGCTTACATGATTATAAGTTCAGGTGCATAAGCGTTAATGTTTAGACTTTTTTGTTTTCACTTAAGTATCATTGTTGTGTCTCAAATTCTTTTCTATTGGAGAATTAGAAGAAATCCAGTTTCGGGCACTCTGCCTAAGGAATAGCCCTTCTTTTATTCCTTTACTTTCTTAATAAACTTGCTTTCACTTAAAACAAAAAGTCACTGCAAGTTGGGCTGTCTTATTTTTTTTTTAAATCATCAATTAATTAATTCTATTTATTTGCATGGAGCCCATCTATACAAACCACTGGCACTTTGGAGGGGGCATTTAGCATTAGCTGGCTTTACCCACACCCTTCTGCCCTCTTTTATGCTTCATCAATCTCTGAGCCCACCCAAAAGCCTCACAGTTACTGGGACTCCCACTACTCATTATTCATCTCCCCCTAAATCCACATCATTTGGCAATTTCAAAGAGAAAAAGGACAACCACCTTTATGGATATAACATACACATATATATTCTCAATTTCTGATAGTTCAACTTGACAACTCCAAATGGAGCAATAGAAGGAGAGAGTCCTATAGTTTTCACTTGAAACAAAACAAAAACAAGCTGGTGTCCCTAGCCACTACCCTTCTCTAGTTGTAAAAACTGACCTAAGATGTTGCTGGTTCATTTAGACAAGACAGTATAAAACTTTTATTAGAACTATTATCTATTCCTAATTTCCCTGAACTGATAAAGTCAATAGAATAGGAAATTTTCTAAAAACTGTCGAAAGTATCTACAGGGTGATATCCTTATTAACCTTGAGTGCTGTCTTCATAGAATGATATGAGGACAAAAGAAACAGAAAACTTCTAATGCTGGGTCTATATGAAATCACAACAATATCAACTCAGAATTAAGATTTACAGACACTGCATTAATGGTTGTCAAGGTTGCATCAAGACTGTCAAAAATTTCAGGAGGCTAGAGACAGAAGTGTTAGCACTTTGGGTTCTGATTATGCATTCTAATTCTGGTTATGGCGTATGGGTTTATACTCACCCCTCCATCATTCAGAGCCCTCACCCGGAAGCGATACACGGTTCCAGGAAGCAGGCTGCCGACGGTGCACTCCAGCTCTGGGCCATGGTACACTTCCGAGGCTACGTCTTCAGGCTCCGTCATCTCCACGCTGTACTCTGAGACCTCACAGCCACTTTCCGATGCAGGAACATCTGGGTATGAAGAATTTTTTTCATCTTAGAACACTTTGTGCTTCCAGTTGAACAAAGTGCACCAGATTTCACACAAGTTGAGCAAAATATCACATCGGTGGCCTGTCCTCAGTATCTCCCTTACAAAAGAATCCCTGCCCACCAAAAAAGAGAGATAAAAATAAAAGTTTCTGAATGATGTTATCCATACTCTCCAAAGCAGGTCCATTGAAGTTTATTTAATTACATTGACAAAATAATCCCAAAATTATAGGAACATTAGATATATTTCTTCATATTCTAATGCTAGGTAAATGGAAGAAAAAGAGGGAAGAAAAATCTCTTTAATTGGAAACCAAAGGTCAAACTAAATCAAAATACAGGACCCCAAATTGGCACAATTTATTATACTTTAGACATAAGTGGTAGGAAAACATAGTATGCTAGAGAGTTCTGTACATTTGTACTTATAATTATACATGTTGTAAACTGCTGGACACAACAGGAAATGCTAATACAGCTTAAGTCAATGCTGTAAAAACATCAAGACCCACACAGGACAATGCAGCAGAGGTGGTTGCACGCAAAGATGAGGAAGAATTCCATGTGATCTTACAAACCATTCTTTGGTTTAAGTTCTAAATTGAGCACAAAATTTTTTTCCCATTAATAAAGTTGAAAACTTTCTGAAAAAGACTGGCTGTTCTAGAAATACTCCCTAGAAATGTGTCCCCTGAAGCGTGGGGGATAAACCATGTGTGTGGCACCATCAGGAAGAGGAAGGTGAGGGATGGTGTCGCGGGTGTGGATGGCGGGAATGACACACATAAAAAACCCGGGTCAACATACTTCAGGAAGAATATGGACATCTTCAACAGACAAAAACATATATGGTCTTTAGAAGAAAGCTTTGAAACTTAACTACAAAGCATAAGTCTTCATCCCCAATTGTCCAAATTGTCAATGTCAATGTGAAGGTTAGTTCACTCACCCCACTCTAAGTGGACTTCTTTGTGCTTTGGTCTACCCAAAACCCTCGGTGGTCGACACTGACCTGGTGCAATGCTTAGTGTGCGAACAGGGAGACTTTCAGAACACTGCAGGAGAAACACCAGAGAGAACCATCTCTTAGTTACTGTGAATTTATCAGACCTCCACATATCAGGCAAATTCCACCCCATAACTGCAAATGTTACCGAAAAGGGGTTACATGCTAAATGTGTGCACATTATGGTATGTTTTTAATGCAATTAAGATCTTCATATAAATTTATGTGTGTGTGTTTTAAGGGTGGCTATAGACTTCATATGGCACTGGGAAAAACAAGAATGATTATTTTTGAAGTTAGATTAGCAGACATGAGTACTGTATATCCTAAGCACACAATTCTTTTCCTTTAAATCAAAATTAGAAAGACCCTTCATGAGGACAGAAGAGAACACAAAACAACAGCTGGATGAAATTTTAAAATGGTACCATAAATGGCCAACCATTCACATACAGAGCAGAAAAGCAAATAAACTCAATATTAATCAATTGATTCTGACATCAACCAGCAGGTACTGTTAATGCTAAAATAAGTAGTCCTTTATTTTGCAGGATCTGGTTGTGTAAGGCTAGTGGTATGGAAGCTGACCTACTTCCTGAGACAGGAGAAAATCAGGTAGAGCTATACAGCTCAGCCACATTCAATTTTCTTCCTGAGAAGTGGCACAGAGGAAATGAACTCTATGCATTTGAGCAGTTCAGCCTCAGTGCCACCTTGTGTAGTGCCTCACACATAGGAAGTACCACTGGTAGTCTCAGCTTTGATTTGGATTTACTCCACCTGGGAGGCATTCCAGACAGCTTCGGCACTGTATATGATGGTCCAGCTGGACCTTCTCCTCACAGGGAGTGTCTACATGGGCAGTCTACATGTCCTAGTACCATCCTTGGGGGCCAAAGAAAGTAAACACAAAAACTAATGTTGCAAGTGGGTTGACTAGAAAAATTAGGCATTCAAATGGCAGGTATTCTCTTGAAAAGTCAACCCAGCACAGGGCTGTAAGCCACCATCTCTCCTTCTCTTTCATTCCAAATTATTAGTGGTTTCAAATCATAATGTTAAATATCTCTACAGTGAAAGTATCTTTTGGCATCTCGTTCCTCATTCACTTTGATAACAATTATTTCATTTCTAGAGTACTCCATGTATATTTATCAGGTTGTTTTGAGCCTCTGAGAGTACTATGTGGTTGAAACTAAGGCTCCTGACATGTTAACAGGTTAGTCTAAGGTCATATAAATAGTAGAAACAAAAGAATGGATGCTGCCTACAGATGTGTACGTTGGGTACCACACAACTTCAGGAGGTGCCACTCAGCTCAGTCATAATGGATTTACATTGTTTTTGCAACAACTTTCCAGCAGATGGCAGTAAACTACCTTGAGGAAGGTATGTCTCAAATTCTTAAAATTGATAGATGTGGTAACAGCAGTGCTGTGCAGGTCTTATCCTTTTACTCCAAATTCTATAGTTTTTTAATCATTGCAATAATCGAGGTCTCCTTTATTTAGTCAATGCAAATTCCAGACAATTTTCAGCTGTCACAGGTGATTATGTCAAAGCCTTCTGAGAAATAAGTGAGTGACAAATGTACCTGAAAATACTACGGTTCAGTAGGGAATCATTTAGGCCTATCTTATACCTCTAAACAGCAATTCAAAAAGCTCTATTTTTCATTTCCTGAAGTGATACTATTAGGTTGCATTACCAAGATACATTGTTTAAACTGCAATTTGCTTCTGATGCTATACACAGTTTGTCTGAATTTGATCAATGAGGTTTTACTTTCATATGGAAACAAAACCAACCTGGCTGTGTCCTCCGGTACTGATGCAGCATGCTCGGAGTTTGTACAAAGTGCCTGGTTTCAAGTGGGTGAAGGTGTATTCGGTAGCTGACCCACTGTAGGCCACTTCCCACTGATTCGCTGTAAAACAAGACTTATGCATGACTTTATGCCTCTTGTAAAAATGTAGCATATCAGCCATTGCTGACAAGAAAAAGCTCTACATTTTCATGAAAACCAACATCTTCTTTTTCTTTTTAAATAGCCAGAAAGCTTTTCCTTTTTCTTTTACAAAGTTAAATACCAAAATAACATTAAGTCATTTTTAATACTTAGTGTTGCTGGCTAGACTACCTACTATCACCACAATTACATTTGCTGTGAGGTTTGGATGTGGGAAACCACAATGAAACGTGCCATTGGTACAGAAGGAGTGGTGGGAGACACAGAACAGGGGTGGGTAAGCTATGAAATGCTCCTGGTGTCAGGAGGCCTCAGGGGCAGCCAGGAACAGGGCTACTTCTTGGCCACGAGGCTTCTGGCAAGTCTGGGGCGGTATGCAAGAATTTCTCCCTGTTCTTATCTGCCTAGAGGCCAAAGGAAGTGAAATCCTCTTTTAAAAACTGGTCTTTTGACTGCCTTCATGAAGCTCCACTTAAAAGACAAAAATTACAGGTGGTGGCTCACGCCTGTAATCCCAACACTTTAGGAGGCCAAGGTGGGTGGATCACCTGAGGTCAGGAGTCTGAGACCAGTCTGGCCAACCTGGCGAAACCTCATCTCTACTAAAAATACAAAAATTAGCTGGGCGTGGTGGTGGGCACCTGTAATCTCAGCTACTTGGGAGGCTGAGGCAAGAGAATCACTTGAACCCAGAAGGCGGAGGTTGCAGTGAGCCGAGATCGCGACGTTGCACTCCAGCCTGGGCGACAGAGCGAGACTCCATCTCAAAAAAAAAGACAAAAATGCCTACGGGGTGACAAATTAAAGACCAAATGTGGCATGACCCAAGTGATCTGACCGCTTTGCGGAACTGAAGAGAGAACAGTCGCCAGGAGTCTGGGTGCCCCGCGAGGCTGATGCCGTTGGAAGCAAGGGCACCCAGGGATGCCTCGGCCACCTGCCTGACTCACAAATCCGGGCCACTGGGAGGCTCTTCACTCCTCTGTTTTATTCCCACTCACGCTGTGTTTCCAGCTGACCACTTTACAAAAGCCTTTTACTACATGAAGTTGTTTTAGGGGAAATGCTTTTTCTATTCCCTGGTATTTTAACTAGAGTAACATCCACAAATTCCCCCAGTGGCTTATTAGTTTAGATTCACAATAGAGTCGCATGCACTAAGGCCATATGAAAAAAGGCAATAGTAAAGGCAATTATCCTGATATTACAGGTCAAAAAAACCTGCACTGAAAAGGTGACTGGGAGCAAGGATTACTGAAAAGATTCAATCACTCACTCAGCCATGCAGTCGCAAAGTTGTTAACTGGAAGTCCAGAAGGGCCCCTACTTTTGATTTGTCATCAATAGCTAAAGGGAGCCATGAGAATTCAAAACATACTTAAATATTCACAATGAGCCACTGGCATATACATGACTTCTATCCTAGGTGGGTTTTTCTGATGAAGAAAAGCTAAACTAGGTTGTTTTTTGTTTGTTTGTTTTGTTTTTTGTTTTTTCTTCCGAGACAGAGTTTTACTCTGTCGCCCAGGCTTAAGTGCAGTGGTGCGATCTCGGCTCACTGCGACCTCCGCCTCCTGGGTTCCAATGATTCTCCTGCCTCTGCCTCTCGAGTAGCTGGAATTACAGGCACACGCCACCACGCCCAGCTAATTTTTGTATTTTTTCTAGCAAAGATAGGGTTTCACCATGTTGGTCAGGCTGGTCTCGAACTCCTGACCTCGTAATCCACCCACCTCGGCCTCCCAAAGTGCTGGGATTACAAGTGTGAGCCACCACGCCCAGCAGTTCTAAACCAGGTTTTTAGCACAAAATATGATTTTATGTTTAGAATAGCTGTGCTCATCTCAAAAGAATTCTCATGTTTTCAGCTTAAAATAGGAACCAACAGACTTAAAAACAAAAAAATTCCAGGTGGTTCTCATGGTACAGAATAAAAAGCCAGCCACACATCAGCACTGCTTGCTTGTAAAAGTTTTATCAATGCTCTCTGTTTTTGGCATAAGCATGTGCCATTTTAAAAAAAATTAATGGTGGGCCGGGCGCGGTGGCTCACGCCTGTAATCCCAGCACTTTGGAAGACCAAGGTGGGTGGATCACGAGGTCAGGAGATCGAGACTATCCTGGGTAAAACGGTGAAACCCCGTCTCTACTAAAAATTCAAAAAAAATTAGCCAGCCTAGTGGTGGGTGCCTGTAGTCCCAGCTACACAGGAGGCTGAGGCAGGAGAATGGCGTGAACCTGGGAGGCGGAGCTTGCAGTGAGCCGAGATCACGCCACTGCACTCTGTCGCCTGGGCGACAGAGCGAGACTCCGTCTCAAAAAAAAAAAAAAAAACTTAATGGTTAGAGAGATTATTACAGTGGTGAGATGATACGTCATTTAAAAAGTTTTGAAGACTATACTTTTCTCTATTAAAGTCTAATGAATTTTATTAGAAAGAAAACCTTAGAATTTTTAAAAAGGTACTAAGGAATTTTATTTCTAACATTTGTTCCATGTTAATCCCCCCAGTATGAATATAACAAAAACCTGAAGCAAAATGACAATGAAGTTGGAAAGACATTTTCTAAACTTGTTATAAAAGTGTGATTCTTGTCACTAGCCCACAATATTATATATTGTTTTATCATGCATGGGAATTTGTAGATTACTGAACCTACCCCTTCACTATCTCCACCTTCCCCTTCCTGCCTTTGATACTCCCTTTGCTTATAAGAATTTTTTTTTTTTTTTTTTTTTTGAGACAGAGTCTCACTTTGTCACCAGGCTGGAGTGCAGTGGTGCAATCTCGGCTCACTGCAACCTCCGCTTCTTGGGTTCACGCAATTCTCCTGCCTCAGCCTCCCAAGTAGCTGGGACTACAGGCGCACGCCACCACACCCAGCTAATTTTTGTATTTTTAGTAGAGACGGGGTTTCACCATGTTGGCCAGGATGGTCTTGATCTCTTGACCACCCATCTCAGCCTCGGCCTCCCAAAGTGCTGGGATTACAGCGTGAGCCACCACTCCCGGCTGCTTATAAGAATTTCCAGAAAACGTATGGCAAGTTAGGAGATGAAAATACCAAATTTATCTGATTAATTAGAAACTCTAGTTCATAAAAAGACATGGAAGCTGAGTGTGGTGATTCAGGTCTATAATCCCAGCACTTTGGGAGGCCGAGGTAGGAGGGTTGCTTGAGGCCAGGAGTTTGAGACCAGCCTAGATAACATAGTGAGACCCCATCACTATGAAAAATGTATTATTCCTCATCTTCTGTGGCAGAAGAATCACTTAAGCCCAGGAGTTTGAGACTGTAGTGGGCCATGTTTGTGCCACTGCCCTCCAGCTTGTGTGACAGAGTGAGACCATATCTCAAAAAACAAAACAAAAACAAACCAAACCAAAGAAACAAAAACAAAAGATAAACAAAACAAAATACCAATGAAAAAGATACAGAAAAATTTTTAAATAACACAAATGTAAGTTTCAAGCAGACTCTGATCTCTGGTGCTGTGTTTGAAATAGAAAAACTGCCAATATGTGACTAAAGTTTGTTTATTGTAATAATAGTTCTATCTTTAGAATTAATGATTACTCACTATTACTATAAAGACGTTTACTATATCAGAAAATAGAGCTTGCTACTGGATTTGAATAGAACAATTGCCAAAAACTTCACCTTCAGAATTTCCATCAGTAATCTCTAGCAAGTACTTGAGGATTTCTGAACCACCATTGTCCTTAGGGGGATCTGGAAAATAACCAAATGTCTTATTAGCAATAAAAGGATATTGATTTTTATTGGTAAACATCATCAGGACTCATAAAATCACACACCATTATACTATCTGAATTCTAGACTTGACCAAAAGGCAAAATAATTTATTCCACCAACTCCTTTGTTGAAAAAAAAAAAAAAGAAAAAAACAAACCAGGAATCTCTGAATACTATCAGATTATTCAAAGTTCTTAGATCTAGAAATGTCAAAGAGCATTCATGTAGTGAAATATGAACAAAAAACTCAGCACAAACTGATCAAGTCATTGAATTTACTTGAAGGTGCTCTTTAATATATTTGATGATTTTTATGTAAGACTATATGTTCATATTTCTTATTTTATTCTTTTTATTTCACTTATTTTATCAGTGACCAGATTCTTTTTTTTTTTTTTTTTTCCATCTGAGATGGAGTCTTGCTCTGTTGCCTAGGCTGGAGTGCAATGGCGCCATCTCGGCTCAAGGCAACCTCCGTTTCCTGGGTTCAAGCGAGTCTCCTGCCTCAGCCTCCCGAGTAGCTGGGATTACAGGCGCCCGCCACTACACCTGGCTAATTTTTTTTGTATTTTTAGTAGAGACAGGGTTTCACCACGTTAGTCAGGCTGGTCTCGAACTCCAGACCTCAGGTGATCCACTCGCCTCGGCCTCCCAAAGTGCTGGGATTACAGGCATGAGCCACCATGCCCGGCCAACAAGATTCTTTTGAGCGATGGAAAGGAACGGAAAGAGAAGTACAAAATTTATTGACAAAATAAATAAAATATCAAAATGGAATATGTCCATTCTAGCACAGTTTCCTACCATGCAAACTTTACATCCCAGGTGAATGTGGTATGAAACCAGAGGTGTGGATCAATGAGAACCAGTGCACCAGCAGACAGTCTGAGGAAGAAGGTTCTGGCTTATTACTAGAGCCCTAGGCACCTTGGGTATATAGTCTACCCATAACTCTGTGCCTACAGGAATTTTATTTTCTGAGCAGAAAAACACTTTCTTTGCAGTCTAATTTTGCAAAACTATAAAGAATGTACCCTTATCATCAGTCTGCCACTTCTATATTCTTAGACATAGTGGAGATTTTTCTAAAAAACCTTAAGTTTTACTTATATATAAATTTAGAATATTCACTTCCCCTCTCCTTCACCTGGTATTTCCATTAATGTATATACACTTCAGTAGTAGATATTTACAATAATAATTATAAAGTTAAATATTATAGCATATAGCTAATGAAAGTAAGTAGTGTTGACAGAACTTTCTGAGGTTCTTTGAGAGAAAAGCTCTATGGTCTGGCTAAAAGCACATCTAGATTTGTATCATTTCTCTGAATTAGATCCATCTTTTGGCAAAACAGAAATCCTAATAATTCTAGCTCACAATTATTAGGTAACTTGAAACAGTTACATGTCTCAGTGGTTGGTGTAATAATGTTTTAAATTCTCCTTATATTACCTGGCTGCAAGGTAAAATTTAAGATTTCAACTTTTTTTTTGCCTATTAGTTAATATTATTATGACATTAGTAAAAATGATACGCATAACGCTTTTACATATTAATTGTCAACCTTCTAATTGTATGCATTTTATTGAAATAATTCACACAGCAGAGGTGAGGCACAATATCCTTTTACCTGACAACCTCAAACTCCTTATGAACTTTAATACGAAAATTTCCCAAAGTTCAAGACTCTGGTTACACAACAAACACCAATGGAAACAAAACTATCCCTAATTCGTTGCAACTTAAACATTCTGTATGCTAAAGTTTACTTAACAAACCTAAATTTTGAAATTTATTTTCAATATTAACTTTATAAATCAAAATTTTTCTATTAAGTATTGCTAATTTTTTAAGGATGAACTATTGAAGAATGAACGATGCATGCAGAGATTACTACATTCAAATCCATGCCTTAAATATATAGGAGAAAAAATATGTAATACAGGAAAATCAGAGTAAATGAGATACTCTTAAAAATCATCCATTTTAATTTCCACTAAAATTTAATTGCCCATTATGATTACATTTTAATGAAATTGTCCATTCCAATTTGTAGAATTCTCAGGATGTTTCTCACATATATATTCCGAATGCAGAAAACTTCTGCAAATACCATCCACAAATTTTTTGGCTTGTCACTACTAAAATTAATCATTTTAAAAAAATCTATCAAAAGAAAAAAAAAACAGCAGCAGCAGCAGCAGCAGCAAAACATACCCCATTTGACACTAAAGCCATGAGATGTAACTGGGCCTTTGACAAGCGGTCTGGTAGGAGGTCCAGGCCTGTCAGGACTTGTCGTACAAACAAGAACTTCGCTTGGACAGCTTTTTCCTTCCGTATTAGAAGCAGTCAGCTAGAACACAACCAAGGAAACGTTAACATGCTTTAGTTATCAGGGATCATTAAATTAATGGTCACTTTTTAACATGGTGAGATTAAGGCACCCATAAACTCAGACACACACATTTTTTTCTCTTTCAACTCAAGTATTGATTTAACAGTATTTATTTTATAAATCATTTACTGTATAGTTGGTTATTAACAATTAAAAATAAAATCGGCCGGGCACGGTGGCTCACGCTTGTAATCCTAACACTTTGGGAGGCCGAAGTGGGTGGACCACCTGAGATCAGGAGTTCGAGACCAGCCTGACCAACATGGAGAAACCCTATCTCTACTAAAAGTACGAAATTAGCTGGGCGTGGTGGCACATGCCTGTAATCCCAGCTACTCGGGAGGCTGAGGCAGGAGAATCCCTTGAACCTGGGAGGCAGAGGTTGCAGTGAGCCAAGATCACGCCATTGCACTCCAGCCTGGGCAACAAGAGTGAAACTCCATCTCAAAAAATAAATAAATAAAAATAAAAACCATAAGGTGGGTTTTAAAGATACTTTTACCCTTTCAAAAAGACATGATAAAACAAGTATGTCATCACCTGGTTTGTATTGTTTTGTGAAAGGAAAATATGGGGGTGGGGGGGGACATAAAAATAGCCCCACTTTTTAAAGAATAGGGCAATGCCACCTTGTGGAGAAATGTTAGCAGTATAGCTATGTTCTCATAGCCAGCATCGATAACAAGGGTTTTAAAAAATATGTTAAAAATTATCATTTCCCTCAAATAGTCACATACTGCATTTGATAATTTGGCAACTATTTATTGAGTGATTGCTATGTGCCAAATAATAGCATTTGGTCCCCGACTTAGAGAAGAACGTGTGGAATCAGAAGACAATCGTATCTTCCAAAATGCCCACTTGTCATACTAGAAAATACGATGCTGCAGAATATCGTTTTGATCTCTTAGTGATCATAAAGTCATATTCACTTTTTTGGCTACTACACATAGTCCTATAGTAATATTAATGGTGGCTGTTAATGACCAAAGACAGCCCAGGTGGGGAGGGGGTGGGTCATGAAAGAGAAAATTAAAAACAAGGGAGGAAAAATAAATGGGCAGAAGAGCAAAGGAAAGTGAAGAGCAAAGAGACTGCTCGAAAGGAAAAAGGTATAGAGTGCAGGTGAGTGACAGGTGCACTCCAGCATCTGGTGTGTCTCTTCCCAGATGAGGGCACCTGGCCATGCTGTAAATGCAATTTATTACAGCACATGATGACAATTTTTGTGCTCAAAAGTTGGTTTTAAAATTAAAGCATGGGCCAGGCGCAGTGGCTCACGCCTGTAATCACAGCACTTTGGGAGGCCGAGGCAGGCGGATCACAAGGTCAGGAGATTGAGACCAGCCTGGGCAACATGGTGAAACCCCTGTCTCAACTAAAATACAAAAAAAAAAAAAAAAAAAAATTAGCCGGGCATAGTGGCGCACGCCTATAGTCCCAGCTACTCGGGAGGCTGAGGCAGGAGAACTGCTTAAACCCGGGAGGCAGAGGTTGCAGTGAGCCAAGATCGTGCCACTGCACTCCAGCCTGAGTGACACAGAGAGACTCTGTCTCAAATGAATAAATAAAGCATGGTGTGCACTTTATAAATGTTACTTTCAAAATGTAAAGTGCTGTGAACTTCATTTTTTAACCTGTAGAGTCAATCTGACATGGTAAATGGTGAAACAGAAAACAGTTTCATTTTTAAGCAGTTCAGGTAGCAAAATGACTGACTCACCCTGAATTTATACTGTGTGCTTCTTTTGAGATTTTTCACAGTACAGGTTAAATCCTCTCCAGTGTATTTTGGGTGGAAAAGGTTATCCTGAAAAGGCAAAGCCAGGAAGAAACATCAGTATAAAAAATTCTGGGCATTAAATACCTTTGAATACAGATTTTTATACTGCCTTTCCCTATCATCATCAGCAACTGGCCAGAGGTCTGGCAGCTACAGCAAAAGAGAAAAATCAGAAGCCCAGAGTATTGTGGATAGCACTTGAGCTTTAAATAAAAATGTATCTCCATCACACTGTAATTTCTCCTGGGTCTGGTCAAATTTATTGTGACAAAGGAGTTAAGCACTTTTTGAAAATACATTTAACATTTTTAATGTTGTCATGAAAAAAGCCCTTTGCACCGAGGTCTTTACTATCAAGCTGCAAATGTGCTATGCAGTAAGTGTGGCTGAGCTTCCTGACCACACAGTGCCCTCTTCTGGCCATGGGAGAAAGGACAGCTTAGATGGGAAAGGGCATAATCCTTTAGGAGGGCAAACATTCCACTAAAAGTTGAATTCGGGGTCAATAGTTCTATCTCTATCATTCTATCATTCACTCATCAAAATACTACTTAGCACCTTCTCTGTGTTGGGCTGTCCTCTAGGCTCTAAGGATTCAGCACTGCCCAAGAACAGAAAAGGCCTTGCCCACAAGCAGCTCACATTCCAGTGGAAGAAGACAATACAGAAAAGCCGCTACATATGTCACATGGTGTTAAGTGCTATGACAAAAACTAAAGCCAGGTAGGAGGATACAGTGGTGGAACTAGTGAGGGCTTTCTACAGCTGCTGGAGGTAAATATGGTAGCCATATGTGGCTCTTTGAATTTAAGTTTATTACAGTTAAAAACTCAGTACTGGCTGGGCGTGGTGGCTCACAACTGTAAGCCCAGCACTTTGGGAGGCTGAGGTGGGCAGATCACCTGAGGTTGGGAGTTCGAGATCAGCCTGACCAACATGGAGAAACCCTGTCTCTACTAAAAATACAAAATTAGCCAGGCATGGTGGTGTGTGCCTGTAATCCCAGCTACTCAGGAGGCTGAGGCAGGAGAATCACTTGAACCTGGGAGGCAGAGGTTGCAGAGGGCCAAGATTGCACCACTGCACTCCAGCCGGGGCAACAAGGCGAAACTCCATCTCAAAACAAACAAACAAGCACAAACCCCCCATGCTACAGGCCAACAAGCATATGTCAGGTGCTCAAGAGTTGTACGTGTATAGGTGCCACCATACTGGATGGCACAAATTATAAAATATTTCCATCATTGCAGAAAGTTCTATTGGGTGGTGCTGTTCTACAGGGTGATCAGGGAAGGACTGTCCAAAGAAATGACATATGAGAATAGACCCGAAGAAAATGAGGGAAGGGAGTCAAAGACATCTGGAAAGGCATTCTGGCCAGAAGGCAGAACTGCAAAGGCCTTGAGGCCACAGCACACATGGTGTGTTTAAAGAACTGATTAGAGGCTAGCCGGGCGCGGTGGCTCACACCTGTAATCCCAGCACTTTGGGAGGCCGAGGAGGGCAGATCACCAGGTCAGGAGATCGAGACCATCCTGGCTAACATGGCGAAACCCCGTCTCTACTAAAAATACAAAAAAAAACTTAGCCGGGCATGGTGGTGGGCGCCTGTAGTCCCAACTACTTGGGAAACTGAGGCAGGAGAATGGCGTGAACCTGGGAGGCAGAGCTTGAGGTGAGCCAACATCACGCCACTGCACTCCAGCCTGGGTGACAGAGCGAGACTCCATCTCAAAAACAAAACAAAACAAAACAAACAGAACAGACTAGAGGCTGGTAAGACTAGTGAGTGGAAGCAACACGGACAGTAATGGAGAGCCCAATCACACAGGACCTTGTGGGCATTGTAAGAGCTCTAGGGATTTTACTCTGAAAAAGAGGGGAAGGCACTGAGATAGGAAGGATTCTGAACAGGGTGCTGACACGATCTATTTGTATTTTACAAGATGATGTTCTCCACCCAGGCTTTGTATGGAGAACAGACTGAAGCCTAGTAAGGATGAAGTTAGGAATATTAAGAGGCTATAATCCAATAACAATATTATGTTACTGCAATAATCCACGGGTGAGATGAGTGGCTCATAAAAGGGCAGTAGCTGTGGAGATAAAAAATGGGTTATTTCTAAATAATTTCTAAGGAAGATTCAAAAGGATTTTCTGATTATATATAGGATCAAGGATGACTCCAAGAGTTTTTGCTTCCCCAGCTGAAAGGATGGAAATGTCATTTACAGAGATGGGAAAGAACAGGCTGGTGTTGGTAGTGGTGGTGACAGAGGTAGAAATAAAGAGTTTGGCTTTGAACTTATGCAGTTAATCTAATTTCATGGTGCCCGGTAGCTATAGTAATACTGACTTGTACAAAACACAGAGAAGTATAAAATCTGTAAAACTCACATTTTCATCCTCCTGAATTTCCAAGGTGTAGGTGATCACTTCCTCAGGTGAACAGCCTTCTGGCTTACTCCACTGCAACGTGACCCATGTGATACCGGCTCGAACCAGCCTTGGTGCAGAAGGCATCTGAGGGATATTTCCTAATGTGTAGCACACCACCTCTTGGCTGTAACCACTGTAGAGAAAGAAAGTGAGGCACACAGTTAAAAGCATGTGAAGAGGCTTGGCATTTTAAAAGAGGAAGGCTCAGCCTGCAAACTACCCAACTCAGCCTAGCAGGTAGAGTAAGCAAAGCCAGGTAAGGATGCTGTGTGTGATATTCCCTATAACCACCTTCAGCTTCCCCATCCCCCACCCCATGATCTTCTACTAGACACACACACCAAGTCACAGGACAATATACAGTTGGCCTTCTGTATCCTTGGGTTCTGCATCTTGAGTCCACGTGAATGAAGTGACGTGTGGGCATTCTATTGGATATTATAAGCAAGTTAGAGAAGATTTAAGGAGGGAAGGATGAGTGTAGGTTATATGCAAAGACTATGCCATTTTATATCAGGGACTGGGGCATCCATAGATTTTGGTATTCATGGCAGGGAGGTGGGGGAAGTCCTGAAACCAATCCCCTGTGGAAACTGAAGGACAACTGTACTTAAGAATTCATTTTCCCCCTCAAAAGCACTGGAAAGAAGGCATAGCACAATGCAATGTTTATCAAGTTACGGGTCAAGAAGCCTTCAAATCAATGTGAGCAACAAATATTTGTTGATGAAATAATGTTTTACAAATATATACAGTGCTGTTTTTCGCAAGTTTGTGGATACTTCCAATTCATTTAAAAATTCTTGAACCATAGAAGGCTTTGTATCGGTATTTTTTTCAACCAGTGAACTCTAAAACTGTAATGGCTACAATGGTGGTGGAGGCAGGTCTGCAAGACTTTGTGATGTTAAAAAGAGGTTCTTTAGGTTGGAAAGTGAGTTGGGGACCACTGATGTGCAAAACCTTTAAGAAGATTTCAACAAGCAGTGATGAAAGAAAAAGATTTTTCCCTTAATCAAGAGTTACCCCGCAAGTGCAATTGAAACGCGGTCTTTTCAAAGCCTCTTTAATCAATTGATACCTTACAGTACACCCGTTCTTGCCTTTCTCATACAGACTAGAGGCCTCTAAGACAGTCCAGGTATTCTCCAATTCCGTATCTGCCCTGGGCTTGACAACAATGGCCGGCCCAGCATCTCTTTCTTTGTACCAGGAAACACTCACATAATTGAAAAAGGGCAACTGAATGAAAAGCTTGGTCTAAAGTAATAAAAGAAAAAGGCATGTGATCTAAAATAAAGCTCCAAGAGGAATTCCTTTCAAAATCTGTACTGCTATCTTCACTTTGGTTCTTAGAGACCCCTAGTGGGGCCTTTGCAATACAGCTTCCAAGACTGCAGAGGCCACAGTGACATTCACCAGCTTAAAGGAGGCCTTCTCTCCTCTGATTAGGATTCCCTCTTGGAAAACCTCCAGTTGATTTAGTGTGGAGGCAGCAGGCTTCCTCATGCCTTCCGGTCATGTAAAAGAAGGCTCAAGATCACCATCCAAAGGCTGAAGGGCAAGAGGACAAGGAAACGTCATACCTGGTGCCAATGTCGTTTCGAGCGGCCAGCCTGAATGTGTACCCCATTGCCGGACAAAGCTTTGTCAACTTGCAGTGCTTCTGGCTCCCGAAGAAGCACTGTCTGAAACCACTATTTCTTTTTCCCTAAAAGTAAACAATGAAACAATGCATATACTTAAAAAAAAAACCAAAAAACAGATAACCCTAAATGAAGGAGCATCTTGAACATCTTGAATAACTGTTTCATTTCCTAGTTTGAATGAGCCAAAACAATAGAAACTTACAGGGAAGTGTCCATGTTGCAAATAAAGCATTCTACGATGAAATCTCATCTCTAACATAAAGGCACTACAGAAAATTCTGTAATTGAGACAGGTAATTTACTGTACCTGTGGTATATCTAAAGTGGTTTTTTTGGTTAATAAAATAAAAAAAGGTCCTTTCAGGCACAAGACGATGCTCCAGTTAACGATCACAAATTTCTAAGATCCTCCTCCTTACTTGGATTGGCCCAAACTGCCCAGCCTGATCAACCAAGAGTCTACTGCATCCACAGAGGGGTCACTGGCTCTGAAAATACACAGCCTTTCCCAGTTAACTCCTGAGCACCTAAAGACTCGTCTCTGCAGCTGAGTGTGCCATACAAGGCCCTCTCCAGCTGCATCTCTCTTGCCATGCAGTGGCCTCCAATACCTTCACAAGTACATTCTAGTGATGGTGAGTTGTTTCTTCACTGATCGCTGATACTGGTCACAAACCTTTGAATCATTTTGTCCGCGTCTGCTTTGCTCGTAACAGTGCTTTGGACAAACTGGGAGCTCAATCAATGCTTGCAGGGTAGAAGTGAATGATAACCACTTGGAACATTGGTTGAATTAATCTATGTATATTATAGTCACTCTAAGTTTCTTGTCAGGCTAGAAATGTATTTTGAATGCCTTCCTAGCCTTACATGATACTTCAAATTCGTTGAAGTAAAAATAAAACACTCTAGTGGGGTCTCGTATTAGGTCCAACAAGTAAGAAAAAAGCCTAACCGTCCTATGCCATACTCAGAGGCATGTAATACTCTTATCAGTAGTTTGTTAGAATATTTCCTACCCATATCCACATTATCTTACTATCTTATCCATGTTCATGCAAAAGAAAACCATATGCTAACATTGAATGGATCTTAGCATTCTAATTGGACAGGCCCACAGCCTTGAGCAATGTGTCTGAAGTTCTCAATTTACTTTACAAAAAACAAAGCAAGCACATTTTTTACGTAAACAAATTTAAGCATCTCCTTCCTTTCAGCAGGTCTCCAAATACCACTAAAACACATTCCAGGTGGTTTTAATGAAAAATAAAATGAACACACCACTAGCTTGACTGTCACTACGGTAAACACATTAAAAACAACCACACCGGCCGGGCGTGGTGGCTCATGCCTGTAATCCCAGGACTTTGGGAGGCTGAGGTGGGCAGATCACAAGGTCAGGAGATCGAGACCATCCTGGCTAACACAGTGAAACCACATCTGTACTAAAAATACAAAAACAAAATTAGCCAGGCGTGATGGCGGGCGCTGGTAGTCCTGGCTATTCGGGAGGCTGAGGAGGGAGAATGGCGTGAACCTGGGAGATGGAGCTTGCAGTGAGCCGAGATCGCGCCACTGCACTCCAGCGTGGGCGACAGAGATTCCGTCCTCCTGCCCTGCCCCGCCCCCCCAAAAAAAAAAATCACACCACATTCATCCTCCTCAAAGGAACCCCTTCCCCACCCACCTCCTACAGCCAGGAAGCGCCTTTCCCAATGGAAGGGAGTGGGAGTTCTAACAGTCTTTAAGATTGAAAGTTCATTTTATCAAGGGTTCATTCAAGGTGCATTCAGGTGCAACTTGGCGGCTGAGTTGGGGGAGTGCAGCAAGTAAAGCCTGACATTTCTCAGTTGCTCCTTGAGTGAACTCACTATGTGGCTGGCATGTCACACACTATGCTTACTTCAACCTTGAGTGTTGAGGTTGAGGAAGATGATATATTCATATGCATACACTTGAATAATTACACCCAGCATCCGATTACACTCTGTGGGAGCCCTGGTATGTGTCGTATCCATTTCAGGCTGTGGCATGATCTACCTTCTTTCCTCCTCTATTTCTGAACTCAGAGTAAACAGTGCAAGAAAGGCACATCCTGCCATGGCGGAAGGTCTCATCCCTTCCAAACCCCGTGTTGGCTCCCCTTCAATGCCTAATTTTTCCTATTTCTTTATTTGGTCTCCTTTCCCCTTTTCTTGTGCTTAGAACTGTAGCCAGTAAAAAAAAGTCACTCTCTTAATAGGTTAATTTGCTTTATTTAATACAGTAGAAACCAGACTGTTTGTGGCTCAAACGAGAAAAAGAGTGGGGAGGGTTCAAAGGGGAGAAATGACTTTTAAGAGAGCCAGAGCACTCGGGCTCACTAAAGAATTAGGAGAAGGGGCACTGTGTGACCTTTAAGACGTATTCCCATATTGCTAAGATTTAAAAAAATTCGACTTGTGAAAGAAGTAAAAATGGCGCCAGTGCACTCCAGCCTGGGCGACAGAGCAAGACTCCATCTCAAAAACAAACAAACAAAAAAGAAATCTTGGAGTCAGGAACAACTGTTAAAATCAGGAACAACTGCTAAATAAACTCCAACCCATATAGAGAAAGCATGCCAAACTTTCTATCATAACAACTTCCAGGATGTACTACTATGTGCATAAACTTAGGGACATCTAGAAAGATCCAGAGTTGTTAAAACCTTGGGAATTAAGTTTTGGAAGCATTATCTGTAGAGTCTGTAGAGGTAAGAATACAAATATTTGACAGTTAAAGAATTAAGGCTTATTGATGAATTTTTAGAAGTCATTGAGAATAAAACAAAAACAAGGGAAAGTAGGTTAAAATATTTCAGACATGAGAGAAGTTTTGAATAAATGAACATATTCATGTATAACATGAAGTTTAATATAAAAGGCATATCTGGGCCGGGTGTGATGGCTCACGCCTGTAATCCCAGCACTTTGGGAGGCCAAGGCAGGTGGATCACTTGAGGTCAGGAGTTTGAAACCAGCCTGGCCAACATGGTGAGACCCCATCTCTACTAAAAATACAAAAACATTACCCGGGAGGGGTGGTAGATGCCTGTAATCCCAGCCACTTGGGAGGCTGAGGCAGGAGAATTGCTTGTACCTGGGAGGCAGAGGTTGCAGTAAGTCAAGATCACGCCACTGCACCCCAGCCTGGGCGACAGAGCGAGCTTCTGTCTCTAAAATAAAATAAAATAAAATGCATATCTGGAAAGAAAAGAATTAATGTTCACAAAAGTCACTGCAGTACAAAAGTGATCTGCAGCTGAGAAGTTAACAAGTGAACTGGAGAAGGCCACTGGCTCCAGTGATCCGATGCCAGCATGCTGGTCTGTCTACTGCGCCAGGCTCTCGGACGGCTCTGGAGCTTAAGCATTCGAGTAGAGTAAGTCCATGTTCAAAGGCATAGAAGATTTGGAGAATCTGTTCATAAAACAAGACGGGTCCCAGGTTGCAAATAGCATTTATAAACAAAACATTTTCCTGTTCTTGTTGACAGAAATGGAGTTAAAAAAGAAAAGAGCTAATGCTTTAGAGGATTGAAAGAT
Organism: Pongo pygmaeus; assembly: GCF_028885625.2. Classification (NCBI taxonomy): domain Eukaryota; kingdom Metazoa; phylum Chordata; class Mammalia; order Primates; family Hominidae; genus Pongo; species Pongo pygmaeus. The sequence goes on along the minus strand of NC_085930.1, from coordinate 181,453,316 downwards.
TCATACAAACTGACAGGAGTGATAAAGTGAATGTTTATCATTGTTTATCAGAAGTTAAGTATATCCAAATCATTCCTGTCAGCGAAGTTTTAGAGACGGTAAATGACAACTTTCATATTTTATAGGCTGTTTAGCTCCCAGAGATTTTGAGAGATTATAATCTATGGCACGTTCCCGCCTTTAAAAAATCTAATTTAGACTACACAGGATTACTGAGATACACTGACTTGACTTCAGAAACTTAGTTTTTAATAATTTAAATTCAGCCTTGTTCAAAGTTCCCTACTAAAATATGGCTGTAATAGAAATGGGTAGCATCCTGACACTTTTCAGACCTGTTGTCATCAATGATCTGGTCAAACACAGGCAGCAGGGACAGCCATGACCTAGGCCTAATCCTAGCCAGCTAGGGCTGCTAGGCCACTTGTGGTGTGTCACACAGAGGAGAGTAAGAGCTTTCAAAGCGGCTGCCAGGGCCTGGGAGTCAGCTGGTCCACAGGGCTGAGGGAAGAGACTCCCAGCTGCACTCCACTTCTCTGCGCGTTGGTGGGTCAGGTTCGCAGAACATGAGCAGTCAGGATCAGAACCTCTACGGTGAGACTGGAGTCCCTGTTCTCGGTGGGGGATGGAAAAGACACTTCGCCTGAATTAGAGAAACCGGTCAGAGTGAGCACCATTGGTCATTCTGGAACAGACCTAGCCAATGGGCTACTGACCTCACTGGACACGAACCAATATAACTCCAGCCAGTTCTGGCCTAACTTTCTACTGCCAGTGTCTGTGAGCCAAAAAAGGGCAGATTTTCAGGGTTCACTGGCTTGTTTCCATTTTGCAATCTTGGGCATGCCCAAATGCTTGTTTCTGCAGCTCAGACCAAGTTCATTCAAGGGCAAGGTTAATCTTTACTACAATGTGAAGAAATCTTGGAGTACAAACCAACTGTGTGCAGATAAACCTCGAGGTGCTCAATCTGGCGCAGGATGACGCACTGCAAACGTGGGTTGTTTCCTTTCGCAAGCTGAGTGTTCCTCTTCACACTCAACCTAATTCACAGTTGTTGCTTATCTATCCTTCATTCCACACCCAGACCTAGCCTGAGAGCACCAATTCATCACCCTGGGGTAATGTTTTCCAACCAGGGACGAGGGTGTTTTGTCTACCACTTCTGGTCAAAACTGCTCTCCAGGAAAGGACTTGGCTCACCAGTAAGTCGACTCATATTCACAGCATGCATCAGATCAGCCCTTCCCAAGCCTGGGATCCCAGCTTTACCTCTTTCTCCTTTCTAGTCATCAAACAGAAATACATTGCGTATTATCCACATTCCAGACACCACTGGATCGTCCTACTCTCTGTTCCGTCCAGCGTGCCTTGTGCAGACCTGATGTCATCATAACTCTTACCACAGAGTTCACCTGTCCTAAACTGGACACCTCATTTATCTGAACCTGGGGGGTGCCTCTTTCATTTTGAGATTCACATACTAAAGGAAGTCATCACCTTTGGGGGGAAGTCCCAGCCTAATAACGCTTAGAATATTACATACTCTATGAGCATCTGCCTCCCCTTTGCTTCATCCTCACCCTCACTCACTTTTTAGAAGGGCCATACATTTTTGGTTTCAAGTCCTAATAACAATGGGAGTCTAGATGTTGTTCTTCTTCCTACAGGGTCCTGCTAAATTCTGAAGAATGGCAATAACCTCCAACTTTTAGCCAGACTATGAAAGGCTCCAAACACAGAAAAACAGGGGCAAGAGAAGGGAGCTTGGAGAGTATATAAAAAGCACTATGTGGCTACATAGCAGAGAATGATCAACCCCTGAAAACATTTCCAAGATGTGATCATAATCTCAGGGACAAAGACTTTTTCTTTTTCCCCCACAAGGGAGAAATACTGTTTCCAAATATTCTTTTTTTTTTTTTTTTTTTTTTGTGAGAGACAAGGTGTCTCACTCTGTTGTTCAGGCTAGAGTGCAGTGGTACAAACAGACCATAGCTCACTGTAGCCTCAAACTGCTGGGCTCAAGGGATTCTCCTGTCTCAGCCTCCTGAGTAGCTAGGATTATAGGCATGCACCACCACACCTGGCTAAATTTTCAATTTTTTTCTTTTTGGTAGAGATGGGCTGATCTCGAACCCCTGACCTCAAGCTATCCTTCCTCCTGAACTAGGCTTCCCAAAGTGCTGGGATCACAGGTGTGAGCTACCATGTCCAGCTCTGCCATTCTCTAAAATGAAATTTGGGGATAAATTATAAACAAAAAATATTTTAAATATTTTAAGGAACATCTTTATTTTTTCTTTTACCCCCTTACTATCTACTTGAATATTTTTCAATTTCTTTCAAATTTGTAGTTAAAAAATGAAAACTACCTGTTAAAGATTTTAAATACATTTATATTCCCTGCAAAAAACAAACAAACAAACAAAAACTAAAACACTTTGCTGCACTATCATGAGTTACCTGAGGGAACAGAATACACGATCCTGCTTTTCAAGTACAACTGAGGCAGAGACATTAACTGGAAATAAACAGTCTGTTTGGGTTCCCTGCCCTTATCACTAAGAGAGCAGGCAGAATGATCTCTTCCATCTGCTGAGAAGATTGGTATTTGAGAGCCACTGAGGCATGTCTCACTGGCTGGCTGAGTAGCACTGGCTATGAGGTATGAGGCCCATCCTGTCACTGTATTTCTGGGTACACATTTTCCCCCCCCTCCCTGTCTCCGGAATACTCAGAAAAGAATCAGGGAAAGGAAAAAGTTACGTTGTACTTTTAAAGTATATGACCTTATATCTAACAGTCTTAGGTTATAGTACCTAAAAAACTGTATGTGCTATACAAAGATAAAGAAAAAAATATTTGTTAATGGTTTCTCAGGACCAAAAGGAGACAAGAGAAGTCTTATACCACAAGTGGTTACTTTAAACGTGTCTAAAAATTATCTGATTCCCTATCCATTGAGAAACAAAGTCTAAGTCTATGTCCCTTTCCCTTGAATGTGGGTGGTCTTGTGACTCTCTTGTAACCAAAAGGCTGGAGTGGAAATGAAGCCAAGGCTGGGTCTGGAAAGGTGTTACAGCTTCTGACTTTTGCTGGGACACCTGATTTTCGATTCTCACTACCCTGAAGCTGCCACGCTGTGTGGGAGCCCCAGGCCATGTGAAGAGCCCCAGACAGGTCCAGTCCAAAGTGAGCACTGATGCTAGACTTGTGAGTGAAGACACTGCCAGAAGATTCCAGTCCCCAGCCAATGAGCCCTCCTCGCTGAAACTCTAAATATGATAGAGCACAGAGATGCCACTCCCCAGTGCCCTGTCCAAATCCCTAACCCAGAATCCACAAGCATAAGAAAGTGATTGTCTGAAGCCTCTAAGTTTTGGGGTAATTTGTTATGCAATATTACATTCATCTATTTTGATGTCTATATATGTTTATAGCATGAAGTTTACCCCTCTGAATTTCTGCAAACTTTTATAAATTCCTCCTACACTGTAAACAGCTAGAAGGTGGGGGAATGTAATGTGCATGCTAGCATACAAAATAAATGTCTGGCTTGGCGTGGTGGCTCACACCTGTAATCCTGGCACTTTGGGAGGCCAAGGTGGGCGGATCACCTGAGGTCAGGAGTTTGAGACCAGCCTGGCCAATATGGTGAAACCCCATCTCTACTAAAAAAAAAATATAAAAAATAAATAAATAATAAACAAAAAAATACAAAAATACAATAATTAGCCGGGTGTGGTGATGCATGCCTGTAATCCCAGCTACTCGGGAGGCTGAGGCAGGAGAATTGCTTGCACCCGGGAGGCAGAGGCTGTAGTGAGCTGAGACTGTGCCACTGCACTCCAGCCTGGGCAACAGAGCAAGACCCTGTCTCAAAACAAAACAAAAACAAAAACAAAATAAATGTGTAACAGATGACGGGTCCTATTTTCTACATGCACTTAGTACGTGCCTTTTCTTTCAAAGCCATCCACCAAAGTAAGGACCTCTCTGAATAATTTTAAAAGTTATTTTTGTATAAGCTAAAAATAGAACCAGACTCCTAGACGATGAAGATCAACCAAAATTGCCAATCAATGGCTATGCAGTTACTTCATCTTACAGAATCACATTTTAGATCGAAATAAGACTTTTAATAATGCTATCCCAAACTTAGAGAACTCTTGGGAGATTTTTAAATCCAGACACGCAATGGTCTCTAGGGGACAGTTTAGGTATGACATAGCCTAAAACCACAGGAGTCAACAAATAAAATAACATTTCAAAGGACTTCCTCATGTAACCAGCTTTCCACCTCTCTCTCTGGGTATCTGTTTACAAACATATAAGAGTTCCAGTGGAGAAACAAATTTACAGATGGTCTACCTACTTGAAAACTGGCAGCTAAGTATATAAAAAGTATTTGATTAAGATCGTAAAATGCAACTAATATTTAGAGTATGTTTAAAAATATATTTGTTGTGTTGATTTGTAAAAGTGTGTAGTTGAAAGACTGAAAACAACAACAAAAGAACTTTTTCAAGTTAATTTTTCTTCTTTACTAACTTAGTATCCTCATAAAGCTTTCCTCAGTACTTGGGAAGATGAATCCTCTAAATGGGCTGGTTTCCCATTAAGGAACACAACTCCTGGCCCATTCTATACATGTAACTCACACACACTCCAATTAATTCAGGCTACAGTGTTTTCCTGCCAGTGTAATTCCGTAGACTGTGGGGGCTGTGGCTGCTCTGGCTAACATTTCTAATTATCCTGGCACTAACAACACTAGAAGTGGGTATTTCCAACACTACTGGCACTAATAGATGAAGCTGGCTGATATTTTCAACTGCTTTTAAATTAATAGATTGGAAACGATACTTCCTGTTCCTCTTTATAACTACTTCATTCCTGGCACAAGATTAAGAATGGCCAACACAAGGATGCTGGAATTCATGGTGAATTTTCTCCCTTTGGTCTTGTGACTTACTCCTCCTGATGTTTTCTTGATATGTGGTATCTTTCCACTGTCCTCCTTCTCTTTCAGATTTTTTTTTTTTTTGAGTCAGAGTCTCACCCTGTCGCCCAGGCTGGAGTGCAGTGGAACAATCTCGGTTCACTGCAACCTCCATCTCCCAGGTTCAAGCAATTCTCCTGCCTCAGCCTCCCAAGCAACTGGGATTACAGGTGTGCACCACCACGCCTGGCTAATTTTTGTATTTTTAGTAGAGACAGGGTTTCACCATGTTGGTCAGGCTGGTCTCTAACTCCTGACCTCAGGTGATCCACCTGCCTCGGCCTCCCAAAGTGCTGGGATTACAGGTGTCAGCTACTGCGCCTGGCCTCTTTCAGATTCTTCCACAGCCATGCCTGCTGCCTTCCTGAGCTGCTCTTACCAGGTTTGGTAACTGTCTGCTAAATAAGTTCCATGAAGCTGGTTATCAGTTGTCATGTGCTTGTGGCCCACGGCTGCTGAATCCAGACATGGGCTGAAGGATTCTGGGCTGGCCATTCTCTGTTAATAGTATAGTTCAACCTGTCAGAAACTGCAACGATACATAAAAAATAGAGTTGCACTGGAGAACTGAACTACGGCCAGGCTCTAAGATTTAGTCTGCTAGAGTGTCTATATTTAGAAGCTGTTCCAGCACTGGCTGATCCTAGGCAACATCAAAGATAAATGTTGGCTTCAGAAATAAAAGAGCACATATGTGTTCAGCATAACCATATATGAGAGGCTCCTAACAGGGAGGGAGGGACGCTCCGCATTTGGGTGGACTCAGAAGTTCCTCGTGCCAAACCCCACTCTTCCCCCAGGGACACCTCTTTCATTTTATTGCACTCTCTGGCACAAAGGATGTTTCAAAGGTAAGAAAGGTGGGTGGGATGATTTGTGGTTCCATGTTACCAAATAAACAGGGAGGCATTTTATCCCTCAGCACATTAGTTTTTCTGTAAGAGGGGAGGCTTGGCTGCCTGAAATAGCCAAGGATGATCACTAGGTCTTCTGGTTTAAACAAACGCACAAAGAAAATTTTCCTATATATTTCTCCAAATATTGAGGTTCATCTGTTGTCAAATGCTTTGAGGGGATCGATGTGTTAAGACTGTCTCAGGGAAGGTGGAGGAAGGGATCCGAGGGCCTAATTTCAGAACAGGCTGTTAGTACAATTTACAAATGAACCAAGGGATGGATGGGGTTGGTCCATTCACCTAGTGAAGGCCCAAGGCAGCTTGCGATGAGGAGCCACGATGAGGAGCCAGCTTGCGATGAGGAGCCACGACAAAGGCGAGTTGACAAATCAGGTGTCAGGAACCAAGAGAAGATTTATAATTTAGCCTCAGCAAGAAGCTCCACATCAAGTTTGCTTCCCAAACACACAATCTCATCATGTACACATGCGAGAAATGGTAAAAGAGAGAAGGCAGAGAATCTGCTACAGGTGTGTGGATGTCTGAGACTGAGGTCCCTAAAAGAGGGGGCTCCTTTTAATCATGAAGTGGCACCTAAAGATGCCTGTGAGTTATTCAATCCTTCCTGGCTTAGTTTCCTTCAATAGCAGCTAGAGTGGGGCAGCAATTCTCTCGGCTTTCTGAAACAACTGTAAGACATGGCAGTGGGCACTCATGTGAAAGATGGTCTCTGATGGACAGAGCCAAAATGAACTTAGAACCCCACTTTCCAATCCCCACAGCTGCCAAGAATGACCAAAGTGCATGTGGGCCTGGGCAGGGGAATGAAAGCTGACCTTCCTGGTTTTTGTCATGGAACCAACCAACACACCGTCCACCCTAAGGCAGTGCACCTTAGAGAGCTGGAGTCAAGCAAATTCTCAGGGAGCTCTCTTCATCCATGCTGGGGGACCTAGTAAATTACTGTGCTTGTGGCTGCTCCATTCCCTTCATTCTCAGAACAGTTGTTACCTAACCAGAAAAGGTTTGTGCAAATTCACTCAGAAGGATTATGAGAGATCATCCATATGAACTATTCAACACTTGAGCTAAGCAGGAGTCTGATTAATTAATCTCTTATTGATTATCTTCTACGGGGCCAACTCAATCCCTAAACAAGGTTCCTCCTGAATGATACAGAAGTCCAAGAAGCTGCAATCTGGGGCTGGCCACCTGCTTCAGGAGGTTTCTGTGACAGGACTGCTGGGCCTGCCTGGCCTGGCCTGGCCTGACCTGCTAATGGCTCCCCAGGGACATGGGTTCCACCTGCTGCTGGCCTTTTCTCCTCTCTCAACTTTTAATTATGCTTCCCCTGATTTCTGTGGCATTTGTTTCATTCTGAGTCCACTGTGTTTTACAGCTGTGTTGGCTCATTAGTCACCAGGGAAACCAGATGTGAACTTCCCTTTGGGCTAGCTGAGTCATGAGTAAGGAAGGTTTTTGGGAACTCCAGTAGTCACATTCCCACAAAGCTCTTTTTCTGGTTATTCTGTGTATCCAGATGTGAACTTCCTTTTGGGCTAGCTGGGTCACAAGTGAGGAAGGTTTTTGGGAACTCCAGTAGTCACATTCCCACAAAGCGCTTTTTCTGGTTATTCTGTGCCCTGCATGTCATGTCCAGAAGTTAGGCTAATAGCAAGTTAACATCCATCGATAGCACTAACATCAGTTTTTATTTAGTTCAAACAAGTGACATAAACCTCAAGGCTCTTAAGTTCCTGACAGAAGAATGTCATATTCCTTATACATGATCGTTCTAATTGTTGACTTTCCCTATCTCAGATCTTAGCATCTGCTTAGGTAAACTTATATCAACAATATGGAACAATCGTTACACTGAATCGGCTGTTGTCCAACTTATCTCATTCAGTCTTAACGTACCCGTGAGATAACTGACACTATTTTTCCAGTGGAAAGGCCGAGGCTAAGGCATTAAATTACCTGCTTGGGGTACCACGAGTAACTAGAAACTGTTATGGTTTGAATGTGTCCCCCATGTTTATGTGTTAGAAAATTAATCCCCGGCCGGGCGTGGTGGCTCGCGCCTGCAATTCCAGCACTTTGGGAGGCCGAGGCGGGCGGATCACGAGGTCAGGAGATCGAGACCATCCTGGCTAACACGGTGAAACCCCGTCTCTACTAAAAATACAAAAAATTAGCTGGGCATGGTGGCAGGTGCCTGTAGTCCCAGTTACTCGGGAGGCTGAGGCAGGAGAAAGGCGTGAACCCGGGAGGCAGAGGTTGCAGTGAGCCGAGATCGTGCCACTGCACTCCAGCCTGGGTGACAGAGCAAGACTCTGTCTCAAAAAAAAAAAAACAAAGAAGAAAAGAAAAAGAAAATTAATCCCCAATGCAACATGTTGAGAGGTGGTCACTTTTTTTTTCCTTGAAAAGGTGATTAGGTCACAAGGGCTCCATCCTCACGAATGCATTGACATTTTGACAAGAGTGAGTTTGTTATCACGGGAATGGGTTCCTGATAAAAAGACAAGTTTGGTCCCCTTCCCTCTCTCACACTTATGCTGTCTTGCCCTCCTGTCTTCTACTGTGGGAGGACACAGCAAGAAGGCCCTTGCCAGATACAAGTCCTTGACCTTGAACTTCCCAGCCTCCAGAACTGTAAGAAATAAATCTCTGTTCTTTATAAAGTAACCAGTCTCAGGTATTCTGTTACAGCAGCACAAAATAGACAAAGACAGAGACAAAGCTGAGACGACTAATTCAGGTTTCTTTAGATAAACATCATATCATTGATATATATCATCAATATGAATCCATGCCACATATTCATAGCAAGATCTTAGGAGACTTGTATTTGTTCTGACAGTTGCAGCAGCACCAGTTAGCATTCTCTATGGCTCAAATTAAAACAATATCTTAAGGCAGAACTTAAAACAGCCAACTTTGCATAAATACTTTCTTTATGGAACTAATTTTTTCTAAAATAAAAAGTTCTTATTTGCCCATTAAAATTCACTCCTTTACTCAAGTTTACAAGAATAAGGCCAGATCACGATCTGTTTAGGAACGTTAAAACAGACTGGGCAGACATTTATGAACGACTCAACCCAGAGGTTCCTAGTTTTTTTTTTCCTAAAAGCCCTTTCCTAACCTAGAGCCCTCTATATCCTCAATCCTTCTCCCATAGCTTCTTCTAGAGAAAAACTCCCACCTCCGCTAGATAGTAATATGTCATCAAGAAAAGAAGCAGGGCTGGGCATGGTGGCTCACACCTGTAATCCCAGCACTTTGGGAAACCGAGCTGGGTGGACCACCTGAGGTCAGGAGTTGGAGACCAGCCTGGCCAACATGGTGAAACTCCGTTTCTACTAAAAATATAAAAATTAGCTGGACGTGGTGGGGGGCGCCTGTAATCTCAGCTGCTCAGGTGGCTGAGGCAGGGGAATCGCTTGAACCTGAGAGACAGAGGTTGCAGTGAGCTGAGATTGTGCCGTTGCATTCCAACCTGGGCAACAAGATACTCCATCTCAAAAAAAAAAAAAAAAAAGAAGAAAGAAGAAGAAAAAGAGAAGCAATGCAGGGCTTGCTTGGAAGGGTGCCCAAAAAAGACAGGCAGTCAAAGGGATTAGTGTGGGTGCAGCCAATGGGTATAGTATCTCAAGTATGATGTCCGCCTTCCCCCTCTCACTGATTCTCCATTGTGGAAAGAACCTATTATACCTTGAAAAATCTAGCATCTAGCCGTTGTTTTGCTGTTAAACAAGCTCCTTTTTAGGAGCTTCTGATCTGCTTTCTGCTACCCATCAGAATGACAAGTGCTTGTAGATTAAAGTGTAAACACAGGGGCGGGGACACTGTGAAATAAAAATGTGATGTGACTCATCTAACGTTCAAGTGAAAAAAACTTGAAAATGACCTTCTGCCTTTCTGCTCATAATGGGGTGTCTCCTGAAGGAGGAAAGCGGCTAAAAATCTACAAAAATGCAGGGTCAGTTATTAAACCCCATGGCTCTAAACACTAAAGCTCACGAGTCACCACAAGGGAACTTGGCAAGGAATGGCCACACCTTCTCAAGTAATAAAAACTGACCTGTTTCAGGTGAAAATCGAACCTGAAGGCCACAGCTGAAAAGCCAATGACACCTGTAAATTCCTTTTTTTTCTTTTCAGAGACGAGTCTCGCTCTGTCGCCCAGGCTGGAGTGCACTGGTGCGATCTCGGCTCACTGCAACCTCTGCTTCCTGGGTTCTAGCAATTCTCCTGCCTCAGCCTCCCGAGTAGCTGGGACTATAGGCATCCACTGTCAGACCTGGCTAATTTTTTGTATTTTAGTAGAGACGAGGTTTCGCCGTGTTGCCCAGGCTGGTCTCGAACTCCTGAGCTCAGGCAATCCACCCGCCTCGCCCTCCTGAAGTGTTAGGATTACAGGCGTGAGCCACCGCACCTGGCTGTAAATTCCATTTTTAGCTGCTAATTACCATTTCATAGTCATAGTAACTTCTTGTATTGATTTAAAAATTAAGATGTTGTCTAGTTAGTTATTAATGGAGAAATAACAGGCAGTTAACCCTAGTATAGAACTATTAATGAGTAATTTCCAAGTGAATTCTATGCTACAGTGATATAAAATTAATGACAGTGAATTTAAGAGAGGAGAGATGGTGTATCAGATTTCCCCTGTACTGTAATGCGTTTCTGTTTTCTGCCCCACATTAGGGTTCCACCTGCCCTTGTACTTCAGAGCCCAACATATAGTTAGCTGCTGATTAAGGTGGATCTTCCCAAGAAGGTCAACTCAGGACAGCATTCCTAATCTCAGCAGAAATAAAGGCTGCTGCTCTTTTTCCATGAAAGACTTTTTTAAAGAGGCATGAAAGCTGGGCTTGATGCCCTGTCTTCTTGTTTAACCAACACTTTCAAAATTTTACTCTACTCATTTTATTGCAAAGGTAATTACAAACAACAAAAGACTAAAGTATTCTGGAACTCTAATCCATGCTGTTATACCGTAATAAAAATATGGGGCTGCAGGGGATACCTGGACATTAGTGGTTGCATATATGGAGATGAGGCAACCTCACCTCAAAGGCATGATTCTCAGACCAGGTGCCAGAGCAGAGATAGGGAAGAGTGCTATGACTGAACACAACCTTCTTCAAGACTCTGAGCAGCACTGTCTCACTCTCAGGCAGTGATTTCTGTCTCTGTGCACCTCAAAAACTTTCTGCAATCTAAGTTTGTTTCTTCAGCCCCCTGGATGGCAGACAGGTTTATGGGTGTGTGGCTGGAGCAGATATCCTTGAAGAGGAGAGGAGGGGAGAGCTGTGGCTCTTAGAGAGGGGAGGGATGGGGAAAGGGTGATTCCAGCAAAACATCCACTTCCCATTCTCCTGCCTCACTGCCTTCTATTAAGGCAGAGTCTGGAAACAGTCCTGGTACCAGAGAGATGCACCTGGCTGTAGAAACTACCAGCAGAAGGATTCAGAGGGATGGCCAGAGCCTTATGTGTTCACACTTCCTGCAGACCAGATGCTCTTCTCCTGTTTCCTTCTTGAAGCTATATAGCATAGGAATGTGGGACCCAAAGACCAACCCAAGTGAGCTACTCTCAAGAGTGCTACTGATCCTCAACTTAGCTCTAAATTTAGAAACACAGACTGCCAGACTGTTCTGTCAGAAACTTCACTTCTGAAATGACAGGACAGGCAGGAATGAACTTGTTACTACTGCTTGAATTCTCATTGCCAGGAAACCCGATAGCACCATTTTTTCATCTTTATAAGGGGATGGGAAATGAGAGGGGTATAATACAAAGCAAAGAAGCTACTGGACAGAACAATTTGAGAAGCATATGGCAACATGTGTTTTATTTGTGTCTGTTTAAAAGCACAACAAGAGGATAGGCGTACGTTTGCTTTTTCAGCTATCATAGCTATCATAGTTATCTTTACTACGTCACAGATCCCTCATAGGACAATGTGCAGTGTGGACTACCGAGGAGCACGCTCCATAAATGCTGAAATAATTAATGAACAGGCCAAACAACAGTGAAAATGATTCCAAATATTCTCTTGTCAGAAGAGACAATCCTAAATAATCTGTTTTGTGAGAGCATAAATAATGTAAATGCACACAAGCTGGTGAACTAATCTATTCACCATTTCACGGATGGAAAAAACTAAGGACCAGAGAGGTCAAGCTGCCCAGCATAAAACTCAGAAAAGAACCCGTATTTCCTAATCTTGGTGTTCTTTCAATTATCCTCTCCTGCCAGGAAGCTCGTTGCACCCAAAGGCAAGGGAGCTCCTTAGAACTGAGGGGGCAGGAGATGTCTAGAAAGTGGACATTAAGCCACAGAATGTAAAAGGATTCCCGTGTTGGCAAAAGATCCATGGTGGATGAGAGTCGATTAACCTGGAATCTTCAGCAAAGCTCAACAGAGCTGATACCAGCAGGAATTTGAAGGTGGGAGAGAAAAAGGGGAAAGAAGAGGGCAGAGAATTAAGAAAAGTGAGAGGAAAAGTTAGAAGAAGATCAAGTAGGAGAAAGGTAGAGGGCAAAACTCAGCCATTTAACATGTTTTGACCGCTAGCCTGTAATGGACCATGCTGAACATAAAAAGCCATCAGACATGGCCTGTCCCATTTCAGCAGAGGCTGTGGCATCCTTCCTCTCAGCATCATCAGCTACGACACTCTCATTTCAAATTCTAAGGGAAGGGATGAGCAACTGAGCCACCATTACCATTTCCTGCAGCACCCAAGTTTTCTTTGGAGGTTTCCCACTGAGGTATGTATTCAACTTTTTTGGCCTTCCTTAGCTTAGGAACTCATGGTCCTAGGCAGAGAAGCAGTAAAAAAACACAGGATTCATATGCATGCACGAGTGTGTGCATGCACGCACATACACACACAGTGCCTTAAGAAGATATCTGAAAAAAAAAAATGCCTTTTCTGTACTGGTGAACCTCGAGACATGAGAAAAAACAAGGTGAGTGCAACAAATAAACACATAAAAAGAGACTTTCATTAAATGGTCACCTGTCCTTAAAGAGGGAGAGATGGGAAGATGTTACTATATGCTCACAGGTCATCCGAGTTCCTTTCCAACATTCCCGACTGACTATAAAAACCTCTAAGGGCTGGAGAGGTGGTTTCACTTTCTAATTAAACCACCTTAAAATGAAATCCACCTAATCTGTAGAATGTACGAGTTAAGGCTGAGATTTCACCAACCTGCCATGTATAAGCTATTTGAAACGATCCTAAGAACAACAGACGGTTGTTTTTGGTAACTTGGAACTCTAGCTGTTCAGATGCAACCCAGATGGGAAAATATGCTTCTGCAGAAAGTGATGACGGACCTCTCTTTCACATCAAAATTTCATCATGGGAATTCCATCCAGTTTTCATTTTACATTTGGTTAAAATATTTTTCCACACTTGCCAAGTCACTTTTTGCCTAAGTCTAAGTTCTAAATCTTTCAATCTCTCCAAATTTAAGTCACAAAGGCTAGCTAACTTGCATTTCTCCCCAAATTCCACATTTCTTATTCTTAAAATCCTTGGCCAATTTCTCAACCAGAGAAAGCAAAAAGTGGGGGTAAATGAATAAATACAATTAAGATCTACAGGAACAAAAAGTACAGTTGCTTTTTTTTTTTTTTTTTTTTTTTTTTTTCAGATGGAGTCTTGCTCTGTCGCCCAGGCTGGAGTGCAGTGGCACAATCTCAGCTTACTGCAAGCTCCGCCTCCTGGGTTCACACCATTCTTCTGCCTCAGCCTCCAGAGTAGCTGGGACTACAGGTACCCGCCACCACGCCTGGCTAATTTTTTTTTCTTTTTTTTTTTTGTATTTTTAGTAGAGACGGGGTTTCACCGTGTTAGCCAGGATGGTCTTGATCTCCTGACCTCGTGATCCACCCGCGTCGGCCTCCCAAAGTGCTGAGATTACAGGCGTGAGTCATCGCACCCGGCTTAAAGTTGCTTTTTAGAAATGAAAGGCTTCTAGGTCAAGTGTTTTCTGCCTGAGATTCTGTGTGTAGAGTTAGCTAGGCCAGAAATGCACTAGGTCCACCAGTCGGCACACAGTGGCTTTGAGAATAAGGACACTCCACCATAGATACCTTCCAAGGGCCTCTGGTGACATGAACAGCAAGGAGGGCACCTGATACAGGACGTTCTAACCCACAGGGCACTCGCACATGGGTGGAATGTGACTTCTATGCACTGCTCTGCTCTCCGAGGCCACTCAACAGTGCAACACCAAAGTACATACATGGCATTCAAAAAGGAAAAGCAAATTATGCTTTCCAAGCGGCAGTGTTTTACCTTATCAAAATCATCTAAGCAGTCAAGATGACAAAGCAGTCAATTTTTAATACAAATTATTGGCTGGCTAGACACTGGAGATCCAAAATAGGTAAGACCGCACTTTTTTCTTTCAGCAGTAGTGCTTGCAAATAAGCCAGGTACATATATTTCAATACACAACTCATAATACTACTTCAATCTAACTTCATTTTCCATAGTCAATAACTATTGATTTAAATTTCTCTACTAGCATTCCTTTTTTCTGTGTTTAGCATGTCTTATAAAAGAATAAGATGGCATTTGTTCAGTAATTTTGTTTTTGAAATGATGTTTTAGATGGGTGAATATGAAAATAAGCTTACCTCATCCCACTCTAAAAGGTAGTTGGTGATTTTTGAACCATTGTCAATTGGTGCCTAAAAAAAATAGTAACATGAGATTAGAGAAAGTTGTTCACAGACAAAACTTATGAGTTACCCACCTGGCCCACATACAGTGTCTGTGATAGTCCTGTGCTTCCCCGCTCAGGGGGATAAAGCTGAAGGTTCCTGTATTCCTTGGTCAATCATCATCATACACTAACTTTGACATACCTCAACTGCAGAGAGAGTCCCCACTATGAATAAATCATACTCCCCAAATAGCCAAACCTGCCTACCACCACCACCACCTCTCCCTTTTTACACGCTCATGGTACGCTACTCCCTCTGGGGATAGGACTTTGAAGAGGGACTTTGAATTCAAGCATAGAGTGAGAACAAGGCAGCTGAGAAACACAGGCACTGCTGGAGGTCTGGTGGAGCACAGTCAAGCCTTTCTTTTTGTAACATCCCACATACAGCTTTTTAATTTTTTAAAAGTACTTAAGATTAGAAAGCCATCAGCGACATTAAGGTTCCTCTTTTTAAAAAATGGGGAAAAAATGTGATCCTCTGGACAGATCACTAGAGGCTATTCACCCTTCATACGTTAGCAGAGGGAAGTTTCATCATTTGCTTTCCTCTTAAAAAGCATGCTGAGATCTGCTTCACTGAGAAAGCGGGTTTTTAACAATGGGAAGGGAAGTAAAGAACTCTGGAGAAAAGAATGTTTTTCAGGATTCCAAGAGCTACAAGTGATGTCGCAGTGGGGTCTCTTGGAGCACTAGGGTAGACAGATCTAGAGAGACAGTGGAACTACAAGTTGGGGGAAGCAACCAGGAAGAGGAGTCAGATCGTGTCTCCCACTTCAAAAACATGCTAGGGCCGACTCTTCCCTAGGAAAGAGCAAGAGCCCAACAAACAGCACAGTGCCTTACCCCTGGCAAAAGGCAGCTCAGCTTCCCCTGAGATGTATCTGAATCCTGCCTCAGCTGTTTGTCACATGTAGTCTGGTGCTAGCTGTTTAATATCAATATCAACAACTAATTTCATGTTCCAAGAATAGACAGATATCATAAATAATTGGGAGAATATGTAAATCACCTACTAAACTACCCAGTTTTATAGAAGGCACTCAGTAAACAGTTGTTATTGCTCTATTATGGTTAGTAATAAAACCTCAGGGGCCCAGTAAATGGTAGTTAAATTAATAATGAAATTCTTCTCCCTCTCCTTCCCTTCCTTCTCTCTTTTGAGTCACACAATCTCTGAGTCCCAGAACTCAGATCTTAGGTGAGAGTGCTCTAAGTCCTAAACTGTTATTTTAGGCTCTTGCAGGCTCAATTTGGAGGAGAGGATAGTGATGCATTTAAAGTTATAAATAACTGACAAAATCAAAGTTTTAGATGAGAACCCATCTCTAAGATGAGAACTCTAAAAAAAACTGTTCTTTGGTAGTTTCTTTGATGATATCCTACCCCATTACTAGTCCCTTAATTCCTTGAGGGTGGGTACGCTGACTTAGGTTTTTCTTTTGCCTTTATCTCCTGTGTAAGTAATAACTGTTGTTGACGAACAAAAAGATGTCAGATCTTTAGTGCTTTCAGCGTCTTTGTGGATTCAAGGACAGACTGGCAGCCAGAGAATGTTCCCCTCTCCTTGTGCCCCCACCTGGAGCACTTTGATCAGGGAATCTGTTCTAAGGACATTTAAATGAAAACTGAACTAAATCCAGAACTTTCAAGTTTGTACATGACTGAATGGAACAAGAGTATGTTTCTGATTCACAATTGAGGAAAGGGAGAAAGAAAATGTGAAACGTTTTCCTCCTAATAAGAAAATTCTTTCTTGAAGTTGCTGGTCTGCCTGAGACCTGAAATTCATCCAGGTTTTAAGCAGACTATGCATCAGTGATTCCCAACTTTAAGTTTATAAGACCCCGGGATCCCTCAGGTAAGCTAAAGACGAGTTCTTATATTTTCCAAACAAAATGGATTTTAATTCTTTCCTTACAAAAATATATTTACATATATATGTGTAAATATAGAGCACATTTTTTAAATGGATGTGTATACTCCAAGGAATTAAACAATGATGCCAGTTGGGTGTTAAAACTCTGAAAAGGTGGGGAATCACTGACCTGGATTATCCCTGGAAGCCAGGAAGGAAAATAAAATAGTTCAGATTCTAAGCCAGTTTAAACTTTGCTTTTGTCCAAGTAACACACTCAATGCTGGCCACTGGCTATGAGAATGCAGCTGCCCACCTGAGAGGGATCGACTGAGGCCCATGCTTTGCTGCTAACCACTACTCTCAATTGCTTTCATCAGCTCCCTAGATCAACCTGACTCTGGGCCAGAAATGAAAAGATAAAATATTTCTTCACTAATAATGGATCTTCGTAGCCATTTTCTTTCTTTCACACATTAGCATTCTCCCCCTAAACCCTAAATCTTTATCTCTACCTCCATCTATTTTACATTTTAAATTATATTTTAAAATGTTGATGTAGAGAAAATGTTGATGTAGAGAAATAACTACAATAGAGATTGATAACAATCCACTGTTTTCTCACAAACACAACTATGATTAACAAGCTAGTGATGCCTCTTGAGGAAGGGGCAATATGATCTCTCTTTGGTAACAGCTATTTTTAGCCAGTGAATTGTATTTCATGAAAATATATAATTCAGTCTTTTTTTCTTAAATAATTAGTAATCCTGACTGATGTATGGCCTAAGTAGTGAAACTTCATGAAGTACTAACATACTTTAGATCACTAAATGTTCTAGGTTGTTTTATATATTAAACATTTCAGTATCACCACTGAAAGAAGCCAAAAGGGCCATAAAACTACTTTATCTCTGAATCTTTCTTGATAAAAGCTTTTTGCTAAAGTCCTCAAATGTTTGTTGAAATGAACTAGACTATTAGAAAGTGATAAGATGTAGGTATTTTAAGTACCTAAATCACTTATACGTATTGCTTATGACCTGAAGACATTTAGAAAATACTGTTGCAAAAAAAAGCTAAAGCTAGATTTTGCAGTTCCCTCCTCCCACGCCTTTGCCCAACTCTTACAGAAATAACTTTTGATATAACAATTGGTTGCACATACTTACTATGCACAAAACCAAACATATCACAAAACTGGAGTCATGCTAAAAAATATTTCAAATGGCTATAGACTGACCTTATATTAACACGAGACTCTTTCTCTGTTGCCCAGGCTGGAGCGCAGTGGCGTGATCATGGCTCACTGCAGCCTTGAAACTCCTGGGTTCAAATGATCCCCCCTCCTCAGCCTCCCAGGTAGCTGGGACTAGAAACACGTGCCACCACACCTGGCTAATTTTTAAATTGAGACGATTCTTGATGCTGTGCGCTACCCACCTTCCACTGCAGGGTTAGTGAACTTTTGCTCCTATGTGCCAGCTTAGGGGGGAAAGGACACTCAGGTGCACAGCTGTGGGTGGTGAAGCTAACAGGCTCGGAGCAGGATCCCTTTACAGAATTGTACATGGCATACACCCTGAAAACAAAACAGACACAGTCAGTGGCAGTGACTCATCATAGAAGACCAGGATTCTTATCTTTGTTTCACCCTAAGGCTTTCTGTAGATGAACAGAATTTCTTACGGAGTGAGTATCATGCTCTTGCTCTTATCTGTTGGTCTTGTCCTGACCTATGGTTAGCGTTAACAGGGGACAGTCATCCCAACAGGTATTTGTCTCAGTGTGTGCCACCCAGCTCCATTTCAAGATAGGCAGGATCTACTGACTAGAAGAGATTATTCTAAGTAAGAAAATAAACCTTAACCCCCAGAATGATCTCCAAATATACGTTCTGAAAACCCATGAGCTACTCTCTGATTGACTTTATCTGGAAAAAGGCTAAGAGTTAAGAGCTGGATAAAAAGTCAAAAGAAACAGTAATAAGAGTCCACAGACTGGAGAGAAAGCATAAAAGTACAAACAGGGTAGATAACATCTTTGAACTACATTTAATACTGTACACATTTATGTAAAACTAGGGATGTTTCACACAGAAGCTAACAAGTGTGACTTTCTCTAATTCAACAAAAACAATGTTCAGGTACAGTTTAATCCATGTGAATATTTAACTCTTATACATGAAGCCAAGATTAAAGATGTTCGGTCTGTACACTAAAATGTTTGGCTCAACACTGCAACATATGTGCCTGATTTCTCCAGAGAAGCCATGAAGAAAAAGCATAGAACATGCTGTTAATGCCACACTCTTCAAATAGCATAAAATAGGGCTATGCTGATTTTTATCATCTTCCTACTATTCCATTTTTTTATATTGGGAATTTATTTTTTCAAAATTCAAAATGTACTCTTAAAAAACAACAACAAAAACAAAGAAGCCTTTGCTGCCTAAAACAGATGCAAGGATTAAACTATTCATAGAGTTGGCAAATAGATATTGAGCCCTTAAATTCTTATAGCCACCCTCTCTGAGGTAGGGAAATCTTATTACCCATTGCAGACAGAAGGAAACACAGAGATGAAGTAAATTTCCCAAGGACACACAGCTAGAAATTTGGATCAATGGTACTCATCCCTGGAAGTCTAACCAGTATACGGTATTGCCTATTCCCCTTGTTCATCCTGCAATCATGTTTCTCTAAACACCACAATCCACTTCCCTTAGCTCTACCCAATGAACACAAATAACAGGTAAAGATAACAACATTACGGAAGATAGGTCCCAATTGCGTGTGTGATTTTCAAAGTCATTTCTCCACAAAGCCCATCATGAAAAATTCATAGAGGCCATACGTCAAAGGCACTAATAGATATGTCTACTTTGTACCTCAAAAGATAAAAATACACACATATTACATATTTGATTTATTTGCTTTATGGGAGGACAGCATGAAATTTGATCCAAACAAATAATGCTTATCATTAGGATGCTCTCCATCCAACTTCCGATGAAGGAAATGGTCCTTTTTGCATGCACTGTAAGTAGGCACGTGATAATATAAAACTAAATGGTAGATCTGGTAAGATCATTTCCCTGTCAGGATGG
The DNA here is from genome assembly GCF_028885625.2 of Pongo pygmaeus. Lineage (NCBI taxonomy): Eukaryota > Metazoa > Chordata > Mammalia > Primates > Hominidae > Pongo > Pongo pygmaeus. The sequence goes on along the minus strand of NC_085930.1, from coordinate 181,433,685 downwards.
GCTCACTGGGAGTAAGTTACTTTAAATGAATCACAACATGTTCCAGACATGGGCAGGGCTCAAGCCTGAACTTTGATACACAGAATTCTCCAACAGGTGACTCATGGGTTGCATCTGACCCAAGACACATGTGTATGTGTGTGCGTGTGGTGGCAGTGTGCAAAAACATAATGTTCTGAAGTATTAGAGCCACCTATGAATTAAAGGATACAGGCAATGACCATCACAAAAAGAGACAACCAGACACCATGCATTCCTAATAAAGGACTATGTCACTACCTATAAAACTGTCTTGGCAGAAAAACTGAACCTGTATCTGATTAAACCTCTTCATCCTCATCACTTTATGGGAAATATAGAGGACAGGAGAACAATATTAAGCAACACAACACAGATGCAGTCAGCCAAATTCATACTTGTGGAAGACTCTACGGGACAAATAAATTAATCTAACAAGCTGCAAGAAAGAGAAAAAGATAAAGGGAAAAATGAATGGATTAAAATAAGTTTAAGACATATCAACCAAACCACATATTCACACATTTGAATTCCAATTACAAAAAACTAAAGAAACAAAATCTTCATTCTTAGAACTGAGGAAATGGGAACAGTCCCCGGATTGTGAAGACATTTCAGGTGTGTGTGATGATGGTAATACAGCTTATAGGTGAAATAATATGATGTCTGAACCTTACTTCAAAATCATCAGGGCAGGGGAGAGGTAAGTGAGGACAATGAGCTAATAGAAGTTGAGTGATGAGAGTTCATTAAACTACTACTATCTAAACTAGTATCTACTTCTGACTGTATCTAACATTTTCTGAAATAAAAAAGTAAAAATTAAGCCTTCACTGAAAAATATCTGGAGCTCTCCCATTTTAAAAACCAAACTTCTGGCTTCTCTTAAAAACTCAAGGTTTTAGCAACACTTGTTTTTTGTTGTTGTTGTTGTTGTTGTTGTTGAGATGAAGTCTCGCTCTGTCGCCCAGGCTGGGGTGCAATGGCATGATCTCGGCTCACTGCAACCTCTGCCTCCCAGGTTCAAGTGAGTCTCCTGCCTCAGCTCCCCGAGTGGCTGGGATTACAGGCACTTGCCATCATGCCTAATTTTTGTATTTTTGTAGAGATGGGGGTTTCGCCACATTGGCCAGGCTGGTCTTGAACACCTGACCTCAGGTGATCCACCCACCTCGGCCTCCCAAAGTGCTGGGATTACAGGCGTAAGCCACTGCACCTGGCCTCACTCGGCCCTCTTTCCTGCCCTGTAGTAACGAGCTAAATCTGTGGGCAGCTCCACGCTTCACATGGAGCAGGTGCTGAAGAGTTCGCTAGAGTCCCCATCATTCCTACTGTCTCCTCAGCACTGAGACTGCTTTTCAGCTGACCGTTACCCAACCCAGTTTAGCTGTTTAGGTTCTCTGCCTCCACCCAGTAAGTATGTCAGTTTGCAATGACTGGGCATTTGCCTACAAATGCAGAATTATACCCAGGCAGATCAGGTTCTACATGTTCACAAAAACAGCCGCCACCAAAAAACCATCTGGATAATAGAGCAGAGGGAGGGAGGCAGGGAAACAGCCTGCAAAGTACTAGCAGGATGCAGTCAGTTGTCTGGGGAGAGGTAAATTTGGTCTTAGTAAATTCTTTGTTCATTTTTAGTGGGATTCTTGGAGTCAGCAATCCATACCTCCTAGGCTGGAGAGTCATAAGTGATGGAGACTCCTGGTGGCCAGGCTGGGAGGATGGCAGTGGGCATAAAAGTAAAAGAACCTGATGCAGGTTAGAAATTTGAGGTTGTTGAAAACAGATAGTTGTATGGGCCAGATGGAGTTAGTCATTTTTCTTGCCTTTAATCTTAAACAATGTTATGGTAAGGGTCAATGCTTTTCACGCATAATATTTTGTCAGCAAGGGAAAAAAGATTATTTTGTATGGCAATATAAGTATACTGCATACAGTACAAAAATTGGCACCATACTTAAGTATCCCTTGATTACATCTGTCAATTATAGTAGTTCAGTAAATGGACAGCAACTTACTGTAATAGTGACTAGCAACATTTTTACCAATAACTTTTACAGAAAAGAAAAATCTCTACTAACGATGCTACATCTTAAAGAATACTGCAATTTTTTTTTTTTTCACATAATGGCAATGAATTTTCCATAGATATCATCATGTGAAAGGAGAAACTGTAGAGTATGGTCAGTTTCTTGGGTTAAATAAGTCAGCAAACAGTTCAGTTTTTGTTGCATTTATCCCAAGAAAAGAAAACATTTTTTTCTAACAATATAATTAATCTTGTTTTCACATTTGTTTCAGCTTAAATCCTGGCTAAATGCTTATGAAACAGGTGCTCCAAGAATTTCAGAAATATGCCTCCAACTTTTTCTAGCACGATGTAACATACTAGGAGCCACAATTTCTGGTCAATAACATGTATTTTATAATCCTTCACTGTGCTTGTCAACCATATTTTTGGAAATGTTTCGTTGCACAATTTTTCTGGGAAATGTCATTATATGATATCATCTCTGGGCAACTTGTTTGCCAAACTGTTTAGGCGGATGACTAGAAAACTGCTTCAAAATTTGCATGAAATTGCTATCCATTCCATCACTCAAATTCCTGATTATGCTATCGCTGATAAAAATATAAATTGTTGACTCCCACAGTAAAATGGTCATTGTAATGCCATTATTAATTATAGAACTACCAATTGAAAGACAAATACACTTTTCTGGCAAATGCATACACAGCATACATTTGTATATGCATAAATATTTATTTGTACAAATAAATGCATATATGTATAAAAGTTCATTTGTAAAATTACATATTTATATATATATTTAAAATATAATGTAATTTATTTACATATTGGATTTTTCTCATTCTCCACACAATCTCTCATCTCTCTCTGTCTCTCTCTCTCTCACACGCACACAAACACACACACATTCTGTCTCATGCGCACACACACTCTCTCTCTCTCACATATACACACAGAGACAGGAGATTTTCTATTAGTGGCTTTATACAATACATAACACAATGCCCTTCACAGAAGCACTGAATAACCTTGACAATTACAAATGGGTTCCTTTGAAATATTGTATGAACATTAAACCAAAAAAATCTGTGTTAAGAATAGGGTAACAAATATGAAAGTGATTTTAATAAAGATCCTTTAATAAAGGTCTTCCTAAATTTTGCTGATCAACGTATGCATCATAGAGGGGTATTATCTTCCTCAATCACCACTAGGAGATTAGGAGAAAAAAAGAATAGTGACTGAACAGACGTGTAAGAATGATACACAAAAACTCATAGTAAAAGTGGAAAAGAAGAAACATTTTGTAAACCTGAAATGTCTTGGAATATAATTTTCCATGTGGAATCTGGCTCAAATAGCATGTCAGATGCCAACTGAAGCAGCCACAGGCATGTGAGCTACAGCACTGTCTAAAGGATGCCACTAGTCTCAATAAATTCCCAGTAACAGTGAGTTGGTGGCAAGAGCTGTTCTGGTCTAGTAACTGAAGGCAAGTACCAGGCAGCTAAATGACAGAGCTTCATGACTGAGACTGCTATTGAAAAAGAAGAAGGTTTGTGTGTCTGATGGGTGAACTCATGCAATAATACTAATATAGGGGTGGGGATGGGTGGGAGGAGTTGATAATGAGAAAAAGCATTATATGAAGATATCAAGCAATCAATGTGAATAAGATAGAGTAGCAAAACAAAAAGTAACAAGGAATATAAGAACAGAAGTCTAGGTGAGACTTCAGTACATGATTTAAGACAGAAATCTTACACTCTTCATCAAAATGTGCAATATTAAGAATTGGAAGAAAAAAATGTACCTTGATTGTGCTACTAAAAAAAAAAATCTCAGTTTTCATAAGTGTCTCTACAGACTTCCATCACTTTCTAAATTGGTAATGCACAAACAAAAATGGCAAGGAATTTATTCACTTATTTATTTATTTATTTAGAGACAAGGTCTCATGCTGTTGCCCAGGCTGGAGTGCAGCAGCTGCAATCAGGGCTCACTACAGCCTCAACCTCTCTGCTCAAGCAATCCTCTCACCTCAGTCTCCTGAGTAGCTGGGACCACGGGCATACATCACCATACCCAGCTAATTTTTTATTTTTTGTAGAGACAAGGTCTCATTATGTTGCCTGGGCTAGTCTTGAACTCCTGGGCTCAAGTCATTCTCTCGCCTTGATCTCTCAAAATGCTGAGATTACAGGTGTGAGCCACTGCGCCCAGCCTAATTGTTTATTTTGCAGCTGTCCAGTAATGAAATTCTTCTGTAGTTGCTGTTATGAAAATTTAGTGAAGAAACTATTTCCACACAGCCTTTTGAGGCCTTATAGGTGACTGTTACATTTAAAATACTTGAGGCCACTCTACATGATAAAAGCTTACATTCCCAGAACTAAGAATATTAACTGGACTGCAAAAAGAGATTTTGCTCCTTGTTTTCAATGTCAAGTAAAATACATCTTCATCTCAATAAAAATGTGAATGATATGATCAAACTATATACAGATTCAAAGAACTTGCATCATTAAGTCCTTTTTATTTTCAGAGCATGGAAAAACTGCAACGAGCTTGGGAAAACCAAAAGGTAGCACTTATACATGACTTTACAGGTCTAAAATAGATTTGCACATATATGTCCTCTCATCCTATATTCCTGAGACTGGTATCATTATCATTCTCATTTTATAAATAACAAAGCAAGACCAAAGAAGTTTCAATGGCTCGCTTAAGCACACACCCTTAGTAAACGACAGAGCCATTAACTCCAAGTTGCAAGCCACGTCCACTATGCATCATGCTGCCTCACCGAAGCAATTCAAGGCAGAGGAAGCTACATCTAAATAAGAGTTGCAAGTGTTAAGATTCTTCTCTAGCCTAAAAAAGAAAAGATTGTAAAAGGAAAAAGAACGTATGATCTATATGGACTGTGCATTAGGCAGTGCACAAAGACTAAATCTGGACTACAGACATTTTTATTAGGAGAGAAAGGACGTTAAAAAAAATACTAAAATTGACCATCCCCAAGGAGAGAGAACTTTCTTATCTTCCTGGAAAGCAAAGAGGTAGAACAAATAACAGTTGGTGGCACCCTAGGTTGTACGTTTTTGGTGTCACATGTGTGTCAAATGCCAAATGCAAGGAGTCCCAAATGTGTCAGGAGAAAGTCTAGACCCAAGGCGCCTAGATGGTAACCACCTCATGCTCCCATCCTGTTCCTTTTGGGGAATCCATTAACTATTCTATCTGCCCAGAAGTTCAAGATGTTCATAGGTTTTGTCGGTAAAAATAGCTGATGAGCAAGTGTTCTCAAATTTACCCTTTGTAATAAGGGTTTAAAAAAAAAATGGAACAACAGACAGGATGGTAAATAAAGGGAAGGCTCTTCATGACATTTAAGTTTCTTAAAAAGGATATTGTAAGCTCATGAATGAGCAGGAAATTAATAAAGTAAACCTTTACTAACCACAGGAACAATAAACTGTTAAAGCACGGAGCAGAAAGAAACATATGTTAACAAAGAATAATAGATAATATTTACATGACTTTTACATTTTCTGGTTTTACATTTTCTGGTTTGTTGTTAAATTGACCATTTTGAATAATGGTTAAACCATTTCTATTATCATCTTAGCTTCACAAATTACACAGATCTTCTTGTACAGAGTGTGTGAAAAGCTCAATATGTTTAGGCGGAAGCTAATTGACTCAAAATCCAAAGTGTTGATTTAAACAGGAGGAGATGGTTGCAAGAGAGCTCATCTAAACAATATGATAGCTAAGCAGATGTGCGCTTCATGCCTTAAAACAAAACAACTTGCTCTGATATACACTGCTTTAAACTTATTTTTAAGAACTTATGCAGCTAATAAGATATTACATCCTCAACACACATCCTTGCTTTACTACCTTTTTTTTAACTGAGAAAATCATGGCAGAGCGTTCTATGTGAATTGACCAAAGTTAAAACAGCCCGTTCAGGGCAGAACCAGACTCACACTCAAGCCTCCTGGTAATTCATATACGCTCTTCGTACTAGGCTACCTTGCCTCCAACCTCATCCCGAAATCACAAAGAAACTCATGGTGTAAATTAACCTTTGGAAAGTATAATAATAGATGTATATTTCATGCTTACAATTTTATTCTGCAATCTTTACGTATGCATATATAATTGAAAAAAAAGGGAAAGAATGTGTTGTTGCACATCCAGTTAAATAAAACTATACTTTCTGGGAAACTTAAATATCAGATAAAATAAAGATTTAAAAAAAATTTTTTTAGTGTTTTGGGTCATATTCAGACCTGCTTATTGGCAAATAAATAGATGGATGTATCTTTAAAATAATCAGATGGTCTCTCTCAAAATTCAGATAACACTTTCCTCCTTACAGATCTGTGGTTGGCTGGGTTTCTTCCTAAAATAAGCTAGCCCTATCTTCCAGAGTAGTCACAGTAGAGATTCCAGAAAATCACGGGAGAGATTTCAGGCTACATACCATGCCACATGGGTTAACTGTTTAGCCAAATTGAGTTAATTCTCGTCAGAGATAATCTGATGCTTCTATTACTTGTCTTTTTCAAAATCTACCGGCTTTTAAGGTCTAACGGTGTGCTTGCAACATAGAAAGGGCTTCTTCAGTCATTTGGTCTGAATATACATACAGTTTATATGATGGTCTATAAGAAACACTGATATGCCCATGGTAACAAAAATTTCATTTGTTTTATAGAAAGAAACTGTTAAACCATAGTCCAATAGATCTTAGAAGACCATGTAAAATTACTTTTAAAATGTTTAAAATGATTTTCAGTGTTTAACACCTACTTTTCTGTTCACAGAAGCGCTTCTGTGTCTTCCCAATTACGATGCTCTTGAGAGTCAATGAATGGCCCATAAGCCATGGTTCTACAACCTTCAGCAAGGTAAGCAGCATTCACCAAAAACTTAAAAGGGAGTACATGTTTTTGCTTTAGCCACCTGGATTCTCCAATACAGTTTGGCTCTTATATCCTAACTCACCTCACATGATAATCTGTTGCTGGTCTAAGATCTTTCAGGTTACATTCTAATTCTTCTCCACTGTAAAGAAAAAGCATTCATTAGTTGCTAATTCCAGTTTCAAAAGCAAACGAGATTTGGAATTTGGGTGTCCAGTAATGTACTGACAATAATGCATGAACTAATATGTCAGATTCCACCATAAACCAGAAATAAACTTTCTTATTTGATATTATTATTTGTTTGGGACTAGAAAATCAGGTTCTTTTTAATGATGCCATCTTAGATCTCGAAAATGGCATGGTTAACTTACTAATAAAATTCTAAAAGATCTTATCACTTCTTACAAGTAAATACATAAAAGTAACTAAGTAAGCAAATGAATGAATGAACAAACAAATGAATAAAAATGATCATACCAGCTGTTAACAGAAGGCACTTTCCACACTTACCTTGGCAGGAACTTCAATTATCTCAACTCTGGACTGTCTTAACAAAAATCACAATCTCATTTCCTCACTTACCAATGCACCCAACAAATAGCTCTCTTCAATAAAATAAAACCATTTATGTCCTCAAAAGTTGCAACCGAACCTCAACTTAAATCATGAAGTAACCAACCAAAATAAGGAATGTTCTATTGAAAATTTTTAAAAAGGTTAAAGGTTATGTGTGCATGTGACTTGTTTTGTGTTCTTTAAGAATATCGGTGTCATAAAAGTATAAGAAATATCGTGGAAGTGTTCCGAATTAAAGAAGGCTAAAGAGACATGACAACTAAAGGTACTGTCTGACCCTAGACTAGCTCCTGCATGGGAGGGGGTGAAAACTACTTAATTTTTCAAAATAACAGGCATTATTTATAGACCAAGCGACAAAGCTGGAATATAGACAACAGATAAAAGTATTGTATCAATGTAAGTTTATGAAGTTATAATTATACTGTGGTTCTTTAAAAAAAATTCTTATAGAAAATATGCCGAAGTATTTTGTAGTAAGGGACCATTACATATAAAACTTATGAAAAAAATATGGATTGAGGACAGAAAGAGGAAAACAGGAAGTTCAAATGATAAAGCAGAGTATAAAGTTAAGAACAAGTGAATCTGGGTATGGAGTATATATGTATTCCTTGATTTCTCTATTTTGGGGACATCTTATAAGTTTGAAGTTATTCCAAATAAAAGGCTGGGTTTTTTTTTTTTAAGTTGTGAACTGGAAGCTGTGTCCAGACCTTGCCTGAAGCTCTGTTGTTTGGCCTACATTGTATCTTTAAAATATCTTGCATTTGTTCCAGACTTTGCCTGAAGTTCTGTTGTTTGGCCTACATTGTATCTTTAAAATATCTTGCATTTGTTCCATTAGTTTAACAACAGGGAAGTTTGTAAAATAATTCAGATTTTCAGCATCTTTTGAAAAAAAATTCAAAGAATCAGCAAATTTTAGCAACAATCGACTTAGGCTGAGTGGTGACTGCTTCCTTTCGATGGCAACAGGAGCTCTCCTGTTCACCTCATTTTCAGCCTTTCCACTTTGCTCATGTATGTTACCTGCTGAGCCTCTCTGGGCACGTGAGGCTCTAGCTCCTGCCACCAATGTTCATCTTGCATGAAAAGACTCCATCCACAGTTGTCCGGCAGTACACACAAGGAATCAGTACCAGGACCCCACCCCCACACAGTGTATACACATACTCAAGTCCCCAGTTGGCCCTGCATATCTGCAGGTCTCATTTCCCATGAATATTGTTCTGGTCTCCATGTGGCTGACAAGGAATCCGTGTATAAGTGGGTCCGTGCAGTTCAGACCTGTGTTGTTCAAGGGTCAACAGCATCTGTTCCTTGCCAGGCATGGGGGAGATGGCACTCTGTATTTCTTTAAAGTTGCTACTAATTCTGATTTTTCAGACTAGAATAAAATGGTGGTGAGCCAGAGTTAGGAATATCCTAAATACAGTGGGGAATCCCTCGAGTGTTATCAGAAGGGCAGTGATCTGGCCTGAGTTTGTTTCTGCAGTGAGTAGGCAAGCTTGTAGAAGAGCAAGAGTTGGGGGTGGAAGACCTGCAGGAGACTCCTGAGGGCTTCCAGGGAAGAGACAATGGAGGTAGCCTGGGTAGCAAGAGGAGGACACAGCAGCCACAGGGCTTGCGTCCTTAACCTCTGTCCCTCTTTCCTTGTCAGGGAGACTGTCCGTGGAGCAAGAATTAGGAACAGCAAAGGGGAGATACGCGTCTGTGGCACTGATGCAGCAGGAAAATAGGAGAGAAAAGCAACATCTCTGGCAGAAAAAGTGAGAATTGTGTGACCACATTATCACCCTGGGCACGGGCAGTCACTGGAGGGTCCACTCACAGGGAGGCCAAACAAGCAGTTAAAACAAAACTGACTTTCTGATTTCCTGCTCTGCAAATCTGAGCAGTACCCAGTAATTACAAAGAAGACAGACATGGCCCTAAAATGTTTCTCACATTTAGAACACAGTTATAAATCTTTTGAATGGTCAATACCTGGGAGTCCACAGAGCAGAAGGGGCTAATCCCTTCCCTGTGAGCTAAACTTTTGACCATTTAAGGCCTCGAAATGAAATGTTTTAAAGTATCTTTATTACAGGCTGGAAACTATTGTGGAAGGTAAGAAATAGGGTAAAACAGAAGGAAACATATTGTAGAACTTTAAAAAACAGGGCTACAAAAAGGTCTGGATCTAAAACATAAGCGGTCACCTTATAATCGCCCAATGTATGCAAAAACTAAAAGTCATAATCGCCTTTTGCTGACAGACATTAACAGAAAGTTTTCAATAATACTCTACTGACAGCAAATATAACCAAGTGATATATTACACCCATACCAAATAGCTCTAACTACTCATTTCCAAATAAGAATTACTCTGTACACAATGAATTCTTAGCATTATAATTATTACTAAATCTTAAAATAAACTAAAGGAAAATTTGCCAAGCCTATAAAGTTTTCCTTTGTTTTCTCCATTTTCCTTCACAACTCCAATTTTACAGTTTAGCAGCAAAGAAAAACGATAGAAACATACACAACCTGTAAATTATCTTGTATTTTCCATCTCGTCCTTTGTCTGATAAGGCAACCTCATAACTGTAGGGGAGGGAAAGACCACTGTGGGGTCCACAGGAAAGTCCAACAGGGGGAGCCCAGGACAACACAACTGCTCTTGCCTGAATATTAGAAACCTGAGGAAGAAAAACATGGGACAAAAGCATTCAAATCCATTTTACATTTTCAGAATCATTAGTAGTGGCATAAAACTGGCTCACAGTTAATCCAAGGTAAACTAGTTTAATTACAATGAAAGACATCTTATATGGTGCTCTCTTTCAAAGTCCTAGTGTCCAAAATATGGTTCTTGCAACATCTGTCCTTATAATGCCAACTTTCATCCAAATCCAGTGCAATTTGCATTCTGTCCTCCATAAAGTAAAATAATGTCATGCGAGGGAATTTTTTTTTTAACGTAAGTAAAAAGCTGAAGGTATGATTTCTACATTATGTGGAAGAAGCCATACCCACAGGTACTTTGATCTGGTTTCAAGCCTTGCATGGTGTCACATCATTCTTCAAAGCTAATACCTTTCCAACAATACCCCCTGAAGTCCTGCAGATTCCCAGGAGAACCCAATGGGTGGAGAACTGGAACTAAGGACCAGGCTGATATGGGATTAGTATCATTATAGAAGTGGAGATGTTTCACCTCTCTAAGCTCTGCTTTTATACTTTTGATTTAGCCTCTACTTCAGATTTCATTTGAACTGAAGACTCTGGGACTTAAAATACCCAGAACCTTCTTAAAATACTACTCTGAGACATGTTTTACAAAATCTACTCCATCTTCCAGAGGTGTTTATGAGGACTAAGCTCCGACTGGCCACAGCTGTAACCTGTTTATTGATAGACCCTGCATGGGCTTCCTTCCTGATATGGTTTGGATTTGTGTCCCCGCCCAAATCTCATGTCGAATTGTAATCCCCAATCTTGGAGGAGGGCCTGGTGGGGGGTGACTGGATCATTGTGGTGGACTTCCCCCTTGCTGTTCTCCTGGTGTGAGTTCTCACAAGATCTGGTTGTTTAAAAGTGTGTGGCACTTCCCCCTTCTCTCTCTCTTCCTCCTCCTCGGGCAACGTAAGACATGTCTGCTTCCCCTTTTCTTCCACCATGATTGTAAGTTTCCTGAGGCCTTCCCAGCCATGCTTGTACATCCTGCAGAAGCATGAGTCAATTAAACCTCTTTTCTTCGTGAATTACCCAATCTCAGGTAGTTCTTTATAGCAATGCGAGAACAGACTAATACACTTCCCTTCTCTGTCTCAGTTCCCTTGTCTCCAACCAGGGCTTCCTGGGTCACATCCCCACATAAACTATTTGCACTCAAATCTTTGTTTTAGAGACCATTTCTGGAGAAACCCAACCTAAAATATGATCTAATTATTTAAAATAAATCTAAGGACAAAACTTTAATGCTGTAACTTTCTAAAGGCTATTCTATTGCTATCTAGATATCGGTCTGGATAGCATATTAAAAACAAAAAAGACTTAATACAGATGCTAAAGCTTAATGTTCACAAAGACTTTATAGCTGTAGATTATTAGGCTGTAGATGGAGACAGGTAAACTGTTCAGTCCCTTTTTTTCCTTCTTCCATTTTTGTCACTATCGGATCCATATAAAGATTATTGGAATTATTAAATACTTGAAATACAAATAATAAATATGGAAAATGAATGCAGAGTCTCTCTTCAGTCTGTCCTTCACTACATTTTTAGTGGAGATCACTTCATACTATTTATTCCATATAAATAGAATATCATGATATATTTAGCCAATTATTTAGTCAAACTCCTGCTCATCCTTAAAGACCCCAGCCCGGCCTCACTACCTCCCAGTAGCCTTCTCTAAATTATCTCATGCATTGTCACTCCTCCCACGTTCTACAGAATCTTGTGGATACTGCTATAACTGCTAATCACATTATGGCCTTTGTCTACCTCCCTTGGGCTTTGAGACTCCCTAAGGACAGAATCCAAGTCATATTCAACTGTGATCAGTGGTTGCTTAGTAAATGTTTGTTGAATAAAAAATCTAGGGAAATAAGATAGTCTGAGTTTCTGACACAGACTATCAGAAGATGGTAGGCTTGCATTACACATCTCTTTAAAACATCTGAAGAAGACTGCTATAGCTCCAGACTAGCAGCTCCTCTTCTCCACCCCTCCAACCCATCTGCACCACGACGCTGTGAGCAACCCTCCAGGATGCTGGCCTCTCTTATGTCCTCTCGCACACCCGTGGGACTTAGCTTTCAACTCTCCTACTTCCTTAGCTTTAAGCAACTTCTCTTGGACCCAGTTCAAATGCTGCCTTTGTTTATTCATTTAATGGTCATACCTCACCCTGTGAGGGGCTGTGGATACAAAGATGAGTAAGGTATGATCTTTGGCCTCAAGGAGCCCCAACCTGTTGAAGAGAGACAGGCACATGAGGGGCCTCATGGCAGATATACTGAACACAGAGGGACTCAAGTGTTCTGAGACTGATTCTGGACAGGTTTCTGTACTGTCTGCACTGTCAGATTCAACCACTCTTCTTGGTACTCTTGCCATATTTTCTGTCCCTGCATTTGGTGCATATTCCATTACACAGAGCATTACTTGGTTATTTGTTTGTTGTTTCTCTACCTAGATTTTAAGACAGCATTTCTAACATACAACAGTATATCTGCTCAATTCCTTCACATACTATTAATGAGTAATCCTGAGGTATTGGGTATCATATTTTATTTTTAACGTGGGAGATAATTTGTTACAAAGAGTTTGGTTTCTTGGAAGAAAAGAGGCTCATTAGGTACTGGAAAACACTCAACCAAGGTGACAAGTAGCTGCTTTGCACCCAAGAACACAGAAGATAGTAACACTGATTCCATGAATGGCGGTGTGAAATAACCATGTCTCAAAATTGCTCAGTCAAATGCCAACATTCTAGATACCAAACAAATACCCATAAAGTCACAACCCTTTAAACTCTACCTTTTATGTCAGCTATGACAACTTTACTTTTTTCCCTTAGGACTTGGTTCAATTATTATTTACCTGAACAGAGAAATACAACACTTGAAGCATCAACTAAAATAACATTCACTTTTTCCCTAGAGTCCCTAAGCAAGCCTTCAGGATGTACACTGTCATCAGCATGCAATGCAGGTGTTGGTGGAAATACATTCTTCCAATGTGCCAGCCTATCAGAAATGCAGTTTGAGAACTCAGCATCATTCTCAAAGGAAAGCGGTTTCTGTGAATTCTTTCCTTGAGCTAAGCAGCCTGACACCCAGATCATGATGATGTTCTGGGGCCAAATCCTTCTTGTCCTCCTGCTCTCTCCCTTTCACTGACCCTTGGCCTGAGGTTTCCCTTGTTTAGGCAATGGAATCAGGAGAAAAAGATCACTTAGTCTCCATTAGGACTTGGAACTTGTTTCCACTTAAGGCTGATTCCAGAAACTGACATGCTGTCTTTCAAGAGAACGTCACTGGAAGGTGAATTCTCAGCACTAGACATATTTACTCCAAGTGTCCTGGGAGGTAATGCCTTAATGAGAGATTTGGAACTCTAGGAACTCTATCTAGGTTCATGCCTATTTCAGAGCAACAACACTCATATATGACCTTCACATTGCAAGTCTCTCTGTGTGTGCTGAAACTTTCTTGCCAGCAGTGACCACCAAGCTTAACTAGGGCACGGCTAATTTGATCATCACAGTGATCACCATGGCTGTTGTTCCCCTCACCCCTGAAAAAAGTTTAGAAGCCATAAAACTAACTGACTTCCTTATATTGAATTAACCTACCATAACTAGAAAGTCAATCTCCTTTTTAATGGTGATAAAAGGGGTAATTTCTAGTTATAAAATTATTGGACAAGGTGCAATCTGACATTTGTTTCTGCAATAGTAATATAAAGGGGTCTGTTGCACAGATTACTAGTATACATTTGCATATGAATTATTTAAACTAAACTGCTTTAGAGCACCTTGAAGGACTCACAAAATTACTTCCTACTACTAAGTGGTCACATACTATATTAGAAATCATTCCTGTCTATTTATTAAATGTAGATTCCAATTTGAAAGCAGTTCAATAACTGCTATAAAAGAGTCTGTTGTACAGGTTACTAGTGTAAGTCTGCATATGAATTATTTAAACTAAACTGCTTTTGAGCACCTTGAAGGACTCATAAAATTACTTCCTACTTGTAAATGGTCACATACTGATTAGAAATCATTCTTGTCTATTTATTAAATGTAGATTCCAACTTGAAAGCAGTTGTTCTGTATGTGTGTGTATAAGGAAATTATAAAACTGCATTGTCCTGTAGCTATTTGATATGTAATCCATAGCTTGCTTTCTCCTTGCACCTTCTCTCCTGTTCATCCCAATATTTTAATACTATTCTATAAAATTTTCCATTTTTTTCTGAGATTTTATTATTATGCAAATGATAGTACTTGGATCAGAAACATCATTTATTCTCATAGTTACTAAACTGTTTCTTTCATGTTCAAAAATATTTCCTCGTACATTGGTAGCTTCTAAATTTGCTCTGGCCTTTGGATTTAACTATGTGGGAGGCCTACTGATCTAATTAAAGAGTACACTAAGGAAATATTACCACACAAATACTGGCTTCACTTCTAAAGGATCATCATGAGAAACACCACCACAAAGGAAAATAAATGAAAAAGGAAAAGGTTAAAGAAAAAGGATACTGAAATCTAAGAATTTCAGTCATCTGTTTTTATGATTCCTTAAGTGCTAAGAGCCGCCTATCTGCTCCCAGATGCACTACTGTTTATCTTTCAAGGGATTGCTTCTTACAGGGGAAGTGTTCCTCGCAGGTCAGTTTACTCGCTTCTGGAACCGACAAATCAATTGTTCCAACAAGCTAAACATTCGCGGATGGAAACAATGCAGAACCACAATTCCAGGTTACATTATTTATATCCTGAAAATAAACAGCCCACCAGTCTATGGGAGACTACATCTAGCACCACCACCAGAGAAGGTCAGACCACATTAGGCTCGAGATGGCTGGCTAATTCCTAAGCCACTCAGAATAATATCAGGCTTATTGCTCTGTCATGGTGGAGGCTATACCAGTGAAGTCCCCATAGCACCTAACTGTTCCAGTCCCAAGATAAATACCTAGTATACTTGTATACCATTATTAATAAAATTAAAATGAAACTAAGTATTTGGACCTTTTAGTAGCTGGGTCTCTGAAGAGTAAAAGACATGCTCAATTCAGGGTGCCCAAAGTTCTAGAAAGATGACTGGAATCCACAAGTTCTGCATCTAAATAAAATTATCTGCAAAACCTCAAAGCAAAATATATGCCTTTTATTTAGAGGTGCTACCAGTTGTGGCTGAAAGGAACAAAAAATTAAATAATCCTTTTTACAACTGTGCGCCCAACTTTGCATGGCTCTGCTTCTTTCCCTGTCAGATGGCCTGATACCTCTTCCTTCCCATGTCAGAGGACAGAAGTTTCACTTTTGCTTAGTGATATGCTACAAACCATAAATACTGCATTCCAAGTACATAATTTACTTCTCATATAGTCCCACGTAGTATTTCTTATCCTACCTTTCAAAGATGAGGAAACTGAGGCACAAGGAAATGATATCACTTACCCAAGGTCACAAAGACAGGTAATAGCCAATGCAAGTCCCAACCCAGAGGGCCAGATTGCAAAGCACAGGCCTTCCCCTCTAGTGGCTGCTGCCTTATACTCTGGCGGAGGCACATCCTGAGGCTGGTCAGACTTCCGGCGTTTGTGCCCCCTGCCAGAACCCAGCTACAGCCACACACTTCTTCAGCAAAGATCTATTAAGGGTTCACTATGTCCCAAGGACAGTGCTAGGTATTAGGAGCAAAAAGTTAGATAACACATAATCACAAACAAGAACTTCAGAGAGAAAAGTGGTACGAAGAGGAGAGACAGAAACTGCATAAACAACTAATTGGGCTGGAAATAAACAGTGGACTGTCTCAGGCAATAACATTTATGAGGATCAGAAGGGGAGTGTGGTAGGTCCCCAAAGAGGTCCACATCCTCGTCCTTGGAACCTATGAATATATTACCTTATATGGCAAAAGGGACTTTGAAGATGTGACTAAGTTAAGGCTCTCGTGAAGGGGAGACTTAACCTGGATTATCTGGCTGGGCCCAGTAAAATCACAGGGGTTCTTGTAAGTGAAAGAGGGAGGCAGGACAGTGAGAGACAGGCATGTTAGAAGCAGAAGCTGGGGGAATATGGCTGCTGACTTTGCAGACAAAGCCAAGGGATGCAGGCTGCCTTTAGAAACTGGAAAAGGCAAGAAAACAGATTATGTCCCAAAGCCTCTAGAAAGAAATACAGCCCTGCCAACACCTTGATTATAGCCTAGCCAGAGACATTTTGGACTTTCTGGCCTCTAGACCTTTATGACAATAAATTTGTACTGTTTTAAGCCATTCAATTTGTGGTAAATCATTACAGCAGCAATAGGAAACATATAGGTGGAGAGAAAGAGAAGTTGTTTTAGTCATGTGCAAAAGCAGGAGGCACGAACAAGCATGGCACTCTTCATACGAACTCCCCTTGTCTGATATGCCTTCAGCCCAGGCAACCTGGATACACTTACACTGCCAACCAGAGAACCAGACATGCAGGGTGGTTAGCACCAACCACCACCCATATGCTGGCAAAGCAACTTGTGTCCAGAGATGCCCACTTCCTATCAGGTGATTTTCATCAAACCGCTTAAAAGGTAGGGTGTAGTATTTTGGCAAGTTCAAGCCTCACTCTTAAAAAGGGCACGAGATATAAATGCTGATCTACAGATCTTTAATGACTGTGGAGTGTGTAACTACTTGAGGCTTTGTTTCTACTCACCTCCAGAAAGTTTCTCAACCTGCCTTTTCCAAACCTAGAAAGATAATGTGCTGCTTATGCTACAGAATTAACAACTCCAGCTTTATAGGACTAAGGAAACTCTTCAGCTATACTGACTACGTCTGTGCCCATCTAAGCCACACTGATATGGAAATGTTATCTTTTGACTGAATTTCTCACTCAAAGGCCACTTCAAAGGTTTGGAGGAGGGTAATGAGACAGGATGGAGTCCAGTTAAGCTGGCTGGCCCTGCAGACAGGCTGTTACCTTGTGGCATTTACCTGAGTGAATTCACCAGGTCCGGGCCCCTGCCCAGTGACTCAGACAATCTAGCCGGTATTCGAGAGTCAGACTTGAATGTCAAACTATAAGACTTATGGAATCAGATATATACAATCAGATTGCCAGTTAATTGATTCATAATGAGAAACAGAAGTATCTGGTAGATTAGACAGCACTATCAACCTGCCTCACATACTTTCTCTCTATTGGCAACAAGGAAGTCAAATTCTCAAAAGGCTACTAAGTGGGCACCAAATGAAAACAAGGGGAGTTATCTACATGATTCAGGGGCCTAAAGGCACTACGCCCTGAGAAGCCAATTCTCTGTGATGGGTACAGAACGGCCTGGCCAGGTTGTCATGGATAGAGCTAACATCTGTGTGCTTCTGTAGCCAAAGCAATCCTTATTTCCAAATGATACAGACAAAAATTCTCAGATGACGCTCTTAACCTATATATTTTACAACACAGCTACTTACAAAAAGCCTATTACTCTGCCCTAAAACCTCAAAAGATTAAATGCCTAAGAAATACTGCATCAAGAAAAAGGACCAATGAATCTAAATATGGCTTTTATCTTGCTAGAGCCATCTCACCCACAAGAAACAGAGATTCTGTCACTTCTTCAGCAGAGCAGTGACTAGCAATATCTGAGGAAAAGCACTGTGTACACAAACAGGATTAAGAAGTGACTATGGAGTTCTGAAACTACGTTTGGGACCATGAGTGAACCCGCTGCTCTGCCCTCTCTCTCTGATTATGACTCCTCTGTTTTCCTCACAGATTTTTCTTCTTTCTGCTACGCTACAAACATAAGCTTTTTCCATGATTCTGCCCTTACACCTTTTCCGATCTCTCCCTTATACTGCACCCCCTGTCTGCAAAGCTATCATCCAATCCTACAACATGAAGTATCATTGCTATGCATGTGATCTCCCTGTCTTGTATCTTGTTCCTCCTCGCTCCTCAGCATCGGCCTACCAGACATTTGCGACCGCCCGCTGTATCTATCTTTCCAGATTCCCTGACAGTGAAACAAACTCAGCATGTCCAAGAATGGCACTGAAGATACAAAAAGGACAAAGATGTGAACCTGTTCTAGAGAAACCACAGACCGGGAAAGACACAGAAACAAGTAGATGCAGTACAATATACTAAATACAATAGCAGAAGTCCATGAGGGGCACAGCAAAGCTGGGGGTAGAGCCTCCCACTTGATGGGCATGGACAGCAATCAGGGAGGCGTCTTAGAGGAAGCAATTCCTGAGAGGAGGCATCCAAACCCGAAAGCCCAGTTATCCTTGACATTTGATATCTATTCTAACAGGTTATAGTGCCGTATTCATCTCTAGAATGGCTCTAGTATCTGTCCCCTGCTGCCTGCCACACAGATGTCACCACCCTAATTTTGACTCCCATAGCCTTTCACCAGGACTACAGTAGTAGATTCTAACACTGCTCTTCCCTGCATCTATCTTCTTCTCACTCCAACTCATCTGCCAACTGTTTGATCATTCTGAAAATGGAGCCCTGATTACATAACTTCTTTGCTCAAAAACCCCCAGTGGCAGCCTGCTCCTCACCAGACTAAGTACAGACTCCCCGCACCCCTCCCAATGGCAACACCCCACTCCTCTACAAGTGCCTTATTATGCCTGTCCTTCAACACACCTCAAGCTTTTAGGTTGTCAAATTCAACTACGTACCCTGAGGCATGTTTGGACTCTTCTGTTAAAAAGCCTCAGTATTTGAAACACATGCAGAATCAAGGTTTTCCAATTCAGCTAGGAAATACTCCAAAGAACTCTGGCTCTCTAATCTCAGATGAAAGGCTGAATCAACATTCTGAATTTTTCACTTGAATTTCAAAGCACCTGGCAAAATCAAAACCTCACCACTTCGACCATTTTTTTTTCTTGCCATTGCACCCAATGTTCTGGACTTATTTTTCACAGCTAATATTTAAATATCTTTTTGAAGTTTACTTGGAAAAATACTTGGGATTACTGAGGTTTTCAAAAATTATTACTACATTTATATGGTTAAAAAAAAAAAAAAAACTACCAAAAGAAAACTGTAGACTGAAAAGAGAGAGAAAAAAAAGAATCTTTGGAAGGAATATCTAATTGCATTCAGAATACCTAAATAAAGAAGACATTTCAGTAGATTATGACTACACAGGAGGCTGCTGTTCTATGTCTCATGCTCCATTAGTAACTGAACTGAACACTATTTCATAGTTGATGAGTAATCTGCAAAGGCAAGGAGCCCTTTTGCTTACCTACTGTGTGGTGGAAAAAAAAAAAGCACATTTGAAATACTTTAAAAAGTGTCATTTATGCTGAGAAATCCAGAAGACATACCTGTGGTTTCTCTATTCCCGAAAGAATGTCTTGCACCCTCTTTACTTCCAACTCATATTCTGCATTGCGAAAAAGAAAAAAGGAAAAACAATACCATTAGAAGGCAGTAAGGTTGTCAAGTTCCTTCCCCAAGGCCTTTTAACTGGAGTTATCATTAAATCAGTTGCCTGTTATCATGAATTTTTGATATTACAAATGTTACCAGGAAAATCAGGAATGAAGGTGCCTTTAGGGAATGGAGTTTCACTATGGTTCACCGACTTGTCACTGTATAGTTTTAAGTGTTCACGATGTTAACGAGATTAACACAGGGTTCCATTTAACATTTAATAATTTAACAGGCAACAGAGAATAAAGGGTCCTAAGAAGGGCAAGTGGAGGGACCAATGTACCTGGAAACTGAGAGTAATAAGATGCAGTTGAAGAGACAATGGTTATTCCATTCAGGGCTGTGAGCTCAAATCTTTGAGCTGTATTTTTACTTGTTTATTTACTTGTTTTTACTTGTTTACTTAAGTTCACGTTTACGTTCGACGGGCAGCCACTGGGGTGTCTAAGAAAAGGGACAGATATGATCTTCTTTTGAGCTTGAAAAGATGTGTTTGTCTTCTGTGTGAACAACGGATATATGGAAGGTAAGCAAGGGAGCAGAAAGACCAGTCAGTGGATTGCTGCAGTGGCCCAGGCAAAGGATAGGCTAGAGCTGGCCTGGGCTAGAGCTGAGAGTAGAGACAGTGAGACAGGACTAGTTGAGGAGGTGTGGGTGCTGAAAGACTGGATGTGATGGGTAAGGGTGAGGAAACATGACACACCAAGGATAATTCCTAGTCTTTGGCTTGCTCAACTGGATGGATGATGGTGCCTTTTAATAACATGAGGGAAAGGGGCATGTTTTTGGGGTGGGGCAATAATTAGGTTTTAGAAATGAAAGAATAGTGCTTGGAGAAGAGAGTACGAGGAGGGGAAGGATGTGTACAAAAAAAGATAAGTGATAGAACTTAAACTTAAGAATCCGCAATTTGTTAGAGGATCTTCTTGATTTTCACAGTGGGCTTGATGGAATCTAATTTTGAGTTTATAGTAGACTCCATTTAACCTAGTTTATGAGCTAAATGCTAGCGAGATATGATCACTAAGACATATGTCCCTGCCCCTAAGATATTTCAAGTCTAGTGGAGGGAGGTGGGAAGAATGAAACCAAATAGGCAATTACAGTGCCTTGTGATGGGTGCTGTAGTAAAGGTAACCCAAAACAGGGCATTCGAGATGGTTTTCCAGGAACCAGCATTTAGCTGAGCCCTGTGTATAATAAGCAGGCACTTGGAGGGGAAGGGGGATGTGGACCTAAGAAGTGAGAGATGGGTTAATACGCCCAGCTCTGCACAGACCTGTTTGTCCTTATTGTTCAGGTTTAATCTTAAAGTCATCTTTTCAAAAAATCCCACCTTAACTGCTACACCTGACCCCAGCCTCATTTCTGTCACTTTTACATCCTATTTCCTTATCAATTATCAAGATCTGAAAAGAATTATCTTGCTTATTTGTTCCCTTGCTTACTTCTGGTCTTTCTTACTAACAAACATAAGATTGAGGAAGACAGAGACACCACAGGGTCTGCAGTAGGCAAATTTTTTCCTAAAGAATCAAATAAATATTTTAAACTTTGTGAGCCACATATAGGTCTCTTGCATATTTTGTTTTTTGTTTGTTTTCATAATGCATTAAAACTTTAACAACCTCTTAGTTTGTGGGCCATACAAAAGCAGGCTACAGGTAGGCTATATAGTTCAATGACACCTGCCCTAGGACAAAATCACCATTTACCCGCAGCACCCAGCACAGGCCCTGCATGTGCAAAGCTCAACAGATGCTTCTTGACTAAATAAATGAACAAAGTCTATATTAAAAATAACAAAAACTTGTAGTTGGCACCACTCCAAACTTTAAAAGGACTTGTTCCTTATTTTTTTTCCTGTTGCGTTCTATTTAGTAGGACATGCTACCTTTAGTCTGGTGAGAAAAACAAATGGGCTGGTGGCAATATCACGGTTTTGAAACCTGTAGCCTTTTAAAAGAAAACCCACATTCAAAAGACCCAATGTCACAAGCTCATTTATAACTATGTATTCATGTTAAGATATAAATTGTATCCATAAATCAAAAGTTGACATACCCTGACATTTTCTGGAAGCCCCTGCTAAGTAAACTGTAAATATTATATAATCTCAAAAGTTAACTGTCGGTTAAAAAAAATCAAAACAAAACATAAGCATAGTCACAATAAATGAACTGGTTCAGTTGTTAAAGACAAAATGTTCTCAATTTCTGGTTATTCTAGAATTTGAAGGACCCTATGGTTTCAAACACTCACATAGCTATGTTCAAACAACCAGCTGAAGGAGGTAACTGTTTCCTCTTGCTATGAAGAAGGCATTTAGATTATCTTAGAAAGGCAACAAGTCAGACCCTATCCTTGGAGTAATAAAAGTTTAGAACAGGGATGATCACCTACTTAACACAGAAGGAAGGGAAGAATTAAAGGGATCTGCAAATAAAACATCCTCAGGACTATGCACTAGAAATACACTATAAAAGAACAGAGTTAAAACAGGATGCTTTGTCCCACAAAAACTGGAAAGCCCCCTCCCACCTTGCTTTCAAATACACATGACAGAAGAAATGGTTACGCTTTTAACAGAAAAAAAGAAAAAATAGAGAAAGAGACTAGATTAAAAGGAATAATAATAATAAAAAAATCTGTCCAAAATAAAAAAAAAAAATGAGTTTCAGGTAAGAGCCAGAAATACAAGGGAAAGATCCTCCTGAGATAAAAACAACTTCCAAAGAGAGGTCAGGACTTGCCTTGTCTGTTTGCCTTTGATTACAATCACAAAAACTGACATTTCCTGAGCACCTACATACGTGCTCGTCGATGCATCATCACCTTGCTAATTTTAACAATATCCCCTGCAAGATGGACATTCTCTGCTCCATTTCACAGTGGTGGATAGGAACTTATGCTTACTTAGCTCATCACAGTTCTCACCTCCAGTGCTAGGCACACCACCCATAGGTGTCTTTGTTGACTGAGGAAGGAAGATAAGGAACAAATGAGGAAACTGAGGCTCAGAGAGTAGATGTGATTTCTCCAGGGCCACAAGTCTAATACATGGTCCCAAAGCAAGTAGTCCTTTGACTATATCATGAAGAGTTAATAGAGATCTGGGGATCCCAAGGGAGAGGACACTGAGAAAGAAAACATGGGTTGATACTGGTAGGGTGTTGGCCTTGAGGTGGATGGGAGAAAGAGAAGGCAGCAGAGGAGACCTGCTCAGTCCTGTGGGAAGGTTTATGTTGGTTTTCTTATTTGCTTTTAACTTAGAAAAAAGGTTGTCAAATGAATAGAGCAAAGGCCACCTATCTGCTGGGAATGTATACGAGAAAAGGAAGAATTTAAAAAGTGGGCCTTGAATGGGGCCAAATAAACAAAGGATGCTGAGAAGATCAAAAATAAAAATGGCAGGGCATGGGGAGGGAAGGCAGTGACAAACCAATCACTGCCCTATTGTGTCTGGTCACTATCCCTCATATTAGGAGAAACGTGGTACCAAGGCCAGATGGAATTCTGTCTTCTTTCAAGCTTCTAATTTTAAATATGGGAAAAAAGAGAGAAAAATGCACTTATATTACATTTATTTAATTTAACGCTTTTCCATTCATGCTGCCACAGACTAAGAAGGAAAAGGTAAATAAAACCCATGCACACAATTTGCACCAAACAAGAGTAAAAATAAAATTTGTTTTAAAGTGACAGTTACTTCCCACATAAACAATCAACTCTTGTATGAAAGCTAACAGTCTAGTATGAAAATGTCAAAATTCACAACTCTACGACCTAAATAAGCGAGTTAACTAAGCTCTTGGCCTATCTCACCCTAAGCATGATCTAAGTGTGCCTCGAAGTACACTGAATGACCACTCTTTCCATAAAACAGTTTCAGAGCCCAGCTGTACAAAGAGTGTATGTCAGAGTTTGGATGAAGCTATTGTTTGGTGGCATGCTTTCTTTGTTTCCTTTTTTGTTTTTTTTCTCGTCTCTCTCATATACACACCTCCCATATTGTGAAGGAAAGAAGAATAACTAATACCCTCACAAAAATAAGCAAACAAAACAAAAAAATTATGCTGATTTGCCTTTAGGATATCTTCTTTTATTCAAGCTGAAAGTTCTGTCTTGTTTTTGTTTCTTCCCCTCTTAAGAACTTGGTATTTGGTGTGTGCCAACTAAACAAGACATTGCCCCAGAACTGCACAAATGCAAGGTTCTGGTGCAAGGTCAGAGGACAAGTTTCTTATTCTTCATTCTCAGGGGCTATTTTCCACCTTCTGGTGTGCAGTAAATAAATTAACTCAGACAAAATCATGTAAGCAAACTCTATGTTTCTTATTCCTTACACTGAAGCAGCCACAAGGTAAGTAAACAGATCGAAACCATTTTCCACCTGATTCAACCTTGCTGGTGACCACGGCTGGGGTGAATGAACATGAAAACCATTTTCTACATTGCTGCCTTCTTAGCAGTTGAATGGCATTAGCTAGGCGTGGCGGTGCACAACTGCAATCCCAACTACTCAGGAGGCTGAGGCAGGAGAATCGCTTGAACCCAGGAGGTGGAAGTTGCAGTGAGCTGAGATCGTGCCATTGCACTCCAGCCTGGGCAACAGAGCAAGACTCCGTCTCAAAATATAAATAAATAAATAAGTAATAATAATAATAAGGCACTCTTGGATAGTGTTTCACACAGAGAAGGGTCATTTTGTTTTGCAGATATAGGCACATTCTATGGCAGGAAAGTTTTTGAAAAGCAGCTAAGTTGGGAGCCTCTAATTCAAACATGTCCACAGTCAGCTGAGAACCAGCCTATCTGGAAATGCTAAAAAAGGAAAAGGGGGCTCAGCTTAGAGACACAAGTCTTTCCTTTTCCTTAAAAGCAAATCTCCTACACCAAGGAAATAAAGCATTTTTAGTAAAGGGAAGGTTGAAATAAAAATACACAAGCAAAGCAAATCGTTTTTTTCAAAAAAAAAAGAAAGAAAGAAAATACCCACACACATAGAGGGAAGATGTGTCATATGAAATTTAAATTTTCCATAAATAATGGTTTTCATGTTTGCTCCAAAAAGAAACCTAAGTTCAGACTGTTTGAATAACTGTTAAGACCTAAACTAATTAAAATATCCTCCTTTATAAACATACTTTACTTCTTTGGTTTATTTCACATTTTTTCCTTCTTAGAAAAGAAATAGAGCTACACACTTAGCTACTAGCTATAGAATGTATTTCTGGTTGTAACAGCTCTATCATTCCAATGGGATGACATCAACATTATTTCTCTCCAAACCTTCTGTCTAGTTCTTATCCACAAGGCTCATTTGTAGATATGCCTGTCAAAACATCATATGCTGTCTCAGATCTGCCAAGGAGCTGACATAGCTACTCTCTTTAACAAATCATGTATAATGAACTAGGGGCGTGGAAAATGTGTGGCTTCTGATCATGCTCATTTTGGAGATAAGAAGCCTAAAGCCAATAGTAAACAATCAATATAAAAACAAACAAACAAAAAAGAAACAGAAATAAATAATTTTAGGTGAAAACGAAAAATGTGACTACTGAATAATAAGGACAAGCTAGATACCCTGTCAATGCCTACTAATGCAGATAAACATGAATGGGGACAAAAGAAAACAATATTAAGAATGTGTGTTGATGGCTGGACGTGGTAGCTCATGCCGGTAATCCCAGCACTTTGGGAGGCCAAGGCGGGCAGAAAGCTCGAGCCCAGGAGTTCGAGACCAGCCTAAGCAACACAGCAAGACCCCATCTCTACAAAAAATACAAAAATTAGCCGGGCTTGGTGGCACATGCCTGTAGTCCCAACTACTTGGGAGGCTGAGGTGGGAGGATCGCTAGAACCCGAGGAGTTGAAGCCTGCAGTGAGCTGAGATGGCACCACTGCACTCCAGCCTATGCAACAGAGGGAGACTTGTCTCCAAACAAACAACAACAACAACAACAACAATGAATATGTGTTGAATTGCTTTTCTACTCAGAAAAAGAATATTGGCCATCTTCGATTTTGAAATATTACTTATGCTGGGAAAAAAAGAGGAATCAATAAGTGCATACAAAAGAAGAATTAATTATCTAAGACTCTCCATTTAGTGACTATGATCCACAGTTAGTGGTTTTAAATAGAAATATTAAAGATGAGTAAAATCACAACACGAAGAATAAACTTGCATGATATAAGGACAATGCAGTTAATCTCAAAAAACAACTATTCCAGAAATATCTTGAGATATCAATCATCCTGATGCTAAAAATACAAAGATAAACATCTTGCTAGCCATTTCGCTGGTGAAGTGGTTACTCTATTTGAAATCCTGAAAGGTAGCCAAGGGAATACCAGACTCTCAACACCGAAAAAGAAAGCAGCAGGCAGGTAAACATATGTTGTATGCGTTTGCTTTCCATTCCAGGAAAATATTTTCAAGAGCGGCCTAGGTTCCAAACAGGTTCTGGAACCCTAAGAGAAAGGAGAGAAACACAAACGAATTTCTTTTCCAAGCAGTGTGCCCAGCTGGACAGGAGAGACGGCCAGAGAATGTCAATGGGACAACAGGGGCTAATTTCCTCTGAGCTTTTGTTGCTATTTCTGGAATTCACTGGACAGGATGATTTCCCCGCCCCCCCCGCCCCCCCACTCCCCGGGCCTGTGATTTGAGTCAAGCCCTACAGGGAACATTCACATTAACCCACTCACAGGCAATTGGGCTCCTTCAGGCAAATGCTGTGTAACACCTTGGGTAATAAGAGAGGCAACATGGATTGCCAGGTCTAGGTCTTTAATGAACTGAAATACTAGTAAGATTCTATGCTCATTTCTGTCAGGTTCCCTAAGAAAAATCTTTGTGTTCATTTCACAATGTAAAAATTATGTATATGCATGGAACTGGACAAAAGCTGCTAGTGTTTTTTTGTTTTGTTTTGTTTTGTTTTTGAGACAGAGTCTCACTCTGTTGTCCAGGCTGGAGTGCAGTGGTGCGATCTCGGCTTTCCGCAACCTCTGCCTCCTGGGTTCAACCGATTCTTCTGCCTCAGCCCCCTGAGTAGCTGGGATTACAAGTGTGCGCCACTATGCCTGGCTAATTGTTGTATTTTTAGTAGAGACGGGGTTTCACCATGTTGGCCAGGCTGGTCTCAAACTCCTGACCTCAAGTGATCCACCCATCTCGGCCTCCCAAAGTGCTGGGATTACAGGCGTGAGCCACCACACCCGGCCAAAGGCTGCTAGTGTTTTTAAGAACATCAAATTGTACAGGGATGTGCAAACCCACAAAAACAGATTAAGTATTAGATAGATATGTTTGCTTGGCAAGATTAACTCTAGCACCAGTCCTTTCCTCTTCTTCTCTGTATGTTTGAACTGTTCACTGCTAGCTGAACCCTAACCTCTGCCAGATACAGCTCTTGTGTTTTGGGGGAAGGCTCAAGACCATGATTATCCAGCAAGAGCTGGTACCCTCCCTGGGTATGTAACAGGAAAGTAGTCACTTAAACACAGGATAGAACAACTTACAAAGGTAATTAAAGTTCATACACTACTTTTTGCATGGGAGTCTACAAACGTTTCCACAAAATGTTTTTTCATTAGGACTTGGCATGCCATATTAAATTTTTTCAAGCAGCTTATTCAATACTTTTTGCAAGACTGTGCCAACTGACAGGCAGAATCCAGAGTACAGTTTCTAATATGGTGCATCTGAAAGATAATTTTAAAATGTATATCTCCTATCCAGCAAGTTTTGAACAGTGTTTACATCCACATTTTCTTAATTATGTCTCAGATGACTGAATTATTTGGGAGTGAGGCTAGATCCTCAGCCTGTGGCCAAGGAGCAAAGTGAAGCTCACCAGCTGATATGGGTATCAAATCCAGAGGGCTCAAGAGTTCCAGCATATGAAAAAGTCATTACCGTCCATGACACAACCTACTACCACCCCAAGAAATCAGCAAGGGTTACATGTGTGGGTACATACTAAAATGCCTATAGCCACTAGGCAGGTAATATCAATGAGTAGAGAAGGTGGGTATATAAAACAAAAGGGAAGGGTAAGGACTGTGGAAAATGGAAAAAATCTCACCCTATCTGAGGGGGGCAGCTGCTATGCAGCCAATCAGTAATTCTTGGGGTATCATGGGTATAAGGCAGACACTCCCACTTTTCTAGAGAATCTAGAAATGCAAAATTTTATGTGAAATTGCTCGATTTGTAAAAAATACATATTTTAAAACATTTTTAATCTATAGAAGAGCTGGAGCAGTACTATGAACACTGTTAGGGACTAAATGCTTGGTGCCCTCCCAAAATTCGTGTATCTTAAAACCCTACGCACGAAAGTGATGGCATTAGAAAGTAATTAGAATAAGATGAGGTCATGAGGATAAAGCCCTCATAAATGGGACTGATGTCCTTATAAGGGTACTGAGAGAGCTCGCTTTCTTCTTTCAGCCACACAAGGACATAGCACAAACATGCCATCTATAAATCAGGAAGACAGACCTCACCAGACACCAAATATGCTGGCACCCTGATATTGGACTTCCCAGCCTTCAGAACTGTAAGAAATAAATGTTTGTTGCTTCAGCCACCCAATTATAGCTCAGGCTGCTATAATTATAGCAAAACACCTAGATTTCTATAGAAAAACACTTAGACTGGTCAACTTATTAACATTTTGCTATATTTGCATGCTCACATTTGATCTCTACTTATATATACACGCACACACGTTTTTTCACAACCATTTGGAAGGAAGTTATTGATGACACTTCACTCCCAAAACTTCAGCATTTCTTTCCTGAGAACAAGGAGCTTCTCCTAAATAAACAGAAACACATTACTACAATCAGATTTAACATTAATCGAATAAATTTGAAATTAAAATCCATGTTAAATTTTCTCAATTGTTCCAATAAAATCTTTAATTTTTTTTCTCCTAATTCAGGATCCAATCGAGGACCAAGTATGCATTAGTTGTCAGGTTTTTACTAGTCTCTCTTAATCTAGAACAGAAATCCCTTATACTTTTTATAAAGGTGACATTTTTGGAGCAGTCAGGCCAGTTTTCTTATAGAATATATCACTATCTGTAGTGTGATGCTATTTCCTCATAATTAGATACAGGCTAAGAATTTTGGGGAAGAATTGTTTACAGATATACTTCCCATCCTATGACATGAGAACATGCACACTGCTGTTTGAACTATTAGGTGATGCTGTTTGGTCCCTTGCTTAAGGTATTGTATGTAAAACCTTTCTCCATTGTCAACACATTCTCCCCTTTTACCTGACGGTTACAGTCAACACTGATGATCTCTAGCATGTACCATTATATTACAGGTAGCTTCCAGATGGTGATTTTTCTAATTCTGTCATTCCTTCTATGTTTATTAGTTCTCCTCTCCCACTTTTCAAAGTATCTTGAACCCAGATTCTTTTTATTTTAATTCAATGTGTTAAAATCTGCTACACTCCACCACCATCATTATTTTTTGGACACTAAATTTGCCCTAAATGTAGCCAGCAGGAGGCTCTTCAAGCTGTCTTCTGGGCCCCTTTGTCCACTTCCTTGTGACTTCTGTTTTGGAACACCTGTTAAATATTCTAATTTAAGATTAGATGGCCAAACACTAACAAAATACAAAGTGCCACTAGACTGCAAGTGAGATTTCAGTGGCATAAAGTAGAAATTATCCAAACATTTGGATTTGTTAAAAGCTACTCTTACCCAAGGATCTTCTTACTTAAATGTGACTAGAAAAAGAAAACCATCTAAACATTTCTATCTTCTATATCTTCTAGAAAGCAGAAACAAAGCAAACTCGTAACCCAAAAGCTATCTTAAAATGATCTTTTAAAATATATCAAACTTGAAATCTAGAAAGTCAAATATAAACTATAGTAAACTAACCAGAAAAACATAGAACAGATTTGCCTCTTTTGGGATTGTATAATTTCTGCTCTCAATTTAATCTGGTGGTATTTCATTTCTTGCTCTTCCTAATCAATATTTCCCTTTTAAAAAAAAACCAG
The DNA here is from genome assembly GCF_028885625.2 of Pongo pygmaeus. Lineage (NCBI taxonomy): Eukaryota > Metazoa > Chordata > Mammalia > Primates > Hominidae > Pongo > Pongo pygmaeus. The sequence continues at coordinate 181,403,873 of NC_085930.1, read as the reverse complement.
ATAATCAAAAGTGACAGCACCATCTGCCCTAGTCCAGAAAAGAAAAATGCACTGTCTTCTAAATGCATTGAACTGAGAAATGAACTAAAATGAATAGTTAAGATTGGGCCAGCAGGCAAGAAATGTCTATACGGAAAATGCTACTTCCAAGAGGTTGTTCTCCAGAATTGCAACCACTCTGAGGAATAGAAGCTCTCTGCTATTACACGTTTTTCCATTTTATTCTCTAAAACATATTATGATAGAACAGACATCCACAAATCCAGGGTCAATGTAAAAGAAGTCCTGAATTGTTTTCAAGCCCACCTACTCTAGGCCAAAGCTATGCGCTATTGCTATCTCATTCTAAGTCTTTAATAACATTTATATTATTTGGAACTTATTCGGTTTCTGTATAAAATAAAGGATTCTCTTAAGCCCTGCAGATGGATTTCTGTTGTCCAAATGAGCTGCCCTTGTTGTCCAAAACATGACATTCATCATAGGCCTTAATGTCTTCCGCATGTGTATTTCTCCCCCTCAGAATGAAACTAGTGTTCTATTTAAAGATTCAGTTTAAAAAGTCCAAGAGCTGAAATACTAGATTTACACCCCAAATTGGCTCTGTAATGGTACCACTTAGTAGCCATATTTCACTCTACAGACGATAAACCACATTCATCTGATCTCCATCTCCTAACAGCTGAGGTGTATAAACCCTAGACAACAGTGAGCTTATTGAGCCCGAGGGGCAGTTGTGAGCAAAAATGGCCATTTAGGTCATGGACTAATCTGGGTGAGAAATAAAAACACACAAGAGGAAAATATAATAGATAAGACAACACAAAAGAAAAAAAATGGATGACCAAAAAAATCTGGATTGGCCCCCCAGTGCCTCAGAATTTGACTATATTTGGAGATAGGGCCTTTAAAGAGGTAATTAAATTAAAAAGAGCTCATTAGGGTGGGCCCTAATTTAATATGACAGGTGTCCTTAGAAGAGGAGGAAATTCGGACGCAGATGCACACACAGGGAAGATGATGTGAAGACAGAGGGAGAAAATGGCCATCTACAAGTCAAAGACAGAGGCCTAGAATAGATCCTTCCCTCATGGCCCTGAAGGACCAACCCTGCCAACACTGCAGTCTGACTTCTAGCATCTAGAGCTGTGAGAAGATAAAATTGTGTTGTGTAAGCTACCTAGTTTGTGCTGCTTTGTTATGTCAGTCATCGCATGCCAATAAATATACCAAACATATGCAAATACATATTAGATATTATTATACCCATTTACTAGATATAGATTCAGCAAATCAGAGATTTTATGAATCTGGTCAAGATCGCACAGGAAAATCTAAAAGAACCCAGTATCAAATCCTCAGGTCTTGTCTTCTGATTTTTGGTCCAAGTCTACTTCTTCTTGGGGGCCATCCAAAACCTCTTCTCCTGCCATCTCCTGTGTCCAAAGGTAACAAGGGTAAGGCGGGGAGATAAACTTTACTTAAGATAAACAAATCTATCCGCTGGAAGAGACTGCTAGACTACTTGGTTCAGGACAAAATAATTACATTCGAAGTTTAAACATGTTTATACTACTGCTTCTGTAAGAGGCCACATCCAATTACAGAAGGTCAGTTTGGAAATCCAAAGAGAAGCTACTGAAAGTCATTTCAAAAGCTGGTCAAGAAAGACCATATCCTATAATAATTCTCCATATTACTTCATGCCAAAGCATCAGTAATATATCCTCTTCTCCCGCACATATAGAAATGGAACACTCAGGATGTTCTGAGGCTAGAACACTGAGGATCATGCAGTAATTGCTTCCAAAAGACATGTTATAGTATTTTTTGCTGCTGACTGTGGCTTTAGAGAAGAAGTACACACTGGTTCCAAAAGAACAGAGACTATCTCAGACCATAAACTACAGCTGTTTGTTGTGCGGCACCACCTGAAATATCCGTGTGTTGTTTTCTTCCCAACCAGCTAGTACAGAATGTATCCAGGCTGCTCAACTTATTTACGGCTCCAGATGTTTTTCTGTATTTGAAGAAACTCCACCTTAGCAGCCATTTCTCTAAAGTCTTTCAGTAAGGATAAAGAGGTGCTAAACTGTAGAGTGGACACTAATTCCATTCTTAAATAAAGTAACAACCACTAACGTAAAGTGTAAGTTAATGTCTTTGTATTTGTAGAATAAAGTTCCTCATTTGACCTTCCTAGCAGCCACTGGATGAAAGTCTCACAAACATTTTTTCCTTTGTGGAGAAAATCTACCCAGAAAATGTGGTCTAGGCTTATGTTTCTGAGGGGGCAAACAGTTGCTCTGTGCATGTATAAGGCCCCGATATTATGATAAGGTAGAATGAACAGAGAAGTAGTCATGGGTGCGGAGAATATACAGGGAGCAGGGAGCCTGTGATTAGGTAGCAGAGCCAATGAAGAAGGTGGCTTTAGGGGACTTTTTTTCTATGACACAGGAATTTCTAGTAGAAATGAACACAGAAAAAGCTGAAGAAACTGATGGAATCAAGCATTTCTTTAAGAAGCAAGTAGTTATATTGTCTAGTTGCAATTACTGTGAATCAGTCTTCATTGTTCAAATTTAAAATATATTTCTACATTTTGAATGAAAGGTAAAACCATTTCCTACTTATTGTGTTGTTAATAAGTCCATTATTAAATAGTTGGTTTCTAAAATGAAATTCTGAGTATGAAATTGTACGACTAGAATTTTAAATGATGCCATCTAAATGAGGAACCTATTAAGGCTCATCATCTCCAACAATTAAACGATCGTACTTGCCCAGAGTTACAGTCCAGGAAGATAAAGTGAAATAAACTAGAGAAAAAGCAAAGAAGTTTTGTGCAGATTTGAGTTTACAGCTACCTAAGATTGTGAAATTATAAGCATTCCATCTGCTCACCAGCTGTGGTTCCTAATCCTCTTTAATAACTTCAGCTTGCACAAGTCCATGAGAATCAAGATGTCTTCCAAATTTCATTTTACACTAGTTGCCAGGATTGATTTTTAGACACTGGCTTCCAATGAAAGCAGCCTAAAGTTGATTTCCCTAGCAGGTGTTAATTTTCAGAGCAGTGAAAGGAAATGAGAAAAGAGACTAAGGGTGGAAAGAAAGAAATTAAGGAAGTTCTAAGATCATCATATTAGGTTTTTAGGGTTCTATGCTCTTCAGAAAAACCCAAAGGCTCAAATACAGAATAGTCTCCTGAAATGTGAATCTAAAAATTCCCTAAAAACATGTAAAAAGCAACATATTAAGTAAGAGATCATTTCCAGTTGGGTCTGAAGTAAGGTTTATTTCCTGTAGCAGCCAGTCCTTCTCCCCACTGCAGCCCATCAGCTCTCAGATATCTCTGGTCACTGACCAGAGATGGGGTCTCAGAGCTGTGACTGTTCCCCACTGCCACAAAGGTTACTTTTCCTTAAGGTATTTAATCTTAGGGCAGTTTCTGGCTTGGTTTCATAATTGGAGGTCCTTATAGCCTAACCCAGGAACAGAAAAGGTGTTCTACTCAGACAATACCCAAATTTTATTAAAGTTGCAAGCAGGACTCATGGTTCTGTGTTTTACTACTTTTAAACTCCAAAATACCTTTCCAGTCCCCACTCTCTTATAGCTATTATACAGAGTATGAGAAAAAATGATTTATTTCTGACTTTTGAGATTGGTGACAATCTTGTTTTCAGGCAAACACAGGTTTATAATATCTCCATATTTTTAGTTTAGACTGCTGGAATATTAAGAAAAAGCAAAAATTACCCATCTCTGCTTAAGCCCAATGGTGATCTAGACCCTAGTGACAGTATCAGCAAGGGCTACGATGTGTTTCCTATTCACACATGTTCTACCAGAACAAGACCATATCTTAGGCTACATAATCCAGGTTTTCTCTTCTAGAATGCCATTATTAGGAGGCCTTCTGAACCAAGATGGCAGTGTCTATCCTTGTTCCAAATTGTCAGTGTACTACCTGGTACAGAATGCTTGCATGCATGGATGGTGTCTTCAGCAATAATTCTCAAAGCAGAACCTGTTGCTCTGTCTTGCATTGAACATTTGGAAAAAGATGGCTCTCCATGTTTATTTCTGATGCAGACTTGACGTTTACCTAAGAACTCTCTCATAGGAGCATGGAGACCAGTTAAGGCAGCCCCAGCTGGCACAGCCAAGTGGGGATGAGTAGGTCAACAGGCCCTAGCACTGGGAGAAAGTGGTCAAAAAGTCAGGTTCCACAACATTTCCCAACAATTAGAAAAGAATGTTTTCATCTTCTTTTTCATCAGAATAAGAGCACATAAACCATTCTGAACAACAACAAAAAAAATGTGCTGAGTAATATTAAAGTTATTATACCATTTTTTAAAGATGTTTTTATAAAAGTCCTAAGAAATCAGAACTACTGAAGAGAGCTGGTATCTACAAAAATCCCCAAACTATGTAGGAAATCAGTAGTTTAAAACAAAAGGTTGAACAGTTTCTATATTAAAACCTTGTTTTAATACTCCAAAATAGGTTTGTTGCTATGCAGTCAAGAGTATCTGAGTGAAATTTTAATTTCTATGAATTACATGAAATGTAATGAAGATTGGATAGATGAAAACACAAAGTCCAGGTTCTATCTAAGGGTAAAAGTTAATGATAGTGGAAATAACACTAGACTGCCAAAATGACTCTGCAAACACCTAAAGAGGCTCATTCTTACTAAACAAAAATGGAGAGAGCAATGATGACAGTTTCTTGCATTTATCTGGCCGGAAGGAAATACAAGACCACATTTATAGGAAAGGCCTTCATTTGTGGGGCTGAAATAGGCTTAGCATAGAATTCTTACCTGGCATTTCAGTTCCTCAAAAAAAGTGTTTCATACTGACTGTGCTACATGCTGTGCAAGACTGGCATTCAAGCATGCATAATAAACTATCTGGTAACTCTTTCCAACTGCAATGGAATTCTGTATTTTAACCCAAGTCTCATAAAATGAAATTTTTTAAATGAAAAGCAAATTTAGCAATTCGTATTATCTATAAAAGATGTCTGGAAGTCCCCTTGAGTGAGCTCTGCATGTTATCTTCTGCCAACTCCAATCTGTTTCCAATACAGTCAAGGGTGAACTCTTGCAGGAGAATATAGACAATGTACACAAACAAATACAATAGAGTCAGCTAGTGGTGGGTGTCATGAAGAATATGTAGAGAAGGGTGATGTGATGAAGTAGTCCAAGAAGGTCTCTCTGACCCTGAAGCATTTGGGCTATGCCAGGAAGGATGGGGAGGATTCTACTATACAAAGTATGAAAGAACTTTCCAACAGAGAGAAGAGAGGGCAAAGGCACTAGGGCAAGACGGGACTCACATGTTGGAGAACTGGAGAAAGTAAGCTGTGTGGCAAAGGCACAGAGAACTGGAGCAGGGCTGGAAGAACGTGCATCAGGCAGCAGCCATAGGAGAGTTTGCACTGTATGCTAAGTTCAAAAGGAAAACATGGGGGTTTTAATAAAAACTTCACCCAGCTGCTGTGCAGAGAACCAATTGTAAGGGAACAACAGCTAAAGCTGTGAGACCAGCAAAGAGAGTAACACTCTATTTTACACATTTAAGCTCTATGAAAGTGCACATGTGCACAAGCAAGCACAATATTACAAAACAAGCACTACAATAACATTGGAAATTTAGGAAGAGTCAAATTTAATGAAATATGTTTTGGATATACAGAAATGTGTTACTTGTCTCACAATAATCGATGTCATTTTCTAGACCTAACTTTTTGTATACAGTATTAATATCTAGGAGGAGTTGCCACTCAAGTGACTATGAATATGTATTTGATGAAATGTCCTATAAAAAAGCACAGATTTAGGCCGCATGCAGTGGCTCACGCCTGTAATCCCAGCACTTTCGGAGGCTGAGGTGGGCGGATCATGAGGTCAGGAGATCGAGACCATCCTGGCTAACACTGTGAAACCCTGTCTCTACCAAAAATACCAAAAAAAGTTAGCCAGGCATGGTGACACGCACCTGTAGTCCCAGCTACTCAGGAGGCTGAGGCAGGAGAATTGCTTGAACTCGAGAGGTGGAGGTTGCAGTGAGCCGAGATCGTGCCACTGCACTCCAGCCTGGGCGACAGAGGGAGACCCTGTCTCCAAAAAACAAAACAAAACAAACAAACAAACAAACAAAACACACAGATGTGTAGTATAGTTGGCTCTACAATCTGAAGAATCCAGAATAGGCTGAGGGCAGTAGCTCATGGGTGTAATCCCAGTACACTGGGAGGCCAAGGCAAGAGGATCACTGAGGCCAGGAGTTCAAAACCAGCCTGGGCAACATAGCAAGACCATCTCTACAAAAAAAAAAAAAAAATTTTTTTTCATTAGCCAGCCATGGTGGCACATGCCTGTGGTCCTAGTTATTCAGGAGGCTGAGGTAAGAGGATCACTTGAGATGCAGTGTTTGAGGCTGCAGTGAGCTATGATCATGCGACTGCATATCAGCCTGGATGACAGAGAGAGAGCCTAGGAAAAGAAAAAAAAAGGAAAAGGAAAGGAAAGAAAAAAAAATATGAAGATTTTAAAATAGGAAGAAAGTTGTGAATTGCAATATGTACATTTCTTTATAGTCTGAAGTTATCCTTGTTTCTAATGCTGCTGACCAGGAACATACTATAGTGAAGACTGTAACATTCTAGACAACAAGTAATACCAAAAGCAGCAAGTCATATTCTCTCCGCTCAAGATTTCAACATATTTCCACGAATGCTATGGCTCAAAAAAAAAAAAAAAAAGCCAAATACTATTAAATGGAAAATGTATTTCAGACTCCAGAACTATTCTCAAATAGTAAAACAATTTAACAGACACACTTAAATAGTTTTTCCCAAAGTACTTTATTTTTCTAATTTAAATTGATTCCAAAAGGAACTGGCAGGGCATGGTATATGCCGCAAGTGACTGATATTTGTATGGAAAAATCACCTAAGTAGCTAAAACCAAAGGATCATGAGCATGGGTAGAACTAAATGGCTTGAATTAGACAGACCCAATTTTTTAAATGCATGGAAAGACTGAAGGAACTATTCCAGAGAGGTAACATAATATGATCTCCCCTCAGCTTTGCCCCTCCTCTATTAAGGTCCTAGCAATACACGAAAGTTGATTATACAACTAAACTACCTTAACTTGAGCCTGGCTACACGGAGAGCTGTGAGCTACATGACTTGTATTTTTTATCCCTGATTTCGCTATTCCCATGTACAGAGTGTCATGGTATTTGTATCTGCCGTTCTCTGTCACATATTATCTTGGCTGATACCACGTGATCCAGCTGAGTTCTCAGATCTGGCCAAAACACTTTTTTCCCCCCCTTCTTGGTATTCTTTCTTCTTGCCCTATTTATACAATCAGGGCTTTGTAGCTCAACTTCATTATTCTCATCAACTTTTGTTTTAGAACTCTTTGTAACTCTAATTACTGTCCAGGTAATTTTTGAAACCCACAGCAAATACAGAGTTTTAACTAATTTGTTCATTCAACTAATGATGCACTGATGTTTAAACTATATAATTAGGTATGCTTGACTTTGATGTATACATTATTTTCCACCAAGTATGACAGGATTAAAAAATTCTGGAGGAGGGAAAAATCTTAAATGACTTAAAATAGTACTTCATATGTAGTTAAAATCTTCTACGTCTTTTCAATTTAGGCAAAACACCCACTGAAGGGTGAAAAAAGAAATCTAAGATACAAGTTTATTACAACGGGCAATAATTATTAAAAACACAACAAGGCAGATAACAGGGCTTTAGAATTTATCACCCGTTTGGCATATGACACCTCAGGGTCCACAGAAATCTTCTTCAAAATTAAATCAATTATTAGACTCTGCCTACATGACAGCCATCAGAGAAAAGACACCTGTAATCAATCTATTATAACATTAGCTATTTAGTGTAATATCCAACGAGTACCAGCTTTATGTAATTTCCCTGAGGGCTATTTAACATTTACGGGACATAAGATTCATTAAAGATTACTTTTAAACTTTGTAAATCTTATCTCATGCTCCCTGAAAACAATCTTACTTACTTTTTAAAGAAAATACATGTTCCAAATCAGATAGGTTCATTTCACTTCTTCTTGGGAAATGCCATGAGCTCTGGTCATCATTTAAAAGGAATTATACCGATTCTGATATTTAACTATTAAATATGCCCTGAAAATACATAGCTGCCATTTTACATGTGAATACACATGCACATCCACAGCACAACTCACTTCTATTTCCAGCACAGTTGTTACAGCAGTCAGCTTTATGAACTGCTTAAACTAGCTTAATTTACTGTGCATAGGCTGGGGATGGTGGCTCACACCTGTAATCCCAGCACTTTGGGAAGCTGAGGCAGGAGGATCCTTTGAGCTCAGGAGTTCAAGACCAGCCTGGGCAACATGGTGAAACCCTGTCTCTACAAAAAATACAAAAATTAGCCAGGCTTGGTGGCACATGCCCACAGTCCCAGCTACTCGGGAGGCTGAGGTGGGAGGATTGCTTGAGCCAGGGAGGTCGAGGCTGCAGTGAGCCAAGATCACACCACTGCACTCCAGTCTGGGTGACAGAGTGAGAACCTGCTCAAAAAAAAAAAAGTGTGTGCGTAGATTTCCCTACGTAAACTGCTTCTCTAAAGAGAGGAGGTAGCTCTGCTAAATGATTCTTGGCCTGTGTTAGTAGAGACAGATACTTGCTGCTGCTATTGTACATTTGGATGAAATTAACTGCAGCTCACTAAAAAGCATATAGTAAATGTTGAGGAAGGTGAGGTTGTATCAATCAGACCTTAACTAGGATGCAGGCAAATGGGCTGGCTCAGCCAGGTTTCTAGAACAGGGATGCTGGAAGGAGCCTGTGGTGGTTGTGAATGTTACCTTGCATGGAACAGTCTTTGGAGATATGATTAGGTTAAGGATTTTGAGATGGCAGATTATCCTGAGTTATCCAGATGAGCCCTAAATGAGATCACATGTATTCTTACAAGGCAGAGACAGAAGAAGACTTAACACAAACAGAGGTGAAGAAAAGAGCAGACAGAGTTGAAGATGCTGGACTTGAAGCTGCAGTGATGTGGCTACAAGCAAAAGAGTGCCAGCATCCACCTGAGGCTGGAAGAGGCGAGGAACAGATTTTTTCCTAGAGCCTCCAGAGGGAGCTTGGGCCTATCAATACCTTGATTTCACCTGGGCAACAATGATGTTGGACTTCTGAGCTCTACATTCTCTCCAGAATTGTGATAGAATAAATTTCTGTTGTTTTAAATCACTGGCTTTGCCAGGCATACCAGTGTATGCCTGTAGTCCCAACTACTCAGGAAACTGAGGTGGCAGAATGCTGTGAACCCAGAAGTTAGAGGCCAGCCTAGGCAACATGGCGAGACCCCATCTCTATGGGGGGGAAAAAAAAGAAGCACCAGCTTTGTGTGTGCTGATTTGTTAGTCACAGGCAACAAACACAGAGCCCATCAGAAGTGTGCCTCCATTGTGTTAACCTTCCCTGTGGACAGTAGTCATTACAATATGAAAAGAAAAACAGTGAAGAAAATTGGGCCAAATCAAAGGAACTGAGCTCAAGTGGCAAGACTGTGCTAGAGTTTATTACAAACTTATTTTTAATCCATTCTCCTATTAATACAGAACTGAGACTTGTTACTGAATTTTTAGGGTCTGATGACAGACTAGGTCACCACATGGTATTACCTCAAATTGAGCAGAGGGATAAAAAAGATTGAGAATACTGACATTTATCCCCACTCAAATGCAGTTACCTAGTCAAAAAATTAATTCCTATCTTTTTCTTTTAACTTATTGTTCTTCCCATCTTGTGCACTAAAATAATTCAGAAGTGCTAAGGGAACATCTGCTAACAACAAGGCAGCAGAAAAACAGACAATATGCTTTCTAATAAGCCTGGTGGTAGAATGTTCTTTTGGTAGCAGGCACTATGTACAGTGTCCATAAATCTAGGCCTGAAAATATTCCCTGAAGAATTATGAAATTGAATAAAACTGAAAAATTATACACAAGAGTTCCCACAAAACATTCAGTTCTCAAATGTTTCAAATTTTTCTCTTGAATACAAGTAATTTTCCAGGAACAAAACTACTACCTAAATAAAGTATAATAACATAATTGTCACCTAGAATTACCAATTGTCTGGGGATGGCTTATTTTCAATGTTGAAGTCTCAGTCACCAGCATTAATCAATAGGATTCTAGCCACCATTTCAAGTCAACGTCTTGAGCACTGTGATCTTATCTCATTTTGTTCCTTCATATCTTTATAAAATCCAGTATCTCCTGCCTTAAACAGATTATTGATCTACTGTTCCCCCGAAAATATCATTTTTAATATCTATTTGCAAAAAACATCCTAGCAGTGGACACATTACCTGAGTTCTTTGATGTTCAGTTTTCTCTCCCTAAACATTTTACTCTATTTTGACACTGAAAGTAAAAACAAAACAAATTCTAGCATACCAACAGCTGAGAAACAGAGTAGAGATATACTTTGTATAGATACCTATTAATTATCCTTCATATTGATGTGTGGAATATTAAGTTGAAGCATGTAAAATTTCAAATATCCAACAATTTTTGATCTATAGAAATAGTAGTTTCCCACCTACACAAATAGTAATCTACCCAATATTACAAATGAACCCTAGAGATAATTTCTGAGAATCATTTTAAGTTTCAGGTTTTCCACACACACCAAACGTTTATCAGAGCTACTGACAAGCAGCACTTGGATATATTCTCCCTTATCCTCTTATCGAGGTTGTTTACCTCCTACTGAGATCATTAAAGATAAAAATGGACAAAAGGAAGGAAATGGAAATAAGATGACAAGGACAATCTAGCAACTGGACCATGCACCCTTATTAAAGAAGAGCAGTTAGCTTATCTGAAGTGCTTCCTTTTCCTTGGATGCACTCAATGAGCTTGTAACATAGTCTTAAAATAAGACCAATTATTGAAACTTTCTTCTTCAAAAGTAAATAGGTTGACAGCTATGACAACAATCTAGTATTAAAAACATCCTTCTCATGTATCTTTATCATTTTCTATTTCCTTACCCAGTTCAAAATGCAAAATAAAATAAAAAATACCTCAGCAGTAAATGAATGAATAAAAGTGTTGAATTTTAAAAGTCCATTTATAGTATTAGTGATGATAAATATGTCAAGTCTTGGAAGCCAGATATACAGAACAGGAGAGAGGGGTAGAGATTCATAGAATCTAAAAATGCAAGAAACAAAAATATAAAATAGAAGAAAAAGAGATGAATGAGAATCCTAATTTCTGGGTACAAACATCCCACAGATTATTCAGTTCCGAAAACCAAGTTCTGAAATCTTAACTATAAAGGCTAAGATTTAGATGATTACTGTATCTCTCATTCCAACTATGGGTAGCAGGGCCATAGAACCTGCTGTCCCTGACATTATTTAAAAGAAATGATGCAGGGCTGGGCGTGGTGACTCATGCCTGTAATCTCAGCCCTTTGGTAGGCCGAGGTGGGAGAATCACTTGAGCCCATGGAGTTCGAGACCACCCTGGGCAACAAAGTGAGACCCTGTATCTACAAAAAATAAAACAAATAAAAATAATTAGCCAGGTGGGGTGGCACATGTCTCTAGTTCCAGCTGCTCAGAAGTCTGAGACAGGAGGATTGTTTGAGCCAAGGAGGTCGACGCTGCAGTGAGCTGTGATAGCACCACTGCAATCCAGCCTGGGTAACAGAGCAAGACCCTGTCTCTCCCCCCACCCAAAAAAGAAAAGAAAATGAAGAAATGGTGCAGAAAACAGGCATGGAAGCACTGCAGTCAGGCAAATCAGGAAATCCTACTGATTCTATGATGCATGTATGTTTACTACCTAAAAGATCATCTTTCTTCTGAGAAATGCTAATGCAATAGCAACTTACCTAACTTACTCTAAACAGTCCTCGTGCGTAATGTTGTAGATGATGTTGAGACCACTATACCCAGAGATTAAACTCTATAGGGAATAGTACTTCCCAGACATGAAATTCTTCAATGAAATGAAGATATAAGTTTCAAATTGAAAACTGTCTGCAATTAAATTGGAGCCATCTTCCCATGGATGACAGTGTAAGTAGTAAATAATACGAATGCTGTCAGTGTGTAAAAAAAAAAAAAAAAAAAACTTGATAGCTGAATAATTAAGGCACCCATAACCATTTTTCACTTAAGTAACATATCATTTTTAACAAAGCTTTCAAGAGATGCTGGTATATTATAGAGTTCCTTGGAGCAACATTCCAACAAAAGATAAATCTTCCTGAAAGACTAAATATGAATTTTTTAAAAATGCGCTTGGCAAGACACTTAAATAGTTTTGAGGAACTCAGTGAACCTAAAATATGGCAGTTTCTCCATCCCTCCTGGTTTGAAAGATCTTACTGTTCCATATAATAATTTGTGTCTTTTCAAATAAAAAGGAAAAAAGGTCAATGGAAGTTCACCATGTGAATTAAGAGAAGCAGTAATAAACGCATTTATGAAAAAAAAATATTTTAACTGTTGTAGACCTAGTTCTTCCCACTCACTTCCTCATGTTGCTTTCATGAGGTAATTCTAATAAGTCTAGAAAGCAAGACTTGATTATTTCACAGAAATGCTTCATATATATATATATATATAGCTTTTTATTACATACTAAGGGGCTATGAGAGCGAATTCGGTTTTAAGAGGACTTGAAATAAGCATGACATCTTCATTTAAAGCAAGCTGCTTTTGACAAAGGCATACTAACCCAGGAATAAAGAAAAAGTGGTGCCCTCTTTCCCAACTTTCTTGTGTTTTTTTTTGTTTTTGTTTTTTTTTTTGAGTTGGTTTCACTCTGTCATCTAGGCGAAAGGGCAGTGGCATGATCAACACTCACTGCAGTTTTGACCTCCTGGCTTCAAACAATGCTCCCATCTCAGCTTCCCAAGTAGCTGGGATTACAGGCATGCCCACCACATCCAGCTAATTTTTTTTTTTTTTTTTTTTTTAGAGATGGGGTCTTGCTGTGTTGTCTAGGCTGGTCTTGAACTCCTGGGCTCAAGCAATCCTCTCACCTTGGCCTCACAAAGTGATCCTCCCATGCCTGGCCTCTTGTGCTTAATTTTTAACTTAAAACAAAAAATAAAAAAAAAAATTCTCAATTTCCAGTTGTTAAACACATCAAAACTCTAAAATACCACTTTAACAACTTCAAGTCATATTCAAAAAAACCTAATACCTCCGTATAGTGTACCGCTACTCCTTGCAAACTTCTACTTAAGACTTCACTTTTATTTTGTTTATCACATTAATGCATGCTGGCAGTGGATGCTCTAATCCAGCACAAGAGGAAGACAAAAGCATCAGGAAACTCCAAATAGGAGAAGAATAGGAGATGTATTCACATGGAGATTTGTTCCAAGTGGATCTGCCAGCAAAAGGGCACATGGACTACAACAGGGCAAAAAGGCTTTCCCCGTCTCCACCCAACCCCTCTGGGAAACGTTAACCTAGTGGGAGGAACAGAATATACAACCATGGAACCATGAAACCTCTCTTATTTTCTGCCTGTTTTTTTCCCAAATTATCTTTATTCCATAGTCTATCCAATCATCCCTGCCCACTGTGTGCTCCTTTCATTCCACTTGTTTTCCTGTTCTTACCACTTCCTTTTATTTCAACGTGCCATTCCTCTGAAGCCCTTCTCATTCCTTTCCAGCCTCGTTATTTTCCAGTCTTCCTGAACCATCACAATTCTCTTTTGTGCTTAGAGCAAATCATCCCCACCATGACCTGGTCTTTTCTGGCCTTTTCTGAGAATAACACCTACATGGAAAGTCCCCTTCTTCTGATGCAGCTGGAAAGAAGCAGTTACAATCTGGAATGGGGAACGGTATGGCAAGGGGAAGAGTTTTTTAAAAAGCAAATTCAGCACCAGAGAAAAATGAGGAAATGTTATAGTCAACTATGGGGAGCATTTCACTCATTTCTTTGTAAACTGCACGCACTGAACTATTATGTGAGTGCAACAGTAACAGCAAAAACCACAATTATTTGTGCACTAACCTAATAGAATCACTGTTGTTTCCCAGGGACCTTTCCCACATCACACTTATGTTATCTACGCAATTCCTAGAATTTCAAAGTGTCATTACAGCACCAAAAACTGAAATAGGGTAATAGCGTCTGCTACACTGTGTGTCTGGTTGAGCAAATTAAATTTAAAATAAAAGCCAAAGCTGACCATGGCAGAAAGCATGAACAATAATGAACATATTTGCAATACAGACTATAATTATCACATTATAATACTGATCATACAATACTGATCATACAAAACCAGAAGTTCAACACCCTGCCTCTTGACACTGCAGTTTATGTAAAGATCCTAGAGCTCCATTCCACAGGAGAAGCAATGACAAAATCGATGTTGACAGAGCAGCAGGAAATTTGCCAAAATTCCATCACAAATGCTGAGACTCTTTCAGATAAGGTATTAACAGAAATGGTTTCTGCCTCGACACACCTGGTAGTCAGCCTCCATGATGCCTCGCCATCCCCATGATCTACTTAAACCTAGTGCTGACCCCTTCCGCAATGTAGCAGGGCAGGTCTATGCAGCCCACAGAATGCGGAAGACATGGTGTACAAGTTGCCAGGTGTAAGGAAAAGTTGTGAGAGACCTGGAAATTTAGTGGGTTACCCAGTTAGTTTATCCATCTAGCTTAACTAATTGCCCTAATGCAAGGAATGTGGGTGGGAGAAAAATAAACATAGAGAAGTTGTTGTTTGCCTATCGCCTCCAGCTAATGTCCCCTGCAATCTCCTCCTTTTAGCAAAGTAACTTAGAGTGGTTAATTTGCTGAGTGGGTTCAAACAGAATCAAGCAGGCCTGTCAGACCCCATTCTGTGGGCTCACACAGAGAATTCAACCAGAGAGGTGACAGGGAAAAAGCACGGAGAGAGGACTGCATTTTATTCTTGCCCAGAATTCAGCAGGTTGTTTGTGGGCTGGCAATAGTCCGAGAACCTTTTTTGGGGAGTGGATGCCCCTCTGAACTCTCCCCTATCTCAAGTCCTTGGCATTCACTATTACTTAACACTGACCCAGGCTGCAGGATGCCTTGCCCAACAGCATTCTGATGGGCATGCTCACAAGCTGAGGTTATAATAAAATGGCCCACAGAAAGCAGTTCTCACAAGGAAAAAATCTCATGGTCTTTCTTTACCAATACCACTACATTTTTAAAGCACTTAGTGTCTGAAATTGTACTAAGAGCTGATGATAGTCCTCTGAAAGAGATGCCATTAATTACCCTATTTTCTACATACAAGAAAGAAATGAAGCCTTGAAAGATTAACTATCATGCCCAAGGGCACATAGTTCCCAAGTGGCTGAATTGAGACTAAACCAAGATCTGCAAGGTCCCAACTAGTACATATTTTGCTTCTGAGTATGGCACTTTTGTGATGATGACCTCTAACCCAGTTAAATTCAGAATTCAACTTAGCTAAATGAAAGAAATAACATATAGAAGTTTCAATTCAATAAAATTGAAGGTTACAAATATACCAGAAACAAACCATATCATCACTTATACCTGCTGTTTAAAGGGTTCTTTGGGATGACATTTATTTTACCAACGTGGGTTCTGATGTCATCTAAATGCTGTCATGATCAGTTCCCAAGAAAGCAAAAAGGCAGAGAAAATAACGTGGGTTTACAGAGTTCAGTACTACATATGGTAAAAACTAATCAAAATTCTGACCTCAAACTTCTGGTGAACATTCATTTCAAAAGAAAACTCAGCGAATTATTTTTGCATGCTTTTTGTCTTTATATGCAAGTGAAAAATGTGAAGCTTCAAGTATGATTTAATGGGTTAAGACTTCTTAACTTGACATGACAAAAATATCTCATTTTGCCTGTTGAAAGAATCATGTAGTTAACATCTTTAAAACATTCCAGATTGCAACAAAAATACGAGGGGGAAAGGGCAAAAGGCAAAAGATAGGATAAGTGATGTAACTTAATAAAGACAATTATATACTCTACTAATTAACAATTTAGGCCACCATGGTTTCCTCTTTGTTGAGCTGTAAATTTGCTTTTGCACTAGTAAAATCAACATCCCAGTAAGGGGGATAAAAACATCATACAGGGGTCTTACAGAAAAATAGTTATTCGTAGTTTGATTTCTCCAGCCTTGGGCCTGCAGGATAATGCCCAAGTCAGAAAGCACATGTTAATGAGCAGCATGCTCCTTATGAAACAGGCTTCTGTCCCCAAAACTATCTCCATCCCACACATAAGACAGTTGCAAGGCGTTCAAGTCCACTCGGCCCCTAACTAGAGTCACTCAGAGGCCTCTATAACTGAGCAGATAGATCTGGCAGCCTATGCTTGAAATGGAAGTGGCGATGTTAATTGTCCAGTTTCCTGCCAAGAAGAATGCCTCGTGTCTCTTGCATTCTGATCCAGGGGTCCCCACTGTCCTTTTAAAAAATAAAAGTTATTTGGGCTTGTTTGGACTATTTTCACTTTTCAGACTGTAATTGGCAGCCAGATGGATGAATTCCACTGACCTGAGCTCACTTTTAACTTTTCTCATGTTTTCTTGATATTTTTGCAATACTCAGAATTTATATGCAGCTGTAGACAGATGAAAAAACACAGGATTCATCATCACCTACAGACTTGAGAGATAAAGCAATATTAAAAATGTATCTAGAAACAGTACAGTGTTCAAATGCAGTAAGGGAAGCAGATACTCTGGGGGAAAAGAAGAACCCTGCCAACTCCAGCCTTCCAAAACACCTCGTCTGAGCATGCCCAGGATATGTGCGCACAAGACAGAAAAAGCTTACAAGAGAAAGAGGAAATCTGCCACTTGTGAAGTGCAAAAGCCCTACTAAATATCCTATTTTAATCAGAAAACAGAAAAGCACAAGCATTATCTGTTACAGGGAGCCAAAACCAAAGAGATTCCAAAAGAAAATCTGTCTTGACTCCCAACATTCCAGACCTTATTAACATTAAGCACGTCATTCCAGACAAAGGAAACCACTGTCAGCCCTGCGCAGGTGGATGCTGCTATGCCCTCCCAGAGCCCAAGCCATTCAGCAAAAGGACAGACTCCAAGGACCCAAAAATATCCACAGTCTCAGACCCCTAGAGGGAAAAAATGCCATCCCAAACCTTGGTGCACTGTGACTTCTCATTATGAATAATTACTGTTATTGTGAATACACTTTCTTGCTGCTTTGGGGTAAGTAAAGCTGTAGTCTGATTCTGGTTTCTGAGCAATGATCACAAAATATAAGAATAGGAAGAGAAAAAATGCCAGGGAGGACCACCTGAGAAAGAATTAGAATACAAAGAACCAGTAATAAGGAACACTGCTGGAGTCAGAAAGCAATCTGCAAACTCTGAAAGAGAAATGCACGAGAATAGTGCCCTCATCACTGGCTTTCGGTATCATAACCAGAACCTGTGAGTCTATGTCGTGGAATGTGATCTAAAATGCAACTGAGTCTTTGGATTGTTAACAATTCCAAAGGTCAAATGCCAAAAGTATGCTGTATGTTCGTTTTCTTCCATATTTGGAATTCTTGCCATTTTGTCCCAATTTTTCCCATATGGCAGTATGACTTCTAGAAGAGTTCACATAAGCTGCTACCTATATGTTAGTCACACAAAAGGAACTCTTCCACCACTAGTATATATTTATCATGATACAGATAGTACAAGGAACATGCTTCAACTTAAACCAAGTGTTCCAACTGAATGCCTCCCACCCGCCGCTTTCCCACCCCTGCCGTTTAAAATCTTGGTTAAAAATTGCTTGGCACTCAAAGAGCCAGCAGTTCTCAAATGCAACTGTGGCTTATTATTACCTGGAGTGCCTGATGAAACACAGATTGGTGGGCCCCACCTACACAGCCTGTATTCAGTAGGTCTGGGGCAGGTCATAAGGGTACATGTCTCACAAGCTCCTAGATGGTACTGATACTGCTGGTCTGAGCCTGTGAGTAGCCAGGACCCAGGTGAGGGCTGGATCCCTGGGAAAGCTGTGTGGAGGGTGACAATGACCCAGGTCCTCCACTCAAACCACTGGAGTTCTAGTGCTGTCCGCTTTCAAAGTGCGTGTGTGTGTGTGTGTGTGTGTGTGTGTGTATGAATGTGTGTGATGTGGTAGGGGTGAAGGGATACTGTATTTAAAACTCATGATCCACATGAGACTGTCTGAAAAAAGACGCAATCTGCTCATTGATAAGATTTTGAAAATCACTGACCTTAACTCGCCTGTTCATTTTACTGAACAGGAAATCACAGCTTAGTGAAATGACATGTTCTGTGTCACACAGTCCAGAACACCCGATTATTTAAAATCTTACAATTCCATTCTGTTTCTAAAATGTAAAAGTCATATATGAAAAAGACATCCTCACTCTTAGGGTAAGCCCCAGGAACAAAGTGAAGGTCAACAATGTCAACTGCACACAGCAAATTTTTATACATAAAAAAGTGTTTGGAGGCCGGGCGCAGTGGCTCACACCTGTAATCCCAGCACTTTGGGAGGCTGAAGTGGGTGAATCACCTGAGGTCAGGAGTTCAAGACCAGCCTGGCCATCATGGCGAAACCCCGTCTCCACTAAAAATACAAAAATTAGCCGGGCATGGTGGCAGGCGCCTGTAATCCCAGGAGAATTGCTTATAACCTGGGAGGCGGAGGTTGCAGTGAGCCAAAATTGCGCCACCGCACTCTAGCCTGGGCGACAGAGCCAGATTCTGTCTCAAAAAAAAAAAAAAAAAAAAAGTTTGGAAATTGTGACTTTACACTCTTGATTTCCTCTCCCTTCACCATCTGCCCACATATACACACAAACACACACACACACACACACACACATATTATTGGGACTACTTAGGTCTTTTAAAATTAAACAGTGGATCCTCATCAAAGCTTTTGTTTTTTACTCTAAATTCACCTAATTATTTCTATAACAATACTAGCAGATAACCTAACTCCTTTCTGAGGGGCTATAACTGGCTGAAAATTGAAGGATTTCAGTTAGAAAACTGGATCCTGACTCACTGTATCCCACTCAATAACTTCCTTAAAATATTGTGTGCTTTGGTTTTTATCAAGAATAAAATGGAAGAAATAAACTTCCCTCTCACTCAATGAAGAGCAACAGAAACTTCTTTTGCTTCTGCAGTGAAAGGCAATGTGACTATTTTAACTGGGTTTTGGCCACAGAACAGGCTCAAGGCCCAGCTCTTGCATAATACTCCGTACACAAGAACAAATTTTTCCATTCCTGTCCTTGAACATCTGTGGACTTGATGCCCAAGCACTGTTCTAAAATCAAATGCCGGGAGAGGAAGAGAAAAGGAAGGCAAAAACTCTTGAAATATTTTCCCCTAACTTATCTGCCATCATAATATGTTGGAGAGACAGGCAGGCTTCATAGAGGAGGTGATAATTGAACTGGCTCTTGAAGGCCTGAGTTGGAGTTTGCTAAGCAGAGGAACTGGAAGGACAGGCCAAAAAAGGGGAATGAGGCATATTCACAAAATGGGGCAGAACATAGCATGTCTGGTGGGGAAATGTGAAGGGCCACAAGAGGTGAGTATGTGTCATATCATGCAGTTTAGACTTTATTCTCTAGACAGTGGGGAGCACCACAGAGGTTCTCAAGGAAGGGATTAAAATGTTGAGACCTATTTCACTGTAGCCACAAGAGAGGATGCACTGGAGAGGAAAATGAATAATCACACATCTTAAACCATAAGATGGCCCTTCTGGGCAGTCTCTTAAGGTTCAGAGGGAGCAAAGAAAATCCTAAGAAACGTATGAGGAGACACCAGGGACCATGAGAAAGGAAGTCCCAAGAGGCTGTGCACCAGAGTTCTTTCTCACTCAGAGCTGGAAGTGCCCTAGGACGAGGTGACGAGGTGATGTGTGAGATCCGGTACCAATTCCACCAGAGAGGACCCCAGGGTATCCATACGTTTCTACCCAGTGGCAACCTTTCTTAAAAGAGCCTGGAAGTGTCCAGGCACAGTGGCTCACGCCTGTAATCCCAACACTTTGGGAGGCTGAGGCCAGGAGTTGGAGACCAGGAGTCAAGGCCAGCCTGGCCAACATGGCAAAACCCCGCCTCTACTAAGAATACAAAAAAATTGGCCGGGCGCAGTGGCTCACGCTTGTAATCCCAGCACTTTGGGAGGCCAAGGCGGGTGAATCACCTGAGGTCAGGAGTTCAAGACCAGCCTGGCCAACATGGTGAAACCCCATCTCTACTAAAAATGCAAAAAATTAGCCAAGCATGGTGGTATGCGCCTGTAATCCTAGCTACTCGGGAGGCTGAGGCAGGAGAATCGCTTGAACCTGGGAGGCAGAGGTTGCAGTGAGCTGAGGTCACGCCATTGCACTCCGGCCTGGACAACGAGAGTGAAACTCCGTCTCAAAAGAAAAAAAAGAGCCTGGAAACAACTTTCAGAGATAGTGGTCCAGGAATGCAGGGTTTAGCTTTCAAAATGTAAGACGGGTTTAAGCAAAGGAAGCCACTTCTGGCTTAAAGGAGAAGAAATGTAGGGAGCTGGGGTGAGGGGAATGGAGCATGAAGGGAAGGGAAAAGGCTGCCAGATGGAGAGTAGAGAGATGCCTATTTTGAGAGGCAGCTATCTCAGATGAGAGGTGATCCCATAACAGGAGTCCTAAAGATGAGAGAGACAAGAATATTCAAGTCATAAGGGTTACCATTATATTAAAGTGTTAAGAACTAAGCAAGGGTATTTTTAATATTTAATAATGGAAATTAAAATGCCCATTTTACAAAGTGAACATGGAAATTCAGGGAAAACTAAAAGGAAATAGTAAGTAACAAAGCCCAATTCTAAGCCAAGTACTGTATGTCTAATACTAAAGCCTCAACTGTTCTTAGCTCACACCACACCATTAGCTCCAAGGAGTGCAAGAAGACAGAGATCCCATATTTCCCAGAGTGTACTAAGGGACTCTGTCATGCCTGTTTTCCTGAAGGTAACAGTAAATGAAAGGGGAGGCTAGCCACAGAGCAGTTTCCTTGAGCAATGCAACACTTTGTTCCAGGAAAAGGAAATGGTACAATAGCTTTGTGTGTTCAAAAAGAAGGCTTGCTCTGGAAAACAAGGCAATTAAGAAAACAGGACTCATTTAACAATATTTACTGAGTACCTACTATGTGTCAGGTACAGTACTAGAAGGAGGGAGAGAATGATGAATAAAACAGATACAGTCCCTATTCCATACTGTGTACAACTTGGTTAACCATCCTTATTACTATGATAGTACAATAATTTTCTATCTTGGCTGATTATACATTATCCCCATTGGAGGTTCGATTAAAAAAAAAAAAAACATGAAGTCAAAAGTGGTATGAAGATTCAGATTTAGTAGGTCTAAAATGGGGTCCATGAATCTCTATTGTTTTAAAGTTTCTGAAGCATAGTTAACTGAGTGAACTAGACCTCAAGAGAGAAATTAAGGTATCCCCATCTTTTTAATACGTGTATTTATGTTAACATGTGTTGTTTGCTTCTTTTACATGTGCTTAGTTTTACCACAGGACCAGGCACAAACTTAGTCTTTTTTTACAGATTTGTTTTTTGTAAGTGGTAAAAAGGTAAATTATTCAAGCAAATTAACTCAAAGGCAAAGGAATTATAAAGTAAAAAGAAGGAGGCCGAGGTGGGCAGATCACCTGAGGTCAAGAGTTTGAGACCAGCCTGGCCAACATGGCAAAACCCCATTTCTACCAAAAATACAAAAATTGGCAGGGTGTGGTGGCACATGCCTGTAATCCCAGCTACTCAGGAGGCTGAGGCAGGAGAATGGATTGAACCTGGGAGGCAGAGGTTGCAGTGAGCTGAGATCACACCACTGCACTCCAGCCTGCGTGACAGGGCAAGACTCCATCTCGAAAAAAAAGTAAAAAGATTTCTCTCTTCTGGCCATGAGGACAATTTAACCTAAGTAAAACATTAAATTAAAACACACACACACACACACACACAAGTCACATGTTATGGTTAAGTATATATTCTATTCTTGTGCAAACCACATATGAACCTATTAGGTTTATCATACTAGTATTAAGTATAGTTTTAGATTAATCAGGTGTCACTGTAAACTTAAGAATCAGTTAAGCCGTCTGTTTCTGCGGCACAGATTTAGATGTCAGCCGCAGTAAACTCCAGCAGGAGATACACTGTAAGGATGAGAAAGCAGGAAAAAGCCTTTTGGGATCCTAGGAGCCAATAAACACATTTTGAGGCAGACACAACTGAAACATTGTGAGCCACTTGATGGACCCCATGAATAAGAAGTGCTTTATTCTTCGTCTATACTATGTGATTCACGTTTGCCTTTTTGCTTTGACAACCAGGAGGCTCAAAACAAAATATATGGCCCACATTAAGCAACTCTACCAGAACCCTGCTTCATCTTATTAATATTTTCCTTCCCTTATCATCTTTTGGCTCCTTAATGCTTACATTTATTTTATCTGCTTCTTTGTGTCTAAGTCATTTGCCTTAAATCAGTTTCGGTGCAAGGCAAGGTGAAAATTATTAAAGAATGAGTCAAGTAAAGAATGAGTCAAGTAATCATTATTAAAGAACGAGTCAAGAACGAGCAAACCTCATAAGCTCTCTGGACAATTTATACATTCTCTCTCGCTTTTCTTCGGATGAAAATTCTCTTCAGGAAAATCTATTCCTAATTTTTTTGGTATGAATTCTTGTACAGTCATGGTTAAATTGTAACATTGCTAATAAACTAATTTCAAACTTAGAAATTACAGTATCATTTGACTAAAAATTATTTTATATGAGACCCAGCATCTTCCCTTAAGAGCTGTGTAAAAGCCTCTTGAATCTTTGCTTTCTTTTGTACGATACTGATTTATGTTTTGTTTAAGAATTATAAGAATAACATGTGATAATTGCATAGAGTTTGGAATATAGAGAAAAGAATATATAATTCAAATGAAAAGAACACATGATCTATTCACGTTTCACTATATCTTACTATTCCTCTCTCTCAGGCTGCAATTCACTCACCCAAATAACGTAGGGGGAAACGTTGATGGCAATATTTCATTTTACCTAATCTTCCTCTCTTGTCAGAAGCTCTTCCATAGACACTCAAAAATACACAAATTCCATCTTTTTCATTCACAATCACATTCTCACAGACACAGTCCCTGTTTCTACCTGAATGAGATGCAGTAAGGAATCCATAAATTCAACGAGTGTTATAATCAATGAGTGTTATAATCAGATTCCTTACTGCGTCTCAGTCAGGTAGAAACTGGGACTGTGTCTGTGAGAATGCGATTGTGAATGAAAAAGGGAATCTACTTGAAATAATTGATCCTATCTTTAAAAGTTGTTCAAGTCTTTTTTTTCCAGTCATTTATATCTATAAACTCACCTACTTTATCCAAATGCTACCTTTTTTTGCCTCACTTAAGTCATTCTTCCCTATGCCTATAGAAAAAGCCACTGTTTTTCCTTATGTGGCATCAAAATAGGTTCTCTCTAAACTACCTCCAAAACTTCATTTAAACACATAAACCTTCCTCCAAATCAACTGATCTATACCCAAGAGATTCATCTACAAAAAGACAGATGCCATTCTGAGTTGATGTTTCTCTACCTATATGTGGTGACCCTCATTCTTCCATCTCATTCTTGGTTTCTGAACACTTAATTCACAGGCAAAAGGTGCTGTGAGACAATAACTGATGCCAAAACTAAACAGAAATATATTTCTGTGATTCAATGATAGATTTCATTACAGTAAGGAAGTAATTACATATGGTTTATGAGGTATAATTATTTTGAGATTTAAACTAGCCTAAACTTTTGGAAAAATTATCTTTGGATTTCTTCCACATCTGTCTATTCAGAGAGTGAAACAACAGAAGTAGGCTAACATGAAAAGATTTTCAAATATTTGTTATTAAGTAGAAAGTTGCATGGCATATGTGACCAAAATGTAGTATTTCTGCCATGAAGTATTAATAAAAAATAAACAATGCAATATTCTTTCCTTACCAAGAAATAGATCAAAGAAGGTCTACTCAAATATTCTTAGCAGAGCAACCACCCACCATGAAATAATATCCTCATGTAAAAGATGCGGAAACATCATTTGAGATGTCTCTGTCTTGCTAATTCACTCTATGGCAAACATCTTGAGTATTACCTTGCAAGTCTGAATCATTCGACTTTGGGCTGCTTCTTGCTCGTCGCTCTGTTTTCTTAATCCCGGGACCACCACCGCTGCCGCCTCCGCCACTTCCACCACTGTGGCCCTTCCCATAGCCGTTGTATACTGTTGTGCAGCTGCTTTTGTAGATAGAAGAAGGAGGGCTGTTGAGGCGGTTCTGGCGATCGATCTGGCGGTCTTTCAGTTTTTTGTGTGGAGGCTTGCTGTACTGGTCTTCTCGGGTGATGTAGCTTGACATTCCATAAAATGGTATAATTTCTAAAATGGATGATTACGATAAACCCAAACTCAGTTTACATTTTCAATAATAGATTATTAAATGGTCAAATGATCTGGCTCCTGAAGAAGTCTAAAGTATAAAGGAAGTCTAAAGTAGTACTAAATAGAGTATAATAAATATTTTTTAAGAAAATAGTGCTGGGTGCAGTGGCTCACGCTTTGGGAGGCTGAGGTGGGCGGACTGTCTGAGCTTGGGAGTTCGAAACTAGCCTGGGCAACATGGTGAAACCTCATCTCTACTAAAAATACAAAAAATTAGCCAGGCGTGGTGGTGGGCGCCTATAATCCCAGCTACCCGGGAGGCTGAGGCAGGAGAATCGCTTGAACCCGGGAGGCAGAGGTTGCAGTGAACTGAGATTGCATCACTGCACTCCAGCCTGAGGGACAGAGCAAGACTCTGTCTCAAAAAGAAAAAGAAAAAAGAAAATGCCATATACATGATATACATTTAAAGCATTCCCGTTTGTTTCTAACCAATCAAGGAATAATCAATCATTAAGAACTACACTGTGTGTTCAGAAAATTTCCTATATTACAGAGAATACTGAAGACAAGGTTGTTATTCCTAAAGAGCTCATATTCTAGTTGCATTTATAACTGAGTTTGATTTTTGCCTTTCAATATGTTTTCAGTAGTTGCAATACATGAAAAAGTTAGAACAAATAAAATACCCCTATTAAACATGTACTTAGAATCAAGCTACTTTAAAAGTCTACTTATCCCTGTAGACAGAATAGTATTTCTATTGGGAAGTATATTGCAGTCAAAGTTTTTTGTGGCATACAAAAGAGCCAACATTTGAACAAATTTAACTAAGATAATGAGATGACACATTTCCATTTAAAATAATCAAAGCTCACAGAATCAGGGGAAATGTTCAAGGAGGAAGTATAAGGATAAAGAAAAGCCGTCTCTGAAATCTGGTGCCAAACATAATAAGCTGTGGTCTCAAACTTCTCTTTTGGAGTAATAGAAGGCAAGACAAATGTAGAATGTCACCTGACTTTACTATGCACATTTTAAAGTGGCTCAAAAGAAAACAGAAGCCTGCAAGCAATCTTATGATCTCAAGGGGAAAACTTTATGTTAAATTTAAATTTTTATATCAGTTCAAAATTATTTTTAAGTATCAGTAAAAATGACAATGCATAACATAAAGATTGGGTCCTTACATCTTTATAAGAAAAAAGGGTCACCTCTTCTATAGAGTGACAATATAAATTACCATCCAAATCTGAACACTTCTGAGAGCGAAAAGGGAGGAATATCAGTAATTTCTTCAAGGCAAGAGACCTAAACTAGGACTGTCACAGGTACAACAGAAATGTATGGTTACCCTGCACAGTTTAACAAAACTGCTGTCTCAATTACTCAACAGTAAAGCTCCACTGTTTCTTACTGTTAACATAGCTAAAACATAAACAAGAGTCGTTTTGTTAAAAAACAAATCTTCATGAGAGAACCAGTTTGCACTAGAGAACGTGTCAAAACAAATATAATCCTATTCAGAGAGTATGTATCCAAAGAAACTATGTCAAAATATACCAGAAGGATAGTAAATGTTCTAAACACCACGATGCATTACACATGAGATTTAACATATTCACCATGGCACTAATAATCTTTCCAGACATGTTGAAAACTTTTAAAACTCTTATAGTTTAGAAAAATAATATTTAAATTGCTTTTAGGTATGCACACTAAGAGCTAAGGTAAAAGAATATATAAATGGCTTATTTATAAAGGGAAGGGATTTTGTTTTACTGCTTTAATTTGAAATCAATGAAGGCATTTTTATTTGCATACATTATTGCTCTGTGTTATTTTAATGGAATTAGACCCAAATACACCATAAAATGAAGAGACTACAATTTTGCTTAACTCTAATGACGATTTAAATCATACTGTTGTCTTGTCTAAAATTGCAAAGGACAGTATTTACAGAACAGTAACCATGTGGCATCCTACTAACAGACTGCTAAAATAAGGCAAGTCAGACATATACCAGCAAGCAGTGAGTCAGTCACCAAGGCCTTTCATGTCATCAGAGCTCAGATCCAGCCAGAAAGCTCTAAGAAACACTCAATTATTTAATGCATATTGTGTCAAAGCACTGAATACATTAAAAAAAATTACAGCTAACTAAATTTTTTCAGTTCTTATCCAAATGTTTTCATAGTATATCCCCAATACTTGATGTTTTCTTGGTGTGTCGCATGGAAAAAAGATCAAATTGATAGGAAGTTATTGATGCTGCTATGAAATCAAAGTATTGATTTCATGTTTTGCTATCATCCCCTTATACGACATTGTGAAAGCACCTGATTAATTTGAATTATGTCAAATTTCTTTGACTACTAAAAAAACAAATAAACAAAACACACATACAGTCAAATTCTATCCCTAAGTTACAATGGTATATTTCACTTAAAATATCATCTCAAAAAAGTTTTTTCTGTGAATAAGTTATAATGTGAGATGAACAGGGAAAAATTATATATATAAAATATATAATTATAAATAAATAATAATTAATTATATAGAAATTATATAATTATATATATAATTCTTAAAAGTGATAACTTGCTCAAACATTCTATGGTATAACAGGCATTTCTTCTACAATGTATCTAAACCAACATAATAAATGTCTGAAGCAGTAAAATGCTTCCATTCATAGTCAGACTCAGAAGAAAATCACTTTGCAAAGTCCTAGAGGCTAAAGTCTAATTTTATCCTCAATTATCTGGTTTCTTAGTATCCATTTTGATAGAGAAAGCCTTTAGACTAAACCAACACCAAGGTCAAAACTTTAAAAAGATATAATGTTGGTAGCTCTGAGGCTCTTTTCATATCCAGGTAAGTATTTGCCTAACAATCAGTGAAATTGTGGCTGCACTAATGGCTACTCTTACACTAAAAGCAGGTTCAGGAAGGCCACATCAACAGCCAGGGGATTTTTGAGTTCTGCCAACATCACAACACAGAGCCTTTCAGGAAACCTAAAGGTTCTTGAGACTTCACAATCTTCAAACATTGGAAATGGGGCACAAAACACTTTTCAATTTCCCTTTAACTGGTAGATCATATGGATACCAAAGAAACGATGTGCCACAGTTGTACCTCAGGCCACTCTCTCATACAAACATGCTTTCAGGACATGGGAACGATGTCACACTGCCACTTTTCTAAAATAAAAGGTGGCTACCTTACTCCTTGATCTTGTAAGGTGGGGGTTGGGGCCGAGTTTGTGAAAACTGAAAGAAAGAAAAAGAACTAAACCCACAAAGTAATTTTTCCAGGCACCATTCAGGACAAAGGAAGCTAGGAATTCCCCATGAGTCTTACAAACCACCTAGATCCTTTTCTACTATGCTTATTTCACAAGAAACAAAGGGCCGCCTTGAACTATTGAAATGCTGTAGTCACTTTCAACAGCTCCTGACGCCAACGAAAATCTACTCACCTTGCTCACCATATATTGTGTGGGGAAGATGATGCTGGGGAAAAAACTGAGGCGGCATATCTCCAGGTCCGGTAACAGGTGGGTAGTAAGCCGTGTGTGAGTTATGAATAAAATGTGGATGGTGAGTGAGATAGGGAGGGAGATGATGGGTTGGAGACATGGCTGAGGGGTAGCTTGGGGGATAACACTCAGGAGACTGGGGTGTGACCACCACCCGGCGGACTCCAGTACTATCTTCAATCACCTAAAGAAAAACACAAAAGGAAAGAACGCAGTACATATTAGCAGCCTATGAATATATATAGTATTAATAACTTCCACTTTAATTTTACTTTTCTCTTCCACCATAGAAAAAAACAAATGCATGTTGTATTCTGGTTCTCTAGTTCAACCAGTTAAATGAGTTCTAGAAGTAATAACATGTAACTATTAAAATCTACAAAAACAAATTATTCATCAACATCTGATTCTGATCCCATGTAACTTTTTGGAGAGACCAGTATTTGATAATAAATCTTGTTTTAGTCTTAAAATTTTCACTGGCTTCATCCAAGACAAGTGAATTTAATGTATGCTTAAACTGATTTTAGGAGTGACTTTTGAATTTAACTATCAGTTCAGTGGTTTTCCAGAAAGAGGCTTTCTGTGCCACATAAGTACTTTTCCAGGGCTAGGCTTCTAGATATGCCTGACAACATTCCTCCCCTTTCCTGCTTTAACATGCACAGTTCCATCATCATCGGGGCTTTAGGAAACAAAGGGGCATTAACGTCAGAAGCCATAAATGTGCCCTAAGATTACTTAATCTAGTACTGAGGACATGGATGAAACGAGGGATTCTGACCAAAGAAAAACTTAAGTAACCCCAAATCAGTATGGACACTTTTGCTCCCAAGATGTCCTGATGATGAGTGTTGTGAAAGAAGATGCTTGGAAAAGCAACCCGTTATGAGAAAAGCAAGCCAATCAACACTCTATCCATTCTTTTTCCAATTCTTTGTTCACTATTTATTTTTAGAAATGGGATTTCACTCTGTTGCCCAGGCTGAAGTGCAGTGGCTACACGCAGGTGTGATCATCATACACTACAGCCTTGAACTGGCCTCAAGTCATCTTCCTGCCTCAGCCTCCAAAGTAGCTGGGACTACGGGCATGCACGACCATGCCCAGCTCCTCTGAATGTTTTTTAATTCATCCAAGAAAAGCAACGAAGACAGCACAATGCCAGTGTTTATTGCCTGTGTGGCCAGCGTCACACTACCAGCTCCTATGAGCAAACAACTTTGGTGAAACACAATGAAAGAAATAACTAACACAACAGATACCATCATCAAAAGGTAAAGCTGTAGGGGTACAGAGAATGATAACATGAGATGGGAGAATCAGGAAAGGCTTGAGGGACCTCAAAGAATTGGCAGGGCTGGGACAGCTGAGAGATGGCCTCCGGGTCAGGGCCCTGCAAGGAAGTGGACACGGAGTAAACCTGGCAGTGAGGGCCAGGCTGCCAAGAAGCCATGCCAGCTGATCTAATCAAATGCACAATCGGGCACACACTCTGACAGGAAGTTTTGTTTTTCAAAAAAAAAAAAAAAAAATTCTAAAAACCCCACAAAACTGACCTTCTATATTGAAATGGATTTCTCATTATACCTCAGGAGGTTGATCATAGGACAAAATAAAATCACCTAATCATGTCTAAAACATCTTAACAACAACAAAAAACTATACTTAGCTTCATATTTTGAAAGTAGTGCTTAAGCCAGATTGGCAAGTCTATCAATGTTTATGTTATATTTCAGTATACAAAACAGGTTTAGTTTGAATGAACGGCCATCAATCCTTATGTTAAAAAAACAAAAATCTTTACATTCATTAATAAATCTATCAAAATAAATGTTTCTACTGTGTTAACAGTTCATAAATAAGATAATATTACCTATTTAAAATTAAGATTCCTAGTCAGATGCCTAGGACACAGCTTTTCGTGTGATCTTTAATAAATATAATCTCTTCTGGGCCTTGGCAAACTAATCACACTAACCCCATTTATGAATGCATGGAAGCTAATTTACAAGTGTATGTGAAGTGGGTACTTAAACCATGACATTGGAAATTCTCATGCATGTATTGATAATTATCATCAAAGCTTCTTCTATTTTGTCTAAAACATAGAGCTGTATGCTGTTTGGTAGCACACATATATAAATAGCACACGTAGTATAAATACATCATGATTTTTTCCTGCGATCTGACACAAACCTGCATTATCCTACAGTGTCTTATTTCCCTCCTCACCCTCTACTAGCTATTAAGAAAAAAGAAAGGCATATTCCAGATGCTTCTCTTTCATGGAACCTTCATTCAATCCTGGAAGGACCACAGAAGTAAAGTATTCGTTTTCTAGAGGTTTACAATCTTTATTCTTTCATTCAGTGTAAAACTTCCAATAGTCAACCAGCAACATAGACAACTGATGAAGTAGAACAAGAACAGGGCTCTCACTAAATATTAAGAGGCACGCTTTGGACTTTTAAACAAGATTATTTATAATGAAAAAATTTATTTGATCATTTTATCATATAACTTTGGACCTGTTAACAAAGTGGTTTTAAAAAAAATTTATCAAAAAGCACTAACTTTTTGAAGTTTTTTTTTTGAAGTAGCTTTTTGAAACCACAAATTGCCTGTACATATAAAAATTGCTTGACAGCTCCATTTTAAAGTATCTTATTCTGTGGGATTTGTAAAAGGTTTTTATTTACATGTGCATGCATAATGAAACCCTTTTAGAAACCAGTTCTTGACAAACCCAAGCCTGTCTTATCATTAAAAAGATTTATTTTAAAAAAGTGACATATTGGCCCAGCACAGTGGCTCACGCCTGTAATCCCAATACTTTGGGAGGCCGAGGCAGGTGGACTGTCTGAGGTCAGAAGTTCAAGACCAGTCTGGCCAACATGGTGAAACCCCATCTCTGCTAAAAATACAAAAAATTAGCAGGGTGTGGTGGCGTGGGCCTGTAGTCCCAGCTACTCAGGAGGCTGAAGGAGGGGAATTGCTTGAACCCGGGAGGTGGAGACTGCAGTGAGCCAAGATCGCACCACTGCACTCCAGCCTGGGTGACCAATGGAGACTCTGACTCAAAAAAAAAAAAAAAAAGGTGAAATATTAATTCTGAAATAGTAGAAATATAAAAAATATGTGAATATTTTTACCATTTTTCTGTAACATAAATTGCAACATATTTTAGTTATCCAATTCAGCTTTGATCTACATCTAAGGAAATTATGCCTAAGTCTCCCCCAAAATAAGAAAATCTGAGGAGCAATAACAATGCACAAAATAATTGGCAACTAAGGAAATGGTGGCAGTAAGATTCTTTAATAAAGATGGCTCATAAATAAATATATTACTGTAGTCAAATTTAGACATCAGACAGAATTCAGTCCAAAACACCCAAGGCAAAAAAATATGCCTTCAGTCTTGGTAGACGACTATGGAAAAGACAAATTCATTTCCTTTTGTGGTGTAGGAAATTGTGACAATGTCCAGAGGCAGACGAATCACCTGTATTCAATTCAACTATTATTTCCGGACACATACTATGTGCTAAGGACTGGATATTCAAAGGGGAGAAAAAAATAAGTGCTCAACAGTAAGACTCATCCACACAGCCTAAGAATATAAAGAGAAAAATTAGACTAAGTCCTAGTAAGTGCTGTTAAGAAAGCAGAAGTATGGTGATTTCAGAAATCAGAATAAATATTCTTCATCTAAATTTTTTCCAGCTCTATGACTCAACAGAACTGTCACTCACGTATCCTCTCCAGAGAAGCATAGAGCCTTGGAAAAGATCATTACGCTGGGTTCTCAGACTGTCACCTATCATGGGCTGACTTATGTGTCCCCAAATTCATATGTTGACGTTCTGATGCTCACTACTTCAGAATGTGACTGTATTTAGAAACAAGGCATTTTAAGTAGACAATTAAGGTGAAATGAGGTCATATAGGCAGACTCTAATCCAACAGTATCTATATAAGAGGAGATTTACAAGAGACATGCACAAAGGGAACATCATGTGAAGACACCAAAGGAAGATGGCTGATATGGTTTGGCTGTATCCCCACCCAAATCTCATCTTGACTTCCCACATGTTGTGGGAGGGAGCAGGTGGGAGGTAATTGAATCATGAAGGCAGGTCTTTCCCGTGCTGTTCTCATGATGGTTATTTAAGTGTCATGAGATCTGATGGTTTTAAAAACAGGAGTCTCCCTGCACAACCTCTTTTTTTGCCTGCTGCCATCCATGTAAGATGTGACTTGCTCCTCTTTGCCTTCCACCATGATTGTGAGGCTTCCTCACCCACGTGAAACTGTAAGTCCAATTAAACCTCTTTCCTTTGTAAATTGCCCAGTCTCAGGTATGTCTTTATCAGCAGCATGAAAACAGACTAATAAAGTAAATTGGTCCAAGAAGAGTGGCACGTTGCTGAAAAGATACCCGAAAATGTGGAAGCGACTTTGAAACTGGGTAACAGGCAAAGGGTGGAGCAATTTGGAGGGCTCAGAGGAAGGCAGGAAAATGTGGGAAAGTCTGGAACTCCCTAGAGACTTGAATGGCTTTGACTAAAATGCTGATAATGATATGAACAATAAGACCCAGGCTGAGATGGTCTCAGATAGAGATGAGGAACTTGTGGAGCAAAGGTGGTTCTTCTTGTTATGTTTTAGCAAACGGAGTGGCAGCATTCTGTCCCTGCCCTAGAGATCTGTGGGACTTTGAACTTGCAGAAGAAATCTCTAAGCAGCAGAGCATTCAAGAGGTGACCTGGGTGCTGTTAAAGGCATTAAGTTTTATAAGAGAAGCGGAGCATAAAACTTTGGAAAATTTGCAGCCTGACAATACAATAGAAAAGAAAATCCCATTTTCTGAGGAGAAATTCAAGCCCACTGCAGAAATTTGCTTAAGCAACAAGGAGCTGAATGTTAATCCGCAAGACAATGGGGAAAATGTCTCCAGGGTATGTCAGAGGTCTCCATGGCAGCCCCTCTCATCATAGGCCCGGAGGCCTAGGAGGATAAAATGGTTGTGTAGGCCAGGCCCAAAGTCCCCGTGCTGTGTGCAATCTAAGGACTTAGCGCCCTGCATCCCAGCCACTCCAGTCATGACTGAAAGGGGTCAAGGTACAGCTCAGGCTGTGGCTTCAGAGGGTGCAAGTCCCAGCTATGGTAGCTTCTATGTGGTGTTGAGCCTGCGGGTGCACAGAAGTCAAGAATTGAGGTTTGGGAACCTCCGCCTAGACTTCAGAGGCTGTATGGAAATGCCTGGATGTCCAGGCAGAAGTTTGCTGCAGGAGTGGGGCTGTCATCGAGAACCTCTGCTAGGGTAGGGCGGAAGGGAAATGTGGGGTCAGAGCCCCCACACAAAGTCCCTACTGGGGCACTGCCTAGAGGGCTACCATCCTCCAGATCCTAGAATGGTAGATCCACCAACAGCTTGCACCACATGCCTAGAAAATCTGCACTCAACACCAGCCTGTGAAAGCAGTCAGGAATTAGGCTGTACCCTGCAAAGCCACAGGAGTGGAGCTGCCCAAGACTATGGGAACCCACCTCTTGCCTCAGTGTGACCTAGATGTGAGACATGGAGTCAAAGGATATCATTTTGGAGCTTTAAGATTTGACTGCCCCACTGGATTTTGGATTTGTATGGGGCCTGTAGCCCCTTTGTTTTGGCCAATTTCTCTCATTTCAAATGGCTGTATTTACCCAATGCCTGTACCCTCATTGTATCTAGAAAGTAACTAACTTGCTTTTGATTTTACAGGCTCATAGGCAGATAGGTAGAAGTGACTTGCCTTGTCTCAGATGAGACTTTGGATTGTGGACTTTTGAGTTAATGCTGAAATGAGTTAAGATTTTGAGGGACTGTAGGCAATGCATGATTTGTTTTGAAATGTGAGGACATGAGATTTGGGAGGGGCCAGGTACATAATGATATGGTTTGGCTGTGTCCCCAACCAAATCTCATCTTGCATTTCTACATGTT
The DNA here is from genome assembly GCF_028885625.2 of Pongo pygmaeus. Classification (NCBI taxonomy): domain Eukaryota; kingdom Metazoa; phylum Chordata; class Mammalia; order Primates; family Hominidae; genus Pongo; species Pongo pygmaeus. Next base: position 181,369,730 of record NC_085930.1, on the reverse strand, counting down.
GTGGGAGGGACTCAGTGGGAGATAACTGAATCATGGGGGCAGGTCTTTCCCATGCTGTTCTCGTGATAGTGAATAAGTCTGATGGGATCCGATGGTTTTGAAAAACAGGAGTCTCCTTGCACAAGTTTTTTTTTTTTTTTTTTTTTTTTTTTTGCTGCCATCCATGTAAGATGTGACTTGCTCTTCCTTGCCTTCTACCATGATTGTGAGGCATCCCAAGCCATGTGGAACTGTAAGTCTAATTAAACCTTTTTCCTATGTAAACTGCCCAATCTTGTGAATGTCTTTATTAGCAGCTTGAAAATGGAAAATACAATGGCCATTTACAAGCCAAGGTGAGAAGCCTTAGAAGAAACCAACTAATCCTGCTGACACCTTGATCTTGGACTTCCAACCTCTAGAATTGTAAGAAAATAAATTTCTCTTGTGTAAACTACCCAGTCTGTGGTATTCTGTTATGGTAGCCCTACTAAACTAATATACCCCCTCAGAATACAAAGGCTCAATCCAGCACTTTCTTCTACCTTAAGTTCTACAAGCCTTGTCTGATTTAAAACAAACAAACAAAAACTCTTTTAAAAAGTGATACATTTAGCCTCTGTGAACAAACACTGAGCCATCTTGCTCAGGCCAATGAAGAAATTTGGCCTGATGGCTAATAGAAGCCAGGCTGATTCTTTTGATGTCTGTTTTATCCAGCTTAGTACATGTTTACAAAAAATCTTCTATGTGCCTAGTATTCTTGCTATCCTGTGGCCTAGAAACAAGCATAAGTGGCTAGAGAATCAGACACAAAATGTGCAATAGACAGAATCTTTGTCTTATATTAGTGTTTATAAATATGACCAAGAGAATCATTAAAACAAAATGAAACAGCCTGGGGATAACAGCAAGATGGAGAGTTCCCAGGAGCAGCACAGGATGGGAGATGGAAAAGGACATTAGTCAGTGCCTGTGGTCTGTCAGCTGCTTGACATGGGCCATCTCATTCAACTTCCCTAACACTTGAGAATTAGGTATTGGCATCCCTGCTTTAGATGAAGAAAACCAAGGCACAGCATGATTAAATTGTGCAAATGGTATGCTGCAGAACCAAGATTTTTCAAACTGGTGTGTGCACCAAAGTTTTTATTATGTAGAAAATTATACAGAAGTTGTATATTGACAAGTAAATAGGCAAACAATCAACTGTTGAGAATTAGGATACCTGAGTTATTAAGAGATGTGAAAAGGATTCAGGATACAACTAATACTTATTGAATACTGCTATGCTTTAATACCCTCTACCAGAAAGGAGTTAGGTAGAGCTCAAGTTCCTAGAACAGTACCTGATACATAATATAACAAAATCTTACTCATCAATTACTACTATTAATGTTACCACTTCACTAAATCCTGCCAACAATCCTGTGAGGCACATACATTTACAGTTATCCCCATTTTAGAAATAAGAAGAATGGTGCTTAGGGAAGTGAAGGTAATATACTCAAGGACACGGAACTGGGTAAAGGAGGATCAATTTTGTGTACAAGAACTAAAATGGGGTTGAGCGCGGTGGCTCATGCCTGTAATCCCAGCACTTTGGGAGGCTGAGGTGGGCAGGACACAAGGTCAGGAGATCAAGACCATCCTGGCTAACATGGTGAAACCCCGTCTCTACTAAAAATACAAAAAAACATTAGCTGGGCATGGTGGCGGGCGCCTGTAGTCCCAGCTGCTCAGGAGGCTTGAGGCAGGAGAATGGTGTGAACCCAGGAGGCGGAGCTTGCAGTGAGCCAAGATCGCGTCACTGCATTCCAGCCTGGGTGACAGAGCAAGACTCCATCCCAGATAAAAAATAAAAAGAACTAAAATGGATCTCCTAAAAACATTTATATTTTTTTTTTGAGGGTTGTTGTTGTTTGTTTTTTTCCTTTTTTTTGTCTTAGCTAACAGAAAAGATAGTTCCTCTTACTGAATTGAAATGCTTCAAAGGAATTTTAATAAACTCCTCACTTCCTGAAGCTCTTTCCTTCTACTCTTGCTGGGCTACAAGCCACAAGAATCAAAAGAGAAGCTTGAAAGGCAGGAGGCAAAAGAAAAAATTAAAAAGCCTGCCCCAGATGGCCCAGGATGATCCAGGAAATGGGCAGATTCTGCACGTGGACACATATGAACCCATAAACATACGTAGTGTGATGTGCTGGCAGCCAGTTTGCCGGGGTGGCAGAAAACACTGGGTGAGTTGCCTGGACACAGAAAACTGGGACCAAATGAATCTGTGAAAGTCAGGCTTAGGCTGAATTTCTTATTGCTGCCAACATGCCTGAAGTGGGATCCCAGGTCATTCCAGGAAGAGACGATGTCTCAGATAAAAGTGAGCATGCGAACAATGAACAAAGAGAAGAACAAGGCTGGTCAATATAAACAAGCCGCATGGACTCAGGGGATGGGTAGGCAGAATCCAGGATTCTCCCAACCAGGCTGGTGCTCACCTCTCCCCTCTCCACTCAGCACCTCTATCCTGTAGCTTAGACTACACATCTGTCTCTCCCACCCAGCTGCAAGTCCCTCAGAAGCAACTGGGCACACAGAAGGCTTTCAGTAAATGTTGGTTAAATGAGTAAATGAATAAGAAAGCAAGCCAAAAAAAAAAAAGTTAAGTATATCTGCTTAGATTTGGTATCTGCCAAGAATATTAGCACTTCATTATTAAAACTTTTCTCCATAACTCTGGTAAATAGCTGACATCCTATTCTAAAATCTCAAAATCTGAATCCAGTTAATTTTATATCTATCATTCCTGATCTTCTTATTTTAAATAAGTGTGATTTTATCACAAACATTTATACAGAAAGATCAAACATCTCCAATGTTAAGTTCTACTTTAATCCTATAGGAGGCTGAGCAGTTTTATTTTACTCACCAATCAGGAGTACAAACGCATCGGTACTCACTTTCCCAATTTGCACTAACTCTTCCCTCCGCATTTTCTAATATGGTAGATAATATAAAAAAGGAAAGGCAAGCTTGTTCTTCAGGTAGGGTAGAGATTTGAAACATAAGGTCTGTACCTGCCCTAGCCAGTCCCCCTCGTGCTGCCAACTCTCACCACCATCACCCAAGTACCATAAGAAGAAAGAAAAATTAGGATAAAGGAATGTTCCAGGAGCAACAAAAGAGTTTTATATTACTAAGTGGTCAAACATTTTATTTTATAGATTAAGCTACTTGACTTAAAAATGTTAGGAGAGGGCTGGCTATGGTGCTTCATGACTGTAATCCCTGTACTTCAGGAGGCCAAGGCGGGCGACTGCTTGAACCCAGTAGTTCAAGACCAGCCTGGGCAACGTGGCAAAACCTTATCTCTATAAAAAATACAAAAATTTGCTGGGCGTGCTGGCACAGGCCTGTCATCCCAGCTACCTGGGAGGATGATGTGGGAGGATCACTTGAGCAAAGGAGGTCATGCTACTGCACTCCACCTGGGTGACAGAGCAAGATCCTGTCCCAAAAAATAAGAATTAAAAATTAAAAAATGGTGGAAGAATTGAATATATTACCCTAATCTCCAGACTTCCTTTTCTGTTTTCAAATCTAAAGATTAAAAGTGTGGTTGAAAACATCAAACTACTTTTCAAGCTCATTTCTCTTCACATCTGTAAATGGCTAACAGTGATGAAATAATATTTGATATTTGCAAACTTTCATTATCATTCTAAGTTTAGGACCAGCTCCTTTTGCCACAGAACATGATTACTGTTGTCTTCAAAAGGAAAAATAAGTGACTGGTGATGTTTCTAAAAGCCCTTTAAATAATAACAAAAAAGATTATCCTGCAGAGTACTTACAGCTTGATAACAGATATCCTCTTCTGAATCAGGAAAAAGAAAAAGTTCCTTGAAAATTACAATTGTCTGTCTCAAACAGTTTTTGCCAGTGATTAAGTCTAAACATCTAATTTTGTCTGTTTTATAGGTGATCAAAATGAAGGTTTTAGCTAGTCAGTTAATTCATGAACAAAAAGTTCCCAGAGTTTTTATGAGCACTCTCATTTATGTCTAGAAATCTGAAATTTCTCATCCCATTGGTGCTTTTTTTTTTTTTTTTAAGAGATAGGGTCTCACTGTGTTGCCCAGGCTGGAGTGTGGTGGTTATTCATAGGCATGTTCCCAGTACTGATCAGCATGGGAGCTCTGACCTGCCCCATTTCTGATGTGGGCCAATTCACCCCTCCTTAGGCAACCTGGTGGTCCCCAGCTCTCAGGAGGTCACCACATTAATGCCAAACTTAGTGTGGCCACCCTGTCAGCATAGTGTAATACAGCCCAATACTCCTGGGCTCAAGCAATCCTCTGGCCTGTAAGGCACACACTGCCCAGCTGGTGCTTAATTTTTAACCCACACACCAAATGCAGGCAATAGGTAAGGTACAGACTGAGAGGAGAAGGGTTAGCTCCAGTTAACAAATCAAGTGTTGCTGTTCAGGGGAATCACAGCTGAAGGTACTGAAGGTACTGGTGCTTGTCTTCAGCATTTCTGAGTATGAATCTTACCGACAGGCTTTATTTCAGAGGTGATCAGTATAAGAAGACGCTCTCAAAAATGGCAATCCTTCCACGGCTTTGTACATGCCAACACTTTTATACACTCAGAAATAAAGCCAAGCTTCTATTCACACTTATTTAAGTCTTAAATCTGGCAAAGGAGCACAGCTAAGGCATATATAAATGAAATCAACTGTGAGTACTTTACCAGAACACCTAGCTCTTTCCAGGTGCTACTGTCCAATGACAGTAACCCCTGAGGGTTGGACAGGAGAATGGAAACAAATACAGATCTCTGTGGTACCTCTCTGATCCAACTACTTCAGTGAATTATGTAATAAAGACTTTCCAAATTAAGAAGGAAGTCCAGCAAGGTCAAGAGACACATCTTATGAACTGGAGACCCCAGGATGGGCCCTCAGTTAGCTAGCTACAGCTCCACTTTACTATAGCCCAGAGCTGTCCCCAGATAGAGAATCCCATGGGCAAAGAGGAACCCCTCCCTGGTTAGAGGGCTAAGCTTCTCCAGATACTGCAGAGAACCAGGAGGCCTCATCTCAAAGCAGGGGCCCAAAAAAACAGCACTGGGGACTGATGCTGAAAGCAAAACAGCAAATTGATTAACTTAATATATAAGAATCGAAGTGACAACAGCAACTCCTACAATTTGTATATCACTTAATAGTTTATAAAACACTTGGCACAGACCTTGACTTGCATAAAACTCAGAAGATCTAACATAAGCAGCATCACAGTCCTAAATTCTAGCTGAGGAATCTTCAGCTATGATTAAATAAATTAACCTAAGGTGGGCTAAACGGGTGACAAGATTCATACCCAGATACTCTCACTGGAAATGCCATTCTACTTCTTTCACACTTTATTGTCTATTACTGACCTAAATACCAAAAAGAATCAAATTCAAAAATCAAAAATCAAATCTAATCCTGCAAACAAATGTGTGGCACATAAGAACACTGGACAGGTGAAAAAAGTTCCATCCAAAGAGTTTCAATCGATACTAAAATGGATCAAATAATTATTTCAGATTAAACAGAAATGCTATTTTAGGGGACAGGCTTTCTGTTAGGTGACAAACAGTAAGTAGACACTGGATGGCTTTATTTGTGCCCAGTTGAGCTGCTTCTGAGATGTGAATAAAGCTATCAACAGTGGGCATCTGCAGTACCTGTCCATTACCCATCCCAGAAGACATGGCCAGTCACATCTTTTCAGTCCAGCTTCTCAGGCATACTCAGGTCCATGGAAACACAGGCAGATTATTCTAGTGATGCCAATACACAGAACAGGGTCTTCCAGACTTAACCCAACAGGCAACTGGCATATTCATCAACATAAAATAATTCTTTACATTTAAACAGAACATGTTACCATTCAAGACTTTCACACCTATGAGACAGCCCAGACAATCTCTCCAGGGAAGGATACAGCTGTACTTTCCAGAAATGAAGGCAAAGTCTGAAGTTAGAATATTTTTCATGGTTACTCAACTTGTAGCTGTACAGGGTAGAGCCCATGTTTGGAATACTCTGACCCCTGCTCTTTCTACTACTGTACTATCCCACTCAGATTATGAGATTAGACATGAGGTATCAAGAAATCAGTCTAGACCCTTCCCAGTGACAGAGCTATGGTTCTAAGTTTCAAACATACTATTACTTACCAAAAGGGGCAAGAGCTTTAACCAGGTACACAGACCCTAATCCCCCCAAAATAAGATGAACAGAATTCAGGGGACCATGATCTCAGTTAGAAATTACATCTTTATTATTCACTAACATCCAACCGAAATTTTGTATTTCCCTGATTTATAAATGTAGGCAGCAAATCATAGTAGTATTAGCAGTACCTTTGACTTGGTTACTAACAAAATGTGACATTTCCATGTCACATTACAGTGTTATAGAAATATTAATCTTTATAATAATCACAACTTCAAAATTGTAGCTACTAGATCTGATGCTAGATGTTATTAATGTGCAAATAAACCAGCACAAAAATTACTGTATCACCTTTTAAAAAAAATTTGACCAGTTTTGAAAAAACTGGTCTCCTTTTTACCTATGAATTTTGTATTTTACTTTAAAAAAGGCTTCCCCAGTCTGTCAATGGGTTCCTTAGTACAATAAAGAATTAACAACCCATTCTGAAGATATTCAGGTAACACCTATCACAGATTAAAATAACCATATTATATAATTCTAATTTTGTGAACCTAATGGGTTTCAAAGAATGTGTAGAAATGTAAAATTCACCTAACCTTGGTAAAGTTTTGCTACCCAACAGGTCAGAAAAAGGTATTTTTCTTAAAAAAGTTATTACATATGACAAATATGACTTACTAATTTAGAAAGATAGATTATAATAATTGTGCAATTAAATAAAATGTAATGTAAAGGGCAAATTTAACACTAATGATTCTGAAGTCATTTCTGGATGTGATACTGTGTCAATCCTACTATGAAAATCAACTATCATTTCTGTATAAATCCTACTATGAAAATCAACTATCATTTTTGTATAGAGGTGAAAACTACCATTCTAGTCAATAAAATGCTAAATATCAATGAGTGTGCCACACTGCTTTGGTAATGACTGCTTTTGGAAACTTACTTATAGTCTCATTTGATACCCTGTTAAGGAATAATATGAACAGAGGAGAATCATCTAATTTTAGATTAGAAAAGAACCCCAGAGATCCTGAAACACTATCCTCTCTCCGCTTCCCTCCACGAGATAAAAGTGACTCCAGCCAGATAGCCAAATTTTGATAAATGCCTATTATGTGCTGGGTACCTTTCAAGGAAGCAGAGATCCAGTGATGAACAGGACTGAACAGGACACACAAAGTCCCTGCCTTTGTGGACTTAAATGCTAAAAGGAAGACAGACAATGTCAAGTAAACAAGTGATACACCCAAATAAATCACTTAATATTCCTAAAATCACGCAGAGAGTTGGATGTAGAGCTCTCGCTTGGGCCCTCGTTTCCTCCCACTAATCCCGCGTTCTATTATGTCACGATGCCGGGATAACAGAAACAAAGGAAAGAAATCAAAGAGAAAATGCAGAACAGGGAGAAGTCTCAGAAAGAGGAAACTGCACAATACTTTGAGGGGAGGGGATGTCCTTGGTACATTTCATAAATTTAGCATCGCCAACCCTGTCTGTAATTGCTCCTTAGACAAAATAAGCCACAAGATAAAAAATAAAATTGCTTCAAATCCATTGATAATTGAAACGAAATATCTAAGTACTATGCTGTTTTCCATGGAACACAATACCAACCCCCATGCACACACTGCACACTATGCAACAATTCCCTAACTCCCTATAGAAAAATCAGTTCCTCTGAAGGACCAAAAGTGTTGAAAGAGAATCCAGTTCTCCTTATCGGCCACCAAATGGGTCTGAATCTCAGTTTCTCGGGGCACAGGGCAGTCCCCCATGTGCCTTTCTGTTATCATTTTCACAACGTTGAAGGTGAAACAAAGCGGTGGTTTAATCCCCAGCTGTAATTACCAAAGGGAAGCAGTTGAGGCTAATGTCTATAGCTCAGCTGGCTTGGCTGAGCGAAATGGGGGAAAAGCATTGCACGGCTTCCACCTAATAGGCCCCATTGTTTCTCCACAGAGGCGTCTGCTTTCTGGCCAACTCTCCAAACAGTCATCATTGGCAAATGACCAACCAAACCAAAATTTAAATCTATTTTTCAATACATTTCTTGTCTTTCCCTGGCTAAGGGAAATGAAATATATATAATTTCAACAGGTACTGACCCATTAATTAATCCCCAAAACAATCCAGTGTGGTATTTTTGTTGTTTCTGCTCTCACAACAAAAATATTTATTTTGACTCCTATGTTTTGGGATTACAACAGTTAATCTGGAAAAAGAAGAGTGGTTTCCCAAATGATAGAACATTAACTTGGAGGTTTCACTTTTTCTCTTCATATGCTTTTTAAATCTTTGGGTCAATATGAAGTTTTCCCTATAACATTTGAACAAATGTATCATAAATTACTATGGAAGCATGGAAAATAAAACTCAAAGCATCTGCTTAAGAAATTTTTACATATAAATTATTCAGAAAGTTAATGGTGAGGTTAAAAAACAGAGAGCCATGGCCAGTATACAATGAAAGGAAAATTTTGCTTCACACCATGTGATTTCAATATGTATTCAGGAGAGCAAGCTCTGCCAAACTTCCATTGGAACTGCTGTAACAGTCTTTTTCATTGTAATAGCTACTACTTACTGAGTGCCACACCTCACATAACATTTCTCTTAATTCTTACCTCTACCACATCAAGTGGGTGTTCACATATGTGGTGAAATAATTTATCAAAGTTACATAGAAAGTAGCCAAGGTGGAATCTGAAGAAAGGCCTAAGTAACGTCCATGTTCTCCTTCAGTTTCAACTCTAATCACACTCACAAATGCTTTTACATAATGGAGATGATGACTGTGATAAGATTAAATTCCCGCTTACCTAAATCCACTTTCTCGTAGTTTAAAAAAAGGTCTATATTTTCTCTCAAGTTGAAAAGAATCCCTCTACCTCTCATCCCACTAAAAAATAAGGCACGAAACACACCACATCCCCCAACCTACTATATCAGAGAAACCACTGAGCTGAAATGACAGGATTCCACTGTTTTTGCACCCTAAGTCCACAGTTATCTGTAAGGTCCACCAATTCAGCCCTTCTCAATCTAAGAAAACAAAGCTCGTGCTGTTGATTGCACCTCCACAGCTGTCTGTTAAACTTCAGGAGTTTATTATCTGCTTATTACTGACATTTGTATTTTGTCAGATTTGACCAATTTTATTAATTTATCTTTAAAGGACTTTCAGCTATTTAATCATACAACAAATCTGCTATAATCAAGAACTTCTCTATTCAATCAGATTAGAGTTACTACTGTAAAATCTTGATTTACTTGCCTCCCTCTTCAATTTTCTTACAATTAAAGACCATACCGGCAGGGTGCGGTGGCTCACACCTGTAATCCCAGCACTTTGGGAGGCTGAGGCAGGTGAATCACTTGAAGTCAGGAGTTCGAGACCAGCCTGGCCAATATTGTGAAACCCCATCTCCACTAAAAATATAAGAATTAGCCAGATGTGGTGATGCGCACCTGTAATCCCATCTCCTCGGGAGGCTGAGGCACGAGAATTGCTTGAACCCGGAAGGCGGAGGTTGCAGTGAGCCAAGATCATGCCACTGCACTCCAGCCTGGGTGACAGAGCAAGACTCTGTCTCAAAAAAAAAAAAAAAAAAAAAGGGGGTAAATAAAGACCATACTATGCACAAGTAGCTGGTGTTTTAGAAATGGAGATGCATAAGTAGGCACAACACACACCCACACTCACACTGCCAGAAAGCAATAAAACCATCAGGACAAGGCTCTGCCACGGACTGTGAGATTGTATCATAATGGGAAAGAGGTCAGTGTAATCAGAAATGCATGGGCTGCAATCCTGGTTCCAACCCGGGCCTCAGCATCCTCATATGTAAAGACGGGACAGTGAAAACTAGACATAAAAATAAACTATTTAGCACAGTGCAAACATTCATAGTAGTTACCATCACCATCACCACCACCACCACCAATAACTCAAAGTGGGGCCATTTTCCTAGCTGCCCCATTGTTTCCCGATTCATAACTGGGACGTGTCACTGTCTTCCCCTTGCCGCTTCTTTTGTACTAGCTTTATTGAGATTTAGTTTATATAACATAAAATTCATCCTGTTACAGTGTCCAATTTAGTAGGTTTTAGTGTCACAGTTAAGTAACCACTACCACTATCTACTTCCAGAACATTTTCATCTCCTCAAAGAAACAGCATACCCCATTACTCCTTCCCCCCCAACTCCTGGCAACCACTGATTTATTTCAGTCTCTATGAATTTGCCTATTGTAGACATTTTATATAAGCGGAATGATACAATATGTGGCTTTTATGTTTGGCTTCTTTCACTTAGCATACTGTTTTCAAGGTTTATCCATAGTTCAGCATGTATCAGTTCTTTATTCCTCATTATCACTGAATAATAGTCCATTGCGTGAAGATATTATATTACATTTACCTATATATAAGTTGATGGGCATTTGGGTTGTTTCCACTTTGGGGCTATTATGAATAATGCTCCTATGAACATTCCTGTACAAGTGTTTGTGTGGTCATATGTTTTCATTTCTCAGGTATATACCTAAGGGTGCGATTGTTGGGTCATACGCAACTCCCTATTCAACCATCTGAAGAACTGCCAGATTGTTTTCCAAAGCAGATGTACTATTTTACATTAACACATACAGTGTATTCCATTTTTCCTACAACCTTGCCAATACTTGTTACCGTCTTTTTGACTATAGAAATCCTAGCATATTAAGGTATTGCGGTGTGGTTTTGATTTGCATTTCTCTGATGGCTAATGATATTGAGCATCTTTTCATGTTCTAACTGGCCATTTGTATGTCTTCTTTGGAGAAACGTCTACTCAGGTCCTTTGCCCATTTTTAAATTTTTTTTTTATTCTTGAGTTATAAGTTTTTTATATGTTCTAGATTCAAGTCCTTTCTGAAACATATTGTTTGTACATATTTTCTCCGATTTTGTGAATTTTCTTTCAATTTTTGTTGTTGTTCTTTTTGTTTTTTTTGAGACGGAGTCTCGCTCTGTCACCCAGGCTTGGAGTGCAGTGGCGCGATCTCAGTTCACTGCAACCTCCGCCTCCTGGGTTCAAGTGATTCCCCTGCCTCAGCCTCCTGAGTAGCTGGGACTACAGGCATGTGCCACCACACTTGGCTAATTTTTTTTTTTTTTTTGTATTTTTAGTAAAGACAAGGTTTCATCATGTTGGCCAGGCTGGTCTCGAACTTCAGACCTCAAATGATTCACCTGCCTTGGCCTCCCAAAGTGCTGGGATTACAGTAGTGAGCCACGGTCCCAGGCCTCTTTCTACTTTTTAATAGTGTCCTTTGAGGCACAAAAATTTTTGATTTGTATAAAGTCAAATTTATCTATTTTTTTCTCTTGTTGCTCATGCTTTCGGTGTTACATATACAAATCCATTACCTAATCCCAGGTTATAAAATTTTGTATCTCAAGTTTTATAGTTTTAGTTCCTAGATTTATGTTTATAGTCCATTTTGAGTTAATTTTTGCATATGATGTGAGGTAGTAGTTCAACTTCACTCTTTTTGCATGTGGATATCCAGCTTTTCCAGCACCATTTATTGAAAAGATTATTCTTTTCTCCAGTGAACTGTCTTGGCATTCCTCTCTCTTTTAAATACACATTCAGAACATTTCATTCTTTGCAGGTATAGATCAGTCTCATTGTTATTTTCCATCTATTGAGCATTATATTATTCTCTTTAAACATGCAAATCATTGAAGAATATATATGAATCTCTCCTGCACTTACTTAAGCTGGGACAATCATTTATATTTAGAAACATTTAGCAAGTACCTACTTTGTGTCACGCAGTATTCTAGATGCTGAGATACAATCCCCATGAGGCAATATGAGTTCTTGGAGATGACTATAAATACACTGACTATAAATACATTGTATTCTATGACAGGGAGGGAAAGAATCACAGATGCTGAAAAAACAGAACAACTATTTCTGTGATGAAGGTTCTTAAAGGGTCACACTGAGGAGAGGCACCAAAAAGAACAACTGAATTGTCAATGAAAGGCTCTAGAGTATTCCAGACAGGGGGAAATAATGGACATGAAAGTGTGTATTTGGAAAGAGGCCCAAGGTATCTAGGGAACAGAGGTTTAACACATAGACTGTGGGGTGACAGGTAAAGGTGCCTCTTGAGAGGTAAGCAGGGTTGAGTGTTATGGATATTATACACCATGCTACAGAACTTTAACTACATGTGATGGCAACCAACTCTAGACCTGAACAAGAAAGTAATGTCTACTTTAGGAAGAGGACTGTGGGGATAACTGTACAGAACTAACTAGCAGAGGGACAGATTAGTACTGAGCATTTCTCACATATGTCCAGCCTGCAGGAGATTGTGTGTGTGTGTGCATGTGTGTGTGTGTGTGTTTCTTTCTTTCTACAACTGCATGACAACAATGTATTTTGCTCCTGTCTCTTGGTGATAACAAGACAACTAAGACATTTTATATTTGGTTCCACCTTCCTCATTTCATTGAAGTGTGTGTACTGCCAGCGTTAAAGAAGATGTTGTGTACACATCCTGTTGGCTTCTCAATTCTATTTTCTTCATATTAACAATCTTTTTCAGATACTCTACTGTAACATGTCATAAAAGATATAATACTATCACAGAAGGTCATTTAACTTTGCACCCATCTTCTGGTCAAGCAGCCCAACTGAAATGAAGTTAGTCATTCATATGCCTTACAGACTGCTTCTTTCCCTTTTTCAATTCAAATCATTCCATTTTAACTATTCTTTCAATATTGTCTAGCATATTCTGCCACACCTGTCAGCCGGGAAAGAGCGTCAACATGCTTCCATCATCAGTTTCATACAAGCAAGTGCACAGCTCTACTTGTACTCTATTTGGATTTTCTACACAAGTTTTCCAGAATCTGAACTACATCCAGGTCAAAAATTCTCCACTTTTCCTAGTACATGCAATAAATATTTTTGCATTTAATATAATCACAGCAATAACACTAGTAAGAAAAAGCACACTGAAGCTTCTCTCCATTAGAATGTTCAATTCTTAACTGGTATTTCTTAAATAGACCTTTAGCATAAAAGGAGGTGTTATTTTTGCTGTCACAATGGTGAGAACTGTACTCTATTCAATGGAATGAAATGCTTCCTCAAAATAAATGAGCAGGAGACATAATGGAATTCTACATTCCTTGTTCTTTTCTGTTAACTGACTGCTGATGTGAATGTGATCCATCATCTGGTGTCCCTGCTGGAAGAGCCTGTTCTATACTCCTTTCTCCCTCCAGTGATTCTTACTTACAAAGACTTGTGTAAAAAAGTCATTTATTTGCAACAGCAGGAAAACTGGCCAGCAATCTGGCTATGTAAGTAAGTAAGTAAGTAAGTAAGAAATAAATACAGTCAAATTGACTCACATTAAAAAAAGGATGGAAAAAAATGAAATTATAGTGGCTGCAATATGCCTTACACTTGAAAAAATGGGTAAGTTTTTATATCAGAGAAGGATAAATCTTTGATTCCTGCCTCCGCTTCAGCAACTTTCCTATGTAGCTGCCAATTTTTCGCCCTAGCAGAATCATTAAAAACTGAAAATTACATATTTTAAACCACTTTAAAAGCAGAGGCTGAGAGACAGAGAAAGAATAGAGAAAAGAAAAATCCATCTGGAAGGATATAATCAAAAAAATGTTAGCAGAGTGATTATCATCTCTGGATAGTAAAATGGTAAATATTTTTCCTTTTATGCTAAGTAGGAAGAACAAAAAAGGCAGAAAGATAGAAAAACAGTTTGTTAGGTATTTGGAAAGGTAGCTATGCAGAAACAGAAGATTTGCATATTGTGCTGAGGCTAGGACAAAAACTAAAGTATATACAGATGTCCACAATGTTCCAGCCATGCAAAACATTTCATACCTTATTCACGCACAGGAACATAACTTCATCCTTTAAAGCTTTTTTACCCTTCCAACAGATCTCTGAGATTGCTATTACCATAATTTTACTTAGAAAACCAAAGCTCAGAGAAATTTAAGTGCAAACAGCCAAGTTCTCACATCATACTCAGTAACTCACCAAGCCCAGGTGGTGCCACATTGTGGAGCAACTGAACTCCATTTTTTTCCCTCTGTAATAGGAGGCAGGCCCTGTTTATGTGAGCTATGTCTCCTTTAACATGTTAACTAACTACATCTACGAATTTTCTTCCAGAAAGTTGTATTACAGGTGGAAGGAAATCTCTAAAGCAGGAGACTCCATAAAGAAATCACAACCAAACAATCAAATATAAAAACCCCACTTGGCAGAGGACAGTCTAGTAGGCCTTCTGTGTTTCCTTTTCTCTGGTTCTCTGGTATGTCAAGTGGCAAGACACAAGAAGTGCCATGTGGTGCCACAAAATGATGGCAAACCTAGCACTACGGTACCTAAATTAACTCCTGGAATATGGCTTTAAAGCCTCAACATATATTCTGTTGGAGCAACGGTAGTGTCCATAGTGAGTAGAGAAGTCCATCAAATGGATTACCTGTGAGATATAACCTGGAGGCACATGAATGGGAGGAATGGATCCATTGGGTGACATCATGGGAACTTCAGCAGGTCCTAAAAGAGAGGAGTCAGATGTTAATAGCTGAAGAAACATGCATTATTCAAAATAATTATTGTTTTCAATGTACTATCCAAACTGAAGATAATTAATCACTTTGACAATTTTCTCTTCAAAAGTTGGTATATATTGCCTTAAAGTTAAACCTGAAACGATGAATGAAAAGGAATTCTCCAGCTATACAACTCAAAGAAAACAAACAAAAAACCCAAAACTATAAGTATCTTTATAAATATTTAATGATTCCCAAAACCTCAAGTTCCATAAACCAAGATTGCTCAGTTTGTAGTAGTGTAACAGAGTGGGGCAAAAAGTTTCTTTCTTTTTATTTGGCCTTTAAAAGAATGCATAATTAATCAATATTTAAACAAATCAATTATAAAATTATTTTGTATTCTGGTTTAGAAAGCTCCTATAGACTTTGCATTTATGATTTTCAGTTATATTATTGTTTTTAATAAATTACTGTAATATGCCATAATTTGAAATAGAAGAAATCCTTAAATTATTCCAAACCAACTGAATAAGCAGGGGGAAAAAATACTTTTTTCGTTTTCTTGAGATGGAGTTTCGCTCTTGCCACCAAGGCTGGAGTACAATGGCACGATCTCGGCTCACTGCAACCTCTGCCTCCCAGGTTCAAGTGATTCTCCTGCCTCAGCCCCCCGAGTAGCTGGGATTACAGGTGCCTGCCACCACGCCCAGCTAATTTTTGTATTTTTAGTAGAGACAGGGTTTCACTGTGTTGGCCAGGCTGGTCTTGAACTCCTGACCTCAAGACCCGCCCGCCTTGGCCTCCCAAAGTTCTGGGATTACAGCTGTGAGCCACTGTGCCAAGTCTAGATCATATTTTAAAATAAGGAACTACTAAAAATATGTATGCCAAATTTATTTGGATTATTTCAAAGTAAAGCATTAAATTAACAAGAAATTTGTTTCAAAATAGGAAATTCAGTTTTCTGATCCACTGTCTGGGATGGAACCTCAACCAAAAGGCAGATTTTCATAAAACTCCTTACAGGAAAAGCACCACTCTCAAGGTTGAACCCTTGGACACAACAGAAAATCCAAAGGCCAAGATCGAGAATAAAGAAGGAATTTCTCCTGATCAACAGAGACTGATCTTTGCTGGCAAGCAACTGAAAGACGAACATACTCTGTCTAACTACACATTCAAAAGGAGTCCGCTCTTCATCTTGTGTTGGGACTTCATAGAAGTAGTCATACCACTCCCAAGAAGAATAAACATAATAGAAAAATATTAAGCTGGATGTCCTGAGATACAATAAGGTGGATGACAACAGCAAAATGAGTGGCCTGCATTAGCAGTGTCCTTCAGATGAATGTGATGCTGGAGTTTTTATGGCCAGCCACAAACAATTGACAAGACATTATTGTGGCAAATATTGTCTGACTTACTGCTTCAACAAACCAGAAGACAAGGCTCGGCACTGTGGCTCACTTGAGCCCAGGAGTTTGAGACCAGCCTGGGCAACATAGCGAGATCCCATCTCTACAAAAAATAAAAAATTAGCTAGGCATGGTGGTGCGCGCCTGTGGTCCTAGCTACATGGAAGGCTCAGGTGGGAGGATGGCTTGAGCCCAGGAGGTCGAGGCTGCAGTGAGTCAAGATCAAGCCACCACACTCCAGCCTGCGTACAGAGCAAGACCCTGTCTTCCCAAAAAAGTTTTTAAAAACAGAAGACAAGTAATCGTGTATGAGTTAATAAAAGATGTGAACAACAACAAATTAAATTCAATGAATGTTAATTACATGTCTAAGGCAAACAACAAATAGCAAGGTTAACAGTTACCCAAGACATAGTTTTGAGTTAATATTTAATTACACAGAAACCAGCTGTTGTTACATCAAAATCAACTTCAGACACCTTTCAAAGATCTAACAATTAAATAAATGGTTTCCCTAGAGGTGCAAGAACCTCATGGCCACTGGTTTTCTATTTGGTGTGTGGCTCGCCTGTGTAGCAGCCCACCTCCCAAATGTCAATAGAAAACTATGTGTTTCTAGTCTGAGATGCGACTTCCTGGCTCCAAGTGCCTTGCATTGTTTATTTGCTTTATCCTAATGTATGTTGTGCTGTTGGCAATGAAAATTGCTCAACTGGAACAAAAACCAAGAGAAATACAACACTTTATTTGGTAAAAGGCAGATCCTGCCATCCAGTGCTGCATTTAAATGTGCATAAAATGCATCTTTCACTTCACAGTACAACCAGTGTTATGACCACTTCACAGGAGACGACTCAGTAGGGGGAAAGGGACAGGGACACTGGTGAGCATATGAACAAGTCTGTGAAATAGGCAAAAAAACAGGAGCAGGAAAGAAAATTTGTATAATATTTATCTAACATTCCAAATGCCAAGCGTTCAATCCAAATTCATGGATAATATACCAAATCACTAAACTATCTGATCATCTCTGTTACTGTAAAAAGTAAACACAGCAGTCTCTCACATGCTAACACACTGGCAATAATTTAAAGCAAAAGAAGAGAATGGCATAAAAATGGATCATTGCATGATCCCATTTAATTCTTAAGTACAATTTAAACAAATACATCCACCAATTGCTGAAGGCTTTGGTTTCCAAATCCATTTTTCTTGTCAGCTTCAGCACTTTTGACATAGCCAACAAAAGAGTTGTGTATTTACTTAATATCTGTATTTGAATCGATTCATTAAAAATAAATCATAAACAATGATGTCTGCCCCATCCTGAGCAGTATCTGTGAAATTCAAGGGTTGATGTACACAGCTCAATGGAGCAGATGTTAAGAGTGTGATCTGCCTGGTTTTATTCCCCAGCTCACTATTCACACTGGTTGCGTGACCTTGAACAATTCACTTAGCCTTTCTGAACCTTACTTCCTAATAGTCATAAGTGAGAATAACAATTCTTACTTCATATGGTCAGGTTTAAAGATTAAATTCATTACGTGCAAAAGCGCTTAGAGCAGTGCATGGCACAATAATCACTCATCAAAATGTTACTAGTTATCATTATTCTTTACAATGCTTTTTATAATTTTATTGATAGTTTTGGTTGCTTTTTAAAATTTTTTTTTGTTACTATTACAAGTAGTAAAACTTTTTAATAGTCCATACCCATGCAACATAAAATCAACAAGTATACACTTGGTACAACATTGACTTAGGGAACAACCCTTCCTCATTAGGTAAAAATAAAATGTTTCACAGTACAGAGTGTGAACAGAGGTGCTACCATCTCAATAAAGTATTGCTTTTTAATCACCAAAACGTATACCATGCAAATAGTCTCTTAACCCCAGGCATAACCCCTAAAACTGTTAAAGTCATTTGTGTAAAATGCTTTAAAGAATGTAGGACAAGTATGTGATTTACAGCTAGAAAAGGTTTTCTTCACAGTCTTGATTTCAAGAGTAGCCAAATGACTTTAACATGCTTGTTCCCCCTTTTGTCACTGTCATCAAAACTATTTCAAAGGACATTTAAAAATATGCATTAATAGTTTCCAAAACTCCACCTTGCCTTAGAACCCCAAGTTCCTCTCCTTTCTGAAATAAACCATTGCACCTATAGGCAATTTGGAGTTTAAAAGCTAGCAAAATAAAATCTCATTCACTATAGTGGTACGAAAAGAAGTTATTGTCTTCCTAAACATTTATTTCCCAATCTGTGAGTTTACTATCTCTGCTCAACTGTCTTTGAGAACGCCCAATATTATTGTAATCTTTCCCTGATTAAAACACTAATTTCTCTTCCTAAAGTTCCTAAAAGTCTGCTAGCAATTGTTAATGAATTGATTTTTCATTTACTTAAACCTTGAACCAGAAGGGTTGGAGAGCCGCTTTATTATTCAATCAATGGTAATTAATGCAATGATTCTATGACAGTATTCACACATCAAAGAGACAAAAGGAAAGACCAGCAACATTGTATTCTTAGGACCACACAAGCTCTTGGAGAGCTCTTGAGCCTCTACCAAGGCTGCAAGATCATTCTGCCTCATCCTCTGTTTCTTCCCTGCTACCAGGGATCCCCAAGAGCAGGGGCGCCCAATCCCCAGGACACGGACCACTATTGGTTTGTGGCTGGTTAGGAAACGGGCTGCACAGCAGGAGATGAACAGTGGGTAAGTGAGCATTACTGCCTGAGCTCCGCCTCCTGTCAGATCGGCAGCGGCATTAGATTCCTAATCAGCAGCGAACCCTATCGTGAAAGGGATCTAGGCTGTGTGCTCCTTATGAGAATCTAACTAATGCCTGATGATCTGAGGTGGAACAGTTTCATGCTGAAACAGCCCCCCTCACCCCCAATCCGTGGAAAAATTGTCTTCCACGAAACCGGTCCCTGGTGCCAAAAAGGTTGGGAACTGCTGACCTAGAGCTCACACATCTCAGATGCTATCTTCACAACATTCACCCCTTCTGGGAGCAGACAGAGCTAGACTGATTAGGTGAATTACAAATAAAGTTTGGAAATCTGAAAGTGGTGGAAACTGGGAATCCAGGGTATAAATCATCATTTAAACAAGTCTTAGAAAAAGATCAGCTATAAATAATCAATTATACTATAATTTCAGGCACTTTTAAATGGTATTTTTATCATCTGAGTATTCATTCAAAACTGGTAATGAATTCATAGAATTATTGCGCTTGTCTATAAACTGGTACTTGTGTGTCTAAACGGCTATTTTTCAACAATAGCCCTTAGTTGCAATAGATCACATTTTTTCCTAATTGATTTAAATATCATCTTGCTCAAAAAGGATGTAAAGGTTGACATCACAACATAGCAAGATAAAACTAATGAGAAAATAAGGCAAAGATGAAATAATGATGTGATAAAATCCAATATATCCTATAAAAGTGACCCTTCAGTCTTTTTAAATAGCTGAGGAACAGAAATTCTTCCTGGTAGAAGTAGCCATAAGGCCACAGCTAGTAGGTAAACAGATAATAATGGTGAAAGTAATTATCAGAACAAATGGTCTAAATACATTTAAGCTGTTCGCAATGGGTCTAAGACTGCATATAAAATGTGAGGTCTTCTGATGAATCTCATAAATGTCTAATGATGAATCTGTAATCATTCATGGTGACTCAAGACTTTTACATAAGCTAAGAGATAATGTAGGCACTTTGGTTAGCCTTGACATTCTTTTTTTTTTTTTTTTAATTATTCAACACTGATTAATCCCACAAGGGAACTAAAAGGAATACAAATAAAATAAAGCACAGATGCTAACTTTAAAGAAATTTGAACTCTGCTGCAGTGGTTCTTCGACTTCAGTGTGCATCCACATCACCTAGAGCGTTTCTTAAAATACAAATTGCTAGGCCCCACTTCGCATAGTGACAGAATCAGAAAGTTTAGAGGGAACTCCCAAGAATGAGTATTTCTAACAAGGTCCCAGGTAGTATGGATGCTGCTGTCTAGGGACCATGCTTTGATAAGCTCTGACTTCATGAGACAGAAGACTATAAGAACCAGACTTTCCACCAACATCAGGAACTAGACAAGGATGCCCACTTTCATCACTGAGATTCAACATTGTACTGGAAGTTCTAGCCAGAACAATTAGGCAAGAAAAAGAAAGGCATCCAAATTGGAAGAAGTAAAACTTACCTACTCACATATGACATATCCCAACATATAGAAAATCTCAAAGATCCCACAAAAAAATTACTAGAGCTAGCACACTAATTCAGTAAAGCTGCAAGGTATAATATCTGCACAAAAAAGCCAATTGTGTTTCTACACACCAGGAATGAACAATCAGAAAATTACGAAAACAATTCCAATCACAACAGCATCCAAAAGAATAAAATACCTAGGAATAAATTTAATCAATGGAGTGAATATGGTTTGTATACTGAAACTACAAAACATTGCTAAATAGTAGCATGAAACAGAAGATCTATTTATTTTTTTTAATAGAGTCAGAGTCTCACTATATTGCCCAGGCTGATCTCAAACTCCTGGGGCTCAAGTGATACTCCTCAGCCTCCAAAGTACTGGGATTACAGGCATGAGCCACCACACCCAGCCATGGAAGATTTATTATTAAGCTAGCAATAATACTCAAAGTGATCTAGAGTCAATGTAATCCTATCAAAATTCCAGGGACTCCAAATATGCAAAAAGAATGAACTTGGACCCCTAGCTCATATCTTATACAAAAATCAACTCAAAATGGACCATAGACCTACTTATAGAAGCTTAAAAAAAATAAAACTCTTAGAAGAAAACAGAAGTAAATCTTCATGACACTGCATTTGGCAACAGATCTATAGACACCAAAAGTACAAGCAACAAAAGATAGATAAAATGAACTTCATCAAAATTAGAAACTTTTGTGCATCAAAAGACATTACTAGGAAAATGAAAACACATCCTACAGAATGGGAAAAATATTTACAAGTCATATTTGATAAGGGACTTGTATCCAAAATATATGAAGAACTCTCACAACTCAACAAAAAGACAAACAACCCTAATTAAAAATGGCTAAAGGAATTGAACAGACATTTCTCCAAAGATAATATGTAAATAGCCAACACACAAACACATGCACACACATAAGAAGATGCTCAACATCATTAGTCATGAGGAAAATACAAATCAAAACCATGATGAGATACCACTTCACACACACTAGGATGGCTATTAGAAGACACACACACACACACACACAGAAAACAACAAGCATTGGCAAAGTTGTGGAGAAATTGGAAACTTGTACACTGCTGGTAGGAAGTAAAACAGAAACTGTGGAAAAGTGTAGCACTTCCTCAAAAAGTTAAATGTAAAATTACCTTATGACCCACCAATTCCACTTTTAGTTGTATTAGGTTGGTGCAAAAGTAATTGTGTTTTTTGCCATTGAAAGTAATATATCCAAGAGAATTGAAAACACATAAACAAACACATCTACAGGCATGTTCACAGCAGCCTGTACATGTGTTCATGTTCACAATACTCAAAAGATAGAAAGAGCTTAAATGTCCATCAGGAGAAGGATGGATAAAATGTGTACAAACCATAGAATACTACTCAACAATAAAAAGGAATGAAGCACTAATACAAGCTACAATGCTGATAAACCTTGAAAGCATTAGGATCAGACCCAAAAGATCACCCATATTGTGTGATTCTACTTATATGAAATATTCAGGATAAATAAATCTACAGAAACGGAACTCAGATTGGTGGTTGCCAAAGGCTGAGGCAGGAGGGTGGGTGGAAGGTTTGCAGGACTGAGGAGCATCCGCTCAATGGGTACAGCTTTTTGGGGTGATGAAAAACGTTTTGGAAACAGAGGTAGTGGTTGCATAACATTGTGAATAGGTGTATTTAATGAGTTAATTTTATGTTTTATACATTTCACCTTAACAAAAAAAGAATTGAAAAATTATGTAAATAACCAAAGAAAGATAAGGTAGTAAAACTGGAGTTACTAACAAGCTACGAAACAGCAACTGCATATAAATCTCTGAGAGCACATTTTCATTCCACATACATTCATATTTGTAAGGACACTATTTCTAGACACTATGCTATGCAAAGGCCAAGAGGTGCATTGTCTATCCACAAGCAACTGCATGGGGATACAGACATATAAACAAATAAACACAAGGAGGCATTTCAGGCACTGTCTAAATTTTACAAGATTTAAAAAGATTATTATCTTGTGGAACCGTTAGTAATTGCAGAACTGAGGAGGTCAAAGGCCCTTAGGATATAGTAGAAGTCTCACAGTTTTACAAATAAACAGACTGAGGCCCAGAAGCAAGCTGACCAGCCCAGGAAGAGCAGGCAAGAGATGGACAACAGGGACAAGAACTCTGTTCTTCTTGTTTTTCTAATTTCACTTTCCTTTGAAAGTAAGATCTCTTGTTCCTTAAACTGCTGCTGGCAAACTCTTCTTTCAAGGAGTTATTTTCACACAGAAGCTAGGTACTGATGGCACTTCCTCTGGCTCAGGTAAAATGATGGAAGGCATACTGGTCTCTCCAACCTATGACTACTTCTTCCCAAAGGCATCCAGCCAGAGAGGAAACAGGGCAGGAAGGTGCTAAAGAGGCTTGAGTTTGCACCTGGACTCCATCACTTTCTAGCATGACCTTGGGGCAAATTACTTAAAACTCTCTGATCAACACTTTACTGGCCTACCAAAAGGGATGACAGCTGTTAATTTCAAGGGTTGTTTCAGGACTGGAAGATGTAATGCATATAAACTACCTAGCACTGTGCCCTGACAAATAATATCTTAACAACTTTCACACTGCCCCAGTAGAAGAAAAATACCACGTGAACAAAGAGGTTAACACAGTGTAATCATTCACCACAGAGGCCAAATGAGTTACACAGTTTCTTAGATGAGCAAGTGAGTTTTTTTACTCTTCATATTCTTTCTCCTAAAGTATCTTTCCATCTTATAGCTTGGCAAGAATATCCTCCTCTTGAAAATGTAGTTATCTTCATGATAACCTAATTATGGTTATTAAAAAATAAGAAAATAAAAAAAACCAGGTAAGGGTGGCTGCTTTGTCATAGTTGTCTACTCCCCCCAACCCTAGTCCTCTGTGTCTCCCAAAATTACCTGTCCTGTTTCCCCAATTTCTAGGAAATCTTGGAAAGTTAGCTGTGCCAGCTTTCGGGATGTCCTCAGACAGCTCTAAATCAAAGGACCAGCCCTTTTTTTTTTTTTTTTCCTGAAAGTCGATCTTCTCCGTTTCTCTGGCATTGGCTTTATTCCAAGAATTTCTAGTCTGGCCCAGTCATTGTCTTTAAAAGGAGCAAGTGACCAAAAGAACAAATTGCTCAATGACTAAATTTTCCTGCTAAAATCTTAACGTATATCACTACCAAGAACCAAAACTGAGTTGCTGATAGAATTCTTAAATAAGGGTAGCCACCATCTTCTCACTTGGCGATTTCAAATCACAAGGCCAGCGTTAGTGAACAATTCTGTCTCGCCAATTTGAAATTCAAGTCTTTTCTTTCAAACATTCCTCTTTGAACTTGTTTTGTTACTTAGCTGTTTTAAGGGCATCAGGAATAGAAAGACTGGGGTTTAATTCTCACATAAGACAAGCTTCTTAAATCCCAATTTTCCTCAATTTCATTTAAATCGAGGTATCTACCCAATTAGCTACTTTATCAAGTTGTTTTTAGGCTTAAATGGTTTTTAAAAAAAAACCCTATACACTTACTGTGTAAATACATAATGCTATACTTTTGTTAGCTTATGTTTTATTAAATTCAATCAACATTCATTGTGCAAGATGATGTAAGGAATTGAAAGTCACACAGAAGATTTTATAACACATACATAAACAACAAACGACTGCATAAAGCAGCAGCAATTGTTTCATTAGAGGCAAGGAACTCTGGAGCTGGACAATAACAATTATCCTTAGAGTGGGTGGGGGAAGAATATTCAAAATTCAGTGACTAGCAATGAATGGTACAGAGAGTTGGTGAATCCATTCACAGCAGCATGATGACCTAACATGGTTTCAAAAAGAACTTGATTTAAATTCAGGGCTACAGAAATGCAAGCTTTAAGACTGTCAAAGACATCAGGTACCAGGAGACAGGCTTGTAATATAACCTTCAACTCCAGTTTTTAGAACTCTTGGTTGTTGCTTTGTTCAGTTCAACAAACTTTTGTTGAACCCGATGTAACTGCCAGACCTTGTGCAGGATGCCAAGGACACAATGACATTGAAGAGAACAAGCATTTCTGTTCTTAATTATGGAGAGAATGGCATGCGGCATGAGTAATGCACAGGTGCACAGGACCATGCGGGGGAAGGGGAGACCCAGCTTTTGGCCTGAGGTTTCTGTGTATCTCAGCATGGAGTCAGGCATATAGCCCAGACAACTCAAGCAGCGTGAGCATTTAGTTAAAGTCTGATCTAGCAACAGAAATAATTGAAGAGTTAGGTAGAAGACCTCTGAGAAAAGGTCCAAGAAATTATCTTTGGAAAAACAAAAAACAGTGGGTTCCATACATCCAGACTGATGGTGAAGCTGAATCTCCCAGGGTCTCAGGACTCTGCTCTTCAAGTTAAACTTTATCACCTTGCCCCAATTTGAAACATAATTTACTTAGTCTACAAATAAACAACATTCAGGATTACCTTATCATTTAAACTTATTTATTTATTTTGAGACAGGGTCTTGCTCTGCCACCCAGGCTGCAGTGCAATGGCATGATCACAGCCCAATGCAGCCTCAACCTCCTGGGGTCAAGTGATCCTCTCTCACCACAGCCTGAGTAGCTGAGTAGCTGGGACTACAGGCAAGCCACTACATGTGCAGCTGGTTTTTGTATTTTTTTGTAGAGATGTGGTCTCACCATGTTGCTCAGGCTGGTCTTGAACTCCTGGCCTCAAGCGATCCTCCCACCTCAGCCTCCCAAAGGGCAGAGATTACAGGTGTGAGTTACTGTGCCCAGCCAGTTAAACTTATTTAGATAAATACTAAGAGCCCATCTTTCTTTGTTTTGATCTTTAATGTCAGGTTTGGAATGGCAGGTAATCCAAAGATATGCTTATTTATACTTAAACCAGGACCCTGTAAACATTACAGCCCTAAAGAATTATACAAATACAACTCAATAATACTGAGAAAAGGCTTCTGATATTTAACAAGTAAAGTCCCTGCAAATATCAACAGCAAAATTAAAACAAAGGCATCACCAGAGCATCAAGTGCTTCATTTCAAAACCTTTAAAAGCAAACCATCCCAGCATTTTTTCTCTTTGGCACATGAAGGACATCCGAGAGGCCCTTGGACTTTCTCACACAGAGTAAAGAGGATCTATTAGCATTTCAGGTAATAACAAACTCAAGATGGAGTTCCCAGGGGAGGTGAATAGGAGCAGGTGAGCATAACTCTTAGTGGTATCCTCTAGAAAAACGTGTTGAGGGTAAAAAATTACCCCCTATTCTGCTTATTAGAATAAGGCTATTTAAATTTTAAATGCCGCAAGGTAAAATGCAGACTAAGATGTTAAAGAATAATATTAAAGTTTACTCATTTTGTAGAGAAAAGAATCAGAAAGATTGCTCATTAAAAGCTGATGCAAGCAGAGCATCTAAGGGAGGTCTCAGCAGGAACGGGGCAGAATTTATTCGCTGCATTGGCCCTGAGTCCAGGCTGGACTGCAGTGGCGCAATCTCGGCTCACTGCAACCTCTGCCTCCTGGGTTTACGCGATTCTCCTGCCTCAGCATCCCGAGTAGCTGGGATTACAGGTGTCTGCCACCATGCCAAGCTAATTTTTGTGTTTTTAGTAGAGACAGGGTTTCACCATGTTGGTCAGGCTGGTCTTGAACTCTTGACCTCAGGTGATCCACTCGCCTCGGCCTCCCAAAGTGCTGGGATAACAGGCGTGAGCCACCACGCCCAGCCCCCAAGTCTTTTAACAGGGTTGCCTGTCATTCTCTCACCAGCTTTCTCTGCTCTTAGGAAGAGTTATGAAAGAGAACAGAGATGAATAAAACCTTGTCTACTCTTCCTCCACATACCCCCACTTCCATCCCATTTGCCTGGCCACAAGGCCCTCTTCTCCCAGTGGGGACAGAGAAGTGAGCAAAAGACAGGACAGCAAACAAGTGTTTTTATAACAAGTCCATGAAGAACTCATGGACAAATACACATTTCCTATTTTATTTGTGTTCCGCTTTACAATTCCTAGGTCATGCTCTAGCAGGGCAATTTTGCAAATAGTGCTGAAATTATTAACCAGACAACAAAATGTCATTGTTCTCCTCACAAGCTCTGTTTTACATTATTCATCTGTTACAAATGAAAGAACATGAAAAACATCACCAACCTGAAAGCTGTATGACAAGTAATAATCATGTATTGCTTTACCAACATATCATTACTCAATATATTTCAGGGATTTCAATTATTGTTGCTTTAGTGAGGCTTACAAAGCAAACCACAGAGGATCCCTTTTAACTACTCTCAGGGTTGGCTCTTCCATTGCCCCTGCAAGAGTGCTTGCCATAAAGCAAAGTCTTTGACAACATTGTAAGGGTATTTTATTGACAACATCCTAACGTGGTTTACTAGCTTAGTTCTTTTAACTCATGCACTTAAAATCCAAAGGCAAGAGAGAAATGTCCAGGATGTATGGACTAGAACTACTAAGGAAAATCAAAAGTGATTATGGAAATAGAAAAAAAAAATGAACCAAATATTCCATAAAACACAGAGTCATAGTTTATCTACCTGATGCCACTTTCTTGACAATCTAGAAGGCTGCTCACTCACTCATCATCACTCCAGTGTCAGGCTGGAAGGGACCAGCAATCTCCTAAAATTAACTTAATTTTACAAAAGTGTCTTGATTGTTAATAAAATCCTCTAAGTTGTCCGGCAGCTGGGACCTAATAATGGGCTCTGAGATGATTAGTTTGATGTATATAGTTCCAGTCTCTGCCTTACTTAAACCACACAGAAGGGGCCCGGAAAGTAAATGAGAGTTCCTACAGACCAGCCTGTTGCTTTTACTCTTTTGTTTGTAAGTGAAAAACAAAGGGCAGGCTAAGGGCTGAGGGTAAACAACAACTACAAACAGGTTAGGCTCTCTTACCTCTGAAGTGTTTGGCGTCTGATCAAGGGCAGTCAGTAAACACCCCCAAGCAATTGTGGGAAAGTTGGTCACCTAGACTGCTATTTTCTCAGCCATAAAAATGAACTGACAAAGTTATTGTTTGAGAGGCACCAGACTGCTTTATGGCTGCACCATAGATGCTTCTAATTTTGGCACATTGCCTCCACAGAAACAACAAGCAATTTTTACTAAACAAGCTACAATTTCACTTTCAAAAACCAACCCTTCATCTACTACTAAGGGGGCCTGAGACAAATCAAAATGGAGGGTCTACATTTGGGGTAACAAGCTACCAGAAAGGTCTCTTAACTGATTCACTGCTGTTTATCCTGAGCTGAAAAAGCAACAAGCTTTTCAACAGAACAGATACATTTTAAAGTTAGCTCCTCAAAACAACTACCAAGCCTTCAGGGTTTGCTAATCTGGAAAGGCTAAAAAAACAAGGCTGTGTTAGGATAGGTAAGAACGGGGAGAAGGCAAAATTACCAGGTAATCACTAAAAACAAGACTACATCAAAATGGGGAGTCTGGCATATAGTACTATCAATGGTTAAGCAAGAGTATGAGCACAAACAAATGATATGCATGATACATAAATATGAGCAACTCATAAATCCCTCCAAGGCAAAACTAGGATTATACTCCTCCCTTTTCCAGACATCCCTACTCAGACAAAACTGTGAATACTGAGAAGATAGGAGTTTATCACCTTATCTCTATCACCACCTTTGAGAAACCACTGTGGTTTATGACTTGTCTTCCCTGTGACAGACTTGTCTTTTACCTGTAAAAGAATCTCCATGTTCCCATGTGCGTAGGCTCACATGGCCTGAGGTCCAATGAGACGAACCTTCGGCCTCATACTTGTCTAGGGATCACATTCACTTTTAGATGAGTAAAACACTGTCGAAGTATTTGAGTAAAAATTTCCTGGCCACAGATCTGAGGTCAGGTCTGTTAGGCTGTCTGCACAGAAATGTTACTAAAATCAAGTGGAGAACAGATAAGGAGAAAAAAGGATCTGGGGCAGAAAGTTGATCCTCTCTTTGAAAAAGAAGGGAGGAACCAGACAGATACCTAACATGGAAGAAAAAGAAAAAGGAAGGAAATAATTTAATGGATTGGTGTGTAAACTACAAACAAGGCAGAAAAGCCACAACCAGAAAATACATGGACCCAATTAATCTCAACTGAACTGTTTTCCAACTGTCCTCGTGATACATTAAGAGATCTGTGACCATAGCATATGCATGATATTCAAAATGGTAACTGATACAAATCATCACAGGAATCCGGAGGCTGGTCACTGGTCCATTTCAGCTTTCCAATAGTATTTTTTAAAGTTCTTCTCTTCAGTCCATCCCCATCAAAACCAAATGGCTCAGTGGAGATATGGGATTCAGTCCGTATGACCCTGGGCAAGTTACTTAATTGTTCATGATACAAAGTAAAAGAGAAGAAACCTGATAATTTCTGTGCTTCCTTCTAGAGTAATATGCTGGGTGGTACTGGTGGTACTGGTGTCACGTAGGTCTGTGCTTGCAGATTCTAGAAAACAGGTGTCAGTTAACAATTTCTAAATTCTTCCTGCTATCATCCTCAAATGTCTGTTACATCAAAATTTCTAGGCCTTTTTGAAAATGTAGATTTCCAGGCCTTCAGAGTCTGCTTTTCCCCACAAGCAGCCCAACTTCCTCAGGCCATCCCTGATCACTGGTTTTGATGCAGATGTGCTATGGACCAGTTCAGAAGAATGACTTAGAAAGAACACGGTAAAAAATAAAGAGAAGGTAGAAAAAAACAGGCTCATTCAAGATCCTTGAAGCACATCTCATTTGTAATTACCTTGAGTCCAATTAGCTAAGTTTTAATTTCATCACAATGTTTAAAAGTAAAGAGGGAAAAAGAGTCATTAGCAGAGTTCCATAAACTTTATCCTATTAATGGATATTTAACTGAATATGCTTCAGCTGGCAAAGATGACTATAATTTGGCTAAAAATGGTCCCCCAGCTTTAGTCATAATAAAGCAACCACTGTTATACTTCCATGGCAACAACAAAATGATCACAGGATTTTCTATAATATAGGATAATAAGCACTCTATGAAGAATCAGTCTATGCAATTATTGCTGTTTATTTATGTGATTAATGGCCCCTGGTGATAGTTTAATATGAAATAGTATACATCTAAGAATAAGGAAGTAGGTAGAACAGTTGATAAAACATTTATAAACATCTTTAATCGACAGCTAAGATCAAAGAATTGGAATTCTCTTGGGGATCTTAACGGTCATCCAGACCAATTCCCCATTTAATGCTTCAACTTTTGAACAAAATTTCTAGCAAAATTTGAAGCAGAATACTTCAATGTAGAGTTTACTATCTCAAAATGCAGGAAATTCCATTTTTTAATAATCCTAATTGGTAAAGGGTTTCCCCTTTTTCAAAGGCAGAAATCTGAATTCTGTTCTTAAGAGCCATACAAACAAAATGTAACCTCAATTCCATAAAACAAGATTTAGATACAGACTTAGGCAGTTGAATCCCATCAGCCCTCCTCTTCTACAGACAAAAATCATCTGGGCTTTCTTTATCTTCTCCTTCTATGACATGTCTTCCAACCATTCCCTTTGGGTCCTTCTAACAATCTACCTTATCTATGCCCCTTTGCAAAATCAGGTTCTAAAAACATTATATTTTATCATTTTCTGTATGTTCAAGGTGTGGGAAATCATTATAACCCTTGGCTACTGACAGTCAAATTCAGAAATAAGTCCAGTCAACCTCTTCCCTACACCAGGGTCAGTGGACCAATGAGGAACTCAACCCACTGCAGAGACAGGCAGAGCCTGCAAACAGGGTCCCACCAAGTTCAAACCTGAAGAAGGTCATGATTTCTGTTTCTTCATCCTGAATTTACACTAGGTTATTGAAATCCTTAGTATTCCAATCAGCACTGTACTGCTACTTAAAAACCTACGTTTTTACATTTATAAGTCATTTTTATGTTATACTATTTGCAATCATTAAAATATTTAACCAGTTATATGTTTTTCAGTGTGTGTATATTGTCATATGAAATCATAAAGTTCTCTTCATATGAAATATTTTAATCTGTTACTTTAACTTAAGGTTTCTGGAACAGCAGAGTAGTAAAGCATTGAACAAGAAACTCTAATTTTCAATCCCAACTTTTGCAAATGTGTCAGCAGCAAAATCTCAACTCACTAAGAATGTGTATAAAAATAATGATTTAATGATTCTATATATGGGTAACACATCCGAGTAACACATCCAAAAAGCAAGTAACTTCTAAGCTGAGCTAATTCTCTCACTTGAGCCAGAAAAAAGAATATTTGCTTCCCTAAAACCTTAACTTATTCTTCTCAACAGTCATACCTGTTTGCATATTCATGTGCAAATCTTTTCATTTTTTTGCACTTGGCTGAAAAGTTTAACTAAAACAAAATAGTACAAAAGTGCAGATTTTGCCAGCATGGTGACTCACACCTGTAATCTCAGACACTTGAGAGGCTGAGGAGGGAGGATTACTTGATGTCAGGAGTTTGAGAACAGACTGGGCAAAAAAAGAAGTGAGATGTGAGATTCTCATCTCTAAAAAAGTTTTAAAAATAAAAAATTAGCCAGACATGATGTCACACACTTGTAGTCCCAGCATACTTGAGAGGCTGAAGTGGAAGGATCAGAAGGATTGTGTGGGCCCAGGACTACGATTTTGCCACTGCACCCCAGCCTGAGTGAAATAGACCCCATTTCAAAAGAAAAAAGGAAAACAAAAAAATAAAATTAAGGAAAAATGCAGAACTCTTAAGAAAAATCCAATGATCTGTTTTATCAAAACATGTCATAATGATAGCAGTGGTAGCCCACGTGGAGCAGCCACTGCAAAGATGCCAGCTGCATGGAGGAGTAGGGGGCGGCTTCGTGGAGCTGGCGGGGGCTGGGAACAGGTGATCCCAGTGGGAACCCTGTGCCCTACCAAGTTGGCAGGCTGGGAGCCTGCGCCCCCGGGCACAGCTGCAGCCATCCAGCTGCAGCTCTGGACCCAGGCATCCCTGCGTTCCCACAGGCTCAGAAGTGTCTGCTCCCACTCCCTGGCCTCCCCCTGTCCCTGGCACCCACTCCAGTGCGGCAAACAGTTGTGGCTGAGCCTGGGCACTGTTGCGAGCCAGCCGGATGTGTGTGTGCTCGGGGCAGCACTGACATGTCAGCAGCTCCCTGCTGCCTGGACTCCCTCCATACGTTGGGCACCAATGAGCATGGGAAGGAGGCCAAGGGGCTGAGGGCGGTTCAGTGTGGGCCTGCAGGTGCCCCTCGGGCCAGACAGCCTGGGCGCCATGGATGGCGTATCGATAGTGGTGGGAGGCAGTTTCCTAGGCAGGAAGGGGCGGGTCCCTGGTGAAACTCCACCTTTAAGCCAGGGAGGGCCTGAAGCCTATGGTCAAGGCTGTCAGTTCTGGGTGGAGTCGGCTACTGGGAGTGAGAACTTCCTTGATGCCTTTCGGATAATCGGATGGTGCTTTTTCCAGCCCACCCATGGCCGCCCATGGACCAGTCAGCACACATGCCCTCCCTTCTGAGCCCATAAAAACCCCCAGACTCAGCGACTCGTCACCTGTCTGTGGATAGGTGCTAACCTCTTTGGGTCTCCTCTCCACTGAGAGCTGTTCTGTTGCTCAATAAAGCTCCTCTCGGCCTTGCTCACCCTCCAGTTGCCCGTGTAACTTCATTCTTCCTGGACGTGGAAGAAAAACTCAAGACCCACCAAACAGCAGGAACGAAAGAAGCTGTAACACTTCCCTGGCCAGCTTGCCCAGCTGTGGGCGGCAGCTAAAGGGGCTGTAACACTATAGCCCTCCCGCCCTCTGCCAGCACTAGGCAGCCGCCTCATGCAACAGGAAGCAGTGGTGGTGCTGGACCAGCCCAGGAGCCAGAGGCAAGCATGACTGAAAGAGCTGTAACACAAACAGGCTGAAACACGACCCCCACCCCCACCCCCGCTCACTGCGCACTGTAGGCAATGAGGAGAGAAGAGCTGTGGCCCTACTGAGAGCCCAGAACTCAGAGCTCCCGGAACCAGGGCTGTGATACGCTGTAACACCCTCTTTGGGGCTCTGTGGTTCCTGGCATCTCCGAGCTTTCAGGCGCCACTGTGTTCCCCTCATCTAGACACTGGTACCCGCAGCTTGTGGTATGTCTGGTCCAACCACAGCCTTGCACGGAGCCAGCACCTGTGCTGGTGCATGGAGCTGCCCACCCCACTGCAGCAGCCAGAATGCCTAGCTGCGCACAGTGGCCTGACCCTGTGCTCAATCACTTAGACGCCCGTCACTGCTCCATGCCTGGCGCACCCTTGGCAGGGGAGGATCCTGGCTGGTGGTGCAAGCTGAGCACAGCCTGCCAGGCCAAGTGGGCAGAAGAAGCCCAGAAGGCACGAGCAAAACTCAAGCAGAGGCGCCGTCGGCCAGAGGTTTCTGGCTGGCAAAGCGACACCCGAAGGATCCTGTGTGATGATAACTCAACAGTAACTGAATTTGATTATTACACATGGTATACAGGTATCAAAATATCACATGTACTCCAACAATATGTACAACGATTATATACCAACTTTAAAAATAAATAATAAAAATAAACCATATTGTCCACTAAAACTACACATTCTGTCTTCTCCATTTGTTCTCTATATACTCATGCTCCCTAACCTGCTCACCCTCTGGGAGAAGGCTATATTAGAAGGGCTCAAAATAAATATATGTATTATTATTCATGTTTTGAAAAAGCCATTTCTGACAGTACACAGCATGTCCACCTTATCTATTAAATTGCTCTAACTGCACAGTAAATTAAAGTTCAAACTACTATTGTTCCCCAGGAGTTGGGGAAAAATGTCAGATTCCTTTAATTTGTGCTTCATTACACCTTCGGTTTTTCTTTCCCAGGTGCTCATATCACAATATATGATATTCTTACTAATGTCAGCTATAGGAAAGAAAAAAATAAAGGTTCAGATCTTAATCACCAGATCTGCTGTCCAGCATGGGCTTTATACAGAATGAAATTTACAAGGAAATTAAAAACAAATCTTCCCTCTGAAGACTGGGGAAAGCATTGCTAAGGCTAAGGTTTTATTAAGCTACACTTCAACCCTTTAATTTTACTAAATCATCTTTTTTTTATTTTTTGAGATGGAGTTTTGCTCTTGTTGCCCAGGCTGGAGTGCAGTGGCGCAATCTCGGCTCACTGCAACCCCCTTCTCCCGGGTTCAAGTGATTTTCCTGCCTCAGCCTCCCAAGTAGCTGGGATTACAGGCGTGTGCCACCATGCCCAGCTAATTTTGTATTTTTAGTAGAGACAGGGTTTCACCATGTTGGTCAGGCTGGTTTCGAACTCCTGACCTCAATTGATCCACCCACCTAGGCCTCCCAAAGTGCTGGGATTACGGGTGTGAGCCACTGCTACTGGAAGTGAGAACCTCCTTAATGCCTTTTGGCCAGTTGGATGGTGTTTTTTCCAGGCCCCGCCCATGGCCGCCCATGGACCAATCAGCACACCCGTCCTCCCTCCTGAGCCCATGTAAACCTCAATAAAACCTCGGCCTATTTACTAAATTATTAATGTTTTAATATATCTGGAGAAGTCTAGCCTATGAAAACCTACCAAACAGAAACACAGAGTGAAGCACAAGTTCACAAAAGCAGCAAGTAGTCAAATCTGATCCACAGGGTGCTTTGGTCACTTTTTTCCTTGTAAACTGTGTTATTCATTTGATACCCATTGTATTTTTAATCTTAATGATTGTGGAGAAAGTGCTAATAATATAAGGTATTTGTTTCTAATTTTGAGTAGGTATCAGGCAAAAGTAATACCCAACAGAAGTTTTCTAATTTCTCCAGGTTTTCATGCAAATTAATATCCTGCTTCCCTTTTACAGACTAAACCTAAACCAAGCAGAAAAGACTGTTGAAAATTACAGACTAGCAGATAAAAAAATTAAGGTAGTGATCTTAGGTGTCATTCAGAAAGTTGGGACTACGAAATCTCTGGGTGTGAAATTGCCTCTTCTGTGATGAGCTCTTTGGTTTGGCAGTTTGGTAGCCCCTCCAAAACAGGTTCAAAATAGGCAAAAACAGGTCCAATACATACAAAATAAGCACAACAAAGGCAAAAAAGGCCAAAACAAAGATTCTTGGGGCAGAAAGCCAAGCTATTCTTTTGTCATAATCTCTCTCTCAAAAGAAGAAACCTGAATAAACTTTAGTTTTATAGCAAACCCAATATATTAAAACATCTTGATAAGTTTCATGTGTTCAAATACCATGTGCAAAAATTTTAAGTTCAGTCAGTCAGTGTTTATACAAACCTCATAAAACATCACAATAAAGTGTGACCTATTTTTGTTTTTTTATAACTCACTTTCCAAAATATAGTCTCCAGAATATACCTTCTTTTTTTTTTTTTTTTTTGGTTTTTTTTTTTGTTTTTTTTTCCCACTCTTGTTGCCCAGGCTGGAATGCAATGGTGCAGTCTCGGCTCCTTGCAACCTCTGCCTTCTGGATTCACGCGATTCTCCTGCCTCAGCTTCCTGAGTAGCTGGGATTACAGGCGCCCGCCACCACCCCCAGCTAATTTTTGTATTTTTAGTAGAGACAGGGTTTTGCCATGTTGGCCAAGCTGGTCTCAAACTCCTGAGCTCAGGTGATCCACCAGCCTTGGCCTCCCAAAGTGCTGGGGATTACAGGCATAAGCCACCGCGCCTGGCCTTTCAAGTACACTTTCTTTGAGATAGGATCCCAAGAAATAAGTTACAAACTTAACGTTATTCACGCAAAACCATTTTAGGTCCAATCCTCTAGCAATGGAACCATATGACCCCCTTTCCACTCAAGGCAACATTTCAGATAACCAGTAACTATTAAACATGGCATTAATGAGCTGCAATAAACATAACTCCTATAAAAATCATCTGAAACTGGCCAATTTCAATCATCCCTATAGTCTCTTGAGAAAAGCTACTTACACTAGGCAACGGTACTATTACCCTATGTTTGTAAAAATGTTGCTTCCAAGCTTTACATATACACATAACCCCACTCAATCCATCATCATAAAGAAATATGATTGAATATTTTTATATTAGCATCTAACTACATATAAATATCCTGATTTTATACTAAGATACCTCATAATGGTTGACTTTAAGTTTAAAATCAAGCTCTCAATTAAGTTCTGAACAAAATGTATTACCCAGCCCTATCTACTAGACCACAATGTAATTCAACCAATTTATAATAATAATAACCAGGAATTAATTAAATGTGGAACTTCTTTCTGTGATAAAAACAAAGAGGAGCAAATTTCTTTACCTACAGAATGCATTATCTTTCTGATCTTAGCCTCCTAGTACTTAGATTTTGATGACCTTCAGACACTTTTCCAAAACCATATGATATGATACACACACTCTAAGAAATAAAGGAAAGATAAATAGAAAACTCTACAAGGAGAATGCAGGTTTCTTCCCTCGCCAACCGTAGTGCTGTAGTAATTGTGGCAGATACTGGGGCCAGCCTCCTCTAAATTCAATTCCACACTTCACAAATGACTAGTTGTGAGATCCTAGGCATGTTAATAAACCTTTCTCTGTGCCTTGGTTTCCTCACCTATAAAATGAAGAAAGTAATAGTAACAATTTCACAAGACTGTCTGAGGAATAAATTAGTTAACATATATAAAATACTTAGAAGAGTACCTGGCACATGGTTGGCTTCCCAGCTGGGCTAGCTGAGATCATTACTATTACATCAATGGCAGTCATGGTTGCCAGGCCTTCTCCTACCCCAACTGTCCCTGCTATTCCTGTTATATTTCAGTTTTAACCAGTAAGTTTAAAGAACTAGATTTTTCCATGAGTACAGTTAGTCCTGGATAAGAATACCCAGACAACCAAATGGTAAATACTGTAGCCTGGTGGGCAGGGGGTGGGGGGGGGGGGAGGGTAATTCTGGTTTTAAACTTTTATGGGTTATATATGCCAAAAAAATCATTTACTACAGGTAGGCAAATCAATACTGAGTTCTCACTGACTAAGGCCAGGCAACAGTTTACTGCTGCATAGAACTACACAGAAATCTACCTTTCCACTCACAAAAGCATTCTGTCCTTCCCATCTCTCTCCATTTCCACCACAATGCCGAGTGAAGCTGTTCAGTGTTCAACATGTACTCAATAAGCAACACAGACCAGAATGGTAAGTGTCCTGTGCATGCCATGTGCTCACTGAGTTTCATTATCAGCAATGTTGTTTTTCCACCCACTCAACCAAAGTTTCTGAAATTTAACACACAAAACAATGGGTAATTGCAAGGAATGCCGCATCTTTTCCATGAGCTCTGTCCTCAGTTCATGCAGCGAATACTAGACTTTGCCAGAAAGTACTATTACTGTCAACTTATAGAAAGTGACTAAACTGACAACAACAAAAAAAACCCACTTTATTTTCACCCTTTCATACACAATACGTTTGTAACTCTAAAACTAAGAGACAGTTTATAAAGTAATCAAAACTCCTTCATATGTATCAATTAGCCTTTTCTTAAGGGATTATCCAGGTGGAATAAAACTCTGTCACCCATTTAATAACACATTATAAATGTATTCTATGCTTTTATTTTTGTCTGTGCATGTATGTATAAATGCACAGAAATGGACCATGAGTTGGAAACTCAGAGTTCTATTTTGCTCAGGAGAAATAAAAAATATTCTCACAATTCTATTCGCCAAGGCAGCCTGGTTTATTTATGAAAACTTGGCCACAAGTGGTCAGAATAAAGGCATTTCAATGGGGCTGTCTCTTTATTACTTTTTCTCTGCTCTTTTCTCACTCTCCTTAAGAAGCGTCTCCAGTGCATGCTTGGTTTCTAAAGGTCTGATGAGACTATGGATGCTACAGTGAATGCTGAAGTCTGAAAGAAATATTTCTCTCTCCCTCGCTTTGAGTCAGAAAATTCTGAACACAAGAGGATCCATTCAAGGCATGATGGAGTGCCTCACAGAGGCAGCAATATGTTCACAGTTGGCAAACACAGATCTGTTTGGACAGTGAGTACAGCCATCCACTCAGCAAACATCAGCTTTCCTATTAGTTCACAGCAGAAAGAACGAGACGCTGGCGGCCCTTCTTTCAGACTCCAACACCACTTTGGGACAAGCCTTCTAAACAAAATGCCTTTGTCTGACAGTCACAATTCAGTGGGTCCCAACGGCTTTCTTAGAAGCTATGTCTGTCTATTCACAATCACATTCGGGCCCAAAAATCATTTGTAAAAGTCTGAAGGGAAAAAAAGTGACGGGAAGTACCCCAATTTCCTTGTATAATAAAAGACAAGGAGTGCCTGAATGGCTTTACACTAATCACTAAGAGCAGCAGCTGGAAAGGTATGAAATGTATGATGGATTCTCATGGGATGTCTCTCCCCTTAGGTGCTTTTGGGAGCCTGCCTGTTGTTACCACTGCAATCTGGAGGAACACCAAGCATAATCTTTCAAAGAAAATCAGTGAAAAGATAAAGCAAATCAAAGGGCAAACCTCCTATTGAGTTACATTCTTATGTGAATGTAACATCCATCCCTATAAGGTTTCAAAATAAAATGCTTATGCAGTTTCTTAAGAATTGATGGCTCAGAAAGATAGAAAAACTGGCTAGGATGTTCTGTTATACCAAAATTTCACCAAATCCTCAATGTCATAAATAAATAAATTCAAAAAAAAAGACAAACCGATGTCCTGTCTTGCTTACTCCTACCTTTGGGCATGAATTTGCTATCTGACCACTTGCTCCTACATACCTGACAAAAGAAACCCATCAGAATGACATTTTGTTTAGCATAAACACAAAATCCAAAATTTTAACAAGAAATTACAACATTCTCCTTTTAAAAATATGAATAACTGCCACAGGGGAAGGGGCGCAGGGAGACAGACAATGTCCTCCGGGATATTAGAGTACCCACAGCTTGTCACATATTTTTATTGCTAAGTATTCATTCCCACTTCTATATATATAGAAAATAATGGGTAAATTTCAGAACCCACAGAACTCCCCATGTAATATGTTTCTAAGGACAAACACTCAGGAAAACTACTGCCAGCCCATGGCCGGCTTTGGTACAGCTCACAAGCTAAAAATGGTTGTCACATTTTTAAAGGCTGTAAAAGAGTATGCATCAGAGACTGTATGTCTGCAAAGCATGTTATTTACCATCTTGCCCTTTACAGAAAAAGTGTGCCAAACCCTGCAGCAAACTATTAAAAAGGCTCAAATAATAATTCTTAATTTTGTTTAAGCCAAATCATGAATGTGGAGCAAAATTATGAATGTGCTTTCAAGTAATCTCTTCCAGGGGTCATGGACCAGAGACTCAGGGGAAGGTGGAATGACCGCCCTGAGAACAGAAGGGCCTACACAGGAATCTACTCATTCAATAACAGATAGTTAATGAGACCATTCTTAAGACTTTATAAGAAGACAAATCTTGCATCCTTTGGGAAAGAGACCAATACGCTGTTCGGTTTGGAGAATTTCTAACTTACAGAATTAGGAATAACCACTTGCCCTTACAAGGGCGTGTTAGTTGAATCAAGTGTGTGAAAGGATATAACAGAAAGTATCTAACGGGACAGGAGGGATCTTTACTACTATCACGTGTGGTTCTCCGGTCTTCTTGTAGAATATACAAAAGGAAATACTGGCCGAATAAAAGACAAAGCAAGGCAGAAGGCTTTATAAAATTCTTACTTTTTCTTTCTACATGCACAAATACAACCTCATATAGACCAGTCTGTATTGCTTAAGACTAAAGATTTCTGTCTTTTTCAATGAATAAAGGAAAGACGCCTTTTTGAAGGGAATGCTTAGCCCAAATTTCTAACTTACAAATAGTCATTAAAGAAAGGGAGGAAAAAAAGGGTACCGGGAAATTCTAGATGATGTAACTTCAAGTTCCTGCCTCATGATGGCCGACTCAACTCAGTCTGGAAATCTGGCATATGTGATTTGCCAGCTCAACTGCAGCTGCCTTTTAAGGAGCTCAAAATTTCATGCACTCAAGGGTTTATTTGTGAAGCCAGTCACTTTTTAGGAACTAATCATATATACATAATATTCTAAGTACAACATGTATCCAAGTTATTACATCATGCAAAAATGCACAAAGTAGAGCTGCCAGATAAAAGAGCACACCCAGATAAAGTTGAATTTCAAAAACACAGCAAATAACTTCTCATACCAGCATATCCCAAGTACTGCATGGGACACAATTACACTAAAAAAAAATGCTGTATATCTGAAATTCAACTTTAACTAGGCATCCTGTAAATTTATTTCCTAAATCTGGCAACCCTGCCATGAAAACATGAAGGCTATTCTGATATCAACTAAACAGCTGCCATCTTGTAACACGCCATGGTCTGGAGTTGGAGAAATTGCTAAGGGTGACTTAGACTCTCATTAAGTCAGCATTTTGTGCAAAGCATGGTCTAGAAAGATAGTTAATACCCAGCAGGAGATTCCCATTGCTTTGCTTAGACAACCACAGGGAAATAAAAGGCCCATGATAGGGAAATCCTCTAGAGCTACAGACCTAACTGACAGTACTGCTACTACTTCTCATGAGGTCACACTGAACAAAAGAGCCCAGTGGCAGAAGAACACTGCTGGGGAGCTAACTAAAAGGCCCACTCCACCGCACATATGCACGCATATCCCATGTCCCTAACATGTCCCAGTAGTAGTGTTATTGTTTGTTTGTTGTTAAGGGAGAAAGAAAAGAGGAAAAAAAACCTCACAGACACTCCAGGGTCTGGAGAGCAGCCAGAAGCAGGGTGGAAAAACTCCACCCTGCGCTTCCCCCACTGGGGCTGCAGCTTTCTTGAGAGGGCACCCTGCCAGAACCCAGCCATTCTGGTAGGTTTCCAATGGAAGCGCTAACAGAACTTCACCGTAGGAGCCATTAGAGAGGCTGGCTGGAGCAGGGAGCTCTGAGAATATGGCTGGCCAAGTATTCAAACAGGAATAAGATAGTAAGCATAAAAATTCTGAACCACTGTTCAAATAAATCCATAATGAAGTTGGTTTTCACTAACAAGTGCTATTCAAACTCTAGCTTTCTGCCCACATATGTGTATGGCAGAGATATTGAAAACAATTGCCACAAAGATAGCTCTTTTGTTAAAAATTAAACAAAAGAAAGGTACTCGGGTGCTGGGTACCCTTTTGAGAAAACACATCAAATTCTCTTTCCCCTCCCAAACAACAAGATCCATTTTTACCTAGTTTTCAGGTATAGTTTTATTTTTCAAGCTAGGCCACTTATCTGAGGGAATATACCATTGCATTCATTTGTTTAAACTACAGCTCAAATGACAAAAACAATTACAGATGCTCCTCTACTTAAGAGGGGGGTTACATTCTGATAAACCCAGCATAAGTTGCAAATATCTTGTCAAAACTGCATTTAATACACCTAACCTACCAAACATCATAGCTTAGCCTAGCCTGGCTTAAACACACTCAGAACACTTACATTAGCCTACAGTTGGGTGAACGCATCTAACATAAACACTATTTTATAATAAAGTATTGAATAACTCATGTAATTTATTGAATACTGTACTGAAAGTGAAAAACACAATGGTTCGTACGGGTACTCATATGGTTTTTGCCAAATGCACATCACATTTGCACCATTATAAAGCCAAAAAATCACAAGTCGAACCATTGGGGACCTCCTGTATACAGCAGGTCTTTGAATAACGTTTCATTCAACATCATTTCATGATAACATTGATAAGAGAAAACAAAATTGACTCCTGGCCAAGGCCTCTGTGTGGAGTTTCCCCGTTCTCTTCTCCCCATGTCTGTGTGGGTTTTCGCTAGGTACTCCAGTTTCCTCTCACATCTGAAAGATGTGCACATTAGGTGCACTGGTGTGTCTAAACTGTCCAGTCTAAGTGATTGTGGGTATGTGTGTGAGTGTGCCCTGTGATGGAATGACATCCTGTCCAGGGTGGGTTCCATCTGTTCCTTGTACTACCAGGATAGGTTCTGGCCCCCTGCAATGCTGAACTGGAATAATGGGTTAGAGAATGAACGAATGAATGAATGAATGGATACAAAGTATTGTAAAATAGAAATGTGTAAAGTATATGGTAACCATACAAATGCAC
Source organism: Pongo pygmaeus (assembly GCF_028885625.2). Taxonomy (NCBI): domain Eukaryota; kingdom Metazoa; phylum Chordata; class Mammalia; order Primates; family Hominidae; genus Pongo; species Pongo pygmaeus. The sequence goes on along the minus strand of NC_085930.1, from coordinate 181,328,005 downwards.
GAAACACAAAAGTGCTCAGAGAGCCCACCATATTTATTGTTTGTAAACTGTGTGGTGGTAGGAGATGTTCCTTACAGTTTTCACTTTGCAAACATTTATTCCTTAATTTAACCCGCCACCACCATGACTGCTGTCACTCACTGACTGGGTAAATAATTGTCTTCCTTGTTTTTATCAATCTTTCTTAAATGTGTGTATAGCTCACATTTATTTCCATGTTTACCATTAGAAATGTTTGGGGTCTTTGTTTAGAAGTTTGGTGATGTTTTTGGGGCCTAAAATATGTCACAGGAATTTAATTCTATTTATATCAATTAGCCTATGGTAAAATTAGTTTCATTACACATCATTTTGCTTAAAATAGCAGTTTCCAAGAACCTATTGATGACATTAAGAAAGGATTTAACTGTATACGTAACATTTTCCTTGATAAGTACAATAGTGTTTTCAAAAATAAAATATTCTAAACAGCTTCCCTTGAAATATTAAAAATGAAAATGGGCCAAGCACGGTGGCTTACACCTATAATCCCAGCTCTTTGGGAGGCTGAGGAGGAAGGATCACTTGAGGCTAGGAGTTTAAGACCAGCCTGGACAACAAAGTGAGACCCTATATCTACAAAAAAAATTTAAATATCACCCAGGCATGGTGGTGCACACCTGTAGTTCCGGGAGGCTGAGGCAAGAGAACCACTTTGAGCCCAGGAGTCCAAGGCTGCAGAGAGCCATGATCACACCACTGCACTCCAGCCTGGGTGACAGAATGAGACCTTATCAAGGAAATGGAAAAGAAAAGAGCTCTTCTTCTTCCTGTTCCTATTCCCTACCTCCAAGGTAGATATCCCAGGCTTAGGGGGTCAGCTTGACATGGGGAGTCAGGAGTGGGATAAGGAAGATGTCTAGATGTGGGAACAGCGCAACATGGAGTATCCACATAAAAGAATGGCCTGTTATGGAATGTGGAAAACAGTCAGGATGAAGACATCACCTACGATGGCAGTCTGACATCAGGTATCAGAGCCTAGGATGTGAGGGAAAGATGCACTGAGAGGCTGGTTACATACACACGTGTCAGATTTCTGTCATAGAAATGGTAGAAGTTTTACAAATATAGAATTAGAACAACCACTTGAGTGTTGGATCAGAATTGGAGGTATCAGTGTAAACTCCTTGATATCAAACTACATAGTAAGATGTAAAAATAAATTTGTGTTTTTATGCATGTGTATTACCTATAGTGAGTGTCCAAGTATATTCATACATGCATTCAAGTATTCTCCAGCTCTATCCACTAAGAGTTTTGGAGAGGCACAGCTGCAATACTAACAGGCACATGTACCCCCCACAGATCTTGGCTTCTAAATATGATTCTCTATCAAAAGAAGCCAGGATTTCTTAGAGAAATGGCTCATTCAGGACTAAGACAGGAAAAGTACAAGATGAATACGAAACATCTCTTTGAACCAGAAAAGATGTGCCCAAAGAATGAACAGCACATGTTAAAAGCACACATAAGATGGTTTAAAGGAATTTTATTTGAGCATTAAAAAAACAGTAATGTATTATATATAATCCATTGAACTGTAACAAAACCATGAGTTGGTACTATTACGAATAATGAATAAATCAACAATTTGATGAGCAAAGGAATATTTATATCACTTTGAACTACCACCTTACAAAATATTTACTCATTACAATGGGAAAATTAGGACTTCTACAATGGAGAAGACTGGCAGGTACCATCTTAGTCAATAATCAAAGTGATCATCACCAGTAATGAGGCAAATCAAAATTATGACCACCTGAAAGAATGCAATGAGAGCACAGCGTCACTTCTGTGATGTTCCTGCTAAAGATGGATAACCTGGATCTAATCATGAGGATATATCAACTAATTGAAATAGGACATTCTACAAAACAGCTGACCTGTAACTGTCACAAGTATCAAGGTCACAGAATTCTGAAAAAGATTGCATTATTGTCCCACTCTCAAAGAAATTAAAAAGACACACCAACTAAAGGACACATATGATTCTGAACCGAATCCTTCTGCTATAAAGGATTTTGTGGGGCTCACTGCTGAAACCTCAATGGGGTCTGAGGATTCAACAGTAGAAATATAGACATCAAAGTAAGTGTCCTAATGTTGATGGTTGTATTGTAGTTATGCAGATGAACATCCTTGTTTATAAGGAAATACAACAAATATTCAGGGTTGATGGGCATCAAAAGACCAATTTACTCTCCAATGGTTTCAGAAAAAACATGTTCTCTGTGCTATTCAAATTATTTCTCTAAACCAAGTTGGGGTTAGCTAACAAGTGCTGTCAAGTATTTTGCACCGTATTTGTAACAATTCTGCAGTTTTGAGGCTGTTTCAAACATTTTAAATAATTTTTATTTTATTTTATTTTACTTTTTTCTTTTCTTTTTTTTTTTATTTATTTTGAGACAGAGTCTTGCTCTGTCATCCAGGCTAGAATCCAGTGGTGCCATCTCGGCTCACTGCAACCTCCACCTCCCAGGTTCAAGTGATTCTCCTGCCTCAGCCTCCCGAGTAGCTGGGACCACAGGCACATGCCACCATACCTGGCTAATTTTTGTATTTTTAGTAAAGATAGGGCTTCACTATGTTGGTCAGGCTGGTATCGAACTCCTGACCTCATGATCCGTCTGCCTCAGCCTCCCAAAGTGCTGGGATTACAGGCGTGAGCCACCATGCCCAGCCAAGAATTGTTCTTTAAAAAAGAGAAAAGTAATAACCGAAAGCATATATTTAATCCAAACACAGACTGCCCATTCATTAACTCACTTACTCTGAGAGCTCCGGCTGTCTTCTTTGGACAACAAAAACAGAAACGTGAGGTACCATCATCTGTGTGGCTCATCGTGACATTACAAGACTTTGAGGGCTGTCCTTAACCTCTAGACCCTTCCTCTTCTATTCAGGATGGAATCAGAAGGGAACCTTTCACCAAGCTCTCCCAGGGGTCAAATCACAGAATGTGACCTGAAATGTCAGCCAATTCCCACCTCCATTTTACAGATGAGAAAACTGATGTCCCAGAAAGACCAAGAGTTAGGGCTAAAACTTAGAATGTCCAACTCTGAACTCAAGGAAAAAGACATATGGAAATAAATTATAAAATATTAAAGGCTGGGAGACTCTAATCCCAGTACTTTGGTAGGTCAGGGCAGGAGGATCCTTGAGGCCAAGAGTTTGAGACCAGCCTAGGCAACAGAGCAAGACCCCATCCCCACAAAAAAAAAAAAAAAAATTAGCTGGGTATGGTGGTAGGCACCTGTAGTCTCAGGTACTTGGGAGGCTGAGGTGGGAAGGACCCCTTGAACCTGGAAGTTCGAGGCTGCAATGAACTATGATTACACCATTGAATTCCAGCCCGGGCAACAGAGCAAGACACTGTGTCTAAAAAAATGTTTTTACATTTAAGGTTAAATTTAAAAATAAATTAAATTTAAAAATCTGAAAAATCTTCCCAGCAATTAAAAGCTTTAGTGTGGGTGGCTTCATCAAATGGCAAGTACCTAAACCTTTCAGATTTAAAGAAACAACTCACAGCTCCCAAAAAAGTGTCCTCTATAATAATTAACATTGTACATTTACAAAGGCTTACATTAAGTGCCAGAAATTATGCTAAGCATTTCATATAATCTCATTTAATCCACACAACTCTTTGAAATCAAAAGTGTTTTATCTCTCATTTACTGTTGAGGAAACTGAGAATTAGAGTCATTACGTAACTGATTTAAGGTCAAAAAGTTTGAGGCAGAAGACCCAAAATTGGGTCCAGGCACTCTGACTGGAATTCCAAAGCCTAGGTTCTTAACTGTGCCCACTCCTGTGTAATTGAACAGCTCATCCTATTCCTCAGGCTGGCTTGTGACTTAACCTGTACTGCTATAAATGAGAATGGTGTCAAATGAGAATGACCCCTTCTGCATTGTACCTCTAAACAATAGTCAAGAACAGAGTTTCTCAAAATGTAATTTGCTGAAAACAAGCACCTCCAGGCATAGAGATAAAAAGAGAAAACAATGTGGAAGAGAGCTAAGTTACACAAAATTAACAGCAGCACAACTTGTCAGATTCTTAACATGTGTTGCGGAGCTTTAAGCATCTGAAACCTTTTGCCATGGAGCAAAGCTTGTGAAAGCCAGTTTCCTGCCTTGAACAGAATTACTGACCCAGTATCAAGTGTGGTGCATTTTAAAAAATGCTGCATAGTATACCATTTGTTTAAAATAAAATGTTGAATCATTTCATAGCAAGAGCAATTGATATCAAATGACTAAAATAATTTCACACAGTGTTTTCCCTCGGGATCTCAGTTCAAATACTCTTCTATACATTGCAAATGCCCTGCCAAGAATCACTCTAAGCAAACAAAAATGGAATGCTAAGTTAAGAGGGGTGGGGGTTGGGGTGCTACCATTCAAGACACAGATCCTTGTAACTAGTAAAAACACTAGTAAAAATAGGTTTGTATCTCGAGATCACATTTTTAAAAAAATAACTAAAGGTCTTGATTTAACTGAAAATAATTTAGACTTTGTTTTCTTTCAGTTTTTACAGACTTAGATTTATTTCTCTTTCTAAAGAAAAATTAGTTATAACCTGGGAAACTAATTCTGTAAGGTCCTCCATAGCTCTGATTAACAACCTCCCAGCGGTGCTAAGGAGTCCTAAGAAGCCGTTACTTCGCCAAGGCAACTTGATAACATAACAGGTTTCTTAGCAACAAGGTAGTCACAGTAACCATTCACCATGGTATTAGAATTAGGTTACCCACCAGAGTTGAGGCCAAAGGAATAATTTAAACTCATTAAATCTATAGGCCCCAGGTAACAAGAAAAATACATTTTTAATGCCACTTGTGATTCACCTCTGAAATTAAGTACTTATATGACTCTTCAGTGCTGGACTAGATGAGTAGATATTTATAAACACAATGTCAAGTGCTTCAAATACTCAATACCCTTTTCTTAATGTGAAGCTAGGTATAGGATCTATTTCATAATTATATTCTTTTCAATAGAGTATTTCCACCAACCCATTTAGCAGTACCATATATAAATTCGATGAAAAGATGCAACTTCATAGAAGCAGTAAGGTAGAATCCAGACACAGAAAACAGTAACTTTGGAGTGAGTACGAAGGATTTTAAAATCCATTTAAATGGCAAATAACCAAAAACAAAAACATGTCTCATTTCACTTGACAGGTAAGGTCATCAACGACAAGAATCACGCATTTACATTTTTGTAGCTCTCAAAGTATCTACTAGAGTACCAAACAGCAGAACCACATAAGGGCTGCTGGTTGAACAAATGCGTCAATCAATATTACTCTACAACAGTATAACCACTAAGATAATTTTTCTTTTTTTTTTTTTGAGACGGAGTCTCGCTGTCGCCCAGGCTGGAGTGCAGTGGTGCAATCTCGGCTCACTGCAGGCTCCGCCCCCCCGGGTTCACGCCATTCTCCTGCCTCAGCCTCCCAAGTAGCTGGGACTACAGGCGCCCGCCACCTCGCCTGGCTAATTTTTTGTATTTTTAGTAGAGACGGGGTTTCACTGTGTTAGCCAGGATGGTCTCGATCTCCTGACCTCGTGATCCGCCCACCTCGGCCTCCCAAAGTGCTGGGATTACAGGCGTGAGCCACCACGCCTGACCACCACTAAGAGAATTTTTAACATTTGGCCTGCTCACCCACAATTCTTATTTATCCAAAAACTTACTCCTTTCTTCCATTCACCCGTCGGTGTGAACACTTTAGTTATTAAAAAGATGATGCTATTTTTGAAAAGCTTTGTTGGTCTTCCTTTTGTGGAACTAGTGTAGTCTGTGATGTACTTTCCTCACAAGGGCACATTTCTAGACATCAAAAACAGGTCCCTTCCAACATGGAGTACAAGCACAAGGAGGAGGAAAGAAAACAGGCCAAGTAAATCCAGACAGACCCAGGCTTCCCAAGTCTTAGACAAAGTCCAGCAGTAGTGGGGATGGCAGAGGTGCCATCAGCCAGCCATCAAAATGCTACAGGGCATGCAGAGCAGGCCCCTTAACCCCAAGCATAAGATTACAAATCAACCACGAATTAGGAGCTACACACCAAAACAAAAGGTCATTCAAAATAACTGGTCTACTAAAAATTGAGTAATATGATCCATCTAATGCATCTAAATATTTTGCAATATCCCTTATTATACTTCAGACTAGCAACCTAAATATCTTGAAAAAAAATGATAGAGAAAGCAGTTAGAGGAAGGAAGGAAGGAAAGAAAGAAGGGGAGCGAGGGGAGGGAGGAGGGAAGGAGGGGAAGAATGGAGGGAGGGATGGAAAGGGAGGGAGGGAGGTAAGGAGGAAGAGGAAGGGCGGGAGGGAGGGAAAGGAGGGAAGAAAGGGAGGCAGGGAAAGGAAGGGAGGCTGGCTGTGGCCTAATATTGACACAGTAACACAAGAGGACAGATTTGGAGAGATAGGACAAAAGGACAAAAATAAGCAATTAACAAACAATCACAAGCAGACATTTAAGACAATCATTAATTTTCAAATTAACTGAATTCTTCATACTGAAACTCTACAGATAATAAATTCTTTCAGATAACCGAGTTTGAGTTTTGACAAAAACTCAAACTGGTTGGTTTTGTTATTTCCAGTCTAGGGGAATAAACTGCATTTGTTACAGTCAACTCAGAGGTTCTGCAATTAAAGCCTTTTTACTAAAGTCAGTCCACTGGAGGCTACAGGCTCTTCATCTGAGAATCTTCAATAAGATGAGGTAAAAAAAAAAAAAAAAAATTCATGCCCTGGAATTAGAGATCCTAACAGTCAACATTTATAAAATAAGACATTTATAGAATAAACATATGTGAGTGAACCACAATAGAAAGGCAAATTACTGAATTAGTATTAGTACTTATAGAACAGTTTCTGGCCTCTGCTATAATCAAGAACTTCTCTATTCACTCAGATTAGAGTTATTACTGTAAAATCTTTGTTTACTTGCCTCCCTCTTCAATTTTCTTACAATTAAAGACCATACCAGCCAGACGCAGTGGCTCACACCTGTAATCCTGGCGCTTTGGGAGGCCGAGGCGGGCGGATCACAAGGTCAGGAGAGCAAGACCATCCTGGCTAACATGGTGAAACCCTGTCTCTACTAAAAATACAAAAATAATAATAATAATAATAATAATAATTAGCCAGGGGTGGTGGCACGTGCCTGTGGTCCCAGCTACTCAGGAGGCTGAGGCAGGAGAATCGCTTGTACCAGGGAGGCAGAGGTTGCAGCGAGCCAAGATCACGCCACTGCACTCCAGCCTGGGGGACAGAGCAAGACTCCCTCTCAAAAAAAAAAAAAAAAAAAAAAAAAAAAAACAACAAACAAAAAAAACCAGTCTTCTGTGTATTTGGTTAATAAGAGTTGGCTTTCCAAAGCCTGATCCAACCAAGTCTTCCTCCATCTTCCTATGTAAACTTAAAATTGAGTTTCCTATCCTATGAAACTAAGAATCAGATTGCTATGTTAAGAGAAATGGTAGGTCTGGTAACATATGTACCACATACATGTACCACCCCGACCACACTTCAGGACCATGGCATACACCACCAGACACTGCACTTGTCCCACTAAGCCCAGAGGCTACTTCTATATCCTCTACACAGTGCTCCAATCAGCTACAGTCAATTGATTGAGAGTTGGCAGAAGAGCCAAAACCTCATTTTCCCTGCTGCAAAATACACAGTGCCTGACACAAGAACTTGAGGCCAGGCACAGTGGCTCACACATGTAATCTCAGCACTTTGGGAGGATCACTTGAGCCCAGAAGTTCAAGACCATCCCAGGGAATACAGTGAGACCCCATCTCTACAAAAAATTTAAAAATTAGCCAGGTATGGTGGCATGCACCTGTAGTCCCAGCTACTCAGGAGGCTAAAGCAGGAGGATTGCTTGAGCCCAGGAAGTTGAGGCTGCAGTGAGCCATCATCACACCACTGCACTCCAGCCTGGGTGACAGAGTGAGACCTCATCTCTTAAAAACAACAATGAATTTGAAACCTAGATCCCCCACTCAAAGAATCTGCTTAACCTCTGAGAAATTCAGGCCCTCCTGTCTCTAGAATGGGGAATGATGATGAGGAGGACAATAATGATGATATCAGTGACAATACTATCAGTTCTGATGGTACTTTAAAGAGTACAATTTGCCCAGCACGAAGCAAATGTTTAATACGTGTTAAGTTCTTCAAGGACACTCCCACTTCTTTCAATATATGCCAACATGTTAACATCAACCAAATTAAAAATCATGAGCACGTGCACAAAAACTCGGTGTGATGAGGCTAAAGAACCCAGCCTCCATTCATCAATAGCTGTGTGCTGTGCAACCTTGGGCAAATTACATGGCTTCTCTGAGCCTTAGTCTCTTCGTCTGGAACATAAGGAGGGTTGGTTATATTCTACAATCTCATCTATTTATATAATTATATGATTTTAGATGTGAAATAAGATTAAAATATAAAGATAATTTCAAGTTCTTTCTTCAATATTTCATCATTAAACAAAAGACACAATGGGGCTGGGCATGGTGGCTCATGCCTGTAATCGCAGCACTTTGGCAGGCCAAGGCAGGCAGATCACCTGAGGTCGGGAATTCAAGACCAGCCTGACCAACATGAAGAGACCCCGTCTCTACTAATAATACAAAAATTAGCCGGGCATGGTGGCACATGCCTGTAATCTCAGCTACTTGGGAGGCTGAGGCAGGAGAATCGCTTCAACCCGGGAGGTGGAGGTTGCGGTGAGCCAAGATCATGCCATTGCACTCCAGCCTGGGCAATAAGAGCAAAACTCCATCTCAAAAAAAAAAAAAAAAAGACACAATGGTTATCAAATCAAGGCAAATTTTTGAATATTTAATCTTAAACCCCTCCCTAGAAGGCATCACAATAAAACAAATTTAACCATTATGGTTTAATTAGCTTATCCACTTGAGCCTTTTAATATTTACAAGGGCAAAATTTGAAAATTGACTACAGAATGAAAGGAGAGTCTCATGACCCAAATGCTGAGTGAAATAGATGCTGCAATCCGATTCCTAGCATTTGGAAGAAAACTAAAAGCATTTCTACATCACCTTCTGATAACTCCCGTAGCTGTTGTGTCATCTGCAACCAACTTTATTAAAAGCATTATATTTCAAACTGTATAATTTTAAACATCAGTGACAGGACATGCTGCTATCTGAATTCCAAGGTGTTTCTGACTTGCTACCATTCCCATAGAGTCATGCTCATCCCGCTTCATTCCATTCACCCCTATTTGCGTAGGGCCGCCCATCATATTAAGCGCCTTTATAAAGGGTCAGGCGCTCCCAGTCGGCTGAACTCCCAAGAGAGGAAGCATTCTAGCAAGGCTCCAGCAAGACAGAGAAATGGATTAGAGTAGAGGATCTGAAAGCAGGCCGCCTGGGTTAGAATTCCAACTCCTGCTCTTGCTAGCTCTGTGAACTTGATCAAGACTTTACTTATCAGTTTCCTCATCTGCACAATAGGAATAAAAACAGCATACTGCCAAGACACAATAAGCCACTAGTAAATAGTAGTTGCTGGTTTTTGAAAATAATAAAAGATCACAATTAAACTAGTTCCCTATCTCCTCAGTCTGAAAAAATAATAAAAACATGACGGAATGACATGACGATTTTTTTTTTTTTTTTAAGACAAGGTCTCACTCTGTCATCCAGGCTGTTGTGCAGTGGCACAACCATAGCTCACTGAAGTCTCAACCTCCCAGGCTCAGGCAATCCTCTTGAGCGGCTGGGACCAAAGGCGTGTGCCACCATGCCTGGCTAATTTTTATATTTTTTGTATAGACAGAGTGTCACCATGTTGCCCAGGCTGGTGTCAAACTCCTGGGCTCAAGTGCTCCTTCTGCCTCAGCCTCCCAAAGTGTGATAAAAAAAAAAAAATCAAGTAAATCAAATTTGTTTAAAGCACTGGTTTTCTGGAACTCTCATTTATTATTAGATTTAAGAAGGCACTACTTTCATACTCCGAAAATAGAACAGACTACCTCGTTGCCATGGTGATCACCTGTTGAGGTAGGAACACCTTGTCATAGAAAATTTGGTATGAAAAGCAGGTAATTACCTATGAAGGGTGTTGCAGAGGGGACGCCAGATGGGGCTGGAGGTGGGATAAGGTGGCCTCTAGCTAATTTGCTCTAAGTGGGAAATCATTTTTAGCACATCTTGAAAAACATGATTAACATGACAATATTTTGACTGAACAGTTTTACAAATTTCCCCCCTAAAATAACACCCTAGTAGAAAGCAACTTACATTTTTATAAATTAAAAACAATTGTGAATATTCTATTATTATGACAAAAATTTACTAAGTTTAGGTAAGTTCACCATTTCTTGAAAACAAGCATTAATGCTAAGAAAAATACTTACAGTTCCCCAATTATAAAAATACATTAAATAAATTTTAAATGCTTCCCTTCCCAGTGAGATGATTCATTCTTAGGGTTCTTCTTCCCATAGTGAGGAAAACACCCAAGCAAGGATAAAACAATAGTGAACAAAATAAAATTATGTAATTGAGTACAAAATAGTACATGCAGTCTAAAACGTTGCAAGGAATGTAAGATACCTGGGGAGCAGTGCAGGAAGAGGGGTCTGATTGAGAGTTTCACACTTTAAGGGCACTGAAGATATAGAATCCAAAACAAAGGCAGGAAGATGAAATGTGCAGGGTGTGTGCTCAGTGTATATTTCACAGCCCTGAAACTTTTCAATTAAACAACTTCAGTTTCGGACCAGGAGCAGTGGCTCACACCTGTATTCCCAGCACTTTGGGAGGCTGAGGCGGGCGGATCACGAGGTCAAGAGACCAAGACCATCCTGGCCAACATGGTGAAACCTCATCTCTACTAAAAATAGAAAAAATTAGCCGCGCGTGGTGGCACCCGCCTGTAGTCTCAGCTACTTGGGAGGCTGAGGCAGGAGAATTGCTTGAACCCAGAAGGCAGAGGTTGCAGTGAGCCGAGATCACGTCGCTACACTCCAGCCTGGCGACAGAGCAAGACTCCATCTCAAACAAACAAACAAACAAACAAACAAAAAACCAACTTCAGTTCCACCACTCTAAACATAGCAAGGGGAAACTTCGTTGTAACAGTAATGCCTATAAAACTTTGCTTAAAGGCCAGGCACAGTGGCTCATGCCTGTAATCCCAGCACTTTGGGAGGCCGAGGCAGGCGGATCACCTGAGGTCGGGAGTTCGAGACCAGCCTGACCAACATGGAGAAACCCTGTCTCTACTAAAAATACAAAATTAGCCGGGCGTGGTGGCACATGCCTGTAATCCCAGCTACTAGGGAGTCTGAGGCAGGAGAATCACTTGAACCTGGGAGGCGGAGGTTGCAGTGAGCCGAGATCGCACCATTGCACTCCAGCCTGGGCAACAAGAACGGAACTCCATCTCAAAAAAAAAAAAAAAAAAAAAAAAAACTTTGCTTAAACATAAAAATGGAATTTAAATTATAACTCAATGTATATTCCTAGGGTTGAATTATAATTAATAATAATACAGGCCAGGCCGCGGCTCATATCTGTAATCCCAGGACTTTGGGGGGCCAAGGTGGGCAAATTGCTTGAGCCCAGCCATTTGAGATGAGACTAGGCAACATGGCGAAATCCGCTCTCTACAAAATTACAACAATTAGCTGAGTGTAGTAGCATACACCAGCTACTCAGGACAACAACATGGGAGGGAACACCTCAGCTGAGATGGCACCACCACACTCTAGCCTGGGCGACAAAGTGAGAATACAGTCTCCAAAAGTGGGGGGAAAAACAATACAAAGAAAGAAGTTACCCAAACACATCTGCAATATGTTTTCGGGCTACACTTCACTGAAGTTGGTTTAAAAATTGTAGAAGTAACTGAGATAATTATGTCTTCAATTTTTACTAAACATCATTGTTGTTTCTATTATAATATTCCTGAGAACTAATCCAGGATTCACACATTCAATCATTCCTCCGGTATTTACCAAGTGGCCAAGTGCCAGGCATCCCACCAAGGGGCAGAGAGATGAACAGGACTCATGACACCCCTACTGGCAAGAAGTTCAGCCATGGTCAATACAGATGTAAATAAAGCAGTTATTTTACATGTTATTATATTACACAATGAATAAGAAGAGGTCAAGCAATGTTTTTGCTTAACACATTTCCATTTATTTATAATAAAGAGTTTAAGATCCCGTTTTTTAAAAAGTACAATACAGTTGATTTTTTAAAATGAGGTTCTACAAACACTTTTGGACAGTCTAACAAACATACATATAGCTGTCCCTTTCAACTAGGATATGGGGAAAAGAAGTCAACCCAGTGTTTCCACTTTCCATGAAGGACTTCTCAAGGGCAAGGTAATAAGCAGGAATAAAGCTTCCAAAAACCTCGAAGGACTCTTTCAGATGGACTAATAAGCATCATCATCACCTGCCTTAAACTATAGTAAAGCCAAGATTGTTAATAATATAGTTCCTTGCTTTTAGCTAGTATAGAAAATAAAATTGAATCACATTGTTGATGGCAATTTTACTTTTGAAACTCAAGTCACGGAACTGACTGTGGGCCACTTAATCCACTTTAGACACTGAAAAGCCACACAGTGAAGTGCTCGTAATGAAGAAATATCTATGACACAGATCATGAAACATGAGAGAGAACAAGGTAGTGGGGAAAAAGCTGAGATGAAAAAATCTTCAATCGCAGTCTCTCTTCACCACTTCATCTGTTAAAAGACAAAAAATCAAGATAGGGAGGTACTAAATGAGGACTCAAATTTTCCATGATTTTCTTCCCATTTTCTTCATTTTTTAAAATGCTGGTATAGAATTTATAAAATAAGAGTAAAAATACCACAGTGCCAAGACACTAGAAACCAGGAATTTGGGGAAATGGCATGTGTGTTTTCTCCCTCAGCTCAGGTTTATATAGTTTGTCAGGCTTTTCCCAGACTGTAGGGGTACTCACTGAGTCCCGTGGTGGTCTTCTATGAAGTCACCCATGAATGTGTCCTACCATAAATCTTTAAATTTTTAACTGAACTAATAAAGCAAGTATTTCTGATGCTTTTAGAGGAAGATGCTCAAACCCCAAACTGGGAGTTCTTTTCTTATAAAATGTTATGAGGGTGAGGAGAAAAGCACTTGTAATCCCAAATTTTATTTAGACATCAACAGTGATAAACCCAATTATTTATTTTTCCAGTTTCCATACAGTAAAAAAACTATAGTAGGCAGAGCATCATAAGAGAAAAAAGCTTTTGTTTTACTGATGGAGGAGGGGAGTGATGTAAGGATTTCTAAGAATGCTTAATTCATAAAAATTCATTAAGCTTCCCAACTTTTGAAATCCTTACTTCAGCTTTCACTTCTCTCTTCCTCTTCTAACCTCTCTCACTTGAGACACTTGTAAGATCTATAACCATCTTTCTGCCAGTTATATTAACTCTCCTTTTTATTATCTGGTCTTTTTACATCTTAGTCCACAAGCAAAATAGAAAGTGTGGTCCTCTAAATCACTGACAGCTCCCAGAGCTAGCCATTTGGTGAAAATTCGATACACTTACTGCAATGAATTTGAGAGTAGCAAAGAAAGTGAAAAGTCTACATTAAAGTAATGCAGTATAATTTCCTCATAATTAAAAAGCACAGCAAATACATCAAATTATTTTCCTTTGTAATGTACTAAATCACCAATACAAAATTCACAGATTCCATTGGCCTGTTTTCTGGCAACAGTAAATTTTCCTATGATAAACGTATGCTAAATAAATACACAAGGTATCATGACATATTGCAAACAACAAGGAATTAAGTTTTGCTTTTAAGTTTTTAGAATCAAAACATTCCTTTTCAAATCTCAATAGGAAATAGACCTCTGCAAAAGAACTATCTCAATCCTAAAAACTTGAAATAGGGTAGATACATTCTGTAGAAGAACTCAATGTCTCTAGCTTCCCCAGTGTAACAATGCATGTTTTAAAAAGCTGAAATGCTCTGGTTTATAGTGCATGCAATTTTTCAGAGGTGCGGCCATGCACAGGATTAGGTGTTTTCTGAGTCTATCTGGATCGCTTCTCTCTAATCAATTTTCAGGCCATCAGTCCAATAAATGGGTACAGTGGGAAGAAGATGAGGGGCCAGAAAGGGGTCAGGATGTTTTTAAGTCTACCTAGCTGGAAGAAATGGGAAATCCTTTTTCCAACTTTTTATAAATGAAAAATCGGTATGTCATGTGAAAGGAGTTATAAACTTGCCAGAACCAAACCAAATGGATGATGGAGTGGAGATTGTTCAGTGTTATTAATAGACCAATGTTCATGGCAAATAGCAATGGCTTTCATCTACCCTCTTGAAAAAATATTCTTAATAGATAATTTTTCAGCACTTAAGACGGTGACTTCCAAAGTGGTCAGAATATTCCTTCTTAATGTTTGTATTTTGGGTCTTTTTTTCTTTTTCTTTGCTTCTGAATCTTAAAAAGTTCATTTGTGGGAATTATCAAAAGGGATACAAAAAAAGACGTCTGCTAATTAGTAGTTCTTGGTGAAATATTTTTACAATATTCCTAGGGATTCTTGCTCCCCCTAATCCTGAAAGAAAGGGGAGAACCTAAAGGAAAAGAAAAATTCCAAATGAAAATTCCTTACAACTGTTACTTGAATGACTGGTGTTGAAACTCAGGAATAATTAGAATGTTGGTGTTTCCAACATTTAAATCTTAACTTCCTTCACATTTCCCTCCTGGATGATCACACACTGCCCTGTGAGGTATACAAACAATTAGCCTGTCTGGTTTTCACACTGATACACCATTTGTCACCATTTCAATGAAGATATGAAACTTGATAGGTCCTGGATTTGAGGGGGTTTTTGTCTGTTTTTAGGACTGATTTATTTTTTCCGCTCAACTCTTGCGTTTTCTTCATACCGTCCTAGGCTGTTTAAATAGAACCAATGACTAGAATAGTTTCTCATATTTTTATAAGTTTTGCCAGAAAGCATACCCTCCCTCTCTCTTACCTAGTATTTTCTTGATCGCCATCACCTCCTCTGGCATATGTTTATTTGTTTAACTCTTTCTTCATTGTCAGTTCTGTTTGCTGCTGTCTTCTCAGCACCCAGAACCAAGCCTGGCATGGTGAGTGCTCATTAATATGAGCTGAGTAAAAGAACAAGAGTAAAAGGGTACAAGAAGCAGCAGAGCGCAGAGATTAAAAGGGCTTTGAGGGGAATGAGGGACTCTAGACAAATCTCCACCCCATCACTTCATAGCTCTTAATAGCTGCAGGCAAATTACTTAATATTCATTTTTTACTTGTATTTACTTTATAAATTACTTATCTTTATTTACTTATGCCTCCATTTCTTCCTTTGTATTTTTAATAACAGCACCTACACCTCCTAAAGTAATTCTGGGGATCAGGAGGAGGTTACACATCTAGCCATGTACCTGGCATACAGTAAAAATGAATAAAAGTTAGCTAGTAATATTAATGCAAATCATTATGCCAAAACTTAAGGATAGGGGGAACAAGAAGCCCTAGTCTCAATATTACTTCTTAAAATACTGGAAAATCATCAGACCTATCAAATGATGGGACGTCAAACCTTCCATTTCCAGAGTGGAAGGGAAGCTACGTGAGAAAGGAAGAAAACACATCCCGCCTACAGTTTAATAATTTTATAATATAGTTGAATTTAATAATACTTCAACAGGTTATCTTAGTTAAGAAGAACAGACCAGGCATATAAACTGCTATGTAAGATTAGCAACACCTGGATAAGTGAAAACATGAAATGTCTCAGAAGACTGAAAGAAATGTAGTGTTACCTGAAGACAAAATGGATTGAATTTTCTTATAAAGCAAACCAGCGGTAAGACCAGTAAGCAACTTAACTGTGTTTCCAACAACAACCAGAAGTAGGTTAAAATGATACACACATTCTGACACAGTTCCCTCTCTCTCAAGAGCCATACTGGACATAAAATTAAGTTAAGCAAATCATGTTAATGACACAGAGCAAAAGAGGTACAAAATCAGAGTTTTTCATACATTTATAAAGTAGATGAGAAATGATAGGTTTTAGTACATGGTAAATATAAACCTCTGGAAGTGAAATTGGGAGCAAAAGGGTAATTTTCATTTCCTACTTTCCTGGAAATTATAAATTTAAAATTTTTATAAGCAATTGTGTTTTTAAATCATCAAACTTAAAAGCTGTCAGATGAAATTTCTGGCTCACTAATCAGAAAGTCTCACTTCATAAAAAACACAAAGAAGAACAAGGATGACCTGGATCTGTCCACACAAATTCTAAAGAGCAACTGCCCAGGGGCTCCTTATTTCTTATTTTTAGAAATTTCATGTCACAGAAAGTGAAAGCAATCTAGGAGACTCATCTTTTAGCTTGCTGTATCTTGCTTTGACTTGCCAAATAGATAACACAATCAGCTTTCTGTAATTTCTCTGCTGCTAGTGTGGCAAAAAGGTGAAGTTTCAGAGATGAAAGCTTCAGGCCTACACTCAGAGTTCCTTTTACTCCCTTTTCTAAACTAATAAAACACTTCATCTCCATTTCTCATTCACACACCTCAAGTTCATTACATCCTGGTACCAAATTAAACAAATCCTATGATAAGAGAGCTGAAAATTTACTCCACATATCACTGCACTTTTACTTCTGTTGACATGAAAAATATGGAGGATACATTCAAAGTAGAGAAACTTCTTAAGATTCTATGTTGGAATCCCCTGCTTTTAACAGGTTCTTGCAGTCTGGACTTGACTGCAGCAGAGAAGCACTGCTGGATTGAATATTACACCCAATACAAATCACATCTTGCCTACTCACCTAGCAAACGCCTCCGGCAAAAGTGTCTCTACCACAACACCACTGCCCTGTCAGAGCGGACACCCAAAATAGACACATGACCTGTAAGGTCCTGATCATCAGTTCTTACACATCAGGAAAACTCCCAGCTTCAGGAAGTTCTGTTGGTGTCTGGCACACCACATTCACAAGACTGGCCACTTATGACTCTTCAGCCCTGGCTCTCCAGCTGCTGATGTGAGAAGACCCCGGACGGCCACCAGCCTGACTCACGTTTCTTCCTGACCTCCGTGTTCTCTATCCTTCCTGTGGCCACGCCAGCTCCTAGAATTGTTCTCCTCCACTGAGCCCAGCCTTCACTTGCTGCTTCGCATCCTGCTGACAAAGGATTTCTCCCAACTTACCTTGCTGATTCTGGTAGGACAATAGGAAGTCACCCCCACAAGTGCAAAAACAACTCAATGCAGATGTCCTGGGCATAGCAGTCACTGCTGTTGACAAGGTAACACATACTAAAAGCCTATTACTAAGTGCAACATCCCAAGATGCTTGGTAATGCAACAGGCCTGCTTTGCATCATTCTCAGGCCAAAGTAAGGAAAAAGCAATAACATACATCCTTCATTTGTCAAGCAGTCTGGGAAACACTGAGACTACATAATGAAATCCACTCAGTGAGTGAGCAGCAGTCGGTGCTCCCACTGAAAATCTTTTTTTTTTTTTTTTGCGATGGAGTCTTGCTCTGTCACCAGGCTGGAGTGCAGTGGCGTGATCTCGCTCACTGCAACCTCCGCTTCCTGGGTTCAAGCAATTCTCCAGCCTCAGCCTCCCAAGTAGCTGGCACTACAGGTATGTGCCACCACACCTAGCTAATTTGTGTTTTTTTAGTAGAGATGGGGTTTCACCACATTGGTCAGGCAGGTCTCGATCTTGTGATCTCGTGATATGCCCGCCTCGGCCTCCCAAAGTGCCGGGATTACAGGCATGAGCCACCGTGCCCGGCCTCCCACTGAAAATCTTAATACTTCCCTCCTCCTTTGTTTAAGGGAAATCAGGAGAGAAAGGCTGTCTTTGAAGAAGACGGGCCAACATTCTACTTGACCACAAGACAGTAAATTCTAAAGGCTTTTTTTTTTTTTTTGGAGACAGAGTCTCACTCTGGCACCCAGCTCAGCTCTGGAGTACAGTGGTGTGATCATAGCTCACTGCAGCCTTGACTTCCCAGGTTCCAGTGATCCTCCCACCTCAGCCTCCTGAGTAGCTGGGACCACATGCCACCACACCCAGCCAATTTTTGTATTTTTGGTAGAGACAGGGTTTCATCATGTTGTCCAGGCTGGTCTGGAACTGCTGGGCTCAAGAGATCCATCCACCTGCCTCGGCCTCCCAAAGTGCAGGGATTACAGGCATGAGCCACCACACCAGGCTGTCATACTTTTTAAAATGTCAAATGAATATATCTACTTAGAATGCCTATACCATTTCCAATATTATTTCCAGGGCTTATTCTGATAGAGGTTCAAAATCAGTTAAGAGATTATTAAGAAAGCCAGCTTCTCTCAAGTCTAAGAAGTAAATATCACCTTTATATATAATGTCTTCCCCCATTATATTTTTTTGCTCCAACCTAAACAATAGCCTCCAAATGATACCAATTTTCCCCGCTTCTGAGGAGACTGAAACAGGATCTACAAGATCACACCCAACTCTAAGATACTAAGAATCTGAAAGTAATGCCAGCTTTAGAACTGGTTCCACAAATCCAGGCATATTTTATAACCATTCTATGGGCTCTTTCCTATATGGGCATCTTTCCTCTCAAAACTGTTCCAATGACTGTCTGCCCATTTCTGTAGTGGTACAACTAGAGTCCCACACTCAGGATCAAACCCGCTAGCTATCTTTGACCTCTCCCACATCCCTCATATCCAATCAGTTGCCAAAATCTGTCTGCTCTGCCTCCTTAGATATATTCTCTTCTCTGCATTCCCACAACTAACACAGGACTTTGTATAAAAGAAGGATGCAAGTATTTGTTTCATGAGTGAATAAACTTAAACTAGATGATCACAATTTATCCTGAGATGTTTAATTTATAAACACACACACAGCATGACCCCTGCCTTGAGGGAACCATGGGTTCTATCTAAAGACCACAGTGCATACTTAGAGGAGAATCATTCATGTTTTCAAACAGTAGTGAGCCCGGGGATCACTTAGGGGCTTATTAAAATGCAGAGCCCAGAGCCTTACTTCCAGAGATTCCCCCCCTCAACAGGTCTGCAAGAGGCCCAGGATTCTGCATTTTTACTAAGCACTCAGGAGATCCACAGTCCACATCTGACAGATTCCAGCTGGAAGGACAGCAGAAGCATGGCTGGACCCAAGGGAAAACACTGTGCACACCCACTTCTCTGGTGTATTTCAGAAAATACACTTGCTTTGCCAGTGACCCCACTAAGTCCAAGGTACATGTGCAATCGAAATACGCAAACATGAAGAGAAGAAGAGAAATGTTTGTATGAGTCATTAGGTCAGAGTGAGGCTGGTCAGGGTCACAGAAAACTATGGTTGACAACTGTGAAATGTAAAAACCCCAAAGGGGTCATTCAGCCACACCCCTCATCAGACAGATGAAGAAACGAAACTAAGGCCCAGTAAAATTACCTGTCTAAACTCTTTCTTTTTTTTTTTTTTGAGACAGGGCCTCACTCTGTTGCCTGGGTTGGAGTGCAGTGATGTCATCTGGGCTCAAATGATCCTCCTACCTCAGCATCCCAAGTAGCTGGGTCTACAGGCAGTCGCCACCACTCCCAGCTAACTTTTTGTATTTTTTGTAGAGACAGAGTCTTGCCATGTTGCCCAGGCTAACATCAAACTCCTGGGCTCGAGTGGCCCTTCAACCTTGGCTTATCGAAGTATTGGAATTACAGCCGTGAGCCACCATGCCCAGTTCCAACTTTTACAGTTGAGGGTGGAGGGCAGAGGTGGTGGGGGAGGGGATACAGCAGGGGAGGGAAGAAGTTTGTGTGTGTCGTAGACAGTGAAGGTGTGGCTCAAAGCCCAGGTGTCCCAGCTCATACCATATACCCTGAACATACAAAATTAATGTTTTGCTTTTAATATGAATGTTTTATTCACCTTAATTTCTACATTCTATATTTACCTTGAGCAAAATAGTTATAAAGAGGCCCGGCCAGGCACGGTGGCTCAAACCTGTAATCTCAGCACTTTGGGAGGCCGAGGCGGGCAGATCACCTGAGGTCAGGAGTTCAAGACCAGCCTGGCCAACATGGTGAAAACCCCGTGTCTACTAAAAATACAAACATTAGCCGGGTATGGTGGCACGTGCCTGTAATCCCAGCTATTCGGGAGGCTGAGGCAGGAGAATCGCTTGAACCCGGGAGGCGGACTTTGCGGTGGGCTGAGATTGCACCACTGCACTCCAGCCTGGGCAATAAAGCAAGACTCGGTCCCTAAATAAACGAATAAATAAATAAATAAGATAAAGGGGCCCTATGGCCTACTAACCTCTATGCAATAGCAAAACAGAGTAAACATTTTCAAAACCATAATTTAAAGACAAACCAATTTTCTAGTCAATATGGTATTCATATTTAATCACAAGGCAGAAATAGGAAAATCAAAAACACTAGAGCTTACCCCCTGGGTATGTGGAGGCGCTGAAGGGGGTAGTGTGGAAGAAAAAGACCCTGAAGCTCTCAGAATGTGGCACAGGGTTTTTACCCATAAACTATATTATCCTTCTTTCAATTTTCCCTATCTATGAAATTCTATTATAACTTGCACTTTTATCACCTTTACCATCACTGCCTCCACATATATTTGGTCCCAAGACATAATAAAATCTCAAGAATGTGGGGTCCCAGGGATGCCCCGGCTGAGTGTCCACATGTGTCCAGCTCTTTTGCTTTTCCCTCCTCCCATCTTTTCCTGCTACTCCCATAGCTACAGCCCTAAACCACTGCCAAGCTTTAAAGTCCCTTCACTTACCAGTCTGAGTGTCTTACAATACGGAAAGAAAAAGCGTAAGTATTGATTTGAAAAGTCTTGTGAAAAGTTTACAGGCAATGTTAAGTAAAACGTGATCTTCTCTTCTCACTCTTGCTTGACAAAGTCAATACATGGCTCTCGGTGACAGCAACCAGCTTCCTACAAATGTCTCCTAGGCCTTAAATTTACATAGTAGTGTATCATGCCTAATGGGTTTGCTGGGGTTTGGGCTAATGTCCACAGATCAGCATCCTTTAGCCCACAGCTGGAGTGACACTTTAGCCTCTGCCTGCCTCACCTCCCTTAACCTCTATTCCCTGATGACTGTGACCATCAGCACTAGGCAATTCAGAGTGGATGGAGGCTGAGAGCTTGGGCTTCAGACCCAGACAGGCCAGTGTTCAATTTCTGCTCCTTCCACAACCAGTTGTATGGTCCTAAGAAAGTTCTTTTCTAAATGTGGTACATAGACACCATGGAATACTATGCAGCCACAAAAAGAAATTAGATCATGTCCTCTGCAGGGACATGGATGAAGCTGGAAGCATCATCCTCAGCAAACTAACAGAGGAACAGAAAACCGAACACTGCATGTTCTCACTCATAAGTGGGAGTTGAACAATGGGAACACAAGGACACAGGGAGGGGAACAACACACACTGGGGCCTGTCAGGGGCAGGGGTGAGGGGAGGGAGAGCATCAGGACAAATAACTAATGCATGCAGGGCTTAATACCTAGGCGATGGGTAAAGGTGCAGCAAACCACCATAGGACACATTTACCTATGTAATAAACCTGCATGTTCTGCACATGTATCCTGGAACTTACAGTAAAATTTTAAAAAAGGAAAGAAAAAGTTCCTTTCTAAGCTTCAATCTGCCCCTGTGCAAAAAAAAAAAAAAAAAAGATGGTGGTGAAAATGATTCCTTCCTCAGAGCTATTTGGTAAATTTTATCATATAAGGAAATTAAATATAACACAGTATAAGCTTTCAAGACATGAATCTTTCCATCTCTATTTCCAAGACAGAATAGATGTTTGAGAATCCCTTCACTTAGTTACAATGTGGCCCACTCTGATTGAGCTACCACATTCATACTCACCTTCTATCAAAAAGCAAAGTTTTACAACTACAAACTCAGACTCCAAAAAAGTTGCAACTTCTATCTAAGTAGCTCTAACGTAATGTGTAAAAGAAATGCCCAAGGAGTCTGTTAAAATGCAGATTGTGACATCTTTGTCTTCAGAGATCCTGATTCAGCAGACCTGGCATTAGGCTCAGGAATCCGAATACTTAACAGTAACAAAGATTCTTTGGTCAGCCAAACTTCAGTTAGGGTTCTGTATCTTCCGCTAGGCCCATATGTGTATTTCCTTGTAGAATCTGGTTTTAGCAAAGAATCCTGCTAAGTCAGTTTCAGAACCCTCCATCCTCAATTTCTGATCCTCTCCAGTATCTGATCAAGTTCCTCATCCTCCACCATCTCCCCAGGTAATGTCTCAACACCCTGGCCTGTCTTCACCAAGAATCTTATTAGGGCAATTGAGTCAGAAGCCCCCTTACCCCTTAGGTTTTGTCTTAGTAATTTTCCATCCACTGATCCCCACACTGCTCCCTGGCTATAAATTCCCACTTGCCCATGATGATGTATTCAGAATTGAGCCTATTCTCTCTCCCCCACTGCAAGACCCTATTGCAGTGGTCCCTATAGCTATTACAATGGCCCTGAGTAAAGTCTTCCTCACTGTGCTTCATTCAACAAATATCATAGAATAATTTTTTTCTTTAACAAGCACTCCAGACTATTCAAAAAAGTAATAACAGACATCATTTAAACACTAAGCTACAGTTTCAGATGCATTCAGGGTTCCTATAGCACTTTCCAACTGCAAAGCACTCTCACATTATCTCATTCGACCATTGTCATCCCAGAAGAACTCTAAAGGGCTGTTCCCTAATCCTCTATAATTGCCCACCCCTTCCTCTTCCTGCATGTGAAATCTGCAGTTGTAGCAGGAACTAAATTTCCTAACTCAATTCAGAGATTATTTTTACTTGGCTATGGCAAGGAAACTAACAAAAATCCTTTATGAATCCAAAGAATGATCTGAGATAGTCCATGGAAGGTTAAGTATCAAAACTTTAAATGGAAATCTCACTAGAAACTACCAGACTCGCTCAGAATTCTTGTGTCCTCTTGCAGTTTTTCAGACTTGTTATTACTATACGAGTCTCTCTTTGTTCCACTTCTTTAAAATTTGCTGGTTGTAATCTCATTTGGGCTTAGAAACCAAAAGCTTTAGTGGAACTACTAAAAGATTAAGCAACACCAGGCTCTGGTGAGGGAATGAAGGGCTCGTCTATGAATTCAATGCATGTGTGCTTTAGAGTTGGTTTATAGGAAATCCAACTAATCAAAGGCCTTTTCAACCCATTACCTGGCTTGGAACTGGTTTGGGAATGGAACACAGGATTTTATTACTCTAACCAATATTTTAGCCAAGTGGGGCTTGCATACCTGTGCTGAGCTTTCACCTGATGGGGTAAATTTATATTCTGTGTAGACACATAATAGAAAAGGAACAAAAATAGGTTTATAAAACATTCTATAGATAAAACTATTTGTTACGGGTAAGTTTTCATTTCCATCCACATAGTGCAAACAAAAAATATTAGGGCAGATTTTTCACATCTGTACTACTCTGACCCCCTCCCCAGGAAAAACAATGTCTTCTGGGGAGACCCTTCTCACTTCTCCAATGTGGTACAAGTTTCTCACTTACTATGGTAATCATGTGTTTACACATCGGCTTTAGATTTAGGGTTTTCTGTGTGGTTGTCTGTGTAAATTCTGCTTCTAGATTTTACTTAAACCCCTTTAAGGGCAGAATCTACATCAAATTCATTTTTGTATCTCTAAGAGTTTCAAAACATAAAAAGAACTCAAGAAATTAAATATTTGCTAAATGAAGAACTATTTGAGGTTCTTCAGATACACATACTCTAAACGGCCCCTTTCTAATAACTTGCCTTTCAGCAATGGGGAGGAGAATAGGTCCCAGTTGAGAACAAAAAAGAACACAAGGGATGAAAAGAATATGTAAGCATTTTGCTGTAATACCTCCCCTACTACGCACCCACCCGCCTACCTACAATGTATAGGACTATAAAATCCTGAGGGAAAAAAGCACTTAAAAGAACAGACTGGAAATGTTTCAGGAAACCCCTTTCTCTACTTACTCTCCACTTGTTCATTCAACAAAGGCCCAAAGGTGACAGGAAGAGAAGCAAGGAGCAGCAGACATTAGCTCTCTATAGCTTTTCCCTGGCCATCAACTAGCTTCTCTATTACCACTCTGAGATGACTGAGAGACAACGGCAAGGAGACAAGAACCCTGGACTGTCAGACAAATCCAGAGAATGCAGCAGAGAAAGCAAAAGCAGCGAGAAAGCAAAAGCAGCGAGAAAGCAAAAGCAGCAGGGGCCTGGTCAGGGAGCAAAGATGGAAATGAGGAGAGCAACTGGGAACTCCTGTGAGAAAGCATGGCCAGAGAGGAAACTAGGACATGGGACCGGATGGACAGCAAACTGCATGGGGGGGTGGTGGGGGGAAGGTCTCCAAAGTCCATAGAGAATCAGCAATTTGGCTAAAGCATGTATGAATAATTGGGAATTAACTGTATACACAAAAGATTTCACCTCATTTACCACAGCAGCTAGATAAACATCATACTAAATTAAATAAGAGGCTATTCACCCACAACCAAACCGAGACCATTTGTCTTCATTCTCTACTAAGATTTTTAAAGAAATTTCACCATGCCTTTGCTGTTGCCCTCCCAATCTGTATAAGGCCCCCTGTTTGCTTGTCTTGATGAGGTCGATTCCACTTCTCAAGACTGAAGTCTGAAAAGCACTACATTAATCCAGATGCTCTTTCTAAAAGTCTTTCAAATCCAAAGATTCCAAACATTAACATAAAGATACTCAGGGACCAGCTGTTGCAATTAACAAATTGTTTATATGTTCCTTTCTGTTGGCTTAAAAAGTACTAGAAGGAATTTTAAGCAAGATGAGACTGTCATTCAGATTTGGGAGTTTTAAATAGATGGTTTTCATGTTGTTCAGGCTAAAAATAATAGTGTGTATGTCAGACTTCTTGTAAACAGGCTTCAATTCACAAGACCCAGTCTAACTAAGTGGCAGTCTCACCATGCTGTAGAAAACAAAGCATGCAGAAACCAAATTATTTCTGGAATAAGCTCAGTATTTGGAAACTTAATCATTTAGACCTGTCTCTCTAGAGAACAAGAGTAGTATTCCCCAAATATGCTTGAATGCCTTGGATCCTAACAGGTTCAATAATGAATTCGCTCTTTGGTAAAAGAGAATGAGAGTCATTCTGCATGCAGAGGTGTGAAAGTGGCACAGTCTTCACAGCCCCCACCACATTCCTCCTGCCTGAGGAGGTGCCACAGAGTACACACATTTCCCGCAATGGGCATCTTTTTCTGCACCCATGAATGGATTCTCAGTTCGCTGATGAACTCGAGAGTTTTCCCCGTAAATAACACATTCCTGAAACATGCTATATCAACACTGAATGAGTTTCACTGGCAGCTCCTACTATTCCATTTCAGTACTCCTGCAACAGCAAAAGCCTTCTATTCCTAGGACATCGGGAGGCTTCCCACCCCGCGCCTCACCCCCTCCCCCAGACAGGGTCTTGCTCTGTTGCCCAGGCAACACACAACTCCAGTGCCACAATCACAACTCCAACAGCCTTGACATCCCAGGCTCAAGAGATCCTCCCACCTCAGCCTCCTGAGTAGCTGGGACTACAGGTATCCACCACTATGCCTGGCTTATTTTTTTTATTTTTAATTAATTAATTAATTAATTTTTTTGTAGAGACAAAGTCTCATTATGTTGCCCAGGCTGGTCTCAAACTCCCAAGTGCAAGTGATCCTCCCGCCTCGGCCTCCCAAAGTGCTGGGATTACAGGCGTGAGCCACCACACCAGGCCTACAGAAGGCTTTAAACATTTCCAACATGAGTCATACAGTAACTCAAAAATTACACGTTAAGTCTTCTCTTACAAGCAGTGACTTCAAAGAACACATCAAATTCTTCCATATGGTTGTTTACTTCTTGTAACTTCATAGAGAAGTCTCTATTAAGGTGTTTGGTAACCCTTGGTTTTTATTTTTAAATGGTTAAAGTTTAGGACCCCCACGATAAAAGAATCTGTGATACAAAGCTTGGGAACACCTCTAGAGATATGTCCAAAAGAAGGAACAGATAACCTTATGACAAGCAGAAAAGGGAATTCTATAAACGCCCTGTCTTTTAACCCCTGAGCAAATGTCTCAGCATATTCTGCCATCGTTTCGCTTTATCTCTAACTCTATACTCTAATTCCAGTTTTTTTTTCCTCTGACTTCTGAAAAGGGGAAAGGGAAATTCCCTTGAGAAAAATAGTTTTCTATAAATGACTTCAATGAAATTTTCTCACAACACACTAAAGAACCATTTCAGTGCCAACATTATACAGGCACTAAATTAATATAAGTGCCCAATTAATATAAGATTAAATACAGCTATAGTAAAACTGAAATCCTCAGAGTAGAATACACCCTAAGCAACTCACTCCTAAACTTTCCTTATTCTTCTTTCATTGAGGAAATGTTGAAGAATATGAAAGAAAGAAGAGAAATAGGTCCCTTATATTTATTTATTTATTTATTTATTTTATTTTTTTTTTTTTGCTTCATTTTTTTTTTTTTTTTTTGAAATGTCTTCTGGGTACTTTTATTTTTTTCTTTATTATTATTATACTTTAAGTTTTAGGGTACATGTGCACAATGTGCAGGTTTGTTACATATGTATACATGTGCCATGCTGGTGTGCTGCACCCATTAACTCGTCATTTAGCATTAGGTATATCTCCTAATGCTATCCCTCCCCCCTCCCCCCACCCAACAACAGTCCCCAGAGTGTGATGTTCCCCTTCCTGTGTCCATGTGTTCTCATTGTTCAATTCCCATCTATGAGTGAGAACATGTGGTGTTTGGTTTTTTGTCCTTGCGATAGTTTACTGAGAATGATGAGTTCATGTCCTTTGTAGGGACATGGATGAAATTGGTCCCTTATATTTAAATTGTGACCATTCGCAAAACCATGACTTAATAGAACAAGTGGAAAACAGATGACCTGAGCGATATAAATGCATATAAAAATAGGCACTGAAACATCAACCAGTATGTCCAGACCTATATATTTATATGAAGCTATTTCACATGTAACATTTTTAAAGAATCTGGGAATTCCCCAGGCAAGTTCTTGGAACCCAGTATTTTTGCTGGATTCCCATAGAAAGATATCTCTTCAATACCAGTTCTACTTCATTTCTTCCCTGGGACCAGTCAGATATGCTCCTTCCCCCAGGAAACATATTCCCCCAGGAACAACGACAACAAAAAAAGATCTTTGAATTAGCCCTCAGATTTGTAATTTTGGACACTCTTTACTTTGTCACACTAAAAATAACCCAGAAATTGAAATCTAGGTAATTGTAGCTATTCCTACTTTTAATCTTAGATATTCTTTACTTAGCTGTTCCTTACTTGGTCCCTTTTTCTTCTTTTTAAATGTAGAAATTGAGATCTAGGTAAGTTTTAGTCATGGGTTAGGTACAGGTACACTTGACAAAAAATTTCCCATGGGCAACAAACAAGAAATAGACAATGCCTATTTTGAGAGATGCTTTAGAAAACACATATCAAATTCTAAACCCCTTACGCCATCATCTGCTTACTGACAGCAGTAAGAGCTGCTAAATGATTTCGGTGTTTGGGTGTCTGAATGCTGATAGCAGAGCACACAATATTTTCTTTTTATGAGAGGCGAAGAAGGAGGAATGGAATGATGGCTAGGCACAACTGCTCTCTTAAAATAATAAACCTTAAAATGTCTCTAGTCAACCACAGCATACCTATTTTGCTACAAACATATCTACTTTCACCACACTTCCACCTCTCACGCTGCCTTCCATTTACGTCCCAGGACAGTGGTGCTAAAGTACAGGGCAGACATGGGGTAAAGCCCTGTACATATCTGGTGTTTATAGGGGAAAACCCCACTATTGGATTTTTTTTTTTCATTTCCAAGTCCTTTCATTAGTAATGTATACAGCTGTTTTCTCTTGGCTAATAATCAGAACAGCAACATTCATGCATGCTGACTCCAGGCATAAATAATATGCCATGCTGTTTGTGCTCAGCTGTAAAGAACTGGAATTCTGAGAGTCAGGGGAGATGCCTCTGCACTTTCCAAAAAAAAAAAAAGTTAATACAGCTGTTTTCCTCTCAGGAATGCCAAAAGAATGCAATTCCTCCCTCTAAACCTCCCCCAACCCCATCTCCACCAATACTGTGTTCCCTGTTCATGCCAGTGTGCAAAGAGAGTTTTAAAAAGATACCTCATTCTTTAATAAAAAGAATAGAAAAAAAAATACTGGGCATCGAAGTTTCCAGTAGTAATATGTGCCACATCTACAACAAGGAAAAAACGAAAATGAAGTGGGATTTTCTGCTAAATAAGAAGTGTGCACACTAGACTGTAAATGACATAAAACACCAGTTAATTTCAGAGAAGATAAATACATGCTTTTGAACCAGGTGTTTTTAAAGTCTCCATCAGCACTTTCCAAGCCTATCTTAATATAATTACATGAAATGTTTATGTACTTGTCTGGCATGTTGCTTTGTTTTCTAAACAAAGGAGCAACTCCAGTTTGAAATAATGGACACAGGAACCTCCACTTTCCATTTCTGCAGGCTTCCCCTCTCAGCTCAGCTTACCACTTTTGTAGGGCCACGTAGACTCTGCACAGAAGGCCTTTGTATATAGGTCTCAGCCACGTATCTTCATGCAGCCCCTGACAAAGTTCTCCAAGGAGTCCCTTTATTTCCTGACGACTGAACGCAAAGGTTTTATCTTACAGTAAACAGAGAAGACATTTAACATTAGAGCAATACTAAGACAGTAATACCATAAAGGTGGCTCAAAGGTTTGCATAATGAATATCTATTGTCTTGGTTTCAACTCAGAACTAGCTATTTAAAAAAAAAAAAGAGCTCAATAATGGGAAGGTACTGTTTCATTACCTGAAAGTTACATTTACAAAACATGTTTCATCTGAGCCCTTCTGCTGACTTATCTAGGCAGCTTGGAGAAGACAACCACGCAAAAGGAGTCGAAACAATATACAACCTTATTTCTTTATAATATTCCCCACAGTCTCAATCCACTTGTAGCTTGCCTCTTTCATATTCTCTGCCAAACCCACCTGGCTACTGGAACAGGTAGGAGGGGTACCAATCAGGTATCTCTTTTTCTTCTCTCCCAATCAGTTCCAGGGATCCTACTGGAATGGAGACTGGGGACAACTACAGGGATGTACGAAATAATTCATTTGCGTTCAATACATTGCTTGCAAACTCAGTTGCTTACAAATTCATTCTTGCTCATCTTCCTGGTCCCCAACCACTGTCACAGCAAGGTGAAGTCCTGGTATCTGCTTTGGCCCAAGAAGAGCCTCCTGGCAACCATGGCTTGTTGACTTGGGCAAAGGGGAACACGGGGGAAGGAGAGAAACAAACATATGATCTGTCCACAATCCCAAATATTCTATATTCAACTAAGAGTAACAGAGGAGGTACTGCCAGTTCCTTGGAAGGAAAATGTTGCAGGAATCTTTACAGAATTAGGAAATAATTTTCCCCTCTGGGCTTACATTTATATTTTCAATAAAAGCTAGAGGGGAGGAAGAAAAGAACTTTGCTTACATTTTTAATATACCTTTTAAATAACATAGATAACGAAATTTAAACAAACAAAAAAAATAGATTGGAATGTTAGGAGTTCCACTAGAAGACAGGTAAATGGCAAACCTCAGTATGAAGCCAGTTCTGTGTAAAACAGCAGGGGACGGGACAGAAACCGCAGCTGCAGTGGCTTAAATTGATATGTTGGAGTCAAGAGTGGCTTTTAGGTTCCCTTAGTTTAAAAAATCCTATCTTAAGTTTAATCAAGCAATGAATTTCCTTCTTTGTGGCAAGCATAAAATGTAAAGACACATGAGAATTTTTATAAAGTGCCATTTAAACGGGAATAGGAACAGTCAGCTTTTGGAATGGGGAATAAAGTAACTCATCCAGTGGAAGTGAGTGGAACAGAGCAACCTGCTAGGCACCTGTGCAGCTTTTATCACTCACTCGTAGGTGACATGCTTCCCAATGAGACCAACTCAATGCAGCCCACTCTTTGAAAAGTGTGGGTATCATAAAGTCAGGCCCTGTAAGAAGGTTTTTCTGCCTGCGTGGCCCCATCCATGGAGTGGTTTTTAATTACTTAATACTGGCTAAGTAGCCAGGAAGTCTGACTCATCTCCACTGCTCTTCAAGGTTGCTCTCCAACAAAGTTACCTAATTCCTGCAATAAACAAAACTAGCCAGCTTAAAAAACATCACTCTAGGAAGCATTTAACCCCTGCATTTATCTTAGTATCTTGTTACTGACTACACTGTGCAATGCCTCCACTACCAAACATATCAGTTAGCTCCTACAGGCAGGCCTCACTCAGCAAAGATCATTCTGCAGAAGGCTGCAGGACATTCCAGAGCCCTGCTTAGGCAACCCCTTCACTTGCTCCTCTGGTGGGCTCAAGTATGCCCCTGGTGGCATCGAGGTCAACATGGCATTCCACATCTTCCAAGGGTTCAAAGCACCTTTTGGACAGAAATGACTGAGTGCTGACGTGGGCTTGCTGGTGAAGAACCTCAAACATCAGTGATGCACTCTGGGGTGTGACTGAAAATACGAATGTCTGACACAGACAAAACTTTTATGTCAAAGTAGGAGGGGGAAAACACTTGAGCAATCTAGCTTAGCTCTTAAAACAGTGAGGCCGGGCCGGGCACAGTGGCTCACGCCTGTAATCCCAGCACCTTGGGAGGCCGAGGCGGGTGGATCACGAGGTCAGGAGCTCGAGACCATCCTGGCTAACACAATGAAACCCCGTCTCTACTAAAAATACAAAAAAATTAGCCGGGTGTGGTGGCGGGCGCCTGTAGTCCCAGCTACTCAGGAGGCTGAGGCAGGAGAATGGCGTAAACCTGGGAGGCAGAGGTTGCAGTGAGCCAAGATCATGCCACTGCACTCCAGCCTGGGCGACAGAGCGAGACTCCATCTCAAAAAAAAAAAAAAAAAAAAAAAACAGTGAGGCCCATGTAAAAGTATCTACAAGTGGGACTAAGTTATGAAATGCTCCATTATTCATTATACAGACACACAGACTACCCCCAGGTGACTAAAAATGAGTGAAAGATCAAAAGTTTTAACTCAGAAGCCACTCTGCCTCCCTAAACTCTAAAACTTTATGAAATTATTCTAGAACTGCTTATATGCAATAACATTTACACACAAAAGGCTAAATGATTATTATAAAAGGCTTTTAGCTAAGAGACAGGTGTTGGGTAATCACTGGTTTATAAAGCTCTATCTAATTAAAACTTGCTAAAAATAACCCAAAACACCAACTATTATCTTATAAATCGGTAGTTTCACCATAAACATTATGAGAGTTCAATTTACTTCTATATTACGGCCTTCCTTTGTGCCTCAATTCTTCCTCACTGTTGTCTCCCTATCTCCTAGCTCTTTCTTCCTCTCACTATGGTTAAATATAGAGATAACCCAATAACACAAAAGATGGCAGTATTCAATCACCTCCCTATTTCTAGGTATCCCAGTGGGCATGTCATGGTAAATATTTATCAACCAGCTCTACCAGGAAAAACAGAGTGGGGGACAGAGACCTGGATTGTAATGTTTACCAGTTTCCTTGGTATAAAAATTCCCACCATGGCCAATTTCAACCCAACAACACAACATCACTGAATGCAGAATTAGAAAAAGATACACAGGACGGGCACTGTGGCTCATGCCTGTCATCCCAGCACTTTGGGAGGCTGAGGCCGGCAGATCATCTGAGGTCAGGTGTTCAAGATCAGCCTGGCCAACATGGTGAAACCCCGTCTCTAGTAAAAATACAAAAATTAGCCGGAGTGGTGGCGGGCGCCTGTAGTCTCAGCTACTTGGGAGGCTGAGGCAGGAGAATCACTTGAACCCGGGAAGCGGAGGTTGCAGGGAGCCGAGATCGCACCACTGCACTCCAGGCTAGATGATAGAGACTCCATCTTAAAAAAAAAAAAAAAAAGTAAAAGAAAAAGATACACAGCAGCACAGTATTTCCATCACACAGACATGATAGAAACTTTAAAAGCATAGATATATAGCAACACTTGAAGTAACAGGAAGTGATGAGTATATATTATCAGTTATTAAATAAAATTTAACTTGTAAGCTTGTATATTTTAACATTTAACAGTGACTATGTTTAACAACTGCTCATAGAATGTCTGAAAATTTAACCATCAGTTCTCGCATGTGATAGAAGCTATCACCAGCACACCACTGACATGTCAGCTCAGTTCTACTCCATCCTACTAAGGCAAAGGTGCCATAGAATGGTAGAGAAATATGAACTCCTTCTCTGGTTCCCACAACTTCAAAATAGCAGGAATCAGAATAAAAGAAAAGAGGGCTAATCTGGTAGAGTCTTCTGGTTCCCACAACTTCAAAATAGCAGGAATCAGAATAAAAGAAAAGAAAGAGGGCTAATCTGGTAGAGTCTTTTCATAAGATGAGTAGGAGAGCAGGAAAGGCAGACTGCTGTATGTGACTACCAGGCTTACAGGAGCAAATCATGCTGGGATATCGCAATATGTATAACAGCTGGTATCAGTTTTACTTTTTTCTAGTTGCTTTCACTGACTAAATATAACAATTTGAAAAATGAGGGTAAAAAGTGCATACATAAGATTTATTATATGCTCATACTATGAGCTGCCAAAGAATACAGTCATCAGCATCAGCATGTTCTGTATAGAGAAAAGACCTACATCATTGCATTAACACAGCTGCTAGGTAAATGCCACTGGAATATGTCTACTTTTTCAGAGAGGTGTAACTCGAAATGATCTCAGAACAGTGGTCCCCAACCTTTTTGGCACCAGGGACAGGTTTTGTGGAAGAAAGTTGGTCCCATGGACGTGATGGGGTGGCAGGGCTTTGGGATGAAATTGTTCCACCTCAGATTATCAGGCATTAGATTCTTATAAGGAGCACGCAACCTAGATCACTCACATGCGCAGTTCACAATAGGGATTGTACTCCTATGAGAGTCTAATGCCAATGCTGATCTGACAGGAGGCAGAGCTCAGGTGGTAATGCTCGTTTGCCTGCCACTCACCTCCTGCTGTGTGGCCTGGTTCCTAACACGCCACAGACAGGTACCATCCATGGCCCAGGGCTTGGGGACCCCTGGTCTTAGAAAACTTAAAAGTACTGCAGTGAAAAGAGCTCATAGGCTGTGGAAGGCGTAAAAACTCCATGCAAATCTCAGTAGATTCCATTAACTAGCGATGTTATCTTAGGCAAAAGTAAAACCAACCAGTATACCCACGTGCCAGGGCAGCATGGTTTATACTGAAGACACAAGGGTGAACCAGGCAGAACCAGTGAAACTGCAACCCTCCTGGAGTCTATATTCTTTTTGAGACAGTCTCATTTTATTGCCCAGGCTGGAGTGCAGTGGTGCCATCTTGGCTCACTGCAACCTCTGCCTCCTGGGTTCAAGCGATTCTCGTGCCTCAGCCTCCCGAGTAGCTGGGACTACAGGTGTGAGCCAACATACCCGGCTAACTTCTTTATTTTTAATAGAGACAGGGTTTTGCCATGTTGGCCAGGCTGGTCTCAAACTCCTGACCTCAGGTGATCCGCCCGCCTCAGCCTCCCAAAGTGCTTGGATTACAGGCGTGAGCCAATGCACCCGGCCCTTAAGTGTATATTCTAGGGTACAAACAACGCAATATTTAAGAGCTCTGGTTTCCTTATCTATAAAATAGGCTGGTCACTATTCCAACCTTGCAGTGCTACTGGGATAATTAAATGAGACAATGTAAACGGCATAAAGAACATTTTTCACTTTTCCTTCACTATCTAAATGTGCTTCTTTCGTAGAAAAGCAAATGACAACAATATTTTCTTTTTTAAAATCATCTTCTCTGGCAAAGGTATGAAGAGGAACAGAGATAAATGGACCCCCCACCCCCACCCACCTGCCAAATTCTGAACTCTTTTAATAGGTTATTAGGAGACTACCAAGAGTTGTTTGTTTTTCCAGAGGCAAGGTCTCCCTATGTTGCCCAGGCTGTAGTGCAGTGGCTATTCACAGACACGATCATAAGGCACTGCAGCCTCAAATTCCTGGGTTCAAGCAATCCTCCCACCTTAGCCTCCTGAGTAGCTGGGACTACAGGTACAGGCCACTGTACCTGGCTAAGAGTTCTTACAGGTCTCGATTCTTTAGCTATTACCTTAGACGGTCGTAATTATTCTTTAGAGAAAAATGAACACAGGATTCTCGTGGATTTAGATTCCAGCAAGGCTGGAACAAGCAGACTGTCACACGAGCACACACATTTCTCAAGTGAATCACTTTGGATGGTAATGGTAAAGAGCATTTCAATGGTGGGAGGTCAAACCGCTCTACACGCCTTATATGGTCTCACACAATCCTGTGAAGGTGAATAATCACTCATTCATTTCATTAAGTAATTCAACAAAAAACGTAGAGGGCCTCTTCTGTGGCAGATACTGATTGAGGAACTAGAAGCATATAGCAGTGATCAAAACAGTCCAATATATACTGGGAAAAGTCAAAGGTTCACAAGCACAGCTATAAGATGGTGGCCCTCCCAATTCCGATGAAATGAGTGGCTTTGAAATGATGACTTTTTTCACCAATGTAAAGCAAATTTGCACAAGACTACTCTTCTTCTCTAGTAGGAAAGGTCTAAAGGATTCTATGTTTCCTAAATTGTCAATATATTTATTAATATAAATCAGAGCACTTTAGGCCCTTCATGCATAAAAGATTAGCTCTCATTCACCTAGGAAACAAATATTCTCAAAAGAATAAAAGAAACAATTTGTTAAAAGAACAAAATGAAACACTCCCTTCTGATAACTAAGGTATTTTTTAGTACATATATATGTTAAAATATTCCTGAATTTCTGAATCTAATGTAATTATTATGAATATTATAGGAAAATTCAAGAGAGTGAACATTCGTGTCATGTAAGTAAATAATGCCTGGCAGTTTCTCATTTTGGTAACTACTTGTAAACATTATTCTCTAATGTGGACATCTTCTGAGATGGTTTATATAATGGGATCTTACTTGTGGGAAACAGAAGAAAAACTTATTGACCTTAGAACTGAGATTTCATGTAGTTAAAAACGAAAACTCACTTCTCTGTATAGTACAGTATGAAAGTTCAATCTACAGTATGAAAATTCAATCTAGAGTGAGTTTATGATATTGCAATTATTAAATATATTCATGGAACAATAAACTATATTTTGGTATAAACATATTCAATTACACAACCAAAACAAAAAAATGGAAAGCTATTCAGCAGTCCCATTTAGATTCCCAGTGTCAGTAAAGAATCTGCTGAATTCACTTTTCCTTGAAACAACTCCCTCTCCACCAACAAAAAAATTAATTGACATACAGAATTGACTTCTGGGTAGGCTTTTCTTACAGCAGGTAGAACATAAATATTCCTGGCTAGATGTGGTAGCTCACACCTGTAATCCTAGCACTTTAGGAGGCTGAGGTGGGAGGATCGCTTGAGGTCAGGAGTTTGAGACCAGACTGGGCAACATGGTGAAATCTCATCTCTAAAAAAGATACAAAACTCAGCTATGGTGGCGCATGCCTGTAGTCCCAGCTACTCCGGAGGCTGAGGCAGGAGGATTACTTGAGCCCAGGAGGTTGAAACTGCAGTGAGCCATGATCGTGCCACTGCACTCCAGCCTGGGCCACAGAGTAAATCTCTGTGTCCAAACAAACAAATAAAACCATAACTATTCCTAAGATATCTTGAAAAATATATAATACTTAAGAGTAAGGTGAGCACGTGTTGCTAACTGAAAACCATAATAGAATACTTGCAATGAGACAGAAAATATTTCCCCCCATAACAAACTTAAATTCATCTACATTCAGGAACTGGAAATAAACACAGTAATTTGTTACCTTTTCTTTCTAACACAGTACACAAATCACCTGACAGGACGATATATTACTTGTAGTTATTTCTTTTAAGTTAAAAAACAAACAACCAAACAAAACAGCAAAAGCTCCAGTGAGAATGCACTACATATTATGAAACTTTGCTCTCATAGAAGTCATATGTTGAGTATTTGGTCAATTCTTAATCTCATACAAATAAAATTCTGCTTTCACCCCATTTCTTCATACTTAAATAACCTTATTTGTTCTCATTAAATTAAGCAAGATTTGTTTTACGTTTCTATTAAGGTTTTTTAAGTTTTAGAATATTGAGTTTTCCTCAGTAAACTTCTTTCTCTGGCAAAAAAATGCCACATCTTTCAGCACTTTCGCCCACATGTACACTCTGACACACTCATGCACACACACATATAGGTATTACTTTCTAATATTGAGAATACTTTGAACTAGATGTTGTAAATTCCTCTTAGGGATAAATACTTAATTCACCATAAATAAATGGCAATTTATATATTGGGCTTAGAATCAATATTAGCAAACTACAGACTTATTGCTTGTAGCATATCAAGTTGGTAAACTAAATAAGCAATTCCATAAATTTTAAATTTTATTATACAAAAATGTATAAGGCCAGATAAAACCATAGGATCAAAAATAATCTGACAGTACTCATCATCTAAGTGATCAAGTTCTCAGTGAGAATAACCTAAAGAATGCTACTATCTCAATGAATTTTCACTAGCCCATATGTGATTTTCAGGTAGCCCAATGTCCACTTTTCTTTGAGAAAATAAAAAAATCTATAACTGCAAATGCACTGGGTGAAAATGTAAAAGTAATAATAAAACTCAAGCGAGATTAAATTTAAACCACAATGAGATACTGCTACAGAAGCAACCAACAGACTGTCAAAACTGCTAAAAGTCTGAATGTACCAAAGGCTGGTAATGCTGTGGGAGAAAACATTACAACATTTTTTAAAAGACTCTGGCATTATCTGGGAAAGCAGTAATTCTACTCTTTGGTAACTATTTTGAAGAAACTCTTACAGACCTGAAATATCCACAAGAATATTCATAGCAGCCCTGCTCATAATACCCAAATATCAGAACCAACCTAAAGGTTCATCAGGAGAATACAGAAGCTAGAAAACTACACAGTAGCAAAAAAGAAAAAAAGAATGAACGAACAGCAACCCACAATATCTTTGAAATGTTAAGCAAAAGAAGTCACTGAAGAATACATATAGTATGGTTCCATTTATGTGAAGTTCAAAAACAGGCAACTTCAACCTCATGCTTTGGGGTAGCGGGGTTGGATGCGTGTGTGCGTGCATGCGTGTGTGTTTGTAAATACAGTAAAACTATAAAGGAAAACAAAATGATACAAAGAAAAGGAAAATTATCAAAAAGTGATTTAATGTGTTAATGATTATTAATGTTTACAATACTAACATATTTTCAGTCATGTTCATTATTAACTGTTAGTTAGAACTGTAAATTTCTACTCTATGACGTGGGTCGGTTATATGGGTATTTGCTTTATAATTCTTTTTTTTTTTTTCCTTTTATGAGAGATATAGTCTTGCTCTGTTGCCCAGGCTGGAGCGCAGTGGCACAACCATAGCTCACTGCAGCCTCAAACTCCTAGGCTCAAGTAATCCTCTCATCTCAGCCTCCCAAGTAGCTAGGACTACAGGTGTGCACCATCATGCCCAGTTAATTTTTTTTTTTTTTTTAAATTTTGTATAGACAGAGTTGTTGCCCAGGCTGGTCTCAAACTCCTGGCCTCAAGCAATCTTCCTGCCTCAGCCTCCCAAAGCGATGGAATTACAAGCATGAACCACCATGCCCAGCTATAATTATTCCTTATACATATATTTTATGCATTCTTATGTATGTGTGACACATCTCAAGATTTAAAAGATTAGATTTGAGCTTCTAAAATAATTATTTTTGTGGTATCATGGTGGTTTGGTTAGTGCTATGATCGGAAGTCAAGGTAAGAGACAAATAAACAAGCTGGTCCTAGCACAGAATTTCATTACAGCTCAGAGCCATATCATGGCTAACCATACCCTACTTCCTTAAGTATGTGAATGCTGATCCCTGGCAGGAAAAACATCAACAATGCAAAGGAATTAAAAAACACATAACATTGTATTACAGACCAAAAAAAAAAAAAAAATCAGGTAATAAGTGTTGACGAGAATGTGAAGAAATCGGGAACTCTCATACACTTCTGGTGGGAAGATAAAGTGGTACAGCTGTTTTGGAAACAGTCTGGCCATCCCCCAAATGGTTAAATACAGTTACCATAAGGCCCGGCAATTCCACCCCTAGGTATATACCCAAGAGTAATAAAAATATATGTTCACCCAAAAACTTGCACGCAAATGCTCATAGCCACAGTATTAATAGCCAAAAAGGGGAAACAACCCAAATGTTTATCAGTTAATGAATGGATTAATAAAGTGTGATATATCCATATGCTGGAATATTATCTGGCAATAAAAAAATGAAGAACTGACACATGCTACAAATACCCTTAAAAATTATGCTAAGAGGCCGGGCGCAGTGGCTCATGCCTATAATCCCAACACTTTGGGAGGCCAAAGTGGGTGGATCACCTGAGGTCAGGAATTTGAGACCAGCCTGGCCAACACAATGAAGCCCCATCTCTACTAAAAATACAGAAACTGGCTGGGCATGGTGGCGCACGCCTGTAGTCCCAGCTACTCGGGAGGCTGAGGAAGGAGAAATCGCTTGAATCTGGGAGGCGGAGGTTGCAGTGAGCCAAGATCACACCACTGCCCTCCAGCCTGGGTAACAGAGAGAGACTCTGTCTCCAAAAAAAAAAAGAAAATTATCCTAAGAGGACAATCACAAAATACCACATACTATATGATTCCATTGAAATGTCCAGACAGAATAAGCAACTCTCTAAAGATAGAAGGTACATTACCGGTGGCCTAGGGCTGGGGATGTAGGGGAATCAGGGGTAACTGCTAATGGGAATGGAGTTTTGTAGGTGATGAAAATGCTCCAAAACTGACTGTAGTGATGGATGCACAATATAAGAAACCACTGAACTGTATGCTTAAATAGGTGAATTGTATGGTATGTGAATTATACCTCAACAAAATTGTTATGAAAAATTGCATTACAGGTGATCACTGCCACAGTCAAGGCACAACAGTCTCAGACATTGTCAGGCTTTGGTAAATACATGCATGTGTCCAGTGAACTTCTACATTCTGCAGCTGAGAGAGATCTGACTGACTAGTCATAAACCTAAAAGCTGTATCAAATGGCTTTGTTTCCAATTCTTGGTCCAGTCATCAATAGGTTTTGATTCTATTCATCAGAGGCTGGGCCAGAATCCACGTTAGCCTTTAGAATGCTCTAAATTATATATGCATGCAAAGCAGTTTCTTCTACAAGTGACCCACAGCACTCTTTTCTGAAGTGATTTTCCAGGACTCTCCATGAGAGGAAAATCTGAAACTCACTAAATTCATTAACCAGAAGGCTTCATTGTGCTTTCTTGACTTCATATGTAGAGATTTTTTTCCAAACCACACTGGAAAATAACAGGATTGGAAAAGCGATCAGTCGGTTCACATTCCATCTCACCAATATTCAACAGCCTGCTCAAATTCAGATGTGAAATTAAAACACTTCCAATGGGGTTCAATCCTGCTTCTAATGACAGTTCTATATAACAGTTAATAATGAACACAACTAAGAAATTACAGAAATAACATACCAAGAATAGTCACTGACAAAAATAAGATTAAAAAACAAACTTTCTAAAAGTAAAATTCAAAATTACTCCTGGTTCCCTCCTTTTTTGGTAATCTTATGCTGTTTCTTTTTTCTTTTATTTCTTTTGAATTTATTGTATCTTGATATATACTATGCACATTGGAAAGTTCACAAAAATTCTTTCAACGGCAAATTCGGGACAAAAAAATAAAATAAAATCCAAAGGCGAAAATAGGAATTCCTTCCATTACTCTGGATTTATGACAGTTGTGGCCAATATAAATGTTTAGTAATAATTTGCTATTATGCAGCATCTTTATTTTTAAAACCTGATAAAAATAACCAAAGGTCAATATTATAACAATAAAAGTTTAATTCTATTCTTTATAGATGAGGATACTTTAAAATACATATAGATTATTCTATTAATCTTGCTCCAGTATTGGATCATGGCCCCCTAGCCCAAACTGACATTTGTGATTCACAGTTGGCTGTAAATTTCTCTGTTCCAGGGCAACTCTAAAAGGGGCTGGCCAATATTAGTGAAATTCGGAAAGCAGTATTCAAGCCCTTGATTGTTAGCAGCTCTTCTGTAAGATTTCACACCACTTCTTAGGGTTGGGGTGTAAACCCTAGAAGATGTTAACATAACCACAGCAGGGACCAGTCCTAGTAGCAAGCTGGTGATGAAAATGAGGAACAAAGCCACAGAGAGGGAGCCAAGGGAAATGCAAAGTCAGTCCCTGGGAGGCACAGAGGCAGCTCCGCCCCTGTAAGTGGGAAGCCAAAATCCACAACAGGCAAGGCCCAGTGAGCACAGCCTATTTCAGTCTAATTCCAGGCAAAGGTCTATGAACAGAGGTTCCTATTCCAGGGAGCTGGAAGGAGGCATAGTTTTGTATAGTGTGTAGTATTGTGTAGTAGTAATGCCCACTGCTGCCCTTGGCTTCAGGACCATGCCAGATGAAAAAGAGTGAAAATAGGCTTACAGCCAGGCAAGAAGGCTGCTCCACTGGTGAGGCTGATTCTGGTCAACCCCTGCCGGCCTCCCCCACCTTCCCACTGACCCAGGACAATCTGCAGATGTGCCAGCCCATTTATAAAAGGGTCCTGATTTTCCTACCTGTAAAATGTGATGGTTAAATGAATTGACCTCTACCGCCTCTCTAAGTCTAAAATGGTGTAGTATCTATGTTATCCTTAAGATAAAGGAACATATATATATAAGGCTTCAGTACAGCAGGTGAGATTTCTTAAAACACACAAACGAGTGGCTAACTTTTTAAAATGAATCCAGAACCTAACTTTTTTCTCAAAACCTTTTGCTCATATGGCTTTTTTGATCATTCATAGCTATTACTAACAAACCCAAACAAACCCAAAGATCTAGACTTCATTATCAATCCAGGCTTCAGAGACAGCTGTACAGAACTTTAGACTTACAAACCAAATTATTACTTAACTCATATTCACTTTTCTGAATATTTACTTTGTGGTTTTCCTACTGATTTTCTCAGAATAAGATGGAGATGAACCAAAGCTCCTAAATAACTCTTGGTTACAGGCACTAGTTTACGGAGAGCTGGCATCTCTCTCGGGTCCTTATTTACCTAAATATCTCAGATAAAATTCACTTTAGAGAGTACCAGGATGCAATGTTAAGACTTACTATGTAGCTACAGTAATCAAGACAATGTGGTGTGGGAGGAGGGATACAGAGATCGCACAGTTCAACCAAGCCAGGAACAGAGGACCTGGAAACAGACACACATCAATATACCCAAATAATTTTCTTTTTGGAGATGGGGTTTCGCTCTTGTTGCCCAAGCTGGAATGCAATGGCGTGATCCTGGCTCACTGCAACCTCCGCCTCCCAGGTTCAAGCGATTCTCCTGCCTCAGCCTCCTGAGTAGCTGGGATTACAGGCATGCGCCAGCACGGCCAGCTAATTTTTACATTTTTAGTAGAGAGGGGGTTTCACCATGTTGGTCAAGCTGGTCTCGAACTCCTGATCTTGTGATCTGCCCGCCTTGGTCTCCCAAATGCTGGGATTACATGTGTGAGCCACCATCCGGCCCCAGATGATTTTTAACAGAGGTGAAAAGTGATGCAAGGGAGGAAAACAGTCTTTTCTAAAATATTGCTACAGCAATTGGACATTGATAGAGGAGGTGAGAGAGGAAGATAAGGGAGGAGGGAGAGGAAGATGGGGGGAGGGAAGGAGGAGGAAAAAGAAAAGAAGAGCCTTTCAACCTAAACCTCACACATTATATAAAAATTTACTCACAATTAATCATAGACTTCCATGTAAAACTATAAAACTTGTAGGGAAAACAAAAAGGAAAAAAATATTTGGAGTCTGGGCGTAGACAAAGGTCTTTAGACTTCACACCAAAAGCATAAGAGGAAAAATTGTCCAATTGGATGTCATCAAAATGAAAAACTTTTTCCCTGCAGAAGAACCTGTTAAAGGAGGGAAAGACAAGAAAGTATTTGCAAACTACATATTCAAAAAAGGCCTTGTGTCTAGAATATATAATGAACTCTCAAAACTCGGCAGTTAAAAAAAATTCAAACAATCCTATTAGAAAATGGGTGAAAAACAAAGAGACATTTCATCAAAGAGGAGATACAGAAGGCAAATAAGCACATTGAAAGATGCTCAAGATTACTAGCCATTGAAGAAATGTAAATCAAGGCCACAGTGACCATTAAAAATATCAGACCAAATGCTGACAAGGATGAAGAGAATTGAGATCACTTGTACATGGCTGATAGAAACATAAAATGGTACAACCACTCTGGAAAATTTTGTCAGTTTCTTATAAAACTAAACATTCAATTATAATAATAGGATATAGCAGTGTACTCTTGGGTACTGTCTTAGTCCATTCAGGCTGCTGTAACAAGACTACCATAGACAAGGTAATTTAGAGATGATAGAAATGTATTGCTCATGGTTCTGGAGACTGGGAAATCCAAGATCAAGGCACCAGCAGATTCAATGTCTGGTGAAAGCCTGTTCCTCATAGATGGCACCCCTCCATGTGTCCGCACATGGTAGAAGGAGTGAGCAAGGTCCCTCTGGTCTCTTTAATAATGGCACTAATCCCATTAATAAGGGCTGAGTCCTCACGATATAATCAGCCCCCAAAGACCCCACCTCTTAATACCATCACGTTGGAGGTTAAGTTTTAACCTATGCATTCTGGGGGAACACAAACATTCAGACCTCAGAAGGCATTTATCCCAAAAAACTAAAAGTCATGTTCAAGCAAAGCCAGAACTATCAAATGTCCTTCAACAGGTTAAACTGATTCATGCATATGATGAAATCCTGCTCAGCAACATAAGAAATAAGCTATTGATACACAAAACAAATGGATCTCAAAGAAATTAGGCTGAGAAAACAGCCAATCTCAAAAACTTATACCCTGTGAGATTTCATTTACATGACACTATGAAATAATTCAGAGATGGAGAACAGATGGGTGGTCACCAGGAGTTACGGATAGCAGGAAGAAAGGGGAGTGGCTATAATGGGCTAACACAAAAGAGCCTTTTGGTGCTAGAACCACTCCATATTTTAATTATGGT
This sequence comes from Pongo pygmaeus, assembly GCF_028885625.2. Lineage (NCBI taxonomy): Eukaryota > Metazoa > Chordata > Mammalia > Primates > Hominidae > Pongo > Pongo pygmaeus. Next base: position 181,284,452 of record NC_085930.1, on the reverse strand, counting down.
AGTGATTATTACAAATCTGAATGAGTTCCGTGGACTGTACTCATGTCAATTCCTGATTTTTATATTAAAATATAGTTATGCAAGATGTTACCATGAGGCAAAACTAAGTGAAAGATGCATGGAACTTCCCTGCACATTTTTTGCCACTCCTTAAAAATTCATGATTATTTCAAAATAAAAGTTTGAAAAAAAAAATACCAGGAGCTTTGTACCATCTTGAGTTCATATTCTGGCTCTACCACTACTGTGGATAAGTTAGTTGGCCAATCTGGACCTTTGTTTCTTCATGTTTAAAATAAGGAAAATAATATTTGCTGGCAGCTTAGTGAAACTTAAGAAGAGAAAAAGAAAAATAACAGATTTCATCTCAGATAAATGGGACCAGATGGCAAGGTATTTTTCAAAAATAGTGCCATATATGACACTGCTTGTATAATTAAGTTACACAGTCCCCTTACAACTTTTCACAGTCCATTGATAAATGTGACTTTTCTTTTTGTAGACAAAATTAGGTTTATACTTAAAAGCATTATTATTAGAACAATAGCCATGTCACCATGCAGACCGGAATACTGAGGACAAGTAAACTTCTGATAGTCCATAATCTGATGAAACACACCTCAAAAGGTTAAAAAAACATTCTACAAGGATAAGTGATTTGACCTGGAATTTGATATGGTTCATTTCCACATCAAGATCAAACAGATTAATTAGCTGCTTTTTAACCAAATAAATACTGGTTGCTTTAGAGAGCAGACACTGGGAAAAAAAAAAAAAAAAAAAACAACTTCAAAACTCAGCACTAGCCACTTTTCTCTGTAGATCCCTTTCATGGTTAGGTTTTCCAGGTTCAATTAGCAAAGGATACATACAAAGAAACGTTCAAGATCTTGGCTAGCAACTTGACACCCTCAGGCCTACCTGGTTCCTTCTTGCAACGTAACGGAAATTCCTGTGCCAATCGCTTGCTGGCTGCAGATCCCTGCCAGCCCATGTGAAAGTGGCTGCCAGCCTTCAGGCAGCAACCTGCCTGGCTACGTCCTGCACACAATCTCAACACTTCCTCTTGCCTCCATCCAAGATCAGAGTGAACGGCCACTTGGAGCCGATGGCTAATGGTGGGAACAACAGCAGCTCAGAGCCAGATTTTGTCAAATTATATTTGAGAAAGAGGAGAGAGAACAGGATGCCAAATAAATGACAGCCTTAGTTCTATTGCTCAAAACAATTTTATTTGTTTATGCAATTGATGGCGAAACATATGAGATTAATAAAAACTTTTTTTAATGAGGCAAAGAGACTTGTGAGGCTTTGTGAGGGCTCTGAAGTTTCATTTAAACAAAGAGTCTCCTGAAAATCTGTAATGCTGAAATTATCTCATTACCATCACACAAAAGAATGATCACCCCCCACTGACATGGCCTCCTACTCACAGTTGTATTTGAAGAACAGATTTACCAAAAACATTTAGAAAAATAGTCTCTGGGCAGTTTTTTTTCTTTTTCCAGTATGAGTTGAGGAAAAAAGCATATAGTTACATATACAGCTCTTCTGCTACTGCAACAGGATTAACAGATAAGGCTGTTTCTCCCCTTCTAGTCCCTGACCAAGTACAAATCCAGCCCTACAACAGTAACACAAAATACCATAAATGATGTGGGTAACTTTCTAATTCCACCAATGCATGGTTCAAGAAAATCAGAGCCTCTTTAAAGGAAATCAAGTGACTTTACTGAAAATGTAAATAGACCTATTACATATTTAATATCCCATCCTCTCCATTCACTCCTATTTTGCTCTTTTTTCTTACGAAATTGTTTGCCCTGGGCAGAGGCTTCTGTTGACTGAGTTAGAGGGGAGCAACAGGAGAAAATGGCTTCCAGGAAAGAGGAAAACACTGGAAAACGTGGCCAATGTAAATGATTTCCAGAATCTGTAATTCCAAGTCCACCTACCTACTAGACTTGAGGCTATGCAGGAAAGTCAGTGCTGAACCAGGAATGAGGTCAGTATAATAAACCTGAATCTGCCTTGGTTCTGTTCCATAATCTAGGCTGAACAATCCAGAAAACAAATGCAAGTGAATTGTGTAGATAAATGACACACCAGGAACTAAGCGTTACACCATATACCAAAACTCATCCAACAATCAGATCGGGATGCCACAGCTGTAAAGAGAATCAGGGAATCAAACTGCTTTGCTATCTCCAAAGAAGAATCCTCCATGAGAGGGACTTACTGAAGCTTAAACAGAGAAAACTGAGAAAGATTTTCCACTATCTAAGTCAGACAGTCTCCACATTCTCCCTATGGCCTTGGCTGGGTATTTGAGGATCATCTTTGACTAAGTTCTCTTGGTAATTTTCCATATCCAGTTTCTGTAACATAAAAACTTAACCATACTTTAAAATGCTAAGGGCTCTTCCTTTCAAAGCTTCCCTCCATCTCCAATCCTACTGCCGCCCCCCAGTGACCTCACACCTAGACTAATGAAACCACCTGGGCTGTTCTCTGTGGTTTCCAGCTCTCTGACCTACAAACACATAGAGTACATCACCAGCCCCCGACTTGTCCCACCAGCAACCTACTTGTTCCCACGCAGGGTGGGAAGCCATTACAGCAGCTCCCAGAGAGATCACGAAGGCTCAAAAGCAGGAGACAGATTAAAGTTATAAAACTTTTATTCCCTTGAAAGTTATCATAATGACCTAATAACACCGTGACCCTACCAAAGGTAAAATTCCCTCACCTATAAAATTAAGGCAGTAGATTTGATCAGCGGTTTCTCAATTAAGTACGCAGGAGTGTGGAATGGTCAAGGGAAGAGTTTCCAGGGCCACTACGAAAAGAAAGATGAGCAGCTGGGCTCCGGCCTCTCTGCCCTCAGTCAGCTCCACCTGCACGTTTTGTACAGTGGGCTTTCAGGTGGGAGTAACTGAAGACAAAATTCTATGATCACTTCTTAGAAGAAACCACAGCCTGGGCACGGTGGCTCATGACTGTAATCCCAGCACTTTGGGAGGCCGAGGAGGGCGGATCACGAGGTCAGGACCATCCTGGCCAACATAGTGAAACCCCGTCTCTACTAAAAATACAAAAATTAGCCAGGCGTGGTGGCACGCACCTGTAGTCCCAGCTACTCGGAAGGCTGAGGCAGGAGAATGGCATGAACCCAGGAAGTGGAGGTTGCAGTGCGCCAAGATCGCAACACTGAACTCCAGCCTGGCAACAGAGCAAGACTCTGTCTCAAAAAAAAAAAAAAAAAAAAAAAAGAAGAAGAAGAAACCATTAACGGTCTCGATCAGATTACAATTCAAGTCCCATCTCACTCTAAAATTCTGTGATACTATGACTTTTGGGGGGCCTATTAGAAGACAGTAACAAGGAGCTGTCCTGGATGCCTTCAAATAAGCAAACTCAAAAAATATTCAGTAGTGGCTGAAACAAGCGCATATTGAGCATCGAGTGGGAAGCTGACAGCATTGAAGGGAAAACTAGGCCACAGGATTTGCTCCTGAGCAGTTTCTCAGAGTCCTTTTCTCCAGTTCCTACCAAGTTGAGGGAACTTTTTCCACCAAGACACAAACTCTAGACTTTTGGTTTAGGTTTTTGTTTCTTTACACCTGTCTGCACGATAGGGCTAAGAGCTCACATTGCCACCAACCTGTGCAACAGTGTGGCTGTGAAGGCTGCAGGCCAGTCTGGCCTCCTCAAAGCATCCTCTCAGATGTCTGAGACAGACTGGGGCTTACCCCAGAAGGTAACTCCTGCTGAAAAGAAATCCTTCCTAGGGCCAAAGAAATCACTGTTTGACTCTTGAGGCATTCTTCACTCCTGTTTTTCTTCCTCCTCCTTCCTTCCTATAAGAAAGGTGTCTTTTAAGTATATCTACCAGGAAACCTGAATAGTTAGGCGCTTTCCCCTCTTAATTTGTTCCGTATCCCGCTGGTGATTCATGCCCCCAGCCTGCTCCTTCCTCAGTACACTGAGGTGGCTCTGTTCTGCTCAGCTGTGGGAGGCCACGTCAGCAGGAAACAGCACTGGCTGCCAGGTCGCATTCAAGACAGTCTGGAGCAAGGCAGCATGCAGCACATGCAGGACAGAGGCCGCCTCTGTGGTTTCTCCCAAGTGCAGGGAGCACTCGGCTTGGAAAAAAAGGCTGGCCTCTGCGCACCACAGCGACACCAGCTTAGGGGAGACACAGAATACTATCTTTGAGACTTCCCCCGTTTTTCAATGTTCCCCAGATAGTCCCAGCTCTGGAGTTATTATTTTCTCTTCTTCTCCTTTTCTTAGAGGGCTTACTGTACTGTATCCAAATTCACATTTGGAAAAGGCTGCCACAAGCCAAATCAAACTTCTTCGTGGCTTTCTGGCTCCCAAGCCCGACAGAGGAAATTCTGCACACCCCATCAACCAATCTCAGCGGTCCCGACACCCATGAGTCAGGATGGAAAACCTGACCCAGGGGCCGACACAGAAAAGTGGTCACTACAGGCCTTTTTCCTTCTAAACACATTCAGTAAACACAGTAAACAAAGAAGCCATGCCAGATGTCATCATAATACCTCACAGGATGGATTCATGACAAGCGGCAAATGAATTGTTCTGTGCAAAGAGACAATGACAATACCACATTTCATGTAGCTGGCCCAGTGAGTCCAAAATCAATCCTCACGTAAACCAACATGATTAAGGGGAAAGAGCTGAAATAGCAGGGCTCCTACGCACCTGGGATTCCTAAGCATTTAATTTGCTGGAAATTTCAAACAGGGGTCCTGTGAAAAGAAGAAGTGTGATTTTTCTCAGAAACTTTCTAAGTTGAGCACGTTCCCCTCTGCTATCAGGGGAAGGGCTTCTTAAAAGACAGCCCCAATGTCAAAACCTTCTCTCCAAAAATACCAGGTTTGAAGAAAAAAAAAAAAAGCCCTTCCCATGGAGGATATGAGTAGCAGAAACAGGAGAAAAAACAGGAAACAGGAGGTGAAGACAGGGAGTAGTTGAGGACATGAAGGGTACGGAGAATGGGCAATGGATGGAGAACGGACAGGAAGCAATGCAACACACCCGTGGAAACACAGCAAAGGCAGTCTGATTCTGATCCTGATCTGACAATTTTGCCAGGCACTGCGCTACTACTTAGAAGGAGTTAAGTACCCCATACATACACACAGAAACCCAAATGCAAAAGGAGTGGGGAGTGGAGGGGTGAGGCTTCTAAGAGGGATCTACAGCAATACGGGCATGAAGAGTGAGCCAGAAAAGGGAGACCACCACACAGAGCTAGGAGGCCACCTATGGCTGCAAAACCAGCGATTTTTCTGAAGAGGAACTGGCAGCCAAAACAAACCGAAATGTTATATAGCTACTTAGAGAGTTGGTGATGTAAAAGGTATTCCTTTTTATTTCCAGTCATTTGTGAACATGAAGAAGCCTGACAGCCCCTCTAAAGTGAGCGGCCAATTCATCAAACCTGGTGATCAGACAGGGACTGAGTATCCACAAGTGGGTATCACCAGCTCCTCTACTGATGGGGAGAATGAAAATATTAGATTCTGCTACCTCTTAACTTACTGAAAACCAGAGAAATACAGTAAGCCCTCACATAATGTCATCCACAGGTTCCTGGAAGCTGCAACTTTGAGTGAAATAATGCATAACAGTTTTCCCCTCATCAATGCTGTAACAAATCCACGTCAAAGGAAACAACGCAACTCAAGGACTTGTTATATGTTTCACTTACAGTTTCCAAGAACCTATCCACAACATTACATGAGGGCTTAGGGTATTTCAAGTTTAATTAGCTACCGCAGGTTATAAATAAATATACATTTACATGGAAGAAAAATCGCCTACTAATCTAGGATAACACTTTAAAAGCATTTCCAAAATTAAAACTACCAAATCTCAAATACTTCTTGTACATCTGGAATAAATTTAAATTAGTTATTATGCAAGTGAAGTATCTAGAGGCAGATGGGCTAGATCCAAAGGTAATATATCTCTCTTGGTTAACACTATAGGAAAAAAAAAGGGGTTGGGGAAGTGGGGAGTGGAGTCAGGGAGGTGGTAAGCAAAGAAAGCTAAATAGTTTCCATATAAAGTTAGAAGCACATTTAGATTGCTGAACTGGGTTATATAGTTTTTAATAGGATAATGCTACAACAGCAAACACGTGAACAATGGAAACCTTAAAATTATTTAAAACCCAAAGTGTAGACTTTACCAAAAGGTTGGACAAAGCAGAACACACGAAAGTGGTAGCACTGGCAAATACACACACACATATAGAGTGTGTGTGTCTGTATGAGTACACACAAATATGCATACATATGCACACACACAAAAATAAATAAGGCTTTCGGCATAATGAGACAAACTAACAAAGAATATCACAAGATTATGACTTGTATGTAAGTTCTCCAGGGCATATTTAGAAGCAATGATGTTTAAACAAATTAGTCATATTTCTACAACTAAGGAGACTGAATAGAAAGCTATCTCAATTTTTTCATACACACAAAATGATTATGCAAACACAAACTTAGAAAAAAAACCTATGTAGATTTGTTATTTTTTAAAAACTTAATATCTAGATGAGAAAAATAAAGAGTAGTGTATTTTATGGATTATTTGAAACTTGAAGGATAAACGCTTGAGCGGATGGACACCCCATTCTCGATGATGTGCTTATTTCACATTGCATGCCTGTATCAAAACATCTACCCCATAAATATATACACCTACTATGTACCCACAAACTTTTTTTCAATAAAAAATTATAAGCGTATTTCACTGATTCCAAGTACCTTTTTCACATTTTCACATTTCCACATTTCCTGAAAAAGGAAGTCAACTTAATCGGTGGTGTTTTCTCTTTTGAAGAGACATTAAAAAAAAAAAATGATGCATTTAAAAACTAATGGCATAGGTTTGACAAAATGATACCAAATAATCCTAAAAAACCAACTGGAAATGACAACTATGTGTAATGCCCCATAGATGAGAGACAAGCAGAAAGGCCATCCCATCTAGCTCAGCCGATAAGAGGTGTACGCATGGGGGATGGGGAGTCAAGACACACACACATCCTTTAGCTGAGGCAGTACACCTAAAATGAGAAGGTACCACTTCTCTGTTTTAGAGTTTTTTCATTCACAAATAATTCAAAACCTTAAATATTAGACATAAAAGTTAAATCCACAATTTTTTTTGAAGTGCAACGTAAACTAAATACTTATGACAATACTATCTTTAAAAATATTCTGGGACCCAATAATTGTATCTAAATCTCTGAAGGTGAGGCCCGAGCATCAGTATTTTTAAAAAATCTCTAGCTATTCAAACATGCAGCCAAGATGAACAACCAGTGAGAGAAAGCACCCGACATGGCTGGGCGTGGTGGCTTACACCTGTAATCCCAGCACTTTTGGAGGCCAAGATGGGTGCATCACAAGGTCAGGAGTTCGAGACCAGCCTGGCCAATATGGCGAAAGCCTGTCTCTACTAAAAATACAAAAATTAGCTGGGCAAGGTGGCGGGCACCTGAAGTCCCAGCTATTCGAGAGGTTGAGGCTGGAGAATCGCTTCAACCTGGGAAGCAGAGGTTGCAGTGAGCTGAGATCATGCCACTATACTCCAGCCTGGGTGACAAAGCAAGACTCTGTCTCAAAAAAAAAAAAAGAAAAAAAAGAAAAAACACCCAACATACAAAAGGTATACACAAGCTTTTTTAAAGTAGCAATTATTAAAACAAGAAAAATCACACTGGATTAATTTTCTTTCCTGTTGTTACTAGTCAAGAGTAACATATGCTTATAAAATTTTAGAGAAATTTATGTAGGACCTAAAGTAAGGTCTCAATGATAATTTAAAATCTCACTTTCAAGTAGAAAATCCTAGATAATTAAGCTCTTGAAATCTGCCCACACTTGAACCTATTTAAGTAAAGTTTTAAGTATTTTCATAAAAATTAGGGACATATAAACTGCAGAGAACGCCACAGGAATTAAAGAAAGGAAAGAGAAAAGGGGTGGTAAAAATAATTTTAGAAATTATCTGTTCTAATCTTCTTATTTTAAGGTGAGAAAACTGAACCCCTGATCAATGGAACCAGACTAAATGGTAAGGAATTTAAACCTGTATCTGGGGACCCTCTTCCTCTTCTCAGAGCCAGAAGGTTTCGTTAGGTGTCTTCATTTAAAGTGGAAGAGAAAATTTAAGAATCTAATTAATTGATTTTTACTGTATAAATTCAAGTCCAATGACTTTTCACCTGAATTTCATAAAAACAAACAAAAACAGCTGCACATAACAAAGGGTCTGTGGAAGGCGCAGAGTTAGTAAGATTTGTATCAGTGAAGGGAAACAGGCTTGAAACAAATTTAAAGAGGCCAGACTGGTAAGGCTATTTCACCCTTCCTGTTGAGCCATTTCCTATGTCTCCTAAATACATTATCCAGAGCTACTTTTCAGCACTTTGGCTCAAATTCTAAAGAACCTCATTTTCTTCAAAGTCTGTTCTATGGTTAATTACTTGCCTTCTAACTACCCTGTGTATAGCCAAGAAAAGGTAAAATGCACCTGTTGTTCTTGAGTTACATCTGAGATGGAGCCTGGCATTCTATTCGCTTCTGAGGAATGTTAATTGCTGATACCAGCATGACAGGTGCAATGAGGAGTAGAAAAATGATCAATGAACTCAACCACTGAACAGGAGTAGAACTCAGACACTATGAGAAAACTCCTCAGCGCTGTAACTGTAATTACTAATAATAATCAGACTGGCAATCAGTAATTTGACGCTTGAAATAGATTTTTTAGATTGTTTTAAAAACAAATACATTTTTAAACAGGGCCCAAAGTTCTAAATTTCTACAATAGTCTCTGTCCACGTGAGAAAAAAAAGAAATGTGTAATTCCATTTTCCATGTTACTATGGAGCCAATTCACTCACCTCAACTGTCTCTCATGGCGTCTCTCTTCTGTAGGCAATGTTTCTCAGTTCCAGATCATTACTGGTGTGGAGTCCTATCTATTTTGAATTCTGAGTCACTTCCTTTCTCACCAGTTTCATGCTTTAAAACTTTCCCATTTTTGTATAATACTTTACAAAATGAAGCCAACTTCCATATTGGCCCACTATTTTTTTTTCACCCTCCACATTGGCTGCTGCTTTTACTGTGGCCCAATTGACTGGGAAGAAGGGATGTACTTATTGCTTGAATAAGTACATCCCTTATGTAGATGTTTAGAATATTTTTTATAAGTTTCCTAACTTGGTGATCTCCAAATACTACATAATATTATTCATTAGACTTTAAAATATCCTAACGATATATCTGGCAATCATATTTATTCTTATTATGGGGAAACTGAGGCACAGTGAGGAAAAACAAGTTCCTAATAAAATTAGGAACTTAATAAAATTAGCAACTGAATTAGGAGATGTAAACTGAAAGACTACAAACAAATCCTTTGAAAATTAGGGTCCCGGGTTCAAACCTCAATTCATTAAAACTGTAGAAAAGGGAGGAAAAAGTTTTCAAAAAGAAAAAATTCTATCTTTGAGCTTATAAATAATAATTTTTTAAGTCAATTTTTCTCATTTTGCTGCATCTAGATGGAATTTTTTTCCCTTTTGTCCACTGTGTGACCAAACTTAATTCTGAGAGCCTTCTTTTTAATTTAAGGGTACAACTTCTGTAAATACCCTTCTCTTACAAATGTCACCAACCCTGACGATCTCCACCTCCATGATTCTCAGAACTCCTGAACCAAGAACATCAGTAACAGCCTGAACATCTCAGAAATACAAATTTTCTGGCCCCACCCACCCCAGACCTGAATCAGAAACCCTGGGGGTAGAACCAGCAACTGTGTTTTAACAGGCCCTCCCGGTGATTCTGGTTTATGCTACATTTTGAGAACTAAGACTACCTGTTGATAATCTTTAGGGTCTGACATAGACATCATATACTGAATTCATATACTGTAGGGACCACCCACCCAAGTCAAGCAACAAAATGATTTCTAGGGACCTACACCATTCAAGCTAGATTAGGAAGGGAACAAAGAGGGAAGCAAAAGTTCCAGTCCAATCATTTCATAAAGGCATGCGAAAACAGGGCTCACAGCAGCTTATCAGCTTCTGAAAAGTGGCAAGTTGTAAGATGGTTATTTTCCCACCTCACTTTTTTTTTTTTTGTTTGGAGACAGGGTCTCACTCTGTCAGCCAGGCTCGAGTACAGTGGTGCAATCTCAGCTCACTGCAATCTCCATCTCCTGGTTTTAGGCAATTCTCCTGCCACAAGCCTCCCGAGTAGCTGAGATTACAGACATGCACCACCACACCTGGCTAATTTTTGTATTTTCAGTAGAGACAGGGTTTTGCTATGTTGGCCAGGCTGGTCTCAAACTCCTGACCTCATATGATTCGCCTGCCTCGGCCTCCCACGGTGCTGATTACAGGCATGAGGCACCGCACGCGGCCTTCTCATCTCACTTTTTAAACTCTATCCACTCTGCATAATCATAAACTGTTCCAAGCAACTTTGAATTTCATTAAACACAGGTGAACTTTGAATTTCGTTAAACATACGTGAACTATTGTGTTTACATCTAAGTAAGTATAAAGTAAATCTGTACTCTGCTGAAAGCAGTAACCCATATTTCTGTCTGACGGTTCTTGTTTATTACTTAGAAGCTTATAACCAAAGCTAAAAAAACAATTTTAATAGGTTCAGTAAAGCCAACTACCACATAGATTTTACTTAATATGTATAAGAATACAAGATAAAAGATCTTTAGACACTTTACAAAACTGCCAAACTTGCTAAAGAAGATGAACCTGATAAACAGCCACAGGTACACAGCCTGTGCACCGAAATATACATGGGAAAGCACAGCGTGAGAATTTCTTGAGCTATCCTGAGGGTTACGTTAACCAGAGCTTCTCAACCTCACTGCATATTCAAATGGCCCGGGAGCCTTTAAAAACCACTCATGCCCAGTCCCCAACCCCTACAATCTGACAATTCCCCTGGGCTCAGACAATGTGACAATTCCCTACAACCAGCCTACATATCAACTTTTAAACTTTTTTTTTTTTAAGTTCCCAGGTACTTCTGATGTGCAAAACGATATAAACCACTGTTAATACACACAGTTTTAAAATTCTGTGATGTTAGACATGTCCTTTTCCTCAGGCATATGATTCAAGAACTATGTCACTCAACAGGTGAGTGCTTGACTCACAGAATAAGAACTGTCTTGACTATTAACTAAGAATAAATTAACCAATTTAATCCTAGATCTTGATTTCTAACTCATGGGATGACAGTGCCATGCTTTTTTTTTTATATTTTATTAATGTTTTTAAAAAACTATTTCCACCAGGCACGGTGGCTCACGCCTGTAATCCCAGCACTTTGGGAGGCCAAGGCGGGCAAATCACCTGAGGATGGGAGTTCAAGATCAGCCTGACCAACATGGAGAAACCTCCTCTCTGCTAAAAATACAAAACTAACGGGGCGTGGTGGCACATGCCTGTAATCCCAGCTACTCAGGAGGCTGAGGCAGGAGAATCGCTTAAACCTGGGTGGCGGAGGTTGCAGTGAGCCGAGATCACACCATTTGCACTCCAGCCTGGGCAACAAGAGTGAAACTCCATCTCAAAAAAAAAAAAAGAAAAAAAACTATTTCAAGTTTACACTCAAAGACAATTTATACTATCTGCAAAGATTACTCTTCCTCAATAGAACACAAGTTCAGTTCTAGCATTGCCTAAGTACAGATGCTCTTTAACCTGTGACCGAGTTACGTCCCAATGAAACAATCGTAAAGTTGAAAAATCTTAAACCATCATAAATCTGGACCATTTATACTTGCTTTATTCACAAGGTACCACAGTGCAGCAGGCAAAAACTGACATTGCTGGATCTAGCATAAGACATTCTGAAATGATGTTCAAAATCCAACCAAGGAGAACTGTTGAAGACTTAGCACTTCAAGAACAAACAGTTTGACATTTACATGAGATAAGTGTATGCGTATACCCACTTTAATGAGAACTGCAAAACAAAACAGGAAACAAAATTCATCTGGTCATTTCTCTCACACAGAATAACATTTTCACTAGAAGAGAGAGCAAGAAAAGGACTTATATTTTGATTTAAGTTTCACTCTTTTTTTTACTCCCAAAGACTTTTCCCTTGATGCTAGACCTCTTCTTCTTATCAATTTGTAACAGAAATAATAATCTGCTAATACATACCCGGGAGCTTTTTAAATAAAGTGAAGATGTGGACACTCCTATAGCTAGAAAGATAACAAAACAGGTGTTTAAAACTGGCTCCACAATGCAATATATAAAGCATCCAAAAAGGTATTATATTTCAATTATGGAATGCTTCCACTTTAATTCAGGCACAAAAAGACTTGAATACTTAGGGGGGAAATAATCTTTTCAAATAGAAAAAAAAAAAAGGGTGGTAGGGGGAGGAGGGTCTATCCAACCACACAAGAAATGTGAAGCAAATTCAAAGAACTCAAAAGCAGGAATCATAAAGGAAACCCCATTCTGTGGGCAATCCTGAGGCCAGTTTTCTCCATATTTAGATTGGATCCAAAAAAGAAGCAGTAAAGCATATTCCCCATTAACTCAGCAGTCTTGCCTCACAAATAGTGTGCAAATTACCTTCCAAGACACTGAAAACCCTCTTCAGAGAGGAAATACCCAAGTTGAGGAAAAGGAAAAAAACACCCACTTAAAAAAAAAAAAGTTTGCCTTTTAAACCCATATTTGTTACTCTTAATGCATGTCCAATTAAGAGACAGAGAATACAAAATGTTTAGTGCTCTCAATGTTACAAGACAAATATTTTTCTAACACACTGTAGTTCATCTAACTTAGGGAAACATTCATCCAGTGTGTTCTCACTGGTCACAAGTCATGACTATCTCCTAAATGTCTGTAATATCTGTTTCTCCTTCCACATCCCACCACAAATGCCCTCCTTCAGGCTCAACACCTGCCTGCCCTCTTCAGTGACACCGCTGGTAGAGAAAAACCATTATGCCACCTTCATTTAACTCAGTAAATGATATGATTTGGATCTTTGTCCCCTCCAAATCTCACACTGAGATGTCATTACCAACGCTGGAGGTGGGGCCTGCTGGGAGGTGACTGGATTGTGAGGATGGGTCCATCAGGAATGGCTTAGCACCATCCCCATGGTGATGAGTGAGTTCTCATTCAGTTCACAGGAGATCCGGTTGTTTAAGAGTCTGGGACCTCTCCCTTCTCTCTCTTACTCCTGCTCTCGCCATGTGACACGCTGGCTCCCCTTCGCCTTCTGTCATAATTGTAAGTTCTTTGAGGCCCTCACCAGGAGCAGATCCCAGCACCATGCTTCCTATATATCCTGCAGAACCATGACCCAATTAAACCTCTTTTCCTTATAAACTACACAGTCTCAAATATTTCTTTACAGCAATGCAAACACTGACAAGCACGAATCAGCCTCATTTACTATTTATTTATTTATTTATTTATTTTTTATTTTTTATTTTTTTGAGATGGAGGCTCACTCTGTCACCAGACTGGAGTGCAGTGGCACGATCTCAGCTCACTGCAACCTTCACTTCCCGGGTTCAAGCGATTCTCCTCCCTCAGCCTCCGGAGTAGCTGGGACTACAGGTGTGTGCCACCACGCCCAGCTAATTTTTGTATTTTTAGTTGAGACAAGGTTTCACCATGTTGGCCAGGATGGTCTCAATCTCTTGACCTCATGATCTGCCTGCCTCGGCCTCCCAAAGTGCTGGGATTACAGGCATGGGCCACCCCCTGACCCTCATTTACTAAAGCATAATTTGTTCCTGGGTCTGACACAGAGTTTACCAAGAATTTATTACTATACAAAACACCATAATTTCCAACAGCAAGAAAACATAAAATATGAATAAAATTAACGAGTAACCTAAATTATTTGTTAATAATACAAAAATAAATACAAAGTTTGGGAAAAAGTTGATGTATCTTTAAGGATTAAATAGCCTAACATTTTCTAAGGTATTCCCATCCTATTCTCCCCCAAAATAAAGTTATTAAAAGCATGAATATAATGATTCCCTCATGCATTTTTACAGGTAAGAGAAGCTAATCCATATATTGGACTTTTTCAGAATTACTGTTTTTGGAAACATACTCATGCCTGTATTCATTATCTTAAATTGAGGAACTAAGAGTGAAAATAACTAAATTTAACTACCTTTTCAGAACAACAAAAATAAATAACTTCTCTAAATTACCTAAGAGAATTTTTCCATCATTTTATCTTCAGCAGTACTATCACTGTCTGAATGTTTGTGTCCCCTACCCCACCGCAAATTCATACATTGAAATTCTAACCTCAAAGGTGATAGTATTAGAAGGGGCGGTACTAAAAGGGGTGACTGGATCATGAGGGACACTAATCCCCATTCATGAGGGATTAGTGTCCTTATAAAGGAGGCCCAAGAAGACCCCTAGGCCTTTCAGCCACGTGAGGACACAGAGAGAAACTGCCATCTATGAACCAGAAAGCAGGCCTTCCTCAAACACCAAAGAAGCTAGTATCTTGATCTTGGATTTCCCAGCCTCCAGAACTGTGGGAAATAGATTTCCGTTGTTAATAAGCCACCCAGTCTCTGGTATTTTTGTTATAGCAGCCCAGACAGACTAAAACAAGTATCAGGAAATGACTTTCCTTCAGTCTGAATGCCTCCTGCGTGCAGGATAGGCTCTGGGATACAAAGATGACTAAGCTTTGACCCTTGCCCTTGAAGAACTTAATCCAGTCTTCCTTAAAGACACTTGTAACATGAACTTTTCTATTTCAGGTTGGAAGTGTAAGAACAAGAGTAAAAAATACAGAAAGAAAAAAGCAGGAACTAAAAGACTACAAGCTGTGAAATAACCTGTGGCCAACCACTGAGGTAATGAGACACTGCTCGCTTTTCTGAATTATCTGACATGCAAAGATCTGTGACATTTAAAGAACTCTAAGTAGTGGTACCTTCAGAGATGACATTTTAATCACTGTTTAACAAGCCTAAAGGGCAGAAGGGTTGAGGAGTTAAACTGCGATTGCATAACTTTTAAACATGTTATTTTAAAGTGTTAGAATTTAAACGTGAAGATATCTAAAAAATCCTAATAACTCCAGTTCACATAGGCTTTCTGAAGTGCTTTAAAAATGACTAGCTAACAAAAAATGAAGGGGGAGTTCAATGCCCACCCATAATAAAGACCGAAAGCTTAGTAACCACTCCTATTTATTGGGCCCTTACTATGACTCAGAAATTGTTTTTAGTGCTCTCTACACAATAACTCATTTAATCACAGCAATCCTTCCAGACAGAAATTACTATTCCAGCTCTACAGATAAGGAAACTGAGGTGTAGAGAAGTTAAGGAACTAATTTTACAATATACATCTAATGTGCAGGGGATTTTTAAGCCAGGCAATCTCACTCCAAAATCTATAATGATCTTCCCAAAAATATATAGCCCTGACTGCTTCTTGGTACTGCCTAAGAACAGAATGCACTAAATAAAAATTTTAACAAATATGGAGACAATTTTTTTTTTTTTTTGAGAGGCAGTCTCACTCTGTCTCCCAGGCTGGAGTGCAATGGCACGATCTCAGCTCACTGCAACCTCCATCTCCCAGGTTCAAGTGATCCTCCTGTCTCAGCCTCCTGAGTAGCTGGGATTACAGGTGCCCACCACCATGCCCAGCTTATTTTTGTATTTTGGTATTTGGGGGGAATAGAGATGGGGTTTCACCATGTTGGCCAGGCTGGTCTCAAACTCCTGACCTCAGGTGATCCGCCCCACCTTGGCCTCCCAAAGTGTTGGGATTACAGGCGTGAGCCACTGCACTCAGACAGAAGTATGGAATTCAATGAAAATGTAAAAGGAGGCACATTAGAAAAACTGCTTTGTTGGATAAAATAAGAGGATATAGCCTTCTCTGAATATAGCTGCTCAGGCGTGGTGCGAGAGTGAACGGCTGTTATTCAAAAGAAAACCAACAACTAAAAAACTACAACAAAATTTACTTTAAATTCATGGAACACTGGACCCGTTGTTTTAGATATAACCCCATATCTGAACAGTATACACATTCTTATAAACCTTCATCTAAAATGTTTGAACTGGTGCCATCACCAGCAACCCTATGAAAGCAAGTCTATCATAAATAAGCAATGAAAGGGAGACTAGAATTTCAACTGATTTCTACAAGTAGGAAAATGAAGTCATTGCCCACAATTAATCACGCCATCTATTTAGGGGGTAAAAAAAATCAGCAAAGCTGTGTATACAACTAGATGATGATGATAATAATAATGACACAATGGATTATCCTCACAATCCTATCAGATAGGTACTATCATTGTTCCCATTTTAAGAGAGGAAACTGGGGCTAACAGGTTAAGCATTAGCTACCAAATGACCAGGGATTCACACTACAGAGCTGTACTCTGAGAACTAAGCACCAATTCATCTTAAGTCTGATGACACAACATTGGGTGACAGTTTTATCTAAGGGTTTAACATTCCGTTCTTATGTAAATATAAGAATAAACATAAAAATCAAGATAACTGAGACAGGAAGAAGGAGAAAGGCAGGAAGCAGCATATACCCTGAGTACCTCCCTTGAGAGGGACTTAAAACCTCCTAGGAAAGCAACATAGTTTGGTATTGATGTAACCCAGCCTCATGACATTACACAATCCCAGCAAGATGACAGTTGCACGTACAATCACAGCCTTTGCTCTCATTCCTTCCATAACCTGGACTTTCTGCTCTGGGCCCATCAGTATTTTCCGGCCCTGGTGGAAACCACCTGCTGGTAAACTTCCAGTTACTCAGCAGCAAGCTGCTCTCTGTAAAAGGGTTTCTCAGGTCAGCGTATGGAATGTCTATTTGTAACAAATAGCTGTGCATCAGTCCATGTTGAGAGGAATTGCTAACTTGTCATGTGCAAAATAAAGCCCCCAAACATTTCAGAGATCAAGAGTACTCTACAAAGCTGAAAGTAATTTTTCTTCAATCTTTCTCCAAATTTCATGTAAATCCAATCATGGAAAATGGAAAAATCTTCTAATAAAGCAAATATATATACACACACACATAAATATATATTTGTAGTACAGACACACACAGGTAAAAGACTGATTGGTCTTGAAGCTAACATTTAAGTATCATAAGGTAAGCTGGAAAGTTGGTAGAGTAATTCAAATTTTCCTAGAAATTCAGACTCTCTTGGCTTAGAGCCTCCTGGGAGGACTAACTCTCACCATATACAGCTTTGGATCAATCAGAAAGAAAGATGGCCATGACATTGGGGCTAGCCTTGGCAAATGACTTGCTATTTTCAATTCTAGAAGATTTTTCAATTGAGGCCTAAGTGTTCACAATAACATTTCAGCTTGTTAGCAATCCCTCACAAATCCACCAAATACTAAAGAAATGGGTTTCGGCCAGGCACACTGGCTCATGCCTATAATCCCAGCAATTTGGGAGGCCGAGGTGGGAAGATCACTTGAGCTCAGGAGGTCGAGGCTGCAACGAGCTATGATCTGATCGTGCCACTGCACTTCAGCCTGGGTGACAGAGCAAGTCTGTCTCAGAGCCAGGTCTTTCTTTCTGAGACAGGATACCCTGTCTCAAAAGAAAAAAAAAAAAAGAAATGGTTTTCAAGGCAGTTTCTTATGTAGAAAACAAGCTCCTAAAATCCTAATCTTGTAATAGGAAGAAACATTTCCATTTATAATACAGACATTTTACAAATAGTCAAAAGCAATTCATACAATATAATAAAAGTTGGCAAAGATTTAGAATTTAATGCATTCATGTTACAATAATTTTACTTTCAAATCACCCAAATATTTTTTATCAAAAAACTGGTTGCAAATTTCAGCCAAGACAGAGATTCACTACAATCTTTGAAAACAGGCTTCATTTGCAACAGGTCCTCTTCCTGGGTTTTAAGCCAGTAAAACAGGAATTTCTCATTTATGTGCAAAGTATGTATTAAAGGGAGAGACCATATCCATGCTTTGCTTTTGAAGTTTTAGTCTACCTCAGTTTGCAAAACCAAGCTATGACACCATTCTTGTCATTTCACACTAAACAAAGCAAGAGACAACCCAAATTCCCTAGGACCTGTCATAAAATTCTTAGAAAGAATGACAGGTCAGTGTTTTAATGTGCCAAACAAGTCTAATAAATGCACTTAAAGTATCATATAAGGAAAAAAAAGTAACATTAAGGTCTCAAAAGTATCACATAAGGAAAAAAAAGTAACATTAAGGTCCCTGTGACATTCTGGATGCTGACTCATACATGGAGGGGCGGGGGATGGGAGACAAATGAGGAAATTCAGAAATGGTGAACAGCTCTCAATGGTGTCATTCACAGAGCCACTGGGCAGAGCGTGGTGTTCATCAATGATACAGTTCCCACACTCACTGAGGCAGGGGAAGAATTAGACACAGAGCTGAAGAAGTCTTACGGAGAACAAGCAAGAGCAGAAAAAGTTTCACATTCGAATAGCTTCAAAGCTACAGCCATCTCATAGTAGTGCCCTCTTAGAATTCCCCTCTGCACGCATTCTGTTGTCATTTAGTCATTTCAAGGTCTCTATTCACTTAACATAAGTTAGTAGATTAACTGCTATGGTAAAAGATTCCTAAATTATTTTGGACAAAAACCATTAGCAATTAAGTATCTTTAAATATTACTGTTTACTAAAATAATGTTGCTTCCTAAGAATTTTACTTTAATCAGTATTTTTTATCACCATCACACTCACCTATTTTCTTTAGCCCCACAATTTATATATAATAGTCTTAAATAAAAAATTACAGTATTAATGTAGGGTCATTATAAAAGTTCTTTAGAATTTAAACATATTTCTCTAAAGGAAACTCATTAACTTCAATTATCAATGCAATCTAGTATTTCAAAGTTCTTCTATCGAGATTTAGAGACTGCTATAAGCACGTAACTAAACATCTTTAAACTGCCATCAGAAGAGTAAAATTTAAAAGAAAAATCATTATGCTTGAATGTAATGCCAGAGCCAGCAGGAATCCAGTCAGTAATTATTCTCAAGCTGTGTGGCTGGGGAGCAGGGTGAAGATACACTGTTTCCTGTCACAACTAAACTCACATCTAATTCAAGAGCTAAGGAAAGGTTTATGCATATAACCAGACTGTGTAGTGCTACCTCTACCTGCTCCTCCAGAATTCAGGGAAAAGTCAGGCAGTGGTCTGGAAGAGCTCTTGGAAGAGACAGGCCTAAAGTCTTAAAGGAAGCATGATGTTTGTTTTGGCTGGAGGATTTTACAGGGAGCAGATAAAAAGATGGCATGTGTAGACAGGAAGGAAGGCTGCACTGCCAGCACCTCAGCCCAGACACAGATATGAAAATAATGGGAGAGACCCAAGTGTGCCCTCTATTAATTCCTGAACTGAAGCAAAGGCAAAATTCATACTGATTGCTAAGATTCTTTTTTCCTAACAATTAGCTCTTTATACACTTTGATCCGGCCAAGAGAAAATAAATCTTTTGTCTAGGATGCCATAGGTATAGGCTGACCCCAAGTGAGAATAAACTATGACCTTTTTTGGCCTCTTCAAGACCTATGATTCATGTTTCATGGGAAATATTGAGAAATATTCCATTAGAAATGAATCTGCGTTCACAGCATATTGTATGCTTCCTGTGTTTTCTTCCTTATCACCAAGGACATTCCCATAAAAACACATTTTTTTTTCTTTTTTAATAGACAGGGCCTCAGGATAGAGTGCAGTGGTGCAACCATAGCTCACTGCAGCCTCAAACTCCTGCGCTCAAGCGATCCTCCCACCTCAGCCTTCTGAGCAGCTGGGACTACAGGCATGCACCGCCACACCTGACTAATTTTTTCTTTTTTTGGTAGAGATGGGTCTCACTATGTTGCCCAGGCTAGTCTTTAACTCCTGGCCTCAAGCAATCTTCTGCCTTGGCCTCCCAAAGTGCTGGGATTATAGGTGTGAGCTTCCCCACTCAGCCCATATTCTTCTGTAATAATTTGCTTTCAACTTCCAAGCTGCCTTTTAATGAGATCACAATGAGCTTCTGAGGTCTTTCTAGTGGTGTCATAAATGCCCTATAGATAAAATTATCAGGCTAATAAATTCAGTTACAAGTAAAGAGGACTGACCTCATACAATGTGATTTCAAAGTTTCCAGGAAGGCCCAGCAACCAACTCCACTCCCTACCTGAAATCCCCACAAAGCAGTCCCTAATCTGAGGGCTGGTGTTAAAATAGCAAAGTTATTAGGCTGACAGTTTCAACCATGGCACAATCAATGGGTATGACTTCAAAATTTCCAAGAAGGCCACCACTACCCATCACCTTCCCCTCAATTTAAAAAAACACCGGCCGGGTGTGGTGGCTCATGCCTGTAATCCCAGCACTTTGGGAGGCTGAGGCGGCCAGATCATGAGGTCAGGAGATCGAGACCATCCTGGTTAACACAGTGAAATCCTGTCTCTGCTAAAAATACAAAAAATTAGCCAGGTATGGTGGCGTGTGCCTGTAGTCCCAGCTACTCAGGAGGCTTAGGCAGGAGAATCACTTGAACCCGGGAGGCGGTGGTTGCAGTGAGCCCAGATTGTGCCACTGCACTCCAGCCTAGGTGACAGAGTGAGACTCCATCTCAAAACAAAAAACAAACAAAACAAAACAAAACCACTCCCACCTGTTGGCCAGTGTTCAAAGAACATAAGTAGAGTTTCGATCTCTTAAATCCCTAACAAAATACAAATATTTCTTTCAGAAATTTCCATTACAATGTGACCATTTTCAGATTCCTTCCTAATAGGTTTTTAAATGACAAAGAACTGCCTCCCACTGTACCTACAGTCCTCTCCTATTGTCCTGGAGCTGGAGCCCTCCCTGGCCCCAATCAACAACAGCTGGAGCTGGAAGCCCCACCTGGAAGCTGAGCCACCCCAAATCTGAACCCAAACCTGATTTTGGGCAGAAATAATTTAATGAGTTCTAAACCAATACTCCCTGCATCACACTGTCTGCTAGTCACTGCTCAACCAGTATATCTCACTTCGTTAACAAAGTGCTTGCCCCTAGCTTATTCCCAAGGCTCAGTCTCCACCAACCACTTTTGTTCTGCAAACCATCTGTCTCATTCTGGGTATCTAAGTACTCATCCTGTTATCCAGCTCAGAATCCTGTTACTCCAGGAACAGGAACTTAACCTTGCTCTTGTCAAGAGAATGGAGTCCTCCCTGACATAAAAGGCACAGAACAAGGAACTCAGGGCATCAGACATACCAGGGAAGAAAACTCGACTCTGCCTCTTTCTAGCTATGTGACTTTTTGACAGGCCTCAGCTTCCTTATGTGTAACTACAAACTCACTAAAGGAAAGAATGCATAGCACAGCCTGAGATGAATAAATGTTAGCAATGGTAGAGATGACGTTAATCACTGAGACTGTGAGGATGACATAGCAACTTGTGTTGGAATTTACAAATACACTGCCTATTGCCACATCTTATGTTGCTATATTCTACCCAACTGGAGTGAAGCATTCACGCACTCATACTGGAACTCATATAAAGGGTTTCTTGTTTTTTGCCTGAGTGACTGCCTTTTATACATTAGTGGCAGTCAATGAGTCTGAACTTGGGGTTCAGCCTGCTGGGCTGACTTTCCTTCCAGTTTCTGCGGTTCATCCTATTGCCCCAGTGCTTCTGAAACCCTAGCAAAGCACCTGGATCCAGGTCCTAGTCCTCATTCCATCCTGTGCCATTTCAATTAATTTGGCCAGGTACCACCACTCCCCAAAATGAAGATAACCATAGTATCTGAGACTTCAGAAGAGAACAAAGAATAGGAAGCCTGGAGGGAGCCAAAGATAAATGGCTCCACAATTCTGTTTTGGTCAAAGGCATTTTTCAAATCACTGGAAGGAGTGTTAGTGTCACTTATCTCCAAGTATCATCATGAATAAATACAAAGCTCCCTTTGTGAAGACAGCAATATACTTGCAACATTTCCTGCAAAGTGCACCAGTTATAATATGGATTAAAAAAAAAAAAAGTGGGGGAGCGGCCAACTCAGTGAAATTACATACATATATACACAAACACTACATACACACACACACACACATACACACACTCCTTTGACACCAAAAAGTAAACTTAGGTGGAATGAAAGAGATTTTATGCATGTTCATCCACTAAGTGATTTGCTTTTACAGATTCTACTATTACACACACTCAGTTGTAGAGGGACATTATGTACTAGCCAATTAATGGGGTGCCAATGTTACCATAACCAGAGGCTTAATTGCTTTCTCACTGAACTGAAAACCACAGCTTCATCCCATATAGGTGACTTTCATCTAGTTTTTCTAGTGTGATTTTTTTTTTTTTTTTAAAGATACAGGGTTGTAGGATTCTGAGGTTTTAATTGTTCACAGTATCCGTTTATTATAGTACTACAAACAGGTGAAAGACTCTATAGTCCATACTATTTTAAAATATTTCTTCTCTTCCTTGACATGAAGTTTCCCCATATTGTTCATCGACTAAGACTAGGTTTTGATTTTAAATGATTTAGAATTCCAAAGATCAATTTCTGGGACACAACAGAGAAATGCAGAGTAGAAATCATTAATAAAAGTGATTAAATAATTTCATATTAACTTCAATTAAAACTCATTAGCCTTGAATCTTTAAAAATATACTCATTTCTCAAGAAATATTTTCTAAGTTTTTGTTCTTATAGATACAAAAAAAAAGTACAAAGCAACATGCTCTACTATTATGCAAGGCAAAAAAAAAACAACAACAACAACAACAAAAAACCAACTGTTTCTATACAGCTTATTATGGGAAACTGAAACTAAAGGCATTTCCCCTAGTTTGTTTGTATATTGGTAAGCAAGTTCAGGTATTAATAATAAAACCTCAGATTAGATTCCAGTTCAATTAATAACCTAATACTGATCTCAATTGCAAGCCATTTACCATTTGCCCCATAATCCCAATCACTGTCAAGAGCTATCATAAACAGTGCCTTTTAAGACTACAGTGTTTACCAGCTAACATCAGATCTAGGTTGATGTTCCTACACAGAACTCCATATGGATCAAAGTACCTACGTCATTTATTTCCAAGTGAACTATACAGAAGAGGCATTAGTATACACACTAGAAGTGTGCTAGGAGCTGTAATAAAAGAACTACACCCAGAAGCCTTACCTACACCTGGAACTTTAGATGACAAGATTCTGAACTCTGAGCTAATCCTATAATGGGATAAGACTTTTGGAGATCTTGGGAGGGGGCATTTTGCATTTGGAAGGAACATGAATCATCGGGGGCCAAAGAGTAGACTGTGTTGGGCAGCCTCTGAGATGGCCCCCAATGACCTGCCTCTTGGTATTCACACCCTTTCATAATTTCTTCTCTTGAGTCTGGGCTGGACCTACTAGCTCCCTCTTGCCCTCTAGTTATTGGCTCTGAAGCCAGCTGCCATAACATAAGCCCCCTCTGCTTCTCCATGGAGAGGCCCACTTAACAACTAACTGTAGAAAACTTCCTACCCATTAGCCTCCTGGTGAGTTAATAAATGTTGTTATAAGCCACCAAATTTTGGAGTAATTTGTTACTTAGTAATAACTAACCAACAGACACCCAATACAGATTTTACCACTAAAAATGTCCTTTGGATAACATCATAATATATATTTGAGACCATGCAACAGAAAAAAAAAGAAAACGAATATCCAAGATACACTTTACTTCTAGAAAATTACATGCAGACACACATAGAAAAACATTACTTCCTTCAAATAAAGAAAAAATCTTTGATTAGAATATTTACCAAAAATGTCCTTACCTTGAATGCACTGAAGTGTTCCATCCTCTGCTCTTATTGTGAAAGTCTCACCTGGATTAACTTGAACGAGAATAACCTGCCAAAACAACACATTAATTTCAGTTTAATACTGGAACCTCTGGGATTTGTCAAGTGTTATTACCTAAATTTATATACTAGACAGGAAGCATGTGGCATAAAATCTTTTATAAACACAAAACTTGGAGTAGAAGGTCTTAATTGAGGGTATGGGGGTAGGAGTACATGCATTCAAATTTAGCTAAATGAATTCTCCTGTGTTGCTTAGGATGCTATCTAACTTTAAAAACTCCATTTGAAGAAAACTTTTCTTTGAAAAGCACAATTCCCTTTTCGCTTTCACAAATTTAGAAACTACGATTACAGAAGAAAAAAGACCAGAAACCATACTTACAGAAAAAAGCTGCATCTAACAATGAGGTTTTGACCTAACAGTTTTGCATACTGTTCCCAAGTGTCTGTTACTGATCTGGTTATATGATTCTATTGTGTGACAACAAAAAAATATTTACAAGAAAAATTTTTGTAAAAAGAATTATCTGTGTACAGGATCTTAAGACAATAATGAACAGTATTAAATAAATATTATAAATAGGCCCCACCAAATACCCAAATGTTTAAAGTCAATGTTTTACTTATATGAACATAAATATTTAATATTAGACAACTTCCAAGACTAGATCATGAGTGGTAATAGCAAAGTACGTTCTGTCAACAGCCTCATAGTTTTATTAATAGTTCTAATCAAAGGATAATCAAAGGAAAAAATCACTAATTGATATCCAAATACAAGTTAAAAGACATAATACAAACTTAAAAAACTATAGTGAGGCTGGGCACGGTGGCTCACGCCTGTAATCGCAGCACTTTGGGAGGCTGAGGCAGGTGGATCACTTGAGGTCAGGAGTTCAAGACCGACCTGGGTGAAACCCGGTCTCTACTAAAAATAGAAAAATTAACCAGGCGTGGTGGCAGGTGTCTATCATCCCAGCTACTTGGGAGGCTGAGAAAGGAAAATGGCTTGAACCCAGGAGGCGGAGGTTGTGGCAAGCCTAGATCACACCACTGCACTACTGCACTCTAGCCTAGGTGACAGAGCAAGACTCCATCTCAAAAACAACAACTACCACCACAAAAACTATAGTTAAAAACCACCATGTACAAGGCTAACACTATTTAAAAAATCACCATATAATTTCTAGAAATTGACCGGATGTCAGTGTCACATTCATCCTACAGTTATTGGAACAAGCCCTGTTCCTCCCTGGCTTGAAACTGTCAAGCATACTGTTCCCTCTGTCTGTGATGCTCTTCCTGTACTCCTTCATCTTAGCTTACCACCTATCTTCCTCCATCCTCAACCAACGTCTATTCATCCTTCTCAGCTTGTGATACAGTGTTTGACTCTCAGGACAGGTCAGGTCCCCCACTATGTGTTCTAAATCAAACAAAAATACCCGCTCTACTACTTCTTCCTAGAATTTACAACTGCAATTAATAAACTAAGCAATTATGTTAGTGTCTGCCTCTCCTTCTTTAATCTAGGCACGATAAGGATAACATCCAGCTATCTAGCCCCATGCCTGGCATAGAATAAGTTATGTACTCAATAACTACTTTCACTGAATGAATGAAAGTCATAAAACATTTAAAAAAACTATTGCAAATAATTATCTTAGCTTAGAAATTAAGCTTTCATAAGATGCAATTTAAAAGTCAACTTTATTTACTGTATACACTATAATTTGTCTGTTTTGTAAAACTATTGAAATCAAAGCCATTTCATCTTTAAATACTCACTCTTTAATATCCATGTATTTTGCCTCTTCTAATAATTCATCCAGATGATACTGCTGGAATACTAAAATTTTTTAAATCAGAAAATACATTACCTGGAAAAAACAGGATCATTCAGGGAAACTCAGACTAAGCTTCACCCCTGGTGCTTCTCATTATCTTGAATTATGACAGTTATTTCAAGGCAATTCATTTTTCCTATATAATAACTGTAGATAATCTTTGAGTTTTCGGTATTTAAATTATCACCAATGTAAGCACACTGTACTGTTTCAAAAACTCAAAAGGAAATTCCTTCAAGACCTCTAGAATGATTAAAATATTTGTTCTTTTTTTTTTTTTTTTTGAGACGGAGTTTCGCTCTTGTTGCCCAGGATGGAGTGCAATGGTGCGATCTCGGATCACTGCAACCTCCGCCTCCCAGGTTCAAGCAATTCTCCTGCCTCAGCCTCCCCAGTAGCTGGGATTACAGGCCTGCACCATCACGCCTGGCTAATTTTGTATTTTTAGTAGAGACAGGGTTTCTCCATGTTGAGGCTGGTCTCGAACTCCTGACCTCAGGTGATCCGCCCGTCTGGGCCTCCCAAAGTGCTGGGATTACAGGCGTGAGCCACCGCGCCTGGCCAAATATTTGTTTTCTTGAAAAGGAGCTTTTAAAGTCATTTCTTTAACATGAAAATCATTTATTTTTACCTAAATATACAATATAAAAACTACAATGGAAGAAAACAACACTTCAATACAGACAATTATCCCTGTCTTTTTAAAGGTCCTTAGATCAAGTCTAGCATCACTGTAATAAAGCAAAAACCATTTGCTTTGTGTTTAAAGCTCTAGGGAGAGAACTGTAATATATGCCCATGGAATTAATTAGTTGGGGGAGGGGGGAACCAATGGATGCCAAGACTCTATGTCCTAGATTTTCTCTGACAATCCCAAATTCATATACTCTCTTCTACCACGCTCATAATTGTCAGACAATGTGCCCTGAATACCGGTTCAGAAAATACAATTCACCAGTATTACGGAAAGTCCCAGGCAAGAAAACGGATTTCTGACATGTCCGGACTGTCGTCACGTTATCTGCTTATCATATTGCACAAAAAGTGTCTGTAACAGTTCCTCAGCGGTCACTGACACCAGGCCAAACTTCAAAGAACGACACAGAGGCATCCAGCCTCTAAGGTCCACTTATGCCTTCCCCCCCTGCTTACTCAGTTCAATTCCTGACCCCGATCCCACTTCTTCAGGGAGAAAGATGATAGGTAACGGGCTTTTAAGCATCTGACGAAAATACCTCCCTTCAAATGTTTAGTTCATGTAATTTTCACTGCTGCTGAGTAGCCATAGCAACCAGATTATAATCTACCAAGTTACCTCAGAAACCAGGCAAGTCTCCTGTGTCCCAATATCAATTTTTCTCAGTAGAGCAGAAGTCATTATTTAAACAAACTGTATTCATCTTGGCACTGAGGTATTTTAAAAGAAAGCATTTTATTATACTAAGGGAGGCTGACCACCTAGCTGTTTTCATTGTCAATAAAGCAGAGATAAAAATAAGTTTGACACACACCAGCCCAATGACCGACCGGTCCTGACAGCAGACATGAATGAGCTGGCGGCAGAAGGTCTTGCATCACGCAGCCCCCGAGGAGCATGAGTCACAACCTGGCCAACTCCCCGCACTTAACCTTTCCTATCATACAAGTTGGGCAATGTCTCTCTCTCCCCCTCCCTCCCTCCCTCTCCCCAGCCACAAAGCAGAAATATAATAACTGCTACAAGTCTTCCTTAATACAAAATGCGAAACAGAACATCGCTGTCCAAACCACATCATTTTTTGTCTACTCACTAAGCATTTCCTACTTTTCCAAAGTCAGCATTAAATTGATTCATACTGCACCATGTCTTCAGAGGAAGAAAAAAAAGACAAAGATTTTAACTACTGATATTTTTTTTTCTCCAGAGATCTTAAGAAGAACCATGCTAATCAAATCATGGGAGCATCCTCTAAGCTACTACTGCTTCATCAGATCTGTTTCAAAACCGTTAGTGCTACATGAACCAAGAAGCTGGAAATAAACAGAAGGCAGTTTATCAAAGTTTAATGAAAAATAAGTGATCACTCTTCCAAAGTCCAGAGAAACAATAAAACAAGAGTTACAAGTAATACAATTGAGCAAACACAGCATCATGGGAATTCTTTGTCTAACAGGAGAACTGAAAGAAGGTGTAATATCTTTCCTTTACAGGTATAAATCTAAAACTAACTCTGTTTTATACTCATTAAAAGAGGAAAAGGAAGGCTACTTTTGCAATTTAAACTTTGGGTGGCTGATTAACCAGGTGCCAATATACTCCTTGAGGCAAATGTCTAATTTATGCCTCAAATAAAAAAATTACCAGTCACTCAAATAAGCAATCAGGGTAATGTATCAGTCCATCAAAAAAGCTTCTGGCCAGGTACAGCGGCTCATGCCTGTAATTCCAGTGCTTTGGGAGGCTGAGACAGGGAGAATCACTTGAGACCAGGAGTTCCAGACCAACCCAGGCAACATAGTGAGACTCCATATCTACAAAAATAATTGTAAAAATTAGCCGGACATGGTGGTGCGTTCCTGTAGTTCTAGCAACTCAGGAGGTTGAGGCAGGAGGATTGCATGAGCCCAGGAGGTCGAGGCTGTAGCAAACCGTGACGGTGCCAACTGCACTCCAGCCCGGGCAACAGAGCAAGACTGTCTCCCAAAAACAGCTCCTCCTGGGAGAACAGTACCAACTGACCAAAGGCAAAATATTACACTTGGAGCATTTTTAAGCGTTAAATCCAATCCTCAGACAATCAAGATATAAACTATACCAGAGAGGAGATCCCATTTCACTTCTAGAGTTTTTTCCACTTGCCACACTCTGTGTAGCTTGTTTTCATGTATAAATGAATACTTCTCCCTTGGAGCCCACATTTATGATTATCCAACAGGTATCTTTAAGGGGGAAAATGACACAATCTAAAAGCTGCAGAAGAGTTCCACGCAACTAAGGATTCTATCCAGGAATACCTAATAACTTTAAAAGTGACCTTTGACTACATGAGAAGAGTACTACCGCCTATTCCTCATGCTACTATTTTCTGGTCACACATACTCCCAACTCCCCACTCCCCAGCCCCACCCCCAAGATTCCCAATCTCCAAGCTCTTCCCAGGCCCCCATACCCAAACTGTTCATCCACACACAGCTTTGAGACCCCAGTCTGTGTGCCACAGACCACAGCTGACCTCAGGCAAAACTGAAAAGTAAGCAGTTATTTGTTTTTTGAGTCCCCTCTTATCTCCAAATCAGGAAAAGGGAAGTGATGGGGTGCGAATGCCAAATATTTATCTTTGTGGTAATAACACATGCAAAGAAAATGTCCTAGGATTAAAAACATAAGCAAGTAAACTAGAAAGATCCTGGAAGAAGATGTGAATGTATCCATTGCCTCATTTTGCTCACTGCCCTACCTGAAGCCTGAATCCAAAGCTGATTGAAAAATAATACACAATAACAGGAAGCCCCCAAGAGGACCTAAGCAAACACTGGGAACTCAAGGTCCAAGGGCACACATTGGTAGGTGAAGCTCCACTTGCTCAACACAACCCGTAGGATACATGGCAAATATGTTTTCCTGGGCTTTAGGACTCTTACTATTCAAAATAAGGAGCAAGAATATCCACTACTCCAAAAGTTTTAATACTGTTTTCTTCAACAAATAGAAGTTTCAAAAGCTGTATCCTCGGCCGGGTATGGTGGCTCAAGCCTATAATCCCAACACTTTGGGAAGCTGAGGCAGGTGGATCACTTGACGTCAGGAGTTTGAGACCAGCCTGACCAACATCCCGTCTCTACTAAAAATACAAAAATTAGCCAGGCGTAATGGTGGGTGCCTGTAGTCTCAGCTACTCTGGAGGCTGAGGCATGAGAATCGCTTGAAATCGGGAAGCAGCAGTTGCCACGGCACTCCAGCCTGGGCAACACAGTGAGACTGTCTCAAAATAATAAGAAATAAAAATTAAAAATAAAAATGTGCTGTTCTTTGTTTAAAAAAAAAGCTGTATCCTCAATATCACATCTGTCTGTAAGATTAATTTGGCATGATGCAGGGTACTTTATCAACTCCTTTTTTCAGGTTTTTTTCTATAATGATTAAGAAAGAGCTACTACTTATTGAATCCCTGTCATCTGCCAGGTAGCTAGTAACTAGATTTTACAAGTGGGGAAACTGAGGCTTGAAGAAGACAAGCAACTTTTCCAAGGTCACAAAACTACAAAGTGACTGGAATCCAGCCATGTCTGACCAAAATGTATATACTCGTCTAGTCCACACCACCACTTCTCCCCTCTACTAGGCGAGGTTTCACCATGTCAATTCAATACAGAGATAATTCAACAAGACTGCTAAAATAAGAGAATGCAGTTAACTGGGTCAAAGGAACATCCCCAAAGGCAGGACAAGTTCTCTTCTAGGAAATATGGGTTCCTTCCTGAAGCAGAGCCTTCTAACCCCAACTTCTTTTTCTTCAAATTCCTACCAGTGACAAGTCTCTCAGTTAAGTAAAATTACAGTCTCAAGAAAATTTTTTTTTACCAAATCTGCCATGTTTCATGCTCTCAATAAAATCTAAAACCAGCCACTTCTCACCTCTGACCAGATTTTCTCTTTGGTAAACATTTGGGCTCTCCTTAAAGGTTCACCTCCCAATGCATTCACATTCCAGTGTCTGCTCAGCTTCTGTGTGTCCCGGCAACAAGAGTGACTCCTATAGGAATCCATTCACAGAAGTTCTGAAATCTAAGCCCTTTACATCTACAAAATGGCTTGAATTACTTGGAAATGCTTCTAATTAAGATTATCATAACAAAAGCCAGCAATAAAAAGTAAGAAAGTAACACCACAGTATGTGGAAATTTCCTATTAAGGGCTCAGAAGTCCGGGAAAAGACCCTCTCCGGCTCAGTTTTCTGACCCACAAGCTGCCCTCTCAAAGCACACAGGAAGAATTAAATGCAGCCACCTTTTTATCTACTTTTAAGCAACTAGTTTGAGACGTCCACCATACAATCCAGGAAAACAGAATTTTACAGCTGGATACTTAAGACCATTACAAAGTTTAAAGAAGCTGTCCAGATTTAAGACTTCAAGGCAAACACACTAAAAATGCTCTTTTAAAATGTAATGCTTTTAAGATTTTCCTTTCTAGATTTGAGTTACTAGAGCTTTGTTAAGCAACTGTTGGAAAGCCAGGCACACTTAGATTCTTGGTCTTGGAAGAACTACAGCTTTGAGGACATACACACACTGACTTGTACACATGAACAGATTATTCCAATTCTTCCCTCATTCTGCACCAAGTCCAAATTCAAGACTGACACTAGCCTCTACAGAGAGCAAAGGAAAAATGTGACAAAGATTTTCCAGCCAGCCCCGCCCCTCCTCCCACACACCCTCAGCACATACTAGCACACAGCTGATTCCATGCGCCTGAATTCGGAGCCAGTTATGCACCATGACATCAGTGCAGTATAATGAGCCAAGTTGAAACTCCATCTGGGACAAATAATGTCCAGGCACACTGTGACTTCTTTTGTTTATATACAGTGACTAAATATGTCTTGGTGGTAAATGAACTAACTCAAGATTTATTTCCCAAGGCCTCCAAAACGATATTCTGCACCCTGAAGCAACTCCCTGCCTCCAGTTCTTTTTCCAAGGCTATGCATAAGTGATTTTTAGCAGAGCACATGATTTTTGAAACACACAATTAACATCTTCAGGAGAGTCAAAGTCCAAGCAGTCCTTCATCAATCTAAAACGAAGAAAACGAGGAACTCATGAGCAACCCGGTACGGTATCACTGCTCATAGTAAAACTCTGCGTGACATTTAATTCTGTATTCCCCTTAGAAAACAGGAAAAGTAGAAGCGAGAGATTTAAGAAATACCTGTGAAGCGAAGTGGCCATTTTCTTTCCTTTTGAAGGATAAACTTTGTTTCTTTTATTCTGGCATTACTCTGTAAATTCAGAATGAAAAACCACCTAATATGTTCAAATCTTAAAAGGTTTTAAATTTCTTTAGTCTCAAAGCTGCCTCTAGGGTGATGCAATTTTTTAATGGAAATGAAGGATGGGGTTTGGGAAGAAAAGGCAGGCAAAAGGCCCTCTCCTAACTCCAGGGTGAGACTCCCACGGGGGAGGAACCTCTACTACCTCTACTATCTCTACCTACTACTACTGTCTACTACCGTTTTCTGGCCACCACCATCTCTCAGCAACTGCTGACCCGGGAGGGAGCAGCCCTCCTATTGGCTATCTCAAGAAAAGAACCATTCCCTAAGGAAAAAAAAGGGAGACGCTGCTGTGACCCGGACTGGGGCTTCGGAAGATTTCACTCCCAGCTCCTTTTGCAAACACGAGCCTGACCTCCAGGCCTTCCGACACTACCACTGCTGCTTAGCCCTCAATCTTCAGAAGCTGGGGAGCCAGAGGCACTGCCACCTTCTGGAGTTAATGTGGAGATCATGTAAGATAACGAGGAATGGCCTCTATAAAGTTTACAATTTACTACTGTGCAAAAACCAAGTCCCATCTCTCTCCCCAGCTGTTTACCTGAACAAGACTAAGAGAGGTGAGTCCAAGCCAGGCAGCTCCACCTTTCCCAGAAGGTAGGATCTGAGTTTTGGAAGAGGAGATAAGTGGGTTCAAATCCCAGCTCTGTGATTTGCCAGTTGCAAGTACGTAACCTTTCTCGCCTCGGGTTGTCTATAAAGATGATTGCCGCCTTACAGGGTGTGTAATTACTGGATGAAATAATGTGTATAAGGGCTCAGCAACAGCCCCAGCACCTCGTAAGCCCTCCCCAATGGTCACTAATCCTTCCCTCCACCTCAGCAGGAAGAAGGAGATAAAAATATCCATTAAAAGTCACTGTTTCCAACAATTTTAACTTAGTGTCCATAGATAACCACTCAAGTAAAAGTTGAGATTGGGTTGAGACTAAAAGCATTCTAGTGATCAGCAGGCTTCCAAAGTAGCACTTAAGTTTGAGGTAAATGCCAAAAATTAACACTTAGCATTCTTTCAAAGTCCTAACTCTGACCTTCTGTACAGTTTTTAGATTGCTAAGGTATGGAAATCTCTGGAAGAGTCAACCTTACAGCATCTTTTGTCCTACATTTCCCTCTAGGTTTAAGAATAATTGTTAGAAAATGAGTCACTGTCCCCCCTCCAAAGACAGCACTCACACCTGGTATGACAACTATCTTTCCGCCTTGTTAATGGACACTCTTTAAAGTTCCAAGATTGGCCCAGGCATGGTGGCTCATGCTCGAAATCCCAGCACTTTGGGAGGCCAAGGCGGGCAGATCACTTGAGGCTGGGACTTCGAGACCAGACTGGCCAATGTGGTGAAACCTCGTCTCTACTAAAAATTTAAAAATTCGCTGGGTGTGGCAGTGGGTGCCTGTAATCCCAGCTACTTGGGAGGCTCAGGCAGGAGAACTGCTTGAACCAGGGAGGCAGAGGTTGCAGTGAGCTGAGATCGCGCCATTGCACTCCAGCCTGGGCAACAGAGCAAGACTTCATCTAGAGAGAGAAAAAAAAAGTTCCAAGTGTGCAGAAGTAGTCAATAAAAAGTAGGAGAACTCTCATCCCGAGTAAACCACTTTAAAAATGAGAAAGCAAGAGACTGTGGGAAGTAAGCTGGATGTGGACATCAATCTATGAAAGGATAATGTCTCCTAACACCCAACTCCACCATCGATTCCCTGTGTCCTGAAAACACAGATATTATTCATATAGATAAACCTAGTATCTGATTTCCTATCACAAACCCTATGAGAAAAATATGGATGCCATTCATTTGTAATTCATATTAATATTTTATTGTAGTTTTACATTCAGTCATAACTAAAGTCATCAAGCAAATTATAAAGAAATAGCCATTCTATATAGACGGTTTCCATGTGACCTTTTTGCCAAGGTGAGAAGAGTTTAAATGGGTTCTAAACACATCCATTCTGGCAATATAAAACAAAAATTAAAAATTAGCTGCATTACTGTGGCCTATTTAACTACCAAACAACATCATTAATTAAAGCACATCCTTCTGTATGTCATAGCTTCTCCCTTGAACTAGAATGACAACTCAACACTCCAATATAAAGACCAAAGAAACTTCTGAGACAGTAACATGCTCAGTGATTAATGTTTCTAACTACTGCTTAGAAAACACAAAAACATTTTACTGTATTCCAGCCTGGGTGACAAGATGAGACCCCAAATCAAAAAAAAAAAAAAAATTATCAACTTCTGATTGCATGACTATAACAACAACAAAAAAAGGTTTGGTTAAGGCCTGGCACAGAGGGTCACACCTGTGTAATCTCACATTTTGGGAGGTCTAGGCAGGACGACGGCTTGAAACCAGGAGTTTGAGACCAGCTTGGGCAATATAAGGGGACTGTCTCTACAAAAAATAAAAATAAGTAGCCAGGCCATGCTGGTGCATGCCTATAGTCCCAGCTACTCAGGAGGCTGAGGCGGGAGGATAGCTTGAGCCCAGAAGGTTGAGGCTGCAGTTAGCTGGGACTGTATCACTGTACTACAGCCTGGGGAACAGAGTGAGTCTCAAAAACAAAACACATTAATGACCCTTCCTGAAAATTAAAAGTCATGTAATATAATTGGTCAATAACACAAGTCCATTTCCCTTCAAATCTAAGGTGTGGCTAACAAGAACTGATTTGCATTTTTTTAAACAACAGAAATGGAACTTTAGTAACAAGTTTACTGATACACTTTCTAGTCAACCTGCACCCAAAACTAGACCACATTACCTCTGGATCTTTGCTGTCTCCACTTAACTGCCCAATTATTTGCAAAGCAGAAGCCCTTGGAAGGGTAATTTGCTAAATGCAGACTGTCCATTTTATTCAAATGCTTGTCTACTATGCTGCAAGGAGCAAGGAAGGGGCAGGAAAGAGAGGACCCAGGAAGGGAGGGCCAAATTATTCTTGTTAATCAAAGTGCTGAACACATCTGCTGCTCAGGTAAAACACATTCCCTCTCAACAGATGATCTGATCTGATGGTCACCTGTTAAGGAAAAAGGCCCAGGGCAGGGAAGAAATACCAATGTAGGCATTAACACTAAAGCAGCACATGTATAATGTTTCTTCTGGGGACCCACCATGTCTAGCTTCAAGTTATTGTAACATTAAAGCTGACCAGAAAATGACGAAGAGGCACCTAGTTCTGGCCAATGCCAATTTAAATGAGGGAACAAATATAATCTAAAGGCAGCTAAATCCAAGATTACCTAGATAAAACACTACAGCACTTCAGCAACTGGCTCCTTGGCAGGCTGTTTATTTTTGCATTTGGAAATGTAGGAGAGAGAAAAAAAAAAGAACGAGAATGAGTATCTGCATTTGGAACTTGGAGATTAACGTTACGAATTTTACGCAGCTTGCTTACTACTGTCATGTTTGGAGTGTAACACATATATTTTATATAGTCATATGTTTAAATCAATCATTTGGACTAAAAAAGAAAAGAGTCTGCCTACATGAAAACGATTATGTGCAAACATATTCTGGATGCAGAAGTGTCTCGTTTTAACACATTCTGGATGCAGAAGTGTCTCATCTTTTCTTCCTGTGTTTATATACTACTGTTACTGTACCATGAGATACATCAGTAGCTATTACATCACATTCAACATGACAAATACACATTTTC
Organism: Pongo pygmaeus; assembly: GCF_028885625.2. Lineage (NCBI taxonomy): Eukaryota > Metazoa > Chordata > Mammalia > Primates > Hominidae > Pongo > Pongo pygmaeus. The sequence goes on along the minus strand of NC_085930.1, from coordinate 181,248,893 downwards.
AAAACAAGAAAAGGAGAAATCAGAGTTTGGAAATCTATCCAATTTAATCTTATGTCTTTAAAAGTTAATATGGAAATGCTTTATGGCCGGGCATAGTGGCTCACACCTGAAATCCCAGCACTTTGGGAAGCCATGGCAGGAGGATCCTCTGAGCCCAGGAGTTCAAGACCAGCCTGTGCAACATAAGGAGACCCTGTCTCGAATACATACATACATATATAAATGCTTTAAATAAAAATTCCTCATCTAGGTAATACCAGGAAAAGTTTACCCTTAAAAAAAAAAAAACTCTTTCAATAAATACTTAAAGACTCAATTCTTGGAAACTGTAAAAAAGAATATAAACACAAGTATTTGCATCTCTGCGCTTGGACTGCTTTTACCTTGCATCTGTGTTTAATGTCTCCTGACTAGACTGTAAACAGTAAAACTAAGGAATAGGATTGTTTCTTTTGGCCTTTCTATGCTTTAGTGAATGTTCCAAGTGGCACTTATTGGGGGCCTCAAATCCTAAAAACTAAAAGCCAAAAAACAAAACAAAACAAAAAAACCCACATGGGTCCTAACATGTAAGAGGTAAAGTTGAAATCCTTCTACAGAGCTACATGAACCAGCGCCCAGCCTAATTCATTTTACAAGTCATGGGGCAAGTAGATAACTAAAAGATTTTAAAACACATTATCAGTTTGATACACAATGCATATGCCTGAAAAAATCTTGATCATTTTTCTGTATTTAAAATATGATATGCATGAGCACAAGATGCAATTTAAAGTTTAAAAAGTTAACAATTTCCAGATTCCAAACCGGGATGACCACAGAGTTCAGGCAGGCTTGGAAACTAAGTGAAGTGGACGGAGCAGGCACTGAAGAGGACATTCCCCATCAACAGCAAATGGCTGCAACTTCTGTGCCAACTTTGCCAAGTAGGAAGGACCAGCCCAGTGTTATCACATCTTCTGGGTTTTTTTTTTCTTTTTTTTGAGACAGAGTTTTGCTCTTGTTACCCAGGCTGGAGTGCAATGGCACAATCTCGGCTCACTGCAACCTCCGCCTCCTGGGTTCAAGTGATTCTCCTGCCTCAGCCTCCTGAGTAGCTGGGACTACAGGCATGCAGCACCACGCCCGGCAATTTAGTAGAGACGGGGTTTCACCATGTTGGTCAGGCTGGTCTTGAACTCTGGACCTCAGGTGATCCACCCGCCTTGGCCTCCCAAAAGTGCTGGGATTACAGGCGTACGTCTTCTGGTTTTTCCAGTTAAACAGAAAAATCCAGAGTTTTACATAAATCTTCCCATTTTTAACATTGGTACTGAAATCTTTTTCTTTTAAACTAAAGGTAAAAAAACAAAAACAACACACACACACACACATACACCCATGCCTGTATGACAAAGGCAATAAGCTACTTTTCAAGCCCTGATATAGATGAATTAAATCTGTTCATTGCTTTCATCCTTCATCCATTCAAAAAGATTTACTGAATGTTACTTCAGATGCCAGGCACAGCATGAACAAGAGAGAGACAGTCCCTACCCACCCTGAGTTCACAAGGAAATCAGATAGCCAAAAATTGCAATAATTTGAAAACAATCATAATGTTAAAATCACCTTAGATTTTAAAATTGCCATTATTCTGCAGTGCAATGCTACCATGCCAGTATTTTACCTTAATCCTTCCTGTTTTAAAGGCAGCTCAATTTCTAGCATTTGAAGGATACTGACTACATCTTATATCTTATTATTATTGCCTTTGGCTAATTAAATTCTGAAGTGTCTCTCAACCCAGACAGCTCAGGGCTGCCATAATTATATGTCCTATGTTCTAATTATTGGGGGTGCCACATATAACAACACCCTCTGATAACATGGCATCAACATTTTCCTTTATAAGACTGAGATTCTGCATAGGCTATGCCTTTTTGGAAGCTTTTGTAGTGAGCAAAATTGGCAAAACTAACTCAGAGAGGTCTGAAAAGTCAGACCACAGATCTGGATAAAATCACACCTTTTTTTTATAGTTAAAAGGAGGCCCTCAAAGCAGGGGTTGCTGCCTCCACAACTGGAAAGTGGATCTGGTTGCGGGGGTGCTTGTGATCTGCCCCACTGTGGACTCAGGAATTCTGAGCAACAGGCATCAAGCGGACAGGTGGACCGTCGGACTGGAGAATCAGAAGACAAATACATTCACTAACAAAGACACTAAATAGCAGAAGTTCAAGCAAAGAGATCACCGACTATGCAGATAAGGTTTGTTTGTAGTGTCCCTAATAGCTCTCCATTGCATATGTAATCCCTATAATGTATTCTCCTTTAATAAAACAGAAACGAATTACTTGATGTACAAAGTCTGGATAGTTCTAGCCTTCACTTCATCTTAGATCTGATCTGACCCAGGCTCAGCCTCCCCACAGATACTTTTCCTAGCCTGGTCTGTTTTCCTGCCTACTTATCCCAATCCTCAATTCCTCCTCTGAACTCCTATGCACTGTGACACTCTGCAATCCAAGCACTCTCCTGTGATTTAATGTATGTGTAAATACAGCCTTTTTTTTTTTTTTTTGGTAGGCCACATTTTGCTCCTCAACTAGACTGCTCATTCCTTTAGGGCAAGAACAGTGCCTTATTCATCTTTCTGTCGCCAGCACCTAATACAGTGCCAGCATACAAGACATTTGATAAATACTTATTAAAATGAACAAATCTATTATTCAATCACTCCTAAATTTAGTCATAAATCCTATCCTCTCATTCTTTTTTTTTTTTTTTTTTTGAGACAGAGTCTCGTTCTGTCACCCAGGCTGGAGTGCAGTGGTTCAATGTCGGCTCACTGCAAGCTCCGCCTCCCGGGTTCACGCCATTCTCCTGCCTCAGCCTCCCAAGTAGCTGGGACTACAGGCGCCCGCCACCACGCCTGGCTAATTTTTTTGTATTTTTAGTAGAGACGGGGTTTCACCGTGTTAGCCAGGATGGTCTCGATCTCCTGACCTTGTGATCCGCCCACCTTGGCCTCCCAAAGTGCTGGGATTACAGGCGTGAGCCACCGCGCCCAGCCTATCCTGTCATTCTTTTCTACCCCAAATTTCAAAGGAGAGAGGCTGACAGTATCTTGACTCCGGAGGGCTTTATAAATTTGAGTGGTAGAGGAAGCATGAATGGCAGTCAGCAATAATAATTTTATTTAAGCATTTGCACAGGTTGTGCATTTCTCACGCATCTTGATGCTGAAGAATGTGATCCAAGACCGAGCTTCCCCATACTTGGTTTTCCATACCCAACATTTGACCAGTCTCTTTCTACTTTCTAGCTCAAGCCCCAGCCCATAACAGGATTCTGCCACAAAAGGAGCTCTTCTATAATGTTATTTAGCAATAATAGCTGCAGTCTTTTTTTTAACTGTCACTCCCATTCTCATCTGAATATCCTTCTTTCTCCTGGGTAATCTTCTCCAGAGTTGTTTATTCATTTTTCTGCAATATACTGATTACAAAACTTCCTTTCTGTTGGGATTTCTGAGGAGTAGATAAACTCCGTTATGTAAGCAAAACTCTTCACAGGTCCCCCGACACCGTGGCTATCAGTATATTTAAGGAGTAAACCTGTGAGGTGACAGGATTTGAACTACTGAATGCAAGACAGAAGCCATCAAGGAGAAAGTTATTAAGAAGATATCAACCAGAACAGAAAAGGTCACTGGATTCGGAGGAGGGGCATATTTGATGGAAAAGACATGCTGATGATGAGCACCATCTGAGGGTGGAAAGCTTTAATATGTTGAACATACCGTCTGGAAATGTGTATTCAAAAGAACACTCCAGGAAAAAACTCTGGTTACATATTCTGTCTAGAGGAAACAAGGGCTTTCAAAAGAAGAAACAAAAGAGGGAAAAAAACTCTCTCCATGAAATGACACGCTAAGTGCTGATCAACAGGAATAGGCAAAGTCAAGAGAATTGGACATGATTGAGGCAATTGCCTTCTGCCTTCCAGGGCAAGTAGATGATACATTATCCTGAGCTAGCAGGAGAAGCGAGTTTTCTGTATATGTTCAAGGAGTTCTACTTTCTGAAGAAGAAGCATTAAAAACACTCAGCAATATTCTAGAAGAATATAAGAATTAAAAGAGGCGAGAGAAAAGAAGAATAGTATGACAAATCATTTACTAGATGTCCTCCATATGCTAAATGCTAGTCAGGTCAAAGAGGCATCTAATCCAATCCAGTTCCACTAGGAACTGACCCTCAGTGAATACATATTTAAGCAAAGTCACCAAGAATGGAATATAAAGTGGCACACTACTTTCATGCAGGTCACAGATGCCCTTATAAGTATCGCATGTTAAATTAACACATCAGTAAACTCTGCTACCCTATGTCGACACTTCTGTTTTTAATCTAATGGTTTAACTGGTAGCTGCTATAATTCTTCAGAAATTATTAAAATATTAAATCAATAAAAAAGTCAGAATTTGGGCTGATGTTCATTCTTCTGTGCTCAAAACTGGCTGCTACATTTTAAAATCGCTAAAATGCAGACGTCCATAACAAACACAGGTAAGTTAATATACCACTAGCTTCTGAAAATGTCAATAAAGGCATCAATTTTCTGATTATTGAAGGGCATTCATCATCATTTATAATAGCCACACATTAAAAACTCAGGTTGAAACCTGATTTTTATAACTCAAGAACAGTATACAACTAGGCATATTAAGGGAAGCAAACTTTATTTAGCTAAGCTAGGCTGTAGTTATTCAGAGGTGGAAGAAATTAATGGTGATACAAAGCAGAGATAACTTTATTTGGAAAATAATACTTCAAAATAAAGCTACTCAATTTCACTTTTGGTTATATATATATACAAGAGAAATAAAAAACATGTCCACACAAGAATCTGTGCATAGCAGCATTATTCATAATAGCCAAAAAGTGAAAATAACTCAGATGTCTATCAGATCACGAGTGGATTAATAAAATGTGGTAGATTGGTGCAGTAAAATATTTGGCAATAAAAAAGGAATACAGTACTGACACATGCTGCAATATGAATGAACCTTAGAAATGTGTTGAGTGAAACAGGCGCAGTGGCTCACACATGTAATCCCAGCACTTTGGGAGGCCAAGGCGGGCAGATCACTTGAGGTCAGGAGTTCAAGACCATCCTGGCCAACATGGTGAAACCCCATCTCTACTAAAAATACAAAAATTAGCCAGGCGTGGTGGCACATGCCTGTAATCCCAGCTACTCGAGAGGCTGAGGCAGGAGGATCACTTGAACCCAGGAGGTGGAGGTTGCAGTGAGTGGAGATCGTGCCATTGCACTCCAGCCTGGGCAACAGAGCGAGACTCCATCTCAAAAAGAAAAAAAAAAGATGTTGGGTGAAAGATGCCAGACACAAAAGACCAAATGTTATGTAATTTTATTTATATGAAATTCCAGAATAGGCAATATCCACCTACAGAGACAGAAAATAAGTGAATTAGTGGTTACCTAGGATAGGGGGAAGAGAGAGAGAAATAGGAAATAGGGAGTGATCCCTCTAGGGTTCTTTTTAGAGTGATAAAAATGTTCTAAAATTACTTGTAGTCAAGGTTGTACAATTCTGTGAATATACTAGATTCCAATGATTGTATACTTTCAGTGGGTGAATGGTATAACATGTGAATTATACCTCAGTAAAGCTGTCAAATAAGGAAAACTGTTGTGTAAGCTGCTTCTGTTCACATTGTTTCTTGTTATTTATTTTTAGTTGGTAATGCTTTTAAAAGCTTCATTCATAATGAAGATGACTTTTCTTTTTAAGAAAATAATCATCCTTTTCACTCTTGCCCTTTTCCTGCTACCTGCGTAAAATGACAAGCCAAGGTTTCAAACTTAATGTGACTTCAAATAATGAAAATTAAGTGTGTCTTATTTAGAGAGCCAGAACGCAACAGAGTATCCTGCCAAGAACTAGTCCTAATTACAACCAGAAACCAGCAGAACAGAAATCGGAAGGAGGAGGGCTGTGGGAACTGAAGAGCTTTCTCATAACTGTGGTAGTTCTTTTGCATATATAGAAATGTTTAGAATGTCCTTTGCACAGCTGCAAAGTATTAAGAACCCTGTAAATACATACAAGGTAAGCTTCACCATACACACTCCTAACAGACATTTAGAGGCAGAACCCCATGGCCAGGGGATGGCTCTTTACAACAGTATGATGTGAGAGGTGGCTGAGGTGCCACATACCTTAGGATGCCACCGCCGAGGGTCTTTGTACAGTGCCCGCAATGTCCACCCCTAGAGTCAATCCTGTGCCTGCAAAATGTTCTTATTAAGATGAAAAGGTGTTGCTTCAGTGAGAAAGCACAGGAAAAGCCTCAGAAAATATTCGTATAGATCCCTTTCTCTGGTATGTCCGCTGTAGCCTGATCCTTTAACATGGAACCACCTGAGCACCACATTACGCAGGCTCTTAAGGGCAAGCAGCAAATATCAGCAGGTGCCCAAAGCAAGCATTCAAAACTCATGCAGCCCCACACTCTGGGGTCCTGTCTTGGAGACTCACCTTTGTTCTTTGTTCTTTCGAGTGGCCTTCTCTCTCCCCCCTTCCCTACATCCTCCTCTTGTGTTTCTCTGCCACTTTTGGTTTTCCTTCTCCTTCACTCTGTCTTCCCCTTGTGCCTTCACCTGGGTTCAACACACAGGCCCCAAGCCTCTACCACGCCCACCTAGGCCAATGCTAAATGTTAGAACCCAAAGGAAAGAACTGAGGCTTGAAAGAACGAGGAGACACAGGATGGAAACTCTGGGAGCAGAATGAGGAAGAAAAATGTCAGGCACAGAGGCCCCTGCCTAGGCTGAGCCCCAGTGACGTAGAGGCAATGACAAAGCATGGTAAATCTTGGGCTGGTCCTGCTGAGAGGGACATTTCTAACGCACTTTACCCACTTAACAATTTTGCCCATTAAGGAAAAGTTAAGAGTTAATGCCAAGTAATAACTTGGAACCAAGGATGTTAATGCTTCTAACACAATTAAACATATTTACTAATTAAAAAGGCAGTTCCTTCTTGTGAGATTTTTTAAGTGTACCCCCACTTTTCCATAAAGCTTGAGTATTCTATTTATAAAACAGATACATTAACAGATTCTTCTTATTAGCTTTAGAGAAAGCTTTAATAAGATTTAAAAAAGATTTAATAAAAATGCGGGTTTTTGGTTTTTTTCTTCCTTTTTAGAGATGGGGTCTCACTTTGTTGCCCAAGCTGGTCTCAAACTCCTGGGCTCAAGGGATTCTCCTACTTCAGCCTCCTGAGTAGCTAGGATTACAGGCATGCACCACCTCATCCAGCTTTGAAAATATGGTTTTATTAACCAAAAGTGTTAAGCAGCTTCTGCTTAGAGTTGAGGTAAGATATGCAGGGTAGGGAAATGCCACGTAGCCTGCTGGGCAAGCTGAATTACAGACACGCGGGAGAAATCAACAAAACATAAACATGGTGTACAACAACATGGATGGGTGGCCTCAGGTCTCTTGGCTACACAGGCAAATGGGAATGAGGTGACCACATCTGAGAGACCTAAGTCGTTTTCCAAGTTTACTCACATTTGACTAAATACCTTGTCTTTTTTTTTCTTTGTATTAGTAATTCTTTTAATTGGGAGACCAAACACAGCATCTTGAAACCATCCACAACACTCTGCAACCTTCCTGTGAACTACTAGAGCACAGTGAGCAGAAGAGCAGGCAGAGAATGACAGAGAGAGAGGCCAGCACTAACACGGAAGGCTGGCAGCCAGGCAGCATGGCTGGATTTCACTCCAGGTGTAAGAACGTAGCCTGAGGTAGGCCAATGACATCAGAAAGTTTTTATTTGGAAAAGATCCCTCAGGATCTATGTGGAGAATGCTTCCTGGTGGGGCAAAAGGGAAAGCAGAGAGACCAGCGAGAAGGGCTGTCCTGTCCTACCCTAGTGAGATGATGCACGGGGTCCAGCAGTGGTAGTGGAAGTGAAGTGGATACGACAGAGTGTGGATTCAGCACACACTCCTGAGATAAAGCCAACAGGACATGCTAAAGACTGAAGATGAAGATGAGAACACAGAGTGAAGACTGTAAAGTGGGCGGTAAGGAAGGAGAGGAAGTGGAGAAATACTGCCAAAGAGGGAAAAAGGGACAGGAGGTAGCAACTGGAAGGGGATGTGGAATCAACTGAGGAGGTTTTGTTTTATTGGGTGGGGAGAGGTGCAGGTGTTTATGTTTTTAAGATAAAAGATACTACTGTATGTTGGTGGAAGCAATCCAGCAGAGGAAGAGATTGAAGAATCAGGAAGGGAGATGTCTGCATCAGTGGTGAGAAGGCATGAAATGCATTCAACTAACAAACATTTACTGAGCACCTATTATATGTTTTTTGTTCTTAAGAAGTTCATAGTGCAATGCAGGAGAAAATAGTATAAATTATTAAGCAGCAAGGTCAGCTCCAACCAAGTATATGCGAAGAATATACTATGATAGATAGAGTGTGGATATACTGTATGATAGATTAGAGCAGGGGGCATGTACTGACATCAAATAAATGACTAACTTATTTGAATTATTAATATATTTTGGGCATTTTCCAAGCAATTGCTCCCAATTCTACTTTTCACAAAATAAAAATTTGCTTTTATGCTTCTGAAAGATGTACAAAGATAAAATATCTAGTGATAAGACTGCACAAGCCCAACTGTTGTAATAAAAATTTTTAATTGACGTTAGAGATAATAGTTCAATTCCTAATAATTTTTTAAAGTTTCACTTACTATCTAAATTGTTTCCCCCAAGTGCTACTTGACTCAGTTCACAAATAACTCTATTCCACGATGTTCAGTGACTAGTGACAAAGGAGATTCAGAGAAAATAAGTACCGTGATTTTATGAGCTACACATTTGGAAGGACTATTCCAGGAGCAAGGGTGGGTTCACACTATCCTGCGCCTCTTGTCGAGATCACTCCTGTGTGAAGCCAAAACCTGACCCTCTGAGCATGCAGCCCTGGCCAACCAAGCAAACTAGTCAAGCACAATACAGCATGAATAAACAGTCATTTTATTTTGAAGACTTTTACGCAGTCTGAAAATGACTCACTTCAGAAGTCATCCATTTTTCAATGCTTCAAGAATACAAACTGAATGAGGGAAGATTTTGTGCTCTAAAATCACGATATTTTAAAAAACGATACAGTATTTCTACAACAAAAACACTTACCTCTAGAAATGCTAAGGTTTGAAATCACAAACCTTTGAATCCCAAAATAAATCAAATACTGCGTTACTGTTTCCCACTTAGACAATTTGACTTAAATTTCCCTCTTCCTACACCAACCTGCTGAGCTGCATCTCCATTCACCAAGTGGGGCATCATGGCTACCTCTCCGTTCAGCAATGGTGGCAGTTCCAGAGGGATTTGGTCGGTCATCATCATTGTGACGTACATTCATGGAGAACTTCCCTCAGCTGGCTTCCTGCAAGAGAACCACCACTTTTTAAAAAGGACTCAGGACCACAAAAATCACCTGTAATGAAACAAGTCAGCAATCTAAGTGCTCCATCATGAAACCCAAGTTATTCTAATCTGAGAGCCCTGTATTATTATGTCAGGCCCCAAAGAGGGCTAGAACAAAGGCAAAGACATAGCCTGAACTAGGAGACAAAAGACCAGAAACTGTAAGTGGCCATGTGAACATAACTTTCCTGTATCTCAGATATATCCAGGGCAACTTGTGCAGTCAGGCTTAAAGGTAGATTCCACTGTTTCTATTCTGTTTATTCCATTTATTCTAATGAAATTCGTACACATTTTCAAAATAACACAAAGCCTACTTTCATCCCATAATGGTATCTGCCACGCTCTCACACAATTTTAAATGATCTCAGGAACAAATTGCCATATAGCTCACAGTTAAATTTATCATTCATAATAGAGTCCCCAAAATTTCAATTCAAGGACATTTGGTCAATGAACCCTTTAATACTTAATATTCAAATCAGACAAAATAATGGGGCAAAATTGTTAATAATTGCCTCAAATATGTCTCAGGTAGATATGACAGAAATAAAACATTTATTCTCATTCTTAAACACCTCCACTCTAAACGTTAAGCATACCTCTCCTCCCTCCATCCCACCCAAAAAAAAGCCCTTCCTTGGAAGTATCAAAAGATATATAAAAGCCACCCAAGAGATTATAAACTTTTTTACTTTAAACAGGCAAAATTTTACCTGTTTATTATATACCCATTTGGAGAAACTAATTATTTTAAGCACCAAAAAATGAAGTCTTATCCCAACTAGAAAAGCAAATTCTATAGTAACGGGTCTTATAATTCGGTGTTAATAGTACCATCATGCTGTTTTATGAGGCAATTACTCAATTCCTAAGCAAATAAAAGTACCAAGCCCAAAGCCTGATAGTTTATCCTCATGAAAGAAAACAGACTCTTTTACAATTAAAACTAAGATAATCCCTTTTGACGCTATCATGACTTAATTGTTTGAACTATGAACAGGTCAAATGATGGAGAAGAAATCTAATGTCTATTTCAATTTCATTCCTAATATACTTTATCTTACTAATAATACATAAGAGAAAAATGGCTATTTTCTCAAATTGATGACATTACACAGGCCTATCTTTTTTTTTTTTTTTTTTTTAAATGGAGTCTCACTCTGTTGCCTAGGCTGGAGTGCAGTGGCATGATCTCAGCTCACTGCAACCTCCACCTCCCAGGTTCAAGCGATTCTCCTACCTCAGCCTCCTAAGTAGCTGGGATTACAGGCGCGCACCACTATGCCTGGCTAATTTTCATATTTTTAGTAGAGACAGGGTTTCGCCATGGTGGCCAGGCCGGTCTTGAACTCCTGACGTGACCTCTGGTGATCCACCTGCCTCGGCCTCCCAAAGTGCTAAGTATGATGTCTTATTTAATGTTTCTTCAAAATCGCAGGTTGGATTAACAGGGCGGTAATTTACATTAGGGGGTCTGAGTATAAGGATCTAAGGGTGGAGAAGCACTTTCACCTTTTCTTCTCTCCTCCTTGGGCACTCACTATTGAGGCTGTGGTGCAGACTGTGGCTCTGTGTCTTCTCTGCATCCCCTCTGCTACATTAACGAGTGCCAAAGCCCTCTCCTGCTTGGCATAGCCCTGATATCTCACAGATGAGCCTAAGGATAGAACCTCTTCTCTCTTATCCAACAAGGCAAGAGGAGTAAACCCATTTCAGGGCCTCACTCTAGGTCCTCTCAGCCCCCATAGGTCCTTCTATTAGGCCAGCATACAGTAAATAATGATACAGGTTTAGAGAGTTCAAATGGGAGGGAGATGAGGGTCCTTGGGACCTGCTTTGGGCTGAAGCTGTCTATACTCCATGTGGTCCAACCCATCTAACCAAAGTTTTGAACACTTTTATTTGCAGCTCAAGTCCAAATAATGGTGCTACTTTGTTCCTATTTCTCATTGTTTCTTGTGTGAGTCCTGTAGGGGAATGGGGAGGTTGGACTGAGTAAGAGAAGACAGTTGTGATCTGGTACAAAATTTAGGCATTCCTGGTCTCCTGTCTCTAGTACTGAAGAATGTCTGAACAAAAACAAAACAACTAACACCAACAATTCTAACCTTCTGGTACGCATTGTGTTAACTAACAGGACTGCTGTCAATGAGACGTAGCAATCCAACCCCGCTAAATAGCACTCTTAAGCACAGGTGTCAAGTCCTAAGCAGGGCATTAACTCCAGGTTCTGCAAGTGTGGGATAAGGTAGATGGATCCCCCAGACCCAGGCCCACAAAGGCCTTACAGAAGTAGGATAGAAGAGTATGGGGACTGACACAGATGTGCAAAACCATCTCTTTTCATAGGGGATTTTACCCCCCAAATAAACCAAAGAAGTCCAATGGCACAAGGAGATCATTATATTTGCTTTTGAAACTTCATAGACAACTTTAGGTGAGATGCCTGAATCTTTTTCTCTACTATATGATGGACTTTCCACCTCATACAGTGTTCAGTGGTTACTAGAAATGACTGGGAGGGGAGTGGAGGAAGGGGAGACAGGGAGGTTGTATGTACAAACACTCCTGATACAGTGGGAACATATGAACATCATACACTCCTAAGCTTCAACTCAACCACCCAACAGTCACACCATTAACAATGGAGAAAACAGAAGAATTAATAAAGTGAGTAAAGGCCACTGTGAACCCGGCAGTCTCACTTAGCCATAACTAACATTGCTGATCTTTTCCCTCAGCCACCAGCTTGCTAAAATCCAAGGCCTTCTTTGTAATCCCTAACAGTTTCACCAGAGATAAACCAGACTTCATCCTGACAAGAATATAAGGTAACAGATTCAGCTAGATGGGGCCTACATGCAGCCAACGATGTTTAAATCCCCATTTCTGTGCTCCGTGCACACACAGAGAATACTTTTATTTGCCTAGAATGCAAGAGACATACAAAGAAATGAATTATTTCGAGGCAAGGAACTGCCCAACTACTTAAAAGCCAACTGCCTGCCAAGCTGTCCCTTAAAATGATCATAGTATAGAAATGACTTAGTCTGTGCTCCATAGAAAACAGACTAGAGAAAAGGCAAGGAGGAAAAGCATAAAAGCATGAAAACATAAAACTTAGGGTTCACAGTAGTATCTTTTTGGTTATTCCCCAGGCATGAAAAGGGAAACATACGGAGTGTTCCCAATAGAAAGTCGCAGATTCAGGTTGTGAATTGGGGAAACCACAATGCAAAACCATCAACAGTTAAAGCAGGTTAAGTCAGGCCAGGAGGCCTGGGAAAGGCTTGTCATGAACAGTCATCACTCTATGGTCACAGCAACCCAAAAGTGAACCTCCTCAGTTTTAACCAGTAACTGAGACAAAACTACACGTGGACTTAACTCTCAATAGGGTGGCTCAACTCAGCTGTGAGACCTCAGGAATACCCACCTGATGAGAGCAGACAAGGCTTTTCAATGGAATTAAAAGAGGAAGCAATGGATGTGGAAGGCTTTCGTCCATACAGTTAACTTTAAGAACCAAAGCTTACTCTATTTGTTTGTAATGACTGTGAATGGAAATTACACATGTTCTTCATTAAAGAACAGGCTGGCCACAGCTTTTTTCTTAGGGATTTCAGGACAGTTTATAAGAATACTGTGTTCAGTCATAAGGTGATGGATGAGGATGTTACTGAAACATTTTGACCTTACATATATAGAGCTATTATCACCCCACCCCTACTTAAGTCTTTTTTTTTTTTTTTTTTTTGAGACAGAGTCTCACTCTGTTGCCCAGGATGGAGTGTAGTGGCGTGATCTCAGCTCACCACACACTCCGCCTCCTGGGTTCAAGCTATTCTCCTGCCTCAGCCTCCCGAGTAGTTGGGACTACAGGCACGTGCCACCACGCCCAACTATTTTTTGTATTTTTAGTAGAGACAGGGGTTTCACTATGTTGACCAAGCTGGTCTCGAACTCCTGACCTTGTGATCCGCCCGCCTTGGCCTCCCAATAAGTTCTTATGCTTAATTTTAATGTTTTTTTTCTTTCTCTTTTCTTCATTAACCACACTCCCTCCAGTCTCAGGGCCTTTTCCTAAATTTGCTGTCTTAAATTTTCTTTGGGCTGAGCAGCCAGATTGTCAGTTACATACACACACGGAGAGGAGGAGTCCCTGAGTACAGTTTCAGAAGCTCCCCATGCGCTCTGTGCAGTCTTCCTTTTCACCACCAGCTGATTATCAGCTGTGAAGGTAGCTGAGCAGGCCAGATGTGTGATCTCTGGATAACTGCACCGTAACTCATTTTCATCTTAGTCAAAAAGTCTCAGTAGAAACTACCCTGACTAAATACTCATCTTCTTGGTCTGGGTTCCTTCTTCCCTAGACAGATGTGTATCTGAGCTGGCCAAATCTATCACCGGACTCAGGCATTTTGGTCAAGGCTGTACCACATCCACACTGTCCCCCAGCACACCACAGAGATGTGATCATGAATCCATTCTTGAAATCAACTACCCTTTACAAATGAAGAAACGTGCTGCAAAACTAATAAGGAAAAAAACAGAAAATAGATCATCTCTACTACAATGCATTTATTTGTCGAATCCTATGAACTTTTCTTTCCCCCACACAGAGCACCAGGGTTTCTCTCCTATTCTTTATCTTGTTCGTACCCATACTTCCATTTCAAAGAATTTGGTAACAACCACAGGCCCTCACAACCTCTCCCCCTAACCACACATAACACTAAAACCACAAGTGCTTCACGCCCAGCTAGTTCTATTCTTTTGATTGACAGGGAAAGGCTGCCACATGGGCACTTGTGATTAACTTCCCTCTCCCCTAAGAAAGCAAGCCACTGGTTACCTTCTAGCAAGACTCAGCATTTCCAACAACCCCTGAGCTCAAAAGCAGGGTTTGGGGCAGGACACTCTGGAAACAGAATGAACAGATCCTCACTGTTAGTAAGACATTAATTCCACCCAAATATGTCCCCAAAGCTTTTAAAGAAAACTTTAGTTTAAAAGAATATTACAAAAGATCTTCAGTTTTTGCATTTCTCTAGGCAACTAGCTTATTCCTTTTTCTTCTTATTTTGCTTCCTCTTCTCCAAGTCTAAAAAGATTTTCCATGGTACTTTGGTCCCAGCCTATACTAAGAAACACACAGGCTAAATTCATGAAAAACAACGATTCGCAGAAGAGAACTGCAGCCCCACCTGCAAAGGGCCAAAGCAATTATATACTAGGAAGAATGTCTAACTTAAAACAAAGCCAAAGCCCTAATCACTGCTGGGAGAGTTTTTAAGTCTGTGAAACTGGCCTTCAAATTAATAACAAAATGTCCTGGTCCTCACTCTGAGGGCCAATGACCCAAATTTCCTTACATTAATTCAAGATGTGAGTTAGCAGTACAGTACACAAATTAATTTCAAATGACAAAGAGAAAAAGAAACATAACAGTACCAAAAGGAACAAAGTATAGCCATCAGAACCAAACCCGCCGGGCCAGCCTGGATGAGAGGAATTGATTCCCTGAGTTTCATTACAAGCCAGGCTGAGGCTCCCAGGGCCACTTCACCAGCACCCTAATGAGACCTCCCACTAACTTTGACTAACCTGGAGCAGTGTTTAAAAAGGTCAATGGAAAACTGAGCATGGTGGTGCACACCTGTAGTCCCAGCTACTCAGGAGGCTGAGGCAAGATGATGGCTTCAGCCCAGGGAGTTTGAGTCTAGCCTGGGCAACACAGCAAGACCCTGTCTCTTTTTTTTTTTTTTTTTAAAAAAAAAAAGGTTGATGGAGTAACATAACAAGTAAGTAGAATGGATGTGTTCAGTTTCAACTTTTCACGTCCGTACTCCAATTCAAAACCCATCAAATACAAGGACCCATAAAGCAACTTGAAAATAATATCAGAATTCATACCACTATAGTTAACTGTGATTCCATGTACTCCATAAAGCTAGTGTCTTTTCCAACACAGATTAACCAATCACCTTCACACACTTTAAACATAACAACATGTGAACATTTTGCTTGCTACATGCTTGTTCTGTAGCCTGAAAAATATATTGTCACAGACACATTAGTAAAATCAGCTCAATTCACACTTCATGAAAATTTCCTTCTTTACTAAAAATACCCACTGACCTCTAATAGTGAGAATCTATAGTGGGTCAAGTTTCAGAAAATACAGCAGAGAAACATCCTGGCCATTTGTATAACAGTAATAAAATGCCTGTAATCCCAGCACTTTGGGAGGCCAAGGCAGACAGACTGCTTGAGCTCTGAAGTTCGAGGCCCGCGTGGGCAACATGGCGAAACCCCATCTTTTTTTTTTTTTTTTTTTTAAAAACAATAATAATGGGGAAAAAAAATTCCTGATTCAGGGGGGTGGGGAAAACCACATGAATACTCAAAATGCAATCTGACTTACTGAATCACAGAAAACACAGCTTTGCTGTATTGTGTTTGGAGAAAGACGGGTTTGGGATGCTACTAAGAAATTACTATACTCTACATACTCTTGTAAAACAATAAGATAGCTAATGTTTTATGAGTGATTACAAGACTAGTTTCTAAATGGCTTCCAATATAAAACCTAATAAAAATTTATTATGACACACATTTGTGCAGCTGATTTACACTGGTTTGTGCCTTGACTGTGGTTAAAAAAATAAACATCTAGGGAAGTTAAAATTTGATACGGAGTCATATACCACAGAAAAAAGAAGAGAAAAACTGCATTCATGAACCTCCCCCCATACACCCCGGGTGGCCTTTATGTATAAATGCCATCAGTCACAAGGACAGACAACTTCCTAAATGTGTACTTCCTAAGTTTTATTATTAGCAAAACTTAGAAAAGAGAGGGAAAGAGAGAGAGCAAAGCCAGGTAGTCAGTTGGGGCACACATTCCTACAACTAATGGAATGTCAAAGTATCATTTACTATTTTATTTCCTCATTAGAAAAACCTCTTTCCTTCATAATCAATGCTGGCTTTGAAAGGTTGACTGACGTTTCAAGACCTAGAAACTCTGAAAATAGTTGTCATTTCTAGCCTCTCAGCAAAACCACAAACTGCTTTCTGATAATAACTATAGAAACACCAACAGCATCAACAGAAGGAAAAAAAAATCTCATTAAAACAAAATAGAAACACAATGTGATCTTCTTTACCTCTGAAATTCTGGGAAAATCTGCTCATCCATCAACACACACCTGACTGTTTTGACCACTTCCCTGCTGCTGTGAGAATATGGCTTTTCTTTCTCTTCCCAGTAACACTACACCAATGCCTTGGCATTGGCTCTGCCCATGTGGAATTAGCATGTCGCCATTATGAACCTGATGTGGGACACTGCCATTGGACAGGAGAAACCTAGAGGTGGTTTTAGTGCTTTTCCTTAAGCTAATCGCTCCTGTACATTTCAGGCAAACATTCCCCTTTGCTTTTTAAAAAATCAAATTAAGTAGCACAGAAAAAGGATATGGAGAGGGGCTAAGAACTGTTATTAGAATTTTTCACATCCCCTCTGCTAAAAAAAAACTATAGTGGACAGGCCCCAGCACTGAGTTCATATTGGAACTCATATTGGAAAATATGAGTTCCACTCATACTGGAAAATATGAGTTCTAATCTGGGATTTGTCAATAATTAGCTCTGAACTTCAGTAATTAATTTCCTCTTATAAAATGACAATATTATAGATTAGCCCTTAAGGTTCCTTTCTGATCTTAAGGGGGTATGTTTCCTCCCTTCAATACCAATTGCTTACCATGCATACCTAATGTTGATTAAACTAAAGCTTAAAAAAAGACACATAAAAAAAAACTTCTAAAAACCTGTTTCCTTCAATTAAGTACAGCTTGAGCCTTCTGCATAAAAGGAAGAATCTAAGTAAAATGTTGAGAAAAGAATGTATTGAGCACACCGTGCTGATAATCACTGTGTTTTTATGCCAATAAAATATAATTTTACAGCTGAGTTCTATACAGCTGTGCAAGAAAGACTCTTGCCATGGCTTGCCACTTGAAGGAAAAAAGGAGTGGTGATAATTGTTCATGCAGAAAAACCTCTTGAGACATGAGCAGTACCTGGAGGTATGTGCCCAGCTGGTTGGTTGAGGCACAAACAGTCTGGAATTTGCCTTCTTGTCTGATATGTGTTCATTAGTGAAGTAAAATCACAGTTGTCTGAAAAAGTTCTTAACCTTAAAAACATTCTTGCGTTTTACATCCAATTATAAGCATAAAAGATTTAGTTGGGAGCATTTAAATCCACAGAGAAATCCTGTGAAACTGAGTTTTTTAGATTAAAAACACCACCACTTCAGATTAAAATAAATACTAGGTTCAAGCAACAAGCCAAAAGGAACCATCCACTGTGCTCTTAAGTGCAAAAAGGGGATGGATGTCCCTATTGTATAGGCCCTGCCTTCAAGAATCCATAGATGCTTTTTAAACATTTTTGGATTGGCATAATTTTAAATCTGACAAAGCAGAGTCATGTCTGAACTCAAATCTAATGTACAGGAAAGCACTATTTTCTGGGGGAGAAAAATCCATATATATAAGGATTATGAGTAAAAATTAGATGTAATTTGAGGCTGCTTCCGTAAACCCCTATTAATATACAGAGGTTGCTTCCATACCAGCCCAACACACCCCAAATTTTACAGAAACATAAAAACTAAATGGAAAAAAATTACATCACTATATATACACAATCTCTTGACCTCAGATCCACATCCTCACATAAATAACAGCTCAGTTTTGCAAATATTAACTAAAAGGGAAAGGGGGCTTATCTACAAAAAAAGTTTACCAACCAAAGGTTCGTTTGCTTTGTTCGTTGTTTTTAAGTGGTATTTACATAAGCTTGCAGACGTAATTAACCATTTTTATTAGAACACTTAGATTCCAGGTACACTCATATCACAATACATCTCACACCCTGACATCCCAAGGATGACAGTCAAGTATCTACAAGGAAACATGCCAAAGCTATGAGCCCTTATTCTCACATATACCCAAGCTAACCTGGTCACAGCATCCAAACATGGGAATAACTGAAAATATGTATTTTCAGTGAAATTTGAAATGTTATGTGTTTCTGTAAGACAGTGAGAGAAAAGTCTACAGAACTGTAGTCAGACAGTGAAAAACATCACTTCTAAAGCCTCTTGAGGAAGTCTAATTCTAATCTGCACGGGGAGGTGGAAAGAGACAGGAAATCAGAACACATGCTCCTCCTCCCCACCGCCAGAAGCTCACGCTTTACCCAGCCCTTGCCCAGCCCTTGGGCATTATACCTGCCTGGCACCCCACAGCACTTTGACAGGTCCCACTGCTTTTCAGGACTGTGGTTCAAGGTTTTCCTATGTAAGCTCTCCGTGTCTTAGTTTCTTTAGGTATAATATGAATTATATGGCTGCTTAAGTACATGACTTCCAGATAGCCCTTTAATAAGATCCAAAATGTATTTTATTGTTCTATTTGTAGAGATCTATTATGAATCAAATTCACATTTGTGCATCAATCTGGGTATCTAAGAGACATGCATAACCCCCTTGAATAGAAGAAAAAAAAGTGTTGCAAGCACCAAACAACTGATTGCTTTCTGGAAAGATGTGGAGGAAGAGCTTTGAAGCTGCTATTTCAGCCTGCTGGGGCAAAGGCACTGTTTGGGGCACCTGCACACTAATTCTTACCTAGCATCAAAACATCCTATGAAGTAGCTGGTATTGTCCATTTACAAATATAGCAACTAAGGCTAAAGAAATAATTTGCCGAAAGAGACTCAGAAAGTGATAATAAAAAGTCCATGCTCTTAGTGAGCTAATTGTAACATCTAAGAATCTGACAACAAAACCCAAGTAGAAGAGCTGGCTAAAATTTATATATAGGTTAGTGAGTTTTAAAGACTAGATAAAACAAGCACATGGTACAAAACAGAAAAGGTATCAAAAGATAACTTTCAAAGACAACCCACAAGAGTACACCTCCCTCCTAAGGAGTGCTTGGTTCCCCTCCACAAAGGCTACAATTGAGTTTTTGGTGCTTCCTTACCAAAATACAGACGTAATAATTTTTAGAGCACATTTTAAAGTAGCTTAAGGAAGATTAAGCAAATCCATTATACTACCATTTAGCCTAGATGGTTTAAAATTAGAGGGGGAAAAAAAACTAGCAGAAACCAAATTATAAATTGCTAAAGTTATGTCTTCCATGGTGATTTTAATGAAATGTGCCATGATTAAACACAAAAGCAAAATTATTTCCAAAGAAGGGCAGCAAGTTACTGATGAAGAGACTGCTAGAGTAATATCTTTGGTACAAAGCGTTTCAAGATTCTATTAATTTTAAGTAACTACTGTAAAATAAGTATAAAGCAGGTTGAAGGCTTCTCCCTTTAATAATAACAATATTCCAAAAGAAGGACTTAGCTGAAAGGTACCTTATAAAATAACATCAAACAAAAGAACTTGAAAAAAGGTAATCAACCATTGTGTTAACCAGATATTTACTGTGTACCCACTTTGTGGTGGCACTGTGCTAGAATTCTGGGTTCTAGAAATAAAGGCATAAGGTTAAATAGCATTACAATGAAATGTTATACTCAATTAACTAAAAACGAATCTGCGTTGGACACTTCTGACGAAATACCACACAAAGTCAACAGACCTCCATGCTCTACGAAACCTTTCATCTGAGATAAGCCCCAATGTCTAAATTTGGTTTCCCAGCTGTGGCCTCTTTTCTAGACTTTGAAATCTGACAGGTGTTACAGAAGGTGAATTTGTCTTCAAAACATACCCCATGCCTTAACCTTCATTTCTGATCAGCCAGGAGAATACTAAAATTTTTTCTTTCATCAGCTCATATAGAATTCAATCATGTTTATTTTACACACTCAGTTTTGTTTAATTGAACAGATGTTGTAAAACATTCCTTATAAGGAAAAGAATCTGTACCATTAAACATCACTGACAGTTCCTATTTATACTTAAATATATATTTCAAAGATTTCTGACATAAGCAATTATAGATATTGGTTCAAATATTTTTTTCAAAAAATTATCTGATTCTCACTCCTGCATGGTTGGGGGGATGGAAATCAGTAAGAACGCTGTCTGATACATTGAAAATCAGTTTAGAACTGTTTTTTATTAACTAAAGGCAAGTTATTTCTTGAGAAATATTACATTTAATGACATTCTCATAAGCAGTTTTGTTTTTCACCTAATGTGAGTGAACATAAAGCAAATACCAGGTGTTACTTAGAGCTCAGAAGAGACCGAAACAGAAATTTCACATGAAATGACAATAGTTAACAAAGAAACAAATTAGCAGGTGCAAAGACATACCGCATAAGGGAATATCTATTTACTATTTCAGATTAGCTCATTATGATAAAATGTTAATATAAAATATGTATACAGTCACATTACTAATTCAGATAAACATTTTGAGAACATAAAAATGCAAAATTCTCTAGAAACATTTTCTTTCGACAGACAACTGTCGCACACCAGAGAATTAAGGAGATTTGTTTTATTTAATAGATAAGAATAATAATTGGTATATATATGGCTTATACGCAAATAGGTGAATTTCAGTGTTTGAAAGCATGGTGCTTGCCTATATTCTAAATACTGCCTGTGAACAATGACATTAATTCATACTAATACAATGTGTTAAGAAAAAGTAAGCAGCTACATCCATTTATTTAAGAAATACCTATTTAGGTTCTCCTCTGTGCAAGACACTCTTTTGTGCTGAAGTTACGCAAATTCTAAATATAAGGAATTCATTAAAGGGTTTTAAAATTTTCCCAGAAAAATCTTTTTAAATTTCAGCTTTGGTACAAAAGTCATGTTCTCCAATTCAATTTTAGTACTTCTCCTTATATGAACACAAAAGACACACACAAAATATTTTTCAGTTAATGTCACCAATAAACTCAAAGAAGCAGGAGAATGAAAAACGCAAGTAACATTTTAGGATTATTAATGGTTTTGATGTCATGAACCCCCAAGAGGGTCTTAGGAGTACCCAAGGGTCCCCCAGACGACACTTTGAGAGTTGCTGCTCCACACAAGCAAGTTATACGTAAAAACGTAAAAAAACAGATTGCTGTCCCTCCTTTATACTTTCTATTATACAACTACAGTTCACCTGACAGGGTCTGAAGGACGAACAAATTAATCCAAATTAAGAGGTATTCTAATTCTATCACAGATGTCTCTCTCCAGGACTTTATGCCACACTCATTAGAGAACATTTGTGAGGCAAATTCATTTGGTAAATCACGAGAGCAGAAAAGCAGGCTGGAGGGCTAAGAAAACTGATGTTGGGGGCCAGGTACTTCCTGCTGGGGCTGTCAGCAGAGTGCAGGGGAGGTGGAGACTTGACACCCATAAATCCAGGCCTGTTAGACGGGGATCCCCGTCCAATCTCTCCTGTAATCAGACTCATGCCCCAGAGTCAAAGCAAATGATCAAACACTAAGGAAGTAACGACAAATAATATTGTGTTGCCATTCTTAAGAAAGAATCATATCTGCTCTGATCTCTAGACCTTCATTTACTGCTCAATGAGCCCATTTTAAGTCCCGCCATGATTTGATCTAGTATTTTCTAGGGTCATTCATTTATTTATGTTTTTCATCAAAGAACCCAAAAGAAGTTTTCCGAAGCATAAAGAGAACTCTTAAAATGAGAACCTCAAGTTTCAAATATAGACAAAGGAATTAGTAGGATATTGAAATTCAGTTCCTAGAGCAACAAATTAGCAAAATCAAAATATGCCACGGCTAATTGATTTGCATTCAACAAACAGTTAGATGAGAGACTTCCCTTTCATTTTTAAAAATAGATTTAACAAGCATATTAATTTTCCACTGGCCGCTATAAATAAATGGAACTCCAAAATATCTTTCTTTGCAAAGGCGTTTGCTCTAGCCAGTCACTGTTAGCCTGACCCTGAGTGGAATGTGTATTTACGTTGCCGAGAGGCAGCATTGTGTGCTGGTGGGAAACCACTTCTCACAAACCTCCCATTCAACCGAGGACTCCACAATAGGTACTCACACAGGAAGCACGCCTTGCAAAGAGCACCTCTGCCATTCCAGAAAGAATTTTCCAAGGCAGCAAGGATGGTGGACAACTATAAATGCCATGTTCACAGGCCCTAACTGCCTACACTTCAGGGTCAACAAAGCCAGTGTTGTTCACAACCATTCCCCCGAGTTCTTCCCAAGGTGAAGGGGAAACTCAACAATTCCATTTCATTTTTCGAGATAATCTCTCAGGGTATTGCTTTGTTTTTCTTAAAAAAAATATATATATACTAAGCCGTAATTGTTTTTCTCAAATATTCTGGAAAGTACTCCCAAGAATCTACTGCTTTTTCAAAGCCAACTGAAAGGTGTTAACATTGAATGTGCAATTTTTAAAAAATCAAAACTTCAAATATTACTTCATAACTCCACTGATTCCTTTAATACCGATTCCTTAAATACCTTAAATACTGACCACTGTGTTTAACTGCAAAGCCAAAAAATTATTTTAACTCCTCAACTAGAAAAGCATGTACTGTCAGTAGTATCATGTTAACAATGACTTCTGTACAGGTATATGCAGGAAATCAAGACAATGGTGACTGCTTACACATGCCATCAAATCAACTGGTGAACGAAAAATGAAATCAATAAGTAGATTTTGGCAATTCAATACTAAACTACTAGCCTCAGGGTTTGGCTTTTTCCAGCATACTTGAGCTTGCAAGGAAGTACAACCTGGTTCTTTAAAAAAATGTGTTGATTAAATTCTCAATACCCCAACTTCCCAACCTGTACAAGAAAAGAGGCAGCTGCTTCCAACAGTGTTATCTTATGGCCATTAAATAAGTTAATAATATTGGGCAAAGGGCAACTCTTCTGGCTTATTTTTCTCATTTCTTAAAAAAAAAAAAATTTCTTGCAGCTCCAGCTCAAAGGATCATTTCTCAAATTAAAGGACTGAATTCCATGATCAATGCCCCTGCCAGTTCTACTAATCTATCAATTTGGGTATAATAATAAAGAATACCATGAGTAATACATACATCTCAAGGATTTACTGGAAGTCTACTTAAGGCAGCTGCTGTAAAATAAAAGATATGTGTATCCATGCCCATCATAAATAATACCATTTACTAGTGTCAGGAAGTTGCTTTTACAACATAGAAAAAGTAAACCAGACTATGAGGAAATGTTCACAATAGAATGCTTAGTGCAATTTACACAGTCAGATTATATATGTATACACAATTTTTTAAAAGACTGAAATGAAATAGAACCAAAATGTTAATGCTTAACCTATGGGTAATAGAATAACGAATAAGTTATATTTTTCTTTTGAACTTGCTATATTTTTAAAAATATTCTACAATGAGAATCTATAATTTGTATAATGATGTAAGTTAACTTTTTTAAGAAAACATAATTCAATTTACTTTGCACCATGTGATTGTTCAAATTTTTGTGAGGAAATACTTTCAAACCACCACATACAAAGAGACCTAAAGAACACAGGTTTTATCCAAGTCTCACAGAACTAATTGTCACCATTCAACTCTGGCTGTGGGATACAACAATGGAAGAACATCTGTGGTTAAGTAATAGATTTGGTAACATTTACAAAACCAGCCCTAAGGTCATGTTTGTTGAGTAATCCCTAGATTAGGCATGCTCACTAGGACCAACCCAAACAGCTAAAAAAGAGGGGGTGGGGGAAGCAGGTTCCACAGCCTTACTTTTTTTAGATAACAAGTGCTCCATAAAATCCTCTTCCAACTGCCAAAATAAATCAAACTTTCTGGGTGGAGAACTCTGTCAATCAAATGGGAATCAGCAAAGATAAACCTAATAATAGAATCTGTGACATACTTACTTAGCTGTACTAACTATGCTAGTCTCTAACTAGCACAAAAGACTTCAAAAGCTCTTGCTTGCAAAGTACAGGGTGGGGTCAGAGATTTCCTTAGGAGCTGGCAAGCCTCATTCTTTAACAGTGAAAAAGTAACTACCCACTCTTATCTTTATGGGTTCCTTCCAGCCCACCCGCCATCATCCCATACCTTTTAAAAATATTTGGCCCATATTTTTATTCCCACATTCCTATGCGTTATAGCGTATAATACATGTTCACTCTAGAAATCTGAAAATACAGAAAAGCAAGAAGAAAGTTTAATTGTTCATAATCTCATCACTCAAAAATAGCCACTGTTAAAATGATGATGTATTTCCTCTCCATCTTGCTTTTCTATTTGAAATTTACAGTTAGGGAGCTACAGATTATGATCAATCTGCCTTTTTTTTTATTTTTGATACATAACAATGATACTCATTACTTTAAAAAATAAGCAAGCTGGTTCCTAAATCACATTTTACTTCAGAGAAGATGGCGAAATTCTCCTCTAGGGTCCTGGACTCTGGCAGAAAGATGGGAATAAACCAGAAAAACAGATGATACAACAGGTATGTCCACTGTGCACTCAGAGGCACAATTTCTTTTTATATATTAGGCTACAATGACAAAACGCTTTTAGATTGTGTGCACATATTTAAATAGAATTATTTAAATCCATTATGAAGACTGGATTCCATGAATTAATAAAAATGCAATTCTTTATTTCTATGTTTACACGTATGCAAGTTTCTGAAAGTTAAAGGGTGCATTCTCTGTCTTTTGAGAACTACAGGATGTTTTATGTTAACTGTCTGTAGCACCTATTTCACAACTATAAACCTATCCCAACCAATGAGCAGAATGAATGTATGTACCAGGAACCAGGTTCAATAGCACTTTGCCCCAAAATACTTAACCCTGAGCATCTAGGTTGTATTGTTACTGGTAAAATTAACAGAGAACCAAACTGGCAATATGTACTATGTGGCTTAAGATATTTTAGAACAATGTATGAAAACATACATCACAGTATGAAATACTGAAAACTTGGAAGCTATTTTATCCATACAATGCAAGGCTCTGCAGCCAATTTTAAATGCTGTAGAAATCAATCTGCTAACATAGGAAGGTGTTCACAACACACTGTTTGTAGGGGGAAATAACAGGTTAACAAGGAAGTGCACACTGTGATACTCCGTGCAAAACTATGTGGGTTTTTTTTTTTTTTTCACAAAGAAGAGTCTAGAAGAACATACACCAAAGTGTTCACAGTGATTTTGATAAAGTAGGTAGAAAGAAGAATCTTTTGATTTATCAATGCTCCAAGATTTTTTTAATGACGCTTGTGTTAGGAGAGGGGAAAAATAGTACACAGAACAAAGAGCATCTTAAGGGCAATCTGATCACATCTGTGCCAAATAATCTAACAGAAAAATGTGAAACAGATCATGGATAGATATCTGGTCAAGGGTAATCCTATTAAACAAAACCCCTCTCTATGAGTACCCGATATGGGTCACTGGCTGTGACAATCTCTCTTCTAAAGCTGTGCTATAGCTCTCAGAAAAAGGTGTGAGCTGTTCTAGGCCCTTCACTCTAGGCCCAGCGGCGCCAATGGGCAGTGGTGGTAGGGATTGTGAATCTCCTAGAAGCTATTTTCAGTTTCAGAATATATCACAGAATCCCAAGTCTGAAAAAGAACTTTAAGAAGTTCAGCTCTGACTCAGGCTTGTACTGTATCTAAACATCCCTAGTAGATCAGAGGCTTCAAAATATCAAAACTTGGTATTTTTTTTATTACACTATATCCTTCAGCTAATTATCCCAGGATTTCCTCTCTCAAACAGTTGGTAAAAATACATTTATTTGGAACAACAGGATGATAGGAATAGATAAGGTCAGAATTAGACAGAACTGTGTCTGAGTCAATGAAAAACAAAAAATGCCGAGTATTTTAAAATCACCATTACTGAAGAGAGTATTCCTTTGATGAAGTCTGTTACCTCTGACCCTTTCTTTCCATTACCACCACCAGCAGCAACACTCTAGTTCAGGAACTAGTCAAGTCACTACTAGATTCTGAAAAAGTACAGGACCCATTTACCCTGCCTACTGTCTCTGTCATCTCCCTTCTGTCCACTCTATCCTGCACATGCAGACCATGTAATTTAGTTCTGGAACCTTACTTCCATTAAGCCACTACACACTCGCTCACAGACCAGTGATTCTTCAAGCAGAAGCACCCATAAGAGATGGGGAACAGAGGACTTAGCACTGTAAGGGGAGTCATTCTACAACACTAACCATTCAGGTCAGAGTTTCTCCAGATACGTGCAGGAACTATCAGCAACAGAATTAAGCAGGGTGCTTGTTTAAAAACGCAGATTCTTCACAGATATCCACAGCAGCATTACTCAAATAGCTCAAAAAGGAGAAACCATCCAACAGAACAATGGACACACAAAAATGTATCCATTTTACGGATGCATAGCTTAAATGTATCCATTTTATGGATACATTCCTTAAAAAGGAATAAAATACTGATACATGCTACAACATAGATGAGCCCTGAAAATATTATGCAAAGTAGAAAAGGCCAGTTAGAGAAGGCCACATAATGTACGATTCCCTTTATATGAAATATCCAGAACAGGCAAATGTTTAGAGACAGAAAGTAGACTGGTGGTTGCTCGGGGCTGGGGTTGACGGTGGGAAGCGACTGCCAATGGCTATGAGGTTTCTTTTAGAAGGGACAAAAATGTTCTAGAATTTGCTAGTGGTGGTGGTTGCACAATGCGGATGTTCTAGAATTTGCTAGTGGTGGTGGTTGCACAACACCATGAATATGCTAAAAATATTAAATGTTACACCTTAAATGCATGAGCTGTATGACATGTGAAATATATCTCAATACAGCTGTTTAAAAATCCAGAGCCCTCAATTCTCACTTAGATCTACTAAACCAGAATACCTGAAGGGGGGCCTAGATATCCTCCCTTTGAACAGAAAGAGCAGGCGGTGTGCCTTCTCATGAAGTTCTCCAGAAGATTCCTTAGTACACTAAAGTTAGCACTGCCTTTGATCTTTTCTGAACCTTAAAGGCTATACCACTGTATTTCCTTCCAGGTGCAGTGACTCACGTCAGTAATCCCAGCACTTTGGGAAGTTGAAGAGGGAGGACAGCCTGAGGCCAGGAGTTCGAGACCAGCCTGGGCAACACAGTAAGAGACCCACTCTCTAAAATATTTAAAAATTAGCTGGGGCCGGGCGCGGTGGCTCACGTCTGTAATCCCAGCACTTTGGGAGGCCGAGGTGGGCGGATCACGAGGTCAGGAGATGGAGACCATCCTGGCTAACACGGTGAAACCCCATCTCTACTAAAAATACAAAAAATTAGCCGGGCACGGTGGCGGGCGCCTGTAGTCCCAGCTACTCGGGAGGCTGAGGCAGGAGAATGGCGTGAACCCAGGAGGCGGAGCTTGCAGTGAGCCGAGATGGCGCCACTGCACTTCAGCCTGGGCAACACAACAAGACTCCGTCTCAAAAAAAAAAAAAAAAATTAGCTCGGTGTGGTGGGGATACTGAGGTGGGAGGATCAGGAGTTCAAGGACCCAGGAGTTCAAGGGTGTAGTAAGCTATGATTATGCCACTGCACTTCACCCTGAGCAACAGAGCAACAATCCTGTCTCTAAAAAAAGATTCTGGCCAGGTGCAGTGGCTCATGCCTGTAATCCCAGCACTTTGGGAGGCCAAGGTGGGAGGATCGCTTGAGCCCAGTAGTTCAAGACCAGCCTGGACCGCACAGAAAGACACCATCTCTACAAAAAATAAAAAAGTAGCCAGGTGTGGTGGTGCACACCTGTAGTCTCAGCTTATAATCTCAGCTACTCAGGAGACTCAGGTGGGAGAATCACTTGAGCCCAGAAGGCAGAGGTTGCAGTGAGCCATTATCATGCCACTGTGCTCCAGCCTGGGCAACAGAGTGAGACACTGTATAAACAAAACAAAAAAGTCTCATGTATTTCCTACTCTGCCCTACACAACCCTCCCATGTGACCAGTGTCCTGATGCTGGGGAGCAAGAGACCGCTGCTGAGCTTTTGCTCTTGCTACTTTCTCCTCCTCTTTTCCAGAACACCCACAGTTCTGTCCAGGTCGTGCTACTTAAAGCTATATCAAAATTACTACGGTTCACAATAACCTCTATGGAGAACCCTTGGGGTCTTCCTATCCTCATGCATGAAAGGAGGGTGTGGACTGGATAACGACTAGACTTCCTCCCATACCTGAAATTATGAGCCTCTCTGAGAGATACTCAAGAAAGACTCGAGGCAAACAGCCTTTCCTCCATTCAGTCCACGTTTTACATCCACATAATAATGTGTATTGAGCAATTTTCTCCCCCACTTAATAATGTGTGGGGAAGCTAAATAAATTAAGGAAGAATCTTTTTGTTAAGGCTCAGAAAATGTATACCTAACACAAGATAGAGTCCAGCATATGACAGGGGCTCAGGCATTTGATGAACTCCTTAACTGATACCCAAAACGTTAATCCTTTAGCTTGAATCTCTTCCTGGATCTCCAGGTTTGCTGAGGTGTCCATATAGAGCTTTTGCACGGAGAGACCTGTCATTCTGTGCTGCTCTGTTTGACATAGGAGGTTTGCTGTTCTTCTACTCCAAGATGATACTATCAACCACTATCATAAACACTTGAAATGTGCATTGTTTTTTCTATCAGTAATGATGGCTTTATGACAGCATTTGAGGGAAACTTAAGGTTAGAGGTGCCATGCATGGTCATGAAATGAACACAGATAACTGACTCATCTTATAATCAAATTTACAACCTTATTTGAGGCAATCTAAAGCCATCCGTTATAGCACTCCCCTACCCCCTCACCTCCCTAACACACACACACACACACACCAGTAAAGTCAGGGCACTGTGAGTAATATTACTAGAAGCTACACAATTTTGACCATTTTCTCTTTAGTGACTACTCTTGTCAGGATGACTAAATACAAATTCCATATGAAAATGTGTGTTAAGAGGTATTTCCTATAAATAAAAGCCAACTTTTGAGGATAATTTTTGTACCATATTTAACAGATATGAATATGTATTCTTATATATTTAGCAACTGTGGTGACAAAGTTACTTCCTAAAGCTAAAATTAAGATGCTCCAAAGCAAATATACACAAACATGCATGCATGCATACACACATACACAAACGCACACACACTTTTCAGAACACTAGGAAACTACAAAGTGCTTGATACTACAATGCTCATCTCTAAATCTATTTTTAAAATTCTGACTTCTCTAATTTCTAATCATATTTTTTCATATATCTGCAAATTAAGGGAAAATATCTACCTTTTCTTCCATATGTACTGCCTCTATTCACATTTTAAAATTATATAGATAGAGCAAAACCTTGGTAATTCAAATTAATTGGAGAAAAAAGGCCCATCTAAATGTATGAAAAGAAGCATTTGCAACAAGAAATTTAAAGGCAGCTAAAACTTTCAACAGCATTGCCAGGTGGAAATCCTCTGTACTTAACAGATAAGACATACTTGTATCTATAACAATTACTACTTAAAAAATATTTCCCAAATACTTCAGAAGAGTTTTATTATATTCTACTCCTTCTCTCCACTTCCCCAAGCCCATCCTTGTTTTACTTATTTCCTAAACTCTTCATAGGCAATGAAGAAATTACTGGGATGAAAAGTAGTTATACAGGTTCAGTATTCCTCACCTGAAATGCCTGGGACCCTAGGTGTTTCAGATTTCAGATCTGAATTTTCAGATTTTGGAATATCTGCATATACATAATACAAGGTATCATATACAGGTATCTTGGGGATGGGACCCAAGTCTAAACATGAAATTTCTGTTTCATATACACCCTTATACACATCACCTGAAGACAATTTTATACAATATTTTAAATAATATTGTACATGAAACAAAGTTTTGGCTGCAACCAGTCACACGCAGTTGGGTGTGGAATTTTCCACTGTGGCATCCTGTTGGCACTCAAAAAGTTTCAGATTTTGGAGCATTTTGGATTTTCAAATTGCAGATGCTCAATCTGTATTATCTTCAGTACCCGGATCACACAAGGTAAAGAATAATTTAGTTTTGTGAGCTGGATCCTACGTAATAGGAAAAAACTGAAAGAGTGCCATTTCAGTTCATTTTCACAACCCTATCCCACTCCATGAGCAAGGAAAGTGATAAAGAATACTGCTCTGGAGAGGCAGGAAACTTGGATTATTCTGTTCCCACCAAGAACTATTTCTGTGCTCCTAAGCACAAGTCCTTTGCCAGCTCCCTGCTTTTTTTTTTTTTTTTTTTTTTTTTTGGGGGTCACAGCCGTAGGTTTCCTCTGACATGCCCACTCCAATCGACTTTGGTGCCTGCCTAGAGTGCAGAGTTGAGAAAGACTCACTGCCCCTGCTCAGTGATAATTAGAGATGGCTGTAAAGGTCATGGGATTAAGGAGCTAGGAGATGTACATCACATATTTGCCATCCACTGGTTAGAAAAAAGCACCAAGGACCTGCCTTTTCAAGTTTTCTCAGGAACAACAGTAGCAGAAAAGAGGAGGCACATTTGAAGTTGGACAAGTTGTAGAGACAAAGACAAAGTCTCCGGCTTCCACTTCTAATTCACTCAACATTTCAGAGACAATATTAATATCTGGAAATTCAGAATTGACTAATTTTAAAAATTTTAAAGCAGTATCTAACAATTCACATATCAAGATTAAACACAACTGTTCAACTCATATAACAGCCATCACAAGTGACAGATATCACACCCAAAACACTGATACAAATGAATCACATATGTCGAAATCATATTTGTCATTAACGTTGTAAAAAGTTGAGATGGCCGACCTGGGAATTCATTCCCTCAGTTGTTCAAACATTTACTCAGTATCTTATGCAGCTGGCACTGTGCAGACCCTAGATATAGAGTTTTCCACTTATGGCTGACTTTGTAACTGAGCTGTTCAAGAGATTTTTAAATAATGAATCGACACTGAGATTTTCAAACCTCCATGTCCTTGATCTTCACAAGACAGCCTTATTAGAATCTTGATTTTTTTAATGTTCCAAGAGTCTTCTGTCAGAGATATTAAGATAGTGCTATCACTGAAATTATATTAATGGCAAAAACCATAATTACTTTTGTACCCACCCAATAATTTAAAATCTTCATACTGCTGAGGGCTTAATACACCCTACATTCGATTTGTGCATGGTATGTGTTGTGCCGTCCCCTACCTTCGATCAACTGATGACTCAGTACTGATCTTCCCAGGGAAATCCTCCAAACCTCTGCAGACAGCTGTGCCACATTGCATCCTGTTTCCAACATTCACTAAGGAAATTTCCTCATCCCTAATGAATTCTTACCGTTTTTTTCTAGGGTTTAAGAAAATCCTATGGTAAAATATCTTCCCCCTAGTTTTATATTGTACTCCTATAACACACATTTTAAAAGATGTTTTCCTACACTCTTGATTCAAATATTTAATTTGGAAACAAGAATTAGTAAAGTAATAATAATTTGTGCTGAACTAATTTTTACTTTTACTTTGCAAATTAAATAATTAACAATTTGTGCTGAACTAAATTTTACTTTGTCCTATGGGTATTAGTTGCTCACTATGAATTTTGAGAGCTCACAGGACATTGAAAATCCCATTTATCCAAAACTAATTCTGTGAAATTCAATACCATGACAAGTCAGTGCTCTTGTCAATGCCTTTTTTGTCCCGTAGAAAGCTAATTTATCACTTAAAACAGAACCCTGAATATTATTTGACTATTGTCTGTAAATTTTAAAATCTTACAGTTGGATAAATGAGTAAAAATATAACTATTTTTATAGCTTTTGTACAAGCTAATCATTTTAAGCATCACACATTCCACAGGAGAATACTGTCAACACAAATAATCATACAATCATAATGGCTACCTTTTGTAGAATTTATTTAAAATGTGGTTTTTAAATGATCAATTTCATTTCTTTTTTAGATTTCACTATGTAAAATTTTTTTTATTTATAAAAAAGTGTAACACTGGCACCTACTTTTAAATCAATTTATGAAACCATTCTCTTTTGTAGGATAAGTACTGTCATTGAAATATACATCCTACAAAATACAGTTTAAAGAAATATAATAGCTATGTACAAAACATTTCAAACATTTATATTCAGCAAATCAATTGCATTTCAAAATATAATTACGAAGGTACAGATTTGTGTGATTTGATGTATGGATATTACATTTAATTTAAAACATACTTTACAAGGGATTCATTCTAACACGAGAGACACTGACTGAAACCTACATGATACTGAGGAAAGATGACCGTGGTGGCCATCTGGAGATTTGGGTTTCAGTTCTGTTACGTATGCTAGCTGCATGAGTTAAGTTTCTCAGTCTACATTTATTTGCAACATAAAAAGGTTGGACTAGACTACCTGCAAATTCCCTTCTAATATGAACTTCTGTGGTACCAGTACAGCGCTTTTGCTAATTTCGGATTAAAGTCGTAAATAAAGGCCTACTTGGAAGAAATTTTCCCTAGAAAG
Organism: Pongo pygmaeus; assembly: GCF_028885625.2. NCBI lineage: Eukaryota > Metazoa > Chordata > Mammalia > Primates > Hominidae > Pongo > Pongo pygmaeus. The sequence continues at coordinate 181,215,787 of NC_085930.1, read as the reverse complement.
TACCTTGTTTAGCCACATAACTTTACAGAAAAATTACAATAGCTGTACAACACTCATTTAGGTCACACCTTGAATGATAAGCATTTTTAGGCTGTCAGCTTTTCCAGGAACAAGATGTGGCAGGCAATTTCCTGGTTCTAAGCATATTACTTACTCTGAAAAAAATGAATGGCTGAGGTGATGAATGATAAAAGCTTCAAGATCCATGAACCAAAGTGGTATACTACATTCTCATTTCTTGCTAATGTGGACTATATTCTCTTGCAGACTTCTAACTATTTAGAGGTCTCCAATTATTTGGAGATCTAGAGCTAGGGCTCTCAAATTCTCAATCAGCCTTCACGTGCTACAGAAAGATCACAAATGGAGAACCATTTAATTCTTATAGCCCCTGGCAAATACCAAAGATTCCAAATCATATTTTTACATCAGCATTAATTTTTCCCCAGTGAGGGTTTGATTTCATTTCCAGCATGTTACAACCTATACAAGTTTTAAAAATGCAACATCAGGATTTAAAATTTGCAATGCAATTTGAAAAAAAAAATTTTTTTTTTAATCAGCAGTACCTCTGAGATTATCTATTCCATCCCTTATTTTTCAGAGTTCACACCACTGATTAATGGCAGGATAAGGTCTCTTGCTTTTCAAATCACTTCAAATTTCTAAGCATATTTTCCACCTAAGTTTACAAAGGAAATCTAACCAAGTTATAAGCTCTTTTAACGCCCACACACATATGCACTCACTCTTACTTATCAAATTCCAAAATGTTAATTATCTCACTGTCTTTCCCTATTACATCAGCCTCTATGTAAGAAGTCCCAAACCTGCCAAGTACTACGGCTCACAGAGAAAACAAGTATTATCTATGTGAATAACAGCAAGTCTCTAAAAGACCAACAGCAGAAGAAAAAGATGGCTTCAATCAAGCTGATAGTTTATAATACAGGTAAGTTATGCGCCGTAACTAGAAGTACATTACCTAAAAATAGGAAATCAATTCTTTTCAAAAAAGGTATATTTATTTTCTAAACAACAGAAAGATGACTCAAAATTATCCTTCTCATTCTGTTTTGATTCTACACTGTTATGAGTATGCCACCTCCTTCCATCTCCGGGAGTGGCTTGGAAGAAATGGAACTGTAACTCTGGTAAAGGTGAGGAAAAGCAAGAAACCACGTGAAGCCAGGAACTCACTACCTGTGGTGTCTGTTCTTTAATAAATCTATCCAGGTGAAAATTTCTAAGGTATGTGACATAGGAAAAATACTCTGCTACATGCTAATACATCTTCTGTAGAAAACTTCCATCAAGCCTGAGAAACTCTGAGTTGAAGAACTAGAAGTTCTTTAACACTACACTTCAAAGAACTTTTAATATACACTGAGAATCTCCCCAAGGCCGAACGTTTTTGAACACACAAACTTTTTAAGATCTAATGTTCACTAGAGAATGCCTTTTGGATAACTCTGATCTAACAACTTAATTCTTTTCAACTCTCCTAATGAGATTATGTGAAATCCCAATTTTATAAAGATTATATGAAAATAAGAAATGTTATTAGCATTTCACTTACATAGCTCCTTTAAATAAGAACAGACCAATTTTTACATAAAGAGTCACATAATCACACAGGCAATTCATGAGTCTAAAGGACTAATTGTACAATCTAATTTATCCATATAATAACAAAATACAAGTCACATTTCCACATTAAACATGGCTTGAAATTGCCAATTTTCCAATGTACCCTTGGAAGCATATGCCATTTGTTCTTTATATTAAAAGGTATGCAGAGCTTTTTCTTTTTAAAGACCGGGTCTTGCTCTGTCATCCAGGCTGAAGTGCAGTGGCAGGATCATGGCTCACTGCAGCCTCTACCTCCTGAGCTCAAGCAAACCTCCTGCCTTAGCCTCCCAAGAAGCTGGGACTACAGGTGTGTGCCACCATACCCAGCTAATTTTTACTTTACTGTAGAGACGTCATCTCATTATGTTGCCCAGGCCAGTCTCAAACTTCTGGCCTCAAGCGATCCTCCTACCTCAGTCTCCCAAAGTGCTGGGAATACAGGTGTGACCCACCATGCCTGGCCCAGAGCTTAATTGTTTAGGTCTTAGACAACAAATCTCAAGCATTCATTTCTCCTGGATGAAATATCACTTTTTACAAGTAATATGTTTTAAATCTTTTGCAATTTCTGCCACCTTTACAAACAGAAAAATAAAAGCTCTCTAGAGTAGAGACTATATATACACCTATAGAGCCCTTCTAATACTTTGAGAAACAAGCAATGCGGCCATGCACTTTTAACATCCGAACCCATTATGCATTAATAGTTCAACAAAGGAAGCACTTTTCCCCAGACTCACATTCCATGCTACCACTTCCACAGTCAAAGCACTGAGGTTAATTCCTTTGAATTGCTATCTTTTCTCTTCTGCATACCATCAGCAATCATAACAATAATCATAAAAAGTCTAGACCTCAAAGAAGCAGAGGTATTAGATAAACACATCAAGGGGCTCCAAGTTTCAATTGCCTAACAAGGGCCATGGAGGCAATGTCGATGAGTGAAGTGGTCGACCTTTCCTTTATTTCCTTTCAAAAAACATGGCTGAATATTTCTTCATATGTAAAAATTAAAGAATGTAAAAGATAGGAAAAAGCAACTGACAACTCAGCTTCGGTATAAAGAGTCAACAGAGAGTCAGGGAGACTGTGGTAAACTAGAGAGCAAATGCCCTTTCTTAACAGTGAGCTGCTATTTAGTTCAAGACCTTCACTAACCATATAGGAATGCAGGCCGTGTTGTCAGATCTTTCAGTTTCTAAAGAAAAAAACAAAACAAACGAAAAAAGCTAGAAATCTTATTTTACGTGAAATCCCTTAGTTCTTAAATGTTGCTTGCAAAGTTTTTAAAACACTGTACAAAACCAAATGCAAAAAAATCTGTAGGCCATATCCTGAAGCCCAACTTTACAAATTCAATCTCATTGATCAAATCAAATGAGGTAAGCAGTATCATCCCAAGATGTCCCACCACTTGCTCAAAGCTGAAAACATAATCTAAGATCAAGGAGATGATCTCATCACCTTGTAGCACCACGTATTTACCACATGTTGATTCATTTCATCACCAAATTTACTATGGAGCTGGAGCACCTACTATGCATTAATATGCTGTTTCAGAAATTGAAACTTCACCAGTGCCCAAGACAAAAAAAGAAAGGCAAAAATTCTTGTTCTCATTAAGTTTACATTCTCGTAAGGGGAAAGAAACAATGAACATAATAAGTAAATTATGTAGTATGCAAGAAAATGATAAATACTATTTTAAAAAACAGAACAGAGTAATTGAAATCAGGAGCACTAACTACATAGTCTCCTACCTTATGAAAGTTTTATTTGGGGCCAAAATCTTTTCTAAGGAGATAAGAAGCCGAATACGGCCAAACCATGTAACTGGACAAATTAACCTTGAATGTCTCAGTTTCCTTATCCATAAAATAAAGATACTGTTGCCTGATCTATGTAGCCCCAACTTATGTTGAAGACAACCATTAGCTAAATATTTGAGTGAACAAAAGTGAAAATAGTAACACTATTTTAGTGGTAGAAGCACAATACTGCCTCATAAATCTTTCCAGAGATTCAGAATATACATATATGTATGTGTGTGTGTGTGTGTGTGTGTGTGTGTGTGTTTGTGTATATACATATATTTTTTTTTTTTTGAGACAAGGTCTCACTCTGTCACCCAGGTTGGAGTGCAGTGGCACCATCGCAGCTCACCACAGCCTTGACCTTCCGGGCTCAGGTGATCCCCCCACCTCTGCCTCCCGAATAGCTGGGACTACAAGCGTGCACCACCACGCCCAGCTAATTTTTTTTTTATTTTTTTGTAGAGATGGGGTTTTGCAACATTGCCCAGCCTGGTCTCAAACTCCTGGCCTCAAGCAATCCTCCCACCTTGGCCTCCCAAGCTGCTGGGATTAAAAACGTGAGCCACCGCACCCAGCCCAGAATACTTTGTAAATGTCCCAAGCACTTTGATCCTTCAGAAGTAACAAGTAGCCACTAAAATCATTAACGTTTCCCTTCCATTCTGATGTTGACTGATCCAAAGGCCACAGAACTGTGGCAACCTCCATGAACTCTAGGAGAGGCTTTTACTTTTTTATACTTCTCTATTGTCTGAAAAAAAAATTTTTCTTTACTAAGAATATAAATAACTTTCACAATTAAAAAGAAAAATAAACTAAAGTCACAATGCAGTTAAGAAACAGAGCTAAACCTATGCCTGGGTCCACGTGGCTACTATACTTTCATTTCACAAAAAGATTAATAGATTTAACAGTGTAGAAACAAGATTTATAATTCCTGATTTCTTTTAGTATTTTTTTATTATAATCTGACCACATCTTGAAGTCATAAGAAGATGTCAATATATAGAAGAAATCAAGTTCTTCATATTTTCTACCCATCTTCACTCTAATTATCCAGCACTTACCATTTTCATTATGAATTGGCTTCCTAACAACTACCTGATGTCTTGTATTCTCTGTGAAGTTGCTAGTGAAGTGTTTTATTTGATTGCCCCAATTACAGGACATGATCCTTGTGAGATACCCCTCCATAGGTCTCTCATGCTTCTACATATCCTGCCATTTTGTATCAAGGCCATTTCTCAAAGTTATGTTTGCAGTGAGCAACGTGAACAGACAGATGAGGTAATATCTTCCCCCTTGGAACAAAGAGCAAGTTCATTTACTGCATGCTATAAAAGCAGCAGACTCTCCAAGTTCAGTGCTCCTCAGCAGCAACGCAAACCCAAAGTGTGTGCAGCTCCATCTGCACGCTCCATCCTTATCACCCCTATGGGACATGGGGGCAAGGACGAATCAACATAGGCATGCCAGTAAGCCCTAAGCATAAGAGTTTACACTATTTGGTATGTCAGGAATAATACAGTCCTTTTTCTGTGGTACAGAAACCCCTTGTCTTCTCCCAGTATCCATGAAACTGTGGCAGGGTAACTATCACTTGAAGTAGGGTAAAATCAAAACCCAGACTCAACAACATCAAATCAAGTTAAATAATCACTGATTTATTCTGAGATGTTGTTCTTGGTAAGCTTACACACCACACTTGCAAACATTCTAACCCTAACAGCATGCCTAGTTTCCTTTGTCCTTTATCACTAAAGCACACAAACGTATATACAGACATGAAATATCGCACTCCATACTGGGTTTCAGAAATACTTAATAAACTTGAGTGGAATCTAGCTGTCGCTAATTCATTACCTCTTACTTCTAAATGAGTAGAGAGCTACATCTGGATGTGAAACTGGCATTTCCAATCCAGTCTTCTACTCTTGCACTCCCTCAGCACAGACCACTTCAGAGAAAAGAAGAGTAAGTTCTAGGCAAAGAGTCATAAAAATCCACATTAAGTCAAACTTCTCTGGGCCTGAATCTGTTTACCCACAAAGCAAGAGGGCCAGACCAGAGGGACTTGTCTCTTTTTCCAGTTATAATTCCAATGATTCCACGTTCAGCCTATACATGGGTGGAACATTCTTTGCTGCTTCGTTCAGTGCTGGAGTAGGTTACAAAGTGTGGTCCTGCTGAACGGCTGGAGAATGAACTAGATGTCCTCTCAGGATGACTCCCGGCCCTATAATCCCATGATGTGCTTATAATGGAATTTGGCTGTCCTTATAATTAGAAATGTAGCTTGCTGGTCACACATCTGGATCAGATAAATCTGCACAAAGAGCATTTCACCAGAAGCAGAAATGCCAAGCATCCAGCAGCTGTGTTGTTACATCAGCCTTGCAAATAACAAGGAATACTATTTGTCCATAGAAAGTCAATGACTGGGTCAGGCAGAATAAAGCTAAGTTTATTCACATTATTTGGGGAGAGGAAAAAATGTTTATGAAAATATATATTGGTCAGACCTCCACATTAATGTATGAGACTGATGAAGAAAATAATTCATATACACAAAAGAAGTCAAATGCCAAAACTATATCCTTATTTCCTGCCGTCTTAATGATGAGTTTATTTTTACTGAACTTTTATAAATGTAATAGGCTCCCCTGACTTGCATCTCAACATATCACACAGAATTGTGAACCTAATCCATAATTAAGTATTATCAAAGTGTCAAATGTACTCTGGGAATATTCACATCCATAGAAAATAAATGTGCTTCAAGTTAACAATTAATTTCACTCAGCCATTGTGCCCGGATAATATAAAACAAGAGGAAATTATTTTCCTCAAAAGAAATAAAAGCTCTTTTTAGCCAATTAGGTAAGCATTAACTACCTTTCACTTTGAAGCACATTTCTTAAAACCAAATGCTTAATGCACTAATCTAATTGCTCTGAAGAATAACTGCCAAAAGGCATGATGAGTGACAAACAGGTATGAATACCAAATCTGTCACCTGTTAACTAACCTTACCAACAGAGCCATTCAATCTTCTAATTTATAATACTGTTCAGAATTTTATTTTCTGCATCCAAAAGTTTATTCAGCATATTATCGATTTAAGAAAAAAGAAAACTTTTCTATCAAGTCGATGCCCTATTTTGAAATGTATGTATGGAATTAGATATTAAGGTTTTATCCTGTAAAATGTAAAACTCAAAATAGAGTCACTTTATATACAACTATTATGTACCCATAATAATTAAAAATTAAAATGTTAAAAACAGTCACTTTACATACAAAGCACAAATATGGAAAATCACAATATTAGCATGACTGCCCTTACTTCAAAATTCCAGGCTCATGTCAATAAGTTTTGTGCTCTGTAAAGAAAAACAAAGAGAACAAAAATCAGAGAGCTACTGAGACAAAAGAAATGCCACCGACACCAAGGTTACATTTCTGATTAATGGAGAAAACAGTGATGATTAGAGAAGTAAAGTAAGACAGAAGCAAATTTCTGTAGTTGCTAAGTGGGAGAATCCAAAAGGTAATCTAACTCTCAGTTCTTACATCTGTAAACCACTGGTGCCAATCAATATCTATGATCAATCCCGAAGAGAGTACTGGGATAAAAAAGTCAACCAAATAGATGAATCTTAGGGAAAACAGAGTTAATACATCACAACTTTCAATTGCTATATATCAATTGTTAAAGTAAAATCTTAGACTAGAATGACACACCGATGGTCAGTTAATCAATTTTTAAGAGCGCATTAACTATTTCCAAACAATGGGAAACAACATAAGCAGCTGAAGTCCTTAACTTATATGAATTCCTAAGTTACTATAAGGAAAATGAATCCAACACTTGAAACAATCTAACAGTTGGATTCAGAGAATCTACTCTACAAGGATTTTACATGAAACACATGAGGTGCCCTTAATAGACACAGAGAGGAGATTCACGGTCTAACTCCCGTCTGAGGCCTGGCAGGTTTTTACTAAGTAAACATCAACTTTGAACCCATGATGGACACATCAGTCTACCACCACCAGATTACAGGTGAGCTCTAAGCCTTTGGGCTTTATCTCAAAGTGAAACAACACTAGAAGGGCAGATTCCATCCCTTCAAGACTAGAGTCAAAGATTCAATGATTCAGGCCTAGTACAGTGCCTCACACCTGTAATCCCAACACTTTGGGAGGCTGAGGCAGGAAGACTGTCTGAGACCAGGAGTTCAAGACCAGCCTGGGCAATATAGCAAGACCCTTCATCTCTAGAAAAAAAAAAAAAAAATTTAAATTAGCCAGGCATGGTAGTACATACTTACAGTCATAGCTACTTGGGAGGCTGAGGCAGAAGGATCACTTGAGCCCAGGAGCTCAAGGTTGCAGTGAGCTAGGATCATGCCACTGCACCCCAGCCTGAGTGACAGAGTGAGACTCTGTCTCTTAAATAAAAAGAAAGAAAAAAAAAATTCTAAGCTTCAGAAGCTTCAACTTCAAGGTGGGAACTCCCAAGACATGGTTACTAGCAGGACCACACTCAGTTTCAAAACTCAATTCATGAAATATCCAATCTCATTTCAAAGCCCTGGATACAAGGCAATTAATGAAACTGGGTGGTACCCCCTTTTTTTTATAATTCAGGTAACTGATTGTCATTAGCAACTAGGTCTAAGAATGAAGTATGAACATTTTGTAAGACAAACCTTATTTTTCTGTTTTGAGTTTTTCCGTAGCCCCATTTTCTTGACTGGGCATTTAACAAACTTTTCGTTTTAGGACCCTGTTTGTGATCTCAGATTTGAAGCTGAACATCTGAGACATTACACAGCCTCACAGACAGGGTTTCAGTTACCAAGACTGACAGATCAACAGCTAGGCTGGCAGTGCAAAAATCCACTATCTGTTTTTAAAGAAATGGATTTTCTGCCTCCATGTTTTTCATTTCCAGGAATAATACTTCTCTTATGATAAGCAGACTTGTAAAATGAGGAGAAGCCCTTATCAGAAACCAGACTTCCTCCCTCTCCACACCCAGCACCTCTCTTTAAAAAATGTCCCAAATCCTGTCTTTATTAGAATTTGAATTTTGTCATCTTAAAGGATACTGGTGATTTCCCATATTATGGCTATACAGGAATTATCTTCCATCCCCAGTGCTAAAGTAAGACCTCAACAACAGCCAGCACAAGAATCATTGCAAGATACCTCTGTTTTGATGGCAGAAATGCCCTGATTGCAAAATTTCTTTCCAATTATCTGAAGTCTTTTGGGTCTGTATCTGTCCAATTCACTTCCCAGTTTGTTCTTCCTCATCTCTTCTATTAAACTAGCAGAAGTATCTGGGACTGCAGCTCCCAACACAGAATCCCACCAAGGCCAAACTCCATCTTTGGAGAAAGGGAGGGACCCATTCTGGATTTAACAAGCATGAGGACCATGCAGGCTCCTGAGACTTAATTAATACACATTTATTTTTCTTCCCCAACCAGCAGAAGATACTGAGGCCTCGTCTCAATTCTAACATGCTATAGTTTAACAGCATGACTTTTACAGTAATGATGAATTCATATTTTTTATGTCATGTCTTCCTAATTCTGGGGAGATCATTCATTCATTTATAAATCTAGGGCCAGATCAAACTAGGTCAACCAACACTGACCTTATATAAATGTCAGTCTCTACCAAGGGCCTACTGCATACATAATTTCTATAGGGCATGAGTTAAATTATTATCTCAAAGGTTACTAAAATACCGACCTCAGAGATTACGTGGGGAAAAGTCATCAGTGTGTTCTTTATTACCTGTATAACAGATCGTGTAGTAAACACATTCCCGTGGCAATCATGTGATGGTCATCACCAAGAGAACTTCCTTTAGCAGGCTGCCTTGGGCAGGAACATTGAAAACTTTTACCTGAATTGCCCCTCTCATTTGAGGAATGCACCCTCAAACCAATGAGCACAAGAAAGACACCTGGGTGGCAGCGGGCAGAAAGCTATCATTAAAGTCAAAGTGTTTAGTGCAGATTGCCCTCAACCAAAGTACCACTGTTTTCTCATCTACAGCAACCTTAATGTTTCAGTATATTTGAATATCTACCCCCAATCAGCCTACTGCTCATTTCAAATAAGCTAGGATGAAAAAGACAAGGCAGGTTTTGTTTCACAAATGAAATTTACTATTTTCAAACAAAAGGAAAGAAATACATCCTGCAGTCACAGGCCTGTGGATCCCCTGGCTCCTCTACCTTCTTCTGATGCAGCAACCTACATTCCACTGGAGGTGGAAATTGCAACAGCCCCTAAACCACAAGATGCCATTTACAGGTCCATAGTACAAAACAGCTATTTTCACATATTTCAAATTGAGGGAAGGGTTCATTTTAAGAATTAGTACAAAGTGTCATCTCACCTTAAAGAACAACAAGTCTAAAGAAAAGAGTTCACAGAAAAAGAGTCTAAAATATGAGCTCTGGCTGGGTGCAGTGGCTCATGCCTGTAATCCCAGCAATTTGGGAAGCCAAGGCAAGTGGATCACCTGAGGTCAGGAGTTCAAAACCAGCCTGGCCAACATGGCAAAACCCTTCTCTACTAAAAGTACAAAAATTAGCAGGCCGTGGTGGCGGGGGCCTGTAATCCCAGCTATTCGGGAGGCTGAGGTGGGAGAATCACTTGATCCCAGGAGATGGAGGTTGCAGTGAGCAGAGATCGGCCCCTACACTCTAGCCTGGATGACAGAGGGAGACTCCATCTCAAAAAATAATAATAACAAATAGAAATAATTAAAAATAACAATAAAATATGAGCTCTAATTTGGATGTCTACCTAAAGTTATAATAATTAAACACATTCCACTCTTCTGTGTGTTTTATTTTGGCTACTATTTTTTGTTTTGAAGCATCATTCTGCTGTAAACCAAAAATATAATTTTTTAGGTAAATGTTAATACCAAATACTATTCCAGTCCACCTTTGGGAATTTAAATTACTAGGCAACTTAAAAGTATTCAAGTTTTCTTTTTTTTGGGGGAAAAAGTCAAATATTTCTACAAACAGGAGCCTTTCTACATGAGACCACAGAAAAGAATTCATTAATTTTCTCTCAGACAACCACACTGGAGGCCAAAATCTTTGTTCAGGAAAGGGAGAGAGCATTCATCAATTAGGTATAGTAATGTTCTGGGGCTTTGTTTATAAGTCTGACATAAATCGCCATATGCTAACTTGGACTAGAAAGCTTTAATTGATATTTATGTAGTTCAGAATAAAGTAAAGGAAGAGGCCTGTGTGAAAACACCACTCCATAATGATTTTCACACCGCTGGATCAATGCAATCCTATTCTGACTGAATAATGTCATCTTTAAGGCTTCCTTCCCATGCCCTTTCATTATCTAGACATTAGTTTCTCATGTTAGAAATATATTTACATCTCCTAAGACAAATTCCTAATTTGTAAATTTTCAAACAGAAGGAAAAAAAATCAGACTATTTTTTAAAAGGTAAATAAACTGCAACTTCACCTAAGCACAGATTTTTAATGCTTCAGATTCCTTAAATTACATTCAACTTATTATAAACACTTTTTTTTTTTTAACCAATTTATTCCCATCTGTTTCAAATGCTGGGTCTCCAGTTATTCTTTCTTGATTAATTCTACTTACCTATCATCATTTTCAAATTGTACTTATTATGTGATTTGATCACTCATTTATATAATTTCATTATGCAGATTTTGTTTTCTAACGAAAATGCAAACTTTGAAGACAGAGGCCATATCTTTTGTTTATTTTGTTCATTCAAATTTCTTGCCCTAATATGTTACTTTACTAAAACGAACATAAGTAATTCAACCTCTAAAACCATTAACCTTGGCCCAAATTTACCCATGACAAAGTCACTCCAGGAAAAGTTATAATTCTATTTAAAAAGCGTACTTTATGTTCCCAAAGAGTTAAAGACCCCTCTTGATACCCTGTGACCTGATTAGAATTCACATGCCTTTATCAAATACAATGGAAACTTTCAATCTTCCTTTAACCAGTCTGAACCTCAGGAAAAATAATTTCGTATTTCTGTATTTTGATCATTTTTAAGTCTCTAATTTCCACTCTGTTTAAAAAAATAAATTAATTAAAAATAATAAGGGAAACAATACATAGGTGCCTTTCCCAGAAATTGACATTTCATCTTTGCCAAGATGTGCACTCAAGTGGAAAGGCAGGAGGAACTCACAATGAAGAGAGTAAATGCCTGATAGTCTACAATAACATGGTGCCCTAAAAGATCACGTGCAACTGAGCAGTACAGAGGAATCTCTATGACTGAGCACTTGGGTATTTCATTTGACATTGCCATACTCCTAGTGGCTAGTGCAATTCTCACAATGTACACTCTCTGAATGCAGATATTTTTGTTTTGCTCACTGCAGTGTCCTCAAGCACCAAGGAAAGCCCTAACACATAGTAGTGCTCAGTACACATGTACAGAACAAACATTTGTAGAATAAATGTGTAATACAATGACATTAGTAGGAAATGATATAAAAGAAAGACCCTGGCCCTAGTTAAATTTTATTTTGAGATTACATTTCTTCTGGTACCTTAAGAGGGATACAAACCGTAAGTATCCAGGAACAACCGACCAGTATGGTGATGAGTCAAAATATCAAATCACGAAAGAAAAAGCTTTAGAAACTGGGACCTTAAGCCTGTAAAAGAGGACTAAAGGCAAACAAGCTAACCATAGTTGAGTTTACAGGGTTATCATGTGAAAGAAGAAACAAATGTGTTCTAGGTTGCTATGGAGTAGTGTTTTTTGAACTCCAGGTCAGGACCCATTCTTGGGTCACATAATCAATTTAGTGGGTCATTGACTGGCATTCTTTTAAATAAAATCGAATAGAATTGCATCACAAAGGAAAAAGGCAAGTATTGATTTGTGAAACTTTTGATTCAGTTATATGTATATAAATGTTTGTGTGTGTGTGTGTGTGTGTGTTTACTGGGCTACAATGTAAAATATGTTTCTCAATGTGTGCCCCACTCAAAAATATGTGGAAAAATAGTGCTATAGAAGCCTATCTCTGACCATGCCAATTTAGGCTCAATATAAAAATGAGACCTATGTTTCAACAAAAAAAAATTAACTGATTCCTTCTAAAAGTTGAAGGGTCAATATCCACTGACAAGGAGACTTCAACTTTTAGAAGGAATCAGTTAATTCCCATTTTTTGTTGTTGTTGACGTGTAGTGGATATTTCTGTATCTTCATACAGAAATCAAAAACTGAAGGAAACCTAAGTGACCACTTGGTCCAACTTTTTCATATCATTAATCACAAAAATGAAGAGATCTGAAACCAAACTGGTGGGGAGAGGCAGAACCAGGACTAGAATATCATGCCTCTAGCACAGGCCGATGACCAAGTGTCAAGATGTTGCCCAGTAGGTCTCAGCACTAGCTAGAATGGAGAATTAGATGGCTTCCCTGGTTCTTGGCATTTAAAATTCTTTGATATAAAACTACAAGTACTGTACATATCTTTGGACAGTCAGTTTATAAATTATCTAGATAAAAAGATAATAAGGACTATATTATTTATAGAGCTCAGGACTTCAAACATGATAAAAGTATTAAGGAAGCATTAAAGACCTCTTCCTTCAATGTTTTAGAAGACACAAAGACAAGGAAAAAAATGTTTTTGGCAACATAGGAACAAATGTACTAAAATCAAGAAGTTCAAATAGTTGTGATTGGATCATGTTTAAAACTCTGTAATTCTAAACGCACACAATCACACAGGCTTTCACTCGTGCAAGGCAAGAAAGTTTTGTTATTGGAAGGAAGTTGGCAGAACAGGGTGGATAGTTTGACACTGGATGACAACACCAATTATGCCAGATGCAGTTCTGCAATAAGCTAACTGTGGGTCCCCAACCGGTAATCAATCATGTGGCTGTGGCCACTAACGGGCTAGGGGCCTGCCAAATTTCACATGACTGATAGTTATGAAATAGCTTCCTTTCCGTGTGTCTCAAAACAGGCTTAAATCACCTTATTTTTTTCAGCCCTTAAAGTATAACCCATGCTATAAAATAGCAAACTAAGATATCTGCAACATCCTCCACCATGAAATCATACTCTACAGCCAAAAGACAAGATTCTTTAGTCACAAGCAAGAAACCTCACTGACTCTAGGACAAGCTGCTGACATGCAAAAGCACGAAGTAACAGGTTGCTGTTAAATAGAACTAATCTGATGTCTTTAAGTAATAAAGTTTTAACCTTGTGCTAATTTTTCCTTTTTAAAAAAGAGTTCAGGGATCAGCAGTCATTCTAAGTCCTTGATACATGGCTGCTTTATGTATCTGTGTACAGGCTGATTTGATGTGTGTGAGCACACATATATGGGTGTCGTTTCTGAGTTACGGAATTCACACCATCTGTAAGCAGAGAATTAGGTCTGAATACTAGCCTAGCGCAACTGTGGAACCACAACTACTTGCACACAAGAGGGCCACCTCAGTGGCACTCACAATGGCCACAGGCAATAATGCAGCATCATCGAGACCTCCCTCAGGCTAGAAGCAGCCTTTCAATCAAGTGCCTGGAAAAATGGGATCCAACACTTGTCAATTCATTTGCAGACAATTATATTTCAATCTATGTTTTGCAAGGTCTTACTCAGAGAAAGTTTTCCTCCACAGTCCTCATCCTGTGTTGCATCCCTTTCTTGAAGATGCAGCTCAACATTCTCCTAAATTCAGACAGATGACCTGGCTTCCAAAAGGACAACATTTCTTAAGGGTCATGTGATGGGGGAAGGGATCAGGGGAGAAAAAGCACAAAAGAAAAGTGTTACTTTTTTTTTTTTTTTTGTCCTCAGTGAAGAGGACATAAAACAAGGTCAGGTAGTAAACTTACGCTACAAAATCACGCATCCATTATAAGGTGGAGTCCGTTGTAAAGGTTCAATGAAAACAGTTAACTACAGAATATACCATATAGGGACCTGCATGAGACTAATTCATCAAAAATGCCTTTACATAATGCTGTTCTGCTCTTTGAATCATCATTAAAAGTGTAAATGGGAAGTTTACTGGCAAGGAGGCAGATACAGCAAACGGGAACTCACTCATCACAACTACCTTTTATTTCACAAATAAACCGTAATTGTCTTTTCAAGAAGTCAAATCACTTTCTAGTGATATTTGGTTTCCCCTCCCAAAGGTTGTTTTGCCAAGTGAAGAAAGTCAAAGTCCACAGCAACTACATGATTTACCTAACTTCAAACAGAAGCTGGTACTGCAGCCAGGAACGAAGTGTGTTTTACCTGCTGTCCAATACTTTTTGTCTTAAAATCCCAATCCACTTTCACACCCAGTCTCTACATTCGAACTGCTACACTTGAGAATTACAAATGGAAAGTGGGCAAACAGAACCTGCCGAAAACACCCCAACCACCATTCTCATTCCCAATGTTGGGAGGAACCTTCTCTCCAAACCTTTCAAAGCAGAGTTCCAGGCCCAGTGTTTAACACAGTAGCTGAGAAATGGCACCTGGCTATAGTACTGCAAGTCCTTCACATAAATGCTAACAATAAGAGTTCAATCCCATAAACAAAGAAAATGTCTGTTTTAGAACTGCTAAATGAGAGGACTGCAGACATGTTTAATTATGTCTGCAGGGTGGCTATGGTCCAATACCTGCCACCATCTGGAGGTTTTGCTTGCTTCCATTTCAGAGCCCCACCATGGCTGGTGGAAACAACCACTCCAGCCCTTTTCATCAACATAAAGAAAAAATTAAAATAATTAGACTTAAGTGCTTCATAAAGGCTTAGATGAAAGCACATTATAAGAGGCATCAGTGTCACCGTTTATGTGGTCTCAGTTTCATTTGAAATGAAACCTAGCTTCATTACCACTCAGTTTTCTTGATGTATTTTCATAGGTGGGAGCTCTGTCAACATCAGGCTGTAGGAGAAAGATAAAGAGTTAAACACTTGCTTCTTAATGGCTGCTTTTGGCCCACAAAGTCCATTTTACTATCTTATCATCACTCCTAATGTTAAGCTTGGCCAAGAAGCTGGACTCTTTACAAAGCAAGAACTCACTACAAGGCTGAAAATCATGCGGGAATGTCAAAGCAGTTTTTGCTTAGCTACAAAGGAATTAACAAGAGGATGCCTCCAGATGTGGCAGACTGTGGATTTCCCACGTTGGTGATCAAACAGGATTTTGTTGTTAGGCATCACAGTTTTAAACATTCAATTATCCGCTTTGTAAAAATTTCACCTTTATTAACATTGTTACTGTTTCATGATACAACCATTCATTGACAGCCTTAACGAGGTCGAGATATTGATAGCCACGAAATGCCAAGATGTTGTCATTACCCCAGGAAATGCAAACTACAAATTCTCCCAGGTCTCTCAAATTCTATAGCCTCTCTGTCCAATACTAGAACCACTAGCTACATGTAACTATTTAAATTTAAATTGCTTAAAATTAAATAAAACCTTGAATTCTATTTCTCAGTCACACTAGCCACATTTGAGTAATCAACAGCCACATGTGACTAGTTGGCATACGCATACTAGATAACGCAGGTATTTCCATAATTTCAACAATTCTATTGGACAGCACTGCTATAAAATGCCATATTTTCATTGAAGAAAATGAAGGATGAGTTTCCAACATATGAACTACTAGTATTTAACCAAAGGAGGCACACTAGCAGAGTTGTTAAGGGCCAGTACTCATGAACTCAACTGTTACAATTCTGACCCTGGCTCGACCACTTAGCACTGGGATTGGAGCCAGTTACTTCACTCTCCATGTCTCGGTTTCTATCTGTAAAACAAGGATAAATACAACATCTATCCTCATAAGACCATGGTAATGAGAAAATGACTTAATATGGAAGTGCTCGCTATGTCAATATTCGCTGTCATTATTACTAAGCCCTACAATATGCTTCAAAGCCCCAAAAAATGTGCATACCCTTTTTTAGCTAATAAGTATTTTGTTCCTTTGAATGTGTGTGACAACCAGCCTCCATGCTGTCTTGAGATATTTGAGAGAAAAACTAAGATTCATTAGCCACAATCTGACTTAAAAGTCTGACCACCTTTCATAAGACTCTTCACCGAGAATAAATAAAAATTAATTCTGATTTTATTTCACTATTTTTAACAAAATAAAAATTTTAATGAATCAATTAATTGACTATATACACATATAAACCAGGTTAGTTTTTCCAAGTCAGGCTAAATTCATAGCATTAAGGTGTATAAATATATATATACCTAAAGATCCATGAGCCCATAAAACCATTTACTTATTCTATAAATCCTTAAGACTTTGCCTTAATAATCACCTGCAATTAGCAAATACTTTGCTTGAATGGAAACCTGCTATTAAAGTTATATCCAACTCAATGAAAATTCCAAATTAGCTGAGTCTAAACTAATGATTGAGTACGCTTAGGGTATACTATATTTAGCCTATTTGAAATAGCTGGGAAATATAATGATTGAAAACACATAAAACTGAAGAACAGTGTGTTTCTACACAATAGTTTTAAAGTTTATGAAGTGTCTTATTTTTTTAATTGAATAATTAAGTCTGAAAAACAGACTAATTTTTAGCACTATCAAAACAAGCATGTTACTGTGAATAATTTTTTCCACATATAAGAAAAAAAATTTTGTCAGCCAAAACCAGTAACCTTGAAAAATGCTGACTAGTTAGAAATTGCATAATCCTGACCAATTTTTGCAGAAAAAATGCCTGTATTTTTCCTGAAAACTTTTTGTTTTAAATTAGATGAAAATATATTTCTGAAAGAACTTATCTGAAAAAAATACTGAAATATTGAGGGATGAAATAATATGCCTGAGATTTGCTTCAGAATATTACAGCAAGGAGCAGAGAATGAAAAGGGGTAAAGATGAAACAAGACTGGCACGAGCTGATTGATTGTCAAGGCTGGGTAATAAGTCCGGGGGGATCCACTACTATTCTCTACTTTTGTCTATGTTCAAATTTTTTTCATAAATTACAATGTTTTTAAAAAGCTCATCTAAGAAAAGTGTAAGGTGTTTTTGGCTTAAAGTAAAAGGTAAACGCTAAATATGTGATAGCAAAGATACATCAGTTTCACAGTCAGTAGCCGGAGTGCTAGGATTCTGCTCTTCTCCCCTCGTCAGCCACTATAGACGGCAGGATTCATGACTATCCCAAACAACTCTATGTCCAGGGGAGTGTTGATTCTTTCATGCGACCTGGTTTTGGATCTTGTTTATCTCTTTCTTCACCAATTCCAGAGAAAGAAAACCACAGGGTAGATTGGCTAACACACTCCAGAAATAGCCAACGGTCTTATTTTGATATCATAATTCTTGAGTCCAAGATGTACCCTATTTTTTAAGACTTTAAATAAGTCTTTAAATAAATAAGTCTTTAAGTCTTTTAAGACTTAAAGTCTTTTAAATAAGTCTTTTAAGACTTTAAATAAGTCTTTTAAATAAGTCTTTTAAATAAGTCTTTTAAGACTTTAAATAAGTCTTTCAAAAGGATGCATTCTATTGACAGATCTCAGTTTAGCACCAGAACATCTAAAATTGCAGTTATGGTAATAGGATGATTTAATCCCCTAATAATGGCCTGGAAAAAGGTTAGCATGTTGAAAATATTTCACGTTCATATCATTTCAAAAGTGCAGAAGATAAGCACCTACAGATTTTCAATTAGAGATTAGCCAACCTTGAGACATCATACATGCCCTGGAAAGAAAAGGGGGCAGGGGACCTGGAATTCAGAGACTGGAATGGAAGCAGTAGCTTGACTTCTCCCTTTATTTGCCACAGTGCCCTAAGTAAGGAAAGGCACACACTCTCAGACTAGGTTTTCTCATTTGAAAACTGGGATAATAGTCACTGTGTTCACACCACAGGGTCACTGTGAGAATGCTACAATAAACAATATATATAATAGAAACAGATTTGGAAATACTGTGGTATTTAAATATAAGGCGTCACCTTGTAAACTGCTTTAGTAGCCCCCCTAAAATGGCTTTAGGCTATTCCCCTACTTGGAATCTGAAAGGGGAAAAGGCCCTTTCAGATTAAATTGAAGAAGACTAAATTAAATTGAAGAAGACTAAATGGAATTGTCAGCCAGATTCCACAACTCCCTCCCCGTGAAGCTGAAACAAGAGCCACCTGGCCAGAGCATCAAAAAGGGCACTGGACTGAAAAGTCACAGAGCTATGAAAAGTCAGCACAGCAGTCTAGAGAGCAGAGAAACTAAGGCAAACCAGTAAGACTAAAGGCACGCAACAACAACTTAAAAAACCCACTCATTCACCTATGTAACAAACCCACGCGTTCTGTACATGTATCCCAGAATTTAAAATTTAAAAATAAAAATAAGTAAATTTTAAAAACCCACTAATTCTTCAAAGATCTCAACCTTTGCCTAAAAGTATTAATAGAGATATTTAGTTGCTCTAGCCATGTAAAAGCAGCATTTTACAAAACATTTTGCTTAGGAAAATAAAATGAATGAATACCTAAGAACATCTGATTTGATTTGATTAAGATATTCAAAACTGTCCACTTCAAGTGGAGACAGCAGCCAACAGCAGAGCCCTCTCCTGAGGATTCCATGCCCTCACCTTCCCTCAGGTACTCGGTGACCTGCTAAATTGACTGGCAGCCCTGGCGAAACTCACCGGGAGGTTACCAGGTCAAGGAAATTGACAGCAACGTTTTGCAGCAGAAGTACAAGAAGCTGACCTAAATAACTAAACGAGGGACAGGAAAATATGTAACACAGAAAAGATTTACAAAGGATTATGGAGTTTCAGGAAGGGAATGATGTTATGTCCCCTCCCTGAAGACCACAACTGCCTGGCTACAAACCCTAAGTCCACAACTGACTAGCTTTTAACTTCAGGCAAGTTGCTTACCCTCTCACTACCTCTGCTTCTTCACTGGCAAAGTGGAAATAATAAAATAAATCACCTAATTCAGGACACTGTGAGGATTAAATGAAGAAATGCATGTAAAGCATTTAGAACAGTGTCTGGCACATAGCAAGCACTCAATCTGGGCTTATTATTATTATTAAATTTCCTGACAAAATGTTTTTATTCTTGCTATAAATGAGGGCTCCTCTGGCCGGGCACGGCGGCTCATGCCTGTAATCCCAGCACTTTGGGAGGCCGAGGCAGGTGGATCATCTGAGGTCAGGAGTTCGAGACCAGCCTAGCCAACATGGTGGAACCCCATCTCTTCCAAAAATACAATTACCAGAGTGTGGTGGCATAAGCCTGTAATTCCAGCTACTCAGCAGGCTGAGGCAGGAGAATTGCTTGAACCTGGGTGGCGGAGGCTGCAGTGAGACGAGATTGTACCAGTGCACTCCAGCCTGGGAGACAGAGTGAGACCCTGTCTCAAAAAAAAAAAAAAAAGGCTCCTCACAAAGTGTCCAAATATTTGCTCCGCAGTTCAGAAGGAGAACTACAAAATGAATTCAAGCAAAACGTCTGAGGAAACAGAGGGATGAGTATTGAAAGTGTGGGAGCCATGGTCGAGCCAGTCCATCATTAGCTTCTGTTCTTTCTGGTGCTTCCCCATTCACTCGGCAGAGCATCAGCTCTGACCCTGGGGATATAAAGGTGAACTTACAAGCTCTCTGCGGGAGCCCAGAATGGGAGTCCACTGGGGGGGAATAGGTGGGTAACTAAATGACAAAAGTATATAAGACAAAATAGAATCCCCTGAAAAGAGCAGCAGGGGCTACAGAATGGGATCCACCAGGATGAGCCTGAAGAGCTGGGAAAGGTAGACCAAAAGCAAGGCAGTCACCCTGTGACTGAGGTGGAGGAGTGGGGAGGTGTGACAGGCAGTAGAGACACAGGGAGGCCACGTACAGCCCAGAGGGAGAAGATGATGATGGCCTGAACGTTCTCTGCTCTCAGGAGTCACAAGTATTGTACCATTAATTCCCAGAGGAAGTCTCTTCAAAACAGACAGGAGAAGGAAACACCTATAATAAGTCTTGCAGGTGAGTGGCAGAGAAACAAACTGGTTTCCCTAGGTCTACAAAAGAGCCTGTTCCGTAGTACTAACTCTTGGACTACAAATCCCTAACAAGATGCAAACTTCTAAAGACTCTTAATGGGCCTGTTAAGTAATTTTTTTTTTCAAGTGTGATGACATTTCACTCCACTGATCCAGGTGCAAAGACTGTACCAAAAACCCACCAGAGACTTCGCTTCATATAGGAAACTCTTGATGTAATTGTAGCTCTATGACTCATGGTAATTATCTTTTTAAAGAAACATATAAAACTCTAAGAAAGTGTACTTTTATTTTATGATCTTCTATAAAATAATAGCATTAGTATTTCATTCATAAGTGTAATAAAGTAACATCAAACAAGAAAAAAAGCAGAGTCCGACTCTGGTGCCTTAGTGAACACAGAAAAGCCTTACAGATCAGATTTACAGTAAGCCAGACAAACTCATCTCCACACCACTTTCATCCTTCTCATCAAAAAGGTAGTAAGACTTCAAAAAGCACCTCAATCAGGCCATTCTCGCTGTTTAAGACACAACCCCAAAAGAACTCAAACTAATTACAGCACATTATATACAGAAAAATACCACTGCTGCCTGAATAATATCTAAACAGTGGAAATTTAAAAGGACAAAATTAGGAAGCAAAATAATAAAAGCCTAGAGGAGGATTCTGATAGCTCTTGGAAGACTGGGTGAGGGTAGGAGACTGCGGATCAAGTCTTAGATCTGCACAGGAAAAAGAACCAAGTTAGAAACCACTCTACATAAAGCAAGGAGGAAGAGCTGCAATCTGAGAAAAGGGTGAGCTGGTACAAGACCCCTAAATCCACAGTAAGAGAATATTGTGTATGCCTCAAAAAAAGAGTATTGTGTATGTCTGCTACTGAACAATAGCAACAAAAATTTTTACACTTTTCAATAAAAGTGCTTCAAAAGAGTTGCCTATGTTCACACACTCGTGCAATCAATTAAAAGTATAATAATCAAAATTAGTTCCTTTAAATTATTTTCAATTTATAGACCAGAATCTCAAAACAGATAAAAATTCCTTTCTGAAGTATGCAACTTAGTGTCACTTCTCCATGTGTAGCATTTTCTTCGAAAACCCAAAACTTTGTTAATGTTCTTCTAACTCCCAAGTTACTCAGTAACCACAAGAGTAACTGAAAGCAGTCTGGGAACAGCAGCACGTAGATCCAGGTCTTAATCTGAGCCTTGTGACCAAGCTTTACTAAATGGCTCAACTCAGACAAGTCCTGAGTTTCCCAGAGGAAAATGAGCTTTATTTCCTGAAGCCTGTAGCCACCTCTGTCCCGAAAGGACAGGAAAGTGTAGTAATTTTCGCCAAAACTATATGTAAACAGGCTGCAGAAGGGAGTTACCTAGATATTGCCTTGGGCAGATATTACCTCCCTAAGTCTCAGTTTTCTCATCTGGAAAATAGGAATCACATCATTCCCCTTCCAGGGTTGATATGAAGGTACACAAGGTCATATGTGGAATTTAAGACGCTCTAATGCCTAAAATGGCAAAACTTGGTGTTAGTATCATTACCGCCTCACTGCTCATCTCCCCAGGCCCACCTCCCACCCATATTGAACACCCAAACGTCATCATTACCCCTAGCAACCACAGAATCATGGGAAGACAGAACAGATGAAGTTTGGTAAGCTACTAAATAACAGTTGTGGGCTAACAGCCAGGTTATCAGACAAGCAAATGCAACCCAAATGAAGCTTCTTACCTGCATTTCTACATCAGCTACAATGGTCTTGGTGTATCTCTACATTCCAAGCCTTCATGCATCCTTTATAAATACTAAGAATCAGGAGTACTTAGGTTGACAAAGTAACTACATTAACCACATAATCATACCTCTACATCACTATCACCAAGAACAACAGTATTCCAAATATTAGACTCATAACTCTAAAGCAACAATTTCCTCCCCTCACTCTCTGGGAAAAAAGAAAGAAAGAAAAACTTTGCAGAGGAATAAAGTGGGAAGCCAGTGTTCTAATATAAACATGACAAGCCCAATTCTATCACTGCAATATACTTTCTGACTTCAGTACAAAAATCTTTTCTGACCATCTGGAGCTACTCCAGGCATGAGGCCAAAACTTTGTAATTCCTTTTCAAAGTAAATGACAGATCAGTAACTGCCACGTTGCTAATGCACAGCCAAAGGGAGCACCTCATATCCTATTCAATGCTCCCTGGAGTTTTACACATGTAGTAAAAACAAAGTGCTTCCAAATAAATCTGCCCACTTTCCAATATTCCAAACTGAACAGCGATCCTGTCACTTTTGAACAAGGCGGCATTTTTTCGGGTGTGATCCTATTACCCTATTTCACACACAGGAAGCAGGACTTCAAGTTCCACTAAAAACAGTCGTATCTACACTAAAATGTCCACTACTATTTCAGTTCTCCAGAAATGGCACATAGGAGTCTACCAGAAATTATTTTTTTCTTTTGAGACGGAGTCTAGCTGTCACCCAGGCTGGAGTGCAGTGGCACGATCTCAGCTCACTGCAACCTCCGCCTCCCAGGTTCAAGCAATTCTCCTGCCTCACACTCCTGAGTAGCTGGGACTACAGGTGCGTGCCAGCATGCCCGGCTAATTTTTATATTTTTAGTAGAGATGGGGTTTCACCATGTTGGTCAGGCTGGTCTCGAACTCCTGACCTCATGATCCGTCTGCCTCGGACTCCCAAAGTGCTGGGATTACAGGCGTGAGCCACCGCACAGGGCCTCTACCAGAAATTTTAAGAGTCTGTTCCCTGCAGTGCCTGAGATGCCCATAAGGTTGCAATAAACATGGGGTCACATATATGCAGGGCAACAGAGGTGAACTCAGGATCAACGGGGACCCATAAAGTTGGTGGACACTTGTTTTTAAACCCCACTGACTAGCAGAATCACTTTCTTCATTCATCCAACACACCAAATAGAGAGCCTACTATGTGCCAGGTACTGCAGTGATGATGAATAAAATCAAATCTCCCAACACCTTTGCCAAAAATATAAATTTGAAGAGCCCAAAATCAGTTTCATGTAATATGCCACTGATAATAAGAGCCATTTGAAAGCTCAGAAGCTAAAATTTGATCATCTTCCCCTAGAGCATATTGAGTAGAAAGATGTCAGCCAGCAATGGCTATGGACTTCCTACATTTCAAAGAAATGAAAGTTATCTCTGAAGTCACCCTTTGCATTGGGGAGCTGTCTTATCCTTTTAAGTAAAACATTTTAAAACTGAACAACCTGAAAATTCATCTGTTAGTCAACCGTTTCTTACAAAGACAAGTTAAAAGGAGTTTTACAGATGAATAAAAGATGAGTAAACAGTAGCTGGCCACTAATCACAAAATTAAGCAGCAGTAGATTATAAATAAAAATATAAAACAGGTCATTATGGGGCTGACTTAGTCCATCTGGTCTGCTTTAACAAAATACCTTAGCCTGGGTAATTTACAAACAACAGAAATTCATTTCTTACAGTTCTCGGGGTTGGTAAGTCCAAAATCAAGGCACCAACAAATCACATGTCTGGTGAGGGCTCCTTTCCTGGTTCACAGATGGTGCCTTCTTGCTGTGTCCTCACATGGTGGAGGGGACAATCAGGCTCCCTTAGGCTGTCTATCTAATCTATCTATTTTAAGAGAGAGTCTTGCTATGTTGTCCAGGCTGGAGTGCAGGGGTTATTCACTCACTGCAGCCTCAAACTCCTGGCCTCAAGCAATCTTCTCACGCCCACAGCCTTCCATATAGCTGGAACTATAGGTTCGCACCACCACACCAGGCCCATAAGCTTCTTTTATAAGGGTGTGAATCCCATTCATGAGGGATCCACCCTCATGATGTAACTGCCTCCTAAAGGCCCCACCTCTTAACAGCATCACCTTGGGGGTTAGGATTTCAACATATAAATAAATTTGGTGAGGGGAGAGAGACACAAACATTCAGACCACAGCAGGGTCTCATCCTTCTGATGAAAAACTATCCCTAAGGATAAATTCACAAAATCAGAGTAAGAGAGCTAGAAAAGGCATCAGAGATCGTCCTACTCTGATTTTACCCAGCTCCTCTCTTAGAAACTCTTATTTTTTCAGGTTGCCCTCAAAACATCATGTGATCATTACTAAAATAATGGCATCTGAAATGTCCTGAGCCAACTCCAAATGGAACCTTTGTGTCCTATCTGAGAACAGGAAAGAGATCAGCAATCATATCAGACAGTCACAGACAATTCAGAATCCTGGTAAGAGAAAGAGTAGAAACCTCAGCGCAGATTCCTCATCACAGGAATGCATGAGGAGGACACTCTGTCCTCAGTCTTTGGGGCTAGAAGGGGAAGAGAAGTAAACGTTGACAGAATTAGCCTTCTCAAAGAGTTTAACAGGCACAGTGGAAATTCCAAGGCAGATATCACTATCAAAGAAAACTGTTGGGAGGAGAATGGGTAGCAGGGGAGAGTATCAGCAATACAAGAATCTGAACAGAAGGACAATGTACAAGAAAAGGTAGGGACTTTCTGAAGGCATTTTTGGTGGCAGGGGGTGGGGATGATGGAAACAGCAAAGAATAGACTGTAGAAAAAGACAAAAATGCTATCTTATTTTAGGGAACTGTGGAACATTTGAAGAAAAATGGGGAAAATAGAAAAAAATCAAGACTTGCTTCAAAAGTATATAACGAAAAAATGCATTTAACAAGGAAGATAGGGAGAAAAGATACGTGTAAACAAAGGACAGCAATGGATCATTCAAAAGAGAAATCTTAAAATCTATGAGAGCAAGATATGGTTTTGTAGCATTAGATCATATACCAATTTCACTTCCTTCAAAGGCATCACCAAAAAGTAATGCTTTAAAGAGAGACACTATTTTTTTTCTGACTCTGCCTACATCCACTTAATTCTTCATTCTCCTCTCATTTTGACCTAAGTTATTCACTTATTTAAGATTAACTTTTTCTCAGTGATATACGGGCTTCAGGAAATAACTAATAGAAGTCAAAATGAGAAGAGGATGGATGGATGGATGGATGGATGGATGGATGGATAGATGGATGGAGAGTGACTTAAGAGTTTGGCAGAGTCAAAAAAAAAGTACTTAGAAATACCATATATAATATCAGCTCTGCCCAAATTGCAAAATGCCAATCATAATACTTATACAATAATCAAACAATGATAAAGAGAAAATCCCACTTTCAAGAAGGAGAAAAGTGGCCAGGCGCGGTGGCTCACACCTGTAATCCCAGCACTTTGGGAGGCCAAGCCGGGCAGATCACGGGGTCAGGAGTTTGAGACCAGCTTGGCTAACACAGTGAAACCCCATCTCTACTAAAAATCCAAAAAATTAGCCAGGCATGGTAGCACACATCTGTCGTCCCAGCTACTCGGAAGGCTGAGGCAAGAGAATCACTTGAACCTGGGAGGCGGAGGTTGCAATGAGCTGAGATCATGCCACTGTACTCCAGCCTGGGTGACGGAGAGAGACTCCATCTCAAAAAAAAAAAAAAAAAGGAGGAGAAAAGTAGCAGCAATTGGGGTACTAGGGACCAGTAACAGACAACAGACACCGGCAGGAAGAAAGGAGGCAAATTCCCAACCTAGAAAAGGAAAAGAATAAATTTATATATAGCCTGCAAGGGGGCTGAGGGGTAAGGAGAGAAGGAACAGGGACTGAGCACTTCATGGTAATGCTGGCACTGATCAGCTTCTGGACATATCCTTCATTGCATGTAAAAAAAACTATTAAGGAAGAAGTGAAACTGCACAAACTTAACCTCAGCACCAGCATGATTACCTCACGTAACTTCTTTTCTTAGTATCCCTAAACAGAAAGTCATTCAGATAAATAAGTTTATGGTTTTTGATAAGTGTCCCCTAGTAACCTGGTTTATGCATCATGCATTAGTTTGTGGAACTGAAAGGCTAATGCTGGAAAAAAAGATCAGAGATCTCTTTGGTTCTTTGCCCCGACTTAGTTAAGATTGTGTAACTTGTACAAATATAACCATTTCCTGTCCGCTGAACAAAGCAATTAGTGGACTGGGTACAGTTTCTGAGACGATTTAAGGGAAGGAATCAATCTGGCCATGTCTCACTGTAGTTCATTTTAAAGAAAGAAACAAAAGAGACAGGAAAATATAGAATATCACTATTTTGTTGAATAGAAGTCATTCTTGTTTTATATAACCTTCTTCCCCCACAGATTGTACATGACACATTGGGAAAAGAATCTGCTTCAAAACGGCTTTCAAAGAATATATCTATCATCCATAACTTCAATTTACTATTAAAAAGTAGGCTGGCGCCATGGGTCACGCCTGTAATCCCAGCACTTTGGGAGGCCGAGGCGGGAGGATCACGAGGTCAGGAGATCGAGACCATCCTGGCTAACATGGTAAAACCCTGTCTCTACTAAAAATCAAAAAAAAATAGCTGGGCTTGGTGGCGGGCACCTGTAATTCCAGCTACTCGGGAGGCTGAGGCAGGAGAATGGCGTGAACCTGGGAGGCGGAGCTTGCAGTGAGCTGAGATCGAGCCACTGCACTCCAGCCTGCGTGACAGAGCGAGACTACATCTCAGAAAAAAAAAAAAAAAAAAGTAATGTGCAGACCAGGCCATTTTAAAAGAAAAAATTGGTATCACTTCATGAGTTTAGAATAAGCATCCATCATTCATACAGGATGGGCTCTGCAAAAAGAAATATCAGGGAAGGAAGAGCAAAGAAAAGATGAAATGCAACCTGGGCTTCCAGTGACTTCCCAGGGCTGGTTCCAGGAGCTCAGGAGGTATAGAAACACTGCCTTCATTTTCCTCAAACCTTTATTGCTTAAACTAGCTTAAGTGGGTTTCTGTTATCTGCAATGCAATAATTATTGACTGAACAAGAAAAACCTTTCTATCTTCACGTAATTTGAAGTATCTCAGTTATTCCTCTTGATTGAAAGTTCCATATGCCTCCAATAATAAGCATTATAATTAGAACATGGCTTTAAAATTAAATTCAAACATAAGTTTTCACCTGGTTCAAACACATGGCATCTCAGTGTCAAAACAACATGTCCTGCTCCATCATTAAATCATTCATTCAATAAACACTTGCTGAGCAGTCTGTTTGCCAGTCTCTGTATATAAGAGAAGAGGAAAGTGTCAGTCTCTGCCTTCAAGGAATTTAGATTTTAGTGGGAAAGTCAAACAAAGAGGAATTAGACATCTCCCTGCTTCTTCTCTTGCCACATCTTTACAGCTACACTCAAATAAATACTAGTACTGATTGAACTCATGGCTCCCTAAACTTCAGGTACCAGTTCATGCAATCTATCTGTTCCTAACAATCTTCTAGGTCTTCTAAAGGGCAAATGAGAAGTGTGGAGGGGGCCTTTAGGGTTTTCTCTCACCATGGTAAGTAATCAGTCTCATGGCCTAGGGAAGACAGAGAAAAGCCTGGTGTGGGGCCAACTCATAAATGTGTCTTACCGTCTGCCCACCACCACCACACTCTCACCTGAGGGAACACACCACTACCACCCCCACCCTAGCAACAGGACTGACTGACATCTAAAAGAATCTATACTTTTAAATTAAATTTACCGTCTTTCATTACTTATATTTATTCAAAAGTTCACTACAAAACTGAGTCATGAGAATCCTAAAAGATAGTATCTGAGAATTGTCAACGGGCCCCACTGACTATGAGGGCTCTCTCTTCGGGAGGGAAACAAATTCTCCAAAAAAACAGGTATTTAACAAGCGCCAGTCAATCGAGTCCAAAGACCTCTCACAGCTAACAGGAAGTGACTACCTGGCTAAATCTTCACATTCTTGCAAATCCAAATATGTATTCCCTAAAGCTGAAGGCTGGAAGATTTAGATCTAAAGATGCCTAACTGGTTTGAAACATTTCAAAATGACAGTTCTCAATAAGTGAATCATTCAAAAGGAACTGCCCTAGGAATAAGTAATACATGCCCTCTATTTGCCTAAAAGTTTTAATTCACTGTACTATAGATAAACATCCTTACATAAAACCATCCGGTCAGCATCCTGGAAAAAAATATCATTATGCTAAAAGTTAAGCAAGTTTATACAGTCTATCAGGTATTAATGTTTTCCATGATTACTTTTCCATGGCAAAATGAATTGCGTTATTGACTTAGAAAAATAAATATGCCTAACTTGTGTTCGTGCCCTGATTTCTTGCCAAATTTAAGTACACTAGATAAATTTCAAATAAATAGGTCAGACAATCTATAACAGAGGCCACGTAGCCAGTTAATAATCCATAAAGTCACTTTCAAACCTAAATTCTCAATCAAGAAAACAATTTTTCAGATGAAAACTTTTGACTCCCAAATGCCGAGTATCAGGAACAATTTTTCAAAGCCTTTTAACTCTTTCATATACAAGCTTCAAATTCCCCCATGCCATGGAGAACAATTAGTGTCAGGAGTCCTGAGGAGAACTAAGCTGAGACTTATCCAAAAACCCACTGGGAAGGTCTATGGATCATAGAACTTCTCACTATTAATATCAAAAACGCCACTAGAAACCTCGCTCTTTTTAAGTGAAATATAAATTCAGAAAATATTTTTAAAATGCTCCCCTAAATATGTATTATGTTACGTGCTATCATCAAAATGTATTTTTACAAAACACACATATAAGTTACACTAGTACTACACTTATTAAAAAAGTTAAGAATTCCAAGCTTTGCTGCTTCCTGTAAGCATTAATAGTGACAAATAAATAAGGAAAATAAACATTATGGAAGACGTTGGTTTTGATGAAAACCAGAAACAAAATGTCAGAGGCAAAATGGTCACTGCTCTAGGCAAACTGCTAAAGGTTTTGGGAATTAGGACATGGAGAAAAGAAAATGTTCATAAAACTTTCTTGGTTCACTGCTATGTTCCTATGAAGATGGCAGAAACTCCTTGTTTTTCCAATATATCATTTCAAGAAGCAACGAAGAAGCTCTATATGTACAGTCAATACAAAACAAATACATGACCGGAAGTTATGGTGCTAATATGAGAGGTTCTGTTTAATAGAAACTACAGATCCATTAAAATGCGATGATTTACTCTGCCTCCTCTAGACACAAAGACTGAATGTCTGCTTCTTGTAGTATTGGCTACTCCTCTGATTTCAAGCAGGTCCTTTCAACTTAAGGTCCTCTTCTCATTACGTATTTCATGGGAAAATACGATATTGAGTATCTTAGAATGAATTATATACCAACTGAGGATCTGTAATAGAACATCCCAATAAACCAAATAATGTATCAAAATAGCAATAAAAATATTTTGGCTTATCAAAAAAGGAAAAATGTTAAGAGGGACATCAACTTGCTACAAAAAAAAAAAAAGAAAGAAAGAAAATTAAGGATCTCATTCTTAAAGGACATAATAGTAGCAGAAACCAAGTCAGTCCTAAGATTTGGAAATGTAACTCTGCAAGGCAATATGATTAGAATGTACAAAGACAGGTTCACATTTTTTTCTCTATAACACTAATAATTTTTTCTTCTTGTTATTGAAACCACAAAGTAATTGATTACCCTAACGAACATACAGATTTTCTTCAACATTAATGTTGCTTCTGAAAAGCAAAACTAATATTCCGAGAGAAAGCTATGACAAAGCCCTCCTTCAAGCAAGTTTCCAGCAGCCAGTGGGACATGTGAGCAACTAGGCAGTTTGCAAACATGTGGTTAAAACGTCCACAATTGTGCCAATTCTGACAATATTTAAAAAGGTTTCCTAGACACCTAACTTGCACGTAAATCCATACATGATTTCAGTGTGGATTAGGGCCAAATGTCCCGATAATAGAGATTCAGAATTTCAAGTTTTTAAAAATGACACTCCTTCCAGCCCAAGAATCAACCTCTATGTAGCACTATATGCTTTTTTTCTTTCTCCCTGCAAATTAGAAAATTCAATTTTCTTCATTTCCAGCCAGGGGCCACTCAAACAAATCTAATGGGTGTAGACAGCATTTCCTGCCTACTGCAAGGAAATAATGGGATTGTCATTATTAACATGGCCCAAGGCATGCACTGAGGTGGGGCACTGAAGAAACTGACCTTTAATTTTCATCAGTTACACTGCACTGACTGCCTCGTTTAAAAAAAAAAAAAGGTAGATGTTATTTTTCTCCAGCACTAAAGTCTAACACTAGCTCATTCACTCTCATAGAGCAAGACAGACTGATCCCTATTATCCTTTCCATTCAACTGTGTTTATGTCTAGAAAAAAACCTGCCAGTAAAAGTTTTGTTCTTTCCCCCAACCCCTTTTACTTTTTTGGAGCTAGGCTTCCAATTTACAAGCAGTTGGTGAGGTTTAGGTACCTCTAAAGCAGAGAAGCTATTCTATTGATTGACTTCTCTGCCAAACGTTCTATGTCATTTCAAAGAAAGGTGCATCCAAACAACAATGAGCGGCAAAGGTGGCTAGGATCTCTAGAAATACTTCACGTACTTAACCTGCAACGCACTGTTCCCCCACAGTGGTGTCTTTACACCATGACAGAGATGAAGGATGCTGTCTGCAGTGGTGACCCAGAGATGAAAGGCAGAGCTTGGGAGCCCAACAGCTGCATCCACTAATGTCAAGACCTGATCGCTCTTAAAAAACAGAACAACATCCACAAAAAGAGAGAAGGAATGGGAGGGAGTGACTCCCCTTTATTACAACGTTCCTTTGATCTTAGACTTAAGAAAGGAAGCAGAACTGTCATATATCTATTAAAAAGGGACAACCTCTCTTTAAAGGGGCAGAAAGGAAGACAAATATTGGTAGAAGTAGCACTTGCAATAACTAAGTACTGCTTGGCATTCAGATGTGCTTTCCCCCACAGGTGCTTTTGATATATATTATTTCATTTTAGGCCCACACTACCTCACTAAGATAAACGGCTCGAGTATGACATTAAGGATGAGCTGGAAAGCTGTCACATGAACAGAGACACTCAAGGAGCCAAAGGCAAGGTCAAGACAAAACTGATGGCTAATATTCACATATGTTTTAAAGTAACTGGGAATGTTTTTAAATAATTATCCCATTAAGAAATACATCCAACAATTAAATCTGTCTGTAGTCACAGAGTAAAGCAATAAAATAATAAAACAGCAGCAGCTACCACTTACTAATCACTAGTTCAAAACACTATGTTGAGCCAAACAGTCATAACAAGACAGAGAGATTGAGCATAAAACACTGAGGGTCCTAAGAAGACACTGAGAGACTGGGCAATTTAACCAGTTAGAGATGTGCACAGTACAGTCCCAAACTCAGATGCTTCCAGAGCACCAAAATATTAACTCCAAAAATATTAACTCCAAGTTAAGTGAGTAGTTTCCCATGTCCCCTCCAAATATGAAAACTGTATGTTGTAACCGGCTATTATCTATAGACAGGGGCTCAAGAATACCCAAGAAGCATGGTCTCCTTAAAAATGTTTCCTTTTCATCTAACACATCTTGCCATTAAACTTTCTAGAAAATCATTCTATGCTTTCTCATGAAAAATGTTATGAAAGATTATTTCTTGGCTAAAACTGAAACTTACTGAAGATATACAAATACACCAATCTGTGTTAAAAATACATTAAAAAAAAAAAAAAAAGTCCTTCATTAGTCTGCCAAGCAGGACGTCTGACATCAGGCTAGAATCGTCCCTCTATTGGACTCACCGATGACTCAGTGGAAACTAGAATTTGGAAAACCTGCCATCCCACATGAAACATACTAGGAAAAGGCCAGGCGCAGTGGCTCACGTCTGTAATCCCAGCACTTTGGGAGGCCGAGGCGGGCGGATCACGAGTTCAGGAGATTGAGACCATCCTGGCTAACACGGTGAAACCCCGTCTCCACTAAAAAATACAAAAAAATTAGCCGGGCGTGGCGACGGGCGCCTGTAGTCCCAGCTACTTGGGAGGCTGAGGCAGGAGAATGGCGTGAACCCAGGAGGCGGAGCTTGCAGTGAGCCGAGATCGAGCCACTGCACTCCAGCCTGGGTGACAGAACAAGACTCCGTCTCAAAAAAAAAAAAAAAAAAGAAAGAAAGAAAGAAAGAAAGAAACATACTAGGAACAAACTCACTCACCTTCATCAGTGCTACATCCTTCCCTAGCCGTCGCCTGTTCTCCCCTACTCACTCCCATTGCCCCTGATCCTCAGGAAAGCAAGGAAGACAAACATGCAACTAGAACGTTAATGGCAAACACGTCAGACCCAAAATCACACTAAATGAAGCTAAAATAATCTATTAGAGACATTTATTTGAATCCTCTGTTCTCTTTCTTGTCAACTAGTATGCCCTCATAGGTTTGAATGAACTCCTGAGAACACTGACCTAATTGAAGAGAACTGCAAAGTGAAACATAAACAGGAAGTGACACTGTTTCCCTATTTAAATTGAATATAATAAGCAAATGGTAAAAGCTAAAAAGCTATGTTTTCAAATTATTGAGATTGTCACGGGTGTCAATAAGATGTAATTAAAGATACAGGACAATAATCACATAGCAAGAAAATAGGTCCAAAATCAAATAAAACTGGAAATAATTATGTTTCTTCATTAGTGAAGAAATTGTATAGTACATTAAGTTATGTATTGCTAAACAAAGCCTGAAATAAAATACAAATCTTAAAAATTGTTATCCATTTCTTCTCCTCCCACCTCGCTTTAAAAGAAAAAAAGGAGCATTTTTTAAAGATGAACTTCCTAAGAGACTTCAAATTACTGACTTTATAGTAATTTCTTTAAAAATGAGTATAAATACAAAGCAAATTTTGGTGATGATGGTGAAGGTGTGTGAGGTTAGAGAGAAGAGAGTCCAAGCAATTTTAAAGAAATATAAGGAAATAAAACACTTGGATCCTAAAATTACAATCTATTCCTCCTTTGATAGATGCTTAAAACTGTTCTCTTTACATCTTGAGGTATATTTATATTTAAGAAACTATGTACTCTTAAGAATTAGTTCAGTGCTATGGTAATCTGCATCATGAGGACCTACCACAGCAAGTCCTGAAAGCTGGAAGGAGGCAAAGGCTTTCCCAGCCTCCAGCTATAGAGAGGGGTCAGGTGGGCAGCCAGCATTACCGACCACTTCTCTGGAGGTGCTGCACCCCCTACCCCCCTGTTCAGGGGCATTTTAGCACTTACAGCCTCCCTCCTGAGACAGGAGAGAAAGGAGAAGGTGGTTCTAACAGTCCTCACCATTCTGTGGAAACAATCTCCAGAGAAGCACATAGCTCCTTCTAGACCACGAGGAATATTCCTGTGAAGAAGCCAGAAACGGTTTTTAGGCAACACAGCCTTGGGGGCTGCATCTTCACTTAGTGTCTTTGTCTACACCACTCCACAAACACAAGGAAAGAAAGCAAGTCAGGCCGCTCTTCAGAGCCTTGTCCTTAACTCACCTTCAGTGAACTCACTTTCTAAAGATGGAGTCGAGCCCTACATGATTTCTAACAAAGGACGCATTTAGGGTTGCCAGCTACCCAGGTTTAGCCTGGGCCGTCTGGGAAAGCACAAGGTTCCTCTGAATCCTGAGGTCACCTTTAATTAACTGCAGGAGCTGCTTTCTGAGTTCTCAGAGATAGACACCCTCTAGTCCTTTGCTCATCCCATCCCTGTGGCTGCCTTCAGTACAACCCAAACCACCAAAAAGTATTAACCTTAAAAGGAGAAGAACAGTTAGTATTAGGAATAGGAGGATTTGCTTTTCCAGGTGCAAATTATAGGTACAGCATCTTACTCTTATTAACTTAAATGAAAGGCACTGCGGATGAACAGAACTGTTTTACCAATGAGTAAAAGGACTGCCTTTCATAGAGTGTTTAAAGTGTCCAAATAAGGTAAAACTTCACTACCGTTTCTTAACCAACTGCCTCGGATTTTTCCCATTCACTCCCTTGCGTTTCTTATACATTACTTTCTATGAAGTATACTTTTATCCTCTGGTTTCTTTCATTCTAAGCTTAAGTTGCTACTACAGAGAACAATCTAGGAAAATCTCCCTCTTGGAAAATGTCCAGAATATTGTTTCAAAAGATTTTTTTTTTTTTTTGAGACGGAGTTTTGCCCTGTCACCTAGGCTGGAGTGCAGGGCAATGGCGCAGTCTCAACTCACTACAACCTCCGCCTCCCGGGTTCAAATGATTCTCCTGCCTCAGCCTCCCGAGTAGCTGGGATTACAGGCGCCCGCCACCACGCTTGGCTAATTTTTGTATTTTTAGTAGAGGTGGGGTTTCACCATGTTGGTCAGGCAGGTCTCAAACTCCTGACCTCGGGTGATCTGCCTGCCTCGGCCTCCCAAAGTGCTGGGATTCCGGGCGTGAGCCACTCTGCCCAGCCTAGATTTTAGTTTTCTAGACAATAGACAGGTTGAGCACATGGAAGGCATTCAGCTAATATTTAGCCTTAGTATTCAGCCACCTGGGAACACAGACACTGTACCAAGTCTAGAGATACAAATAAGATAATTAACTTGAACTATTGAGAAGCAGTGTGATACAGTTGAAAAAAGTTTTAAAATCACTCTAGGTGACCTTAGAAAAGTTTTTAATGTTTTTGAGTATGCCTTCTCATCTTTGATTCACTCAATAAACACTTATGGGGGCACTCAATATGTACCAGCTTCTGCTGTGGACAACTAGAAACACCTACAGAAAAACAGAATATCTTCCAGAATTACTTTTTAAGGAAAGTGTGTTTGTATATAGATAAATGGATGTATACACACAGACACACACAGAATATACATATGGATGGAATACATATTTACATGAAAATGCCTGGCAAGTAGTGAATGCTGGAAAATTGTTGGCCACTATTACTGTATTTTACATCTGCCTTGTGGTCAGAGGGTTTGGAAGTACACTGCACAAAAGTGTCCTCATTTCTAAATAAAACTGCCAATAGCTGACTATCATTTTACTCCAAGGAATACGATGATTAAAACCTTCAATTTTGCCCTATCTCCTAACTGGAGTCCTTTAATCTAAGCACTATTCTCACCTCTTTCCAGCCATTAGATTGAAAACCTTACAGGGACAGATTACCAAGAGGGCCAACTCCCCAACTCCGAGTTCCCCAAACTTATCTGATCATATAATTCACCTGAAACACTTGATAAGGATTTCCAGATCCCACCCCAGATCTAAAGAACAAGAGCCTCACAGGCACCGCCCCTCTCCAAACACACCACAGCCCTATAATGTCCCAGGAGATTCCTCTCTTAACAGTCTTTAACTCCCCCTGCAAATAGCTGAGGTCATTCTCCTCAAGTTCTTTCCAAGGCATGCTCTTTGACCCTTTCTCCATGGCTTAGTTTAGCACTAACCAACACTTGGCCAGAATCAACTCTTTCAGCCGGGCCCCCAACAGCTCAGCAAGGCGCATTTGGGGGAGGAGAGGGTTTCTGTCCCTTAATATGTCCTTTCCAGAATTTCACTTATAAAAGGATCATTTAAGGCCAGGCGTGGCTCATACCTGTAATCCCAGCACTTAGGGACGCCAAGGTGGGCGGATCGCTTGAGCCCAGGACTTCCAGACCAGCCTGGGTAACATGGCAAGACCTCATCTCTACCAAAAAAAAACACCACAAAAATTATCTGGGCATAGTGGCATTCACGCAGGAGGCTGAAGTGGAAGGATCACTTGAGCCCAGGAGGCGGAGGCTGCAGTAAGCAGAGATCATGCCACTGCACCCCAGCCTGGGCAGCAGAGCCAGACCCTGTCTCAAAAAAAAAAAAAAAGAAAAAAGACAAAGATTATTTTTTAAAAGGATCATTTAAAACTACCACAAATCTCTGAAAAGTTACATTATTTTAAAAAATAATTCCCTTAACTTATAATTTGAACTGACTCCAATAAACAAACAAAATGTACATAATTGAGGGCCCATATTTTCATGGAACATAAATACTGCTTTTTGTTCGAATTTTCCAAATCAATTCACAATCTAATAGAAACATGAAAAAAGTCATGTATTCTCTGAAGAACATTTATTTCTTTAAAATAGCAGTGAATAAAAAGCTAGGTTTGCACTACAGGTGACTCATGCCTTTCATCTTCATTTGTTCAATTAAATATTTATTAGTTCTCTACTTTGAGGAAAAAACTGAAGAACACCATGGAAACACAAAAATGCCTAAAATACAGGCCATGTTCCAAAGACAGTAGATTCTTTAGCGGTGATTTATGAGATTTTGATGCACCCCTCACCTGGGCAGTATACACTGAACCCAATTTGTAGTCTTTTATCCCTCACCCTCTTCCCAACCTTTCCCCTTGAGTCCCCAAAGTCCACTGTATCATTCTTATTGAAAGGTGCTAAGTTTAAATGGCACATTCAAACTAGGGATCCAGCCACCCAGCCATCAAATGAACATTCACTGTGTACCCACGATGAAAAGACCCCAAGTTAAATCAGAAATCATCCCTACTCACAAATAAGGGAGACAAGGAGACTATTAGACAACAATGAAAAAGTCAAGTCTTCTGAATAGTACAGATAAAGTGCTAGAAGATATTTAAGAAAATGATAAGTTAGGAGAAACCCCGTCTCTACTAAAAAAAAAAAAATACAAAATTAGCCAGGTATGGTGGTGCATGCCTGTAATCCCAGCTACTCGGGAGGCTGAGGCAGAAGAATTGCTTGAAACCGGGAGGCGGAGGTTGCGGTGAGCCGAGATCGCGCTATTGCACTCCAGTCTGGGCAACAAGAGCGAAATGCCAAAAAAAAAAAAAAAAAGAAAGAAAGAAAGAAAATGATAAGCTATCTAAAATGATGGCTCTGGAACATAACAAGGATATGCAAAGAAAAGGGGAGATCATTTTCTTTTGAATAGGCCAAAATCATTTAAGAGCATTCTAAACGCAATGTAATAATTCTTCATATCACTCCTGGATATGAGACCATGACTCTCAATACCTTTTGATTATCAGTAATGACCCTACCGCCAGAGAAATTAGTAGGCCACAAAAATGACAGCTATGGTATGAAAAGCTCATTGAGTGGAATTTGTATCAAGCCATTTATATATACAGCAATATATATACACACACACTATATAAAGAGTATATATACTATATATACACTATATACACACACACACACACACACACACACACACGAAAATATACCCACAAAGGCCGGGCGTGTTGGCTTATGCCTGTAATCCCAGCACTTTGGGAGGCTGAGGCAAGTGGATCCCCTGAGGTTGGGAGTTCGAGACCAGCCTGGCCAACATGGTGAAACCCCATCTCTACCAAAAACACAAAAATTAGCCAGGCATGGTGGCACGTGCCTGTAATCCCAGCTGCTCCGGAGGCTGAGGCAGGAGAATCACATGAACCCGGGAGACGGAGGTTGCAGTGAGCCAAGATCGTGCCACTGCACTCCAGCCTGGGTGACAGAGTGAGACACCATCTTAAAAAAAAAAAAAAAAGAAAATATACCCACAGAGAGTACACGTACACATTACTATCACACCCTTGCAATTTGACACTGTTTTCCAGGAGTTCTGGAATGAATGGTAAACATTTTGTGGTAGCAAATGGTATGTAATTTTCCTTAAGAACTTAACTTGCATTTGAATTTAAATCTTTCCATTAGAATTTGTATCTGACATTTTGAGTACACACACTTTTCATCTGACGTTTAGGCTTTGGTATCCCATCACTTAATGAAAATCTTGCCCATCTTTTGGTAAATGATCCAACTACACTCAACATCAAATACCTCACAAGAAAAAACAGAGGGAGCAGAACCTACTATGCAATCATTAGATGCCAGAAACAAGTTCAGATGAATAAAACAGAATTTATGTGTTTTCTTTCACTCTATCCCTTTTGTAACTTGGCTTTACAGTCTAAGGAACTAAAGAATTCTAACACCTAATGCATTTCCAACATGAGTTAAAGAGATGACTTACACCATTTCTCTTAAACAGAAATCAAAGTTTTTCCACAGTACTAATGATGTCAAGAATGAATAAAATGTTTAAAGGTTAGGCCAGGCACGGTGGCTCATGCCTATAATCCCAGGACTTTGGGAGGTAGAGGCGAGCAGATCACCTGAGGTCGGGAGTTCAAAACCAGCCTGACCAACATGGAGAAAACCCCATCTCCACTAAATATACAAAATTAGCCAGGGGTGGTGGTGCATGCCTGTAATCTCAGCTACTCGGGAGACTGAGGAAGGAGAATCGCTTGAACCCGGGAGGCAGAGGTCAGGGTGAGCCAAGATCGCACCATTGCACTCCACCCTGGACAACAAGAGCGAAATTCTGTCTCAAAAAAAAAAAAAAACAATGTTTAAAGGTTAGAAAATGTGACAGGTCCGATTGTACACCTACTCCTGGATTTCTGACTCGCTGTGCTATTCAGGATAGATTATCTTCATGTGCTTACATGGTCTGCGAATATTAATAAACTCCCTGATTCATCTCAAT
This sequence comes from Pongo pygmaeus, assembly GCF_028885625.2. Classification (NCBI taxonomy): domain Eukaryota; kingdom Metazoa; phylum Chordata; class Mammalia; order Primates; family Hominidae; genus Pongo; species Pongo pygmaeus. The sequence continues at coordinate 181,176,742 of NC_085930.1, read as the reverse complement.
ATTAAAATGCCCTTTTTTCCCCTCCAGAGATCTACTTTTAAACATTTTCCTCTTAAATTTAAGTCAGTTAATAAAATAAGGAAACTCTCTGATCTCCAAAAAATGGCCTAGGGAAATCTCCATTTACACTGCAACAGACAGATGAAGAAAAAATAACTATCTATATACCTGCCTGAAGCAGACCAAGGGGGAGTAAAGAGGCATATGGAGACTGTGTAGGATACATCCTCAATATTTACTTTTGCATTTTTTAATTGTCATAAAATATACATAACAAAAAATTTCCCATTTTCTGCATTCAACTTAGTGGCATTACATACATTCATAATGTTGTACAACCATCGCCACTGTTCATTTCCAGAACCTTTTTATCATCCCAAACAGAAATTCTAAACCCATGAAACACTATCTCTCCATTTTCCCTTCCCCCAAGCCCTGGTAATCTCTATTCTACTTTTTGTTTCTATGAATTTACCTATCCTAGTCATCTCATGCAAGTGGATATATACAATATTTATCTTTTTGTGTCCGGCTTATTTCACTTAGCATAATGTTTTCAAGATTCATTCATGTTATGGCATGTATTAGAATTGCCTTCTTTTTTATGGCTGAATAATATTCCACTGTACCAAAATATTCCAACATATAATACCGTATTTTGTTTATCCATTCATCTGTTGATGGACATGGGTTGTTTCTACCTTTTAGGTATTGTCAATAATGCTGCTATAAACACTGGCTTTTAAGTACCTGAGTCCCTGCTTTCTTTTGCGTATAAGAATAGGAATGGAATTGCTGAATCATATAGTAATTCTATGTGTAAATATTTATGAACTACAAAACTGTTTTCCACAGTAGCTTTATCATTTAACATTCCCAACAGCAATACACAAGGATTCCAGCTCAGTATATTTAAGTATTCTCTAATTCACTACTTCAGGATAATGTTTACCTCTATTTCTTAATCAGAATTATTTTTCTTGAGATTAAAAAAACCATGATCAAAAAATCAGAAACAGCATCTAAAGACTTTTATTATTTTCTTTCCCATTGAATGACTTAAACAATAAAAGATATAGAAGGTATAGAATGGGTTTTTTAAAACCTTTAAAATATTAAGAGAAAATGAAGCATAGTATCCTAGAAATACATTAAGTATCCTATATGTACAACTTGTACTGTTAAAAACTGGTCAAATCTGACCCCTAAGTAGTCACATACTAGAAAACCTCGCATCTGAGTAATTGAGTATAAAACGTAAAATATCCAGAAATCTTTTAAAGAAACTTATTCTTATTACTGGCAAGTTCATACAGTACCTGGAACTAAGCTGCCCAGGAGGATCTTGCTTTAGTAAAAGTAGAGGAGAAGGACGTGTAATTAGCTTATCTAAATACTAAACTCAGGACTCTCCACAATCCTGCCCAAACACAAAGGCAGAAGAAATGAAGCTAAAAGCAGTAATGATGTTCTTAAACCTTTAACACCTGCTCTCACCAATCTGCCATCAAATGCTTACACGTGACAAAAGAAGTTAACAAGTAGCAAAACAAACGTCGATAGAAAAACTCCAAAACCAATAAATAGGCATAGTTGGAGTCTATTGGTAGAGTGGAGTGGGGTGGGGGAGGCAGATATTGTGCTTATTGTTGTGATATATTTTGCAAGCAAATAATATAGTTCTACCCATTGCTGGTAAACTGTTCGTAGTTCACATGATAGCATTGAGTCAATCAACATTTATTTCATGGCAATCCACAGAGAGCACTGACTTTCCAGGGGCTCCTGTATCTCTATGAAAAGACCACCAGCAGACCAGCATCAGTGAATGCATTCTGCATTTTTACACTGCTTTTAAGTAAATTGATTTTCCCAAGGTGCTTAAAAGTGGTTTGTTCTTTTAATTAGGTAAATATTCCTCTTAAGATCTATTTAAACTTGATATTTACAGTAAAACATTTTCATATAGAATAGGCAGCCAAACTTTACCCTAGCCTTGCCTGGATAATTGCAAATCCCTAATTAGCTACATCTAGAACAATGGAGTTATTTTTAATAGAGACTCCTCTTTCATAGGCTATGGGGAATCTTAAATCCCTTAAAAATAAATTAAACCATTATATTTCCTGGGATCTTAGAATCTTCAATTATTTCTAAAACATCCTACCTTTGTTCATGTATAAAGATCACTTTCTACACAATTATTTCAACCGAAAGCTTTTCATAATTGTGAGTTAGGATCATGTCAATTTAAGTAAGGTTTTATGACTAGTTGGCCTTTATGAAAATCTTTACTACTCTTTCCAGGGTCAAAACAAAGATGTATCCTTACATTCTAATATAATTTAGAAGCCTTAAAGTCTAACACAGCCTGAAGGTGCTCCAATTTTACTATTTCTCAAATTTCAGAAGGTAGCAAAGAATTAAACTTACCACCATCCAGCCTTAGGAGTTTGGTGGTAGATACCGTTCTCTATACAAGATTCCAAAAACATGAGAACAGAGTAGAATATTCCATTAACAAAGAACCTGGTCTAGATCTCAATAAATGCATTCTGAGTCAATAAACAAGTAACAGAAATGAAATTACATTTTAAGCTCAAATAGAATCATTTAACACAAGGCACACTTTGATACTTACTAGAACCTCAAATAACACTAACTGTGACTCAACACCATCTCAGAAAAATCCCCCACCACCCTGCAAAATGGTTATTTGAAATGGATGAGGTATTTTAACGATATTATAAAAACAAAACGGGGCCGGGCAAGGTGGCTCATACCTATAATCCCAACACTTTGGGAGGCTGAAGCAGGGGGATTGCTTCAAGCCAGAAGTTAGAGACCAGCCTGAGCCACAAAGGGAGACCCTGTCTCTATAAAAATAAAAAAAAAAACCATTAGCCAGGCATGGTGGCGTGAACCTATAGTCCTAGCTATAGCCCTACTCGGGAGGCTGAGGTGGAAAGATCACTTGAGCCCAGGAGTTTGAAGCCATAGTGAGCTATGATAGAGCCATTGCACTCCAGCAACAGTGAAACACTGTGTCTTAAAAAAGAAAAAGAAAAAAAATTAGGAGCCAATGTCTAAACTGACACTGAGTAGTGCCAAGGGCATCAGAAATTCTGATCCAACACTTACAGAATGCTAAACTTGCATATCTTAACTGGGGAGAAACAAAGAAAAATTCAACAATCGATCCATTTTCAAACTGACAAACATCCTCATCTGTATGTAGATGGCTGATCACGACTATCTATTGATCTTATGTGATTTATACTTGGTGGTTTTGAAAACATTTCTGTCCCCTGATCTTCAATTGGCACCCCACATACCTTCTGTTTCCAAGAACTGATCCTTGGCATTAAACCTGCACCACAAACAAACTCCCCTCCAGGTGAGCTTGTTACTAGGGTCTGGCATCTCACTGGAGGTACCTTGCAAAGTGCTCAACTACCATCAAGTCATCCTTCCAGTTGGGCCTGTGCTTGTCTACCTGCCCCTATCTAGCCACAATAATTCAAGCATTCTCTCCCTCTTTAAAACACGTAATGCCATAACCATACTATATATTTTAAGGCAAAGTGTGTATATATATATATAAAGACACTCAGTAAACTAAAGTACAAAGCTTCTCCTCAACCACCTAAGTGAATTCTCAACAGCTTTAAGAGTGAGAATTAATTTACTTGAAAATAATGTCTTACCATATAAAAATCCCACTTAATGGATTAACCTCATTAACATGAAGAAAAGGCAATTGTGATTTCTAAAGTGCAAAGGCAGGTAGGTTGCAAAGATTCCCCTACACTGAAAATATGATTCTTTTCCATTCTCAGCTGTAATTGCTGAAAGCTCAAGTAATAGACTAAGGTAACATACAAGGACTAAAACCTTATTCCTTTATCATTCAGTACTGAAAGTTCCTCTAATAGACTGCACTTTTTCCCCCTACCTCAAAAACAGCCCTGAATCAAGCCTGGCCTGCCCACTTCACCAACACTAGCCCAGCTACAGACCAACTTCCCAAAAACACAGATATGGGACAACTTATGTATAGTACAACTTTGGAGAGGTCACAAATCACCTATTCCATTAGGAGTGGGGTAAAATAAAATACAACATCTAAAGCTTGGACCTTATTTACTGATCACAAAGAGAAAAATAAATCATTTTTCAAACTGTCCAAGCACAATTTGGAGGTCTCTGAAAATGTGCAAAGAAATACTATAGCACCAGCTCAGTTTTAAACTCTGGAACATAATGAACTATGGAGTTCGTATAAGGCTTTGCCAAACACTTTTCAATACACTGACTCATTAATCCCTTGTGACAACCATTTGAAAAGGTACAAGTTAGATCTTTCCTCCTTATATTAAAATGAGGAAACCCAGACTCAGAGAGATTCAAAAGTTTATCAAGGACCCAACTAGAAAGTAAAGTCACTCCTTGACAGAGGAGATATTCTGATTTCAAACTGATGCTCAGATGTGGCCCTCAATCTATGTCCATCATTTAAACATCTTTATCCCTTAAGATTATAGTACATTTCTCATTTGTATTAAGCACTTGGGGATGTCCTACAAATCAAACCATATGTCATGGGTTAAATCATGTTTCCTATATTTGTCACACTCACTAGGACACTATACTTCTATTTATAACATGGTTCTTATCCTGAAAATAGTACAGTGGTATCTTATCCTTGAAAATAGTACAGTGGTCCCACTGGTCAGGAATGGGTATGAACAGGATGTTTCAGTTATCTGAACAGTCTCAGTAACTGACGCCTTACCTGCAGTTGAATTAACGATTTTCAAAGAGCTGGAAGCAATGTAATTCACATAACACTAAAATAACATAGAACAATTTAAAGATAATTTACAGACATAGGCCCTTCAGGATACGTCTAGAGTTAAGACTAGGAACTGCAATTATCCCTGGACAGTACTATAACTATGGAAGATACAATAGATTCAGATATATTTATACTGAACCTAGCAGTTGCCCCTTAAAAATCCTAGTAAAAAGAGATTACATTACAATTTGCCTTTTCCTGAGGGTAGTACACCAAAAAAAAATGAGTTGGAATTTTCACTATTCCATACAAAATCAGAAAGTTGTTGAAATTCCTTTTAGCAAATGAAACTCTAAAATTCAATGAATTTAAATTAAATCCACTAATCAGAAAATGATTTGAACATCTGCCATCGGACAGATCTTTCTTACTGTTTTAATCTTACACATATTCTTCCCAATTCATGGATGAATCCAATGTGTAGTAAAAGAGTAATTTTAATTCTTCAAGTTACTTCTGCAGCTACATAAGGAAAAGTGAATAATAGTTTACTGATACTTATGAAGTCATCTGAAAAGAACTGTCCAATGAACGGATGGACATGGGTATGACAGGATCATTTTTTTCAACTTTCTATTAGTGACTTTTCATATTGCTTCCTATTTGTACTCTTTTATTACACTAAAATAACCAACAAGCTCTGACTGCTTTTTCAGCAATTCCTATGTACAATTCCTATATTAAACCAAAAAAGAAGATATCATTTAAAGTTTTTTCCACCAGTTTTAACTATGACATGTAAGCATTGTTTTTAAAACCAAATAGTTAACAAATAATGTGCATATTTTATCCACTCTACATGTGAAAGCAAAGTTGAGCTATATAGCTAACTCAGTCTTTAAATTCCATTTAAGGGCTGAATGTAACTTCTGATATCGTAGAAGAAAGAAAAATGAACTAAGAGATCTAAAGAGCAGTATGCAGCCTGAACAACATAGTGAGATCTGTCTCTACAAAAAAACAATAATAATAATAAATAGCCTGGCATGGTGGCGTGCACACCTGTAGTCCCAGCTACTGGAGAGGCCAAGGTGACAGGATCACTTCAGCCTGGGAGGTGGAGGCTACAGTGAGTGAGCCAGTGATCATGCCACTGCACTGCAGCCGGGGTAACAGAGCGAGACTCTGTCTCAAAGTAAAATAAAGAGCAATATGACCAAGCTACATGTGAAAGATTTGGGAGTCAAAAAGTTCTACACTTTGCTCTCCAATATCGTAACCACTAGCCATAAGTGGAAATTTAAGTTTAAAATAATTACAAGTAAATAAAACTTAGGCTGGGTGTGGTGGCTCACGCCTGTAATTCCAGCACTCTGGGAGCCCGAGGCGGGTGGATCACCTGAAGTCAGGAGTTCGTGACCAGCCTGGCTAACATGGTGAAAACCCGTCTCTACTAAAAAATACAAAAAATTAGCTGGGCGTGGTGGCAAGCGCCTGTAATCCCAGCTACTCGGGAAGCTGAGGCAGGAGAATCGCTTGAACCCGGGAGGCGGAGGTTGCAGTTAGCCGAGACCGCACCTCTGCACTCCAGCCTGGGCTACAGAGCGAGAATCCATCTCAACCAGCTAGGCGGAGGTTGCAGTGAGCCGAGATTGCGCCACTGCACTCACTCTAGCCTGGGCGACAGAGCGAGACTCCATTTCAAAAAAAAAAAAAAAAAGCTTAAACTGTTGTTCCTCAGTCCACTAGCTACATTTCAAAGACTCAGTTATATGTGCCTTGTGGCTGCTATGCTGGACAGCACAGACAGAACCATTTCCAACACTGAAGAAAATTCCATTGGATGACACCATTGGTAGCTACGTGATCTTATGCAAGTTACTCTATCTCTGTAAATCTCAATGCCCTTGTTTGTAAAGTGTGCATAACACAACCTAAATCGAAAATACCAGAATTTTAATGAGATAATGTATAAAAGCACAGGAATTAGTGGTTAGTACACATCAGATATCCCAGAAAGGAGCTATTAACACAATCCTGTATTAAACTTTCATCTATAATGGTGACCCTCAACAAGTCACTTTCCCTTCCCGGGCCTCATTTTCCAAACTGACAAGTGTGGGAAGTTCTTCTAGTTAGCTCCTAATGAACTTATCAATCAAATGCTACCAGGTTAAATATTGAGCAAAAGGAGCACAAACTCCTACTGAGTGAACTGCTACCTAGCCTCCAAGAGCCTAGAGCTTCCTCACAGATCCCAAGCATTCTTCAAGAAACCCCAGAAGACTGGCTTTCCAATATAACCCATCGTCTGATGTGAGCTATTTATAAAGTCTGTCTTAAAAGATTACCGGAATATCTTTCTGAAATTGTATATACTGTAATTAGAAGCTACAACCTCCTATTTCATGAGGAGATCCTGCAGTTTTAACATCTTTTAAATGAACGCTATCTTTACAAATGAATTTTTTAAATCTTAAAGTCATTTAAACCACAACACTTTAAAAGCACGTGTGAGTTTAAAAACAATTTTGTAATGACTGATTTTTTTTTAATCAACTAATCAACTATGCCTCATTCTCAGCCAGCCTGTGGGTGCCCCTCTGGTATCTAAACAAAGTGAGAATTGTACCTTCATGGGTGAGGTCCTTTTGCAGGGCCAGAAACATGCCCAGAGACTTTATCCTCGTTAACAGCTGCTCCCAGGGAGCCAGGAAATTTACTGATCCAGTAAATTTCAGAGTCAGCCTCCAATGAGGGGGAACCAAGGGCCCCCACAAAAGGCACAAAACCAGCGCTCCCGGCTGCTATCCACTGTGGGGCGTTGCCCAGGCACCCAGGGTCACAGCTTTAACTTAGGGGTGGAGGAGCAACTCCGGCAGCAGAAATCATTACAGAGCGAAGCAATTTTGCCCAAGGCCTGAGGCCTCAAAAAAAAAGTGTTATTCCAGAGCAGATTCCTTTTCTTCCGGGTCTGTCTGCTCCTTCTGACTCTTTGCCCACAACCACCGTGCCTCCCCATTCCCAATGCCCCACCTCCTGCCACATTTATTAAACAAAAAAAAAAGAAGAAGAAGAAGGAGGAGGAGGAGGAGGAGTGAAGGAAGGAAGGAAGGCAAGAAGGAAGGAAGGAGAGAGAAGGAGAAAGAAAGAAAGAAAACGATTTTAAAAAAGCATATTCCCTCTCCCTTAGCTTTCCCTAGGAAGGCCTGGAAACTGGAGGAAATTCAAATCAAATTAGTTGCACATTAAAAAATAAACAGACAAGCAATCAGGGGGTGCCCACCCAACAAAAGACCTCACCCGTTCCAAAATATGATTAAGCCTGGGAGGGAAGAGGGGGAGGGGGACTAGAAACCAGCAGGGATGGAGAGAGAAACCTGTGGATTTTTGGCCCCAGCGTTGGCCCATTGCGGCCAAATTCTAAATTTTGTTTAAATAAAATGCTGGGTTGAGGAGAAAAGAAAATAAAAAGTTATAACTTTTAAGGAAGTCTGCAAACGGCACCGTCTGGATAAAATGCCATTGCTTCCCTTCGTCTGGGATGGCAGGGTGGGAGCTGAGATTCCAAAAGCTCCAACTCCAACCGCGCACTCCTGGAAGCCTCCAAGCCAAAGGCGCCGCCGGGAGGCGCAACCCAGTCTCCCGAGACGGCGGGTCCGGGTCCTCCGGTTCCCACGGGACGCCGGGACCCGGACCTCTGGGAAAGTTCGCGGGCACAGCCCGAGGCCCCACTTTCTGCCGAGAGTGACAGGCCCTTCCCACGCCTGCCGGCCCCAGCCCAGCCGCGGGCACCAGACGGTCCGCGCGGCCCCTCCTGGCCGCCTCGGGGCGCAGATTCCGCCCGCCCGCCCCACCCCGGGCCGAGGCGCCCCTCGGGGTGACCGACTGACCGGAGCTCCGCTGGCCCACACACCGGGTCGCCCGCTCCTTCCCGCCGCGCCCCACTCCCCCGCCCGAGCTTCCAGCCGCCGGCTCGCCAAGTCCGGCCGCGGCCGCCGGTTACCGCCCCCAGCCCGGGGGGAGCCCGGGGGGCAGGACGGGGAGGAGGACGTGGCGCGCTCGGAGGTGGCCAGCAGCGGGGCGGGGAGTGTCCCGGAGAGGCCCAGCCGGGGGCGGGGGGGCCAGGCCGGCGGGGGCTCGGGACCCTCCCCGCGAGCATCCCCGGGTTCGAGGCCCCCGACCGCCCCCGCCGGCGCGGAGAGGCGGCCCCAACTTCCAGCCCCACTTCGCACACCCGCCCTCTTCCCTCCACCATATGGAAATCTACAGCCTCAGAAAGTGACACGTCGAAGATTCCTCGGCCTCGCCGCCCGCCCTCCCCCTCCTGGGCAGCGTTCCTGCCGCGGAGATTCCGGGAGGGGGAGCGGATTCCTCGGACAAAATCTGCTGGGAAGCCGGGGGGTGGGGGGAGGCCGCGAGCCACTGCCCAATTTTTTTTTTAAGAGGAATCTACCCGTTTCTTTCACTCCTCCAAACCCTGAGGCAGGCGGCACAGGCGGGGGACCCCAGCCCAGCAAGGCGGGGGCCGCCCCCTCCCGGGTCCCGTGTTCCCGGGGTGCCCAGGCGAGCGCGGGGCGCCCCAGCACTCCGGCGCCAAGTTTTTGCCGGGAAGCCCAGGGTGCTCCCGGGACAGGGACGCACTTTGGCGGACTCGGCGTCAGGCCGGGGCTTTCCAGTGCACCGGGACCCGGGGATCGCGCGCGGGGTCCCGGTCTCCTCCAGTCCCCGGCTCTTGCACGCCTTACCTTCCCTAGGGCTGAAACGCGGGGCTCCGGGCGCGCCACACACCGGGTCGCCCACGCCTTCCCAGCCGGCAGCCTGGAGGATCCCTGCCGCCCCCTTCGCTGCTCCCGCCGCCGCCGCTCTCCTCCTCCAGCCGCCGCCGCCGCCGCTCAAATAACTACCAGGAGGGTTTGATGGGGGATTCCGCCATGTCAATGATGTCGGGACCACATGGGGATTTGGGGCCCGCCCACTACCGTAAACCGCCGAGTATACCTGCCGCCACAATCGCAGACTCGCAGAAGCTGTTGTCCCCCGACCCTGCCTAGCTAAGCAGAAACTCCTTTTGGTTCAGCCAGACTAAAGAAACCTGAGGCTTAGGGAACTAACTACTCCTGAACGGCGAGGTCTGCGCGTTCTGCAGATCGCCAAAGTAATATAAAGGCAATGTTTACTCAGTGATAATTAAGCCTAAGACTGACTTTTTTTTTCATTTACACATTTATTTCCCTTTTTGTTGTTGTTAACCCCCACAGCAACCTTGTGAGCTATATTATTCCCATATTTCCCACAGCATTTTGTTCATACAGCTAACATAGTATGAGCAAATTGTATTATACTTAAGTTAAAATCTCTATTTCCTCTTTCTTCTTTTTGTTTGTTGTTGTTGTTTGTTTTGGGGACTGCAGGCGCGGGGCAGGCATGAGCCACCGCACCCTTTTTTTTTTCCTTTTTTGGAAGAGAGGGGGGTCTCAATAGGTTGCCCAGGCTGGTCTGGAACTCTGGAGCTCAAGTGATCTCCCTCCTTGGCCTCCCAAAGTGTTGAGATTACAGGCGTGAGCCAACTCACCCAGCGTTATTTCACAATGCGTTTCTCAGGGACAAAGACTGTTTCTTACTTTTATCTTTATATCTGTAAAATATAGCACAGTGCAAGGACCACAATAGGACTCATTAAATAACTGTTGAGTTTATATTAAGTCAAATGTAATGTATTTCTGTTGTACAGGCTCTAAGAGGTTAACAGACTGCATCCCATGCCACCCCTCAAATTATTCAGGAGACAAGAGAGCAAAAGTTAGCCTAGAGAGGCCCGTTCCATCCATAGCTGTCCAGGTATTCTGAATAACTACATTCAGCCTCAACTATTAAGCTACAAAGGAGCATTCAGGGAGTCCCTAGAGACAATGTATTACTTTTGTTAACCTAAAAAATAATAATAGCAGTACATAATACTCTATTAAAGTCTAAAGAACACTGAGAAATAGCTCCTTCCTTCCCTTGTTCATTTACCATTATTTTTGGGAGATTTTTGCCTTTTTTTTTTTTTTTGGAGGCAATGGTGAGTCCGGAGAAATGGGGACCTCTCTCCTAAATGGCTTATTTACTGTGGAGCTCCTCAAAGGGGAACTTGAAGCCATCTTTCTATAACATAACTCCAATTCTAGGTCATAGTCCTGCATGAGAAGCGGGGGCGGGGCGGGGGGAGGCAGTAGTTCCTTAGTGCCCTTAGTGCCAATAGGGTACAGTCCAATAGATCCCATTTGAGTCCAAATGCCTTCTCTGGCTCCAGACTCTTTGGCTTCCTCAGTTGCCATGCCTTCAGCCCAGCTGATCACTCATGGCTCCAGAAGGTACCTGTGTCCCTTTGTACGTGCCTTCCCTCTGAAACATACTTCTTCTTCCCTATTTAAGATCATTTACTCATCCTTGATCTCCGGCTAAAACCACTCCCTCCTTTCCTCCCTGCAGTCTCATACCTCTTTTCCCCACAATCTTATAATCCTTGTCAGTTCTCACATTGCTCTGAAGTTAGTCTTTTTTTTTTTTTTTTCTGAGGCTAGAGTGCAGTAGCATGATCGTAGCTCACTGCATCTTCAAGCTCCTAGGCTCAAGGGATTCTCGCACCTCAGCCTCCCAAGTAGCTGGGACTACTAGTGTGTGCCATCATGCCTGGATAATTTTTTTTTAATCTTTTATTTATTTATTTATTTTTTGTTGCCCAGGCTGGTCTCAGACTCCTGAGCTCAAGCAATCCTCCTGCCCCAGGCTCCCAAAGTGCTGGGATTACAGGCATGAGCCACTGTGCCCAGCCTGAAGTTAGTTATACTTTATCTCTTCCACTTGACTGAGTTTTGTTCATGTTTGTATCCCTAGTATCAACCTAGAATTCTGCTTTGAATATAAGACCCCCTTGTGTTTGGTGAATGAATTAATTGTAAAGTATGTGAAAGAATCTGAATGACTAGGTAAGTGAGCAAACTTCAGAGTGTGAAAGATCAAATTCAGGTTGAAGGACAAGCTTGGCAAAGGAGGTAACAGTAGGCAAGGGAAGTTTGGAGGACAAAGTTATTTATTCCTGTTTCTTCCACTAGACTGAATTTTTTCTTATTAAGAAGAAAAAGAATCAGTTTTCATATAATGCTTTATAATTTCACATGCATGTTCATATATATGATCTCAGTGTTTCGTTCATCTTCTTTGTCCTAACACCTAACACCAGTTTTGTCACAGAAAAGAAACCCATTAAATGTTTGCAAAATGAGAGGAAGTATGGTACACTGGAGAGAGCATGGAATATAATGAGAGAAAAGGAGTGATGTTGGGCATAAAGTTCTCTGAACCTGAATTTTCTTATTTGTTAAATTGTGATCTTTAATAAACCTTCTGGTCAAGGTTGTTGTGAGGATTAAAAAACTCAAGCACCTGGTACTCTATAAATAGATATTGGTTACTCCTTGAACGAATGAACGAATGAGTAAATGAATTAATAAAGATATATTTCTTAAAAGGATTAATAGGACAGAATTGGAAGCTTCAGAGAAAAAGGTGGAATTTGTGATAGAGGGCTCTCACCTATACTTTGAGGGATTTAGATTTAATACAGTGAGAACACTGTAGGATTATTGAGGCATGAAGTAATTGAAATAGGTTTCAAGGTTATCTTAGCAGCAGTATATAGAACAAGGCTCATGTCAGAGATGCATGCCCTGAACCTACTTTGGAAATGATAAGACTTACACCAGAGTCATGGTTCTGGGACTAGGAAGAAGGACTTCAACCTAAGGCAATGAGTATGACTATCTGGTGTTGACAACCTGCATAATCTGCTGCTCTAGGTCCCAAATTATGAAACTATAGTCATGGCTAAAACTTTGCTCCAAAAGCACCTTATGATTTGCTCAAATACAAAAGTTAACATCCAAATGAAGATGCCTAGAAGTTAAGGCCTATAACAAAATATAGAGACTCTTTAAACCCTTCTACCACCTATGCAATGTAGGCTGAGTCCAAATTTTAAAAAGATTCTTAGTCATACTTCTTCATCTCAAATAATTTATATCAAAAAATGCAACACTGGTACATAGGAAAGAATGAAAGTATTGAAACTAGCATTGAAAAGGTCTCAAACAATTCAACTTTTCTGAACACTGCTATAGTCTAAAATGTTTAAATCTGAAACTCTCTCTCAAAGATCACTATGACTAGTAACACGTAATATCTACAAGACCCAGCTGCATTCTCAGTTTCAATGTCCTTCTTCTGCCTACAGCTTGAGTTGCTAGGTTCCCAAGGCAGGCTCAGTTCTGCCCCTACTCTTGAAAACTACTCTTGACCACCAGGCATGGTGGCTCATGCCTGTAATCTCAGCACTTTGGGAGGCTGAGGCAGGCGGATCAACTGAGGTCAGAAGTTCGAGATTAGCCTGGCCAGCATGGTGAAACAAAATCTCTACTTAAAGAAAAAAAAAATACAAAAATTAGCCTGGCATGATGGCAGATGCCTGTAATCCCAGCTATTTAGGAGGCTGAGGCAGGAGAATCATTTGAACCCAGGAGGCAGAGGTTGCAGTGAGCCGAGATGGCACCATTGCACTCCAGCCTGGGCAACAAGAGCAAAACTACATCTCAAAAATAATAATAATAATAATACTCTTGACTTTAAGTAGAAGGTGTTAACTCTTCGAATCTATTTCTTATTCTAATGTCCTGAGCCAGATCTGATGCCAGCTTCAATATGAACACTGACCAAAAGCCAATTCATCTTGTTTTAAAAGCAACACTGCCACTTCACTTAAGCACATTACTCCAACAATTTCACCAGTCACATCTGTGGTTTTGCCGCCTTTTCTATTGTTCAAGGCAAGATAAGCAAATTTTAGCTCAATGTTTTATTTAAAGAAAAACACATTTTAAACAAAGAGATCTGTCCCACAGTTACCAGAACTATTCAGGTAGAAGCTGAATGACTGACAGGGCTCTTAAAAATCACAGGTTGATAGACTCCCACTGTCCCTCCCAAAGCAGAAATCTTGGCTCCCATGTCAATTACAGCTAAGGACCCAGCCTCAGTCTGAACAGCACCAGGGAAAGGAAAACCTATTCCTGTGGAGACATTTTATTATCAACAACTCTAGTTCTAACCCAAGTTTTCTGAAACTGCCTCCTTGCAACTTTCTCCCACTGGTTTTATTTCTGCCCTCTGGAGGCAGACAAAATAACAACACTCACCTGCCACATGACCTCCCTTCCAATGAACTGAACATGCCTGGCATTTGCTCCATAGAGATTCTCTTTTCCTGAATAAACGTCCCTGACATGCCGAACTCGTCAAAGATCTCTCTTCATCCTTCTTTCCTACCACCTCTGAGGGCCTACTTGTTCAACATCTCTGAAAGTTTGTGATATGGTTTGGATCTGTGTCCCCACCCAAATCTCATGTTGAAATGTAATCCCCAATGCTGGAGGTGGGGCCTGGTAGGAGGTGATTGGCTCATGGGGGTGGAGTTCTCATGAATGGTTTAGCACCATGCCCACCTTGGTACTGCACAGTGAGTGAGTTCTCAGGAGATCTGGTTGCACCTTCCCCCTCTCTCTAGGTCCTGCTTTTGCCATGTAGGACACCTGCTCCTGCTTTATCTTCTGCCATGAGTAAAAGCTCCCCGAGGCTTCCCCAGAAGCAGACGCCACCAGGCTTTCTGTACAGCCTGAGGAACTGTGAGCCAATTAAACCTCTTTTCTTTATAAATTACCCAGTCTCAGACATTTCTTTATAGCAGTACGAGAACTGACTGATACAGTTGGGTATCCAGATTTCACTCGTAATATTTCAGGCATGATAAGACTACAGCTACAAAGAGTGTTATCTTTTCCTGCTTCAGTTTGGACAAAACACTTCTACTATTACAGTTTAATATTGTGTTAAATTTCTTAGCAGCCTCCTCATTCTATTAGCTCCTGCTTCTTCTTCCATGAGAAGCTGTCAAGCTGGGCATAAATTAGATATGCAATTGATTTAATCTTAACTGACATTAATTAGTTCACTGATTGAATATATAATTTTATTTGTAAATTTCATTTTTACATCCCAGCTAACGAGGACTTTTTGGTCATTGAGTCTATTATCAAGCAACCTTCCACAGTTTTGTGACATTGATGAGTATGACGCGTGCTTTCCATGTTGCCATTTAAGTCATTAACAAAAACATAAAACAAGACAAGGACAAAGACATATCACCAGTAATTTTTCTCTTGTGGCAAAGTTATTTAAAAAGCTATGAATCTGTCTGGGTGCGGTGGCTCACACCTGTAATCCCAGCACTTTGGGAGGCCAAGGTGGATGGATCACCTGAGGCCAGGAGTTCGAGACCACCCTGGCCAACATGGTGAAACCCCATCTCTACTAAAAAATACAAAAATTAGCCTGGCATGGGGGCGGGTGCCTGTAATCCCAGCTACTGGGGAGGCTGAGGCAGGAGAATCACTTGAACCCAGGAGGCGGAGGTTGTAGTGAGCCAAGATGGCACCACTGCACTCCAGCCTGGGCGACAGAGCGAGATTCCAACTCAAAAAAAAAAAAAAAAAGCTGTGAATCCGTCCATCACACTGAATTACCTTAAGCCGTACCTCTGTAGGGGAGGGTTGGATCTTACTTTCCTCAGTCATTGTCACCACTCTTGCCCACTGCTATAGTTTGGATGTTTGTCCCCCAAACCTCACATTGAAATTTGATCACCAATGTTGGAGATGGGTCCTAATGGGAGGTATTTTTGTCATGGCGACAGATCCCTCATGAACGGCTTGGTGCCCTCCTCGAGTAAGGAGCGAGTTAGTATTCTATTAGTTCCTACAGGAGCTGGTTGTTAAGAAGAGCCTGGCACTTCCCCCGTCTCTCTTGCTTCCTCTCTTGCCATGTGATCTCTGTACCTCTGCACACACCAACTCCTCTTAGCCTTTGGTCATGAGTAGAAGCAGCCTGAGCCCCTTGCCAGATGCATATGGTGGTGTAACATTTTTTGTATAGCCTGAAGAACTATGAGCCAAATAAACTTCTCTTCTTTATAAATTATCCAGCCTCAAGTATTCCTTTTAGTGACACAAATGGACCAAGACACACACCCTCTTACCTGATTTATTCCTGCTATGGTTCGAAGGTCTCCCCCAAGCTTCATGTGTTGGAAACTTAAGCCCAAGTGCAACAGTGTTGAGAGGTGGAACTTTTAAGAGGTGATTAGGTCATGACGGCTTTGCTCTCTTTTTTCTCACTAATGAATAGATTAGTATCATTATCTATTTTATCTATGTATCTGTCTATCTAATGAGTGGGCTCATTATCACAAGAGTGGGTGTGTTATAAAAGTGAGTTCAGCCCTCTCTTGCTATTTCAAGGGCTCTCTCACTCTTCTGCCTTCTGCCAGGGATGATGCAGCAAGAAGGCCCTCACCAGATGTGGCCCCTCAGTCTTGGACTTCCCAGCCTCCAAAACTGTGAGTCAAATAAATTCCTGTTTATTATAAATTACCCAGTCTGTGGTATTCTGTTGTAGCAGCACAAAACAAACCAGGACAATTTTTTGGGGTCATTTTCTTTTCCTAAGAGGTCAAGACCTCTGAATGAGCCTGTAATCCCAGCTCTTTGGGAGGCCGAGGTGGGTGGGTCACCTGGGGTGAGGAGTTGGAGACGAGTCTGGCCAACATGGCGAAACCTTGTCTCTACCAAAAATACAAAAATTAGCCGGGCGTGGTGGCACGCACCTGTAGTCCTAGCTACTCAGGAGGCTGAGGTGGGAAAATCGCTTGAACCCAGGAGGCAGAGGTTTCAGTGAGCCAAGATCACGCCACTGCACTCCAGCCTGGATGAGAGTGAGACTCCCTTTCAAAAAAATAAAAAATAAAAATAAAAAAATGAATGATATATAGGTGTCTTCACAGCAGGCGTGCTAAATACTATCATCCTCAAACAACTTCAGAATATGCCCTAGATAAAAATGCGTGTGTAGATAGTCATACATACATGTGTCTGTCTTAGTCAATTTGGGCTTCTGTAACGGAATACCATAGACTGGGTAGTTTAAATGATAGAAATTTATTTCTAACCATCTGGAGCCTGGGAAGTCCAAGATCAAAGCACCAGCAGATCTCTTGCAGGATGAGAGCCTGACTCCTGGTTTGCAGATGGCCATCTTCTAATTGTATCCTCACAAGACATAGAGCAGAGACAGAGAAAGAAGGCTTTCTCATGTGTTTTTTACTGAGGCCACTAATCCCATGCATGAGGGCTCCACCCTCATGATCTAATTACTTCCCAAAAGCCCCACCTTCTAATACGATCACTGCTTCCACTCATGCTGGGAGAGAAAAGGGACGTTAGGATTTCAACATACGAATTTTAACAAAACAAACATTCAATCCATAGCAGTGTTTCCTTCACAGAAAAATGAAGCAAAAAAAAAAAATTTTAGCTCAGGCAGTATGGCTCAGATACAAGCCATTTTGGTCAAGGAAAGATTCTGAGATTTGACTAGAAAGTAATAAGTTGAAAACAGAGTAAACTTAACTGCAGAGACAACTGGGCCTATTCTGGTTTGTAAAGGGTGGGATGTTATATTTTAAATAGTTTCTCACCATTTGTATAGTTACCACAATATTAGTTCTAGTTCTTGAAAGCATACCTTTTGGAATTTCACATATAATCTGTGTGTCTCAGACCTCAGTAGCCGGGGGTAAAATTTTGATCACATTAACATGAAAAATATCCTTTCTTTGACTCTGGCAGCTACCATCTTTTTAGGACTTCCCATTCTCTTTGTACTCTCTCCAGTTCTTTCTGTAAGTTTCCTGTGTGTTTATGACCAAGTTTTTTTGACCTGCAGAAGCCTAAGAAGCTGTGTAAAGTAATTTACTAATCCAGCCATGGGGGCTCTATAGCACCGCCCCACAAGACCAGCACCACACTCAGACAGACTTACTTCTCCCTCTCTCTGTGATAAACTCTGTTATACTGTAACACATTAGAAAACCCTTGGCTCGGCCAGGCACGGTGGCTCATGCCTGTAATCCTAGCACTCTGGGAGGCCGAGGTGGGTGGATCACGAGGTCAAGAGATCGAGACCATCCTGGCCAAAATGGTGAAATCTTGTCTCTACTAAAAATAGAAAAATTAGCTGGGTGTGGTAGCACGCACCTGTAGTCCCAGCTACTTGGGAGGCTGAGGCAGGAGAATGGCGTGAACCCAGGAGGCGGAGCTTGCAGTGAGCCGAGATTGTGTCACTGCACTCCAGCCTGGCAACAAAGCGAGATTCTGTCTCAAAAAGAAAGAAAGAAAGAGAGAGAGAGAGGAAAGAAAGAAGGAAAGAAAGAAAGAAAGAAAGGAAGAAAGAAAGACCCTTGGCTCCCAACATCTCATGGTCTTTAAATAGTTGTACAAATATTTATTGAGTACCTACCCTATGCCAGACACTAATTTGTGGATATACAGTTGATCCTTGAACAATTAGGGGACCAAGAGTGCCAATCCCTGCAAAGTCAAAAATCTGAGTATAAGTTTTGACTCCCCCAAAGTGAGCTACTACTACCCTACTGTTGACTGGAAACCTTGTGAATAACATAAATGGTTGATTAACACATATTTTGTATGTTACATGTATTATATACTGTATTCTTACAATAAGGAAGCTAGAGAAAAGGACATATTAAGAAAATCATAAAGAAGGAAAAATGCATCTACAGTATTATACTGTGTTTATCCATCCCATAAGTTTACGTCATCTGTTTACAAGATGAAATGGCAGGCAACCATACCTGCAGACCTCAATCTATGGTATATACTGAGCAACTCAACTTTTTCTTGTAATGTCATGATTTTTCTCTGCTTCTTGGGAGCACTTCCAGCATTACTAGTGGCACTTTGCATGGGTTCCACAGTGTTATTCAAGGTTTAGAGTATTACAGCAAACACGATGAAAAGCATGTGAGAACCACAAGAGATCACTTTTTGCTGCAATTTGCAATTTACTGGAGAGATGAACTGTCCACATGGAGATTATTAGCATCACATGACATTTTAAGTGGATACTTCCTACACTTGAGCTCACCATTATAGCAATAGGAGGAGGCTATGAAATTATTACAGTTTAATACAGTATGTACTATAGTTCATTTACTGCAGTTGTGATTTAATACTGTATCTTTATGTTTGTTTGCATTTCTCTCAACTGTGAATTGCACCACATATGATCTGTGTGTTATGTGCATGTTTTGATAAATTTTAACTTTCTGTCTTAGTCCATTCTGTGTTGTTATAAAGCACCACCTGAGACTGGGTAATTTATAAAGAAAAAAGGTCTATTTGGTTCACAATTCTGTTCCCTAACAGGCTTCTGCTGAGGGCCTCAGGCTGCTTCCACTGATGCTGGCAGACAAAGGGGGGCTGACCTGTGCAGAGATTACATGGTCAAAGAGGAAGCAAGAGAAGGAAGGAGGGAAGGGGGAGGCCTGAGGCTCTTTTTAATTATTTATCTTTTTGGAGATAGGGTCTCACTCTCTTCACCCAGGCTGGAGTGCAGTGGCACAATCATGGCTCACTGCAGCCTCGACCTCCTAGGCTCAAGCAATCCTCCCATCTCAGCTTCCCTAGTAGCTTGGGACTACAGGCATGCAACCCATGCTGGCTATTTTTTCTATTTTTTGGTAGAAATGGGGTTTTGCTATGTTACTCAGGCTGGTCTCAAGCCCCTGGCCTCAAGTGATCCTCTTGCCTCAGCCTCCCAAACTGCTAGGATTACAGGTATGAGTCACCACACCCAGCCTTAGGATCTTTTTAACAACTAGGTCTAGGCTAGGCACAATGGCTCACACTTGTAATCCCAGCACTTTGGGAGGCCAAGGCAGGTGAATCACTGGAGTTCAGGAGTTCGAGAGCAGCCTGGCCAACATGATGAAACCCTGTCTCTACTAAAAATATAAAAATTAGCCGGGTGTGGTGGCCGGTGCCTGTAATCCCAGCTACTCGAGAGGCTGAGACAGGAGAATTGCTTGAGCCCAGGAGGCGGTGGTTGCAGTGAGCTGAGATCTCTGCACTCCAGCCTGGGTGACAGAGCAAGACTCCATCTCAAAACAAAACAAAACAACAACAACAAAACCCAGGTCTCATGGGAACTAACAGAGTGAAAACTCACTCACTATAGCCCTATACCCAGGGAGGGCATTCATCTATTCATGAGTTATCTGCCCCAAGACCCAAATATCTCCTATCAGATCCCATCTCCAACATTGGTAATTAAATTTCAACATGAAGTTTGGAGGGGTCAAATATCTAAGCTATAGCACTTCTTAAAATAAATTTGTATTTTATTGTATCAAATGATAAAACAGACCATATATATTTTATGCATGTGTGACATACTTAACTTTTGCTTAATTTTTTGATATTCCTAGGCTTCCACAGCTTATGCATATTTTTCCAGACTCTCACAAATTTCCAAAAATTTTTCCAATATATTTATTGAAAAAAAAGTGCATAGAAGTCCATCTGTGCAGTGCAAACCCGCCGTGTTTTCAGCGGTCAGCTGTATATGTATTAGGCCCTAGAAGCTGCAAATACTTACAATAATGGTTAAATCTTCATAAAAATCATGTAAAATTGCGATGGCCATTATGTGGAACATTCCAGATGAACAACATTGAATAATCTAAAGATATTTTAAATTGTTTTATTGCCTCCTTTAAAAGGCTCTTTAAAAAAGACCAAACAAAGAGCTTAAATGGCTAATTGATATGAATTAAATATACCAACTTTTTCACTTAGTTACTATCCCATCCCAAAGACAAAAATACAGCTAAATAAAATGTTTATAAAAGTTAGACTCCCAGGTCAAGCAGGCCTAGAAAATGCTTTATTTGCCCTATATGTCAGTGAACTCTGCCCTAAAGTCAATAATCTCATTAAAAAATAAGTTGAAAAAACTCCCTATTAAACCAAATCAGGTTCCAAAATATAACTTTCTGAAATTTAGCCGGCTGTTTTGAAACTTTTGTTTGCTTGTTTGTTTTTTGAGACGGAGTCTCACTCTGTCACCCAGGCTGGTGTGCAGTGGCACCATCTTGGCCCAACTGCAACCTCCGTCTCCTGGGTTCAAGTTATTCTCCTGCCTCAGCCTCCTGAGTAGCTGGGATTACAGGCATGTGCCACCACACCCAGCTAATTTTTGTATTTTTAGTAGAGACGGGTTTCACTGTATTGGCCAGGCTGGTCTTGATCTCTTGACCTCAGGTGATCCACCTGCCTCGGCCTCCCAAAGTGTTGGGATTATAGGCGTGAGCCGCAGTGCCCAGCCGGAAACTTTTTGTAAAATTTACATGTATACAGGAAATCTCTGTATGTAAGAGTATCTCCCTCTTTGTACGTAAGTCACTAGAAACTTTTAAGGTGCTTTTCCTGGCCATCTTGTCTTACCTGGAACTTTACCTCTGCCTTCCTTGTTTCTGCAAATAATAATGTTTAGATCTAAGTTCTGTGTCTTTGAGATGTAAATTTTCTACCTTGTTTCATCGAGGAGTCATAGCTTTGGAAGTGCCAATTTAGGGTTGCCTAGCTAACAACTAGTGACAGGATTGATGACCTGAAAGGGATGAGAAAAACTACATGAAAACTGACAAATGAAGAATTTTGTGTGTAATCTGTTTGGCAAAAAGCCAGATCTCCTTTTGTCTGTTCTGTGAGTCTGTATGTCTGTGTGTCTATATGTGTTACGTGTGTGTGATAGTTCTCTATCAAAATGTATGAAAGAGTTCTAATTAAAGAAAAAATCAGCACTTAAGTATTTTATCAGGAAAATAGAAACTAGCTTAAATGCCTTTTAGTTCATGTAATTTGGACAAATATTTGGTAAATAAGACTAGTCAAATATTGGTTTAACAAACAAAAACTGTATATTCTGATCAGCACAATGCTCATGTCTTTAACTTTAGGATCCTTGCTTTGGTGATGATTACCCAACATTCCCATGTTTTGAAAATGGCCAATAGGAGGCTACGTGTGGTGGCTCGAACCTGTAATCCCAGCACTTTGGGAGGCAGAGGCGGGCAAGTCACTTGAGGTCAGGAGTTTGAGACCAGCCTGGCCAACATGGTGAAATCCCATCTCTACTCAAAATACAAAAATTAGCCAGGCGTGGTAGCCGGTGCCTGTAATCCCAGCTACTCGGGAGGCTGAAGCAGGAGGATTGCTGGAACCTAGGAGGCAGAGGCTGCAGTGAGCCAAGATCATGCCATTGTACTCCAGCCTGGGCAACAGAGGAAAATTCCGTCTAAAAAAAAAAAAGAAGGTAACAGGAAAACAATGTGAGATCATGGTTAACTAGTTTTGTTCAATGTTGCATAATTTTCTTGAACAGTTCAAGCATAATTGTTAAAATGAATAAATTAGATGTAAATGAGGTAAAAATTTATACTTTTTCAAGAATAATTGTTTTATAAAATATGTCTACTTAAAATGGTTTTAAGATTTTTTTTTTGAAACATGGTCTTACTTTGTCAACCAAGCTGGAGTGCAGTGGCAAGATCTCAGCCCACTGCAGTCTCAACTTCCTAGTTTCAAGAGATCCTCCTGCCTCAACCCACCAAGTAGCTGGGACTACAGGTGTGCACCACTGTGCCTAGCTAATATTTTTTGTAGAGATGAGGTTTCACCATGTTGTCCATCCTGGTCTCGAACTCCTGAGCTCAAGCTATCCACCCGCCTTGGCCTCCCAAGTAGCTGGGACTACAGGCATAAGCTGCTTCATTTAGC
Organism: Pongo pygmaeus; assembly: GCF_028885625.2. Taxonomy (NCBI): domain Eukaryota; kingdom Metazoa; phylum Chordata; class Mammalia; order Primates; family Hominidae; genus Pongo; species Pongo pygmaeus. The sequence continues at coordinate 181,154,152 of NC_085930.1, read as the reverse complement.
TTAGTTTTGGCTTCTTAAATTTTATAGAAAGACAAAACATACCTAGGTCTGTCAGTAAATATGTCCTGTTCCACACTAAAAAATTATACGTTGAAGAAGCACATATTTCTAGAAACTATGAAATGGAATTAGTCTACAGTATTCTAGGTCACAATGGCTAAGAATTAAAATTCTAATTTATATATATAATTAAAAGTACTAGAAATAAGAGAAACAATTCAAGGCCGGGCGCAGTGGCTCATGCCTGTAATCCCAGCACTTTGGGAGGCCGAGGCGGGAGGATCACGAGGTCAGGAGATCGAGACCATCCTGGCTAACAGGGTGAAACCCCGTCTCTACTAAAAAATACAAAAAAATTAGCCGGGCGTGGCGGCAGGCGCCTGTAGTCCCAGCTACTTGGGACACTGAGGCGGGAGAATGGCGTGAACCCGGGAGGCAGGCAGAGCTTGCAGTGAGTCAAGATCGCGCCACTGCACTCCAGCCTGGGTGACAGAGCGAAAGTCTGTCTCAAAAAAAAAAAAAAAAAAGAAACAATTCTATATGTAAAGTAAAGTAAGGTATATTTTGGTGAGAAAAATTGTTATAAAAACAGGAGACAGGAGGACATATTTTTGTTACAAAGTGATTCAAAATTATTTAAAAGTTGTTTCAAAATATGGATTTAAGAATGAAATAGGCTGGGCGCGATGGCTCACACTTGTAATCCCAGCACTTTGGGAGACCGAGGTGGGTGGATCACCTGAGGTCACGAGTTTGAGAACAGCCTGGCCAACGTGTCAAAACCCCGTCTCTACTAAAAATACAAAAAATTAGCCGGGTGTAGTGGCAGGCACCTGTAATCCCAGCTACTAGGGAGGCTGAGGCAGGAGAATCACTTGAACCCGGGAGGCAGAGGTTGTAGTGAGGCAAGTTCGTGCCACTGCACTCCAGCCTGGGTGACAGAGAGAGACTCTCTGTCTAAAAAAAAAAAAAAAAAAAAAGAACGAAATAAAAACAAGGCAGGCGGGAATCAGTAAGTAGGAGAAAGAGATGTGAGGAAGGTTATTATAAGTATGAGGATATATTTTTTGGTAAAAGCATATAGTTAAAAAGAGAAAGAATTTTTTTCTTTTTTCGGTATAAGAGAGAATTTGTGTGGTCAAAAGGATGAGGGGAAAAGGAAAGTAAATTTTTGTCATAAGGTAGAATAATTGGCTGTTCCAATATGAGAAGGAAAGAAGTATAGGACAAAACTGAAGGTGTAAGCAAGTGATACAACATTTGTGGGAGATTAATCTATCTCCTTTCTATTCCTTATGAAAGAAATTTTGTGTGTAATCAGTTTGGCTAAAAGTAGAAGATAATTGTTTATAGATTTTTCTAAAAATTAAGCTTTAATATGAAAAGTACACTGATGTGAAATAAAATGCTCCCCTGTCTTAAAACAACAAAGTTCTCCTAGAGTATTTACTCCTCTTAATAAAAAATAATAATAAAAGCTTTTTCTTTACCTTCTAAGTAATTGACCTATGAAACAAAGATTTTGTGTTTTATCAAAGTAGTTTCTTATGCCTTGTGATTTCTTTATTAGGTCTTTCATTACTTAAGAAAACTAAGCCTTGGGCCGGGCATGGTGGCTCATGCCTGTAATCCCAGTGCTTTGGGAGGACAAGGTGGGAGGATCACTTGAGGTCAGGAGTTCAAGACCAGCTTGGCCAACATAGCAAGACCCCATCTCTATTAAAAAATTAGCCAGACATGGTAGTGTATGCCTCAGCCTCCCAAATAGCTGGTACTACAGGCGTGAGCCACTTCACTCAGCTGTGTTTTGGCTTCATAAATTTTATAGAAGGACAAAATGCTACTCAGGAGGCTGAAGTGGGAGGATTGCTTGAGCCCAGAAGTTCAAAGGTGCAGTGAGCTATGATTGCATGACTGCACCCCAGCCTGGGCAACAGAGTGAGACCTTGTCTCTGAAACAACAATAACAACAACAGACAGTCTTGAAAGTATTAAGGTTTTTTACAGAAGGTTTTGTATGTAATCTTCTGCATTTGCCTTTGAAGCCTTTTAATTATCACTGTGGTCAAATGAATGACTGTTATTTTACAGTCACCTGTGATCCTATTTTGATCAAGTGTTTTAAACCTTTTGATATGTTTGATAAATTTTCCCAAATCAAATTCTAAAATTGTCTTTTTTTTTTTACCTCAAACTAAATTTGGGACATTTCAGAAGAGCCCCTGAAAGTAGGAAAGAGACATATTAAGCCAATTCTGTTTATGTGATATGTTAAATTATGCAGAGAGCATTGTCAAAGAAATTATGTTTACTCTCCTTTGAGTTGTATTTGCATGGTTGTGTTATTAATATGTGCATAAAACTGAATAAAAATCTTAGAAATCTAGTATGTTATCTATTATAATTCTGGTTATTATATTAAAATATTGTATGCCACAGAAATAACCAAATTTCTTGGTCCGTTGTCAATTGCATCATCATTGTAATGAACTCTCATCAGGTTTTTAACCATGGACATTTCAAGGCTTGTTGCTTTATTCTGATGCCTTTGTGAAAACTTTTTATAAGCAACTATATCACAAAGTGTTGTGTTTTCAAGGAGGTTCATGGAAAGAATGAAAATAACCCTGATAAATACAAGTTTCTGATAATTTTGAGATCATGCCATGGGATGATCGCTAACCCTCAAATTTCTAACACTCAAATGAAGAAACTGATGAATTTATGAAACAGCTAACCAAGATCAAGCAGAACAAGAATTAATTACATGAAACTGAATGAACTGATGAAGAAGAATTATGGGTTTTTATGGCTTTGTAAATTTGAAACATTGTTGGTTCTCTTAAAGTTTTATTTTTCAGATTTAAGGAAAAATTTTTTTAAGTTATCTATAGTTTACAGAAATTTGGTAAAGTACACTTTTGCAAACAATAATGGAAACATTTGCTTTTTCTCTCTACATGATCCTTCCAGAATTTGGACAATATTTGTGAGTGTTCTTACTTTTATGACAATAAGATTATTTGAATAAATTCAATAATAATTTGTCCTCTTTATAACAGGATACAGTCAGAAGCATTGGTTATATTACTAACACTATCACTGGAATGTCATATTTGAGAATGTGCATAAAATGCTTGGCTTCAAGCGTTCCCACTCTTACAGTGAGTGTGTAAAAATTGCCATTTTCTGGCAGGTCAAGGAATCTTCAGATATTAGATACCGCAGGCAAAGTCTGATGTCTACCTTGGTTCGGCTTCCTAGTGCACAGAGATTTTTTTAAAGCCCAATCTGAGATTCCTTGGCAAAATTTACAGCAAATCAAATTTAAAAAAAGCCTATGTGGTTATTCTTGCTGCAGTTATATAAAATAATCAGGGCAAGTTGAATGAGACTAAACCTATTTTGCAAATACATTACTTTGATTGTAACTGGAGCTTATATGACAGGAGCTCCAACTTCAGACCAACCATAGATTTCTGATGAAAAAGTTTGTCCCAAGACCTTTTCCTTAAGAAGTCTATCCTTTTATACAAGCACTGGCATTTGTAAATGCCAAAGCAATCAATTCAGAGGTAGAAGTCAATTTGTTTGCCCTTTCTATTACACCTAACAGTATGACTGGTTTTTGCTGTTTTTTACTAGAATGTCTGAGTTAACAGGTTATTCTGACCTCCAGTAGACAGAGCTTTGGGGGGAAGTTGAGAAAAACAGATCAAGTGTGGTATCAACATGACAACGAATTGCAGCCTGAACAACAGTTAGAACAAGGGAATATTATGAAGTCGACATGTATTAGCTAAGGCTCCCCTCCTTCCACACACACTTCCCAGGTATTCATCAAATTCCACTACACAACAGTGAGGCATCTCTTTTAGCCCTCACCTAAGTTTACCTGCTCTATAGGCCACTTCTTCTGGATTCCTTAGATGACAAACTCTCATTAATTCACACATTCAATCATTTCACTCACTCATCATTTCTTTAAAACTCACTATGTGTCAGGGTCAGATGTGTTATAAAATCAAATAAGACACAACTCTTACCCTCTGGGGAAGATAGCAAGGTAAATTAATGGTAACATGAGGTAGGACATGTGTTACACCAGAGGCTAACAGAGTGCTCTCTGAGCAAAAAAAATGATATGGCTGGGCATGTCCTAAAGATCAGCTTTTCCAATGAATACCTGTAATATATGTCTTTAAAGCTTTGACCCAAGGAAAAAACTAATGGTTGGTAATGTAAGTGCTGTGGCAGCATAGTAGAGCGTATTTCAAGAGCATAAAGGGTCTTTGTGTGCCCCCAAGTTATTCCATCTACATAGCTTTTGATTCTTCCCCATATAACACAAATTGTAATAAGTGCATTTCATTTTTTCTCCTCTTAGTACTCAAATTCACAAAGAGATAAGTGACGTGTGCAGTGGCCGTGAAAAGTAAGCCTCTCAGATCTCAGGAGTTGATTGACAACCCGAGCGGCCACACCTTTGGATCCACCATCACATTCTTTGAGGCCACATTTTCTCCAGGCTGCTCCCAGTGAATGACTGAGCCTGGCAGGGGTTACTAGAGCAGGCTCATTCCTGTAGCGTATGAGATCCCCCTAGTTAGCTGGGTTTAAGGACCCACTGGAATCACTGTGAGATTGACCTGAGCTAAAATTTATTGATCTTCCAACCCCCATAAGCCTCTACTCTGCCTGGAGGGCCATAGAGTCATTTTGGGTCTCCCGGAATAAGTGTCAGTTCAGAGCCAGTGCCAAGTAGACCCCCCAAAAGCTGGTTATTTCGTTTTCCCCAATGCACAATTACCCTGAGGAAAGACTGTAGGCCCCTTTGGGGAAGGCTGGAAAAAAGATTAACAGCATTTATTTTCCATAGTATACCAGGGTTCTTCCTCTAGGGGACCTGGCCTCCCCTTTTGGGGAGTTTACAGACCTGATTCTGTGTCTGTAAACTGGCTCAAGTCTGGAAATTGATTGAGAAGCCATGAGTCTGTTTTTATGATTCATTTTATACTTTTGTTCATTGGGTCTAGAATTTATTTGCATATACAGATTAACTAAGAATTTAGTAGTTTTTCTACCCCTTTCACTTCTAACAACACCATGATGCCATAGGTCTGCACTGGCAGACTGTTCTGATTGCTGTTTGAATCTGCTGCCAGTTATGGTAACTATGCCTGCCTTACCTTTGGCAGTCGAATGCCACCACTTGGCTCCTGACACCTCAGGATCCAAATACTCTCACCACATTTAAGTTTTCCAATTGAATGGCTGCAGTTCCCATTGTAAGATCTGGCTGACAGAGAAGAATGGTCACAGAGTTTTTAAGGATGCTGGAGCTTCTTGTCACAAATTTATTTCTCAAAGTATAGATGAAAAGCAGGTCTCTGTACCCTCCCAGTGTGAGTGAGTAGCTCGCTGGTTCTGGTAGGACTGGTGGAGGGTGTGTGGGGGACATTTGTTCTTTAGACTGCTTCCATGTCAAGCCACAGGTTGGGACTGGCTGTTTCTCTACCAAAGGATATAGCTCCTTTCAAGATGCCTGGGGGCGGTGAACAAATTCTCAAGAATTTCATCATGCCTTGTTGCTTGTTCTTAACCTCGCCCGTACCTTTGTAAATAGACCTTGCATTAAACACTCTTCACTGCTGGAACGCTGCTGGAACCCAATGTGATATCTAATAATTCCCTAGTATCTGTGGGATATAGAACAAAATTGGACTGTTTCAAAAGGTTCTTTCATATATTTATTTACCAGATTTATATTTTCTGTTTGGTGTGCTAGATCATCTTTGCTTGATAGATTTACATCTATTCTTAGGAAGTAGACTATTAATAGTGATATTGTATTGAAAACACAGTTTATTTTTATTGTTGTTGGGGATATAAAATGATGTGTGTTATCATTTTAATATTATAAACTTTAATCACATTTTACACTTCTCCACATCAAATCCATTATACATAAGATACATAGACATCGTTGCTGAGTTCTTTTCTGTATGTATACTGCAACAAAAAGATTTTTTAAGTTTTTATTTTTGAGATACATTCTAAATTTTTTTGCAGAAGTAATAAAGAAGAAAAGAAAGACTTTTCTGATTGAATCACTATCTAACACTCATTAGGCTACACATTTCCTCATAAGTATTGCTTTAGCTGCATTTAACAAGTTTTGATACAAAGTAATTTCATTTAGATCTAAATATATAGAGTAGGCTAGACATGGTGGTTCAGACTTATAATCTGAGCACTTTGGGAGGCCCAGGCAGGAGGATTGCTTAAGCCCAGGAGTTTGAGACCAGCCTGCGCAACATTGAGAGACCTTGTCTCTACATAAAATTTAAAAATAGCTGGGTGTGGTGGTCCCAGCTACTCAGGAGGCTGAGGTGGGAGGGTTGCTTGAGCCCAGCTACAGTGAGTCTTGCACACACCAGTGTATTCCAGCCTGGGTGACAGAGCAATATCCTGTCTCTAAATAAATAAATAAATAAATAAAGCAATGTGTATTTAAATATAAATATCTTCCAATTTCCATTATTATTTCTTGATTAGCACACAAATTATTATGAAATCATATTTAAATTTCCAAAAATATGAATATATTGGTCACCTGCTATTGATTTTTAATTTTTTGTGAGCTAGTACATAATCAATTTCTTTTTAATACTGAAAATGTGAGAAAATATCTACTTCTAATTACTAAGTGTGAGGTTCCAAATATGTATTAGACCAAGAGCATTAAAAGTTTTGCCTTAACTTCTATATGCTTATTTATTTCCTTTCTTTGGATTTATCATTTCCTGAAAGAGGTAATATTAATATCTATACATTTGGAAATTTATCAACTTCTCCAGGTGGTTCTACTGATTTTTAAGAAATGTATCTTTGGAAGCTATGTAGGGAGGTACATGCAAGTTAGTTCAGAATTATTACATTTTTCCAGGTGAATTTTTCTTCTATCCTTATGTAACTTTCCTTTTTCTCCCTAACAATACTTTTGTTATTTTTCTGATCGATCTAACATATTAGTAGCTAACATTTTGTTCTACTTTATTAGGAATAAAAAAAATTCCCAAATTAGTCATCATATTTTTTCTGTCAGAGATTTAAAAAAAAAATCACTATCTTGTTTCTTGCATATCATTCCCTCATTCCTAATCTAATTTCCTTCCTAGCACTGATTTATCATAAGTTTGGAGTAATAAGCTGTCAATCTTTGGCTAAAAATATATTTGTTTTTCCTTCACCCTTGAATTATCTATTGAATGAAATATATTTACTTCTTCACTTGAATTGATGATTATTTCCCCCCAACACAGTCAAAATCTTCTGGTCTTTGTTATTGCTTTGAGTTGTTGGGGGTTTTATCCTTTTGTTGTTTCTGATTTTCTCTACAATTGCTTTTAAGATTTTCACTTTGTGTTCTCTGAGTTCATTAAGATCCATTTAGATTAAAATTTATTTTTATTTATTCTACACCGGGCTTTGTGTGCTTCTTGATCTGAGAATCCATCATTTTTCAATTCTGGAAAATTCTGTTATTATCACTTCAAATATTGCCTTTCCTTCATTATCTCTATTCTCTCTGGAACTCCTTATAGACAAATGTGGGTTTTTAATCTCTCATATATTTCTTTCTCTGTGTTGCTTTCCATGAATTTTATTAAACTCTTTTCCAGTTTACCAGTTCTCCCTTTAACTAAGTCTACTTTTCAGTTTAACATACTTACTGAGTTTTCATTTTTAGAGACTATTTTTCACCTCCAGAAGTTTTATTAGATTATTTTTCAAGTCTATCTATTTTTCTCATATTAACTTATTCTTTTTGAAACAACTTTATTGAGATATTCACATTCCCTATAATGAACCTATTTTAAAGTGTATGATTCAACAATTTTAAATACATTTACAGAGTTGTGCAACCATCACCACAAGCAATTTTACAACATTTTTATTACCACAAAATGAAACTCTACACTCCTTGGCCATCACCCCCACTCCCAACCCACCCCTTCCCTGAACTACCATTAATCTACATTCTTTCCCTATATATTCATCTATTCTGGACATATTACTTTATTTATTTTTTAATTTTTTAATAATTTCAACTTTTATTTTAGATTCATTTCTCCCTTTTCTTAGCTCTGTCCTCCTTATTCTACTTTTAGTTATAAATGATTGAAAAGGCTGATCTCAGGACCTCCTGCTCAGGGGCACTGGGTTCCAATGCTGACTTTTGTATTTCCTCCCAGTTCATTTTAAGCCAAACAAAATTACAGGGTAATATTGTTACATGGGTATATTGTGTGACGCTGAAGTTTGGGATAGGAATGATCTACAAAAACTTGAATACTATGCTCGCTAGTATCCAACAGTTAGTTTTTCAACCCTTGCTGCCCTCCTTCCCATCTCTAGTAGTCCCCAGTGTCGATTGTTGTCATCTTTGTATCCATGAGTACCCAATGTTTAGCTCACACTTATAAGTGAGAACATGAGGTATTTGGTTTTCCATTCTTATGTTAATTCACTTAGGATAATGGCCTCCAGCTGTATCCATGTTGCTGCAAAGGACAAGATTTCTTTCTTTCTTTTTTTTTGAGATGGAGTCTCTCATTCTATCACCCAGGCTGGAGTGCAGTGGCATGATCTTGGCTCCCTGCAACCTCTGCCTCCCAGGTTCAAGTGATTCTCCTGCCTCAGCCTCCTGAGTAGCTGGGATTATAGGCGCGTGCCATCATACCCATTTAATTTTTGTATTTTTAGCAGAGACAGGGTTTCACCATATTGGCCAGGCTTGTCTTGAACTCCTGACCCTAAGTGATCCACCCACCTTGGCTTCCCAAAGTACTGGGATTAGAGGCCTGAGCCACTGTGCCTGGCCAAGCTTTCATTTTTTTTTATGGCTGCATAGTATTTCATGGTGTTTATGTACCACGTTTTAAAAATCCAATCTACTGTTGATAAGCACCTAGGTTGATTCCTTGTCTTTGTTATTGTAGATAATCCTGCCAAGAACATATGAGTGTCTGTGTCTTTTTGGTAGAACAATTTATTTTTCTTTGGATATATACCTGGTGACACAATTGCTGGGTTGAATGTTATTAATAGGTCCGTTTTAAGTTCTTTGAGAAATCTTCAAACTGCTTTCCGCAGTGGCTGAACTAATTTATATTCCCACCAACGGTGTATAAGCATTCCCTTTTCTCTGCAGCCTCACCAGCACCTGTTGTTTTTAGACTTTTTAATAATAGTCATTCTGACTGGTATGAGATAGTATCTCCTTGCAATTTTGATTTACATTTCTCTGATAATTAGTGACGCTGAGCATTTTTTTATATGTTTGTTGGCCACTCGTGTGTCTTCTTTTGAGAAGTGAATGTATCTTTGCCCAGTTTTCAGTGAGGTTGTTTTTTGCTTGTTGAATTGTTTAAGTTCCTTATAGGTTCTGGCAGGAAGTGTATCTATCCCAGAATTCCTAGTAAATACAACCTAGTCTTTTATTGGCCTTGACAAGGTTACATGTCAATTCCTCAACAAATCATGGTTGCCTGGGTAAAAGGATGTAAGAATTCTTTTAAACCAATCTAGGCCTACCCTTACAGCTCAGAGTGAATCCCACCCAAACCAGTGACAAACAATAGGTGAGCTGGCCTCTCAAAGGAAATTTGCGAAAGTACTCCCAGAAGCAGAGGAAAGGATGTTTGGTAACAAAGGACATTAGGTGAACAGAGAGGATGAGGAGGGCATTTTAGTAATAGATAAGCAAGGAAAAAGTGTGAGGTGAGCATGTTTATGAGAATGTAAAGAAAGACATGCAGTGGAATGTAAAGAAAGACATTCTTGTTATAATACAGGACTCTTTTCCATGTAGAGAGCCAAACTTCTGATTTTTTTTTTCTCTTTTTAAAGAGGACATATTTTGCTCTTATCCTAAAAAATGTGCTTCAGAGCCACAGTCTCTGGGATCACAATCATTTCTCATCTTCAAGTTACTGCACTGAGACTGTCCTTTTACCACTCCATGGAAATGGTCTCTGATTCCCAGTCAAGGCATCCCAGAGGTTAAGAAAGGTTCAAGCACTGGAGCCTTAGTCAAAGGGGTGCAGGAGCAGTAGGTCTTCTAAAATAGTTCTTCCCAAGTGGCATCTTTCTGTCTTTTTATTTTCTTTCAAGTGGCATTTTTTGATGAAAGTTCTTCGTAGAAGCAGTGTGAAAAGAGAGCCAGTATTTTCATCATGTTTGCAATGGTGGGGAGGGGGCAGGGAGACCTTTTAAATGAACTGACTGCCCCATCAACTAATCGTACAGTTCCAACAACTCCTAGGCTTGTCTCCAGACTTCTACCATCTGAGGGTAGAACCTGGCTAACTGTGGGTGTTTTCACCTGCTGAGGATATAAGTATATTAAACAATTAAGGAATAGCAAGATAGGTTACAGAAATTGTAGGATATTTTATATATTTTCATTTAACAAATCAATGTTTTTCACACACTCACAAATATGCGTGAGTGATGAGGCAGGTAAGCCCCTGCTTTCACTGCGCCCATCCACAACCCCCTTTCAAAACTTTCCTGCCTTGACTTTGGTATCTGATGCTGCACATTCTCCTTGTTCACTCTTTCACTCTCTTTTCTTTGCCCTTCTTGGTCTCTATTGATTTCCTGTCTACCGTGTGTCAAGCACTGTGCTGGGGATGTCAGTAGTAAAACAGATACATCCCTGCTCTTCTGGGCCAACTTCCATAGTACTCAAGACTTTTAGTATATTTCAGCTTAGTTCATTTCACCTTTTCAGCCTCGCTTTCTCTGAGAAGAAAAAACAAAATTTTCTCCTATTCTATACTCACAACACAAAGTACTTCTGTGTCCTCTGGTCACCAAAATGTGTGGATATTTCTTCCTACCAGCAACCAATCAACTAACTCTACAGAGGACATCAGCTTGGTCCCCTTTAATTCAATTCAGTTCCAACACTCTATACCTGGATACAGCATCGGATCCCACAGGTTAAAGGCTCAGTTCCTCAAGACTGCCCTCACTGCCCTCACTTCACATCAATCACAAGCCCCAGGTTGTTTTACTTGTGTTTTTGACCAACGAGCTAGGAACTGGGGTTCCTCAGGTTTAATTAATTTGCTAGAGCGGTTTGCAGAACTCAATGAAACACTTTATTTACACTTATGTGGTTTATTATAAAAGATGTTATAGAGGATACAAATGAAGAGAGGTATAGAACAAGGCTTGTGGGAAAGTCTCATGCTCTCCCTGCAGGCACCACCCTCCAGGAACCTCCATGTGTTCAGCTATTCAGAAGCTCCCTAAACCCAGTCCATTTGGGTTTTTATGCAAGCTTCGTTACTTAGGCATGGTTGATCAAATTGTGGACCATTGGTGATCAACTTAATAGAGGTTGTGGAGTGGGGCTGAAAGTCTCAACCCTCTAATCATGCCTTGATCTTCCCAGTGATCAGCCCCCTTTCTGGAAGCTACCCAGGGGAGGCCAGTCATCAGTCAATTCATTAGCAGATAAAAAGATACTTAGCACTTTGAGGAAGCCAAAGATTTTAAGATTTGTATACCAGGAAACATAGACCAAATATATATTTCATATTACCACACTTTCTTCTGTGGCACCATTCCTCTAGC